>NC_084827.1:1293750-2572500 GCF_033115175.1 Lepus europaeus | reverse complement strand
ATTTCACCCCTAAACACTTCAGTATCTCTCATAAAAAACAAGTATACTGGCTGTCGGCACGGCTCATTAGGCTAATCCTCTGCCTGTGGCGCCGGCACCCCGGGTTCTAGTCCCGGTCGGGGCGCCGGTTTCCGTCCCGGCTGCTCCTCTTCCAGTCCAGCTCTCTGCTGTGGCCCGGGAGGGCAGTGGAGGATGGCCCAAGAAGACCCATACTCTGGATTTGACTAGTTCCTTGACATTACATTCATGTGAACGACTTTTTGGCCCAAACACCACATGTTGATGCACTGCATGAAGATCTACAGGACATCAAATTGCACCCCAATGGTCATGCTAAGTTTGACAGCTTGCTGAATGTGGTGACTGTGACATTTCTCTGTGTAAAGCTGTATTTATACCTTTACAATTAATAAGAGGTCTGTGTTATGGCATTATGAAACCATGAGACTATCCTGTTCCCAACAGTACTTTACCCAAAAATAGTTTCAGCAACTATTACTGATGATCCTGACTTGGAGAAATTATTACAGTAGTGGCTGCAAAATGGTGCTCTAAGTCCATCGTTCCTTTATAAATTAACTAGCACTCTTCTCTGAAAACAAGTTTTACTTCCACCTCTTTCTTTCAATGCCTCTCTTTCATCACTATGAACTTAGGGATTTTGAAAAAGTAATAAATTGTAATCCACTACTGTCATTATTTCTTATCTTTCAATTGTCCCACACTGTACCAGTGGGGACTTTATAGCTGGTTTCTTTTGACATGACCTAGTAGTCTTTCATAATGCCTTTGTTCCTGAGTATACCAGGGTTCATTCCGTACAACCTCAATCTATATATACATCTTTTTCCCAAGATCTGGAATCAGCCACTTTTCAAAGGAAGTCCTGGTTATGTTTAGTGAAGAAAGGCATTTCACAATCAAGATCCAAACACTACGTACACTTACTACCACTCCTAAGCCCTCTTTCACTATACTGAATTAAGAATATATGAATACATACACAAATATATGAATATATGTGCATACACACCTACGTATTTAAAAGTTTAATTCTTTTTTTTTTATTTGACAGATAGAGTTAAGACAGTGAGAGAGAGAACAGAGAGAGAAGTCTTCCTTCCGTTGGTTCACCTCCCAAATGGCTACCACGGCCAGTGCCCCGCCGATCCGAAGCCAGGAGCCAGGTGCTTCCTCCTGGTCTCCCATGCAGGTGCAGGGCCCAAGCACTTGGGCCATCTTCCACTGCCTTCCCGGGCCACACCAGAGAGCTGGACTGGAAGAGGAGCAATCGGGACTAGAACCCGGCACCCATATGGGATGCTGGTGCCGCAGGCGGAGGATTAAAGTGAGCCACGGCGCCGGCCCCTGAGTTTAATTCTGCATCAACTTCAGATTTGGTGTCACAGGATTCTCCTACTTCCCTTGTTCTGTATTTGTCTCTTCCTTTCTCCATAGTAAGAACCATGATTCGTAACATCAAATATGTACTAATTTGCTCTACTTCAAAATAAATACCAAATTGTTTCCAATTGCTAAACCAATACCACATCATCTAGGGCTGGTGTTGTGCTGCCGTGAGTAAAACCACCACCTGTGACATCAGCATCCCACTTACGCACTGGTTTCTCTCTCAGCAGCTCCGCTTCCATTCTAGCTCCCTGCTAGTGGCCTGGGAAAGGAAGCGGAGGATGGCACACGTACTTGGTCCCCAGCCACCCACGTGAGAGACCGAGATGAAGCTCCTGGCTTTGGCCTGGCCCAGGACCAGCAGTTGTGGCCATCTGAAGAGTGAACTAGCAAATATAAGATCTTTCTGTCTCTCTGTAATGCTGACTTTCAAATAAATAAATACATCTTTTTAACAATAATAGCATACCTTCTAAATAATGTTAAAAATTCATTTGTCATTTATTCTGTCATCAGAATATATTCATCAATATTCAGTCAGAAGCACTAGGAAATGTAAATAATAAGGAATTTACTACAGGGATTGGATCTTATGCAATTGTGGAACTGGTTAAACAGATATTGTGAGTTGGTATTTTTGTGTCTGATGCTGAACTCAAAATTCTGAGAGCAGATAGTCAGGAAGGAAAGACGGTGGTCACGCAGAAGCACCAAGCCTGAGGTGAACATCTGTGAGGCTGAGCCGAAGCCTGGGGGAGGCAGAAACCGTGCTGCCCTCCCGCCCCTGCACTTTCCTCCCGGCTTCAGGATGGAGGAACCTGAGAAGCTGGCACCTGTCACCACAGTTAGACATGCACCCCAGCAGCACGGCACGTTCTCAGTCAGTTCTGATGGACAGAGCAGAGCCAGCACAGATCCTTAAGTCACCCTCGGAACCAAGCACACTTCTTCCAGCCTTAGTGAAGGCAGCTGCTCTGGCTCCTCCCAAAGGAAGGGTCTAGAAAGCAGACACACAGTAGTGTGCAGTGTATGCACATCCCATGTATATAAATAGATACAAATGACTCAGACACACAGAGAGACAGAGACAGGAACAGACAGAGATCTCCCATGTGCTGATCCACGTCCCAAATGCCCACAACATCCTGGGCCAGGATGCATTTCATAACTACAACTTTAGGAATACAGTGATTCTTCCTACCATACCCGCCCTCCCACCCAAACTCCCACCCCTCCTTCTCCTCCTTCTCCCATTCCCAGTCCCATTCTCCACTAGAATTCATTTTTAATTAACTCATAAAGAATATTTAAGGAGCTGGCACAGTAAGCTAAGCCTCTGCCTGCAGTGCCAGCATCCCACATGGGCACTGGTTCAAGTCCCAGCTGCTCCTCTTCCAATCCAGCTCTCTGCTATGGACCTGGGAAAGCAGTGGAAGATGGCCTAAGTGCTTGGGCCCATGCAACCACGTTGGAGACAAGGAAGAAGCTACTGGTTCTGGCTTTGGATTGGCTCAGTTCCACATGTTGCAGCTATTTGGGGAGTGAACCAGAGGATGGAAGACTTTTCTCTCTGTTTCTCCCTCTCTCTGTAACTTCACCTCTCAAATAAATCTTTTTTTTTTTTTTTGACAGGCAGAGTGGATAGTGAGAGAGAGAGAGAGAGAGAGAGAGAAAGGTCATCCTTTTTGCCGTTGGTTCACCCTCCGATGGCTGCTGCGGCCGGTGCATCTCACTGATCCGAAGCCAGGAGCCAGGTGCTTCTCCTGGTCTCCCCTGCGGGTGCAGGGCCCAAGGACTTGGGCCATACTCCACTGACTTCCCGGGCCATAGCAGAGAGCTGGCCTGGAAGAGGGGCAACCAGCATAGAATCCGGCGCCCCAACTGGGACTAGAACCCGATGTGCCGGCACCACAAGGCGGAGGATTAGCCTGTTAAGCCACGACACTGACCTCAAATAAATCTTAAGAAAAAAAAAAAAAAAGGCTGGCACTGTGGTGTAGCGGGTGAAGCCGCCGCCTGCAGTGCCAGCATCCCATATGGGCACCGGTTCAAGTCCTGACTGCGCCACTTCTGATCCAGCTCTCTGCTATGGCCTGGGAAGGCAGTGGAAGATGGCCCAAGTCCTTGGGCCCCTGCATGCATGTGGGAGACCGGGAAGAAGCTCCTGGTTCCTGGCTTCAGATAGGCACAGCTCCAGTCATTGCAGCCATCTGGAGAGTGAGCCAGTGGATGGAAGACTTCTTTCTCTTTCTTTCTCTCTCTCTGTCTCTCTCTCTCCCAATCCGAAGCCAGGAGCCAGGAGCTTCTTCCTGGTCTCCCACGTGGGTTCAGGGGCCCAAGGACTTGGGTCATCTTCTACTGCTTTCTCAAGCCATAGCTGAGAGCTGGATCATAAGTGGAGCAGCCGGGACTCAACCTGGCACCCATATGGGCTACCAGCACTGCAGATGGCAGTTCTACCCGCTACTCCACAGTGCCGGCCCCAAAAGTACACTTTATTTTAAAAACAAAACAAGATTTTTGTTTTTTGACTATGACTTCAAAGGTTCCAATAATGAAATGGGGCTGCTTCTATGATCCTTGATTGTACTAACAGAAGTAGAGTCCCTAGGTTACAGCAATTAGAATATGCTTTGTCAGTTGGATCAAATTTGGAATAGCGTTTAATTTGTGAAATGAGATTTTCAAGAGGAAAACTGCAAAGAGTACACAGGAGAGAAAATGCTTTGAGGAGGAGAACTGAAGGAAACAGAATTCCTTTCAAATACTTGAAAGCAATTATATAAAATAAGAAAGAAATCTATTCTGTGTTCTTCCAAAAGGCAAAACTTAGAACAGAATATAGATGTCACAAAGAGCAGAATTTACTTCTACTTTAGAAGCAAACAGCTAAGGTGTCAGTGAGGCCCCAGTCACTGAAGTATTCGGACAGAATCTGAATCCCACGAGGGGATTCCACGTGTCCCCACGTGGGGAAGCTGTGATGAAGCAATCCCATCTGTTATGTATACCCAAATCACTTTTCTTTTTTTGAAATTCTCCTAATGTATTTATTTTCATTTTATTTGAAAGGAGACAGAGGAAGATCATCCATTTGCTGTTTTTTTTTTTAAGGTTTATTTATTTACTTATTTGAAAGGTAGAGTTACAGAGGGGCAGAGGCAGATATATATATATATATATATATATATATATATATATATATATAGAGAGAGAGAGAGAGAGAGAGAGAGAGAGAGAGAGGTCTTCTGTCTCCTGATTCAATTCTCCAAATGGCCACAATGACTGGAGCCATGCCTATCAGAAGCCAGGAATCGGGAGCCCCTTCCAGGTCTCCCACGCGGGTGCAGGGGCCCAAGGACATGGACCATCTTCTGCTTTCCCAGGCCATCACAGAGAGCTGGATCAGAAGTGGAGCAGCCAGGACTAGAACTGGTGCCCATACAGGACACTGGCACTGCTGGCGGAGGCTTTACCTGCTATCCCACAATGCCGGCCCCCCATTTGCTGTTTCACTCTTCCAAAGCCTGCAGACTTGGGCTGGCTCAGGTTGGAGCTAGGAGCTTAGAACTCAATGTGGGTTTCCCACATGAGTGGCAAGAACCCAAGCACTTCGCAGGATGTGCCTTAGCAGGAAGCTGACACTGGACGTGGAGCTGAGACTTGAACCCAGGCACTCAGATAGAGGAAGTGGGAGTCTCAAGTGGAATCAGCCACTGTGACAAACACCCCCCCTGTCCCCAAGAAACTTCTGATAGTAGCCCTCTATTAAACCATACAGAATGTGTCACACATAATGATGACCTGGATTCATAATGAAAATATTAAACTGTGATTAGTTACACAAATTGAAGCCACTTGCAACTCCAGAAGCTTCTTAAGGCTGCTTGATTGTTTTCTAGTAGCTGACCTAATTATTAGTTTGGGATCAGACCGGCTGGGTAAGTCTGGATGTCTGACGGAAGTATCTAGTGTCTATCAGAATTCTAGGCAGAAATGCTGATCGAAGACAAACTCATCTCCAAAGAAGAAAGGGTGGGCCACAGCAGCAAAGCTCTCAACAGCGTCTCAATCATCAGGTGCAGCGCCAGTTCCAAGCAGCACTTCTTGGCTGGTTTTGTTTTCCAGCTTCCTGAGAATGCACGAATGCTTAGGGGAAAGGGGGAGTGTGAGCGAAACCTCAAACAACTGTGTGGACTAAAAAGTCTGTAAGACTTTAGAACGCAAGGGAGTGCCACTTTGGTAACCATATGGCACACCATGGCACAAAAGGGCGGAGCTTTGTTTCTGCTCTGAACACAAACTGGCTTGGTTCATCGCAGGCTCCAGGAGCACTTTTTTGTGTAGAGGGTTTCAACACATCAACATGGCCCATGGCTGCATTGGGATTTGGGGGTAGGTGTCAAAAAGGGGACGGGCTGTGTTCAGCAGCAAAGGACCTGGCTAGTTTTGCATAAAGCAGAGGTCTCAGAAGCTGAAAAAAGAAAGTAAGGTCTTGTTCACGAGCACACTGCAATCCTGCCTGGTGATTCCAGCAATCGGGGGAGATAACTTGATTGGATACATAATCCATTCCCCACGTGGGGGAAGGTAAGGGTGGGTCCTGCAGGCAGTTTGTTATTCTACACATGACCTATGGTGCTTTTACAACACGTTAAGTTCTTTGACACCTTCTTCCGGTGAGAGGTGGTATCTACAGCCCCTCTCCTTGAACCTGAGCTAGACTTCGTGACTGATATCTGCTTTCAATAAAATTTGGCAGGAATGCTGCTGTGTGACTTTGGAGGCCACATCATACAATGCAGCGCGGCTTTTACCTTGCTTACGGAACACGAGCACTTGAAGCTCTGAGCTGCCTTACGAGGAGTCTCCCCGGAGGCCGCCATACTAGGAGGAAGCTCAGGTCACATGCAGAGAGTATGCTTAGACATCCTGGCTTCAACCACTAGTCATGTCAGGACATACGCCTCCTGAGGATCCCAGTCCCTCACCATGGAGCTACCCCCAGGCACTGGGTCTTAGCTGCAGCCCCAGACACTATGGAAGCCATCTTTGCTACGCTTGTCTACAATCTGACCGAGAAAGTAATTTCATGCTTTGCAAAGAACAGAATCACAATGTTGATCCTACAATGAGACAACTACATAGACTGGACTGACATTCCTATTACCGTATTTCATGGTTTAAGGATCAAACAACAAATAGGGATTGGAGTTTACCTGCTTTAAGTAGATGACACTAAAACCTCCATCTTTGGACTCCCAAGGCTATGCGTTCACTGTGGTTTCTCATCTGGGTACTGTGGGACTTTAGACTGGCCTGAGGAAATCAAATAGGATTTAAACACAAGGTAGGAAAATGCTGAATAAATGGAGCTACCAAGAATCAATATTAACTGAAGGAGACAGCCACCCTATGGAGAACTATATAAGATACAACTGATCTACAGGTTGATGCTAACAAAAAAGGCCATAATTTAAAATGAAGTCAATGAGAAAAAAATCTTGGAACTTGCAGTGTTACAAGGAAGTGTTAAGATGACATTTTAAGGGGCTAATTTTAAAAAAAAATGAACTAGGACAAGGAGTAATAGGACCCCTGCCAGCGGTGTTTCTGGTCAAATCAAGGGGAGAAGGTGCTGAGCCCAGCTGACGATGCTCCCCAGTCTGCTTAGGGCAGTCTTAGGTAGGGAGGGGTGCTCCCGCCTCTGTAAAGAGGGTCTCGCCCTCCCGATCTGTGTCTGGGTGCTCCCAGTCTGCTTAGGGCAGTCCTAGGCCGGGAGGGGTGCTCCCACCTCTGTAAGGAGGGTCTCGCCCTCCCGATCTGTGTCTGGGTGCTCCCAGTCTGCTTAGGGCAGTCCTAGGCCGGGAGGGGTGCTCCCACCTCTGTAAGGAGGGTCTCGTCCTCCCGATCTGTGTCTGGGTGCTCCCAGTCTGCTCAGGGAAGTCCTAGGCGGGGAGGGGTGCTCCCGCCTCTGTAAGGAGGGTCTCGCCCTCCCGATCTGTGTCTGGGTGCTCCCAGTCTGCTCAGGGCAGTCTTAGGTAGGGAGGGGTGCTCCCGCCTCTGTAAGGAGGGTCTCACCCTCCCGATCTGTGTCTGGGTGCTCCCAGTCTGCTTAGGGCAGTCCTAGGCCGGGAGGGGTGCTCCCACCTCTGTAAGGAGGGTCTCGTCCTCCCGATCTGTGTCTGGGTGCTCCCAGTCTGCTCAGGGCAGTCCTAGGTGGGGAAGGGTGCTCCCGCCTCTGTAAGGAGGTCTCGTCCTCCCGATCTGTGTCTGGGTGCTCCCCAGTCTGCTTAGGGCAGTCCTAGGCGGGGAGGGGTGCTCCCGCCTCTGTAAGGAGGGTCTCGTCCTCCCGATCTGTGTCTGGGTGCTCCCAGTCTGCTCAGGGCAGTCCTAGGCCGGGAGGGGTGCTCCCGCCTCTGTAAGGAGGGTCTCATCCTTCCGATCTGTGTCTGGGTGCTCCCAGTCTGCTCAGGGCAGTCCTAGGTGGGGAGGGGTGCTCCCGCCTCTGTAAGGAGGGTCTCGTCCTCCCGATCTGTGTCTGGGTGCTCCCAGTCTGCTCAGGGTAGTCCTAGGCCGGGAGGGGTGCTCCCGCCTCTGTAAGGAGGGTCTCACCCTCCCGATCTGTGTCTGGGTGCTCCCAGTCTGCTCAGGGCAGTCCTAGGCGGGGAGGGGTGCTCCCGCCTCTGTAAGGAGGGTCTCATCCTCCCGATCTGTGTCTGGGTGCTCCCAGTCTGCTCAGGGCAGTCCTAGGCGGGGAGGGGTGCTCCCGCCTCTGTAAGGAGGGTCTCGCCCTCCCGATCTGTGTCTGGGTGCTCCCAGTCTGCTTAGGGCAGTCCTAGGCGGGGAGGGGTGCTCCCGCCTCTGTAAGGAGGGTCTCATCCTCCCGATCTGTGTCTGGGTGCTCCCAGTCTGCTCAGGGCAGTCTTAGGTAGGGAGGGGTGCTCCCGCCTCTGTAAGGAGGGTCTCACCCTCCCAATCTGTCTGGTTGCTCCCAGTCTGCTTAGGGCAGTCCTAGGCGGGGAGGGGACACCCCGGGAGCGACATCACCACAGCTGCCAAGCCACCTTCTGAGCACCGATCAGTTCCTGAAGGAGACTTTCCTACCCCGTAGAGAGCATACAGTGAAGCCCACAAAGCAGCCCCGGCTCATCTGGGGGCTGCACTGTTTAACACGGGGGATGTCAGCACTGACTCTTTACACAACCTCACACACCTCTTATCCGGGAGCGAGCACCAGCCCCATCCGTGCGCCGCCGTCCTGCTTTATCCCTCGACTCAGCCTAGCCGCAGTGAGGTCCCTGGGACGTGTGCCCCTCCCAGAAAGTACCGCCATGCAGGCCACACGGGCGTCCACGGCCTCCTATTCAGGTTACTTCGCACAGCACCGGGAGGCCAGCAGTTCCACCAGCTGCTCACTCCTGTTTTGCCCTTCATTAAAATGTCCCTTTCCGATCAGGCTCCCTTCCTTTTCAATAATTTATTTATTTATTTACTTTTGACAGGCAGAGTGGACAGTGAGAGAGAGAGACAGAGAGAAAGGTCTTCCTTTTTGCCGTTGGTTCACCATCCAATGGCCGCTGCGGCCGGCGCATCTCGCTGATCCGAAGGCAGGAGCCAGGTGCTTCTCCTGGTCTCCCGTGGGGTGCAGGGCCCAAGCACCTGGGCCATCCTCCACTGCCTTCCCGGGCCACAGCAGAGAGCTGGCCTGGAAGAGGGGCAACCGGGACAGAATCCGGCGCTCCGACCGGGACTAGAACCCGGTGTGCCGGCGCCGCGGGCGGAGGATTAGCCTGTTGAGCCGCGGCGCCGGCCACTACTTCACTCTTAATACTGACTTGGGCTCATTCCATTCTCTCCTCAAAGAGCACTGAGCTTCTCTCCCAACTGTTTCCAAGCACGCGGTGCACAAAGGACGCTCTGGAACGCTCTGTTCGCGAGGGGACAAGGCCCGTGGAACGTTCTGGAAGATTCTCGTCAGGAGAAGGACTCGCTGGGACGCTTCGGGGTCCAGGGTGCGGGGCGGCCCGCGCAGGCCCGGCGCTCGGAGCGCCCGCCGTCGGCTCCGTGAACGGAGCTGGAGGAGGCGGAAACCACTTCGGTCCTCGACGGTGAGGGCGAGGCTCTTCACCGGGCCTGCCCGCCGGGCCGGAGCCACGGGAGAGCGCAAGGCTGTTCCCGCCGCGCCGCGGTGTAGCCTCACGCTCGGGGCGCGGGGCCGGCCGCCCTCGGGCTTCCCGCCTCGCTGCCGCCACATCGCAGCCCCGGCCGGAACACCAGGGCGCGCCGAGGCCCGAGACACGGGCACGGCCGGGCGCAGCCGGCGCGCCGGCCCGAGGGCGCTGCGCGGTGACGTCACGGGCCCGGGTGACGTCACGGCCGTGACTCGCGCCTGACGCCGTTGCCGCGGCGACTCCTCGGCGACTCCGCCCCCTCCCCGCCCTCCCGCCCGGCGTCCTTCCCCCCGTCCCCTCAGGCTCGGCCGCGCGCGGGGCCGCAGGCCCGTCCCTGAGGTGGCCCCGGCGCCCGCCGCCCGCGCGCCGCGCCGCCCCGGCCGCCCCTCCCCGCGCCCCCAGCGCCGCCGCCCCCGCCTGCGCCCGCCCTGCGCCTGCCTTCGCCCTCCCCGCCGGCCGCGGCCGCCCGGGCCCCGGCTCTCGGTTATAAGATGGCGGCGCTGAGCGGCGGCGGCGGCGCGGAGCAGGGCCCGGCTCTGTTCAACGGGGACATGGAGTCCGAGGCCGGCGCCGGCGCCGCGGACCCCGCCGTTCCGGAGGAGGTGAGTGGCGGCTGGCCGGGCCGGGGCTGGCCGGGGGGCTGGGCGCCCTGGGCCGGCTGCGCGGGCCGGGGGTGGCCATCGCCCGCCCGTCTCTCCGCTGCTCCTGCGTGAGCACTCGGCGCGGCTCCGGGGGCCGCCCGGCGATCTCGGCCCGCGTCCGGGGAGGTCACGCTGGCCGAGGCGTGCAGCCCTGCCTCCGGGCTGTGTCCGCGACGAGTGTCTGGGGAGGGGGCCCGGCCGCGGCGGTGCTGGCGCCGCCTGCCCGCTCCCCGCTGCCCCTCCGCGGCCCCGCACCCGCTCCCGCCTCTCCGCTGGCTCCCCTGCTCCGTCCAGCCCATGGCTTTGCTGTAGTCCCGGTCCGGCGACCCCACGTCCGTCCGCGCGCTGCCGCCCGCCCGGGTCGCCACCCCAGGGGCCGCACCTGCGGTGCCCGCAGCGACCGGCCGGCCCTGCGGAGCCCCTCGGCCCGGCTCGCCCGCCCTGGCCGACGCTTTGGGGCTCGCTCTCTACTTTCGGAGCGCTACCTGTCAAGATTCCATCACGTGTCGCGTGGCTCCGCGGCTGGGCTTCCATTGTGCGCTCACGCGTCTTCCTGCGGCCCCTTTCTGATAGCTTTCGTTGACTTCTTTGTGTTGCCCTCCTTTTTGTCCTATTTTTCCCTTTAACTTTTTCGTTAGCCTCTGCTTCTCCCAGCCTGTTTTTGCATTACTCGGCCTCTATTACCGTGTCAGATTATTTATTGACGTTTTGTTTTTCTATGTAACATCGCGTTTGGTATTTGGTATTTTATTACGTAAACCAGTAGACTTTGTTATCCTTTACAAATGCTGTGTGGTGTGATAACTGCTTTACAGTTCTTGACTAATGGGACTTATTCTGTTGACTTTGTTCAAAGTTCTCTTCCTTTCCTCCGCCTTGAGTCTTGTTTCCCGAATCTCATGATGTCTCACTCTCTTCTCTCTGGGCAGTCTTTTTTCATGCTTAGCATCTTTGGAAATTCATCCAGTATGCTTGCTCAGTAGGGTATCAGTTTGTATACAATATTCAGATTTATTTTTATTTACTTAATAGGCGGAGAGAGACCATCTGCTGGCTCACTCCCCAAATGCCCCCAATAACCGTGGCTGCGCCAGGCTGAAGCCGGGAGCCAAGAACTCAGTCTGGGTCTCCTGTGTGGGTGGCAGGGACCTGCTGCCTCCTACGGTGTGGGTTAGCAGGAATCAGAAACACAGCTGGTGCTTGAACCCAGGCACCCCAGTATGGGAGTTTTAACTACTGCGCCAAATGCTGGCCCATTTTCCACCTTCTTATACCATCTCCAGCCATGTCCCAAACGTGTTTTATGCCATCACTGGAACCATTTTAAATTTCTGACTGTTTTTCTTACAACTACTCAGCTTTCCAGTTTGCATTTCTGCTGAGATAGGTGTCTTCTGATATCTGTTCGTTTTCTCTGACTTCTTGGATTCTAAGGACGAAGCTCTTCCCTTCCATTTCCTAGTTTTCTTTGTCCCTTAGTTACCATTCATTCTGCCTGGTTCCCAGCTTTTGGTACTTAACTTGCTGAAGCTTCCTCTTCTACACACCTCCACATCCCTTCTTATTTATAAACAGCTTTGTTCTGTTGACATGGAAATTTATTTTTAGGATACATTGTTTTTAGTGGATAAATACCAGGGGTCACATCTGCTGTCTGTTTTCTCCAGGAACTGGCTATGCCTTTGTCTTAACCAGGCACAGGTGCCTCTGGGCTGTACTTTACCGTGCGTACGTGGTCTTGTTGGACTGTATCAATGTTTGAATTACTGTAGAGTAGAAGAATGGCTAAATTAATGGATAGGGGTTATGAAATTATAATTTTCTCATGTTAACATTGTTTCCGTTGAGAACTTTCCTTCATAGTTACTAGGACAGTTTGCAGCTCTACAGCAAAGGCTTTTGTCCAGTAAAATCTACCTTGCTATTTTATTTGAAAGGGCCAGATTATTTGGAGCTCCACTCCCTGAAGTTCGGACTCAGTGGGTAAGAGCGAGGACCGTAGCTTTCTATATTTGGTACGCTTCCTGGGCAGTTCTCAAGTACCAGTGCTTGGGAACCTCTAGAATAGATGGCTTTATGTTTAAATTGCTGAAAATTGGTGAGCATATTCATGTATT
This sequence comes from Lepus europaeus, assembly GCF_033115175.1. Lineage (NCBI taxonomy): Eukaryota > Metazoa > Chordata > Mammalia > Lagomorpha > Leporidae > Lepus > Lepus europaeus. The sequence continues at coordinate 2,560,158 of NC_084827.1, read as the reverse complement.
CTGAAACTGTAAGGATATCCTTATAATTTTATTTAGTTAAGAAGTGTTTCTCACTGTCTCCTCCACCCAGCTTTTAATGTTTAGTGATAAATAGTTGTTTCTCTATATTTTTGTATAAGAGCTAACAATAAATATACTTGGCTGGGGGTGTTAAATAATTTTTTGAAAAACGTATCTTCTGTTCATCTATCGATGTTATGGTAATACAATAAATTCCAAGGAATAATTTTCAAGTTTATATTAATTTAATGGAAACTGAAATGTACTGTGGTCTTTTAATTGAAGATTTTTAAAAATTTTTTTTAAAGATTTTTTTTTAAAGATTTATTTTATTTATTTGAAAGAGTTACAGTGAGAGGTAGAGACAGAGAGAGACATCTTCCATCCTCTGGTTCAATCCCCAGATGGCCACAACAGCTGGAGCTGTGCTGATCCGGGGCCAGGAGCCAGGAGCTTCTTCCAGGTCTCCCACGTGGGTGCAGGGCCCAAGGACTTGGGCCATCTTCTGCTGCTTTCCCAGGCCATAGCAGAGAGCTGGATTGAAAGAGTAGCAGCCTGGACTAGAACTGGCGCCCATATGAGATGCTGGCACTTCAGGCCAGGGTATTAACCTGCAGCGCCACAGCACCGGCACCTGAGATATCTTTTAATTGCCACGTACATAGAAAGGGATGAAATTTTCTTCTTGTGTGTAATAGTAATTCTATGCAATTCTTGTCATGCTTTTATCATCTTTACTTTGGAAATTCATCCAGTCTGCTTGCTTTATTGAGTATCAATTTGTTTACAATATTTGCTTTCTACACTTTAGACTTTCTAAAATTTAATTTTATTTATTTGAAAGAGAGACAGACAGTAAAACACAATAGTAGTTTTGTTTGAGAGGCAGAAAGAGAGAGAAAGAACTCTCATTAGCTGGTCTCGTTCCCAAATGTCTGCAGTAACCTGGGCTGGGCCAGGTGGAAGCTGGGAGCTCAATCCAGGTCTCCTGTGTGTGTGGCAGGAACCCAGTTATTTGAGCTGTCGCTGCCTACCAGGGTCTGCCTCAGCTAAAATCAGGAAGCTAATGAAATGAGAAGCCAGAGCTGGGACTTGAACCCAGTTACTCTAGCATGAGATAGGGATGTCTTGACTGTGAAGCCAGATGCCCACCCAGAGTAAATTTTTTAAAAACCGTTTCACAGAAGGAAATTTCAACTGTACTAAAAAATTCTAATTATAGAGGGAAAGCATGTTCATTATTGAAAAATTAGGAAATTATAAGAATACAAAGTAAAAATCGGTAATATTGCCACTGTTATTATATTTTAGTGTATCCCCTTTATTAGTTTTATGCTGTATAGTACTGAAGTGTAGTTTCTTAAAATATTTATTTATTTGAAAGAGTTATAGAGGAAGAAGGAGAGAGAGAGAGCGCTTTCGTCTGCTGGTTCATTGCTGAGATGGCCGCATCAGCCAGTGCTGAGCCAGGTAGAAGCCAGGAGTTTTATCTGGGTCTCTGACGTGGGTGGCAGGGGCCCAAGCACTTGGGCCATCTTCCACTGCTTTTCCCAGAGGACTTGATTGGAAGTGGGACATATGCCAGGGTCACAGGGTCACAGGCCGTGACTTTACCTGTTGCGCCACAACACCAGCTCCTGGTTTGCAACTTTTAAAGATTGGATAATACAGCAGCATATTTATATGCCATTAGATATACTGCAGTTTATTTAACCGATCATCTTTTGGGGATATTAGATTATTTAATTTTTTTTTTTTACTGTTATCAACATCTTGGACATAGAATCAAGATTTTAATGTTTAAAATTATGTCGGGGGGTGGGCTTTTGGCCTAACAGTTAAGATGCCCGTGTTTCCTGTTGTAGTGCCTGGGATTGATTCCTGTCTCTTGGCTCCTTGCTCCAGCTTCCTGCTAATGCATACTTTGGGAGGCAGTGTTGATGGCTCAAGTATTCTCTTGTTTTTGTTTTGAGTCTTTTTGTTTTTAAGATTCATTTATTAATTTGAAAGTTGCACAGAAGGGAGTAGGGGAAGAGAAAAAGGGACATCCTCACTCCACAGATAGCTGCAACAGAGCCAGGAGCCAAGTGCTTCTTCCAGGTCTCCTACATGAGTGGCAGAGGCCCGTACATTTGAGCCATCCTCTGCTGCCTTCCCAGGCACATTAGTAGGGAGCTGGACTGGAAGTGGGGTAGCCATATTTGAACTGGCGCCCACATGGGAGGCCAGTGTCACAGGCAGCAGCTTTACCCACTATGCTACGATGCCATGCCCCTCTGGAGATGTTTATCATTTATCTGAAGAGTACACACAGAGACAGAGCTCTTCCATCTGCTGATTGACTCTGAGGCCACACCCAGATTGGGCCAGGCTGAAGCCAGGAGCCAGGAACTCTATCCTAGTCTACCACATGGGTGGCAGGGCCCAAATACTTGGGCCATCTCCTGCTGCTTTCCCAGGCACATTAGCAGGGAGCTGGATGGGAAGCAGAGCAGCTGGTACTTGAACTGGCGCTCTGATAAGAGATGCTCCATGGCATCGCAAGTGGCGGCTTAACTCACTGTACTACAATTGCTGGCCCCTGGGTTGAGTTTCTGATTCTCAGCGTCTGCCTGGCCCAATCCAGGCCATTGTGGACATTTGGGGATTGAATCATGTGGGTATTTGTGGAGTAGACTAATGGATGACAGCCTTCAGTCTCTCTGCTTCTCAAATACATTTTAAAAATTAGAATTCTCTTGTGGAGGAAACAAATTTTATGTCTTGTATTTGCATTTGGTAGTTGCTCAAAATAGAACAAATGACAAGAGCTTACTAAATATTAAGTGAATGCACTTACAATATTGGCATTAAATGTTTACTTCAGATCAGTTATATGTATGCATGAATTTCAAAATTAAACTTACTTTTTAATTCCGTTTTTTTAATGAACTTTTTGAAGTGCCCTTGTATTTCCCTGATGTTTCTTTCTATAACCATATGGTATGATATGGTGTATGGTATAATATGACTATATAGTGTAATAGATACATTTATTTTAAAAATGTGTGATACAGATTGTAATATTTATTAACTATTGTGCTGTTTCTGTAAAAGGAACCTTCTCAATTGAAATTACAATGACATTTGTTCTGTTGTCAAGATGTCTTTTTTTTTCTTTTTTCTTTTTTTTTTTTTTTGACAGGCAGAGTGGATAGTGAGAGAGAAAGACAGAGAGAAAGGTCTTACTTTGCTGTTGGTTCACCATCCAATGGCTGGCGCGCTGCGGCCAGCACACCACGCTGATCCGAAGGCAGGAGCCAGGTGCTTCTCCTGGTCTCCCATGCGGGTGCAGGGCCCAAGCACTTGGGCCATCCTCCACTGCCCTCCCTGGCCACAGCAGAGAGCTGGCCTGGAAGAGGAGCAACCGGGACAGAATCTGGCACCCCGACTGGGACTAGAACCTGGTGTGCCGGCGCCGCTAGGTGGAGGATTAGCCTGTTGAGCCACGGCGCCAGCCGTCAAGATGTCTTACTGCCAGTCTTGGTTAAGCTGTGTAATTATATAATGCATCGACTAGGGAATATTCTGGGATAGAATCTCCTTTGTAGTGAGGTCTAGTGTATTAAAATACATCTTTGTGAACCATGCCAAGTTGTATTGCATCATGCTCCTGAAAAGTGGTTTTCCTACTAAGGTAGATGCATGTGCGGTTCTGGCTTTGCTGTTAATACTTGTTTAGCTATATTCCAAAGTTTGCTTTAGGGGGAAAAAAGGTAAAACAAGTATTGTTTTTGATATTTGTATGTTCCCTCTCTGGATTCCTTTTCTTTATCCCTTGGTGAACTCACTCCTGTTATTTAGAAAATTATCTGATAATAGTCACTTGTGTTTTTTGGCAATCCATTGTCAGTAAACATGTGAGAAAGGAATGTTGGCTGGGTGCTTGATTCCTTGAATGTAGTAAATCTGAACTCAAATTTGATTTAATCTTATTTGGATAATAGGCCAGAACGATTATATTAGGATAAGAGGCTGGAGCAGTCTGACTTTTTTTTCTGTTCCTTACTTTCCTTATTAGAATGAATAAGGAACAGATTTGGCTACAGCAGGTAGAAACCTATGTTCTGTGAGAGGTAGGGATTAGGTTACCATTGTATTTTGACATTTTCTCACACCTGATGTTTACCTTGTTGTAAAATGGAGCAATTACTTAGTATTCTTCCTTTCCCCTTTTTGTGCAACATAAAATCGTTTTCTTCCTCCGAACTGCTAAAGTGTATTTTCTTTCTTTTATACCTTTGTTATTAACTTAGTTGAGTTCTTAGTGAACATTTTGTGTCCTAATCCCCACGTTATGAAATCTAGTACATTCTGAATTCCTGTATTTCTGCCTCAAATTGTCATTAAGATAAGCCTTTTTAAATTGGTAACTCTTACTAGATTTTGTTTTCCACAGAAGTTAACTTGTTTTAAGTCTTTTAATCATTCTTTATGTCTATTTCACCTACATTGCTTATTTTGTAAGTTAAAGAACTTATGAATTCAAATTAGATGTACCTGCCTTGAAGATTTTCTCTTTATTAAGGTTAAGCAGTGCTTTCTTAATCATAATGTTATATAGAATAGCTTCATGTTATAAGCAAAAAAATACATCTTCATTTCTTTCATTCTTTCTTTAAATATTTTGTGGTGGCATTAACATGTCCTGGGAGGAGGCAGTTTTTATCTTTTAATTTCTTTTGGCTAACAACTTGGTTTACTATCATACTTAATTAACATGGTAGTCAGAAGAAATCCTTAATACAGCTTCCACCCTGATATTAAACAATTATTTTTTATCGCTTCTCAGCCTTTTGGCTAAGATCAAGAGTAAACAATTATTTTTTTTCCTCCTCTCTACACTCTGAGATTATTTTGGTTTCTCTTGGGCTTTGTGTTCTCTTGGGCTTAAAAATGTTGTTCTTGAACCTTTCCATGTCATGACAGTGGTTATAAAGGAAAATTGATGTCCAGTAACTTTACATTCCTTTCTGGGCCTTTAGAATGCCCTTTCTACAGAATATTAAAATTGCTTCAAACTCAATTAAGTTTATGTGTTCTGGAAGCTCTGTAACATCAAATAAAACATCATTTTCATTTGTGTAACGTAGCTGTAGTTATTAATAGTACTTTTGAGACAAATGTACCAAAGGACAATAATTTTCAAATTACCCCAGGACTCTAGGACAATTTTTTTAAAAATTTAAATCCTTTAATGAGAACTTACGTTTATTTTAAAAAGCCATAAAGAAATAAAAAAGACAAAACATACACTGAGAAGATATTTCTAACACATACGAATGACAAAGGATTAATAGAAGGGTACCTCAAACAGTTAACAGAAAATGCATATTATGAAAAGATTACATGGATTTAAAAATTTCTTTTGCACCAGAATGAGCATAGTCTTAAATTCCATTGTCCATGAATATTTTGGAGTGCCTTCATAAAACTGGTTTTTCTCACTTTCAGTTGTGCATCTTCAGATTCAGCCAGGAGTGGATGGAAATTACTTGGGAAAATAGTTGCACCAGTACTGATCATGTACAGATACTTTTTTGTATCATTATTTCTTTTTTTTAAATGATTTCCTCCTTAAAATTATATAAGCTGAACAAATTTCATATATACAGGTTTAGGAGCATAGTGATACTTCCCAGCCTACCTCCCCTCCCATGTTCCTACCCTCTCTCCTTCCTTTCTTATTCTTTTACTTTGGTTTTTTTTGTTTGGTTGGTTGGTTTGTTTTGTTTTGTTTTGTTTTGTTTTGAAAGGCAGAGTGGACAGTGTGAGAAAGAGACAGAGAGAAAGGTCTTCCTTTGCTGTTGGCCATTTGAATTTCCTCTTTTGAAAAATGCCTGTTCAAGTCCTTTGCTCATTCTTTTTTTTTTTTTTTTTTTTTTTTTTAAGATTTATTTGAAAGAGTTAGAGAGAGAGAGAGAGATCTTCCATCTGCTGGTTCACTCCCTAAATGACTGCAACGGCCAGAGCTGAGCCGATCCAAAACCAGTAGCCAGGAGGTTCTTCCGGGTCTCCCACATGGTGCAGGGGCCCAAGGACTTGGGCCGCCATCTACTGCTTTCCTAGGCAGAGAGCTGGATCGAAGTGGAGCAGCTAGGACTTGAACCAGTGCTCATATGGGATGCTGGAACTGCAAGCGGCAGCTTTAACCCATTGCGCCACAGCGCTGGCCCCTTTGCTTATTTCTTAACTGGATTGTTTGTTTTGTCCTTGTTGAGTTTCTTGAGCTCTTTATATACTCTAGATATTAATCGTTTATCAGTTGCATAGTTTGGAAATATTTTCTCCCGTCCTGTTGGTTGCCTTTTCACTTTGAGTGTTTCCTTTGCAGTGCAGAAGCTTTTTAGCTTGATGTAATCCCATTTGTCTGTTTTTGCTTTATTGCCTATGTTTCTGGGGTCTTTTCCAAGACATCTCTGCTTATAGCAATGTCTTGCTGAGTTTCACCAATGTTTTCCTCTAGTAATTTGATGGTTTCAGGTCATAGATTTAGATCCTTGATCCATTTTCAGTTGATTTTTGTATAAGGTGTAAGGCAAGTGTCTTGTTTTCGTACTTCTGCATGGAGAGATCCAGTTTTCCCAGTACCATTCTTTTGAAGAGACTGTCCTTTCTCCAGGGATTGGTTTTAGCTTCTTTGTCAAAGATAAGTTGGTTATAGATGTGTAGATTGATTTCTGGGATTCTGTTCTTTGTTTTTTTTTTTGTTTGTTTGTTTTTTAAGATTTATTTTATTTGAGAGAGTTACAGAGAGAGGTAGAGACAGAGAGGTCTTCCATCCGCTGGTTCACTCCCCAGATGACAGCAATGGCTGGAGCTGCGCCAGGGGATTCTGTTCTATTCCATTAGTCTACATGTCTATTTTTGTGCCAGTATCAGACTGCTTTGATAATAGCTACGCTGTAATATGTCTTAAATTCTGGTATCGTGATGCCTGCAGCTTTGTTTTTGTTATTTGAAATTGCTTTAGCTATTCAGTCTCTTGTGTTTCCATTTGGATTTATTGTTTTTTCTAGATATAAGAAGAATACCATTGGTATTTTGATTGGAATCACATTGAATCTAACCTGCTTTCAGTAGTATGGGCATTTTGATAATATCAGTTCTTCTGATGCATACACTTAGAAAATTTTGCCATTTTTTAATATCTTAATTTTTATTTATAGAAATCTTTCACCTCGTTGGGTAAATATATTCCAAGTTATTTAAATTTTTTGTAACTATTGTGAGTAGGACTGAAGTTTTGCCAGCCATGGCATTGTGTATACAAAGGCTATGGATTTTTGTGTGTTGATTTTATATCCTGCAACTTTACCAAACTTTCTTGTGAATTTTAGTCATCTCTTAGTGGAGTCTTCAGGTTCCACTGTATATAAGAATCATGTCATCTGCAAACAGGTATAATTTGACTTCCTCCTCTCCTGTTTGTATCCCTTTGATTTCTTTTTCTTGCCTCATGGCTCTGCCAAACCTTCCAGAACTCTGTGGAATGGCAATGGTAAAGTGGGCATCCTTGTCTGGTTCTGGATTTTAGTGGAAATGCTTTCAACTTTTCCTTACTCAGTGTGGCTTTGTTTGTCATAAATTGCCTTGATTGTGTTGAGGAGTGTTCCTTCTGTACCCAATTTGCTTAAGGTTTTTGTCATGAAAGGATGTTGTATTTTATTGAATGCTTTCCTCTGCATCTACTGAGATAATAATATGATTTTTATTCTTCCATTTTTTTACTGTGATGTATCACATTTATTGATTTGAATATGTTGAACCATCGTGCATACCAGGTATAAAGGTGAATGATCTTTCTGATGTGTTGTTGGATTTGATTAGCTAGCATTTTGTTGAGAATTTTGGTGCATCCATGTTCATCAGGCATATTGATCTATAGTTCTCTTTTTGTTGTATGTTTTTCTGGTTTTGGAATTAAGGTGATGGTGACCTCATAGAAAGAGGTTGGGATGAATCCTTCCATTTCAATTGTTTTGAATACTTTGAGAAGAACTAGAATTAGTTCTTTAAAAGTCTGGTAGAATTCAGCAGTTAATCCATCTGTCCTGGGCTTTTCTTTGTTGGTAGGGTCTTCATTACTGATTAAATCTCAATCTTGGCTATTTTTTTTTTCAAACTTTTATTTAGTAAATATAATTTTCAAAGTACAGTTTATGGATTACAATGACTCCCCCCCCCCCCATAACTTCCCTTCCACCCACACCCCTCCTATCTCCCACTCCCTCTCCCCTTCCATTCACATCAAGATTCATTTTCAATTATCTTTATATATAGAAGATCGATTTAGTATATATTAAGTAAAGATTTCATCAGTCCCACATGAGAAGTAGGTACACAGTGACTCCTGTTGTTGACTTAACAATTTTACACTCTTGTTTATAGCGTCAGAAATCTCCCTAGGCTCTTGTCATGAGTTGCCAAGGCTATGGAAGCCTCTTGAGTTCGCCGACTTTGATCTTATTTAGACAAGGTCATAGTCAAAGTGGAAGTTCTCTCCTCCCTTCAGAGAAAGGTACCTCCTTCTTTGATGGTCCGTTCTTTCTATTGGGATCTCACTCGCAGAGATCTTTCATTTAGGTTTTTTTTTTTTTTTTTTTTTTCCAGAGTGTCTTGGCTTTCCATGCCTAAAATACTCTCATGGGCTCTTCAGCCAGATTCAAATGCCTTAAGGGCTGATTCTGAGGCCAGACTGCTGTTTAGGACATCTGCCATTCTATGAGTCTTCTGTGTATCCCACTTCTCATATTGGATCGTTCTCTCCCTTTTTTTTCTATCACTTAGTATTCGCAGACACTAGTCTTGTTTGTGTGATCCCTATGACTCTTAGACCTATAGTGTGATCAATTGTGAACTGAAATTGATCACTTGGACTAGTGAGATGGCATTGGTACATGCACTCTTGATGGGATTGTATTGGAATCCCCTGGCACATTTCTAACTCCACCATTTGGGGCAAGTCCGATTGAGCATGTCCCAAATTGTACATCTCCTCCCTCTCTTCTTCCCACTCTTATATTTAACAGGGATCACTTTTCACTTAAATTTCAACACCTAAGAATAACTGTGTTAATTACAGAGTTCAACCAATAGTATTAAGTAGAACAAAAAAAAAATACTAAAATGGATAAAGTATTAAATTGTACATCAACAGTCAGGAAAAGGGCTGATCAAGTCACTGTTTCTCATAGTGTCCCTTTCACTTCAACAGGTTTCCTTTTTTTGTGGTTGGTTAGTTGTCACCGATCAGGGAGAACATATGATATTTGTCCCTTTGGGACTGGCTTAATACACTCAGCATGATGTTTTCCATATTCCTCCATTTTGTTGCAAATGACCGGATTTCATTGTTTTTTGACTGCTGTATAGTATTCTATAGAGTACATGTCCCATAATTTCTTTATCTAGTCTACTGTTGATGGGCATTTGGGTTGATTCCAGGTCTTAGCTATTGTGAATTGTGCTGCAATAAACATTAAGGTGCAGACAACTTTTTTGTTTGCCAATTTAATTTCCTTTGGGTAAATTCCAAGGAGTTGGATGGCTGGGTTGTATGGTAGGGTTATATTCAGGTTTCTGAGGAATCTCCAGACTGACTTCCATAGTGGCTTAACCAGTTTGCATTCCCACCAACAGTGGGTTAGTGTCCCTTTTTCCCCACATCCTCTCCAGCATCTGTTGTTGGTGGAATTCTGTATGTGATCCATTCTGATCAGGTTGAGGTGAAAAATCATTGTGGTTTTGATTTGCATTTCCCTGATGGCTAGTGATACTGAACATTTTTTCATGTGCCTGTTGGCCATTTGGATTTCCTCTTTTGAAAAATGTCTGTTTAGGTCCTTGGCCCATCTCTTAAGTGGGTTGTTTGTTTTGTTGTGGAGTATCTGTAGCATAGTTTGCAAATATTTTTTCCCATTCATTGGGTTGCCTCTTCACTTTCCTGACTGTTTCTTTGAAGTACAGAAACTTCTCAATTTGATGTAATCCCAGTAGTTAATTTTGGCTTTGACTGTCTGTGCCTCTGGGTCTTTGCCAAGAAGTCTTTGCTGGTGCCTATATCTTGCAGGGTTTCTCCAATGTTCTCTAATAATTTGATGGTGTCGGGTTGTAGATTTAGGTCTTTAATCCATGTTGAGTGGATTTTTGTGTAAGGTGTAAGGTAGGGGTCTTGCTTCATGCTTCTGCACGTGGAAATCCAGTTTTCTCAGCACCATTTATTGAATAGACTGTCCTGGCTGCAGGAATTGGTTTTACATCCTTGATCAAATATAAGTTGGCTATAGATGTTTGGGTTGATTTCTGGTGTTTCTATTCTGTTCCATTGGTCTATCCATCTGTTTCTGTACCAGTACCATGCTGTTTTGATTACAACTGCCCTGTAATATGTCCTAAATCTGGTATTGTGATGCCTCCGGCTTTGTTTTTGTTGTAAATGATTGCTTTAGCTATTCGAGATCTCTTGCATCTCCATATGAATTTCAGCATCACTTTTTCTAGAATTGTGAAGAATGTCTTTGGTATCTTGATTGGTATCGTATTGAATCTATAAATTGCTTTTGGGAGAATGGACATTTTGATGATACTGATTCTTCCAATCCATGAGCATGGAAGATTTTTCCATTTTTTGGTATCCTCTTCTATTTCTTTCTTTAAGATTTTGTAATTTTCATCGTAGAGATCTTTAACGTCCTTGGTTAAGTTTATTCCAAGATATTTGATTGTTTTTGTAGCTATTGTGAATAACCAAAATGGCGCCAGTTCTTTGTCTTGCTCACCTTTGAGAGGTGAGCGGAGAGAGAGAAACTCGTGTTCATACTGGTCCCTTTTGTTTTTTTTCCTCTCTCTAGTTAGCCTGGTGAACTTTCCCCCACGGGACTTCAAGCCTCGTTCCCTCTATTTCCCGCCAGACTCTATGAGGTTCGGCTCACCTCGTGTTCCAGCGCTGGTGCGTGGATTCTGCTGCTGGTGTCCCGAGCCGTGGGCTCCCACGCCCTCCATGCAGGTCCACTGTGAATCACGAGTTTCCTCTGCTGTTTCTTCCCCAACTCTTCCTTGAACCTGCAGTATCTCCACTTTTATTAAACTGTCTCTTCCCAGACTATCAGTGTGCTCCATTCCTATTCCGCCACCTTGCCGGAAATCTCCATCTTGGCTATTGATCTGGTTTTTTTCTGTGTCTTAATGATTCAATTTTGGTAGATTGTATGTATCCAGGAATCTATCAGTTTCTTCTAGATTTTCCAGTTTGTTGGCATGTATCTGTAGTAATTCTTGATGATTCTTTTTATTTCTGTGGTATCCGTTGTTGTTGTTGTTTTTTTTTTTAAGATTTATTTATTTATTTGAAAGTCAGAATTACATAGAGAGAGACAATTCTTCCATCCGCTGGTTCATTGCCCAATTAACCGCAACAGCTGGAACTGTGCCATTCCAAAGCCAGGAGCCAGGAGCTTCTTCCGGGTCTCCCACTTGGGTGCAGGGGCCCAAGGACTTGAACCATCTTCTACTGCTTTCCCACGTCATAGCAGAGAGCTGGATCAGAAGTGGAGCAGCCGGGTCTCGAACCAGCGCCCATATGGGTTGCTGGTGCTTCAGGCCAGGGCGTTAACCCACTGTGCCACAGCGCCAACCTCAACTTTTAATGGTTCTTAATGTAGGACTGATGGTTGACCTGGTTGAATTAAATGCTGATTACATTCTATTAATGTTATTTTATTTTTTTTTTTTTTTAATTTTTGACAGGCAGAGTGGACAGTAGAGGGAGATAGAGAGAAAGGTCTTCCTTTTTGCCGTTTGTTCACCCTCCAATGGCCACCGCGGTAGGCGCGCTGTGGCTGGCGCACTGCGCTGTTCCAATGGCAGGAGCCAGGTGCTTCTCCTGGTCTACCATGGGGTGCAGGGCCCAAGCACTTGGGCCATCCTCCACTGCACTCCCTTACCACAGCAGAGAGCTGGCCTGGAAGAGGGGCAACCGGGACAGGATCGGTGCCCCGACCGGGACTAGAACCTGGTGTGCCGGCGCCACAAGGTGGAGGATTAGCCTGTTAAGCCACGGCGCCGGCCTATTAATGTTATTTTTAAGCTACTGTTGAATTAAAGAAACATGAAATGTGAACATATTGGTATATTGGGCAAGAAATTCATGGGAAAGATATAAAACTCTTTAATACTAGAAAGATTGTGTCTCATGGGTTTATAGGAAAAATAATAAGCATTATGACTTGTGTCTTGGTATTTTTAAAGCTGTGGTTAACTTTGCTTTGTCATCTGTCCGAAACTAGGTTGGATGACTTTTGTATTGAGTCATTTCATGGGACAACAGATATGCATGTGTTTACTAAGTATTTCAGTGCCTTTTACATGCCAGGTAGCAATCTAGATGCATATGGGTGCATTTGAAAACACAACTACAAAGCCCTGGACTGTTAGCCATCTACATTTTGGTGGAGTTAGTATGTTGAGAGCTTGGGGCAGACAGTTGTTGACACAAATACTGTGGAAAATTGAAAGTAAAACAGGCACCATTAGAGATATGGGTTGCAATTTAAAATAGTGAGATCACAGTAGGCCTTAGCTGAGAAAGCAGCAGCATTTGAACAAAAGCTTTGGGAGGTTGGGAAAAAGCATTTCTCACAGAAATGGTTGGGTCCAGATTGTTTCGCTGTGGCAAGAAGAATTCGAGGAGATGTAGATGAAGGGTAGTAGAGAAGCAAACTTTATTTATATGCGAAGTGAAAGCCCACTCTCAGGAATGAGTACAGGCAAGCCCAGGAGAGATCTGGGATCTGTATGCAGCAAGCTTCAGGACCGTCCCATAATAGGTGTAGGGAGTTCTGGGCTGGGGCTTAGTTGAATATTCAGAAGGGGAGAAGTTTGGGGCTGGTCTTGAGTCCTGTGCATTTCTTGCCCTTTTGGAAATCTTGAAAGTCTCATGGCATCAAGTACATGATGGGAGTGGCAGTACTGGCCCTAGTGATTTTATTAAAATGACATTATAATCATCCGAAAGTCATTGCAGAGGACACAGCCTGCGACCACGTTGGATCTCTTTTTGCTAGCACCAGTTCTTAGTAATGAAACTGCTTGTCTGTTTGCTACATGAAGTAGTTGGGGTTTCTGCAGTGCGTGGAAAGGTGAATTGGGTGGTACAAGGTAAGGGGGTGTGGGCACAGCAGGCAGGACTGCCATTGCCGCACAGCAGGAGCACAGGGTGGCACTGGGAAACCTCAGCTCCTTCTCACTTAGTGCTACCTCCATGTCCCCATCAAAACCAACTAATTCAAAGGTTTTGTATGAGCAATATGCCTTGCCAGTTCACGAAACAGCAGACTGTAGTTGCTAGAGTAGCTTGAAGAAGGGAGGTGAGCAATAGGAGATAAAATTCAGGTGGGGTTGGGGTAGTGATCTGGCCAAAGACCATTGTCAGAACTTCAACTTCTAAGTGGGATGGCGATCCGTTCAGGGTTTGAGTGGTCTCAACTGAATAACATGATCTGACTTAATATTTTAACGAGAAGGCTCTGGTTACTATATAGAGAATAGACTATTCAAGGGGCAGGGTAGAAGCTGTGAAACCAGGGAGGAAGATTTTGCAGTCATCTAGGCTTGATTGGTACCAGTGAAATATTGAGAAGTGGCCCAATTTTGTAGGTTGTTGTTGTTGTTGTTTTTGACAGGCAGATTTAGACAGAGAGAGAGAGACAGAGAGAAAGGTCTTTCTTCCGTTGGTTCACCCCCCAAATAGCTGCTACGGCCAGTGCGCTGCGCTGATCCAAAGCCAGGAACCTGGTGCTTCCTCATGGTCTCCCTTGGGGGTGCAGGGCCCAAGCACTTGGGCCATCCTCCACTGCCTTCCCAGGCCACAGCAGAGAGCTGGACTGGAGGAGGAGCAACCGGGAGAGAATCCGGTGCTCCAACCGGGACTAGAACCAGGGGTGCCGGCACCACAGGCGGAGGATTAGCCAAGTGAGCCGTGGTACCGGCCCAATTTTGTAGGTTTTAAAAGAGATCAATTTTGTAGGTTTTAAAAAATTGTTGATAGATTGAAAGTGAAATTGACAAGAAAAATAAATATCGGGGGGGGGGGCAGGGGCCACTGATGTAGAATTCAGTTTGGAACATTCTAAGAACTACCTATTAGCTGTACAAGATGTTGAGTAAACAGTTGGAAATATGCATCTGGAATTTGGGGGTGAGCCCCTGTGGCAAAGATTATTCACCATATCCATGTCTCATTTTCTTCTTGTGATAGAGCCAGACAGCATTTCTCCCTTTCATTTAGGGGTCGGCATGATTGAATTCTGGGGAGTGGAATACAAGTACAAATAATGTGTTCCAGTTCTAGATCTGGCCCATACAGTTGTCTTCCATCCTGGTTTCTCCTTCAGGCTGACCGAAACATAATTACTAGGATATGTTGAAAACCATGTGTTGTTAAAAAGCAGATTGTCCACAGCCTAGGTTCCTGAATGATAGTACGGGTAAGGACTACCCTAGTAATCCATTTACCCACCTAATATTGTTAGATAACTAAGAAATTGCATTGTGTTCGTGTTTTTATGCCTTTAATATAGCAGTTAGCTAATGTAAATTTTGGCAGTTAGGTGATATGTAGAGCAGTGACAATGATGTGTGGTCATTAAAGGAATGAATATAGATACCAAAAAAAAGAGCAAGAGAGAGAAGAAAAGGAAGGAGGGAGGGAGGGAAAAGAAAAAAGATCAAGAGGGTGAGAAAAGAGGAAGAACTGAAATGAAGCAGGCAATGAGGTAGGAAATAAATTCAAAGATCATTAAAAGGGAAAGAGTGGTCAGTTGTCTAGAATGATGTTGCTTGCTAGGCCAGGTAACATGAAAACTTAGCAGTTTTATCATTGGAGTTAACAAAATGAAGGTTCTGGTGATCTACACAAGAAAAGAGCTTTGAGTTGAGTGCTGAGCAAGATTGCTTGACTGGAATGATTTTAAAAGTAGGAGGGCAAGTGAAACTAGTTTATGATTTAGATGTGGTTTGTTCCTCCAGAGGTTCTTGTGCTGAAAGCTTGGTCCTCAATGTGGAAATATTGAGGTTGTGGAATTTTAAAGAGGTGGGGCCCTACTAGAAGATAATTAGGTCATGAGGGCTTCACCATCATAAATTGATTGATGCTGTCTCATGGGAATGAGTCAGTTCTCTTTGACTGGATTAGTTCTCGGGAGAGTGAGTTGTAATAAATTGAGGCCACCCTATGCCTTGGCTCCTTCTGCACACAGCTAGTTCCCTTTCTGCTTCTCCCCCATGTTGTGACACAGATTGGGGTGCATGTTGTGCTGTTTGGGTCTTTGAGTCACCAGAATTGAGTCAAGTAGACCTCTTTATAAGTTATCCAAACTCAGATATTTTGTTATAGTAACACAAAATAGATTGAGAGTAGTGAGAGATTATTATATATCTGAAAACAGAGATACAGGAGCATGACCAGGGAGGGAAGTAGGGCCCAGATATATTTTTTAAGCAATGGGGAAAATAGGGCATATGATATAATAGGAATGAAACCATCAAAGAGTAAAACAGCAATGATTTCAGGAGAGAAAGCTAAGAATTGCTGAAGGAATAACTCCAAAAGAATAAAGAGGGAAAGGAATTAAGTGTTCAAGTAAGAAGGGTGACTTTCAATAATAGCGTGGATGGATACTTTGATATAACAGGTGATAAGGCAAAGTATACAAATGCTGCTATGAAGATAGATATGAGTTTGGGAAGCTGTACATGTCATCTTCAAATGGCTTCAATTTTTTTTTCAATGATGTAAGACTTGAGGTTAATTAGCCAGAAGTAAGGATTAAGGATATGGTTGTTTTTTGTATGTTTGTTTGTTTGACAGGCAGAGTGGACAGTGAGAGAGAAAGAGAAAGGTCTTCCTTTGCCGTTGGTTCACGCTCCAATGGCCGGCGCGTTGCGGCCGGCATACCGCGCTGATCCGAAGGCAGGAGCCAGGTGCTTCTGGTCTCCCATGGGGTGCAGGGCCCAAGCACTTGGGCCATCCTCCACTGCACTCCCGGGCCACAGCAGAGAGCTGGCCTGGAAGAGGGGTAACCGGGACAGAATCCGGCGTTCCAACCAGGACTAGAACCCGGTGTGCTGGCGTGCAAGGTGGAGGATTAGCCTGTTGAGCCGCGGCGCCGGCCAAGGATATGGTATTTTTAAGGAGAGAGGTGAATGTGTTAAAATTCAGCAGCACGGAGGTAAATAAACTAAGGATAGATAGTGAATTTAATGGGCAATAATAAGTTATATGTTGCCTAGACAGCATTGTGTCTCCTAACTTTCTGGTGTAGGTTCTCAAATCAGAGTTAAATGTAACTTGCTGTAGCAGTTTAAACACTTGGTATGCGTCACTCTCATTTTGACTTAAACATAAAATATTTAGAAATCAAACATGATTTATTTTTTCTTTATTAAGTTTTTGCCATTATCATGCCATGAATTTAAGCTAAATTGGAAAGACCTAGTGACTGATTTTCTTTTTAAAATTTTTCTTCATTCTTTTTGAATTTTATTTGGTCAGTATAGAACAGTATTGCAGTCTGACTTACACTGTGCAGTAAAGCACTTGTTATCATGTGTTACTTTCTTTCAAACTCTCCTCAATTTATCTCTGTTCATGCTTTGCCTACTGTCACATATCTTCCATTGTCCCTGCTTGCCAAACCTTCCAGACTTGGCTTACTTCTCCTTTATTGTAGGAAGTCTTCTTTTAATCCATTTCCAAAGTGTAGTTGGATACCGGTGTTTTTTGCTTCTATAGTATCCCAGAGTTAATCTATATCATCATATATTCACTATATTGTATTATAGTTTTGGTTGTGTGTGTTTTTTTTGTTTTGTTTTTTTTTTTTGGTATCTATTTCCTTTAGAGCAGCCCTGTTTAGTCATACCTTCTATGATGATAGACATGGTCTGTTGTCCAGTATGGTAGACAATAGCCACATGTCCAGGGTTACTTCAAAAAGTTTGTGAGAAATGGAATTTAAAAGTAAGTTTATTTTGGTGCCAAAAGAAACCATTTGAAGTCCATAAGTAGTTTTTTAAAATGCACGTTTTTCCATGATCTTTTTGAAGACTCCTTACATGTTGCTGTTGTGTGTACAAAATTCATGTAGTAGGACTGAGGAACTAAATTCTGAATTTTATTTAAAGAGTGTTTAACTTAATTTAATATTAAATAGCTTCATGTGGCTTGTGGCTATGTTGATCACTTCTGGAAGGATCCTGAAAGGAGTCATATGGAACTCATATTTATTCATTGCTTAACAGTAGTACTTGCTGCCATTTAAATAAGTGAATTCTTTTACAGTACTGTTGGCCTAACTAGTTATCATTCACCAAGAATATGGCAGTTTTCTCTTTAGACTTCTGTCTTTATTTAGAGTTTTTCAGTTTGTTTTCAGAATATTGTTGATTGTATAGCACTAAATTCTTTTAATCCTATGAAATTGGTGATTTTTTTAAGAGTGGGAATAAGAGAGGGAGGAGGGAGATAAACAGTTCGGCACACATTCCCTGGGACTTACCATTAAGGGTAAAGCTAAAAACTTGCCATGGGACTCCAAATCCCATTAAGTTGGCAGGTACTAATGCCATTGTACTAGTTAAAGTGATCATCTTAAGTGCATAACTGATCATAAAGATAAGAATAAGTGTCATAGGAATCACATAAATAAGACCAAGTGCCTGCTAATAACAGCAGAGAGAATTAAAAAGGAGAGACTGATCTAACCTGGGAGGCAGGCCACACAGTAGACTCATAGAATGACAGATGCCCTAAACGGCACTCTGGCCTCAGAATCAGCCCTTAAGGCATTCGGATCTGTCTTGAAAAGCCCATTAGAGCATTTCAGGCATGGAAAGCCAAGACACTGTGGCAAAAAATGACCTACATGAAAGATCCCTGTGAGATCCTGGTAGAAAGAAGCGGCCATCAAAGGAGATACCTTTCTCTGAGGGGAGGAGAGAACTTCCACTTTGCTTACAGCCTTGTCTAAATAATGACAAAGTTTGTGGCCTCAAGAGGCTTTTATAGTCTTAGCAGCTCATGACAAGAGCCTCGGGTGACCGCTGACATCATAAATAAGAATGTCAACTGTTAAATCAGCAACAGGAGTCACTGTGCACTTACTCCTCATGTAGGATCTCTGTCCTTAATGTGTTGTACTATGATAATCAACAGTAAAAATAGTCTTCAAACTGTACTTTGTGTGTTTGTGTGGGTGCAAACTGTTGAAATCTTTACTTAGTATAGAGTTGATCTTCTGTATATGAAGATATTTAAAATGAATCTTAGTGAAGTATGGGATGGGAGAGGGAATAGTTGGGACGGTTTGGGGGTGGGCGGGCGAGTATGGAGAGAACCTCTATAATCCAAAAGTTGTACTTATGAAATTTATATTTCTTAAGTAAAAGCTTTCTATAAAATAAAAAATTTGGGGATTTTCTGCCCCTTTTGGGACTCAAAAAATTGGGTATTAAGAAGTTTCTTCAAGAACTGGATGAGGGACCGGGGGTAGTAAGGTTTATGGATGTACAGAGATAATTTCTATTTTTTTTATTTGACAGGCAGAGTTAGTGAGAGAGAGAAAAGTCTTCTTCCGTTGGTTCACCCCCCAAATGGCTGCTACGGCCGGTGTACTGTGCTGATCCAAAGCCAGGAGCCAGGTGCTTCCCCCTGGTCTCTCATGCGGGTGCAGGGCCCAAGCACTTGGGCCATTCTCCACTGCACTCCCGGGCCACAGCAGAGAGCTGGCCTGGAAGAGGGGCAACCGGGACAGAATCCGGCGCCCCGACCGGGACTAGAACCCGGTGTGCCGGCGCCACAGGCGGAGGATTAGCCAAGTGAGCCGCAGTGCTGACCGATAATTTCTATTCTAACCAAAGCAATTCTGCTTTATAAATTAATGTATTGGAATTAAGCTTTAAGATTTCAGCTGGAGAGAAAAAAAGACTTACGAAAGATAATGTTCTTGGGGGCCGGTACTGTGGCATAGTAGGTGAAGATGCTACCTGCAACACCGCCAGCATTCCACATAGGCACTAGTACGTGTCTTGGTTGTTCCATTTCTGATCCAGCTCCCTGCTAATGGCCTAGGGAAAGCAGTGAAAGATGGCTCAAGTGTTTGGGCCCTTCCACCTGCATGTGAAATCTAGATAAAGCTCCGGGCTTCAGCCTGGTCCAGTGGCACTGGACATTGGGGTCATCTGGGGAGTGAACCAATGAATGAAAGGTTTCTCTTTCTGTGTCTCTTCCTCTCTCTAACTCTGCCTTTCAAAATAAATAATTAAAAAAAAAAAAAAAGATAATACCCTTAGTTGAGGAAACAAGGCATACACATGGTAGCATATGATTAAGTGCCAAAGTGGACAATGGAAAACAATAAATGCTAAAGATGGAAAGTTATTATGGACTGATGAGGCCTTGATGAAAGTTAGTGTACAAATTAGGATGGTAGAAGGAAGACAAAGGATATAAATCGGTAGTAGGGAAAGAATTTGTAAAGAGTTGAAGTTGGAAATACATATGATTGTTCAAGGAACTGAATGAGCTGATTTAAGTGTGAATTGTATGAAATAAATTTTGGTTGCTTTAAAGATGGGAGAAGGGAGCACTTTTTTTTTTTTAGGATTATTATTATTATTATTTTATTTTTTTGACAGGCAGAGTGGATAGTGAGAGAGACAGAGAGAAAGGTCTTCCTTTTTGCCGTTGGTTCACCCTCCAATGGCCGCTGCGGCCGGCGCACCGCGCTGATCCAAAGCCAGGAGCCAGGTGCTTCTCCTGGTCTCCCATGGGGTGCAGGGCCCAAGGACTTGGGCCATCCTCCACTGCCTTCCCGGGCCATAGCAGAGAGCTGGCCTGGAAGAGGGGCAACCGGGATAGAATCCGGCACCCCAACCGGGACTAGAACCCGGTGTGCCGGCGCCGCAAGGTGGAGGATTAGCCTGTTAAGCCACGGCGCCGGCCAGCACTTTTTTTTTTTAAGATTTATTTGTTTATTTGAAAGAGTTACAGAGAAGAGTGAGAGGGAAAGTAAGAGAAAAAAAGAGGGATGGAGAGGGGTGTGGGGGGGAGAGTGAGAGGGATCCATCGATTGATTTTCCATCTGTTAGTTCACTTCTCAAATGGCCATGACCCCCAGCTCTGGGTCAGGCCAAAACTAGAATCTTGAAACTCCATCCAGGTCTGTCCTGTGGGTGCAGGGGCACAAGTGCTTGGACTGTCCTCTGCTTTCTCAGGCTCATTAGCAGGGAGCTGGCAGAGGGGAGCCCTGTTACCTTTCAATGAGCATGGACCAGAGAAGTCAGTCATCCTGTAAGGATCAGGACAGTCTGCACATTTAAGAATTTTCCAGATGATCACATGACTTATAGTCCCATGGTGGACTTTGATGGTATAAGGGAGAAAAGTGATCATAAGGGTCCGAGCTTTAAGAATATCTGTCTGTAAGATACTGTTAGGATCTATAATTTGAAGGGATTCATATTTACTGGAGAAATAGGACAATTTATATTTGTACTTTATTGTTGCTTTTTTCCTTCCTTTTTAAACATTTTTCTCTTATTTGGAATTTTATTGAGTTCTTTATTTCTTTAGAAAAATCACATAATTTATGACAGCACTACTTGTATTTGTGACTTAAGTACTTTTCCCTTCAGTCTACAGTTGTAACTGTCATGATCACAGTGATTATGTAGTATAGGTGATGCTTATTGTAATAACTGCATGCACTTTTGGAAATAAAAAATGAAAAAAATGTCTCATATGATTGACTATACTATATAGTATAGGATATTATATTGGCTTTTAAAGTTGCACTTAGGCAGATTATCTTTGATAGTACAAGATAGTGCAAGATAACACAGGGAGTATTACAAAGTAGTTGTTACAAAAAGGAGAAACTGATACCCATTTTAAGAATTGGTATACTGGTTATTCAGGTGAAACCATTTGATGAAAACTAAAACTCTTGGAAACATTCCATTTTTAAAACAAATTAAATGACTTCAAAAGCTGTGCTGTGGTGCAGCAGGTTAATGCCCTAGCCTGAAGTGCTGGCATCCCACATGAGACCTGGCTGCTCCAATTCGATCCAGCTCTCTGCTGTGGCCTGGGAAAGCAGTGAAGGATGTGGCCCAAGTCCTCCGGAAGAAGCTCCTGGCTCCTGATTTCAGATCGGTCAGCTCTGGCTGTTGTGGCCAACTGGAGAGAGAACCATCAGATGGAAGACCTCTCTCTCTCTGCCTCTCCTCTCTCTGTGTAACTCTGACTTTCAAATAAATAAATAAATCTTTAAAAAAAAAAAAAAGCTGAAAAGATAATAGGGAGTTGCCTGACCAAATTCCAGGAAAAAGCAGAACCTCAAAGAAGGAAGTAGAGCGTGAGGTAGTAGCTTCTACCCTAAAGACTTTCGTCACTCTTTACAAACGTGAATTTTGGTTTTGGTGGACTTGTTGGGATGAAGAGGACAAAGTCAAGCCAGGAGTTCATCTAAAATATGGTTAAGAGTCAAACAGGATAATAACCACCCTTGTGAATGAGACTCCAGGGCCTCTATCATTAGGACAAGAGAGTAACATCTGACTGTCTAACCACTTTCATGTCCAGGGGATTATAGGAAAGGGTGAGGAAAGAAGGAAACTAAGAAAAACAATGTTTTCACATTGTGACCACAGGTTTTTTTTTTTTTTTTTTTTTTTTTGACAGGCAGAGTGGACAGTGAGAGAGAGACAGAGAGAAAGGTCTTCCTTTTGCCTTTGGTTCACCCTCCAATGGCCGCCGCAGTAGGCACGCTGCGGCCGGCGCACCACGCTGATCCGATGGCAGGAGCCAGGTGCTTCTCCTGGTCTCCCATGGGGTGCAGGGCCCAAGTACTTGGGCCGTCCTCCACTGCACTCCCTGACCACAGCAGAGAGCTGGCCTGGAAGAGGGGCAACCGGGACAGGATCGGTGCCCCGAGCGGGACTAGAACCCGGTGTGCCGGCGCCGCAAGGCGGAGGATTAGCCTAGTGAGCCGCAGCGCCGGCCTATGACCACAGTTTTAACTCTTACATAGAGTTGTAGCTTAGGTTTGTTCTGTCTGAATGTTCTGAGAACTTGTAGGCCATTTATCATGGTTCCTGGTATCAGACTAATAGCATTTCCAAAGGTCTGAAGGCAAATCGTGTGTGGAGAAATAGCCTTCCTTTTTAAGGAACTTGCTGTCATAATTCAGAGACAGTGAACAGTGTGTTGTCAAAAGTAACCAAACAATAATAATCAAAATTACATGAGATATGTAATCATCATATACACTTGGAATATTCAAAAATTTCATGGAAAACACATTGTGAAAATGCTATGTATGAATCTCAAAGGCAGAGGAAGAGGGAGAGATCTTCCATTTGTTGGTTCACTCCCCAGATGCTGACAACAGCTGGGCCAGGGCTGGGCTGAAGCCAGGAGCCTCTCCATCCAGGTCTCCAGGTTGATAGCAGGGACCCTAGGATTTGGGCCGCTGCCTTCCCAGTCATATTTGCAGAAAGTTGGCTTGGAAGTGAAGTAGCCATGTCTCTAGCCAGTTCTCTGGTATGGATGCAGGCATTCTAAGTGGTGGCAGTGTGCCACAGTGTTCATCCCCTAAAAGCTTTTGGTACCAGCGTAAACTTACATCAACTTGTTAGCACATGTTTGAATAGCATCCAGTTTAAAGGATAAAACTAAGTGATATGAATTCTGCTAGCAATGAAGCAAGAACAAACTTCAAATTTCATGAAGTGTGGGTATAAAAGTGGTAAAATCATCAGTACTTCACAAAATTTTATGAAGTAAGTACCACATAGAAATCAATAGTTTACAGATGAATAACTCACTTTAAGAAGGGAAGAGATGATGTTGAAGATAAAACTTTGCTATAGCAGACCATCCACATCAGTTTGTGAATTAAAAATTTAATCTTATTTGTACACTGAGAAACACTGGCTCTTAATAATAGAAACAACAGCCAATACCATAGATGTCTCTGTTCAGCTTTACACAGTTCTGAATAAAAAAAATTTAAATGGAGTAAATTGTGCTCAGTGAGTATCAGAACTTGCACCTAGAATGGCAGCAGACGGAGCAGAGATTTCAATTAAATTTAAATGAACCTGAAGCCAGCACTGTGGTGCAGTAGGTTAATACTCTGCCTGCGGTGCCAGCATCCCATATGGGTGCCGGTTCTGGTCCCGGCTGCTCCTCTTCCAATCCAGCTCTTTGGTATGGCCTGGGAAAGCAGTAGAATATGGCCCCAAGTTCTTCAGCCCCTGCACCCATGTGGGAGACCAGGAAGAAGCTCCTGGCTCCTGGATTTGGATTGGCGCAGCTCTGACCATTGCAGCCGTTTGGGGAGTGAATTATAGGATGAAAGACCTCCCTCGGTCTCTACCTCTCACTGTCTGTAACTCTGCCTCTCAAATAAGTAAATAAAATCTTTTTAAAAAATTTAAATGAACTGTCATCAAGATCCTAAAGCATTTCTTCGGAAAACTGGAACAGGAGAGACAAAATATGGCTTTACCAGTGCAGACCTGAAGATAAAGCATAACCCAAGTAATGACTAGCAAGAAGTGAAAGTGGGCCTGACAAAGCAGACAAGGCTGGTTAAGATAAAAGATCATGGCATCAGTTTATTTGATGCTCAGTGCATTTTGTTTGTTGACTTTCTGGAGGACGCGGAATGATAATACCTGCTTGTGAGAAGAGTGCTTTGAGAAAGTACACCAGAGCCTTGATAGAAAAATGCCTGAGAAAGCTTTACCTGAAGAGTCTGCCACAGCAATGCTCTCATTCCTCTCATCAAACAAGGGCAATTTCCTGAGAGTGTTGATGGGAAATCACGAGGTATCCACCTTAGAGTCCTGATTTGGCTTCTTCTGAAGTCTTGTTTTTTAATAATAAAACCAAAACGTAAAAAGGGCATCCGTTTTTCTTATAGTAATGTAAAAAAGGTTGCATTTACATGATTGAATTCCCACAAGCCTTAGTTCTTTCAGGGCTGGACTGAATGATTGGTATAATTGCTTATAAAAGTGTCTTATACTTGGTGGAGCTCATATTGAGAAATAGTTAAATTTTTTACCCTTCAATTCCATTTTTCACAAACTTTTTGAAGTTCCCTTGCATTTATAATTCTTTGAGCAATATTAAGATTTTAATAGTTTTTCTTCATGTACATATACATCAAAGTTTTTCAAAAAGGAAAAGATAATAACCAGGCAATGTATTTAAATGACATTGTGTATAAGAAACAGCAGAGAGCAGAAATAGATCCACAGAATCCTCAGAAATTGTGGTATCAGACCTCAGAAATCTGCATATAGACCAACATGTGATCCAGCCATCCCACTCCTGGGAATTTGTCCAAACCAAAAGAAATCAGTATATGAAAGAGTCATCTGTACCCCCATGTTCATTGAAGCATGAGTCACAATAGCAAAGACACGGAACTAATCCAGATGACTATTAACTGTTGATAAAGCAACTATGGTATTTATACACCATAGAGTACCACTCAGCTGTAAAAAAAGAAAAAAGAAATACTCTCTTTCGCAACAAGATGGTCACAACTGGAATCTGTTATACCTAGTGAAATAAGCCAATCCCAAAAAGACAGATATCATGTTTCTCCCTATCCAGTGGAACTAATAGAATACCTGAAATGTAATGTATTGGGCTGAAACAGACATCTTAAGATTCAATGGCTGTTATAGTCCTTGTCTCTTCCATTGTGTTTTGTTTTGTTCTGTTTTGCTTCCTTTCTTCATACTATTTGTTGAGCTCCATTACTTAAAGTAGAGTTAACATTATGATCATTAAGTATACTGGAAATTGATCATGGCAAAGGTTAAGAGTGGGAATATGAGAGGGAGGGGAGGAAGGGTTGGAGTGGGAGTGAAGTGGGGAGGAAATCCCACTGTTTCTGAATCTGTATATATGAAAGTTGTATAGCTCAAGTAAAATTTTAAAAAGAAATTGTGGCATCAGATGAATTTAAAATGGTTGCTTTTTAAAGAAGTGATGACAAACCTGAGGTCAAGCAGGGAACAAGACACTGTATAAAGGGACTTAATAGATAAGAAAATAACCAGATAGAAACTCTGGAAATGACAACTGCTGTATACCAAATATACCTACGAGACAGATTTAATAGATTACATCTATCTCAAGAAAGAATTGATTACCTGGAAGATGAGCCAGAAGAAACTTTCCAGAATGAAACACTAAGAGTGAAAGATGGAAAATACTGAAGCGAGGTTAAGAGATGTGGAAGGTAAAGTGAGATTGAATGTATTTAATCAGAGCTCAGGAAATAGAGGAGAGAGTGAATAGTGCAGAGCTAATATTTGAAAAGAGGTTTCTGGGTGAAAATTTCCTGATCTGATGAGAAACCAGTTGATGGAATTAAGTGCAATTAATTTTTTTTTTTTTTTTTTTTTGACAGGCAGAGTTAGAGCGACAGAGAGAAAGGTCTTCCTTCCATTGGTTCAGTCCCCTAATGGCCGCCATGGCCAGCGCTGCGTGCCGATCCGAAGCCAGGAGCTAGGTACTTCCTCCTGGTCTCCCATGCGGGTGCAGGGCCCAAGCACTTGGGCCATCCTCCACTGCCCTCCCAGGCCACAGCAGAGAGCTGGACTGGAAGAGGAGCAACCAGGACTGGAACCCAGGGTGCCAGCGCTACAGGCGGAAGATTAGCCAAGTGAGCCATGGTGCTGGTCTTAAGTGCAATTAATTTCTACCAGTGTAAATAAAAAGAAATCTGTACCCAGACAAATCGTAGTACAACTGAATAACCCCAGATGCAAGGACAAAGATTTTAAAAGCAGCCAGAGGATCCCCCCCCCAAAAAAAAATGTCCTTCAACAGAGCAACTGTGAATGGAAAAGCGTGTATATTCTCAAATACATGGCAATCTAGGATGAATGAATGCTTAGCAAAAACATCCCTCAAGGATGAGAGTAAAATAGAAGTCTATTTGAACAAACCTCATTGACTCTTTCTGAAGGAAATTATGTAGTTTACACTTCAGGCAGGAAGAGTCCAGATAAAGGTGTGAAGTGCAAGGTGAAATGGCTGTATTAAACATGAGTAAGGCTTTAATTAAAATGTATGACAAATGAAGACAGTGTTCTGAAGCCCTTAGATGGTCTGGTAGAAAGATAAGACATTAATTGACTGATAAATTAATTGACTGATAAAATACATAAATTACTGATAAATTCGTTTTTAGGCTAACTGCTAAAAATGTAGAAGTGACTTCTAAACTAGCAAAGGAGAATAAAAGAGCAATAAAAATTAAGCTCACTAGGCTAATCCTCCGCCTAGCGGCGCCGGCACACTAGGTTCTAGTCCCGGTCGGGGCACCGGACTCTGTCCCGGTTGCCCCTCTTCCAGGCCAGCTCTCTGCTGTGGCCAGGGAGTGCAGTGGAGGATGGCCCAAGTACCTGGGTCCTGCACCCCATGGGAGACCAGGATAAGCACCTGGCTCCTGCCATTGGATCAGCGTGGTGCACCGGCTGCAGCGCACCAGCCGCGGCGGCCATTGGAGGGTGAACCAACGGCAAAGGAAGACCTTTCTCTCTGTCTCTCTCTCTCTCACTGTCCACTCTGCCTGTCAAAAATAAATAAATAAATAAATAAATAAATAAATAAAAATTAATCTCCAGTGAAGAAAGGAAAGAAAGAATAGGTGGAACAAATAACAAAATGGGAAGACGTAAATCTTTTTTTTTTTTTTAAGATTTATTTATTTATTTATTTGAAAGAGTTACACAGAGAAGGAAGGAGAGGCAAAGAGAGAGAGAGAGAGAGAGAGAGAGGGGAGAGGGGAGAGGGGAGAGAGGAGAGAGAGGCTTTCCATCTGCTGGTTCATTCCCCAATTGGCTGCAGTGGCCGGAGCTGTACCAATCCAAAGGCAGGAGCTTCTTCCGAGTCTCCCATGTGGGTACAGGAGCCCAAGGTCTTGGGCCATCCTCAGCTGCTTTTCCAGGCCAAGCAGAGAGCTGGATCGGAAGTGGAGCAGCCGGGACTTGAACTGGCGCCCATACAGGATGCTGTCATTGCAGGCAGTGGCTTTACTCATTATGCCACAGCACTGGACCCTAGACTTAAATCTATACATATCACCATTTATATGAAATACAAAATGGGTTAAGTTATTCTGTTAAAAGCCAGAGAATGTTAGACTGATCTTTTTTAGAAATTCAGTTAAATTAGATTTATAATAAATTAATCTGAAAACCAATGATAAAAGATTTCACAATTAATCATTGCAATGATACAGCATGCTTATACTAATAAATTTGATAGTTATGTTGATATCATACAAATTAGATATGAAGGCAGAAGGCTTTATTGGCAGTCAAGAGAGTCCCTTCATAGGGATCTAAGGGTAGACATATGGCATGGCAGTTAAGATGCCACTTGAGATGCCTGAATCCCATATTTTGGAGTATCTGGGTTGGAGTTCTGGCTCTACCGCTATCCCAGCTAACTGCTGATAAGCAGCCTGGGAGGCAGCAGGTGGTGTGACTCCAGTAGTTCTCTCTGCCACCCAGATAGGAGACTGGCTTTGGCCTGGCCCAGTCACAGTTGTTACAGCCATTTGGGGAGTGAACCAGTGGATAGAAGACCGTCTCTGTCTTTCCTTCTCTCTGTCTGTAACTCTGCCTTTCAAGTAAATCTTTAAAAAAGTGTAGCAGCCAGGACTTGAACCAGTGCTCAGCTCACACCAGATGCTGGCGTTGCAAGCAGTAGCTTAACCTGCTGTGTCACAATACTGGTCCCATGTCTGTTTTTAGGAAATCTAAAATATAGTAATATCTTTCCTTTCTATCACTCTGCCTTTCAAATAAAAATAAATCTTAAAGAAATAAAAAAAATCTACAAATAAGTTAGAAACAGCTAAATCAGTTCTATTACCATACTTGTATACTAGCAGCAAAAAGGAATGAAAGTGTAAATTAGTATCATTCATAGTGCAGTGCAACAAAATCATGCACCGTTAGTGTAAAATTCATTTAAGATTGCCAGAAACCTTAGTGAAATAAACACAGAAGACTTAATAATTAGTGCAAAATGTGTTTGTTAATTATTGTATAGAAATTCTTCCCAAATGGATTATATATTTAAAACAATCCCAATAACAATATTAAAATGATGTTTTGTTTGTTTTTGTTGATTAATGGAACTTAAAAATTCTTCATAAAATTTTATGGGAGATTAATAATGGGCCTAAAATATCCAAGATACAAGAAATAGGGGGGGAGGATTTACTTTATCAGTTACTGATTTTTATTCAAAATAGGGGAACTAAAACACTGTCATGAGTGGTCTGAAAATAGTGGAACAGAATAGAAGAAAACCTGTTCATATGGACAACCTGATAAGTGATGGATACATTCTGGATATTAGTGAAAAAGAATGCCTTTAAAAATAAATGGGGCTGGCGCTGTGGCTCACTTGGCTAATCCTCCGCCTGCGGCACCGGCACCCCGGTTTCTAAGTCCCTGTTGGGGCGCCGGATTCTGTCCCGGTTGCTCCTCTTCCAGTCAAGCTCTCTGCTGTGGCCCGGGAGTGCAGTGGAGGATGGCCCAAGTGCTTGGGCCCTGCACCTGCATGGGAGACCAGGAGGAAGCACCTGGCTCCTGGCTTCCGGCTTCCGATTGGCACAGCACGCCAGCTGTAGCGGCCATTTGGGGGGTGAACCAATGGAAAAGGAAGACCTTTCTCTCTTTCTCTCTCTCTGACTGTCTAACTCTGCCTGTCAAAAAAAAAAAAAAAAAAAAAGAATACATGATCCTGTGGCTGGCGCTGTGTTGTAGCAGGTAAAGCTGTCCAAGTCCCGGCTGCTCCACTTCTGATCTAGCTCCCTGCCAATGTGCCTGAGAAAGCATTGAAAAGTGGTCTATCTCCTTGGGCCCCTGCACCCATGTGGGAGACCTGGGAGAAGCTCTTGGCTTGTGGCTTCAGATTGGCCCAGCTCCGCTGTTGTGGCCATTTGGGGAATGAACCTGCAGGTGGAAAATCTCTTTCTCTCTGTGCCTCTCTGTAACTCTGCCTTTCAATTAAATAACTAAATCTTTAAAAATAAATAAATAAATAAATGGTCTTGGTGCCGGCATTGTGCTCTAGTGGTTAAATCTGCTACCTGTGATGCTGACATCCCATATGGGCACCTGTTTGAGTCCCAGCTGCTCCACTTCTGATGCAGCTGCCTGCTAATGTGCCTGAGAAAAGTAGCAGAAGATAGCCCAGTGCTTGGGTCCTGCACCCACAGGAAGCTTCTGGCTCCTGGTTTCCGCCTGGCCCAACCCTGGCTATTGCGACCATTTGGGGAGTGAACCAAGAGATGGAAGATTCTCTCTCTCTCTCTCTCTCTCTCTCTCTCTCTCTAACTCTGCCTTTCAAATAAACCTCTTTTTAAAAAAAGATCTCTCTCAAATAAATCTCTTCTGTTTTTCTTTCAAATTAGGTGAAAATAAATTTTAAAGAAAGGTCCTGGAAAAATTGGGAAAGTTTAATTTAGACTTTCATTTCACAGTATTCACAAATTCTGGGTAGATTAGATGCCTGGATGTGAAATTAAAAAAAAAAAAAATTAAAAAAAGTTTTAGTCAAAGGTAATATGAGAATATGTTCTACACTTTTTTTGTTTGGAGCACTTAAAATGCTAAAACTTTTCATTAAATTTGAGATGTCATTCTAAGATAAACCAGTTTTTATTTTTGCATCTCTAACATAAAATACTATCAGTCAGGTATGCTATTGATTGTAAAATGTGTTCCAATTTTCACATTTTTCTTATTTTAACATCTTAAAAATGATGAACTATGGCACATTTCCTAAATCGCTCAACCGCTTAGGTACTGTCATACCTATTTCCATAGTTTGGAAGGCACAGAGGACAGAGAAGCTTTCTTTTTGCTGCTGTTTTGACTAGTTGGCAAGGATTGTGAGTGAGAACTTAGTGTTTTTAAGCAGTTTTCTGACGTGAGCTTTACAGCATTTATTGCCAGCTTCAAGGCAGTAGCAGTGGTGGCAGCTTTAGTACTTCTAGCTCTCAGTGGATCTTCTGTCTCCTGGTGTGATGGCTGACTTGAGTTACAGTTGTGTACTTTGAGTGACTACAAGCCTCTTGAATTTATCATTTTACTAGTTGAAATTTCTGATATATTTTCTCTTCTACTCTGATTCCTGGTAATAAATTTTTATTGCCTCAGAAAATCATTTAATGTTTAATTTTTCTTCATTTTAAAATTTGTGGTAAAATGTATGACATAACCTTTATCATTTTAACCATTCATTTGTGTACAATTCAGTAGCCTTAAATACATTCAGATTGTTGTATGACCATGACCACTACTTGTACCTGAAACTTTTTGTTTTTCCCAGTGAAACTCCTTAGTCATTAGGGAAATGCAAATCAGTACCACAATGAGCTAGCACTTCACATCTTCCTAGGATGGCTATAATTTAAAAAAGGAAAATAATTCTTGACAAGGATATGGAAAAATTCTGAACCCTCATACATTGTGGGAATGTAAGATATTTCAACTGCTGTGGAAAACAATTTAGCAATTTCTTAAAAAGCCAGACATGTGCCATGTGAACCAACAGTTCTGCTCTTTGGAATATACCCAAAAGAATTGAAAACAAAGGACTTGGGGCCAGCATTATGGCCTAGCAGATTAAACCTCTGCCTTCGGTGCTGGCATCCCATGTCGGCACAAGTTTGAGGCCCAGCTGCTCCACTCCCTTTTTTCTTTTGTTTCTTTCTTCCTTTCTTTCTCTTTTCCTCCCTCCCTCCTTTCTTTTCTTTTTTCTTTTCTCCTCTTACTCTTGCTCTTACTTATTTGAAAGAGGGAGAGAGAGAGAAAGATCTCCTAACCACTGGTTCACTCTCCAAATGGCCTGCAATGGCCAGAGTTGGGCTATACTGAAACCAGGAGCCAGGAGCTTCTTCTTGGTCTCCCATATGGGTGCAGGGGCCAAAGGATTTGAGCCATCCTCTGCTGCTTTCCCAGATGCATTGGCAGGGAGCTGGATCAGAAGCAGAGCAGCCAGGA
Source organism: Lepus europaeus (assembly GCF_033115175.1). NCBI lineage: Eukaryota > Metazoa > Chordata > Mammalia > Lagomorpha > Leporidae > Lepus > Lepus europaeus. The sequence goes on along the minus strand of NC_084827.1, from coordinate 2,529,000 downwards.
TTTCAGCTGGCACCCATGTGGATGCTAACACTGCAGATAGCAGCTTAACCCACTGCACCACTGTGGTGGACCACTGCTCTGCTTCCAATCCACTTACTGCTGATGCTCCTGGGAGGACAGCGGAGGATGGCCTAAGTGCTTGGGCTCCTGCACCCACATGGGAGACCTGAAGGAAGCTCCAGGCTTCTGGGTTCAGCCTGGCCCGACCCCCAGCCCTGACAGCCATTTGGGAGTAAACCAGTGGATGAAAGATTGTGTGCACTCTGTCTTTCCTCCTTTCTCCATGACTCTGCCTTTTAAATGAGTCATCTTTTTTAAGAAAGAGACTCATACCATTATTTGTACACTAAATGTATATTGCAAGGTTTTTCATAATAGCTACAGGTGGAAACAAGCTAAGTGCCTATCAACAGATGAACAAACAAAATGTAGTTTATACAAAGAATGGAATATTATGGGGCCAGCGCTGTGACTCACTTGGTTAATCCTCCACCTGCGGCACCAGCATCCCATACAGGCACCGGGTTCTAGTCCCAGTTGCTCCTCTTCCATTCTAAATGCTCTCTGCTATGGCCCGGGAGGGCAGTGGAGGATGGCCCAGGTGCTTGGGCCCCTGCAGCCGCAGGGGAGACCAGGAGGAAGCTCCTGGCTCCTGGCTTTGGATCGGCATAGTTCCGGCCGTAGCAGCAATTTGGGGGGTGAACCAACAGAAGGAAGATCTTTCTCTCTGTCTTTCTCTCACTGTATAACTCTGTCAAATAATAATAATAAAAAAATAATAAATGAATGAAATATTACTCAGCCATAAAAAGAAAAACGTTCTCATACATGACGTAACATGAATGACTCATGAAAACATGGTAAATGAAGTAAACCAGTCACCAAAGGGTAAATATTGTATGGTTTCCATTTAATGAGATATCTAGAATAGATGACTTTTAGGAAGGGAAAGTAGAATAGGGGTTATTTGGGATTGTGAACAGGGAGGAATTGGAATTATTGTTTTAATATGCATAACATCAGAATTTAGTGTCAAATGGAACCTGGTCTCAACTCTCACTGAGTACAAAATTTATTTTGTACCATCCATGACAATTCCTGAAGAGCATTCAGTTGAATGTTCTTAATGGTAAGAAAATTTATTCCTTGTTAGATACCTTTACTGTGGAGCTCAGATATATCTTTCTCTCATTTCTGTTTCTAGGTGCTTACATCATCCTAGTTTAGTCTTCTGGAATTGGACAATCTATCTATCTTTCTGTCTTACTTCATGTCTTCATTATTAGACACACACACACCCTTAGACCTGTCTTTGACACCAGTTACTTGCTATTTGCCTTCATATTTACGTAGGTTATTCCCAACTAAAATAAAAAATAACATTTCCTTTGGCTGTGCAACTGGTTTGAGCTGTTGTTTTCTCCTTCTGGTATCTTAATTGCCTTTTCTCATTTAAACTCAATCTTCAGTTTCTTGTTACTTAGCTCAGTGTATTCTCTCAACAGTCAGGCCACCGTCTGAACTGTAGTGAGAGTCCTGTATTTCTAGTTGTCTCTGGACATCCTTACCGGAATGTCTCACTGGCGTCACAAAGTGAGCAACTACTGTACTGAATTAGTATTTTTCCTTTTAATTCTGCCCTCCATCTTGTAATATTTTCTACTTAATGTACTATCTACTTTTATCAACTATTGCTTGGAATCCTAGAACATCTCTGATTTTGCCTATTTTATTTTTCCTGTGAAGTAAGCTTCCAAATCCTTATGAATTTCCCTATGCAGTAATGTTTCCATCTTTTTCTTCCTTTCTCATTACTATAACTTAGGCCCAGATTTTTTCTTTCTTCAAGACCACAATAGGAGCCAGCGCCGTGGCTCCCTTGGTTAATCCTCCACCTGCGGCGCCAGCTTCCCATATGGGCACCGGGTTCTAGTTCTGGTTGCTCCTCTTCCAGTCCAGCTCTCTGCCGTGGCCCGGGAGGGCAGTAGAGGATGGCCCAAGTGCTTGGGCTCCTGCACCTGCATAGGAGGCCGGGAGGAGGCACCTGGCTCCTGGCTTTGGATCAATGCAGCGCCGGCCATAGCGGCCATTTGGGAAGTGAACCAGTGGAAGGAAGACCTTTCTCTCTGTCTCTCTCACTGTCTATAACTCTACCTGTCAAATAAAATTTTTTAAGAAAGACCACAATACTGGTGGTCTTGGAGATCACTAATTTTTGTTCTAAGCTACTTCCATTTTGAATTTGTTGCATACACTGTTGGATGAATCTTCTTAAAGCATAGCTCTGGTCATATCACCCACTTTCTCAAAAATATTTAGTAATTCCCTCTTGCATATAAATTAAATTAATGATTTTCACCTTGATATTCAAAAATCCTCTTGATTTAATAACTGTAGATGGTAGTTTTACTGCCTTCTACTCTTTTTCCTGTATTTTATTGTTGGGATAAACTTGCATTAACTTTAGAGTACTGAGTATGCTAACCTCTGCTGTGCTTTATTTTCTTTGTCAGTTGTGATTTGCCTGAAATCCCCCAGTCTACCTCTTTCTCACATCTCTGAAATCCATTCTTTATTTTCCATGAAGCCTTCCCATTCCTTCCACATATGATAGTTAAATAGAAAGCTAGATGTGATTTTGGATATTTTATTTGAATATATTTGTGCCTCTTTTCCTAACCTATAAAGCAGTGATGATTCTACATTGTAAACTAGTATTCTTACTTATTAAGGCTGTGCCTCCAGGTCAGTAAGGACAAACGCTATAGTATCCCTGGCAGCCAGTATATCATGTGGCAGTACGATTAGGCTTTTTATGTTTTTTTTCTTGTTAAAGATTTATTTATTTATTTGAAAGGCAGAGTTATAGACAGGCAGAGAGAAAGAGAGAGAGAGAGATATCTTCTGTCCACTGGTTCACTCCCTGAATGGCTGCAACAGCCAAAGCTGGGCTGATCCGTAGCCAGGAGCAAGGAGCCAGAAGCTTCTTCCAGTTCTCCTATGCAGGTGCAGGGGCTCAAGGACTCAGGCCTCCTTTACTGCTTTCTCAGGCCATAGCAGAGAGCGAGATTGGAAGTGGAGCAGCAGGAATTCAAACTTGTGTCCATTTGGGATGCTGGCACTGCAAGTGGCAGCTCTACCCCGCTATGCCACAGCACCAGCCCCAGTACTATTAGGCTTTTATAAAATGTGTATCAAAATATTGATTTACTTTTAGAATAGATGATAATGTTTGTAACCTCAGTATATTGTGCCCAACACATAAAAGTTTTCAATAAATAATTCTTTTCCTTAAAAGATAATGTATACATTTATTTGTTCCTCAAAAGTGTAAAAATGAAATATTGAACTCTTTTGTGCTGGTATGTAAGCTAGGTGCTGAGATATGTAAATGAATGATCATTTCGGTTCTCCAGGAGCATATATTTCAGTGTTAAAGTAGACAAGAATGAGGGACAGCATACTGTGATGAAAGTGTGCCCTTGGTGCAGAACAACCACAGAAGGGGAGCATGTAATTCAGAATGGTTACTGGAAGGAGGATAGATTCCCTAGGAAAGGAGTTACTTAAACTGAATTTTAAACACTTAAGATGTGCAAGCAAGACCTTTACAAAGAGAAGTAATTAAACCTTATTTTAGAAGCAAAATATTATTTAAGTAGAACTACATACCATGTACTGAGGATGGTTCAGAAGACTGAGTATGGTAAGAACGTTAGTTTTTCTTGAGTTGATAGTTGAATTATTACAATCCAGATGCAGATCCCTGCATGTTTTTCTGTGGAACTTGATAAGCTGATTCAACAATTTCTGTCAAAGTATGAGGGATAGGAACAGCCAAAAATAGTCTTTAAGATGGGAAGAGTTCTTCATTTTTTTCAACCTACATATTTTGAATGCAATATGCTAGACATTGCTGGGCCCGGGTTATTACCTTGATGAATATGAGACCAGTCTCTCACCCACTGTTCACATTCAAGTCCATTTGTGGTATCCAGAGTTTTTGTTTTGTTTTTAGATTTATTGATTTATTTATTTGAAAGAGGAGTTACAGAGAGAGAAGGAGAGACAGAGAATGGGAGAGAGCTTCCTTCAGCTGATATACTTCCCAGATGTCTGCAACGGCCTGCATTGCGTGAGGCTGAAGCCAGGAGCCAGGATCTACATCCACATCTCCCACATGGGTGGCAGGGGCCCAAGCATTTGTGCTATCTTCCACTGTTTTTCCCAGGTCATTAGCAGGGAGCTGGATAAGAAGTGGAGCAGCCAGGGCCCAAACTGGCACGCATATATATGGGATGCTGGCACAGCAGGCAGCGTCTTTACCTGCTGTGCCATAACTGCTGGCCTCAGCAGTCTTTTTTTCTTTTTTCCTTAGATTTGAAAAGCAAGATTTATCAGAGACCTCCAGCTAGAGTGACATGGAGAGGGGCTCCAAGAGAGGGAAAAACCCAAAGTGGTCCATGGCAGTTTTTAAGCACAGTTTTGATTGACATTCAGTTACAAGGCAGGGACAAACCCAACAAAAGACCTGATTTACAGTGCTTTATCCTGTCTGGCTTGCTCATGATAAACAGAGAAACAAAAAACATCCAGAAGGGTGGGATACGTAACTAGTTTTCACAATAAACTGTGAGCTCAGGAGGCTGGAATAACCACTCCCTTGCTATTTTCACGGTAAATTTGAAGCTCCTAAGGAGTGGGCAGACAGACACTTCTGACCTCGCTAAAGATAATTTTTGGGGGGATCATTTTCCACCCTCAATTTCCAGACTGCCTATTAAACCATCTGACTGCTCACATTCTGCCCTCAACAAGAATGGACCCTAACATCTGTTAGGGGGACTGGGCAGTGATCGCTCTGGCTGCTTCATGCTGAAAAGGGGCATTGTTGGGAACAGGAGTCAAGACAGGGTTCCAGTAGGAGATGGCTTCTCAAAGGGAACAGCAGTGCTAGCTTGCAGAAACTGCTTTCATCCAAAGTTTCATGTGCATGACCACCTAGAATTTTACTTTTTCAAGTCGGAGAAAACAAATCTAACAAGCAGTTTAAACTCATAGTATCTAAAACTGAGGACAGAGCCAATATTAGAGGCCCTAAGAAAGGTGCTGTCTAAACCACAAGCAAGTTTTCTCATTGAGAGGCAAGTAGAAACTGACAGAAAGGGCTTGATAATAATCAGGTGGGCCTTAAGGCCTTGCCAGTTATAAGGCCCAGACCTATCTATCTCTTCACATGGGGTATATTATAAGGGAGTTGTGAACTTCATTAGGGGGCACCCTGTGGACTTCCATTACCTAGCTGGCCTGGAAGGAGAGCTGGTTTGAGGAGAAAGTAGGTAGCAGGGGCTGGCACTATGGCGCAGTGGGTTAAAGCCCCAGTCTGCAGCACCATCATCCCATATGGGGCGTTGGTTCAAGTCCCTGCTGCTCCACTTCGGATCCAGCTCTCTGCTGTGGCCTGGGAAAGCAGTGTAAGATGCCCCAAGTCGTTGGGCCCAGCATGGGAGACCTGGGGGAAGCTCCTGGCTCTTGGCTTCAGATAGGCTCAGCTCCGGCCATTGTGGCCATCTGGGAAGTGAATTGAGGATGGAAAACCTCTCTCTCTCTCTCTCTGCCTCTGCCTCTCTGTAACTGTCTTTCAAACAAATAAATCTTTTTTAAAAAATAAATAAATGTAGGTGCTATCTCTAAAAGGAAAACACTTCTGGTTAATTTACATTTCTGCCTGCAATGTTGTTGACCCTACTTGGCCATCCCCTCTACAGCAGTGGTTACTTTTGGAAGTCAGGCTGAGTGAAGGGCTTTTCAGCTTAGAACCAACAAGGCCTGCGGCTCTGACTTGAAGTCCTTAGGGTTCCAGGGAAGTTCCGTTTCCATTGACCCAACTCTTGGCTGGCATAGCTGCCAGGGCTCTTCATAAGCAAACTTCTGCTGAAGTTCTTGCTTTTTTTTCTTTTTTAATTTATTTATTTGACAGGAAGAGTTATAGACAGTGAGAGAGAGAGCTAAAGAGAAAGGTCTTCCTTCCGTTGGTTCACTCCCTAAATGGCCGCTACGGCCAACACTGCGCCGATCCGAAGCCAAGAGCCAGGTACCTCCTCCTGGTCTCCCATGCAGGTGCAGGGGCCCAAGCACCTGGGCCATAGCAGAGAGCTAGACTGGAAGAGGAGCAACCGGGACTAGAACCCGGCGCCCATATGGGATGCCGGCGCTGCAGGTGGAGGATTAACCATGAGCCATGGCGCTGACTCCTGAAGCCCTTGCTTTCCACATTGAAAACTAATTCAGTGGACTGGCCTGTTGGGTTTCCTTGATGGCAGATCACTGTGTAAAGCAGCCATTAATTGGCCATCCACAGATCTTTACATTGTTTCTGCAACCTAGCTTCTCTTCCCCCTGGTTTTTGTTAAAGCAGACCAGAGGAAACCTTTAAGAGGATGCAAGTCAAGGGGGGGCTCAAGTCCCATCTCTAATATTTGGTGGCCTCAACTGGAAATCTATACTCACAGGCATGTTCTGATCGTGGTTTTTCTGTAAGGTAGACAATGCCCATAAAGAAAGCTATGTCCTTGTTTTAACAAACATGATGACCACCTTATCTATAAAATTTGATGTCATTAGTAAAACTCTCCCTACCTTTGAATTGAAAAGTTAGGTTTTGCCTGTTTACCGTGCCCATGGTAAATCTAGCTGTGAAATCATAATTTAAGCTCTCATTTTGGCTGTGCTATTATTACAGAAAAATGTTAACCATCACATTTATAAGGTCTGAAGATCTAAAGGTACATCCTGGAGGGTCCTTCAGAATAGAATGTTTCCTTGAAGAGAATAGAGAAATGAGGGAACAAGTCAGGCTTCCCAGATAACTTACTGACAATAACAATATCAAATGAAAACTTAGCAAACAATTTTAACTGTTAAATAACAACTATGAAGACATTTACAAAAAGGTCCAATGCCTTTTATAAACCTCAAGAGTACATGTATTTGGAAACATCACTTAAATATCTAACACAAGTCTAACTTGTTTGGCCAGCAAAGCCAAGTACAAACATGTCAACAAATTTAAAACACCTGGTACAGAGATTTAGGTCACATGAAGCAAAAAAGGTATATTTGATAAAATATTGCTCATAAATTTCAACTGCTAAGTTAATCTATAAGCCAATTAAAATAGAGCTGTTAATGAATAAATTTTTCCATGTAGACATACAGTATGTGCATATGTATAACATAACATACAAGGTAGAACAATAAAGCAATTTCAATAATAGTTTCCTAAAATCTTTAACTTTTTTTTTTTTAACCATCAATCAATTAGAATTGCTTCCTGCTCTTAGTAACTTGAATTAATCTAAGTTGGAACCTGTAGTACATTCTTGGCTTTATCTTCTTACAGAACTGTCCCAAAGTATTGAGTACAATAGAGGTCAGGGAAAAAGAGGTCCTTTGTAACGTAAAAGAGGACACATTTAAACACAGAACCAATAATGTTTAAACTTCATGAGCAGTAAATTTGATTTTTAGGGTTTGGAGAATACAAAATTGTAGATGGCAAAGGCTTCAAATAGCTGTGTTTGAAATGATAAACTCATTAACCAACGAGAAGAGACACTTGCTTATTCCACACAGTATTTTGAAAGCACCTGTAGGATTTTATATGTCACTTAACCCTTTTATGCCTCTGAGCCTTTGTCACTAAGATAGCCATCATGTCTGAAAACAACACAACAAGATCAGTAGACTTTTTAACTTGTGGACATTTGTATCAGTAACATTTTACATTATCATAACTTAAAATTCAGCACTGCCTCACATCTTGATAGTACTTTTAATATAATCTAAATAGCCTTAATAGTTGGAGAGACATATATCCTTTGTATTTCCAGGAGCCCAACTGGAAATATCAAAGTCCAAATAATTTGAAACTTTGATTTTTGAATGCCTGTTGAAGATGCCAAGAAGGCTTAAAATATCTGATAGAAACAGGATCCCTAAACATCATGACATAACATAGACCAGATTTGATCATTGATACCAAGTGATTACTCATGCTTTAGAATAAGTATATATTCAAACAAACCATAACTCTTAATAAAACAATTCAGATCATTTTTAAATAATCAGGATTTAACAGAGACATTGAGAGAACACAATAGATTACTTCAACAGAACACAAAATCTGTGTCTCTTTGGTCATCCCAAGAATCGCAAATAAAAAATTAGCACATAACTTGGAGCAATTTTAACAAAGTCAGATCTAGGGAAAAGAAAGGAGCTTAGTGGAGCTGGCTAGAAAACTGACAGTCACCAATTAAACAAAAACTATTAAAAGGAGGTGCTGCAGTTTTTAAACATTTCAAAATATTTACTAACATATATGCATTGCAGAAACCTCATTGGTTTAACAGATGATCAGATTCTAGTTTATGTAAAATAGATTAATAGCTTTTGCTTTCCATCTGCTGATTTCCTTAATTTAGATTTTGAAATAACCCTTTAGTAATCTCCAAATTAAGACAACTTTCTAAATAAGATAACACATAGAATTTCAACCTTAGTTGCTTTCAAGTGGTGTTGAACTATTTTCATATGGACAATTTATGAAAGCATGTTAGCCAACCCAAATTGTTTTTCCATAGAATATAAAGTGCTAAGATTACCAAGTTTACGTTTAGACACATTTATCTCATTTGCTTTACCAAATTTACATTTAGCAATTACACCTGGATGACTGAAGATGCTGATATTATATCGTACCTCTATCTTAAGGTCAAAATTACATTTATATGGAATTCTACACTTTTTACAAAACTCTAGCTATAAATCAGTGATATTAGACCAGAGATTGCAAAGTTCACCTTAGGGGGCCTACAACAAGCACTGCTTACCCTTTGCTATCAGAAACCTGTTGAGCCGTGTTGCAAAACAAGTTCGGCAAGGTACAAAGCGATATTTTTAAAGGCTGTGATCTTCCTAGGTTCAAAAAGCAATTTCTTTAAACCCAATGTTCAGTTATAGTTGAACCAAATTCTCATGCATGAGATTGTTACTTACCAAAGACATCTTTTTAGATTTTAATTGAATTTGTATCTAGTTTGTCCCCCAAAAAATCTTAAGCCATTGATGCTTAGTCAACAGTCAACTACTTGGGACTGCCTCTGAAACAACAGATTCAGCAGCTGCAAGATGGGTCTCAAGGGTGACTGTAGGCTAGAGGCCGATGTGCCAGGGAGAAGTGCACAAGAGATTGTTCGCTGTTATGCTGGGTTTAGTGGGAGAGGGCACCCCTCCAGAGATTCCTAAGGAGGAGAGTGTGATAGGGCGCAGAATAAAGGGCAACGACCTACAAGGACGCTCCAGTAAGAGCCCATGAAGAGGCAGGGTAGAGAAAAACTGGAGGCCCTGCAAAGAGACAATGACCTAACACCCCAAAACCAAAAGCCAATGCTGAAAGTGTCTAATTGTGGGGCTCTGAGTCAAACCAGCCTCAGGCATGGGGGAGTCAGGTCAGGAGGTATCTCAGGAAGTCATCATGTGGATTAATCCGTATGTATTCAATAGCATCTGAAGTTCCTGGGCCTAAATTCTTGACAGGAAGCCCTCAGGCAAAATTACAACAAGGAAGGCAATGGAATTAAAATCCTCAACAACAGTCACAAGCCGTAACAGAAGAACCCTGTTGACTCCTTGAACAGACCCAAGGACTCTGTGATAGGCCGGAAAAGAATGTAATGCATATTGAAGCACATGTGGGGTAACAGGGACAAGAGGCCAGTTAGCAGAGTCCCAGTAGAGGGGCTGGCACGTTTCACAACAGTGAGGCTAACTTCTTCATCCTCTAGCTTGTAAGCATAACAGATGGTAGTGCAGAAAAGGTGAAGCATGTTTCTGTAAGCTCAGGGGTCAAGAGATTTCAAAGTAGGTGGTTTGCCTCCTTGCTGGAATGAGAGCATCAAAATGGAAGCATGCTTCAGGTTTTATATCTGCTGAGTTTGAGATATGTCTCAAAACTCTAGCTGCCTCTGGTGTCCAGACATGCACTGAAGCCCACAGGGAAGGGAGGAAGGTGAGGGTAGGATCAGCACGTGCCACCCACTCTTGCTCAGCCTTCCACGCCTGTAGCTTAGAATATGTATTGACAGACAGCACACACAGAGAGTGATCAGTTTCCTCTCTGGTGGTGTCTAGACTGGGCCTCTGCCTGGTCAAATATATAATGTTACTTTGTTCTTCCACATGAGGAAAAATAGTTGTTCTATGCTTCTTAACCTTGAATCTTGTCTAATAGGCCTGATTTCAACAATGAGCCTTCATGGTGAGAGCCTTAGCAAAGGTGTGTGTGTGTGTGTTTTGTGTTTTAAAGATTTTATTTATTTGAGAGGTAAAGTTATAGACAGTGAGAGGGAGAGACAGAGAGAAAGGTCTTCGTTCTGTTGGTTCATTCCCCAGATGGCCGCAGTGGCTGGAGCTGTGCCGATTCGAAGCCAGGAGCCAGGTGCTTCTTCCCAGTCTCCCACACGGGTGCAGGGACCCCAGTACTTGGGCCATCTGCATTGCTTTCCCAGGCCACAGCAGAGAGCTGGATTGGAAGAGGGGCAGCTGAGACTCAAACTGGCGCCCATATGGGATGCTGGCACCACAGCACCAGCCCAGCAAAGGTGTTTCTAAGCTAGAGTTTGGTGAAAGTGTGCCAGTCCTGGTTAACACCTACGTTGGTGACTGGGCACGTGAAGTCACAAAGAAGCAGAGTGAGGGAATAAAATTCCCAATAAACTTCCCCTGAGGTACATACCACATAGGAAGGACCAGACAGAAGTGATCCAGAAGAGAGAATTTAGCAAGGAAGATAGGAGATACCAGAGACATGATGAGCCTTGTCTACACAAGTTCAGGTCATGTAGGCACTTAATAGGAGTCTAGATAGAAAAGCTACCTGTCTACAAACGAGGTAATTAAACTTTAACCCAGAGCTAACGAACAAAATGTCTAGGAAATACCCACTAATGGGACCAGGAAATTGAGTCTTAGGAGTTGAGACCTGGAGAGGAGCAGAGAGACAGAGATTGAGAAAAGTCACTGAGGCATGGAGCGCGGAGCCCATGGCCTCGCTCCAGGCTGCACCCAGTCTCACGGACAGATTAATCTCCAAGGAGGAAGGAGCAGAATGCAGTTTTCAGCCGACCTTCACGGGCTGTAAACCCAGTCTTGTATTTGGACCAGCTCCCATGAAAGGAAGCTGAGTTGGACCAGCATTCCCAGAGCTGAGGCAAGACCGTGAAGAGTGGAACCTCTGGCTTTACAGCTCAGGAGGACTTCAAGAGGGCAGGAAGTGCATTCCCCAGCCCAGCACCACTTTTGCTGTCGGGGTCTGGCTGCCCAGCCAAGAGATCTCCTGGAAGCACTGCAGCATAGCCCCAGCCAGAAGCCATCCGTTGTCTTGAGACCTTCTTCCAGTCCCACACGAAGGACCAGTCCACATCGGAGAAAAGAAGGGTCAGGGTAGAATCTCAGCTCCAGGGATTGATCAAGCCTTGCCCCGGAGTCCTAAGCCCGTCAGCCGCGCTCATGGCTTTTAACTGGCTGACAGGGACCCAGTGTTTTCGAAAAGATGAGAGAAATTACTATGAAGGAGAGTAAGACTCTGAAAAAGGTGACAGCCGTCTGCATGCTCATCGGTCTGGTGCGATGATCTGATACTGGCTGGAGTCTAACGCGAGCAGGACCTGCGTCACATTGGAGTTTCTGTGAGTCACCGCACAAAACGTTATGGGCAAATGGCCACAGAGAAAGTATTATTACCTGGTTCTTTGTCTCACATGGAAGAACAACTTCCAAGCTGACAAACAAAGATTTAAAAAGCAAAATTTATTCGAGTCAAAGACCCTCAGCCAGAGCGGCATGGAGGGGGACTCCAAGAGAGGGAACCCTCCCTTTTTTAACAGAAGAAGGTAGTGTATCTTACTTTTTTTTTTTTTTTAAGATTTTTATTATTTGAGAGGTCGTTACAGACAGTGAGAGGAAGACACAGAGAAAACTCTTCCATCCACTGGTTCACTCCTGAAATGGCCGGAATAGCTGGAGCTGTGCTGATCTGAAGCCAGGAGCCAGGAGCTTCTTCCAGGTCTCCCATGCAGGTGCAATGGCCCAAGCACTTGGGCCATCTGCTGCTGCTTTCCCAGGCCAGAGCAGAGAGCTGGATTGAAAGAGGATCAGCCGGGACTAGAACCAGCTACTAGAGCTACTCCAGGAATATTCACTGTACTTGGTACTGCTGACGTGAATAAGATCTCATCCATTGGATACTCCACAATGAAGGGGATTTCCTCATTCATGTTTCTGTGTTCACCTGACAGTCCCGTCCACCCACCTCAGTCCAGCTGTCGACAGTGGGCAGTAGCACAGTGAGATTTAACCCCAACTTCTACCGCAATGATGGCTTGGATATTCTAAGTACATGAATTGTCCCTGCCTGGACACCACCTGATGACCAGAATGCTTGCCGCAGTGAGCCTGGCTTTGAACAAGAGAAACATCCAGGAGATAGCACAGCCTACAGTGAATGTATACAGCATGAGACCATCAGAGTTGCAGTCTGCCACTTGATGGAAGCAAAGTATTCCTGCCCCGAGCCCCTACGAGGTGTAATGGAGAAGTCCTTCCTCTAGTATTAGCACTTCCATGAGGTAGCTTGCAAAGATCACCTGCACCTTCAAGGCCAGGTTGTGCAGAACCATTTTGGAGAGAAGCAGAGCCTCTTTGACTATCAGTCTCTCTTGAGATGCCTGGGACTGGTTTGTCAGAAAGTGCTAGAGAGGCTCCGTAAGAAGAATGCAAAAATGGACTCTGATAGCTGAGACAGAGACAGTCCTGCCCGGGAGTCTGAGGGTTTAGGCCCTACTTCCCTTCCACCCGAGAGTCTGCAGAATTCTTCCCCCACCACAGGGATGGAGTGCACTGCATGTTTCCCTCCAGACCTGTCGTCATTGCATGTGATGCCAAGAACTAAGGAAGCGCAGATCCCAGGCTGTGGGAGTGGGAAGTTGTTCCTGATCTGACCTTCTTGGCATGGAACATCTAGAGCTGTGTGCACCCAAAATCAGGAGCCAAGAGACCTCTACAGGTGAACCCAGGGGCAGGACCTCGGGAAAACAAAATAAAGCAATATGCTTCTCCACAGGGCCAGCTCCTTAGGGATAGGTGGAAGACGAATTGTAATCCAAAGGGGGGTAATCCCAAAGGGATTTGTGGAGATGAGGAAGGGAACATGGTATGGGGAGCTGTCTATGACTCTTAAAGCAGTCTAAGTGGTTGTCTTCAGTCCTGAAGTAGAGCTCCCTAATGCCCTGTCTTCTCTGCCACCCCTCCCCTTTTAGTTCCCACAGGCCAGCAATAATTTTTTCTAATTTATGATCACCATGCTAGACAGACCAAAGAGAAGGAACAGTGCTGAAATCTAGGCTGCTGATCAGTAAGCTTAACCTGGTACCTGAGCACCTTTCTCCCCTGCCCCCTCACCCTTTTCCAGGGTTAAGACAGAAGGTGAATGGTATTAGGACTTAACCAGTCTTGGTAAAGCCTGGGTGTCATTGTAAGAAGCTGAAAACACTCTTTGTTCCTGCAATCACTGATTTGAAAAGTTTCCAGCACAGGCAGCTGCTGTGTGTATGGGGTTAGAGCCACTGAAATTGTCTCTTACAGATTCTCATGAATACTAGTCCCCATGAGAGTATTTCTCCCCGGTAGGGTGCAGGGGGAAGACTGATGCTAGTCCTTACTGTATTTTGTTTGAATATCCTTGAGTGTTTTTACCTCAGCTTATAGTCCCCCTCCTCATTGGCACCCTCTGGGATTTGCAGGGGACAAGAGTAGCCAATGGCAAAAGAGGATTGGGGCTGAGACTCCTCTCTCCACCACTCACCCCTCACTCTCCAAGCTGCTCTTTGTCACTGGCTGTGGTAGGCGTTTGCCTGGCTGTATTACTTACTCTATCTGTATTTAGCTACAGTGATCCTCCAGCTGATTGGCTCAGAAAAGAATGTGCTTTAAGTGCCCTGTAATACTAGGCACTAAGGGAATCTACGCTTCCGCCTTTTTGATGTGTTCTCCCCACCCTTTCAGATTCATACTGTTACGATGCACAGAGGGTTGTTGGTAATCCGTGTGGTGAAGGGCCTCAGTTGGTATCCAGCCACGCTTAAAGGAGAGGCTGGTATGGACCTGCTCCTGTGAAGGTCTCTGCATTGTGATCATGAGACTGGGAGTGGGAGTAGAAGGAGATTGGGCATAAAGGAGAATTTCCTACTTGGGAAGGCAGGAAGCAGTGAAACTGGATAGAATGGTGGGCTTGGATGCCTGAAGGCTTGGTCTCTTCACAGGGAGACTCAAAAAGGAACCCTGCTGCAATTTCTGTCTTTCATTACCAGAGCTAGTCCACAGTCTAAAAGAACGTGCTTGGTATGTGGGCACAGTGTTGTCTGTCATCCATTGATACATTTCCATTTTCTTTTTTTTTTTTTAACTTTAATAGTATATTTTATTTAACCCAGTTTCATCTGCAATATTATCATTTTCTTTTAAAAAAGCTTTTATTTAATAAATATAAATTTCATAGGTACAGCTTTTGTATTATAGTGGTTCTTCCCCCCATACCCGCCATCCCACCTCCTACTCCCTTTCCCATACCATTCTTTATTTTTAATTACCTTTATATACAGAAGATCAACTCTATACTAAGTAAAGATTTCAACAGTTTGCACCCACACAGACTCAAAGTATAAAGTACTGTTTGAAGACTATTGTTACCATTAATTCTTATAGTACAACTCCTAAAGGACAAAGGTCTTACATGGGGAACAAGTGTACAGTGACTCCCGTTGTTTATTTAACAGTTGACATTCTTATTTATGACATCAGTGGTCACCCGAGGCTCTTGTCATGAGCTGCCAAGGCTATGGAAGCCTCTTGAGTCCACAAACTTGGTCATTATTTAGACAAGGCTGTAAGCAAAGTGGAAGTTCTCTCCTCCCCTCAGAGAAAGGTATCTCCTTTGATGGCCGCTTCTTTCTACCAGGATCTCACAGGGATCTTTCATGTAGGTCATTTTTTGCCACAGTGTCTTGGCTTTCCATGCCTGAAATGCTCTAATGGGCTTTTCAGCCAGATCCGAATGCCTTAAAGGCTGATTCTGAGGCCAGAATGCAGAATGCTGTTTAGGACATTTGTCATTCTATGAGTCTGCTGGTATGGCCTGCTTCCCATGCTGGATCAGCCTCTTCTTTTTAATTCTCTGCTGTTATTAGCAGGCACTTGGTCTTATTTATGTGATTCCTATGACACTTATTCTTATCTTTATGATCAGTTATACACTTAAGATGAACACTTTAACTAGTACAATGGCATTAGTACCTGCCAACTGAATGGGATTTGGAGTCCTATAATAAGTTTTTAGTTTTACCCTTAAGTGGTAAGTACCAGGGAACGTGTACCGATCTGTACATCTCCTTCGTCTCTTATTCCCACTCTTATTTTTTACAGGGATCAATTTTCATAAGTAGAGAAAGGCAATACTACAAAGAATAAAGTAGAAAGCTGTTCCTCGACAGTCAGGACAAGGCCTGATCGAGTCATTGCTTCTCACAGTTTCAGTTTCAGTTCTACAGGTTTCCTTTTAGGTGCTCTGTTATTTGTCACAGATCAGGGAGAACATATGATATTTGTCACTTTGGGACTGGCTTATTTCAGTTGATATGATGTTTTCCAGATTCTTCCATTTTGTTGCAAATTTTACCACTGTGTAGTATTCCATAGGGTACATATCCCATAATTTCTTTCTCCAGTCTTCCGTTGACGGGCTTTTAGGTTGATTCTGTGTCTTACCTATTACACATTCCCATTTTCAAGTGACAGTCCTCTCCTTGGACCGGCCCTGGGGCAGAGAGTATCTGACATAGCAACCTGACTTTTACTCCCTAATCTTGAGTTCAGGAAACATATGCATAAGAGTTAAAGAGATGTCTTTATATTTGACTGTACATAAATGAAGTGTTAGTGTGTGGAGGGGGTTTGCAACAAAGTTTTTTTTGGCATGGAAGAAATCTTCCCTGTGAATTATCAAGATAAAGACAGAACACCAAATAGAGAAAAGGAAACAAGAGAAAACAAAAAACAAAGCTGAACAGGTTTTGTTGTTGTTGTTTTAAGATTTTATTTGTTTATAGGTCTTCCATCCACTGGTTCACTCCCCAGATGGCCACAATGGCTGGAGCTGAGCCAATCCAAAGCCAGGAGCCAGGAGCCTCCTCTGGGTCTCCCAGGTGAATGCAGGGGCCCAAGCAGTTAGGACGTCTTCTGCTGCTTTTCCAGACCATAGCAGAGAGCTGGATTGGAAGAGGAGCAGCGGGGACATGAACCTGTGCCCATACGGGATGCCGGCACCGCAGGCAGAGACTTAGCCCACTACATCACAGTGCCAGTCCAGGCGTTTTTTAAAAAGGAAGAAATTTAAATGATTAATAAATTTAGGAAGTTTCTGATCTCATTAACAATTAGAGGAATAAAAATTGAAACCACAGTGAGAGACCATTTTATATTAATGAAAGTGGCAGGTATGAAAGCATCCGACAGTATCAGTCAAACATTGCTGATGACATGGAGCAGTGGAAACTTTATTCCCTTCCTGAAGGGAATGTAATTGTCAGAACAACTTTGGAAAATAATAGGCTGTTCTAAAACTAGTCGTTCCACTCTGAGGCAGTTACCCTAGTCCACTGCTTCTCAAACTTGAGTGTGTATCAGAATTACTTGGAGGTCTTGTTAAAACTGCTGGGCCCCAGCCCTGAGTTTCTGATTAGATAGGAAAGGGGTGGGGACTTATACACAATCTAACTAGTTCTCAAGCAATGTTGATGCTGCTAGTCCAGTAATCATACTCTGAGAGCCAGCAGTTGCCCTAGAGAAATGTATGAATATGTGAACTTTGGAAGCATAGATAAGAATGTTCATCACAGCATTATTCATATTAGTGCAAAAATAGAAAACTCAAATATCAGCAGTGTAATAGATAAATCATCATGTATTTACTTATGGAATAAAAATGTAGTTTAAATAGACAAAAACGCTCCTGAATCAATATGAATCCCACAAAATAGTATTAGTCAAATATTTGAAGTTATAAAGATTACTCTATTCATAAACAGTTTAAAAACAACAATGCTACTTAGGAATATGACTATACATACTAGCATTACAAGTAAAGATACTACAATTATAAGGAAATCAAGGGAGTAATTATCACAAAAGTGATGAGTGGTAGTGATGACTCACCATCAATAGTCATTACATCCACTATCAAAATGGACATGATGAGGAATGACACAGTGGGAGAGTTTAGGTACTTGGAATGCTCTGTTTCTTAAATTATTGTTACAGTTACAAAGGGTTTGGTTTATAGTTCTTTAACCTATGTTTTGCAAGCTTTACAAATTTTGTAAAAAGAAATTATATCACTTTAATTGTCATCACAGATTACTAGTGAGGTTGAATATATTTTCACATTTATTAGTCTTTGGATATGTTTCTTTTTGAATTATTTGTAGATATGTTATGCCCACTTGTATGTTGTGCTGTTTTTAAAATTTATTTATAGGTATTTTCTGTAACGGATGTTATTCTTTATATGTTTAAAATATATTCTTCTGCTCTTCTGCTATAAAGAAGTTTTTTGTTAATGTTTAAAAGATCAAATTTCCTTTATGATTTTTGGTTTCTGTTTCTTATTTAGAAACCTTTTCTTCCTGGGAAGGGTATTCTCTATCTTGTCTTCTCATGAACTTAAGGTTTAAATTTTGTTAAATTTTATACGATCTGTTCATGTGGAGATTTGAAGATATATGGAGGATAATTATTCCAGTACCGTTGTGGATGCGTGTACATTCCTGTTCTCACTGGTTTGTGATGCAGCCTTTAATAATTATATACTAGATTCTCATGGGCCTTTGAGTAGGCTTCATAGAGTTCATGGACAATTCACATTATCTTTTAATTCCATTTTTCCATGAACTTTGTAAACCTCCTTTGTGTTTGTGGGCTCGTAACCAGTTTGTCTATAACAGCCTCAAGTCTGTAGTACTACTTTATAATGTTTTTTTGTGTCTTAATGCCAGTTTCTCCTCTTTGCTTATTATGTCAAACATAAACACATTTACTCTTCCGTGTGACTATTATAGTCGAGTTGTCAAGTTCATGAGAAGTCTCTCTGGGAGGCCGGCGCCGTGGCTTAACAGGCTAATCCTGCCTTGCGGCGCCAGCACACCGGGTTCTAGTCCCGGTTGGGGCACCAGATTCTATCCCGGTTGCCCCTCTTCCAGGCCAGCTCTCTGCTATGGCCCGGGAAGGCAGTGGAGGATGGCCCAAGTCCTTGGGTCCTGCACCTGCATGGGAGACCAGGAGAAGCACCTGGCTCCTGGCTTCGGATCAGCACGTGGCCGCAGCGGCCATTGGAGGGTGAACCAACGGCAAAAAGGAAGACCTTTCTCTCTGTCTCTCTCTCTCTCTCTCACTATCCACTCTGCCCTGTCCAAAAAAAAAAAAAAAAAAAAAAAAAAAAAAAGTCTCTCTGGGGTAGGGGGAGCATTCTGCACAGTTGCCCACATCCCATATCAGAGTGCCTGGTTCAAGTCCCAGCTATTCCTGTTCAACTTCCTGCCAGTGTGCATCCTGGGAGGCAGCGGATCATGTCTCAATACTTGGGTCCACACCACCCAGCTGTGGCAGTTGCTGCCATTTGGGAAGTAAATGAGTATATCAAAATTCTCTTCTTTCTGTGTCTCTCAAATAAAGTGAAAAATGAAAATTATTTTTAAAAAGTTCCTGTTGGAAGCGAGGGAGGCATCTGACATAGCAGTTAAGTGTCATAGCCAGTTAGGATGCCTCATCCCCAAGTTGTGACTGGGTTGGACCCTTGTTTCTGACTCCTGATTTCAGCTTCCTGCTAATGCGGATTCTGGGAGGCAGTGGTGATGACTCCAGCAGTTGGGATCCTGCCCCCTACCCCGCCCCCCGCCCCACCATGTGAAATTTGGATTGAGTTCTTGCCTCCTGGCTCCTGGCTGGGTCAAGCCTTGGCTGCAACAGTCATTCGGGTAATGAACCAGTGAATGGAAGCTCTCTGTCTGCCTTTCAAATCCTGAATGACAAAAAAAAAAGTCCTATTGAGATTTTGATTGTGATTGTATTAATTTATATGTTCACATAGAGGCATGTATATTAGAGATTTATAATGACAAATACTGAGTTTTTTTAGTGAACTTGGTGTACAGCTTCATTCATTTAGATATTTTAAAAATTTCCTTAAAGGTTTATAGTTCTTTATATAATGTTCTAATATTTTGGGGAGTGGAAGGTTGGTTTCATTACTGGAAATCTTTTGTGCTATTGTGAATGAAATGTTTTTAAGAAGAATCTTTTCTTATTTTTGGTAGTATATGGGAAACTTGTTTGTTTTGAACATAGATTTTTGTATCTGGCTCTTATAGAACTCTGTTTCTCAACCAATTGATCGTCCTGGATTTTTAAGTAACACTCATGTACAAATATTAATTGATGTGTTTTTTTCTTTTCTCATACTTATGTGTGTCTTTCTCTCTCTTGTTCTAATGTTGTTGGTAAGGGCCTTCCATATACAGGTTGAGCATTCTGTGATCTGAAATTGCAACCTTTTTGAACGTGTAAAGGTTTCATATGTTGGAGCATTTGAGGCTTTTAGATTAGAGATGCTTCATCAGTAAAGTCTATGCAAATATCCCAAATACAAAAAATTCGGAAATCTGGACACTCTGGTGCCAAGCATTTTGGATAAGCAGTGCTCAACCAGTACTATTATTACATCAATATTATAGTTGTAAGGGTGATAGTCACCTTCATTTCTCCTGTCTCTAATGGGAATGCTTCTGTTATGCTTGGTGATTTCTTATAAACTTCATAGAGATACCTTAAATGAAGTCTAAGAATGTTTCTTCCATTTCACTTTGCTGAATTTTATTTTTAAAGCCATTAATTGTCATTGAACTTTGTGAGAATTTTTTCTACATTTGTTAGAATAATAATATGGTTATTTTCTTCTCCTTTCATCTATTAAAGTAAGTGATTAGTAAACATACTGGTTTTGATCAACCCCTGGGTTACTGGACTCATCACCGTGTGTATTTCCCGGAATGCCATTTATATACCCCTTTGAAAAACACTTTTATTCATCTTTTAAAATTCAGTTCTGAATTTCTTTTCAGAAGCTGTAAACTTCTTTGGTGTTGTTCTTACCCCACCCCACCTCCTCATCCTATCTGTTTGGTACTCTCCTAATATTTTTTAAACATCTGTATTATTGTAAGTAACCACTTTGTAGTAAAGTTGTCTGGGATTGTACACTTTTTTTTTTTTTTTTTTTTTTTTTACAGGCAGAGTGGATAGTGAGAGAGAGAGAGAGAGAAAGGTCTTCCTTTGCCATTGGTTCACCCTCCAATGGCCGCTGCGGCCGGCGCATCTCGCTGATCCGAAGTCAGGAGCCAGGTGCTTCTCCTGGTCTCCCATGCAGGTGCAGGGCCCAAGGACTTGGGCCATCCTCCACTGCCTTCCCAGGCCATAGCAGAGAGCTGGCCTGGAAGAGGGGCAACCGGGATAGAATCTGGTGCCCCAACCGGGACTAGAACCCGGTGTGCCAGCGCTGCAAGGCGGAGGATTAGCCTGTTGAGCCACGGCGCCAGCCTGTACACTTCTACCTTACTGTGCGCTCAGATCTTTGATGTTAGAGACATTTTGTGTGGAGTCCTCAATACATAACATCAAGTTTAAATATGACTATATTAATGAGTTGTGCTTTTACTATAAATCAGATGTAGGTTGAATAAAAAAGACTGTATTAATCTTGTGCAGTTGAGGGAAATAATGCACTTTACTCTCATACAAAATTAAAACATGCTTCCTTTTGTTTAGGTATGGGTGGCAAATTTTAGATTAGCGTTTCATTTTAACTGCACATTGGAAATATCTGGGAAACCTTACAAAGCACAGATGCCAGACTTTTATACTCCCCAGTTTCTGATTTTTGAGGGTGAGCCTTCTACATTTCAATTTTTAAGAGTTGGTGCAGGTTTGATTTTTATATCTGCTATCAAAATTGAAAATTGCCATGTAATAGCATTTTGGGATTCAGTAAACATAATAGTGAGAAGTTACTAAGTCATTGAAGAACAATGAAAGGAGTAAGAATTTTTAGCTTTAGGGGGAAAAGCCCAAACTATAAGAACTGTGAGATCTCTCAGGACAAGGAGCATGTCGCTCTTGCTCAACCCTGTATCCTTAAGCCCTCAGCACAAGCTAAAGTAAGCACATTGTAGTTACTTGGTAACTATTTATTACTGAGCCGAAACAAACCTATCATTAGGTGTTTAAAAGACAGTTGCTTTAGAGCTATAGAGATTGTTGCTTCCCAAAAATGTATCATAGTGATGTGCCATTTATTTGATGATTAATCAAAATAATGAACTTAGTATTTAATTCACTTATTATTTCAGTCTATTATCCTCGGTGCCAGACACTGAGATCTCATATAATTTTCAGATCAACTTAGTTTGTATGATTCAAATAATAGGAGTATGTCAAGAAACTGACATTTGGT
The DNA here is from genome assembly GCF_033115175.1 of Lepus europaeus. Classification (NCBI taxonomy): domain Eukaryota; kingdom Metazoa; phylum Chordata; class Mammalia; order Lagomorpha; family Leporidae; genus Lepus; species Lepus europaeus. Next base: position 2,507,324 of record NC_084827.1, on the reverse strand, counting down.
AGCTAAATAACTTGCCTAGGATTACACACCTAAGTGACAGAACTGAAATTATTGTCTAAAAGTCTGTGCTTTTTTTTTTTTTTTTAACTTTTATTTATTTTATTTGAAAGAGAGAAAGAGATACATCTTCCATCCACTGGTTCATTACCGAATGGCTGCAGTGGCTGGGGCTGCGCCAGGCTGAAGCCAGGAGCCAGAAGCTTCATCCATGTCTCCCACATGGGTGCCAGGGGTCCAGGGACCTGGGCCGTCTTTTGCTGCTTTTTCAGGTGCATTAGCGGGGAGCTGGATCAGAAGTGGAGCATTCAAGATTCAAACCTGCATCCATAAAGAGTGCCAGCACTGCCGGCAGCAGCGTAATCCACTGTGCCAGAGCACTGGCCCCTAAAATCTGTGCTTTTAACTACTAGGTGGTACAGTAAATCTTTACAACAATCTAGGGAGTCAGCTATTGTAATTCCTATTTCATACATGAAGTAGGTTTAGAAAGGCTGTACAACTTGATTGGGAACACACTGCTAAACGGAAGACCTGGGATTTGGACCCAGACCATGTGACTCCAGTTGCCATGCTCTTAACTACCATGTTGTTAGAGTTTCTCCATTTGCTGTTGTGTAAGGTACAGCCACCTGTCTTCATCAGCCAAAGTTGACAGCTCATGTTGTTCTCTTTACCTTTTGGCATCTTAACTGGTTTTCTACGGATGGCTTTCAATTCAGATTATTATCTGCAATCTTCTTACTACCCTGGGGTATCCTTACCTTAGATTGATTTCCTCTCATCTTTTTTCTTTGTTTTTAGCAAAAAAGTTTAGAATTTTGATAAACTTGTTTATATTAATGTACTGATAACCTTTAGTAGGCCGGCGCCGTGCCTTAACAGGCTAATCCTCCGCCTTGCGGCGCCGGCACACCGGGTTCTAGTCCTGGTTGGGGCACCGGATTCTATCCCGGTTGCCCCTCTTCCAGGCCAGCTCTCTACTGTGGCCTGGGAGTGCAGTGGAGGATGGCCCAAGTGCTTGGGCCCTGCACCCGCATGGTAGACCAGGAGAAGCACCTGGCTCCTGGCTTCGGATCAGTGAGATGCGCTGGCTGCAGCGGCCATTGGGGGGTGAACCAACGGCAAAAAGGAAGACCTTTCTCTCTGTCGCTCTCTCTCACTATCCATTCTGCCTGTCAAAAAAAAAAAAAAAAAAAAAAAACTTTAGTTAACTTTGTTTGAATCAGTAGTTTCCTGACCTAAAACTTTTGAGTTCTACCCATATAAAAATTTAATCATGGGCCATTGTTGTGAAATAGCAGGTAATGCCACTGCTTGCGACACCAACATCCCATATGGATGCTGATGAGTCCTGGCTGCTCCGCTTCTGACCCAGCTCCCTGCTAATGGCTTGGGAAAAGCAGTGGAAGATGGCCCAAATGCTTGGGCCTCTGCTACCCATGTGGGAGACCTAGATGCAGCTTCTGGCTCTTGGCTTCAGTCTGGTCCAGTGCTGGCTGTTGGCAGCCATCTTCGGAAGTAAACTAACAGATGAAAGATCTCTCTCTTTCTCTCTCTGTCTCTCTCTTGTCTCTGTTATTCTGACTTCATGTAAATAAATACGTCTTTTAAAAAAAAAGTTTAATCATATTACCCCATGACATATGTTTTATTTATCAGTTATGTGCTTACCACTAAATAAAAATATGATCAGACATTATAAAATATGGGCATATTTACATGAATTTTTAAAAGCTAAGCTAAATATAAAATAAGCCTTTAAAATTGTAATGATTGTTTGTCTTTTAATATCACATATCCTTAGTGCAAGATTGATCTTTATAATAGTGGATATAAATCCATAATTTAAATAATTTGGATAATTTTTTTAAATGAGACAGTTTCCTGTTATAATTATATGAGAGCTATCAACCTTGGCACTATTAGCTTTGCTTTTTTTTTTTTTTTTTAAATATTCATTTGTGAGGCAGAGAGAACTCCCATCTGCTGACTCATTCCCCAAATGCCCACAGTAGCCAGGGTTGGACCAGGCTGAAATTGGAAGTTGAGAACTCAGTCAAGGTCTCCCATGTGGGCTGCAGGGACCCAACTACTTGAGCTGTCACTTACTGTTTTTCATTTTATTCATTGGCAGCAAGCTTGAATCTCGAGTGAAGCCAGAACTTGAACTCAGGCACTCTCATATGGGATGTAGGTATTCCAGTCCCTAATCTTAACCATTATGCAAAATGCCTGTCCTGTAGTATGTTTAGCAGATTCTCTGTCCCCTACCCATCAGGTACTAGTAGTACCCTCCTCTCAAACATCAAAAGTGTCTCTGTGTATTTTCAAATGCTTTCTGGGGGCAAAATTGCCCCTGGTTGTAAACCACTGGATTACATCCCATATTGTAAATTTTGTTTTTCGTGTTCTAGATTTTTTTTTTTTTATCTGTATTGTGGTTGACAGGTTGTACTAGGGTAGGAAGTTGTTTTTACTTTTTCTGTAGGAAAAATGGTGTTATCTTTAACACTTTGTAGGAATTTTTTAAACTGCTGTCCATTTTAATAAGATTTAGTTGAAGTCAGATCATATAACCCATACATTACTTAACTTAGTATATGTGAGTCATAGTATGTCACAGGAAGACAGACATGCAAGAGAAGAGCACCACTATCAGATGCTGGGGGGTGGAATGCCCACTGTTCAGCATGTTTTAAACTCATGTGACCCTAAGAGAGAGTGCCTGTGTAAACAGTAAATATGAAAAGCTTGATTTTTCATAAATTTCCAGATGATTATATTACTAAATATGTAGCTTGCTTATGCCCCCAATAAAGGGTCTCCTATGTACCCACCAGCGTATGTAAGTACCTATTTTGTAGACTGTGTTTGGCCATTGCATTGTAACCTACCATTCAGTTTGATTAATTTACCTCTGCCTGATCAATTTGTCAGATGAACTGATCTTCATTTGAAAAAACATTTGCTTGACTAATATGTCCTTTTAATGTCATATTGGAGTATTACCTGACATTTTGCCTAGAAGTCATCTTGTATTGGAGCATTATTTGACAAGTCTGCTTAGAAGTCATCTGACTATTCAGGGACTTTGACTTACTATTTATTATTGGTTAGGATCCAGGACCTGTAACACTAGATGTTTTCTTGGAAAAATTGATCAGTAAAGCTGCAGTTAAAAAACATTTGCTGGCCGGCGCCGTGGCTCAACAGGCTAATCCTCCGCCTTGCGGCGCCGGCACACCGGGTTCTAGTCCCGGTCAGGGCACCGATCCTGTCCCGGTTGCCCCTCTTCCAGGCCAGCTCTCTGCTGTGGCCAGGGAGTGCAGTGGAGGATGGCCCAAGTGTTTGGGCTCTGCACCCCATGGGAGACCAGGAGAAGCACCTGGCTCCTGCCATCGGATCAGCGCGGTGCGCCGGCCGCGGCGGCCATTGGAGGGTGAACCAACGGCAAAAGGAAGACCTTTCTCTCTGTCTCTCTCTCTCACTGTCCACTCTGCCTGTCAAAAATAAAAAAAAATAAATAAATAAAAAAACATTTGCTGTCAAATTAGGTGTGGATCACATTTGAAGAAAGGTCTCGTGGCAGGTGTTTAGCCTTGAGGTTAAGATGCCTGCGCCCATATTGATTCCCAGCTGGAGCTCCTGACTCCAGCTTGCTGCTGATGCAGACTCCAGGAGTCAGCAGTGATGGCTCAAGTAATTCAGTTCCCAGTTTCTGGCTTCAGCCCCGTCAGGCTGTTATAGGCATTTGGGGACCAAACCAGGGGTGGGATCTCTCTCTCTCTTGAGATGTGTGTGTGTGTGTGTGTGTTTGCGCTTCTGTTTTGTTCTGTCTCATGCCTCTCAAATAAAATGAAGATCTTTGGTGCTAAGATTTGAGAATGAATGTTCATTTTGCCATTTTTTTTTTAAGATTTTATTTATTTGAGAGAGTTACAGACAGTGAGAGGCAGAGACAGAAAGAAAGGTCTTCCATCCGCTGGTTCACTCCCCAAATGGCCGCAATGGCCAGAGCTCTGCCGATCCGGAGCCAGGAACCAGGAGCTTCTTCCAGGTCTCCCATGCCTGTGCAGGGTCCAAGGACTTGAGCCATCTTCCACTGCTTTCCCAGGCCATAGCAGAGAGCTGGATGGGAAGAGGAGTACCCGGGACTAGAACCAGCGTTCATATGGAATGCTGGCACCGCAGGTGGAGGATTAACCTACTGTGCCACAGCACCAGCCTCCTCATTTTACAGTTGTAATTGGAAATGTTTAAGATCTGTGTTTATCATTGCTTATGATTCCTTGATTTAATGGATCTCCTCAGTGAACCCAAACACAGACACAATTACACTGACTAAAGGGGGGGGGGGTGGTAGTTGCTGCCGCTGCTTCGTTTTTTGGTTAGTTTGAGAGTTAGAGACAGATAGCATGCCTGTTTTCTGGCTCCTTCCCCAAATGCCCACAATGACCAGGGCTAGATTGAGGCCGAAGCTGGAAGTTGGGAACCCAATCCACGTCTTCTGTGTAGGTGGATGTTACCCAGCTGCCTGAGTCATCACCTGCTGCTTCCCAGAACACACACATATCAGCAAGAAGCTCGCATTTGGAGTGAATCAGGGACTTGAACCCAGGCACCCAAATGTGGTGTGTAGGTGCCTTAACCAGTACCTTAACTGCTAGGCCCAGTGCTCACACCTAAAGGGGCTTCTTTCACACCCAAGTCAGTGTTGGGATTGTGACGATTTACTTTTGGAGTTGGTATTATAGTTCCTGTCAGAGGCTACTTACCTGGTTATCTAAACTTAGAGCCGAATTATTACACAAAATGTTTTTAGACTTCCACTTTTGGAATTATCATTTACTCTCAATGACTTAGTTCCCTCTTGGTTACCTTCCAGGCTTGTTATAAGAGTATTAAATCATCAGCAGTAGTTCTGATGCTCATTAATTCTTTCTATAATTGTAGCATGCTTTTAGTGGGATTCCCTGCCTGTAGAACTTCACTGCCATGTTGGGTAACCTGTGTCTCATTGCTAGAGTAATTATCCTAAAACATACTGTCTATTCAGATCAAAAGCAACAATAAAAACTGCATTAAAAATTATATATGCTGGGCTAAGATGTCTCTGCAATCAGAGATGTTCATCACATAAATGATTAAAAACCTGTATACATATGTATACACACATTCTATATTGTGATGTGTGTCAAAAGGAAAAAATATGGGGTTCTATGAAAATGTAATAAGATTGTAATATAGTTTGGAAGGAAAGAACCCTGTAAGGAAGTGATATTAAACTATCTGGGGGTCAGCGCTGTGGCGCTGAAGTGCCGGCATCCCATATGGGCACCAGTTCGAGACCCAGCTTCTGATCCAGCTCTGCTATGGCCTGGGAAAGCAGTAGAAGATGGCCCAGGTCCTTGGGCCCCTGCACTCATGTGGGAGACCTGGAAGAAGCTCCTGGCTTTAGATTGGTGCAGCTCCGGCCGTTAGTGGACAGTTGGGGAGTGAACCAGCGGATGGAAGACCTCTCTCTCTCTTTCTCTGCCTCTCCTTTCTCTGTGTAACTCTGACTTTCAAATAAATAAATCTAATAAACAAACAAACCAACAAACTGCTTGAAGACCCTGTGCTTAATTTGGAAAAGTGCAGGGCAAAGAGTGTTCCAGGAAGAAGTAGTAGCATGTGTGAATTTGTGGTTGAGCTTATTGAATAAGGGATGGAGAGAATAGTTCCTGATGAGTCAGGTAGGCAGTGGTAAGATCTTTGGATATAGTGTCCTGTACTCTGAAGTTTAGGGTTTATTCTGATTGATCAAGGATCCATTAAATGGTTTAAGTAAGAAGACAGATGTGGTCAGATAACGTGTTTTAGAGATTTCACTGACTGGAGAATGGATAAGAGAGAAGTGGGAGGGTGAAAAACATGGAGAAGCTGGTTAGGATCCCTTTGTAAGTTCAAAGAGAAAGGATAATAATTCAGACAAGAATAATGATGGTAAACAAGGTAATACCTGGAGGAATTGATTATTTCATAAAAGTCCCATATGAAAACCTTATGAAGTGTAAGCAGAAAAGACTTGAAATAAACGTATCTGAGCCTATCTAATAAATTAATGATGGTATAAGGAATTGAAACAAGGGGTGTTCATCATTTGGTTCATGTGTCCTAATAGCACTGTTGATTGTTTACTGGAATACTCCTAACCCTACATACACATAACAACAGCTACCCATCCTTTAAAATGTAGGTCAAATATGAATAAAGACTTCCAAATTTGCCTCCAGGTAGGTAATGCCCATATATCCCTTTATTTTATTTTATTTTTATTTTTTTGACAGGCAGAGTTAGAGAGAGAGACAGAGAGAAAAGTCTTCCTTTTTCCATTGGTTCACCCCCCAAGTGGCTACTACGGCCAGTGCGCTGCGCCGATCCAAAGCCAGGAGCCAGGAGCTTCCTCCTGGTCTCCCATGCGGGTGCAGGGCCCAAGCACTTGGGCCATCCTCCACTGCCCTCCCGGGCCACAGCAGAGAGCTGGACTGGAAGAGGAGCAACCGGAACAGAACCTGCGCCCCAACTGGGACTAGAACCTGGGGTGCCAGCACCGCAGGCGGAGGATCAGCCTAGTGAGCCGCGGCCAGGGCCCATATATCCCTTTTAAACCACGTTTACGTTACTATTGTGTTAATTCAGCAGATACTTATGTAATTAACTATGCCAGGAGCCATATTTAGACATAATGGACAGATTATCTATAAAAATAGACAGTCATTATAGTCATGGAACTGTATCGTCTAGGGGTAAAAAAGTCCTTGAAAAGTGGAGTGACCGAGGAGAGAGATCTTGCATCTGCTGGCTCACTCCCCAGATGGCCTTGCTAAGCTCCATCCATCTCTCACACATGGGTGTCAAGGGCTCAGATATTTGGACATTCTTCTGCCTGTGGTTGTCAGGCACATTAGCAGGGAGGGAGCTGAATAGGAAGTGAAGCTGCTGAATTTGAACTTGCACTCCATGTGGGATACCAATCTTTGAAGTGGTAGCTTAACCCCTTCCCCATAACTATTAATTTTGGTAAGTGATATGAACTAGTTAGGGTACCTACAGGTTTCTGAGACCATTAATTGAATCCTTGGGGTCAAAATTATTTCAGGAATCTTACTAAAATACTGTTTACCCACTCACATTCTCTCTTCAGTGTACAATGATACAGTGTGTGACATTATAACAGGTTGAATTTGTAAGATATGAGAATCTAGTTGTACCGTCAAGGTAGACATTAAAAATTCCAAAATAAGTTAAAAAATTGCCCATTTTCCCTTCTCTTTTTTTTGGAAAATGCAGTTATTTTTTCATAAAAAAGATTACCTTTGTTAGTGGGTTTGTCATTTTAAAATAAATTCTAAAAGTTTGTGGTTGTAATTTCTAGTATGTTAAATATTGATAGCTGTAAGCTATATAAATGAAAAGGTGTTTCTAGTCTTCACTACTTTTATTGAAGAATATAAATGGATCCTGAAACCAAAAAAGTTGGAGAACCTCTGTAGTTGAGATCTGATTTGAGTTGGGCACTGCTGGAGAAGGTGTCAAAGATGGTTTATGTCTCTTTTAAACTCTTGCATACTTGTGAAAAGTAGGAGTATGGTTATCTCCATATCTCCAAAGCCCATGCTTCTTTGTATGGAATTAGTGTGTTGCTTGAAACGGATTTTGTTTTCAAGGTCTGCTGTAGATGGTATTCCTTCCTGGATTTGTGGTTTGTGTGAAGCCTTTATTGAAAATATCAGGTTATTTCTGATTACTCAGGAAATAGATTTGAATTCAGATCTCTCTTGGTATGAATTTGGGCGAATTACTTAGCATTGCTAAACCTTAACATTGTCTTACTGTGTTGTAATGAATTAGAAAAATGAGCTAATGTGTATAACAGGATTTGTTTGTGCCTTACACAGTGGCACTTAACAAAATGGTAATTGTTTTCATTTTGTAAACACAGCACATACTACTGGGCTTAGTCCTAGTTAATAGTATGGGAAGTTTGTGGATAACTCAGTATATAATACTAACACCATTTGAGTACAGGTAACAGTTTATCAGGGGAAAATCCAAAGTAATCAATAATCAAAATATGGGCTTAGGGTAATTTAACCCATTGTGTCCCATAGTGCTGTGTATAGGACACCTATAAAAGCTTAAAATTGAGCAATAAATATACTACTTATTGTAATTTTGAAATAAATCTTATGTTGTTGACATAGTCACAAAATTGAAAACTTGGGACTTAATGGATCGAATAACTCCATTACCTAAGATATGATTTAAGGATAGAGACAGAATTTATGTGTCTGATACTGCAACAGTGCTTCACATTAACAATATTTGAATAGCACATTTTAGATTTATTTACTATTTACATTTGAAAGAGAAACAGAGATCTCCCATCTGCTTGTTTACTGCCCTAAATCCCCACAATAGCCTGGCCTGGATCAGGCCAAAGCCAAGGAACCAGCGCTCAGTCTGGGTCTCCTGTGTGAGTAACAGGGACCCAATCACCTGCTGCCTTCCAGGGTGTGCGTTAGCAGGAAGCTCGAACCAGGAGCCACGCTAGAGTTTGAATCCAGGCACTCCCAGTATGGGATGTAGGCATCCCAATCAGTGTTTAAACCTCTACACCAAACACTTTGCCCCCAGAACAATCTTTATAGAGATACTGTTATCACTCCTTATCCTCAGGGAATATATTTCAAGACCCCAGTGAATGGTGGTTTTATACAGTTCATTTTTATGTGTTTTTTAAAAAATATTTATTTATTTATTTGAAAGGCAGAGTTAAGGAGAGGGGAGAGACAGAGAGATCTTCCATCCTCTGGTTCATTCAGATCACACCCCAAATGGCTACAATGGCCTAGGCTGGGCCAGGCTGAAGCTAGGAGCCAGGAGCTTTCTCCAGGTCCTCCACGGGGGTAGGGTAGCAGGGGTCCAAGCACTTGGACCATCTTCTGCTGCTTTCCCAGGCCATTAGCAGGGAGCTAGATTGGAAGTGGAGCAAGTGGGACTAGAAACCGTACGCATATGGGATTCCAGCTCTGCAGGCAATGGCTTAACCTGCTGCACCAGACCACCAGCCCTATTATGTGTTTTTTTTTTTTTTTAAGATTTATTTATTTATTTGAAAGACAGAGTTACAGAGAGACAGAGAGAGAGTTCTTCCATCCATCCACTGGTTCACTCCTCAAATGGCTGCAGTGGCTGGAGCTGGACTGATCCAAAGCCAGGAGCCAGGAGATTCTTTCAGGTCTCCCACTTGCGTGCAGGGGCCCAAGGATTTGGGCCATCTTCTTCTGCTTTCCCAGGCCATAGCAGAGAGCTGAATGAGAAGTGGAGCAGCCAGGAATCGAACTGATGTCCATAGGGGATGCCAGCGCTACAGGAGGTGGCTTCCTGCCCCCCCTCCCCCGGCTATGCCACAGCACCGACCCCCTATTATGTGTATTTTTTAAAATGAGGGGCCTGCGCTGTGGCACAGTGGGTTAACACCCTGGCTGAAGCCCCAGCATCCCATATGGGCGCCGGTTCGAGACCTGGCTGCTCCACTCTGATCCAGCTCTCTGCTATGGCCTGGGATATCAGTAGAAGATGGCCCAAGTCATTAGGCCCCTGCACCCGTGTGGGAGACCTGGAAGAAGCTCCTGGCTCCTGGCTTTGGGTCGGCACAGCTCCGGCTGTTGCAGCCAATTGGGGAGTGAACCAACGGATGGAAGACCCCTCTCTCTCCTCTCTCTGTGTAACTCTGACTTTCAAATAAATACATAAATTTTTAAAAAATCAAAAAATAAAATGAGTGCAATTCCTCTATATGATAGCACTATCTATAATAGAAATTCCTTGTCAATTCATTTAAATTCAAAAAGTTAGACATCTAATGACTACCAAATTGGACAGCATAGCTCTAGAATTTGGGAATCCTTATACTTTTTGGTGTAAAAAATTTTTCTATTTCCTATTTTCTCTCTACTTCTTTAAGCCTTGTTTATCTGCTGTTTGGATTGCATGTCTTTCATGCTGTTCGTTTTTCTTACATGTCTAGAGATTAGTGAAGGTTAAAAAACTATCAATATTGGAAGCCAGAGTGAGCTTCCTGGACACTTAAATGAATAAATTTTTTCTAGAGAAAGTAGATATTGAATATAGAAACTGAATTATTTATTAAATGAATTTCTGATCATCTTTGCTTTAAGGAATATGGGTACCTCTTCTAGAAGTGTGGCTATGTCCCTGGTTGTAGCCAGAAATTCCTAATAGTAATTCTCTATGTGGCTATAGTGTCCAGATGGAAATTCCCAAGGTTGATTATAATTCCCCCACTGTAGACCAGGTAAAAATATTAGGGACAAAAACTGAGGAATTCTTAAAATTACAGTTTATCTCATCCAAATTTGTTTTAAGTCTTACTCTCAAAAAATAAGAAAGAAAAGGACAGTGGTTTTGATTTATAAAGTTTCTTGTGAGGAAAGGGAAACAGAAAAACAAAGTTCAAAGCAAACTGAGCAGGATCTCACTGGGGAGTGATTGCTTTGTTAGGTTCACAGTGAAGCATAGAAATGCCCTCTTCTCTTTTTGGCTTTAACTCTGTTCAGGAAGGCAAAACTTCAGAGCAGACTAGTTGAAGATGGGATGAAGCTTTTTCTCGTTACCTGATATCATCAGAGGGATGATCTCACTAGAGACTTAGAAGAAGCCTTTGAGGACTTCTGGTGCTAATATTACTTGGAACTTGAGAACTGTGTGTTGTTTTGCAGATTACTTTTAGTTATGAGAAGATAAGAACTATTATGAATAGTCTAATATTAATAAGTTTGGAATTGTTTTTGGCATATCATTTTGAAATATAGCTTTTAATATTTTTGAAATCTTTCTACTTTTAAATTGATTAGATAAAGATATTATATAAAGGCCGGCGCCACGACTAATAGGCTAATCCTCCACCTGCAGCGCCGGCACACCGGGTTCTAGTCCCAGTTGGGGTGCCGAATTCTGTCCCGGTTGCCCCTCTTCCAGGGCAGCTCTCTTCTGTGGCCCGGGAGTGCAGTGGAGGATGGCCCACATCCTTGGGTCCTGCACCTGCATGGGAGACCAGGAGAAGCACCTGGCTCCTGCCTTCGGATCAGCGCGGTGCGCCGGCCGTAGCAGCCATTGGATGGTGAACCAACGGCAAAAGGAAGACCTTTCTCTCTGTCTCTCTCTCTCACTGTCCACTCTGCCTGTCAAAATAAATAAATAAATTTTTTAAAAAGATATTTTATAAATAAGCATGTACATTCTGAAAAGAATTTTTTTTAATCAAAGAGAGTAATTTCAAAAGCTTACTATAGGAGCTGGTGCTGAAGCATACCGGGTAAAGTCGCTGCCTGCAGTTCCAGCATCCATATGGGTGCCGGCTTCTTCTGGGTCTCCCACATGGTTGCAGGGACCCAAGCACTTGGACCATCTTCCACTGCTTTCCAGGCCATAGCAGGGAGCTGGATCAGAAGAGAAGCAGCCGGGACATGAACCAGGGCCCATATGGGATGCCAGCACTGCAGGCGGAGGCTTAACCTACTATGCCACAATGCCAGCCCCCCAGAAGATATTTTTAAATGGTAATTAATCTTAATATATGAAATACCAAGGGTGCACATAACTTAATTGAGTGACAACAGCATGAATATCCTTCATCAAGTTGTATGTACAGTGACAACTATATCATGCCTGCTGTCTGGACAACAGCAGTTTTAAATTTTATCTATTTATTTGAGAAGATAGAGTTACAGATGGAGGGAGAGACAGAGAAAGAGAGATCTTCTGTCTGATGATTAACTCCCCAAATGGCCACAACAGCCGGAGCTGGGCCAAGCCAAAGCCAGTAGCTTCTTCCAGATCTCCCACGTAGGTGCAGGGGCCCAGCCACTTAGGCCATCTTCCATAGTTTTCTGAGGCCATATCAGAGAGTTGAATCGGAAGAGATGCAGACAGGATATGAACCAGACCCCATATGGCATGCTGGCACTGCAGGCACATCATATTAGCCCACTGCACTCTAGCACCGGCCCCAACAACAGTTATAAAATGTCACAAATTGTTAGATGGATTTTTAATTCAAAGATGTTATGTTAAAATGTGGTGATGTTGGTGGGCTCTGTCTTGGAAAATGAGAGGAAAAAAAAAAAACATTTTTGTCAACTTCCAAATTTAAATCTCTAACAAGGTCTGTTAATCCCAGATTTGTGTATTCAGCTCCCATTTTATGTCTCCACTCTGATTGTTTAATTGGCTCTTTGGGATGCCGAAAATAAAATTCCTTATTTTGCACTCTATGCTCCCACACCCAACCTCAGTGCTGTGTCTCCATTTTTTTTCAATTTTTGGCTCCTGTTTGCTTTGATTCACTCAAGTCAAAAACTACAAAGTCTAGGCTAACTCCCTTCTTTCATGAGCCATAGCCAATTCATCAGTAAATACTGTTGACTTCACCTTTATAATATATCCAGTATATGACACCTCTTACCGCCTCTGCCACTGTCAGTTTGGTAAAGCACCATCTTTCACAGGGCAGTCATACCCCATCTGTCTTCTTGGCCTCCATCCTTGGTATTCATGGAGTCTTTTTCAATATAGTAGTCAAAGTAATAATTTAATAAACATAAGTGGTCATATTATTTTCTCTCTTAAGTAGCTTCATTGAGATGTCATTACACACCTTACAAATCACCCATTTAAGGTATATGATTTGAAAAGTTTTTAGTATATTCACAGAATTGTGCAGGTAGCACCAAAATTTCAGAATATTTTCCTTCTAAAAAATAAAAGATTTAAAAAAATTTTTTGAAAGGCAGAATTAAGGAGAGACAGAGACATCTTCCATCCGAGGCTGGGCCAGGCTGAAGCCAGGAGTCAGGAGCCAGGCACTTCTTCCAGGTCTCTCATATGATTGCTTTGACCCCAGCACTTGGGCCATCTTCCACTGCTTTCCAAGGCACATTGGTAGGGAGCTGGATCAAAAGTAGAACAACCAGGACTTGAACCTGTGCCCATATGGGATGCTGAGATTGCAGGCAGCAGCCTAACTACTACGCCATGACACCAACCACCAGAATACTTTCCTTGCCCTAAAGAGAAATTTTGCATCCGTTAGGTGTCATTCCCCAATTCTTTTATTCCTTCCATCCTAAGGCAACCACTAATCTAATTTCTGTCTCTATGGATTTCCTTCTTTTGAACACTTCATGTAAACAAAATCTTATTATATGTGGTCCTTTGTGTCTGGCTTCTTTAACTTAGTGTATGGTGTTTTCAAAGTTTGTTTCTGTTGTATGTATTGGTATTTTTTTTTTTATTGATGAGTAAAATTTCATTGAATGAATACTCCACATTTTATTTGTTCATCAGCTGGTGGACATTTGGGTTGTTTTTACCTTTTAGCAGTTAAGGAATAAAGCTGTTTATGAATAAATTTTTGTATGTTTTTGTTCCTCTGATAATGTATTAATTTTCCCTTGTGTAAAACAAACCACCCTAAGCATGGTGCTTTAATATAACTGCTAATAAAGTCAAGTTGTTCTGGACTGTCCTATCTTGGCTGAACTCATCCATGTTTCTGTGACCATTGGTTTTTCTAGGTGACTTGCTGTTCTAGGATGGCCTTGAGTGGTATATTGTAATTCTGGTAAGCTAATCAAGGCATGTTCTCATAACAAGGCAAAGGCAAAAGAGCAAGCAAGCTCAGTTGAACAAGAGGACAAGAAGTGTATGTTTGCATTTTAGGCTTCTAATTGGGTCATGTTTGCTAATGTTAGATCCCAAGATATCACAAAAGCAAGTCCCTCAGAGCAATCTGAGATCTGAGTGGAAACGGGACTGAGAGTTATGGGGTATAACAAATCTGTCCACAAAGAAGCCTTTAATTGGCATAATTAATTTGGTAGAGAATTGATTACTTGAAAACAATACAACTGATAAAGGATTAATAACCATAATATATAAAGAGATCAAGAAACTCTACAACAACAAAACAGCCCAGTTAAGAAAATGGGCAAAGGACATAAACATTTTTTCTTTTTTTTTTTTTTAAGACATTTCCTGATATTTATTTCTTGACACATTTTGCTGCCTTTTTTTTTTTTTAAATAAGCTTTTATTAGTAAATATAGATTCCATAGGTACAGCTTTTGGAATATAGTAGTCCCCCCCCCCCCAACCTGCCCACCCACTATAACTCCCATCCTATCTCCTACTCCCTCTCCCATCCTATTCTTCATTAAGATTTGTTTTTAATTTTCTTTATATACAGAAGACCAACTCTATACTAAGTAAAGATTACAACACTTTATACCCACACAGACAGATAAAGTACTGTTTGAAGATAAGTTTTACCATTAATTCTCATAGTACAGCTCATTAAGGACAGAGGTCCTACATGGGGAGCAAGTGCACAGTGACTCCTGTTGTTGATTTAACAGTTGACACTCTTATTTATGACATCAGTGATCACCCAGGGATCTTGTCATGAGCTGCCAAGACTATGGAAGCCTTTTGAATCCACAAACTTCGTCATTATTTAGACAAGGCTATAATCAAAATGGAAGATCTCTCTTCCCTTTAGAGAAAGGTACCTCCTTCTTTGATGGTTCCTTCTTTCCACTGGGATCTCATAGAGATCTTTCATGTAGGCTATTTTTTTGCCACGTGTCTTGGCTTTCCATGTTTAATTGCTCTTATGGGCTTCTCAGCCAGATTCCAATGCTTTGAGGGCTGATTCTGAGGCCAGAGTGCTGATTGGGGCATTTGTCATTCTATGAGTCTGCTGTGTGTCCTGCTTCCCATGTTGGATCAATCTCTCCTTTTTAATTCTCTCTGCTGTTATTAACAGGCACTTGGTCTTATTTATGTGATCCCTTTGACACTTATTATCTTTATGATAGGTTATGCACTTCAGATGATCACTTTAACTAGTACAATGGCATTAGTACCTGCCAACTGAATGGGATTTGAAGTCCCATAGCAAGTTTTTAGCTTTACCCTAAGTGCTAAGTACCAGGGAACGTGTGCCGATCTGTACATCTCCTTCGTCTCTTATTCCCACTCTTATTTTTTACAGGGATCAATTTTCATTTGGATTTAAACACCTAAGAATAATTCTGTGTTAAGTAAAGAGTTTTACCAATGGTATTAAGTAGAAAAAGACAATACTACAAAGAATAAAGTAGAAAGCTGTTCCTCGACAGTCAGGACAAGGCCTGATCAAGTCATTGCTTCTCACAGTTTCAGTTTCACTTCTACAGGTTTCCTTTTAGGTGCTCTGTTATTTGTCACAGATCAGGGAGAACATATGATATTTGTCTCTGGGACTGGCTTATTTCGCTTAGTATGATGTTTTCTAGAGTCCTCCATTTTGTTGCAAATGACCAGATTTCATTTTTTTATTTTACCACTGTGTAGTATTCCATAGGGTACATATCCCATAATTTCTTTCTCCAGTCTTCTGTTGACGGGCATTTAGGTAGATTCCATGTCATAGCTATTGTTAATTGAGCTGCAGTAAACATGGGAATACACATAACTCTTATTTGCCAATTTCATTTCCTTTGGGTAAATTCCCAGAAGTTGGATGGCTGGGTCATATGGTAGGTCTATATTCAGATTTCTGAGGTATCTCCAAACTGTTTTCCATAGTGGTTTTACCAGTTTACATTCCCACCAACAGTGGATTAGGGTACCGTTTTTCCCATATCCTCACCAGCATTTGTTGTTAGTTGATTTCTGTATGAGAGCCATTCTAACTGGGGTGAGGTAAAACCTCATTGTGGTTTGGAAAATCCAAAGTCAACAGACACATGAAAAAAATGCTCAGGATCACTAGCCATCAGGGAAATGCAAATCAAAACCACTTAACCTTTTGCACCTCAATTCTAGCCCTCTACAAAAATTCTTAAAAATCTTTTATTAGATTTCCACCTTCTTGGCCAGTGCTGTGGCTCTCTTGGCTAATCCTCTGCCTGCGGTGCCGGCACCCCGGGTTCTAGTCCTGGTTGGGGCTCTGGGTACTAGTCCCAGTTGCTCCTCTTCCAGTCCAGCTCACTGCTGTGGCCCGGGAGGGCAGTGGAGGATGGCCCAAGTGCTTGGGTCCCTGCACCTGCATGGGAGACCAGGAGGAAGCACCTGGCTCCTGGCTTTGGATTGGCGCAGCTCTGTCCGTGGCGGCCATTAGGGGAGTGAACCAACGGAAGGAAGACCTTTCTCTCTGTCTATAACTCTCTCTCTGTCTCTCTCTCTCTCTCTGACTGTCTAACTCTGCCTGTAAAAAAAAAAAAAGATTTCCACCTCTAGATTGTTTCTAGTTTTTGTGGCTTTCATGAATAGCATATTTTTAAAATTGGCTCTGGATGATAATGTTGGAGCACTACATAATGTTTATATCCTTGATCTTATATCCAGCAACCTTGATAACCCCTCTGAGTAGTTTATTTTTATGTTTTTAATAAACATTTTTTAGAAAAAAAATATTTACGTACTTGAAAGACACAATGACACAGATATATCTTCCATCTGCTAGTTTGTTCCTCAAATGGCCAAAATGTCTGGGGCTGGACCAGACTGAAGCCAGGAGCCCAGAACTCCTTCTGGGTCTTCCACATGGATGGAGGCGCTCAGCCACTTGGGCCATTTTCTGTCTTCAAAGGTACATTATACATTAGCAGAAAACTGGATTGCAAATGTGGAGTAGCTGGGAGTCAAACCAGCACTCTGATATGTGATGCAGGGGGTCCCAAGAGGTGGTTTAACCAGCTGTACCACAACCTCTGTTCAGTAAACTTACCTTCTAATTTCATCTTCTGTGAACTCTTTGTAGTACCCTGATGGGGGTGGGGTGTGAGTAAAACTGAATTATATTGTACTTATGAAATGCATGAAGTTTGTATTCCTTAAATAAAAGGTTTCTTTGAAAAAAAAAAAAAACCATTAAGAAAAAAGTCTCTAATCAAAAAAAAAAAAAAAACAAACCTGAATTGTAATAGGATTTTTTTTTTCTTTCCTCACAGGATAAAATATTGGTAGGGTTTTTTTTTTTTTTTGTCAAGTTTTTTATATTGGTTTTGCTAACTGCATAAGATGAATCTGAAAGACATTCTTTTTATAACTATCACATATTAATAATTGATATTATAATTTAAAGATTTGATGGAAACCATTCAGAATCTGAACTTCAGACCTTTTTACAGGGGTGAGGGGAGCCAGTGGCTGTGGTTTTCTGTGTCACCGCTTCCCTGTAATTCTTCCCATAGCTGTTTGCATTTTCTATTTTAAAATAGGCATCTTTTGAGACTTCTAAAAAACCCCTGATCTTTTTTGGAGGTAGGACTTTTGCCAATTGTGAAGTCGCTAATATGCTACCTGATTTTGATGACAGCGGTCTGATAAAGAGATCAAGTTGTATAGGAAATCTTTTAGTAGCTTGAAGTTTCTGATTTTAAATTTTTATTTCCATGGTAGGATGTTTCTAACAGATTTTCCACTTTTTCCAAGAAGGCCTTTTAAGGCCAAAATTATATACTTACTGTTAGCTTTATAACATCTTATTCTATTTTTTAGTATATCTCTATTTTATAAGAATCATCAAAGTTCTCTCTCTAACTTTTCTGGGTAATCTGAAAGAATTTTCTCTCCCAGACTCATCTTTTCTAGTTCCAACCAGAGTCATCTTGAGTTTTCTCATTCTTTTGGCATAAAATTATTCCTCTTTGGGGAGATAACAAGCCTGACTTACAGAAACTTTTTTGCCTGGCCCCACCCTACCAACCTAGTAATTGTCTGCTCCCCATCAAAAAAAAAATTCATTCTAATCAGTTCTGTCTCATCATTTCCCTATGTTCAGTCCTCTTCTTTAGTAACTTTTCCCCCTTTCTCTTTATTATTACTTGAGGGGTCTTGTTCTTTATGTTATCTGAGCATGAGTTTTACCTGTGGAGCTTTTATGAAAATAACAAGAAAGAAAGAAAAGGCTGTAGTCCTGAATTTGCTAGACATAGGAAAGAATCACTGAACTTGGAATGATTTTCTTTCTCTACCTTTTCTGAAAGCAGCTTAAATTTTTAGCTTTGATTAAATACCAGCTGTGACTAAGACACTAAAATCAGAGATGTGGGGATAATAAAAAGATGAATAAGGCATGTTTCTGAGCTCAAAGTAGTTAATAGATATGGAAAAATATAATCAACTTTAAGATACCAAGTTAAAACATAAAGTAGTTTTACCTGAGTAATCAGTGAACTCATTATACAAGGGGGATTTCTGAGCATTCTTGGAAAAAATGGGATTAAAAGATAAAAATATAATCTTTATTTTTCAACATAAGCTCCATCAACAGTAAGAAGTAAGGTTAAACAAGTAGCAGAGGTCCATACCTCTGTAATACCTCATAGACTGTTGTAAGCACCTTGATTTTTACTAGGGAAACCATTTGAGAATTTTGAGCAAAAGAATTTCTTGTGGCCGGCACCGCGGCTCAATAGGCTAATCCTCCACCTGCGGCACCGGCACACCGGGTTCTAGTCCCGGTTGGAACGCCGGATTCTGTCCTGGTTGCCCCTCTTCCAGGCCAGCTCTCTGCTATGGCCCGGGAATGCAGTGGAGGATGGCCCAAGTGCTTGGGCCCTGCACCCCATGAGAGACCAGGAGAAGCACCTGGCTCCTGCCTTCAGATCAGTGTAGTGCACTGGCCGTGGTGGCCATTGGAGGGTGAACCAACAGCAAAGGAAGACCTTTCTTTCTGTCTCTCTCTCTCTCACTGTCCACTCTGCCTGTCAAAAAAAAAAAAAAATTTCTTGTGGTCTGCAGTTCGTAGTTTTAAAAGGTTAGCTATTTTGCCATTCTGGGCATGAAGTAGGAGAGATCACTTTGAGACTATTAGAATAAATTAAGAAATAATTGTGGCTTGCATCAGAGTGATAATAGTAGAGAATATATCTGCATGTAATTTTTCTTTAATATTTATTTATTTATTTATTTTAAAGGCAGAGAGTTACAGAGAAGCAGAGGCAAAGAGAGAGAGAAAGGTCTTCCATCCGTTGGTTCACTTCCCAGATGGCTTTAACGACCAGAGCTGTGCCAGTCAGGAGCCAGGAGCTTCTTCCAGGTCTCCCACGTCGGTGCAGGGGTCCAGGCACTTGAGCCATCATCTACTGCTTTTCCACGCCATTGCAGAGAGCTGGATGGGAAGTGGAGGGCGCCCATATGGGATGCCGGCACCACAGGTGGCGGCTTTACCTGCTACACCACAGCACTGGCCCCTGCATGTATTTTTACTTTCAGATGGATAAGGAAAAGGCAGTTAAGGATGATACTAAGGTTTTTTATTTAGGCAACTTCAAGAATGGTATTGGACATTCTGAAATGAAAGACTGTAGAAAAAATGTAGAAAAAAAGTTAGTTTTGGAACGCATCAAGTTTGAAATGCCTTTTAGTTATCCTGGTAGAAATGTTTAGTAGGCAATAGGGAAAAGAGTCTGAAGTTGAGAAGAAAAGGTAGAGGTAGGTGTCCATTTGTTCATATTCATATTGTACATGAAGATATGAGATTGCTTGAAACCACCCAAAGAGTAAGCATACCTAGAGAAAAGGCAGCATCTAGTACTTTCTGGAGATATGAGAAATCAGCAACAGCATCGTAGAAGAAAATGCTTGTATTTTAGTATTTGGCCAGAAAAAAGTAAAACCGTCTTTTGTTGCTTCTCAGGCTTTAGTGTGCATTTGAATCATTTTGTTTTAAAGTCCAGAAGTTGGAGATGGAGCCCGAGATTCTGTAGCTCTAACAAACTTCCCAAAGATGCTGATGCTGTTGGTCCTGGACCACACTTTGAGAAGCTGTCAGAGCAAGTGGTAAACTATGACATCTGTAGAAGAGAAAGTATTAACACACAGAATAAAAGCATCTGTCAAGCAGTAAGAAAAAATAAACAGGTCAGCAGCATGAAAGGGTAAACAGTAGAAGCAATTTTCCCAAACTTCAAATGATCAACAAACATGAAGAATGCTTAGCTTTCTAGGAAATGCAAATTAAAGCAATGTAATCACCTTTTCTCCTTCAGAATAACAAGAGTTTAGAAGTATGACACTCGACTACCACTGCGCCTCACTTGGCTAATCCTCCGCCTGCGGTGCTGGCACCCCGGATTCTGTCCCGGCTGCTCCTCTTCCAGTCCAGCTCTCTGCTGTGGCCCGGGAGGGCAGTGGAGGATGGCCCAGGTGCTTGGGCCCTGCACCCGCATGGGAGACCAGGAGGAAGCTCCTGGCTCCTGGCTTTGGATCGGCACAGTGTGCCGGCCATAGCAGCCACTAGGGTGGTGAACCAACGGAAAAAGGAAAACCTTTCTCTCTGTCTCTGTCTCTCTCTCACTGTCTAACTCTGCCTGTAAAAAAAAAAGAAGAAGAAGTACAATACTCAGTGATGATGAGACTGTGGAAAAAAGGGTCGACTCCTAACCTTTGATTAGGCATATGAGTTCATACATTTCTTCTTTTGGAAGACCATTTGTCATATTTATTAGATTTTTAAAAATATTTATTTGCTTTATTTGAAAGGCAGAGTTAGAAAGGGAAAGAGAGAGATACCTTCCATCCGCTTGTTCACTTCCCAAATGCCTGCAACAGCCAGGGCCAGGAGCCCAGAACTCAATCCAGGTCTCCCACATGGGTGGTAGGGACCTGTATACTTGAACAATCACCTTCTGCCTCCCATGTACACAATAACAGGTAATTAGAATCCGGGGCAGAGCCAGGACTCAAACTCAGGCATTCTGATGGAGATGCAGGCTTTCCAAGCTTGTCCTTACCACTGTGCCAAATACCTGCCACCACAAGTTTATTTCATTGATAAGGTCCTGCTCTTAAGTTTCCCCCCCTTTTCTCTCCGGAGATTTCCATCTTCTTTCAACTGCTGTCTATTAGGATCTTTGGTGTTTATACATCTCAGAACAACATCTTTAGTAGTAGTTGATCTTTGCCTTTCTTTTGTAAAGTGGAAAATGATGATTTTTAAATGGGCAGGTAGGCACAGAGCAGATCAGTTAGGGAAAGTACAGATGGAGGCTGAGGATCTAAAAATCAATTCTCTTACAATTACTATGTCTACCTAACCTCTGGTTGCACCAGAATTGGAGACCATTGAAATTAGCAGCATCATAAAAGTATTATGAAATAAAGTGCTTAAGCTATTAAAAAGCAGTGGAAGATGGTCCAAGTGCACCCGCGTGGGAGACCCAGAAGAAGCTCCTGGCTCCTGATTGGCCCAGCTCTGGCCATTGCAGCCATTTGGGGAGTAAACCAGCAGATGGAAGATCTTTCTCTTTGTCTCTCTCTGTAATTCTCTCTCTAAAAATAAATAAAATCTTAAAAAAAAAATTTCTGAGGCATTGCTATTGATCAAATATTTTAACACCTGTTTAATGGGACACTGGCAAATCAGGCCCAAGATGTAGAGCCGGCGGTTCCTGATGGCGCCTGACACTGAGTTGGGTGGGGTAGAGAGTAGGGGGTAGTAGTCAGGGGTGGTGGCAGAAGGAGGAGGCGGAGAATCACTTATAAATGGCGCCCAAGCAGGACCCGAAGCCTAAATTCCAGGAGGTGGTTGGAATAAAAATTGGGATGATTGGGTTCCAGAGAGCAGAGTATTCAATTATGTGGACACCACTCTACAGAAACAGCGAGAACTTCAGAAGGCCAACCAGGAGCAGTATGCAGAGGGGAAGATGAGAGGGGCTGCTCCAGGAAAGAAGACATCTGGTCTGCAACAGAAAAATGTAGAAGTGAAAACCGAAAAGAACAAACAGAAAACACCTGGAAATGGAGATGGCGGCAGTGCCAGTGAGACGCCTCAGCCTCCTCGGAAGAAGAGGGCCCGTGTAGATCCTACTGTTGAAAATGAAGCAACATTCATGAACAGAGTGCAAATTAAAGATTCCTAAAGAGCTGAAACCATGGCTTGTTGATGACTGGGACTTAACAAGACAGAAACAGCTGTTTTATCTTCCTGCAAAGAAGAATGTGGATTCCATTCTGGAGGATTATGCAAATTATAAGAAATCTCCTGGAAACACAGATAATAAGGAATATAATGAAGTTGTGGCAGGGATAAAAGAATGCTTAAATGTAATGCTGGGCACTCAGATGCTCTATACATTTGAGAGACCACAGTGCGCTGAAATCCTCGCAGATCATCCTGACACACCAATGTCCCAGGTGTGTGGAGCGCCACATCTACTGCGATTATTTGTGCGAATTAGAGTGATGTTGGCCTATACGCCTCTGGATGAGAAGAGCCTTGCTTTGTTACTGAATTATCTTCATGATTTCCTAAAGTACCTGGCAAAGAATTCTGCAACTTTGTTTAGTGCCAGTGATTACGAAGTGGCTCCCCCTGAGTGCCACCAGAAGGCTGTGTGGGAGGCGGCACACTCACTCACTAATATTGGCATCTCTGTAAACACATTTTTGTTTTTAGTCCTTCTCTTGTACAAATGATGTACTTTGAAGATGTTAGTGTATAACAGAATTGATGTTTGTTTTCTGTTTGATTTTGAACAGAGAAAATAAAAGGGGCTGCAGCTCCTTTTTTTTCTTTTCTTTTTCATTTCAAAGTTGCTACCAGTGTATTCAGAGGGACGTGCTGTAGAGTGTTTTATTTGCTGTAGAGTGTTTTATTGTCTGGTCGACAAAGCTGCTTTTGAATGCTGGTGGTTCTATTCCTTTGACACTACTCACTTTTATAATATGTGTTAATGCTATATGACAAGATGCTCTGATTCTTAGTGCCAAAGGTTCAATTCAGTGTATATAACTGAACACACTCATCTATTTGTGCTCTTTTTTTTTTTTTTTTTTTAATGGTGCTTAAAGTAAAGAGCCCATCCTTGGCAAGTCATCCATGTGGTTCCTTAGGCATTTTATCTTTGCTCAAATTGTTGAAGAATGGTGGCTTGTTTAGTGGTTTTTGTATTTTTTTTTATACTGGTGTCCATTTATTTTTTTTAATTAAACTTTTATTTAATGAATATAAATTTCCAAAGTACAGCTTAAGGATTACAATGGCTTCCCCCCTCCCATAACTTCCCTCCCACCCGTAACCCTCCCCTTTCCCGCTCCCTCTCCCCTTCCATTCACATCAAGATTCATTTTCAATTCTCTTTATATACAGAAGATCAGTTTAGTATATATTGAGTAAAGATTTCAACAGTTTGCCCCACATAGCAACACAAAATGAAAGAATACTGTTGGAGTACTAGTTATAGCATTAAATAACAGTGTACAACACATTAAAGACAGAGATCCTACATGATATTTTTTAAAAATTAATTTTCTATGCAATTTCCAATTTAACACCAGGGTTTTTTTTTTTTTTCATTTCCAATTATCTTTATATACAGAAGATCGATTCTGTATATAATTAGTAAAGATTTCATCAGTTTGCACCCACACAGAAACACAAAGTGTAAAAATACTGTTGGAGTACTAGTTATAGCATCACTTCACATTAGACAACACATTAAGGACAGATCCCACATGAGATGTAAGTACACAGTGACTCCTATTGCTGAGTTAACAATTTGACACTCTTGTTTATGGCATCAGTAATCTCCCTAGGCTCTAGTCACGAGTTGCCAGGGCTATGGAAGCCTTTAGAGTTCGCCGACTTTGATCTTATTCCAATAGGGTCATAGTCAAAGTGGAAGTTCTCTCCTCCCTTTAGAGAAAGGTACCTCCTTCTTTGATGGCCCCGTTCTTTCCACTGGGATCTCACTTGCAGAGATCATTCATTTAGGTCTTTTTTTTTTTTTCTTTTCCATGGTGTCTTGGCTTTCCATGCCTACAATACTCTCATGGGCTCTTCAGCCAGATCCGAATGCCTTAAGGGCTGATTCTGAGGCCAGAGTGTTTCCCTGATCGGTGACAACTGAGCACCAAAGGGGAAACCTGTTGAAGTGAAATGGACACTATAAGAAACAATGACCTGATCAGCTCTTGTCCTGACTCTTTTTTTTTTTTTTTATTATAATCATGCATTTTTTTTTATTTTATTTATTTTTTTTTAATTAAACTTTTATTTAATGAATATAAATTTCCAAAGTATAGCTTATGGGTTACAATGGCTTCCCCCCTCCCATAACTTCCCTCCCGCCCGCTACCCTCCCCTTTCCCGCTCCCTTTCCCCTTCCATTCATGTAAAGATTCATTTTCAATTCTCTTTGTATACAGAAGATCAGTTTAGTATATATTAGGTAAAGATTTCAACTTTTTGCCCATATAGCAACATCAAGTGAAAAAACTACCATTGGATTACTAATTATAGCATTAAATAGCAATGTACAGCACATTAAAGACAGAGATCCTACATAATTTTTTTTTTCAAATTAATTAATTTTCTATGCCATTTCCATTTTAACACCAGGTTGTTTTTTTTTTTTTTTTTCATTTCCAATTCTCTTTATATACAGAAGATCACTTCAGTATATAATTAGCAAAGACCTCATCAGTCTGCGCCCACACAGAAACGCAAAGTATAAAAATACCGTTTCAGTACCAGTCATAGCATCACTTGGCTTTAGACGACACATTAGGGACAGATCCCACATGGGGTGTAAGTACACAGTGACTCCTGTTGCTGATTTAACAATTTGACACTCCTGTTCATGGCGTCAGTAATCTCCCTAGGCTCTAGTCATGAGTTGCCAGGGCTATGGAAGCCTTTAGAGTTCGCTGACTTTGATCTTATTCCGATAGGGTCATAGTCAAAGTGGAGGTTCTCTCCTCCCTTCGGAGAAGGGTACCTCCTTCTTTGATGGCCCCGTTCTTTCCACTGGGATCTCACTCACAGAGATCATTCATTTAGGTCTTTTTTTTTTTTTTCCATGATATCTTGGCTTTCCATGCCTGCTATACTCTCATGGGCTCTTCAGCCAGATCTGAATGCCTTGAGGGCTGATTCTGTTGTCCTGACTCTTGATGTGCAATGTAATACTTTATCCTTTTTAGTATTTTTTGTTGTTGTTGTTGTTGTTCTAGTACCAGTGGTTGAACTCTGTAATTAACACACAATTATTCTTAGGTGTTGAAATTTAAGTGAAAAGTGATCCCTGTTAAATATAAGAGTGGGAAAAAGAGAGGGAGGAGATGTACAATTTGGGACATGCTCAATTGGACTTGCCCCAAATGGTGGAGTTAGAAATGTGCCAGGGGATTCCAATACAATCCCATCAAGGTGGCATGTACTAATGCCATCTCACTAGTCCAAGTGATCAATTTCAGTTCACAATTGATGGCTCTGATAGGTCTAAGAGTCAAAGGGATCACACAAACAAGACAAGTGTCTGCTAATACTAACTGATAGAATCAAAAAGGGAGAGAATGATCCAACATGGGAAGTGGGATACACAGCAGACTCATAGAATGAATGGCAGATGTCCTAAACAACACTCTGGTTTTTATATTTGTGTCTAATGCTCGTTTTAACACAATAGACACAATGCATTGTGTAGCTACAGTTTTCTGGAAAAGTTGATCTTTTAGGAATTGTTTTTCAGATCTTCAATAAAGTTTTTCTTTAAATTTCACAAAAAATTTTTAAATGTTGTATTTGTATTATAAGTATTTTATGTATTTATATATGTTTATCTTTACATGAGCTAAAAAGGACACACAGAAGAATGCTCACTAAACTATAAATAGTACTTCTCTTTTTGACCTTAGGCTGGAAATGTGGGGAATGTAAAAAGAGATTTTCATAGTTTATTATGAATACACATGTATTGGTTGAATCTTGTTTAGTTGAGAACATACTGTATTACTAGGGTAGAAAAAAATTTTAATGCTCAATAATAAAAGGTAAAAACCACTATATTAAATGATCTCTGAGCTCTAAATTTCTAGGAATACTGACAGTTACTGCAATGTAGTTATCTGCATTAAAATATTTCTAATTCATATACTAAGTGACTTTCATTTAAACTTTTAAAATGTTTTTTAGGTGTGGAATATCAAACAAATGATTAAGTTGACACAGGAACATATAGAGGCCCTATTGGACAAATTTGGTGGGGAGCATAATCCACCATCAATATATCTGGAGGTAAGTCTGTAGTAATTTTGAAAAGAAAAAAAAACCGAGTTTGTAAAAAGTGTTTGTGTTGATAATGGTGATTGTTTTAAGAAGTAGGATTAGGAATAGATATGCGAAGGGAGATTTAGCTTTTCTTTTATAAACTGTCTTGTTTCACTTATTCCAATAAACATGTTTTGCTTTTGTAATAAGGAAAATGTCAAAACTAAGTAGGAAATCGTACATAAATTTCAAAATATCACTCTGAATAGAAAATGGAGAAAGAGCATGTGCAGACATGTAGTGTTTTGGTGGTGAGAACTAGCTGCTGGCACAGGTGTAAGACACTGGCATCAAGATGCCAATTGGGACATCTGCATCCCGTATCAGAGTGCATGGGTTTGGGTCATGGCTCAGTTCCAGCTTCTAGCTAATGCACACCCACAGATAGAACAGACAATGGCTCAAGGATTTGGGTCACTGCCCACCATGGGGACAACAGAGTTGGATTCCCTGCTTCTGGCTTCCAGCTCCTGACTTTGACCTGGCCTGGCCGAGTTTTGTGGGCATATTGGAAGCTAGACAGTGGGAGCTCTCTCCCTGCATATGTCTGTCTCTCTGCATCTCAAGTAAATAAATAAAAAATGAGACAGAATAAAAGAAAGCCAGGCATCATATTGGAAAATGGGACAGTTTTGTAAAATATCTTTGTTAGGGCAAATTCCCTCAATTGGTTTCTGCTTCCTAATAGGAACAATTTATAATCTTTAGCCCAACATTGTTTAGCTTTACTGTTTAATAATGCAAGCCTTGAATATGCTTGTAAATTTATATAGTTAGTCATTGTTCTAAACCCTACAAGATAGCAGGTACTGTTAGCGCAGATAAGCTGTCTTGGCATTAGTGGCCTTCTTTAAGTCAGGTACCACAGGGCGCAAACTGTTCTAGAATCTGGTCAGGCAGGTTCCATGGCCACACTGCTTACCACTACCCCACACTTTTTATCTGTAAAAGTTGGCTCAACTATGGTACTCAGTTATATTGGGAGATAACCCTAGATTATCCTATAACTTATATCTTATAACCCTATCCTATATAACCTGTATCCTGTATAACCTATATCCAGCTATAACTCTATAACCCTATCCTATATAACCTATATCATGCTATAACCCTATCCTATATAGCCTATAACTTATATCCTATAACCCTAGATAACTATAGTAATCAATTGTATCGAGAAATAGCCCTGGATTATAAATGATCAGGTTACTATTTGGTTGCAAATGCCAGAGGTGTTTAATTATAAATTGAAATTTCTAGATTAGAAGCCTAATTACTTTTTAAAGGGCAAGTTAAGTCTTCATTATTTCATGGGAAAGTAAGTTTGCTTTCTCAAACTGACATGTTTGGAAATAATGGCTAATAAGCTCTAGTGTTCTTTCTTTTTCATGTGATTTAACCTAGATCACACTATTAGTATCAATGCAAAGATTGGAATTCTTACCTCAAGATATCTGTTCATGTAGCTCCTAACATCCCATGCCATCTTTTTTACTAGTATATCTTAGGATGCCAAGCAAAGAAGCCATAAGGAGACAAATAGTACTAATGGAAATGAAAATTCTTTTGTTAATTAGGATTGGGTGATATAACCAGCAGTTTTTCTGCCAACCATTTCTGCCTTGGGAGTTCTCCCCCATGTTCAGATGTTAGCACACTTGATGTCTCACTATAGTGTGGCTCACCACCTGTTCCACACACATGCCCTTGAGCTTATTCTTATTATTCTGTATCCTGGGACTGTGTTCAATGCATTTATTACTTAATTCTTGTGAACCTTTTACTAGATATATCTTATTTGCTGTATTCCTTTTTCAGAATTAAGCACACAAAATTGAATCACCTATTAAAATTAACAGGTGATTAATTTTAAGGCAGTACCTATCAGACTGTAATTCACATATTATGTCATTAGCATGTGATGAAATAGTAGATTCTTAGTCTCATAGACTAATGCTACACAATTTGCATACAATTTGAGAATAGTACACAATTATCATAAGAATTGTGTGTGTGCATGTGTAGCACACATTGTACGTGTATATACACACACACATGTGCTGCAGAAGGCGGTACAGTAGTTAAGATAAATCATGGTATCCATCAGCCCCCTTGCCTGAGTCCCAGCTGTGCCTTAGTTTCCACAGACAGGTTTCCCAGTCTCCTTGTACCTCCTTCATTGGTAAAATTAGAATATCGCTTATGCCGTAGTTTAAGGATTGAGTTTATAATTCCGAAATAACATAGTTCTTGACACATCTATTAAGTGCTTCATAAATGCTTGATTAATTCATTCAGCAGGTGTTACTGAATGCCCAGTAATATTTCACTGCTGTAGGCCCTGGGGATATATCAATTTAAAAAACCAAAAGTGTCTGCCTTCAAATAGCTTCTATTTTAATGGGATGGGGAAATATAGACTGTAAAAATATAAATGAGTGAGAACATTGCACTCATCATTATTGATTCACCATGAAGAGAACCCTGACTAGTGATGACAGAATTCTTACATGTGGAAAATTGACCAGCTAGAGAGAAAAGACCTATAGATAATGATAATTGAAGGCCCTTTAGTGAATAGCCTGCTTTACTGATTACCCACCAAGACCCACCGTTCTGCAGGTTTCCATTCCACCACTTAAGAGTCCTTAACACTTTTTTTTTTTTTTGACAGGCAGAGTGGACAGTGAGAGAGAGACAGAGAGAAAGGTCTTCCTTTTGCTGTTGGTTCACCCTCCAATGGCCGCCGCGGTAGGCGCGCTGCAGCCGGCGCACTGCGCTGATCCGATGGCAGGAGCCAGGTGCTTCTCCTGGTCTCCCATGGGGTGCAGGGCCCAAGGACTTGGGCCATCCTCCACTGCACTCCCTGGCCACAGCAGAGAGCTGGCC
Source organism: Lepus europaeus (assembly GCF_033115175.1). NCBI lineage: Eukaryota > Metazoa > Chordata > Mammalia > Lagomorpha > Leporidae > Lepus > Lepus europaeus. Next base: position 2,478,262 of record NC_084827.1, on the reverse strand, counting down.
TGGAAGAGGGGCAACCGGGACAGGATTGGTGCCCCGACCGGGACTAGAACCCGGTGTGCCGGCGCCACAAGGCAGAGGATTAGCCTAGTGAGCCGCAGCGCCGGCCATCACTTTTTTTTAATTGAGAAAAAATATGCATAACAAAAACCATGAAATTTGTATGCCTTAAATAAAACTTTAAAAAATGTACAGTTCTTAGGGCCGGCATTGTGGCACAGTGTGTTAAGCAGCTGCATGCAACATTGTCATCCCATGTGAATGCTGGTTTGAATCGTAGCTGCTCCACTTCCAATCCAGCTCTCTGCTAATGCACTAGGAATAGCAAAGGAAAGTGGTCCAAGTACTTGGGCCCCTACTACCCAGGTAGGAGACCCTTATGAAGCTCTTGGCTCCTGGATTTTGCCTGGCCCAGCCCCAGCCATTGTGGTGTGAACCTGTAGAGAGATGATCTTTCCCTGCCTCCTTTCCCTCCCCTTTTCCCTCTCTCCCTATAACTGCTTTTCAAATAAATTAATTTAAAATAAATAAGTACACAGTTCTGTGACATGAAGTGCATTCATATTGTTGTATGACCATCACCACTATCCATCTCCAGAATATTTTCATAATCCCCAACTGAAACTCTGTACCCATTAAACACTAACCCCCTATTCCATTCTTCCCCTAGCAACCACCTTGCTGCTTTCTGCCTCAATGTATTTCACTATTTTAGCAATCTTATATTAGTGGAATTATGTAACAGTTGTATTTTTGTGACTGGTTTATTTCACTTAGCATAATGTCTCAAAGGTTTATCCATTTTGCAACATAGATAAAGCATGTGTCAAAATTTCATTTTGTTTAAGGTTGACTAACAATCCATTTTACATATATTCTACATTTTGTGTAGCCATGGCATCAGACACTTGGGTTGCTTCTGCTGATTGACAGAGATGTTCATTTGAATATATACCCAGAGCTAGAATTGCAGGATCATATAAAGTTTGAAGCCAGACAATCTGAATTCAGATAATGTCAGCTTATTTGCTATATTGTTCTTATGCCCAACAGCCTTTCTTATCTTTAGTCTGTAGAAACCAGGATAATGTATAGGCATTTCATCAAATACTGCAGTGAAAAAAAATTGAGGAAACTCGGGGCTTCCCAGGAATGAGAAGCATGTCCATTATATATCATTTGTGGGCAGGTGTGAGATTTCATTGTTATCTTGTAGATTAAGTTTAGTAAGAATAAATTTAATGAACTAAATGGCAAAAAAAAATTATTTCACAGCTTTTTCCAATTAAAATTAAGCAAATCTTTAAAGTTTCCCCTATCTTAGGAAATTCACAAATTGTAAAAGTCATTTTTTGAAATGTACAACTCAGTGGTTTTTGTATATTCACCAAGTTGTGCAGTCACCACCACTAATTCCATAACATTTTTACCCCAGAAAGGAACCCATTATCCATTGCATTCATTTCTTCCATCCGGTACAACCACTGAGCTACTTTTTGTCTCTATAGATTTGCCTGTTGTGACATTATGCAAATAGATAAAATGACTACTATGTGGCCTTTTGTGACTGGTTGCTTTTACTTAAGCGTAATGTTGTAGCATTTATTAGTACTTCATTTTTCGGAGGGCTGAATAATAGTCCATTATATAAATAAATCATTTTGTTCATACATCATCAATTGGTAAAGATTTGGGCTGTTTGTTTATAATTTTTGACTATTATCAGTAATGAAACTGAGCATTCACGTACAAGTTTTTGTGTAGATAAAATATTTGAAGTTTTCTTGGTTGTATGCCCAAGAATGGAATTGCTGGATCCTGTAGTAATACTGTTTTAGATTTTGAGGAGCTGTCAGTTTTCCAAAGCCATTGTACTATTTTATATTCCCACTGCAGTGTTTACAGATTCCAATTTTTCCACATCCCCATCAACATGTTATTTTCTTGTTTTTTAATTATAGTAATCCTCACAGATATGAATTGGTATCTCATTTTGGGTTTAGTTTGCGGTTCCCTAATAATTAATTGAGCATATTTTCTTATATTTTTTAACAATTTATACATCTTCTTTGGAGAAATGTCTGTTCACATCCTTTGCCCACTTTTAAATGGGTTTATTTTACTCTAGAGTTTCAAGAGGTTTTTTTGTTTAAGATTTTACTTATTTCAGGCGGTTCCAAGATGGCGGAATAGGGAGGGAGGTTATTGATCTAGTCCAGGAGAATATAGTTTAATGAAAGTGCAGATAGTGTAGTCTCAGGGAAGAGTTAAGGGGAAAAAACAGCAGAGGAAACTCTTCCGTAATTAGAGGGACATGGTGGACCTACATGGAGGGCATGGGTGCTCACGGCTCAGGACTCGAACAGCCGAGAGCCTACACACTAGCGCTGGAAAGTGAGGTGAGACGAGACCACAGTAGCCCGAGACAGTGGCGAAAAAGCGGCAGGAAGAGCCTAGAGGGAACAAGGCTTGAAGCCTCTTGGGGGAAAGTACACCAGCCCAACTAGAGGAGAGAGGGACCAGCGCTGTGGTGCAGCGGGTTATCGCCCTGGCCTGAATCACTGGCAGCCCATATGGGTGCCGGTTTGGGACCCGGCTGCTCCACTTCCAATCCAGCTCTCTGCTATGACCTGGGAAAGTGGTGGAAGATAGCCTAGGTCCTTGGGCCCCTGCACACACATGAGAGAACCAGAAGAAGCTCCTGGCTCCTGGCTTCGGATCGGTGCAACTCTGGCCATTGCGGCCAATTAGGGAATGAAGCAACGGATGGAAGACCTCTCTCTCTCTTCTCCTTCTCTCTCTTTGTAACTCTGCCTTTCAAATAAATAAATAAATCTTAAAAAAAAAAAAAAACTAGAGAAGAGAAAAAATAAAAGGGACGGTACGGACACATTTTTCTCTCTCTAATCACCTTACAAGCCGATAGAGCAGGCACCATTTTGGACATTCATAACAGCTGTGCCAGCTCGTGTTTGTGCCCAGCAGTTAGCCAAGCGGAGAAACCTGACTCTGGTGGGGAGAAATAACAGGCGGCTAAGACCTTGTGACTGTGTGCAACTTGTGAACCAGGACTATGAAAGAAAGAAAAAAAAATGTGTGGGAGAACTAAACACTGGCTAAGACTTTGAGTAGTCTTATGGGAGACGCCACAAGCTTGGGCGGTCCTGGCTACCCAGTGAGAGACACTGCAGGGGAATCTGGCTTGGGCAGCCCTGGCTACCCGGTGAGAGACAGTGCTGGGGAATCTGAACTTACACTGAGGACTACACAGGTCCTTTGTGTGGTCCTTTGGACAGAGCAGATGATTATTATACCCACTGGGGCTAGCGCTCGTGCACTGGTCTCCATAAAGGAGAAGAGTTCAACTGAGCAGAATACACTTTCCTTCTGATTAAAAAAAAAAAAGAGAGAAGATTTACCACACCAAACCTGGGTGTGTCACCTTTGGCACACCCTTAACCCTGAAAAACTGAACAAAGCTCTCTGGCCACACCTACCACAAGCCTCTAGAGATTCACTGAAAGCAGACAGTCCACTTATCTACAGTCATAGTACAACGATAAAAGCCACCACAGTGGGAAAAAAGAAGAAACCAACAAGTATCTCCAAAAATGCCGAAAAATAAATGCAACAATCCAAGAAAACAAGAATAAGGAAGACAACATGACACTATTAAAAGAACATGACACTTTGATACAAGATTATGAAGACGATGAGATAGAAGAAATGCAAGAAATGGAAGTCAAAAAATTGTTTAAAAGGTTACTTAGAAATAATCAAAAGCAAACACACAAACTACTGAAATCTATGCAGGACATGAAAGAAAAAATCTTGCTCATGAAAATAAAATCTTATGGAGGATTCAAAATGAAATGAAGAATTAAATAGAACATGAAATTGAGATATTGAAGAGAAATAAAAATGGAATAATTAAATAGAACAAATAAAAATGCAATTGAGAGCCTTAAAAACAGAATCAGGCAGAAGAGAGAATATCAGATTTAGAACACTGAGCACAGGAAAGTATACAGTCAAACCAAAGAGGAAAATAGAAATCTAAAAAATATTGTTGGGAATCTACAGGATAATATTGGGAAACCCAGCATTCAGGTTCTAGGAGTTCCTGAAGGCATGGAGAAAGAGAAAGGATTAAAAGGCCTTTTTAGTGAGATACTAGCAGAGAACTTCCCAAGTTTGGAGAAAGAGAATTTCAAGTACAGGAAGCACACAAAACTCCCAGAAGACATGATCAGAAAAGATCCTTACCATGACACGTTGTAATCAAACTCACCACAGTGAAACATAAAGAAAAGATTCTAAAATGTGCAAGAGAGAAATGCCAGATTACTTTCAGAGGCTCTCCAATAAGACTCACAGCAGACTTCTCATCAGAAACCCTACAAGCTAGAAGAGAATGGTGAGATATAGCCCAAGTACTAAGAAAAACTGCCAACCCAGAATATTATATCCTGCAAAGCTCTCATTTGTGAATGAAGGTGAAATATAGACCTTTCATAGCAAACAGAAATTGAAAGAATTTATCACCACCCGTCCAGCCCTGCAAAAAATGCTTACAGATGTGTTACACACAGAAACACGGCCATCAATATGAAAGAAGGTAAAGGAAGAAAACTTCCCAGTAAAAGATCACAGGAAGCTCAAAGCATATATTAGAAAATATCTTTGGGAAAATGGCAGGGCAAAGTTACTACTTATCAATAGTCATATTGAATGTAGATTGCCTCAACTCTCTAGTTAAAAGACAAAGATTGGCTGAATGGATTAAGGAACAAAACCCATCTATTTGCTGCCTACAAGAAACACATCTTTCCAACAAAGATGCATGCAGGCTGAAAGTGAAAGATGTGAAAGATTGGAAAAAGATATTCCATGCCAGCAGAAACAAAAAAAAGAGCTGGCATAGTCATCCTAATATAAGACAAAATAGACTTTAACACAAAAACTGTTAAGAGAGACAAAGAGGGGCACTATATAATGATTACGGGATCAATTCAAGAAGAAGATGTAACTATTATAAACATATATGCACCTAATTACAGGGCACCGGGCTATTGAAAAGATATGTTAAGGGACTTAGAAAGGGAGACTTAGATTCCAATACAATAGTATTGGGAGACTTCAGTACTCCACTTTCAGCAATGGACAGATCAACCAGACAGAAGATCAGCAAGGAAACAGCAGATTTAATCGACACTATAGACTAAATGGATCTAACAGATATCTACAGAACTTTTCATCCTACAGTTGAAGAATACACATTGTTCTCAGGAGTGCATGGAACTTTCTCTAGGGTTGGCCACATCCTAGGCCATAAAGCAGGTCTCAGCAAATTCAAAAGAATCGAAATCATACCATGCATCTCTTCAGACCACAATGGAATGAAGTTGGAAATCAGCAACTCAGGAATCCCTAGAGCATATGCAAACACATGGAGACTGAACCACATGCTCCTGAATAAACAGTGGGTCAAAGAAGAAATCAAAAGAGAAATCAAAAACTTTCTGGAAGCAAATGAAGATAACAACACATCAAAACTTATGAGATACAGCAAAAGCAGTATTAAGAGGAAAGTTTATAGCACTGGGTGCCTACATCAAGAAATTGGAAAGGCACCAAATAAATGAGCTATCAGTAAATGAATGAGCTATCAATGCATCTCAAGGATCTAGAAAAACTAGTAGAAGAGAAATAATTAAAATTAGAGAAGAAGTCAACAAATTGAAGATAATACCAAAAACTGGAAAAATTTTCCATGTTCATGGATTGGAAGAATTAGTATCATCAAAATTTCCATTTTTCCAAAAGCAATTTACAGATCCAATGTGATACCAATCAAAATATCAAAGACATTCTTCTCAGATCTGGAAAAAATGATGCTGAAATTCATATGGAAGCATAGGAGACCTCAAATAGCTAAAACAATCTTGTACAAAAAAAGAGAGCTGGAGGCATCACAATACCAGATTTCAGGACATACTACAGGGAAGTTATAATCAAAACAGCACAGCACTGGTACAGAATCATATAGATAGACCAGTGGAGCAGAATAGAAACACCAGAAATCAATCCAAACAACTACAGCAAACTTATATTTGATCAAGGAGCTAAAACCAGTTCCTGGAGTAAGGACAGTCTATTCAACAGATGGTGCTGGGAAAACTGGATTTCTACATGCAGAAGCATGAAGCAAGACCTCTACCTTACACTTTACACAAAATTCAATCAACATGGATTAAAGATCTTAATCTGTGACCCAAACCATCAAATTATTAGAGAACATCAGAGAGACCCTACCGGTAAAGCTAGGCACATGCTGTGGGACTCCAAATCCCATTAAGTTGGCATGTACCAATACCATCTTACTATTTAAAAGTGATCAGTTTAAGTTCATAATTGATCATAAAGATAGGATTATGTGTCGGCGGGATCACATAAATAAAACCAGTGTCTGCTAATAATTATTGATAGAATTAAAATGAAGAGAGTGACCCAACATGGGAAGTGGGATACACAGCAGACTCATAGAATGGTAAATGCCCTAAACAGCACTCTGGCCTCAGAATCAGCCCTTAAGGCATTCAGATCTGGCTTAAAAGCCCTTAAGAGTTTCTCAGGCATGGAAAGCCAAGACTCTGTGGCAAAAAAATGACCTAAGATCTCTGAGTGAGATCCCAGTGGAAAGAACAGGCCATCAAAGAAGGAGGTAGCTTCCTCTGAAGGGAGGAGAGAACTTCCACTTTGATTATAGCCTTATCTAAATAAGGTCAGAGTTTGTGAATAGCCTTGACTGCTCATGACAAGAGCCTCAGTTGATCAAAGATGTCATAAATAAGAGTGTCAATTGTTAAGTCAACTACAGGAGTCACTCTTCACTTACTCCCCATGTAGGACCTCTGTCCTTAATGTGTTGTACTATGAGAATTAACGGTATTTATACTTCGTATGTCTGTGTGGGTGTAAGCTGTTGAAATCTTTACTTAGTGTATACAAGGTTGATCTGTAAAAATACATTTAAAAATGAATCTTAATGAAGAATGAGATGGGAGAGTGAATAGGAGATGAGATGGTTTGCGGGTGGGAGGGTGAGTATAGGGGAAAGAACCGCTATAATCCAAAAGGTGTACTTTTGAAATGTGTATTTATTAAATAAATTTTTCTTAGAAAATATTAAAATGTCAAATAATCATAAATTTTTTATTTATTTTAGAAGTAAAGTTACAGAAAGATAAAGGGAGAGACAGAGAGAAAGGTCTTCCATCCACTGGTTCACTCCCAAAATTGCTGCAATTTCCGGAGCTGAGCCGATCTGAAGCCAGGAGTCAGGAGCCAAGAGCTTCTTCTGGGTCTCCTACATAGGTGCAAGGGCCCAAGCATTTGAGGCATCCTCTAATACTTTATCCCAAGCCATAGCCGAGAGCTAGATTAGAAGTGGAGCAGCTGGGACTCAGACCGGCGCCCATATGAGATGTGAGCGCTACAGGCAGAGGTTTGGCCTAATATGCCACAGCACCAGCCCCAAGAGTTCTTTATATATTACAGGTAATATACTCTTACCAGGGATGACTTACAAGTATTTTATCCCATTCTGTGTGGGTTTTTTTTTGTTTGTTTTTTTTTTTTTTTTTCCCACTCCGTTGGAGTACAAAAGCTTTAATTCTGATGGAAGTCTTTTTTCTTTGGTGGCTATGCTTTTGGTGTGTCATATTTGGGAAACCATTGCCTAATTCAACATCAGGATGATACTTTTTCTTAACCTTTTTCTAAGAATTCTATAGTTTTAGCTCCTGCTTTTAGGTATATGATCCATTTTGAGCTAATTTTAAAAATTTAATTATTTACTTGGTAGAAACGTAGATAGCGCTCCTCATCCATTGGTTGACTCCCCAGATGCTCAACAACTTGCGCTGGGCCAGGCTGAAGCAGAGAGCTGGGTACTCACTCCAGGTCTCCCACAGGGGTAGCAGGAATCCAATTACTTAAGATGTAATTGTTGCCTCCTAGTAACTGTATTAGCAGGAAGTTGGAGTCAGGAGCCAAGCTGGGTATCAAACTCATGTGGGACATGGGTGTCTTAACCTCTTGGCTGAACTCTTGCCTTTTAATTATTTTTTTAATATGGTGCCAGATAGTTGTCCAGTTTCATTCTTCTGTATGTCACTTTTAGTTTACAAGCATTATTTGCTGAAAAAAAATTTTTTTCCTGTATCTGATTGTCTTGGCATGAGAGTCAAAAATACATAGAACAGGTGGTGTAGGTTAAGCCACTGTCTGCAACATCTTAATTCCTATATGGGTACGGGTTCCAGTCTCAGCTGCTCTACTTCCCTCCAGCTACCTGCTAATGTGCCTGGGAAAGCAGTGTAACCTGGCCCAAGTGCTTGGCACTGCAGGCAAATGCTAAACTCACTATGCCACAACAGTGCTGGCCCCCAGAGAACACTTTAATTTGATGATTTTGATCTTCAGAGTAAATTTGAAAATAATATCCTGGCCGGCGCCATGGCTCACTAGGCTAATCCTCCGCCTTGCGGCGCCGGCACACCGGGTGCTAGTCCCGGTCAGGGCACCGGATTCTGTCCCGGTTGCCCCTCTTCCAGGCCAGCTCTCTGCTGTGGCCAGGGAGTGTAGTGGAGGATGGCCCAAGTGCTTGGGTCCTGCACCCCATGGCAGACCAGGAGAAGCCCCTGGCTCCTGCCATCGGATCAGCGCGGTGTGCCGGCCGCAGCGCGCCAACCGCGGCGGCTATTGGAGGGTGAACCAACGGCAAAAGGAAGACCTTTCTCTCTGTCTCTCTCACTGTCCACTCTGCCTGTCAAAAAAAAAAGAAAGAAAGAAAAAAAAATATCCTCATAGTGAGTTAAAGGTTGTGGGATCCAGAGAAGCACAGAAAACACTGGATTTGGGGTCAGGGCTCTAGCGCAGGGCCTACATCACAGGCCTCCCATATGGGTGCCGGTCTGTGTCCCCACTGCTGCACTTTCGTTCGAGCTCCCTGCTGATGTGCCTGGGAAAGCAGTAGAGGATGGCCCACGTCCCTGGGTCTCCGCACCCCATCTGGGAGACCTGAAGGAAGCTCCTGGCTTCAGCCTGGTCAAGTCCTGGTTGTTAAGCCATCTGGGGAGTGAACCAGCAGATGGAAGAATCTGTTCCTCTATGTCTTTCTCCTCTCTCTCTGTAGCTCTGCCTGTCAAAGAAATCTTTAAACAAGAAAACACTAGAATTGTGAAAAATGTGATGTGTAGTTGAAATAAGTAAAAATTTTCGGGCAGTAGTGTGAACTACCGGGTGAGTCTGTAAGTTCCATGAATTGATATTGGATCAAATTTACTAGCATTACTTTCTCCAGCAGTTTTTGGTAACCTGAGAGAACAAATGGAATATTTGAATTGTAAGACTTACCCAAAATTGGTTTGTGGAAAGCTAGCTGATAAAAGAACAAGAATTAACCAAAGAATCTGTTACCAGTGACGTTTTTTAAATTTGAGAGCCACACAATATGGGGAGGAAGAGAACAGTGGCTCAAGGCTGAGAGACTGTATGAGGGATTACTGTTGACCCATAGCAATAGTATGGAAATTTAAGGTGTGAAAAGTTGGGGTCAGCGCCGTGGTGCAGTAGGTTAATTCTCTGTCTGTGGCACTGGCATCACATGTGGGCACTGGTTCTAGTCCTGGCTGCTCCTCTTCCAGTCCAACTCTCTGCTGTGGCCTGGGAAAGCAGTGGAAGATGGCCCAAGTCCTTGGGACCCTACACCCGCATGGGAGACCCGGAAGAAGCTCCTGGCTCCTGGCTTTGGATTGGTGCAGCTCTGGCTGTTGCGGCCATTTGGAGAATGAACCAACAGAAGGAAGACCTTTTTCTCTGTCTCTCCCTCTCACTGCCTATAACTCTACCTCTCAAATAAATAAATAAAATCTTAAAAAAAAAAAAAAGGTGTGAGAAGTGTGTACCCAGACAAGAGGGGAAGTTCCAAGTTGGGGTCTTGTCATTGTTTTGGTATCTTTTAGAAAGATTGCGGTATAAGCCTCTCTGGGTGTATATATGAATGGCAGAGTTAGAGGAAGAGTCAGAGAGAGGAAGACCTTCTGTCCTCTGGTTCATACCCCAAATGGCTACCATGGCCGGGGCTGGGCCAGGCCAAAGCAAGGGCTTCACCTGGGTTTCCCACGAGTGTGTCAGGGCCCAAGCCCTTAAATGATCTTCCGCTTTCCCAGGAGCATTAGCAGGGGCTCAAAACGCTCCTGTGGGAAGCTAGTGTCACAGGTGGTGACTTAACCCACTGCACGTTAATGCCCACCTCTCTCCGTCTTGAAGATAAAATGGAAATAAATTTCCTAAAATCAGAGGTTTAAAGAACTCAGAGGCACCAGTGTTAACAATCCAAGTTTATACACTGAATACACTAAGGCTAATGAAGTGAAAGGAGACAAGTGCCTTAGTGAAAATTGCAGCCATGGTGTTGGAGAAAAGTGGAGTAAGTAGATATTTTGTACTTCATAAAAGGAAGAACTGCTGGTAAAAGCAGTGAAATTACAACTTAAGACCCAGAGTTATCAGAATATTTTCAAAATTTAAGGCTAACACTTTTTGATAACAATAGATGTGGTAAAATGACAGCTTACAATCCATAATGGAGGCAGTGATGTATTTTCAAAACTTCAGGCTAACTTTTTGATAAGGAAATAACATTTGAAAAATTCATTATTTTTGCCACTTTGCCTAAGGTTAATTTTGTGTTGCAAATGTATTTGCCTAGGTGACAGTAAATATTTGGGGCAGGCACTTGGCCTGGTGGTCGAGAGACATCGAGTTAAGAAATGCCTGTGTCTCATTATCAGAGTGACTGGGTTTGATACCCACCTCATCTCCTGACTCCCTGGCTACTAATACATAAACTCTAGGAGGCAGCAGGATGGCTCAAGTGACTGGGGTACCTGCAACCCAAGCTGAGACCTGGATTGAGTTTCTGACTCCGAGATTCATCCTTGGCCCAGCTCTGGCCATCATGGGCCTTTGGGAAGTGAACCAGTGGATGGGAGCACACTCTCTGCCTCACAAATGAAAGAGAAAGAGAGGTCTTCCATCTGCTGATTCACTCCCCAAGAAGCTGGGCCAGTCTGAAGCTAGGAGCCAGGAGCTTCTTACTAGTCTCCCTTTGGGTGCAGGGGCTCAAGCACTTGGGCCTTCTTCCAGCCGCTTTCCCAGGCCCATTAGCAGGGAGCTGGATCCGAAGTATAGCAGCCAGGACTCAAACCGGCACTGATACAGGATGCTGGGATTCCAAGCGGCGGCTTTACCTGCTACACTACAGCACCAGCTTCTCAATGTTTGTAATATTGCCTGTGTTTGGGAAATGGTGAACTGTGGTGTGAGTGAAGGGGTTATCACTGTCTGAAAGAACTGCACACCCGCACCCATGTAATCCAATTCATTCCTTTTCTGTACTGTTCATATTCTATTTTAGAATTCAGTTGTCATGTTGTATTCATTTACTGGGTAACCTCACTCACATGAAACTCCTAGGATGATGCCCTGATGGACAGTGGCCCTGGAATTTCTTTACTGCATAATATCAGTCACCTTCTCCAATATAGTTCTTATTTTCTAAGCAATATCTGATGGCAGAGGAGCCCATCAGAGATCTGTAATGAGAAGAATAATGGTTTTTTTCATTGATAGCTATTTTAAAAAGAAGGTGGCAGATAAATCTAAGTCCCACTTAGATTTTGGTGCTGATGGTGAGATCTGGCACTGTGTATCACAGGTTTTGTTGACAACTCTTCAGTAACATTTCATCTTATTTTCAGCCTTTTCCTTTCTTGAAAAGAGATAGAGGGTGTGTGTGCAGTGGTGGTGGTAGTAGTAGTATGAAAATTAATATACCTATAACTTCTCTGGGAAAAACTTTAGTGGGGAGGAATATCTTATTGAGGTATTGTGTTATTTTCTTATTCTAGACATGTGGTTTGGGAAGTAAGTCACAATTTAACCAGTTAATTGGAAAATACTAAGCTTTTTTATTGATATTTGTGGGCTATCTAGATATATTTCATTTATATATGAATATTATCAGATTGCCCAATATAATGCTGTAGTGTTATATAGGAGTTGATCAACTTAAGGGTAAAGTATTTCCAGCACTTACTTTGTAATTTATAACTTAAAAATCCAGTTTGCAAGATTATAAACAAATTATAATGAAGACTGAAATTTCATGTTTCCTTTTGCTAATATCAGGACAAGTCCAGATTCAATGTAAGTCTACTTTATTTTATAGGCCTATGAAGAATACACCAGCAAGCTAGATGCCCTCCAACAAAGAGAACAGCAGTTATTGGAATCCCTGGGGAATGGAACTGATTTTTCTGTTTCTAGCTCTGCGTCCACGGACACCGTTACGTCTTCTTCCTCTTCTAGCCTTTCAGTGCTACCTTCATCTCTTTCAGTTTTTCAAAATCCCACAGATGTGTCAAGGAGCAACCCCAAGTCACCACAAAAACCTATTGTTAGAGTCTTCCTGCCCAACAAACAGAGGACAGTGGTGAGTTAACTGATAATATTATTTTACTGTTTCTTTGTATCTTTTGGAAAGACCAATTGATGAAAATTAATGTATTATCACTTCTTACTCAGAGGCCATGCAAGTGGAAGTACCCATTTCAGACAGCAATGGAAAAGACATAAATATTTGGTGCCAAAGTATGTTCTCTAATTAGTCCAAATTGTATTGTCAGATTTGACATTTAAAACTATCTGCCAAATTTGAAACATTCTCAAAGCTAAGTAGCACTTAAAAATGAATCAGAATTTCAAGGTTTGAGCTTATTTGTTGTCTAATATATGTCAGGTGAGATTTGTCCTTTACCCTTGAGAAATCCCCAGTCTGAGTTATTATCAAATATTGAGTTTTCAGTGTGCTTAGAATTTTTCCTCTTACCTACGTAATGTTTATTATTACTTTCACCATTGGAATAATGTACCCCATAAGTAACATTTAAAGTGAAGAAATCTGTGGAATTATTATTAATGATCTATAATTCTCAAGTGTAACAAATATTGTCAGTTGATTTCATAAATATTGCACCTCTATTATGCATCACTACTTTTTAAATGTATATGCTTGCTTTTGACATTAATTTAAAAATTCATTTCCAAAATTTTACACAACTGATATCTCTTCTCCTACTCTTTTTTTCCCTACTTTTTCATTTTCTCCTGTTACATAGAATGAAATTAAAATTGTTTTCCTCTATTAAGATGGGAAATTACTTGGCAATATTTTTCCAGTTATGCCCTATAAAAAGGGAAAGATAAGGTAAAATTACATAGGAATTAGCTGTGAATAGAATTCCACTATCTTTAAAGCAGTCTGTGTTACAGAACAACTGACCGCAAGCCAGTCCATCCCCAGTAGATTTTAAATGAATTTTTTCTTGCCTGTAGAAACTAGAAAATGCATTTTTAAGTCCCAGTGTTCCTCACAGTATTCTTCCTCTTTCCAGGCTCTGCTAAGCTTAGTAATTGTATGTTTCTGGATATAAACTATAAAAAATTGGAATTGTTAGAGATAGCCTTTCAGATTTGTCATTCCAATCTAGATGATTAAGGTAAGCTGTCCTCTTCATATTTATGAAAGAGTCAAAAAGAATCCTTAAACTAAACTAACACTAAAGCTTACAATTTCCATTTAAAAAAGCAATAGACGTTTGAGATTCTACAGAAATGTAAAATGATAAATAAAGAAAAATTAGGTAGTTGGTTAGGTTTATCTTAATTATCCCAGCTAGGGTTAGATTAAGTAAGTGATTTGTTCTTGTCCATTATACTCTGAGCCTAACTATTCACATTTAATGCTCAGAAAAACTGTACATCGTGAACATTGAGAGATGTTAGGAATAAGTAATGAACAAGTATACAGCATTCAGCTATTTCAGTGACATTGTTTGTCGTTCTTCTTGTATCTGAATCAGGTAGCTCTTTTCTTAACCTAATATGAAACCAAGTACCAAAAGTGAGGAGTTTTTGTTTTTGTTTTTGTTTTTAAGAAGATTTAGATTTATAGTCCAAAATAGCATACTAAACACTAGCCTTTACATAGTTTCTCTTTTTAAAAATTTCATTGAAATGACAGTAAGGACTAATAAAAAGACAATTAATAAAAGAGGACAAGACATTGTTAGAGGACTAGAAATTCTTAGGAATACTGGAACATATAAAATATGTGATAAATGAATAGACCAGAATAGAAAATCAAACAAAATACTAGTATCTGGATCCTTCCTTATAGAGAGCCATTCTCAGCAGAATCCTGTTGAAGCATGAAGCTTAGTCATCAGTGGAGAGGAAGAGGATCTGTCTGTTGGGCAGTCACCTGGGCAGTGAATTGAAAGTGTCACTTTGGCTGGGGAGCAAAGGCACATGTCCTCAGAAATCAGATGATTTTTAAATGAATGTAGAGGCTGACTCTGTGGTGTAGCGGTAAAGCCGCCACCTGCAGTGCCGGCATCCCACGTGAGCGCTGGTTCGTGTCCCAGCTGCTCCACTTCTGACCCAGCTCTCTGCTATGGCCTAGGAAAGCAATGGAAGATGGCTCAAGTCCTTGGGCCCCTGCACACATGTGGGAGATCCTGAAGTAGCTTCTGGCTCCTGGCTTTCATCTGGAGAGTGAACCAGCAGATGGAATACCCCTCTCTCTCTTTCTCTCTCTCTGCCTCTCTGTAACTGCTTTTCAAATAAATAAATAAATCTTTAAAAAAAAAAAAGTGTAGCTGTGAGTCCTGTAGAGAACCAAAGTGAACTAGATACAACTACAAACATTGAATTTCTGAATTAAAACAAAAAAAATGCTGGTCAGATATTTCAAGAACTCTGTTGTTGGGCTACATTGCATACCTCCACTGAACTGTGAATGTTACCTCTTTGAATTCAACAACAAGGTGGCTCTGCAGTTCCCTCTTCTGTATATATGGAGTAAATGGCTTATAGCAGTTATCCCATGATAGAGTGCTGAAAAGCATTTTCTGTTTTTTTTTTTTTTTTTTTTTAAAGATGTATTTATTTATTTGAAAGTCAAGAGTTACAGAGAGAGAAGGAGAGGCAGAGAGAGAGAGAGAGGTCTTCTATCTGCTGGTTAACTCCCCAATTGGCCACAACGGTCAGAGCTGCACCGATCCCAAGCCAGGAGCCCAGAGCCTCTTTCAGGTCTCCCATGTGGGTGCAAGGGCCCAAGGACTTGGGCCATCTTCTACTGCTTTCCCAGGCCATAGCAGAGAGCCGGATAGGAAGTGGAGCAGCTGGGTTTCGAACCAGCGGCTGTACAAGATGCCAGCAATGAAGGCAGCAGTTTTACCTGCTACACCGCAGCGCCGACCCCCTGAAAAGTATTTTCTAACAAAATGAGATTTCTGCCTGGAGAGTTCCATGTGAGTGATGGATTGAGAAAGATGAGTGGAACTAAAGATCAGATGTCTCATAAACCCCAGAGAAGTCCAGTGAGGAAAAATGTTAAAGGCTGATTTTCCCAGCAATAAATGCTTCCCTTCTATCTGGAATGTGCCAGACTTCTCCTTGACCATGTAACCTTTAATAATCTTTGTATAGTAGGAAATAGCAAATTGCTTTCTCCTTCTGTCCTCTCAGTACAACACACTTCTAGGACTGGGTGTGTGGTAGTGTTTGCTCTCACCAAATAGTTTTCTGCGGACATCAACTTATGTAGGATGTCCTGCAGTTAACTCAGCCCTGATACCAGGCGCCTGAGTTAGCTCAGCCCCACCACGGCCGTCTACTGCAGCTGCCAGGAGCAAGTTTCAGTGCTTTTGACCAATTGCCTGTAAATCCAGAGGTTCCCCTCCGCCTCCTTCAGTCGATTTCTATAACACCTCCCAGAACTCAGGGAAACATATTTTTCCTATAAAGGATGGTACAAAAGGTAGAAAATGTTAAAGAGGAACAACCAGATGGAAGAAATGTACGGGGCAAAACATGTGAGAAGGGGTGTGGGGCTTCCTTTTTCAGCATCCTCCTGGTTCAGTACCCTGGAAACTGAACCGTGTTTCTGGGATTTTTTGTTTAAGTTCTTTCTTTAAGATTTATTTTATTTATTTGAAAGGCAGAGAGGAAGAGACGGAGAGAGAAAGAGGTCTTCTATTTACTAGTTCACTCTGCAAATGACCGAGAATGCTGGGACTGCCCAGGCCAAAGCAAGAAGCCGGAAACTCCATTCACATCTCCCAGGCACTGGGGCCATCTTCCACGTTCCCAGGCGCGTTAGCAGGGAGCTGCGTTGGAAGCAGAACAGCCAGCTCATGTGGGTACTAGCATACCCATGAGGACCTTTGTGGAGCCTTCACCATAGATGGGATCAGTCATTAGCTCCATCTCCAGAGCCTCTGTGCTTCTTGGAGGCTGGGGATCAAATTGAAAGTTCCAAACTACTATGCAGGAACAAGCCAGGATTCAACTCATTAGAACAAAGATACTTTTATCACCTAGGAAGTTTTGAAAGATGAAGAATTTTGTGGGGCTAGCATTGTGGCACAGCAGGTTAAGATGCCACACATGAACACTGGTTTGAGTCCTGGCCACTCTGCTAACAATCCAGCTCCTTGCTAATGGACCTGGGAAAGCAGCAAAAGATGGCACAAGTACATGGACTCCTACACCGACATGGGAGACCTTGATGGTGTTCCAGGCTCCTGGCTTTAGCCTGGCCTAGCCGCTGCGACTGATGGTCATTTGAGGAGTAAACCAGTGGATGAAAGATCTCTCTCTTTCTGTCTCTCCCTCCGTGTAACTCTGCCTTTCAAATAAATGAGATAAAAACTTAAAAAGACAGTTTTGTATGAGAAACAGGATTCAGAGACCAAATATGAAAACCGAAGATGCACCTAGCCTGCTTGCAACTCAGGAAATCACAAGGATTCTAAGAGCACTGTGCCTGGAACTGAGGGTGAAGATCAAAATATACATTTTATTATAATCACAATCTTACAGCTTTTGATACCCCAAACCATTTACCATTTAGAAGAGAGGTTTATTTAACTGTACAAAAGTACACACCAAATCGATTTGTTTTCATTCATAAGA
The DNA here is from genome assembly GCF_033115175.1 of Lepus europaeus. Classification (NCBI taxonomy): domain Eukaryota; kingdom Metazoa; phylum Chordata; class Mammalia; order Lagomorpha; family Leporidae; genus Lepus; species Lepus europaeus. Next base: position 2,461,156 of record NC_084827.1, on the reverse strand, counting down.
CTAGAATAACAACAGAGAAAAGATGGAAGAATAAGGCAGGCCAGTATTGGGACCCAGTGGGTTAAGCCACTGCTTGCAGTGCAAGCATCCCATGTCAGTGCCAGTTTGAATCCCATTTCTGATCCAGCTCCCTGCTAATATCCGTGGAGGTTCAGAGTTCTAGGCTCCTAACTGGTCCAGCCCCAGTTGTCGCAGCCATTTGAAGAGTGAATCTACAGATGGAAGATCTCTTTCTGCCTCTCCCTCTGTCGTTCTGTCAAATAAATAAAAAATAAGTAAATCTGGGAGGAAGGAAGGAAGCTAAAACTTACTCATGTCTCAGGAGATACTACATCCTTGAAACCAGATCACATTGATAGGAAATGCTGTTACTCAAGAGGACCACAAAGAATTTGTGGAAATTAAAAGTGTAATTGTTGACTTTAAAAGTTAAACAGTCAGGGGCCGGCACTGTGGCATAGCAGGTAAAGCTGCCGCCTGCAGTGTGGGCATCCCGCATGGGCACCAGTTCAAATCCCAGCTGTGCCACTTCCAATTCAGCTCTCTGCTATGGCCTGGGAAAGCAGTGGAAGATGACTCAAGTCCTTAGGAGACTCTGAAGAGGCTCCTTGCTTTAGCTGACCCAGCATGTGTGCATGCTTGATCTCTCTCTCTCTCTCTCTCCCCCTCCCCCTCCCCCCCTCCCCCTCTTTCTCTCCCTCTGCCTCTGCCTCTCTGTAACTCTGCCTTTCAAATAAATAAATAAATCTTTAAAAAAAGTTTATTCATCAAAACTAACATTGGTATTGAGAGACAAGACACTTTGGCTATCTGAGTTCTTAAAGTTATTTTGGTCGAATATAATATCTAGAATGTTGAGGGTATTTCAACAAGTTTATGAAAAAATGGAGTTAAAAGATGAATTTACTTTGCAAAAAATTTTGAAATGTATAGTTTTTTCATAATATGCATTCACTAGGTACTTTCTGAAGACCCCCTCATAGGCATAAATTTCAAAATTTTTAGTCAGTTTTTAATTGCATTTTTCATAAACTTGAGAAACTTTTAAAAGTCTATTTAAGAATCAGACAAAGGTAGAGACCACAAACAGGGCTCCACAGCTCACATCTGCTGCCTCTCCAGATGTCCACAACAGTTTGTGCTAGGTTGAGCTGAAACTGAGATCTGGGAACTTAATCGAGCTTTCCCCCTGGATAGCATAGCCCTAGGCACCTGCCATCACTTGCTGCCTCCCAGCGTTTCCATTGGCAGGAAGCTTGAATCAGAAGTTAAGAGCTGAGCATTGAACCCAGGGACTTTAATGTGCCATGTGGGTATCTTAACCACTAGACCAAACACCCTGTTTCTGCCATATGTTTTCTTTTTTTAAGACATGTATTTATTTAGAAGTTAGAATCACAGATAGAGAGGGAGAGGAAACAGAGAAAGAGATTTCTTCCATCTGCTGGTTCACTCCTGAAATGACTGCAGTGGCCCAGCCTAGCCAGGCCGAAGTTAGGAGCCAGGAGCTTCATCTGAGTCTCCCCAAGGGTTGCAGGGCCCAGAGGACTTGGGCCACCTCTGCTGCTTTCCCAGGCAGGTTAGCAAGGAACCAGATCCAAAGTGGAGCAGCCAGGACTCAAATCCTGGCTCAAACCCCCACATGGGATGCCAGTGCTGCAGGCTGTGGCTTACCCGGCTGCACCGCAGCACCCACCTGCCATGATCTTTTTGAAGTACCCTCAGATTCCAGAATTTAGGAGAATTTAATATGAGAAAAAGAATGGGTCTGTCTGTAGAAAAAGGTAGATTGTTTAATTTTTGGTGCTGATACATGTAGAAAGAAATAAAATTAAACCCACATCTTTGACCAGTTAGAAAAATAAAGTCTAATGGAATCAAGAAATTAAATTTTTTAAAAAATGTGAATCTTGGACTTCCAGTAGGTTCTGTGTTAAATACAGGACTTGAGATTAATTAAAATGTAATTAGCTAAAGCCATAAAAATATAATAGACTATAAAACTTGTTTCTCCCCCAGAAAAGCTCTTATTAATTCAGTATCATTAATTTAATAATCGTTAAATTTGTAAATAGTATTGTGCCCAGATAACAAAAGATAAATAGGTTTCCTATACAAGGAATACTTCAAAATTGACAAGGAAAAATCCCCATAGAAGAAGAGAATGGGTACAAATAGGCAGTTTATGTAAGATTAAATCCAGATGAATAGTAAAATATAGGATTGTTGTTCAGATTTACACAGTTGTGAGGGGAATGCAGATTAAAGCAAACATGAAATCATTTCATCTGTCTGGAAAAATTAAATTATTACTGGTAGAAGTATAGGGAGAAAACGTTCTATGTTGTGTGTGTAAATGTGAAGTATCATAGCTCATCAAAAAACACTTTGACAATACCCATCAGAACTTTCAAGTACTTTGTCTTCCAAGCCAGTACTTCACATGGAAATTTAGTCCATAGAAGTAAAAGTACCAGTATATAGAAACATCTAATATCGCCTATTTAGGTTGTAAGAAATCTCCTATGTATACCATATTGTAGTTCTGTCTCACCTAGAGATACTGGGTAAAATACATTTATTTAAATGAAGAATTGAGCTCACCAGCAAATAAGAAAAACCTGCAGAGAGTGAAAAAAAGAAGGCAATAAAAAGCTAGAGAAGTATGTGTGTTGATATGTTAAGGCATTACTGAGCTGTAGTCCTCAAGCTAAATTCAGTCCACCACCTGTTTGTGTATAGCCTGCAAACTAAGAATGGATTTTTTATTTTTAAATGCTTGAAAAAAATAATAAAAGGAAGATAATATTTTGTAACATAAAAAAATTATATGAAGTTCAAATTTCAGCATCCAAAAATAAAGTATTATTGGAATACAGCAAAGCTCATCTGTTTACATATTGCCTATGGATATTTTTATGCTATGGCACCAGTGTTGAGTAGTTGTATTTTTTTCTTTTTAATGTATTTATTTAAGAGGCACAGAGAGAGGGAGAGACAGAGAGAGAGGTCTTCCATCCGCTGGTTCAGTCCCCAAATGGCTGCAATGGATGGAGCTGGGCCAGTCAGGAGCCAGGAGCTTTCTGCAGGTCTTCAATGTGGTTACAGGGTTCCAAGCACTCAGGCCACGTTACAGTGCTTTCCGAGGCCATCAGCAGGGTCCTACATAGGAAGTGGAGCAGCTGGTACTGAAACCGGCACCCATATGGGATGCCAGTGCCCTCAGGTAGAGGCTTAACCTGCTACACCACAGCACCGACCCCAAGTAGTTGTATGTTTTTTTATGACCTATGAAATTCTTAGTTCTTTATGGAAGAAATTTGCTGACCTTTGCTGTAGTAACCGGTGTGGTCAGTTTGTCACTGTGTAACGAAGGGGTCCAAGTGTCCGAGTGTAAGAACATAAGTCGAGGCTTTTGGCCGTTGTTGTAAAGGTAGTTAGAACTTAGATTGTCAGGCCGGCGCCGTCTCTCAACAGGCTAATCCTCCACCTTGAGGCGCCGGCACACCAGGTTCTAGTCCCGGTTGGGGTGCCGGATTCTGTCCCGGTTGCCCCTCTTCCAGGCCAGCTCTCTGCTGTGGCCAGGGAGTGCAGTGGAGGATGGCCCAAGTGCTTGGGCCCTGCACCCCATGGGAGACCAGGAGAAGCACCTGGCTCCTGCCTTCAGTTCAGCGCGGTGCGCCGGCCGTGGCGGCCATTGGAGGGTTAACCAATGGCAAAGGAAGACCTTTCTCTGTCTCTCTCTCTCTCACTGTCCACTCTGCCTGTCAAAAAAAAAAAAAAAAAAAAAACTTAGATTGTCATATAAAGCTGAGTCTTTGAGGGGCATTATCTTCAAAGTTAAAAGGAAGAAATCTGTTTACCAGCATAAACAAACAAAACAACAAAACTTACCTGTCTGTGCCAGGGCTCTACATAAAGATTAAAGTTTTCCCTATGACTTACTAACTCTGTTCTGCTAGTGTGGGGTTCACATTTATTTTTTTCCTATTTATTTATTTGAGAGGTAGAGTTACAGAGAGAGACAGAGAAAAAGGTCTTCCATCCACTGGTTCACTCTTCAATAACCGCAGTTGCCGGAGTTGAGCTGATCTGAAGCCAGGAGCCAGGAGCTTCCTTTGGGTCTCCCAGGCAGGTATAGGGGCCCAAGCAATTGGGCTATCTTCCACTGCTTTCCCAGGCCATAACCAGAGAGCTGGATCAGAAGAGGAGCAGCCAGTACAGGTACAGAAACCAGCACACATACGGGATGCAGGTACTGCAGACAAAGGCTTAGGCTACTATGCCACAGTGCCAGCCCCTGGGGTTCACATTTATTCTACCTGCATTGTCCAACCCTTAAACTAATAATTAGCATAACTGGTCCTAGATTGATAACAGCACTGGGCAGACATAATGTATATCCTCCTTAGCCCATCTAGGTCTCATAGAATCAAAGAGACGATCACAAACTGTAAACCATACAAGGAAATAATCTATTATTATTACTGAGTTAGAGGACTTAAAACAGCACTTATAATCCTACAAATGAACTAAGTAGAGTTTCTAGTTGGTCTTAAAATTTAAAACTCGGAATGACATCATCTATGACTTGTTCTTCCTAGGAATGACTACGTTAAATGTTAAGCTTCTGGGTTTTCTGTTTTAGAAAAGATGAGATGGAGGACAAAATTAAGCACTGTGAGGAAACAGACAATTTCAGAATGTGGGCATCCTGTAAAACAGCAGGCCTGGGCTCTTTGATAAGTCAGAGTTGTGGAGGATAAAAAAGCTGGAGGTTATTCTACACTAACAAGACTAAAGACATGTAACAACAAAATGCAACTCGTGATCCTAGTTTAAGATTGGGTTGGGGGCCGGCGCCGTGGCTTAACAGGCTAATCCTCCGTCTTGTGGCGCCGGCACACCGGGTTCTAGTCCTGGTTGGGGCGCCGGATTCTATCCCGGTTGCCCCTCTTCCAGGCCAGCTCTCTGCTGTGGCCCGGAAGGCAGTGGAGGATGGCCCAACTCCTTGGGCCCTGCACCCCATGGGAGACCAGGAGAAGCACCTGGCTCCTGGCTTTGGATTAGCACGATGCGCTGGCCACAGCGGCCATTGGAGGGTGAACCAACGGCAAAAAAGAAGACCTTTCTCTCTGTTTCTCTCTCTCTCACTGTCCACTCCTCCTGTCAAAAAAAAAGATTGGGGTTGGGGAAGAACTTAAGGCATTCTTGGGACTTGAGAAATTGAATATTAGATACTGTGGAATTATTATATTTCTTATGTGTGGAGATGATAATGTAATTGTGTAGAATGATGGGTTCAATAATACATACTTAAATGTGTAAGGGTGAAATGTCATGACGACATCTGCCTTCTTTTTCTGCTGTTTGAGATCTAGTTTAGCTGCAGTAAAGTGTGCAGATCTGAAGTGTATAGGTCAGTGACTTTTGACATTAACTGCCACACAGACTAAGATGTCCAGTATCCCTAGTGCTGGAGGGGCTTCTCCTGGGCCCCTTCCAGTTTAGTGCCCACCCTGTCGTGATATGTATCTTAATTACTTTGGAACGTACTTCCAGATACTGTGTTTGATAACAAAACATAGAGAAACATGGAAAAGTAATTTTAGAATCTAAGTAGAATTTTAATGTTAATTTTACCATTCCTTCAAATTTTCCTTTGTGTGTTTGAAATTTTTCATAATAGAGTTGGAATCATTGAAGCAATATAGGGTAAAGAAAATAGAAGGTTCAAGAGAAACAGTTGTGACTAGGGAAATAGTAATGAATATACTTTATATTAATTTGAGAAAGCAGCAAGTAGTACTTAAGAGAATCTCAGTATATTCATCTTGTTACAGCAAATTACAGAGCAAGTGTTAAAATACTGTGTAGAAATTAAAATACTTTATTTAAAATCTTAATGGATTAAGTAAAAAGCAGATTAAACCCAACCAGTGGTAAAATTGGGATATTGTGAAGAGCAAAGAAAGAAAGTGTAAAGGAGAAATTAAGAGGTATGAAAGAATAAGCATTTTCATTTTATGCTTCAGATGAGTTCCAGAGGTAAGACTAGAAATAAAGGAGTAGAGCAAAATTCAGAGAAATAATTGCTACTGTGTACGAATGACGCAAGTCTGTAGATTTGGGAAGCACAAGCCCCGAGTTGGAGAAATAATTTGAACCCATAATAGGCATAACCAAATGAATCAAAACTGTTTACAGAGTACTAAGGGAAGAAATTATGTTCAAAAGAATTTTAAAAATTTCTTCATAGCAGCTGGAGAAGCCAGAACATCAGAACTCAGTCTGGGTCTCCCACATGGGTGGCAAAGCCCATTGAGCTGTCCTGTGCTACTTCCCACGGTGTGCGTTAGCAGGAAGCAGGAAGCGGTGGAGAAACCAGGACTCAAACCCAAGCACTCCAGTGCAGGTGGCTGTCCCAAGTGACATCATAACCCCTGGACCAGACATCTGCCCTGCACCCATTTTTGAAAAGTGAGGTTCACATCGGCGTGAAAGGAGAAGTGCCGTCTGAGCATCTCTAGATAAAATGAACAAGACGTTTGACAGGAGTCAGTACTCTTAGGAATAGAAAAAGAATTGTGTGAGCTGTTGGAATAAAGAAACCAAGTCAATAAAGGATGGCATACCAAATATGTTTAAGAAACATTAATTTTCATTAAAATTGGAAACAGGCAAGAAAAATATGCCTACCACTGTCACATACCCAAGATGACATTGAATATTCTAATCAATGCAAAATGAAGATTTGAAACAAAACTCATTATTTGCAAGTGATTTTATTTAAGAAAATCTATCATTGATAATAGTAACAAAATAATACAAAGATGAAAAACACCTTTTGAAGAAAAGTATACAGCTTTATTTAATACATTTTAAAATAATAAATTAAAAATTACTTTATTTCTGGTAATTTTCCTATATATATTTCTTCCCAAATCTGTAAATTCTATAGTTTCTGTAAAAAGGGCCTTGACTCATCATCCCCTCCCCATGTGATAAGCTGATTCTAAAATCTACATGGAAGAGCAAAGAGATAGTAGTATATATTGTAGTATATATTTGAATATAGTATAGTAGTATATATTGTAGTATACATTTGAATATATTCATCCTGAAACACTGGAGTTTTATTTGTTTGTTTGTTTTTGTTTTTGTTTAAGATTTATTTTATTTATTTGAAAGGCAGAGTTACATAGAGAGACAGAGATCCTCCCCTCTGCTGGTTTACTCCTCAGATTGCCACAATGGCTGGTGCTGGGCCAGGCCAGAGCCAGGAGCCTCCTCCAGGTCTCCCACATGGGTGCAGGGGCCCAAGGACTTGGCTGTCCTCTGCTGCCTTCCTAGGCACATCAACAGGAGCAGTCAGGACTAAAATTGGTGACCATATAGGATGCCAGCACTGCAGGCAGTGGCCCAACCTGCTATACCGCAACGCTGGCCCATGGAATATTTTTATAGGTTAAATACCTAGATACAATTATTGGTTCATAGAATACACACAGTAGAAACTCTGTAATACCTTAAAATTAGAAAAATGTTTGGTTCTCAAAATTGCGTGAGACTTCCTTTTCCCATGAGATCCTATCATTGAAGTTAAGGTTTTTTTTAAATGTTAGTACCATAGTTGGACTATGATTTTGCCTTCTAGCTCATGCAGATACTTAAACCACAAAGTAAGGAATAGTCCTAAAGTTTCAGTTAATTAGGGTAGTTCGGGGGTAGACCCAGTAGGAAGGCCTTAGGTCTTTGGGGGATGTGTCTGTGAGATGATTCTCTTAAGAGGATTGGCTATAAAGGCCTGGATTGGCCCAGCTTCTCTGCTTCTTGGCTTGCCATGCAGTCGTCTCCCACACATTTTCTAATCTGCCACTCTCACCAGATACCCAGCCAATGGAGCTGCCCAATCTTGGACTTGAACCTCCAAAACTGTGAGCCAAATACACTTTTTCTTTTAATAAAATTAGTTCTTTTATTGTTGTAATAAAAAACCTGACTAAAACAGTGAGCAATCTAATAAGACATAAAGTATATTGAGCCTTGGGTTACCCTCTTGCATGTGTATTTTTCTGTACATTTGTTTACCACCTTCTTGGCCAGTGCTGTGGCTCACTTGGTTAATCCTCTGCTTGTGGTGCCGGCATCCCATATGGGCGCCAGGTTCTAGTCCCGGTTGCCCCTCTTCCAGTCCAGCTCACTGCTGTGGCCTGGGAGGGCAGTGGAGAATGGCCCAAGTGCTTGGGCCCCCACACCGGCATGGGAGACCAGGAAGAAGCTCCTGGTTTCGTATTGAAAAGCAGAGAGAGGGAGAGAGGTCTTCATCTGCTGGTTCACTCCCCAAATGGCTGCAATGGCCAGAGCTGGGCTGATCCAAAGCCAGGAGCCAAGAGTTTCTTCTGGGTCTCCCATGCAGATGCAGGTGCCCAAGGACTTGGGCCGTCTTCTACTGCTTTTCCAGGCCATAGCTGGGAGCTGGATCAGAAGAGGAGCCGCCAGGGCTCAAACCAGTGTCCATATGGGATGCCAGCCCTGCAGGCAGCAGCTTTACTGGCTATACCACAGTGCCATCCCCCCCCCATCTTTTTTTTTTTTTTTTAAAGATTTATTTATTTGAAAGGCAGAGTTAGAGAGAGGGAGAGGGAGGTCCTTGAGCAATTTAATATTCAGATGATTCCATTGACTCTTGTTTCTTGGTTAAGGTTAAGTGGCTTTTCAAATAAATGAAAAATCATTGCTGCTTTGACAGTCTAAGCAAGGTTATTTAATTTTTAGGTTTGGAGGAAAACATAAGCCTGGTTTATTTTGACAATGTCTTCAGTCTTCCTAGCTTTAAAACACGAAACAACTTCTATCCCCACCTCTTTTTTTTTTGTTTTGTTTTTGTTTTTCCTTTTTGGATGAGTAGTACTTTCACATGGTATTTACATCAGGAAAACTGGTTTCCACCCCTGCACTTTATTAGAAGTGTATGTATACAAGTTTTCAAGATTTCTTTATGTAGATATAAGCAAATACAAATACATTCTATTTCTCCACTCCTCTTCCTACTACATATACTAGGGGTCTTCACCAAATTCATGGGAAATGGATATTATGAAGAAAACTATGCATGGATTTCAAAAAAATTTTTCCACTGAAATTATCTTCTTAATTCTCCTTCCATGAATTTTTTTTTCATTTTTTTTAACATTTATTTAATGAACATACATTTCCAAAGTACAGCTTATGGATTACAATGGCTTCCCCCCTCCTATAACTTCCCTCCCACCCGCAACCCTCCCTTCTCCCGCTCCTTCTCCCCTTCCATTCACATCAAGACTCATTTTCAATTCTCTTTATATACAGAAGATCAGTTTAGTATATATTGAGTAAAGATTTCAACAGTTTGCACCCACATAGAAACACAAAGTGAATTGAACGTCAATTATTAAAAAATTATTAAAAAATTCATCTTACCCTATTTCAGATGGTGCCCTTTATCCTAGTCAAATATTTCTTTATGTATTAGAGTCTGTTTTGATCTTTGTATTCTGTTCCATTAGTCAGTCTGTGGCATGAATGCTATGATAAAGGAGCAAATATTATAAAAAGTCAACCTACAAAAGTGGAAAGAAGAAGGACTGATTGATGGATTTGCCTTGGTTATAGAGTAGAAAACCAAAATTTTGCCTGTTGCTGAAATACACATACAACTTGAAATTGGCATGTGCAGAGAATTATGAGGGAGCATAAACGTGTTGGAACTGCATTGCTGAAGTGCATGAAGGAAATTACCAGAGATGGAGGGATAGAGACTTCTAGGTCACTGCTGACTTCCTGTGTCACACTGTGGAACTTAAGTTTTATCCTGTAAACAATAGAGGCGTTCTAAGCATATGAGAAAATACTAGATTACACATTAGATTTGATTCAGTGCTGAGTGTGGGGGACCCTCAGCAGTCTGTATGCAGGAGCTTCAGGTGGTGTGAACCATCTAAAGCGTTTGTGCTGAAACGGAACACCTGGTCTTTCTTCAGCTGCTCAGGAGTCCGTCGTGCATGCGCGCACACAGGTTCTGAACACCTGGTCAGAGATTTCTGTCGTAACATGGAACAATGGAACAGAAACACGCTGTTGCCAGGAAGGGCGTGCTGTATTAGTGCAGGCAGAAGAGGAGAGAGTGGCAAAGGCAGGAGGGAGCTTTCTCTTCCACTTATTATTTCTGGAAGGTACAGCCATTTATCATTATTCCCAGTTTATAAATTTACTAATAAGTAGTGGGTTATTGCTTCTAGAGGAAATACAGGGTAAAACCAGGATGGTCTCTGTATTTTGGGTCCTAAATTGTTTCTGTCTTTATAGCAGTTAGGACCTGTTTGCTTAAAAATGTGTTTGCACCAAGCTTAATTTTTGCACACTTAATTGTTTTAAATATAATTCTGATAAGCATATTTTTAACCATTGAGAGCCTGCCTATGTTGAAAACTACAAACTACTTTATCTGCTAGCCACAGGTAAAATCAGTTCTGGGGCCATGAAAACCCCACGCTGCTGCTGCCCTTTGGAGCTCTTCCACGTCAGGCTGTTCAGAGACCTCACTTAGACACAGAAGACTCCTCTCCTGTTACCTGTCTTCCTGTTTCAGGTGGTAGTGGTCCGTCCACTTCAGGCTCTGGACCGGCTCATCAGTCACCTGAAGCTCGTACACGCCACCTTGTGGCCATAGCTTTTTTTCCCTTGATCAGCCCCGAAATCCCATGAACTCAAAATACAATAAGTTCCTGAGAGCTTCTTAACCAATATATAAACTTCTTTTATGAGTCTTTCTGTCAGAGACGCCTTATTTAATATATGTTGTTGATTCATTGATGTTGAACACACGTACTGTCTTCCCCAGGCCTGTTACTGCCTTAGAAGTACTATACAGGACTTAAGCAGTGTTCATGGAGGCCATTTTAAACAGCCGAATTACCAACCAAAAGCACCAAAGTGCAGAAAACATAAAAATTAAATGAACTGTCAATAGGGTAGTTCTTCATAACGTTAAAATTCAAACAAGCAGAGCCTCACCTGGTTCAACATCAGCTGGGAAGATGCATGGATTAGGTGGCTTGGAGTTGTTACTGCTGTTCTGTTCTCCCCAGAAACGCTGAGCGTATTTTGGAGTTATAAGTCAATGTTAGCAAGTAGGCAAATCAGACAGACCCTACAAATCAGGAAGATCAACTATACCAATCTAGCCTCTTCTTGAATACTTTTTTTTTTTTTTTTTATTGTTGACAGGCACAGTGGACAGTGAGAGAGAGAGAGAGGCAGAGAGAAAGGTCTTCCTTTGCTGTTGGTTCACCCTCCAATGGCCGCCACGGTCGGCGCACCGCGCTGATCCGAAGCCAGGAGCCAGGTGCTTCTCCTGGTCTCCCCTGCGGGTGCAGGACCCAAGCACTTGGGCCATCCTCCACTGCACTCCCGGGCCATAGCAGAGAGCTGGCCTGGAAGAGGAGCAACCGGGATAGAATCCGGCGCCCCGACCGGGACTAGAACCCGGTGTGCCGGCGCCACTAGGCGGAGGATTAGCCTAGTGAGCCGCAGCACCGGCCAAAAATACTTTTAATGATGACTACACCTCCCTCACAACAAATTTTCTCTCGGTGATTAGTTTTATTGGTTAAAATTTGCCTCTTTTTTTTTTTTGAGATTTATTTATTTGAAAGAGAGAGGGAGGGTGAGACAGAGATCTTCCATCTGCTGGTTCCTTCCTCAGATGGCTACGATGGCCAGGGCTGAGCCAGGCCAAAGCCGGGAACCAAGAACTTCATCTGGGTCTCCCATGTGAGTAGCAGGAGCCCAGACGTTTGGGATATCCTCCGCTGCTTTTCCCAGGCCTTTAGCAGAGAGCTGCATCAGAACAGCTCCAACACAACACCAGCCCTTTCTCATTACTTCTAAACATAGGTCTTGTTAGGCTTTCTGATTGTTTACCCTTCATTATACTGTTCCATTCAGCTGTCATACTTACCTGTACTTCGTTTTCCCCTCTCTTGCATGCTTAAATGAACAGAGTATTTAATTTTATTAGCATTTCCCTTCCTCTGTCTTAACACTCACTCCCATGAAAGCTATGCTCTGTTTACTCCTGCTGCTTCACTGTAGTCCACACCACTAGTTACAAGGAATAAATGTGGCTTGGAGATAAGGCCAGTAAAAAGGTCAAGGATAGGGTAACTTCTAATAGAAAGATTCTCTCTCTTTCCTAGGCCCCTTCCTGCCTTACTCCCCATGTCATCTTTGCTTCTTCCCACGTTAGCTTCATTCTGTATTCAGATTTTCTTAGTACACTGAGATTTCCAAATTTTTATTCTCTTGGCACACTGTCACTACATAGAAGCAAGAATTTCTCTCAACCAGTGTTCATGTGTCAGTTTACATAATAATTTAGGTATTGTTTGGGCTGTCTATCTAGCTCTGGTCCAGTTGCTGTTGCCAGGCTATGGGAAACCAATTAGCAGTTTTACATCGTGTACAATTAGAAAAGAATGGAAGCTTAATCAATATCATTTCTACTACTTTGTGGATTTCTAGAAAAGGGCGGATTTCCAGAGGAAATAGGAGCGCTAGGCAATAACATAATAAATATAAATTATAAACATTAAGACAAGTCTTGTCTTTGTGCAGTGTTTAGGGTCTATAAGATGTCTCTGAAGGACTCATCAATGTAGTTGAAGGTATATTATACGGTTTTCAGATTTGAACAGTATTGGGTCAGAATTAATTTTGCTTTAAATGTTGACATCTGTTATTTGTTAGCCATAGATTCATTTTTTGGAGGTTGTATTATAGTGAATAATATTTATTTTCTCATTTTTATATATTTAAAACATTTCATTTTAATTATTAAAGACAAGTCAAATTTGCTTTAAGTTGGTGAATAATAATCGGTGCTTGGGTTATAATTTTCCTTTAATATTAACTATAAAAATTATAATTGTTTCATAATCCATATGACATTTAAAAGGTGTTGTATTATAAAGGTAAATTACTGAGTTTTTAAATTATGTGGAAAAAATGTGATCTGTTGCCTTTATCTCTTACCACACATTATGACACCATAGGTACCTGCAAGGTGTGGAGTCACGGTTCGAGACAGTCTGAAGAAGGCGCTGATGATGAGAGGTCTGATCCCAGAATGCTGTGCTGTGTACAGAATTCAGGATGGGTATGGTTTGTATGTGCTGTGAAATTTTGTTCAAAAAGATAAAAATAGACATTGAAGTTGGGAATTTTCTCTTGGATATTTACCCAAACCTAGATAAAGGAATTGAAAATCCACTTTGAAAAATATTATATTAATATTAAATTATCCTGAAGAAATCTTGTAGGCCCATTGGAGGAGTTAGTTGATTGTAGTATTTTTTACTCTGATCATGTAATTTGATTTGGAGCTTGAGAGTCTTACATTTTTTGAATCAGTTAGAGTGTAATTTATTTGACTAATGCACCATTACCCACTTCCCTGTTTTTAATACAAACTCATAGTTAAACAAATGGTTTATAAAAATTAACACTTTTGTGTTAAACTATTTTTTCTTTCAGAAAATATTGTTCCAGGACCCCCAGTTTTGAATCCAAATTTTGGGGCATGTTGTCCCCCTGAGTACTCTTTTTCTTTAAATGGATAGAAAGTCCATACCTGTGATTTTTTTATTTTTATTTTTTTGACCCCAGGAACAAACCATTTTCTGCTGTTGTAGGTCTTTTCTGGAGCTGACTTGAAGAAAAGAGTACATCTCTTTACCCTGCTGTTTGTCCAAGAGTGATACATTTATTTGGGGTAAACTTAAAAATTAATTTATTGCCATTTAAATTTCTAACGATGGAAGGCCAGGGAGCCAAACCTCCCTTTTACTAGCCCCTCAGTAACCAATTTTCATATCTTCAGCATGAGGTATATGAAGATTTTTAAGTATGATAACCAAGAAAGGTTTGTATCTACGTTTTTCAGAGAGAAGAAACCAATTGGCTGGGATACTGATATTTCCTGGCTTACTGGAGAAGAACTGCATGTAGAAGTATTAGAGAATGTTCCACTCACAACACATAACTTTGTATGTACCTTTACATTTTTTGAAATGTTAAGCATGTTCAAGTTATTGTGAATAAGTTTTTATTTAGGAAGCATGAAATGTGGTTGAAGAATTTTGGTAATAACGTTCTAGCTAAGTTGAAAATCAGTTCTTTAGAAACATACTTAAATTAAAGAGTCTTGTTTTAAGAATTATACCTTCTTTTTAAAAGTATCCTCCTAGTGGTCAACATCTGTAGGGATTAATAGATTATTGTGGAATCTAAACTTTTACGAGCACTTATAATTGTAAACCCAAAGTTTTCTCCTTTCTCTCTTTCTCTTCCCTTCAGTACTTTCAGCTCCCTTTCCTAAAACTAATCTAGAGGCCGGCGCCACGGCTCACTTGGCTAATTCTCCTCCTGCGGCGCCGGCACCCCGGGTTCTAGTCCCGGTTGGGGCGCCGGTCCTGTCCCGGTTGCTCCTCTTCCAGTCCAGCTCTCTGCTGTGGCCTGGGAGGGCAGTGGAGGATGCCCCAAGTGCTTGGGCCCTGCACCCGCATGGGAGACCAGGAGAAGCACCTGGCTCCTGGTTATTTAGGGGGTGAACCAACGGCAAAGGAAGACCTTTCTCTCTGTCTCTGTCTGTCTGTCTGTCTCTCTCTCTCTCTCTCTCTCACTGTCTGACTCTGCCTGTCAAAAAAAACAAAAAAACTAATCTAGAGTCCTGTAGTTGATAGTCTGCATGTTTCTTGTTTAATTTAATAAGCTGGCATGGACATCTTTCTGTCTTAGTACACCTGGCTTTTTTCTTGTAATGATTTTATGATAATCCATAGGAGTAGGCGTTTGGTGTATTTAATCATTCCTCTGTCAATAGACATTCAAGTTTTTGTATTTTTAAAAGGAACAGAGCTAAACAATCTTGTAAAATCTTGACATACTTATAAATGTTTCTGAAGAATGTAATGTAAGTAGAATAGCTGGATATTAAACTGTTCTTGAGGCTTCTTCCTTTGTCTAGGTTTTTTTTTTTTTTTTTTTTTAAGATTTGTTTATTTATTTGAAAGACAGAGTTACACAAAGAGAGAGAAACGGCAAAATCTTCCATCCATTGTTTTACACCCCCAAATGGCCATAAAGGCCAGAACTGGGCCAATCTCAAGTCAGGAACCAGGATCTTCTCCCACATGGGTGCAGGGGCCCAAGCACTTGGGCAATCTGCTGCTGCTTTCCCAGGCCATCATCCATTTGGGATGCTGGCACTACAGGTGTTGGCTTTACCCGCTACGTCACAGTACCAACCCCCTTTGTCTGGTTTTTGCTTTTGCTAAAATATAGCATAAGCTAAGTGTCACAAGCATGCGACCCGGACCTGAGGTGTTTCTGTTTTAGAGATAAGAGTACAGATCCCAGAACTTCCCTCCCAGGGACTGCGTTAGCAGGAAGCTGGAGTTGTGAGGTCGAGACAGTCACTGAACCCAGGTACTCCAGTGTGGGAAGGAGGCTTCTCAGCTGGCCTCTTAACCAGTAAGCTGCACACCCGCTTCTCCTTCTCTGTCCCTGAAAACGTAGACAAAACCTAGGATTGGAATGATTTATAAGGTAGGAATGTACTTCTTATTTTTTTTAAATTTTTTTCTATATAGATAGTTATTGCCATGCTTTACGTATCACATAGTTTCCATATACTTTGATGATTAATCCAGCTGGGCTCTTAAGGCAGACAATTGAGAAGAATTCCTTGGGCATTTCTGTTTTCAGGGCTCCATTAGTGGTGAACCATGAAGTCAGATTTGTGCTCTGTAAATAAGGTATCTATTGAATTAGTGTAAGCTATACCTAATGTCAATCAAATTTATTGTGGAGCAAATAGTTGTATAATGACAGGCTGTAAAGTTTGTTACTATTCATTTTTATTTTACTTTGGAGAATTTTGACTGGATAAATCTTGGGGATTTTATTTGAGTTCTTAAAAATCCAGAAATAATTAAGCTTACATTTCATAGTGATTACTAGTATTTTTTTTTCTATTTTTTTATCTGAGAGGCAAAGAATCAGAGAGGGCTACTATCCATTGCTTCACTCCTCAAATGCCTTTAGTGGTCAGAGCCTGGGCCAGACTGAAGGAGCTAGGAATTCAATCCAAGTCCCCGACATGGGTGACAGGAACTCAGCTACTTGAGCCATCCCTGCTGCCTCCCAGGGTCTGCATTAACAGGAAGCAAGAGGGAAAGTAAGGGAGAAAACTGCAGAGGAAACTGGTTGTGTGTGAGGCTGCAGGGTGTGGATGGGCCTTTGGGCAGTCACTGTGGGTGGCTCCACACACTCTGGACACTCTGATTCCCTGGTGAGGGTCATTGCTGTGAGATCTGTGCTCACACCGAGGACTACGCAGATGCTTTGGGTGGTTCTTGTGGCGGCACAGGTGAAAATTGTACCTTCTGGGGCTACCGCCCAGGCATTGGTCTCCTTGGAATAGAGGAAGTGAACGTAAGACTAAGCTAGCAGAGCATCTTAAACTTCCCCACTGATTAAAAAAAAAAAATTTACCACTGCAACTTGAGTGTCACCTTGGACACTCCCTCACCCTGGAGCATTGAACAGAGCTCCCTGGCCACACCCAACATATGCCTTTGGGTATTCACTGAAAAGAACAGACACTCCACTGAGCCACAGAGGCATAGTCAAAGATCAAAGATCAAAGTTATGGGGGTGGGGTGGGGAACAGGTATCTCCACAAATACCTAAAAATAAATGCAGCAGTTCAAGAAACAAGAATAAGGAACACAGCATGACACCCCCAAAGGAACACAACAGCACTTCAGTACTAGAATGTGAAGATGAAGAGATTCAATAAATGCTGGAAACAGTTCAAAAAATTGATCATAAGATTACTTAGAAGTAACCAGAAGCAAATCCACAAATTAAAGAAATCCATATATGACATGGTTGAAAATTTTTCCCACAAAATTGATATTTTAAAAAGAAATCAAAATGAAATACTGGAAATGAAGAATCCAATAAATCAAATTAAAAATGTGGTAGAAAGCCTTAACAACAGACTCAGTGAAGCAAAAGAAAAAATATCCTGAGTTAGAAGACAAATATCTGGAAACTTTACAGTCAGACCAAAAAAAAAAAAAAAAAGAAGAAGAAGAAGAAGAAGAAATTATTAAACTAAAAAAAAGTTGGAGATTTAGGGGATACTATCAAACAACCCAACATACAGGTCTTAGGAGTTCCTGAAGGCATGGAAAGACTGGATTAGAAGACCTTTTTAGTGAAATAATTACAGAAAACTTCCCTAATTAGGAAAAAGAAAGGGACATCCAAGTGCAGGAAGCACATAGAACTCCTAATAGACATGACTAGAAAAGATCTTCACCACAACACATTGTAATCAAACTCAACACAGTAAAACATAAAAGATTCTAAACTGTGCATGAGAGAAACGCTAGATTACTTCCAGAGGATCTCCAGTTAGACTCACAGCTGACTTCTCATCAGAAACCCTACAGGCTAGGAGAGAATGGTGAGATATATTCCAAGTCTTAAGAGAAAAAACCTGTCAACCCAGAATACTATACCCTGCAAAGCTCTGATTTACGAATAAAGGTGAAATAAAGACTTTCCATAACAAACAGAAATTGAAAGAATTTGTCACCACTCATCCACCCCTGCAGAAGATGCTTAAAGGAGGTGCTACACACAGAAACACAGAAACACGGTCAGCACTACGAAAGGAGGTGAAGGCAGAAAATCTCCCAGTAAAAGTACAAAGGAAATCCAAAGTAAACAACAGGAATATTAATGGAAAAATGGCAGGGCAAAGTTGTCACTTATCAACAGTCACCTTGAATATAAACGGCCTCAACTCTCCAGTTAAAAGCCATAGACTGGCTGAATGAATTAAAAAGCAAAACCCATCTATTTGCTACCTACAAGAAACATCTCACCAACAAAGATTGAAAGTGAAAGGATGGAAAAAGATATTCTGTGCTAACAGAAACCAAAAAAGAGCTAGTGTAGCCATTATAATATCAGACAAAACAGACTTTAACACAACAACTGTTAAAAGAGGCAAAAAAAAAAGGGCGGGGGGAGCACTATGTAATGATTAAGGGATCAATTCAGCAGGAAGATGTGACTATTATAAACGCATATGCACCTAATTACAGGGCACCTGAGTATTTAAAAAAATGTTAATGGATCTAAAGGGAGACCTAGACTCCAATACAGTAGTAATGGGGGACTTCCATACACCACTTTCAGCAATGGACAGATGAGCCAGACAGAAAATCAGCAAGGAAACAACAGAGTTCATCGACACCATAGACCAAATGGACCTAACAGGTATCTACAGAACTTTTCATCCTACAGTTGCAGAATCCACATTCTTCTCACCAGTGCATGGAACTGTCTCTAGGACTAACCACATGCGAGGCCATAAAGTAAGTCTCAGCAAATTCAAAAAAATCTAAATCATACCATGTATCTTCTCTGACCACAGTGGAAGGAAGCTGGGATTCAACAACTCAGGAATCACTAGAACATATGTAAACACATGGAGACTGAACAATATGCTCCCGAATGAACAGTGGGTCGTAGAATAAATCAAAAGAGAAATAAACTGTTGAGGAACAGGTTTTTTTTTTTTTCATACTATTTGTTGAACTGTCAGTATAGAGAGAGTTAATCTTACATGTATAAAGTTAATTGAAAATAGATCTTAGTAAAAATTATGAGTGGGAATAGGTGAAAGAAGAGGAAAAAAGGGTGTGAGGGCAGGTGCGATGGGAAGAATCACTATGTTCCTAAAGTTGTATTTATAAAATGCAGAAAATTTGTATATCTTAAATAAAATGTTTCTGTGGGGAAAAAACAAGAAGTGGGAGTCAGTAGCTGAAAGCAGGCATGTAACCCAGGTACTTCAGTATGGGAAGCAGGCACCTGAACTGGCTTCTTAACCACTAGACCACATCTCCACCTCTCTCTCTCTCTCTCTCTCTCTCTCTCTCTCTTTTTGACAGGCAGAGTGGACAGTGAGAGAGACAGAGAAAAAGGTCCTCCTTTTCCGAAGGCAGGAGCCAGGTGCTTCTCCTGGTCTCCCATGGGGTGCAGGGTCCAAGCACTTGGGCCATCCTCCACTGCACTTCCTGGCCACAGCAGAGGGCTGGCCTGGAAGAGGAGCAACCGGGACAGAACCTGGCGCCCTGACCAGGACTAGAACCCAGTGTGCCGGCGCCGCAAGGCGGAGGATTAGCCTAGTGAGCCGCGGCGCCAGCCATCCACCCCTCTCTTTAAAATTCTCAACTAGAAATTAGGTATGAGGAGAGAAAAGAAGAACTAGGTTGCTAATCATGAGAGAATAGTATTAAATTAAGGGTTGTTGTCATGAAAAGGTAGTGAAAGCATACTACAGATTCTCAAGTATGGAAATAGTTGGAGACCTGCCAGAAAATTCTTAATGAAAACCTTCCATTTGCAAATGCTGTGTCTACACAGGGATATGCCAGTAAATAAGACAAAGAACATCCCTGCATTAGAGTAGAGAGACACAGAATTTAATATTTTCTCATATTTTTAATTGTTTTGGATGTCTAAAGTGCAGGGCCCAGCATAGTAGCACAGTGGATTGGGCTGCAGCCTCATGCCACACTGGATTGCAGTTCTAGTCCGTGCTGCTCTGCTTTCAGTCCAGCTCCCTGCTAGTGTACCTTGGAAGCCAGCAGAAGATTTCTGAGTACTTGGGCAGTGGAGGATGGCCCATGATCCAGGTGGAATTCCAGGCTCCTGCATTTGGCCTGGCTCAGACACAAGCGTCTGAGGATTGAACCAGTAGATTGAAGCGTGCGCGCGCGCGTGCACTCTCTCTCTCACTCTCTTTCTTTCTTTCTCTATGTGTGTGTCTCTGTCTCTCTCTTTAAGTGCCTTTCAAATAAGTAAATCTGTTTTTTTAAAGTGTTTTATATGCATATAGACTCCTAACTTGGCCTTAGAAGAGATAGGAGTGTTTCCAAAAACAAAAAAACTAAACTTAGGCCTGATAGATGAGGAAATAAACAGCAAGTGAACTGTATTCTAGAAGAAGGAAACAGCAAGAAAGCATTGTACCTTTGAAGGTTTTTTTTTAATTAATATAAAGAGAACAGATTTCATGTATTTCATAGATGCAATTCTAAGAAGATAACCATACTTCCCCCCTCTCTCCTTCCCTCCCTCATTCCCCCTTTCTTTTTTTTTTTTCCTTTAATTTTTGCAGTAACATAATTTCTGTTTACTTTATAATCATAGGCTTAATGCACCACTAACCATAATGTGCAAAAAATGAAAAGTACAAAGGCCACTGTTCCACATGCGTGTAGACAAGGGCTAAAAATAATCAGATAATAAGATGTCAGTTTCATTCTTACACTTTTCTTTGTATTGTATTCTGTATTAACTAGAATATATAAGAAAACATGGTATTTGTCTTTTGGAGATTCACTAGGCATAGTGGTCTTTATTTGCATCCATTTTGTTGCAAAAGACAGGATTTCAGTCCTTTTTATGGCCCAGTAGTAGTCCATTGGATATATACACACCACGTTTTCTTTTTCCAGTCATCAGTTGATGGCCCAGTAGTAGTCCATTGGATATATACGCACCACATTTTCTTTATCCAGTCATCAGTTGATGGCCCAGTAGTAGTCCATTGGATATATACGCACCACATTTTCTTTATCCAGTCATCAGTTGATGGGCATCTGGGTTGATTCTACATGTCAGCTATGGTGAATTGAGCTGCAGTATACATGGAGGTATGGATAACTTTTTCATGTGCTGATTTATTTACCTTTGCATAATAAATTCCCTGGAGTGGGATTCCTGGGTCATATGGTAGGTCTATTTGCAGCTTTCTGAGGGATCTCCATACTGTATTCCATAATTGTTGTACTAGTTTGCATTCCCACAAACAGTGTATTAGGGTACCTTTTTCTCCATATCCTTACCTGCATTTATTTTTTGATTTTTGGATGATAGCCATTCTAACTGGGGTAAGGTGAAACCTCATTGTGGTTTTTATTTGCATTTTCTTGGTGGCTAGTGATCCTAAGCATTTTTTCATGTGTCTGTTGGCCATTTATATTTCATCATTTGAAAAATACCCGTTTATGTCCTTTGCCCATTTCTTAACTACTTTCTTTTGTTGTTGAGTTTTTTGAGCTCTTTATAAATCCTGAATATCAATCCAGGTGCATAGTTTGCAAATATTTTCTCCCATTCTGTTGATTACCGCTTGATTTTGTTGAGTATTTCCTTTGCTGTGCAGAAAGAAGCTTCTTAACTTGATGTAATCCCATTTGTCCACTTTGGTTTTTACTGGCTGTGTGCTTCTGGTTTTTTTTTTTTTTTTTTTTTTTGCAAGAAGTCTTTGCATATGTTAATATCTAGCAGAGTTTCTACAATATGTTGTCATATGTTTACATAATACTATGTTTTCATATAGTTATTTGACAGTATCAGGTCATAGATTTAGGTCTTTGATCCTTTTTAGTTGATTTTTGTATAAGGTGTAGGGTAGAGGTCCTGTTTTTGACATGGGACACAGGGTTGGTTGGAGAGGTGGTTGATACAGTACAGCAATAGTTATGTGTAGAATAAGTAGAGTCTAGCTCTTGAAAATCCTTGTAAGCCATGTTAAAGATTTAGACTTTTCTCTAAAATAATCAGAAATTTGATGGTTGTAAGCATGGGATAAGTGTGAATAGGTTAGTGTTTTAAAACTGACATACAGAGGCAAGGGTTAAAGCCTGGGTGCTGCTTAGAAACAAGAAGGTATTTTCCTTCTTCACATGTCTCTGCTGGATTGTGCTGGCTCTTTAGGGAATGTTTCCTATGCCTCCTGGCTATCTGGAAGCTGTGTTTAGTACCCTTTAGTATTGCCGGCATCCACGGAGTCATTTAGGAGTGGGAGAAGCAGCAGCAGGAAACAGATTTGAAGATGCTGTCTGTCTCGTCCTTCCCTTTGCCCTGTACACACTCAAGTTACTAGTCCTTCCCTTTGCCCTGTACACACTCAAGTTACTAGTCCTTCCCTTTGCCCTGTACACACTCAAGTTACTAGTCCTTCCCTTTGCCCTGTACACACTCAAGTTAATCACGCACAAACTGTGAACAGAAATATTTCACTTCTGTGCATATCTTTATTGATATGTTTAACAAATGTACACATGTCACTTAACATTTATACTCAAATGCTTGTCTATATCTTTCTCCCACATAGGTTTTACTCTTTTTCCTCCTCTCTCATCCCCCTTTTCCTTGTCTCTTTTTTCTTCTTTACATACACAAGCAACCAGTTACACAGTTTTAACATTTAAACCAACATCAGAAGACTGCAGTTGTGTAGTTTAATGAAGGAATAGAAATTGAGGACTTTATGAAACTGAGCATATCATCATGTGACTGAAAATATTGCCTGATGGGCAAAAAGAAACAGAACTAAATGTGCTGGTGACTTCTGGAAACACTGGATGCTTTTTTATGTTCTTTTTTCCTCGGAGTCTGCTCAGCATAAAAGATGCTTGGTTGAGAAATATTGGCCACTTTAATAGTTTTTAAGGATGACTTTTTTCATCTTTCATATATCCTGAGACAAATGGAAAAGGCACAGAACTAGGAACAAGCTTTTGCCTTTTTTGCATCCATAGGAAAAAATATAAAGAAAAGCAGGCCACTTTTAAAAGTAGTTAAATATTCTCAAAAAGTCTGTATGGACTATATGTTGGGATATAATTTGCCTAATAAAATGTTTTTCAAAGCTGTTATTCTGTTAAATGCATGCTTATTAGAAACAGTTTTGATGTTGAGATTAATGTTGAGAGTATTCAAAAAGTCTGTAGAAAATGTAGTTAAAAGATGTCTATTTTGGTGTAAAAATGTAATACTAATTTTCCATGAACATTTTGAAGACCCATTTCACATAATAGATTAGAAATTCTATGAGAAGGCCGGCGCCGTGGCTTAACAGGCTAATCCTCTGCCTTGCGGCACCGGCACACCAGGTTCTAGTCCCGGTTGGAGCACCGGATTCTGTCCCAGTTGCCCCTCTTCCAGGCCAGCTCTCTGCTATGGCCCAGGAAGGCAGTGGAGGATGGCCCAAATGCTTGGGCCCTGTACCCCATGGGAGACCAGAAGGAAGCACCTGGCTCCTGCCTTCGGATCAGCGAGATGCGCCGGCCGCAGCGGCCATTGGAGGGTGAACCAATGGAAAAAAGGAAGACCTTTCTCTCTGTCTCTCTCTCACTATCCACTCTGCCTGTCAAAAAAATAAAAATAAATAAAAAAAGTGTTTAAAAAAAAAAAAGAAATTCTATGAGAAAATACGTGTGTGTGTGTGTGTGTGTATGTATGTAAGAGAGAGAGGGAGTCAGGTTAGGTATTGCTTTATGAATACAGGTTTATATTGAGTCATAATGTAAAATACATTTGTTTTAGATTTATTTATTTATTTGAAAGGCAGAGCTACAGAGAGAGAGAAATTTTCCATCTGCTGATTCATTCCCCAAATGGCCACAATTGCTGAGGCTGGGCTAGGCTGAAGTCAACAGCCCAGAGCTTCCGGGTCTCCCACATGGGTGCAGGGGCCCAAGAACTTGGGCCATCTTCCACTGCTTTCTCAGGCACATTAGCAGGCTGCTGGATCAGAAGTGGAACAGCCAGGACTCAAATTGCAGGGGACAGCTTTACCTGCTATACCACAGCACTGGCCCCTAAAATGTATATGTTTTACTATTATTTGCAATCAAAACTATGAAAAACTAAGGTGAGTTGAGGATATATGTCAAAACCAAAGAATGAAATAGAAGTCACTTATACTGTAACCACCCTCAAAGGAACATTGTTAGCATTTTGGTATTAGTTTTTCCTTCTTATATTTTCTGTATACTATTTGCACAGAACAAATACATTTTAAACCGTTTCTGGCTTTTCTAGGATAGATTCTTCTAAACCACAGTTCTATTTATGTGACCCTATGTTACACCTCATTTACCTTTTTGACATGGAATTCTTACAAGTTGTCTTTTAAGTTTCTAATCCTCTAATAAATTGATAATTTGCTAAAGGTAATTCTTACTATCTTTTTTTCCTCTTCTTTATCCTCATTTGGTAGGATTGTTGATTTACATGTAATTACATACGAGTTTTATCTTTCGTAAATAATTCTTCTTACATTTTTACCCAGGTAGAACTATGTATAGTTGTGTGTGTGTGTGTGTGTGTGTTTTAAGATTTATTTTATTTATTTGAAAGAGTTAGAGAGGTAGAAACAGAAAGAGATAGAGAGACAAGTCCTCCATCCACTGGTTCACTTGGAGCTGTGCTGATCCAAAGCCAGGAGGCAGGAGCTTCTTCTGGGTCTCCCACACGGGTGCAGGGACCCAAGGACTTGGGCCATCTGCTACTGTTTCCCAGGCCATAGCAGGGAGCTGCATCGGAAGTGAAGCAGCCAGGACTTGAACCAGCGGCCATATGGGATGCCGGTACTGCAGGCGGCAGCTTTACCTGCTACGCCACAGCACCAGCTCCTGTGTATAGTTTTAAAACTATTGCAGAGGAGCTTAAAGTGAAAAATATTCCGTTACCCCATGCGGCTCTAAGTTCACCTGCATTGTCATACAGTGAACAGGGGTCTCTAACTGTCTGCTTTTTTGTAAAGTACATTTAAATTCCCCTCCTTCCTGCCAACCCCTCCTAAGGATATCATTGTCAATTATTAATGGCTTCTGTTTCACACTCTTTTGGTGCTTATTTCATTTTACAAAATAATATATTTTAGCCACAGTTTATTGTTTTATCAAATTTGAGCATCATCTCCTGATTACTGAGTACTTATGGAATTAGTTTGTTAATTGCATTGTAACCCTTCTTCTTCCTCACCTCTCCCCCCGCCCTGTGTATTTATTTATTTATTTATTTTGGTTCTTCTATTGGAAACCTTTGTGATTTTAATTAATATAAATATGTCTGTGTCCCTTTCCAGCAACATCATTCAGTATCCCTTAACTCCCTTGTTTGTATGATAATTAAAGAATATTCTTCTTCCTTTTGCCTCGACTCCCTCTTTCTGTTTGCTGTCTACTTTTGTGTTGTCAAGCTTGAAATCACCTGCTAGTCTGTTTTTTGCTTCTCATTCTCCTGACTTTGGAGTTTTTAAGTTGGATTTTTGAGATATGAGTAAATATATGTGATTTATCTATATTGACACCCCCTGTTTTCATTTTAGTGTTTTAATATGTGATTTCATGATATAACTATATTAAAACATATTCTTTTAGACAGAATAAATATGACCTGTAAAAGGATTCTTGCACCTTTCTGAAATCCTTTGTGATTTTTCATTTTGTAGGTACGGAAAACTTTTTTCACCTTAGCATTTTGTGACTTCTGTAGAAAGCTGCTTTTCCAGGGTTTCCGCTGTCAGACATGTGGCTACAAATTTCACCAACGTTGTAGTACGGAAGTTCCACTGATGTGTGTTAATTATGACCAACTTGAGTAAGTAATCCCTCAAAAATCTCTCTTCTGAATACAGTTTTGCTTCTAAATTTCTCTAATTTGAAATGAGTATGTCTTAAAGTCTGTGAGGAGTTTTCTATTCAGGACAGTTATACAAGGAATTTAAGTGTGGTTAGTAAGAAATAGAATAATTAGCACTTCTCTCCCAAATTATAATTCTAGTTCAGCTATATATGTAACTTACATTTATAATATAAGACCATTTTATAATAAACACCATTAACCCAGAGAAATCACTTTGGGATAGCTTTTCAAAGGAGAGAGGTATCTTTTCAATTAAGTTAGTCATTATATTTTTGGAACACAAATATGCTTCTGTCCGCTATTTAGTAAATTCTATTTGAATTTTCCATTATTCTCTGCGCCTCTCCCCCACTTCCTCCCTCCCCTCCCTCAACTTCTCTGCTTTCCCCATCTTTCTCCCCCCACCCCATCTCTTCCCTTCAACTCCCTTGGCCCAGTTTTATTTGAGTAGATATCAGATTTTTGTACCTAGTATATCTCTTTCTAAAATTTCTCTTTGCTTTATGTCAGAGTCTTTCTTTTTTTTTTTTTTTTTTTTTTTTTTTTTTGACAGGCAGAGTGGACAGTGAGAGAGATAGATGGACAGAGAGAAAGGTCTTCCTTTGCCGTTGGTTCACCCTCCAATGGCCGCTGCGGCCGGCGCACCGCGCTGATCCGATGGCAGGAGCCAGGTGCTTCTCCTGGTCTCCCATGCAGGTGCAAGGCCCAAGGACTTGGGCCATCCTCCACTGCCTTCCTGGGCCATAGCAGAGAGCTGGCCTGGAAGAGGGGCAACCGGGATAGAATCCAGCGCCCTGACCGGGACTAGAACCCGGTGTGCCGGCACCGCAAGGCGAAGGATTAGCCTATTGAGCCGCGGCGCCAGCCAATGTCAGAATCTTTCTAATGCATTAAACGGAGTCCCTTTTTTGGAAGTATTTATTTATTTGAAAGGCAGAATGACAGAAAGATTTTCTGTCTACTGGTTCACTACCCATATGACTACTGTAGCTGGAGCCAACAACTCCATACCTGTCTCCCACGTGAGTGGCAGGAAACAAGGGCTTGGGCCGTCGTCCGCTGCTTTTCCCAGGTGCAGTTGCAGAGAGCTGGATTGGAGGTGGAGGCAGGACTCAGTCCCAGGCACTCCAGTATGGGGTGCAAGCATGTGTGCTACAATGCCTTCCCCAAACTGAGTCCACCTTAATCTCCTTTGTGTCACTGTTACTGCTGCTTTGAAGATCTTTACTGCTTTTTTTGATCACTTGCAGAAACAAAATTTAGTTCTATATGTTAAATTATAATTGTGTGATCTAACTTAGCAGCAGATACTTTTTCTTTTAATTCCTTAATCATAAAGCATAATTTTGCTTACTCTAATATGTAGAAACTTTCTGAATGGAAAAATTTTCTTTCAGATCTGAGCTTACCTTTGCATGTACTATACACACACACACACACACACATATATATTTTTTAAAAAACTTTTAGACATAAATACAACTGTTGATTTAACAGTTATTTCTGAAGATGGAATTTGATCCCAGACTTTTCCCTTAACTGTATGCTCTGATATATGAAGCTTCTGGGTTTTGCACAAGTTAGGTTTGTTTTGTTTTGTTTTGTTTTTGCCTCACAGTTTGCTGTTTGTCTCCAAGTTCTTTGAACACCACCCAGTACCGCAGGAGGAGGCCTCCGCAGCAGAGACTGCCCTCACGTCTGGGTCCTCGCCTTCCGCACCTCCCTCAGACTCTGTTGGGTATGGCAGACTGCTGCTGTCAGACATGCTCTTCCACTGCTTCCTTCTGAATCTTTCGGTTAACCTTAGACCTGTCTAACATTTGAATTGTCAAATGAATTTTAATAGCTTATTTTCTCAGAGATTGACGTGCATTTGGTACGGATAAAATAAGATTAAAGCTGACATAGTCTATTTCAGGACTATTCCTGAAAAAATTCAAGCTACAGATAGCTTTGAATCCTTGCCTTATATTCATCTTTTTATTAGGTAATATTAAATATGGAAATATAGGACTTCTAGTTATAAAAGTGTCATTAACACAATAGTAAACAACTTAGAATAGTATATAAAGTCTACAATATATGACAGAGTATATTAAATTATGTTATAGGACATAAATGTTTTCATGTGTATGGGAGAAAGAACAGTGAGAGGAAGTGTTTAGGAAAAGTTAGTGACGAAGGAAGATTTGAATGAATGGGGCTGTAAAGAAAGGCCTTGGTGTTAGGGAAGTGGAGAAACAGCGTGAATGGGAGTGAGGGTGGTAGGGTCAGGGAAGAAAGCTTGTCTGAGTTGAGAAGTAGCGTGCATAAGATCAGATTATGGAAAGTGTCGAAATTAAAGCTGGAATTTGGATTTGACACAAGGGAAAAAGAATTAAAAGTTTTCAAGCAGATTTCTAACCTGATAAAAAATGTTCAGAGAAAGAAAGAGAAGTCTAGGAAGAAGACAGCCAACCTGAGAGACAATGAAAGCTTGAACTGGAGTGGCAGCAGTGTGGAGAAAGCATGGATACCTAAAGTGTAAAAAAATGATAGTATTGCTAATCAGTCATGAGGAATGTTAAGAAATGACCTTTTTTTTTTTAAAAGATTTATTTATTTTATTTGAAAGGCAGAGTTACAGAGAGAGAGGGAGAGAGGCAGAAGCAGAGAGAGATCTTCCATCGGATGACTCACTCCCCAGATGGCCGCAACAGCTGGAGCTGGTCCAATTTGAAGCCAGGAGCCAGTAGTTTCTTCTGGGTCTCCCACATGGGTGAAGGAGCCCAAGCACTTAGGCCATCCTCCACAGCTTTCCCAGACACATTCACAGTGGACTGGATTGGAAGTAGAGCAGCCAGGACTTGAACCAGCATCCATATGGGATGCCAGTGTGCCACACCACAGCACCAGTTCCTGAGAAATGACTTTTAAAACAGTGCAATAGCATCATATACTTAAGCCAAAGAGTGGAAGAAAAAAAAAAGACGTGATAAACTGAGTTAATTAGGCATTAGTTTGCTTGGAAACATGTTTGTTTGTTTGTTTTATAACAGGTCTGTTTACTGTTTCCTTATTGGATTTAAAGTAGCATTATTTATGCTATGTTTAGAAGTATATGGTTCAAAAAGAATGTTCTCAGAGGACATTCTGTTCTAGAATATTCAAAACACATTTATAACTTGGCACTTCCATTAGACCTGATAATTTTTATGAATCCAATGTTCTGGCAGTCTCACAGGTTAGAAAATGTAGCAGAAGAATTTTGTATTAAGGAATGGCTTCCTTGACAAAGTGGGGACTCTGGAAATTGTGGTCACTGTGTTCTTTTTAGTCAGGTTGCAACAGTCACCCATCCTGGTGAAGTCATCCAGTTCTGCTGGTTTTGTCCTTATTTGTGTGCAGCTGTGTGTTGTTTAAATGACCAAATAAAAATGTTTATTGTTTGTTTGAGTTTTTAACGAATCCTTTGGCTGTGACGCTTTCTCCTGACAGATTCTGTGGATCACTATGCTTTTTTAATAGCGTGTCCCAGTTCTGTGAGCAGAGTTCCAGAACACCATACTGAAGTTAGCTTGACCTCTCTGCAAGTTTATAATGGGGATGATCTAGGACAGTTGCCTTCCAGTAAAGGAATGCTGTCTGAAAATTAAGAAACATTGGCCTCTGCCATGAGCGTATTATATTCATAACTTAACTGGAGTAGATTTTGGGCTTGAGAAAATGATAAGAAAAGATTTTAAAACTTCTGTAAGTCATGTTCCTGATGCTTTTATGTCAAGTATGTGTGGCTTCCCTTGTAAAGATCGACGCCAGTCTTGATCAGTGTCAAAACATCTTTGCCTGTGTTACTAATCCTGGCAATATTTAAAATAGGTATGAAATGAGTAGAAAAATGGATACAGCAGAGAAATATTGGAGAAGTAGTACATTGCCCAGTTCCAATACAAAGTGAGAGGTTACTTGCTGTTCTGCTTTTGCAAAATGCTGTAGAATGTATAAATTATGAAAGTCAACATTGAAAATTTATATATCACTGAAGAGTTGCTTTGTGCCAAAACTTCAAAATAACCTAAACTAAAAATGAGATCTAAACTAACAATTTGCTAAGGGTGTTAGAATTAAGATTCTTTTCATATTTAATTTAATACTGCTTGCAAGAGGTTTGCCACAAGATAGATAAAGGTATCATAAGGAGAAAGCCAGCTTGCTGACTGTCAGATAACGTCATAGGGTATAGATTATTTGGTGCGTGTAAAGATTTCCCAGTATAGAAACTCAGCCTTTTCATTCTCCAGAAATGATGAGAATTAGGAATCTTCTGGTTTCTATGAATCAGAATCACCAGATAATTCATTTTATTGCGAAGTATACCTGTTGTATAGATCAGTGTTCTTCTTGTGTTGAGTATTACTACTACTCTTTTGGAAAGTATTTAAGGGAGACCAAACTAGAATCAGAAGACTATTTTTGTTAAGCATGGAAGTAAGACATGATTCAGATTTTTAATATATCAGAGTATATACGCAGTATAATACTCTGTGTTCCAGAGTAATAAATATTTACCCTCAAGGCTAGACAAGTTGACTCATTCCACAGGTAGCAGACGATATCAACTGCCAAATTTAGTCTCTGATTTTTTTTTTGTAATAAACAAATATCTTCATTTTTAATATACATATACTTTTCTTTAGGCATGATAATGTAATTTATCAGATTTTTTCCTTGCTTCTTGACCAACATCCTTTGTGAACTTATTTATGATTGATTATCCACTATATGTTTCTGTCATAGTCTTAGTAAGTTCTTGAAATAACTGTCATTTCTAACTATATCAGATCAATTATTATATTAATTAGAATATCCCATATCATTCTAGTTAATTCAGGCATTTTGCAATTTTAAGTCCTGGCTTAAAATGCTGTTGCTTTGATACTTTAAATCAGACTATGAATAATGTTTTATTCGTTTTGTTTTGAGAGATGCACACGGAGAAAGCAAGGGGATACTTGGTTACTCTTAAAAACTGATTCACTCCCCAGAATGCCCACAACGGCCTGGATTGTGCCAGCATCAAAACCAAGAACCTGGAACTCAATCTGGGTCTCCACCTGGGGGTGGGGATCCAGTCACTTACGCTGTCAGCGCTCCCTCCCAGAGTCTACAGGAGCAGGACGTTGGAATCAGGGGCTAGGGGCAGCATGTAGCCCAGGCGCTCTAGGCCTAGGGACTGCTCGTCACTGCATGGTTACTACTGAGTGCACCTTCCAAAACTGTTTCCTTACTTAATGTGATGTTTCCAACCTTTTCCCTCGTCCCAAATTCCTTAGCAAGGGGTGTATATTTGGCAGCCTAAAGCAAAAAGAAGACAGCTGAGTCACACTCTAAACTTTCCCAATAACTGGAAAGAATAAAAAGGATACCAGTGAACATGCTAACTTTTCTAAAGTCCAGTTCCATCAGTCTTAACCTAAAATTATCATTTTACCAGTACCAATTGTTTTTAGTAAATAATATTTTATTATTTGTATATCAGCTCTAACGGGATTCATTTAGTTACAATGAACACATAAAGTCAAATGTTCTCTTTTTTTCTTTTTTTTTAAGATTTATTTTTATTTCTTTGAAAGAGTTACAGAGAGAGGTAGAGACAGAGAGACAGGTCTTCCATCCACTGATTCACTCCCCAGATGGCCGCAATGCCTGGAGCTGCACCGACCTGAAGCCAGGAGCCAGGAGCTTCTTCCAGGTCTCCCACGTGGGTACAGGGCCCCAAGGACTTGGGCCATCTTCTGCTGTTATCCCAGGCCACAGCAGAGAGCTGGATTGAAAGAGGAGCAGCTGGGACTAGAACCAGTGCCTGTATGGGATGCTGGCACTTCAGGCCAGGGCGTTAACCCACTGCGCCGCAGCACCAGCCCCGAAGTCAGATTTTCTCTCTCTGTCATTAACAATTAGCTTGAAGGAAGCAGGACCAGTAAACAGTTGTGGTACAGGTTCTGTTGGCATACTTCTTCAGAAGCTTTGTCACTGTTTAGCTTTCTTTGCTGTTCAAACTTTTATCCATTATTTTTCTCGTTATATTTTCTTCCCATTTCTCTCCAGACCCTTTGCTCTTTTTTTTTTTTTTTTTTAAGATTTATTATTTATTTGAAAAGTAGAGATAGAGAGATTCCACTCACTGGTTTACTCCCCAAATGGCCACAATGGCTGTGGCTGGTCCAGGCCAAAGCCAATGGTCAGAAGCTTCCTCCAGGTCTCCCACATGGGTGGCAGAGGCCCAAGGACTTGGGCCATCTTCCACTACCTTCGCAGACACATTAGCAGGGAGCTGGAACATTACTGGAACAGGTGGACATGAACCCGCACACATACAGAATGCCAGCACTGCAGGAAGCGACCCTACCTTCTATACCACGGCACTGGCCCCACTCTTCTCTTACAAAATGTTTTTTTATTCCCTCAACATTGTCTTTCTGTCCATGTGTTAATACCAGTAGGTAATGCTGATTCAAGAGTTTTCATACAGTGAGGTAGAATGATAACCAGTAGGTAAAGAGAGCTTGTTAGCACCAGTTCATTCACAAGTCCTGGTAGAGTGCAGTGACTGCTAGCTAACTGCACCTCATTTACCAAGTGATGCTTCACCACCCGCAGTACCCTGTCTGGAGGGCATAGACAGTCTGTTTTCAAAACCTTAATGTTTTTTGTGAGTGTCAGGTTCCTTTTAGGGCTTGTGATAAATTATACTTTGTTATTTATCTGCAGCAGCTATTTTAGGTGACCTATTTTAGTGGTTTGATTAAAAAGCAATTTTTAAAATATTTGCTTGATTGTTTAACATAATTCTCTGTGTCTCTGGTATCAACAATTAATCATGACCAAAATTCAAAACATGAGAGAAATTAATTCTATAAGGGTTATCTTCTGAATTTGGAAATGATATTTTGATTTTTTTAGAATTTTCATTCAACTCTGGTATAAAGTAACAGGTAAATCTTTCAGGTCCAGAAATGTTCATACATATTCTTAAAATTATTTATAATTTCTTCATACTTGCCATAAAATTTTCATGTTAATAGCTTCATATGTCAGGAAGTGGCAAAGTTAGAAAAAATAGCATATTTTGTGTCTTCAAGCTGATTAAACACAGGTAATTTCTGGCTATTTGTAGATTGCCTTGAAATTCTCTGAATAACAATCAGTTTTTATTTATAGATAGCCACTGGAATATCTGTTTAAGCAAAACAGCTTTAGCGGTTTGTGTCGATTTTTGTAAAGTAAGAACCTTTTAAAGCTATTACTGCAGGGTTTTCAATACTTAATGATTTTGAGAAACCAGAAAATCTTTTTATTGTATTTTTAAAATATTATTATTTATGTAGTCACTCTGAACCTTACTTTTCAATGACTTGACTTTTCCAGGCACCAAATTCTCACCAGTCCATCCCCTTCAAAATCCATTCCAATTCCACAGTCCTTCCGACCAGCAGATGAAGATCATCGAAATCAATTTGGGCAACGAGACCGGTCCTCATCCGCGCCCAATGTTCATATTAACACAATAGAACCTGTCAATATTGATGTAAGTATCACATATTGCCAGCACTAACAATTTTCAAGTCCATTTCCTATTTTTCTGATACACACAGAATTAATCGCCACCTTTGATTGTCGCAGTTGTTTTAAATGCCAGATTATTTTTTGAATCACAGATCAGAACAGCCTGTCTTCTTCACTGTAAATATTTCACCAATGCTAAATAAGTTACTCTGGTTTTTTTTCCTTATGACACCATCTCTGTAAGTCTTATCTTTTATTGAAAATGCTCGCGTGGGAGACCAGGAGGAGGCACCTGGCTCCTGGCTTCGGATCGGCACAGCACCAGCCCTGGCGGCCATTTTGGGGAGTGAACCAACGGAGGGAAGACCTTTCTCTCTGTCTTTCTGTCTGTCTGTAACTCTACCTGTCAAATAAAAAAAATGCTTTGGGGTTGGCATTGTGGCACAGCACATTAACTCTGGGCTTGCAGAGCTGGCGTCCCAATTGGAGCAGTAATTCAAGTTTTGACTGTTCTACTTCCAATCCAGCTCCCTTCTAATGTGCCTAGTAAGACAGTGAAAGATTGACAAGTACTTGAGCCCCTGCCACCCATGTAGAGACCCAGATGGAATTCCAGGTTCCTGGTTTTGGTCTGGACCAGTGCAAACCATGTGGCCATTTGTTGAATAGACCAGCAGATAGAAGATCTGTGACTCTGTATTTCCCTCTCTCTCTTTGTTGCTGTACCTTCCAAATGAATAAAATAGTTTAAATGTCAAATGGTTAATATAGGTCCTTGAGGAAGTTCATAAATTCCTCAACTTTTTTTAAAGATTTTATTTTTTATTTTATTTGAAAGAGTTACAGAGAGAGGAAGAAAAACAGAAAGAGAGATCTTCCATCTAGTGGTTCACTTCCCAAATGGCCACAACAGCTGGGGCTGGGCCAGGCCCAAGCCAGGAACCAGGAGCTTCATCCAGCTCTCCTACGTGGATGTAGGGGCCCAAGGACTTGGGCTATCTTCTGTTGCTTTCCCAGGCGCATTAGCAGGGAGCTGAATCAGAAATGGAGCAATCAGGTCTTGAACCGGCTCCCCTTTGGGATGCCAACATCCCAGGAGACTTAACTTGCTGTGCCACAATGCTAGCCCCCTTTAAAATTTTTGTAATAATGATTATGATTGGCAAAAGATGAACATGAATATAAGAATTTCAGTTGGTACTATCATAACTTTAGCATTATGGCCAAAAAATTTTGCTTCTATGTTTAAGAATTAGCATATGGTTGGAATAAATTTCATCAACTGTAAAAGAAAAATTGTTTTTTTTAATTTTAATTTTGCTGGAGCTGGTGCCGTGGCTCAGCGGGTTAACACCCTGGCCTGAAGCGCCGGCATCCCATATGGGCACTGGTTCAAGACCAAGCTGCTCCACTTCCAATCCAGCTCTCTGCTGTACCTGGGAAAGCAGTAGAAGATGGCCCAAGTCCTTGGGTCCCTGCACCCACGTGGGAGACCCGGAAGAATCTCCTGGCTCCTGGCTTCTGATCGGTGCAGCTCCAGCCATTGCGGCTCATTGAGGAGTGAACCATCGGATAGAAGACCTCTCTCTCTCTCTATCTCTCTCTCTCTCTCTCTCTGCTTCTCTTTCTCTCTGTGTAACTGTTCCAAATAAATAAATAAAATTTTTTTAAAAACAGCAGTTTAAAAAAATTTTTTTTAATTTTGCTTTCCAAGATAAATTCCCAAATCAGACTTTCTTTGTGCTTTTTTCTGTGGAACTTTCTCAATTTTTATTGGGTTCATTTTAAGTGGATTTTTCCTTGTACTAATTTTCCTCAACTAATAAGGGCTTTCCCTGTAGACCTGAATAGAAAGGAAGAAAGTAGGAGAGGCAAATAATGGGAAAAAGGAGACTGTGAAGTAAGAAATCAAAATATTTTTAGATAAACCTATTCTCAGTACATCCAAAATTGTAGCAGTCATCTTTACTTTGATTTAGACCATTTCCTTTTTTATCTGTTACTACTATTCTCTTGGGCTTGAACATTTGAAATATCTTTATATCTTGGTTTTTTATTATTCTCCTGCAAAACCAGTCATAAAATATCACCTTTTCCTTTTAATGCGCATCTCAAAATGGTCTTAATTGTTGCTACCAATATTTGGGCCCAGATTTCCTCACTTGAACTACTAACTACATTAATCTCCTAAATAGATTTCCTGCCATTGATTTCTCTGTGTTTTTGTTTTTTAAGATTTATTTATTTATCTGCAAGAGAGAGAGAGATTCATTTGCTGGTTTACTCCCCACATGGCCACAATGGCTGGGGCTGGGCCAAGTGGAAGCCAGGACCCAGAACCCTGTCCGGTCTCACACATGGGTGGCAAGGGCCCAAAACTTGGGCCATTGTCCACTTTTTTCCCCAGGTTCATTAGCAGGGAGCTAAATCAGAAGCAAAGCAGCCAGGATTCAAGCTGGCACTGTTGGTTTGTGATACTGGTGTTGTAAACTGTGACTTAGCCCACTGTACCACGCCACCAGTCCTTCCATTTTCATTCTCGATGTTCTTGTTAGAGTAATTTCTTTGTAACATTTCTGTCACTATCTGTTCTCTTGTTCCAGAACTCTCAGTGATTTACCATTGGTTACTAAGATAAACTATATACTCTTTAGCATTTTCATTCATGCTCACCTATTCCACTAAAAAGATTTACTATTGACTCTGCTATTGGCTAGACAGTGTGTTCGGCAGTTGGGAATTAAGGATGAATTAGTATCCAGTCTTTGCACTCAAGGAAATCACAGCATAGTCAAAGAATCAGACAGAAATAAATGACCATAAGATGGACAATTTAGAGAAGGGAGTAATAAATTCTGTGTGGTCACCTTTAGGAATATTTAGCAGAGAGGGGACGACGATTAAGCCAAACTAAAAGATGAATGAGTAGGAATTTATTAAGTGCGCTAGGCAGGGAGATTAAAGGAAGGGTGTTAATGAGATAGTATGTGCAAAGGCATGGAAGTGCCTTTGCATCGGATATGGTAAGTACCAACTGTTGTAGAAGTTTGGGGTTCAAGAGGACACTGAGAAATAGTGGAAGATGGAGCTAGGTAGGTAAAGTCTGTATTGAAAGGCTTTGTGTCTAACGTAGTTGTGGGAAATCTTAGAAATTTTTTTGAGCATGACAGGTCAGTTCTGTAAATTGGAAAAATCTTGGTGTAGTGTGGAGGACACAGGTCAATTGGGAAACACACACAGAGGCCATACTGTCACGTGCTTTTGTTTGGAGGTTTTGTTCTGTTTCATTTTTGTGAAAGGCAAAGTGACAGAGAATCGAGTTCTTTCATCTGCTGGTTCCCTCCCCCAAATGGCCTGGAACTCCATTCTGGTCTCCTACATAGGTCATAGGGGCCCAAGTATCAGGCCATCGTCACTGCTTTCCCAGGCACATTAACAGAGAGCTGGACTAGAAGCCAAGTAGCCAGGGCTCAACCCCGTATTTCAATATGGGACGCTGGTGTTGTAAGCTGTAGCTTAACCCACGATACCACACCAACTGCCTATCTGGGTATTCTAAGCAAGAGTAGATAAAGGTTTAAGCTCAAGTTGTGGCATGGGTTGGGTGGGTGGGAGCAGAGGAGACTGTAAATTAGTAATAAGGTACTTAGAAATGTTGCTGAAAATAGCTGCTGTTCATGAGTGCTTACTATGTGCATGAAAATTTCCTTGTTCAATCCGTATAAAAACTCATGGGTTAAACGCTGTCATTATCTTTATTTTACTGTTAAAAATATTAGATTTACAGAGGTTAAGAAATACACCCAAGATCACAGAGCTGATAAATGGTTGAAATGGTTTTAAAACCTGGCCTTCGTTTCATATATTTAACCAGGTACTACATAGCAGTAGAGGAGAAAGGTGAAAGAGAAGTAGAGGGTCATGCCCAGGCTTCTGGCTTTAAGACCCGGTTTTTGACGAATAGACGGTACCGGTCACTAAGACAGGAAATAACCAAAGGAAGAAGCACGGAGTTTGCGGAAACGAGGAGTAGTAGCTTCTGTGTTGACTTGCTGACTCTAAGATGTCTGTGGGACTTTGTGGTTTAGAAGTCTAATAGCTGTTGCATGTAAGGACCTTGAGTGGTGTTCCAGGTTGAGAAGTAATTAGCATATTGGTCAGCTAAAGCCATGGGGTGAGATAAACATATACATATGTATGTACAACACATAAATGCAGATACTCTCAGATACAGAGCAACCCTGGAAAACAGTATTTGAGGTGCAAGCAGAGACTGTTGTTCCCTGTGTCTTTTGAGAGCTCTTATTCCTTAGTCTGGCTTCAGATAACTAAGAGAAACGTAGTGTTAACGAACCAAGGGAGAAAAGGGATTTCCAGAATGCTGAAGTAGACTCAAATGAGGTATGTATCAAAATGACTGTTGGTTTGGCATTTAAGTTGCCATTTTGACTTCACTGAAAGCTGTTTTAGTTGTTTAGGAGAGGAGAGAAAGGTGTATGAGAACATAGAATTTGTCAGTTTGGAAAAGCCTGGCTGTAACGGAAGGGCAGAAGAGCCATAGCTTGATGCAAGGTTAAGGGACAGTTGTCTCTAATGTGACTCTAGCGCTGTTTGTCACTGGAGAAGAAGTCAGTGGAGAGGTTGAAGACAGCAGAAAGGATTGATAAAGTTTCTTTAACTGGGAAATGATGTTCTTGAGAGGCCGTGAGGAGTCACTGATGGGCATTACTAACTCTTGCAGGCCTTCACAGGCGTCATGATGTTAGGCAGATGACTTAACCCTGAGGCGCTGGTGTCTGCTTCCTGTGTGGTTTGAAATGCTTGTTATCCCTGGTGCACAGTAAGATTTCAGATACTGCAGCTAGTAATACTATGCAGATATTTGTAGATACAAGAAAGTTCTTTGATGGCATCTGTTTTTTCATGCTGAAGGGAAAGGATGTAAGAAAGAGAAGGAACAAGAGAGTGGAAAATGTCGGATATGGTGAATTTTAGAATGGTGGAAGAAAGATCCTGTTTAACCTAGAATGTGTAGAAAAGATTGTCATGGACCTTTAAGAACATATTTGAAATTGAAAATGTGAGTTTATATTGATACCATCATTAGGTTATAAGGGTGAAAAGGCTAAATTTGTCAATCCATAGGTGTAGGGCGTTTCAGCATTGGTACACCAAAACCCCTACTACCTAGCACCTTGTTTGTAGTTGTATATGTTGATTATTCTGCAGAAAATGATGGAGGCTTTATATAATATATTGAACGTCATAGAAATATATCAGTAAAGGCTTTACCATGTTTGAGCTTATAAACAAAAAGCTGCTTATTTACAAGAGACATTAGGGGCCATTCAATCCCTCATTTAAATTAAACTGAATAAATTAATCCAAGTTCTACCCATCAGGATCCAAATAGAATTACTAGTAGAGATTCGCCCACTACGAACATTGCTACAAAAAGCTTTATTTTATTTATTTATTTATTTTTTTGACAGGCAGAGTGGACAGTGAGAGAGAGACAGAAAGGTCTTCTTTTGCCGTTGGTTCACCCTCCAATGGCCGCCACAGCCGGCATGCTGCGGCTGGCGCACCGTGCTCATCGGAAGGCAGGAACCAGGTGCTTCTCCTGGTCTCCCATTGGGTGCAGGGCCCAAGCACTTGGGCCATCCTCCACTGTACTCCCAGGCCACAGCAGAGAGCTGGCCTGGAAGAGGGGCAACTGGGACAGAATCCAGCGCCCCTATCAGGACTAGAACCCGGTGTGCTGGCGCTGCAGGCAGAGGATTAGCCTAGTGAGCTGCGGCACTGGCCAAAAAGCTTTATTTAAAAAAAAAAAAAAAGATAAGTTTTAGCAGAACCTCTATTTAGACTATAATGATTTTTACCTACTAATGCGTCCTTCTTAAACATACATGTTTTTATAATTGTAATCAGTATACTTTTTATTTTGTATTTTTATTGTTATAAACATGTATCATGATTCACATTTCATAATTATTTTGGTAAATGGCTGCATAATACTTCATTCAATCAATACACTACAATTTACTTAACTATAACCTATCAAAATGCCTATAATAGGGAAATAATTATTTAGTATAATGGATAATGCTGCCCTGAACATTTTGTGCATATTATTTTTTCTTCTGAATTATGTCCTTAGGAAAAATTCCCTGAAATGGAATTACAGGATCAAAGGGTATGAACACTTTATGGCTCTTAATATGTGCCAGTAGAATTTTTAAAGGACTGATGAAGCCATTGGTTTTGAATGGCCTGAAATGATTTCAACATTTGATTGGGACTAATAATCCTTTCAGTAAAAGATTGGATTGGCAGGTGCTTCAAAATCTAGATTTTATCATGTTCATTAGTTAACTCCATATTCTTTCTGTTTTACTAAGTAATTGTAAGACAGCTATTATTTTTAATTAACCTGTTAGTTTATAATAGAAATTTGTTATTATTACTTTCCTACTGTATGCTTTGAATAAATATACATTACTGTTTGTTTATAGGACTTGATTAGAGACCAAGGGTTTCGTGGTGATGGAGGTAAGTAGTGGTTTTCATTTAAAAAAAACCTCAAGGAAAAAATGCAATTGCTTTGCTGCTTATCTCCCTTATACTTGCTTCTTTCATTAAACACAGACACAGAGAAAAATGTGTAGAGAAAAAAATTTTTTTGGTTTTCTATAATATTTAACATTTTCTCTAATAAATTTTTTATTAGAACAAGAGTGTAAAAGATGAGAGAACACAACAGGGAATCTTAAGTTTACTATGTATGTAAAAACCATACTAAGGAGAGATCCTTAGAAGTCTCACCCACTTTATTAATTTCTAACCATCTGCAAAGCTGGAGTTCCTAAATTTCCTTTTGCTGCCTCCAGTGATAATTAAGGATTGAGCTTTGAATCAAATAAAAGTTGACTTTGCCAGATCATTTTTGTGGGGATCCCTTGGCTTGCCTGCCACAGCTTCTCTATTTGTCAGACTTTATCAACCACTTCCCTTCAGCTTCTTATAAGTATTTGAAGTATACATTCTGTATAATGGATCCATTGTGGAAAATTCCAGCTGCCCTCTTATCAGTCAGTAAATAAAATGAGCAAAAGAGAAATTAAATTGGGATTTCTTACAGAATTTTCATGTAGTATTCATTCTAGCACATAATACATGTAAACATTGCTTAAGAAAAAACTGTTTTGTAATAATTTTTCCTATATACTGCTTTCCAAGGGGTTGTATTTGAGACTATCGTAACATGTTCTTCCAGGAGTTCCATACTTGCCCTCTCAGCTGTCTTCTGCCCATAAGGAAGACCTGGATTAACTGCTTAGAGGTGGTCTTTTCACTGTGACCTCTGTATCTTCAAAATATCTAAATCCAGACTCAGACATACGTACTGAGTGATCATTGTATAAGCCCTCTGTTACATATCTGTACACTTGTGTAGCTACCAAAAAAATGATAAGCCTGCATTATATACTCTGGACTCAGTATTGACTGTAGCACATGGTTAATTGGGGTTGTTGGTTTGTTTTGTTTTGTTTTTCCTGTTTGTTATTCCGTGAACCCTGCCAATTAATGTTGCTGCAAGTTTGACTTTCATATGTCTTACAGCTGTGGCTTTTGATAATTTTGCCCAATACATCCAGCATTTAAATGTTGCCATCATGTTAGCATCACAGTTAACTTGGTCATAAACACAGCCTGCTTAATACCTAAAATCAAATGGCATTTCTTGCCCTTTGTATGAGTCATTTTTTTAAATGATTGGGATTTTATGAAAATAAGCAGACCTTTTTTTAACGTCCAGAATTATTTTGTGAAGCAGGCTTTAATTCATCTTACTTACTCCCCATGACTTCTGTGTGTCTGTCTTCCTGTGTGTGCCTGCCCCTCTCTTTCTCTTCTAACAGCCCCCTTGAACCAGCTGATGCGCTGTCTTCGGAAATACCAATCCCGGACTCCCAGTCCCCTCCTACCTTCTGTCCCCAGGGAAATAGTGTTTGATTTTGAGCCTGGCCCAGTGTTCAGAGGTAGTTGGGCTCTTCTTTCTTGTTTTCACCCAAAGCAAACTAAATATAAACTACAGATGCTGTTTGTGCTCACCCTCACAGCGTGTGTTTGTAAGCGTGAGTGTTCAGTGCTAAATTTTGGCTTGGCTTGGCTGGAATGCTCTGAATGTGCTTCTCACCCATACTCACCTGCCACAAGCTTTCTGTATGCTGTCTGTCGGAAATTTCGAAAAGCAAACAAATTCTGAGCTGAGATATCTATCATATTCTTCGTTACCTTTTTACTTTGTGGTCTTGACAAAGTCTTAAGCTCAGTGGGTGGGACTAAATAAGGTGGGGGAGGGGTGATCTATAATATT
The DNA here is from genome assembly GCF_033115175.1 of Lepus europaeus. Lineage (NCBI taxonomy): Eukaryota > Metazoa > Chordata > Mammalia > Lagomorpha > Leporidae > Lepus > Lepus europaeus. Next base: position 2,419,599 of record NC_084827.1, on the reverse strand, counting down.
TACTATCGATTTTTGTGGTTTTTTTAGAGAATGAAAATATAAATGGAAACCTCTGTTACAATATTTTGTTAGGTATTTTGCTTTATTTTTTCTCTAAGATTTTGTAAGGCTAGCAGTGTTCTTTGTTTTCTTTTGTTTTTCCCCTAATATAGGATATGTGTATCTTGTGTTAAAGGCAGGAAATTGTTTAAGAAAAAGGTCTATAATATATTTTGGCTATTTCAGCATACTTCAGAAAATTTGAGGATTTATACTTTTAATTATGCCCTAACAGGAACAAAAAGTTAATAGTATACTTTGACCATTCCATTTCATTTTGCCATACCTTAATTAGTGGTTAAAGTGATTTTTAAAATTAAGTCAAAATTGGGACTGCTATCTTTATAAGATATAAATATTTTAAAAGAATTATGTGTACTGGCTGTTGCCACTAGTTAAGTGGTTGTTACTTAATCTGCATGTAGTAATAGTTCTGTAGATTTTTGTTCTCTCAGCCCAGCTGTTAGAAAATCCATAGAATGGGATGGAAGTTATACAGTACTAAGTACTATAATTAGGTGAAAAATTAATCAGAACTGAGTAGATCAAAACTGCAAAGCCTCATGGAGCAGTTAAGGCTTTATACTAATGAAAATTACCAGTGGAGAATAAAAAATGAATTGTGTTAATAAACATCCCAAATACCATTTTCTTTTAGAAAATTGCATGAGAGATTATGGAAATGCCACATGGTTATATGGTATAATATAATAATAAAATTTCTACCCAAATTTGGTATTTAAATATTGTCACAGTATCTTTAGTTTTTGAAGGACAGTGGCTCTTTTCTCCCCTGAGAGTAGAAATGATTTTTAAAAAACAGTTTTTTATGTGTTTCTTCTGTGTTTGGCACTATTACCTGGACATCTCAGTCCTACTTAGCTATATGCAAGCCTTGCCTAGGACTCATTGCCCTGACCCGTGTGCTACTGTGTGTGGACTTAAGATGTTTGCTGCTGTTTCAGCATTTGGAAAAGCACCCACCAGAAAGGTATGCAGCTCGGCCCAGCTGCATCCACTTTGGAGCGGCATACCCCTTAGGCTCTCCAGAGTACGGAGTGGTAGCGTTTGTAGAAGTACCTTGGCTGAGAGGCTGCAGTGTTCATTTCATTGTTAAAAAGACAGACTTTCCAGAAAGTCTTAGGAAAATGCTTACATTAACTTTGTCACCAGATAACAAAAAAAATCTTCATTTAGTGGCACAAGCCTCCAGAAATCAGTAACACTGTTATCTCTTGAATAATAGAGCTTGTAGTTGAAGGTTTTACTTAAATAGAATGACTAATACGAAAGAGCCAGATACTTTCAGCATCAAGGCCATTGTTAGAAAATGTTTCATTTGGGGATTTCCATCTTTTTTTTAATATTGGTTGTTAGTGAAATAATGTAAAATAAAGTTTATTATATAGACTTCAAGGTTTTTATTTTTTAATCAAAAAAGCAAACTTGGAAGTATTTTTTAGGATATGTGTCTTATTTTAGAAAGATGTTTCTCTTCTAGACTTTGTATAAGTAAACAACGTATCCATCAGTTGAGATCTTAAACTAGTCAGAAAACTAAAAGAAATTAGAGTACTAATCACCAAACTAGGCCTCTTTTGGGCTTATCCTTTCCTAAAGGTCTTTAATTGGAACATGCACTGCATTTGAAAAATAAGTATCTCTTCCTACCCCTGCCCCCTGAAAAATAATTACCATTCTTCCTCCTTCTTACCCACTTTCCTCTTGGCTAACTTAGGATCAACCACGGGTTTGTCTGCCACTCCCCCTGCCTCATTACCTGGCTCACTCACTAGTGTGAAAGCCGTACAGAAATCTCCAGGACCTCAGCGGGAGAGGAAGTCATCTTCCTCCTCAGAAGACAGGAATCGAATGGTAAGAGGACAGGATATCTTGTTTCTCCTCTAATTCTTTCATGTTACAAGTCATAGCCAAATTTAAGATCACCTGTTAGATGCATAAGTCTGTATGTGACACAGAATTCCCATAATCAAATAAACGTAAGAGCTGAGTGTTTTGTTTAAAGCAGATTCCTACAGCAATGATTTTCACTCTCATCTTTAGTCTAATTAAGTAAAAGGCAGTTTTAGAAGAGTTAACAGTAGTGTTCTGTTTTTAAAGTAAGGAGACAGGGAATCAGCTAGTATTTGGGAAGTGTAGTAGTTCTGAAGACAAGTCCAGATGTAGATGGCTACCAGAAGGCATTCTTCCCTGTTTGGGCAGTCAGCTTTCTGTTACAGTGAATCTAATCAAAAACAGTCGTTGTAGCCGTGGTGTGTGTTACCAGGTGGACCTTTGCCCTACCAAACTAACTGCACAGGCTGATTTGTGTACAAGACTGGATCAGATAAGGTATAGGAGGAAATTTGTCCATTCTTGGGAAAGAGTGATTAGATAAATTCTCAGTAATATTGGATATGAGTAAGATTAAACAATATGTTAAATTTTGAGGGATTTGGAGTTGAAGCTAGTCATAAATATATAGTACTTTTCTTGCCCCTAGTGGTTCTCCAAGTGATACAAAGCCATTTTAATAAGATATATTTTAGTTCTTATCTAGTAAATTTGTTTTATAGAACATTGTTTCCATCCTAATATTGAAGACTTAAATTTGAGCTTTATATTTTTTTAGAAAGCTTTTACTTAATGAATATAAATTTCATAAGTACAGCTTTTGGAATATAGCAGTTTCTCCCCCATACCCACTCTCCCACCCCCAAACCTTCCCACCTCCTGCTCCTTCCCATTCTTCATTAAAATTCATTTTCAATTAACTTTATATACAGAAGACCAACTCTATACTAAGCAAAGATTTCAACAGTTTGCACCCACACAAACACACAAAGTATAAAGTACTGTTTGAAGACTAGTGTTACTGTTAATTCCCATAGTACAACTCATTAAGGACGGAGGTCCTACATGGGGAGTAAGTGCACAGTGACTCCTGTTGTTGATTTAACAGTTACACTCTTATTTATGGCATCAGTAATCACCTGAGGCTCTTGTCATGAGCTTCCAAGGCCATGAAGCCTCTTGAGTTCACAAACTCCGATCTTATTTAGACAAGGCCATAATCAAAGTGGAAGTTCTCTCCTCTCTTCAGAGAAAGGTACCTCCTTCTCTGATGGCCTCTTCTTTCCACTGGGATCTCACAGGGATCTTTCATATAGGTCATTTTTTGCCACAATGTCTTGGCTTTCCATGCCTGAAATTGAGCTTTGTACTTAAGAGTCATACTTGTAACTAATATTCAAAGTGTGTTTTTTTTAAAATAGATCTTATTCTTTTCCTAAACTATGTCCCTTTTAGGCATAGAGTAATGTACTTAGCATAAAACTTAAGGTGTTCCTTTTTGATTAGGTTTTGCTTGACCTTTGCACTGTTTTTTTCAAGAAAACTCTTGGTAGACGGGATTCAAGTGATGATTGGGAGATTCCTGATGGGCAGATCACCGTGGGACAGAGAATTGGATCTGGGTCATTTGGAACTGTCTACAAGGGAAAATGGCACGGTATGTATGTCTTTTTTTTTAATGTTTATTTACCCAAGAGGTAGAATTACAGAAAGAAGGAGAGACAGAGAGAGAGGTCTTCCATCCTCTGGTTCACTCCCCAATTGACCACAAAGGCTGGAGTTTTTCCAAGAGCCAGGAGCTTCCTCCAGGTCTTCCACGTGGGTGCAGGGGCCCAAGCACTTGAGCTATCTTGCGCTGCTTTTCCAACCTCGTTAGTGGGGAGCTGGTTTGGAAGTAAAGCAGCCAGGACTCGAACTGGCACCCATATGGGATACTGACATCACAGGCAGAAGCTGTACCCACTAAGCCACAGTGCTGGCCCCCAACTTTTTTCTTTTAGAAGTCTTTTTGCTGATCATTTTATTTGTATTATAAATCACAAGTAAACATATTAAAAGTGTACTTACCAGAGGAAGAAATATAAATGACCAGTACATAGAAAAAATGTTATCAAAGAATAGGAAAATCAAAAAGTAGAAGTCATTATTTACCTCTCCAAAGGACAAAGATTTTTTTTTTAATCGATCATTCTTAGAATTGTGATTATAATACTGCTGATGGAAAAGAAATTGCTGCAAACCTTCTGGAAGGCAATTTGGCAATATGAGTATTGAGGAAGTAGTCAGAGAGGAACAGATATATGTGAAGTACATTCATCAGAGCTTTAATGTTAATGAAAATAAATTTAAGTGCACATCAGTGGATTATAAGATAAGTGAATTGATCTCTCCATATGTGATTATAAATTGATACAGTAGAGCAACATTTACTGATACGGAAAGGTGTCTGTGATATATTAAATTTTACAAAGTAGCATGTATAATGCCTCACTTTGTGAAACTACATATAAAATATACAACTATTTAAAATTACTTTCTTGGTGAGTGGCACAGTGATTAAGACATTACTTGGGGGCCGGTGCTGTGCCTCACTAGGCTAATCATCCACCTGCGGCGCTGGCATCCCATATGGGCGCCAGGTTCTAGTCCTGGCTGCTCCTCTTCCAGGCCAGCTCTCTGCTGTGGCCCAGGAGTGCAGTGGAGGATGGCCCAAGTGCTTGGGCTCCTGCACCTGCATGGGAGACCAGGAGGAAGCACCTAGCTCCTGGCTTTGGATCGGTGCAGCGCACCGGCTGTAGCAGCCATTTGGGGAGTGAACCAACGCAAGGAAGACCTTTCTGTCTGTCTCTCTCTCTCTCACTATCTAAATCTCTACCTGTCAAATTAAAAAAAAAAAAAAAAAAAAAAAAAAAGACATTACTTGGGATGCCCACATCCCATATTGGAGTGTCTGGGTTCAGATCCTGACTCCCACCCATATGCAAGGACACAAGTTGAGTTCCTAGCTCCTGGCTTCGAAGCTATTGCTAGCATTTAGGGGGTAAATCAGCAGATGTAAGATCATTCTGTATCTCTCTGCCTTTCCGATAAATAAATAGGAATAAATAACTGGGGCCGGCGCCATGGCTCACCAGGTTAATCCTCCGCCTGCGGTGCCGGCATCCCATATGGGCGCCGGGTTCTAGTCCCAGCTGCTCCTCTTCCAGTCCAGCTCTCTGCTGTGGCCCGGGAGGGCAGGGGAGGATGGCCCAGGTGCTTGAGCCCTGCACCCCATGGGAGACCAGGAGGAAGCACCTGGCTCCTGACTTTGGATTGGCGTAGCTCCGGTCGTTGCAGCCATTTGGGGAGTGAACCAATGGAAGGAAGACCTTTCTCTCTGTCTCTCCCTCTCACTGTCTAACTCTGCCTGTCAAAAAAAAAAAAAAAACTTAAAAATGATTGCCAGTATCTTTTCATATGTAATCATAAGTACTCATACAGCATTACAAAAAAGCCTGATAATACAAGGCTTCTTCAAAAGCTTTGTGAATAAATGGAATTAAAAAAAATATATAACTTCATTTTGATGCAAAAAATATTTGAAAGGCATGCATAGGTTCCTCATAATACCTATTTCTGTGAACTTTTTGAAGACCCCCTTGTACATAAATATACATCAATATAACGTCATTTCTGAGCAACTCTTTATTTATTTATTTATTTGAAAGGCAGAATTACAGAGAGGCAGAGAAAAAGAGAGAGAGGTTTTCCATCTGCTGGTTCACTCCCCAGATGGCCTCAATAGCCAGAGCTGCGCCAACCTGAAGCCAGGAGCCAAAAGCTTCTTCCCGGTTTCCCACGCGGGTACAGGGGCCCAAGCACTTGGGCCATCTTCTACTGCTTTCCCAGGCCATAGCAGAGAGCTGCATCGGAAGTAGAGCAGCTGGGACTCGAATCAGTCCTCATATGGGATACCAGCACTCCCGGCGGCAGCTTTATCTGCTATGCCACAGCGCCGGCCCCCTGAGTAACTCTTTATGAGAATTTTTTTCTTTATGCTTTCAAAATGTTTTTCACATTTGAATGTGGTATGCAATATTATATGCTACAGCTGATACAATGAGCACTATTTTGATATTTAAGAAAAATTGAGTTTATTTGACTATTTAAAAAGTTATATTTAAAAACATTAAAAGTGCACATACATGAAGAGGAAGCTGAATCACACAAAGTAAACACATCTGATGAATAAATAGAGCATTACTAGCACTCTGGAAGTCCCCCTCATGTATTCTTAAGGCAGTCACCTCTCTCCAAGAACAACCACGATCCTGACTTTAACAGAAACCATATAGTGTGTACACTTCTGTGTCTGCCCCTTTGATTCAACATTGTTGGTAAAATTCATCCTCATTAGAGTGTGTAGCTGGAATTCATTTATTCTCTGTATTCATTTTGTAACTATAAAGTGATACCTTCTTCCACCGATTGTGTAACAGGCATTTGCATAGCTTCCGGTTTAGGGCTGTTACAAATGGTTCTACTGTGAATATTTTTTTTCTTAAAGATTGATTTATTCGAGAGACAGAGTCACAGAGAAAGAAACAGAGAAAGAGGTCTTTCATCCGCTGGTTCGCTCCACAATTGGCTGCAACAGCTGGAGCCAAGCAGATCTAAAGCCAGGAGCCAGAAGCTTCTTCTGGGTCCCCCAAGTGGGTGCAGAATCCCAAGCACTTGTGCCGTTCTCTGCTGCTTTCCCAGGCCTTAAGCAGAGAGCTGGATGGAAGAGGAGCAGCTGGGACACAAACCAGCGCCCACATGGGATGCTGGCACCTCAGGCAGAGGTTTAACCTACTACACTGCAGCACCAGCCCCTGTGAATGTTCTTAGTACCTGTCTCTTGATGAGCATATGTGTTCATTTCTGTAGGATCTGTACCTAGGAGAGAATTGTGGGACTACAGAATATGCACAGTTTTAATACATACTGCCAGCAGTGGTACAAAGTGGTTGTATAGATTATAGTTCCAATTTTAGTCATTTTCATAATCAAAGGCATCAAAGTAACATATAGATGTGAAAAAATGTTAACTATGCTGATAAAAAAGTTTTGTAATTTTCTATTTTAAGCCAAGCTCCATTGTATATCATCTGTAATTTCAGCATTCAGTTAGTAAGTACATCTCATTTAATTTGTTGAATAGGAAAATACCAAAGGTACATAATTGGTTAAACTAAACTTCCAGGGAAAAAACAAGGTTGACTATTGTCTGGATCGGCGTTTTGAAATTCTAGTATAGGAGTAATATTGTTCATCTTTAGCCTTAAAAAATTAATATACTTGGGGTCACAGTGTGGTGCAGCAGGTTAAGCTACTACTTGAGACACCAGTATCCCATGTTGGAGTACCAGTTCAAGTCCTGGCTACTCTGCTTCTGATCCAACTCCCTGATAATGGGTCTGAGAAAACAGTGAGGGATTGCCCAAGTGCTTGAGCTCCTCCTGCGCCCTACATGGGAGACACAGATGATGTTCCAGGCTCCTGGTTTCTGCTTGGACCAGCCCCAGCCTTTGTGGCCATTTGGGGAATGAACCAGCAGATGGAAGATGTCTCTGTCTCTCCCTGTCACTCTGCCATTTAAATAAATAAAATCTTTTTTAAAAAGTTAATATACTTAAAGTATAATTTCCTTGCAGTTTAACAAGGATTTGTATTTGGGACTATGATGATTTGTGAAAATACCCAAGAATGTTTTATGTTTTCAAATTTTAAAAATTGGAATGACATCTAGAATGACAATTACCTTTTAGGTGATGTGGCAGTAAAAATGTTGAATGTGACAGCACCTACACCTCAGCAGTTACAGGCCTTCAAAAATGAAGTAGGAGTACTCAGGTGAGCTTATGGGAATTACTGTTTTTCAGAGAAAAAAGTCACTTTTTGTTGATTCCTGTTTTCTGGTGGTAGCCACTGTTCAATTTACAGATTTATTCAAAAGAGATAACATATATAAAGAGAGCTTGTCTTGGTATATTTTAGATTTATGCATTATTGTATATAATAGTGATAGAAGATTTAATCCTAGACTGAATTAATGGAAATACAGTATTCTGGCCATGTGAAATGATAGTTCCACATAGAAAACAGTACTCTGAGAGTTCTCATCAGAACATTTTTGGAGACTGTATTTAGTCCTGGTGTGTGAACCGTGAGGTACATATGCAGACCAGAGTGTGTCTGGAAGAGGACAACCTGAATCAGAATGATTCTGGAACTTTAGCTTGGGGAAAATAGTGGAAGAGAACCAGGGTAATGTAATCCATAGAACCTGTATATTCAAGAGGGTGCTAAATTACTTGTCATTCCAGAGAGCAAAATGAGGAAGCCAGTTCTGACAGTTACAGAAGAATGAATTTTGTCTCAACATAAGAGAAGTTGCTAAAACTAAAACTGCATAAACAGTGAGTGGGGGTGGCTATTCTCAGTGATAAGTCCCATAATTGAGGGTATTTAAGCAACCTCAAATTGCTTGTCAAGTATATTAAGAAAGATATTTGAGTGGGGGATGTTAGATTAACAATTTGTAGTCTCCTAAATTTATTCTTCTGCTTTTGTTTGTTTGTTTGTTTTTTTACTTGGCACAATTTCCTGGTACATCTAATTGATAGACTATTTTGGCTGTCTTTTTTTTTTTTTTTTTTTTTTTTTCAAAAAAGATAATTAGAACTTATTTTTAATTCATTTAAATCAGTTATATCATGCTGTCTCATTTTATTTTATATCATTTTTAAGCTTGTGATCGTCTGTGCCATACTTCTTTCAACAGCTATCATTCACCCTGCAAATATTAGGACAATGTGCCCGAACATTCCGGAACTGCAGTTAGGATAGACATGGTCCATTGACAGAACTAAAAGGGACCAAAGAGATGGTGACTGAAGAACAAGTACAGTAAGAAGCTGTACACAGTGCTGTGAGGGTCACACGATAGCAGAGGGCTGTTGCTTCCTGGGAGCAGGAAAATGCAGTTTAGGCTTCTCACAGAACACCACGTTCTTCCAAGCAAATACACGTTTGACGTACAGTTGGAAGGGACGAAAGGCCATCTCCTTCACTTACTGCTGTTTGGCTCTTTAAGGAATTACATTTTCTGTTCACTGTCATCTCTTTTTACAGGAAAACACGACATGTGAATATCCTACTTTTCATGGGCTATTCCACAAAGCCACAGCTGGCCATTGTTACCCAGTGGTGTGAGGGCTCCAGTTTGTATCACCATCTCCACATCATTGAGACCAAATTCGAGATGATCAAACTTATCGATATCGCACGGCAGACCGCACAGGGCATGGAGTAAGTTCTGTTCTTTTAAGTCTCTTGTAAATGACTTTGGAAGACCGTTGAGGTGTTTTAAAGGCTGTTGATGATTTTCTTTTAGACTGCATTTTAAATTACTGACTAGCAGCATAAGGACACTTTAACAGCTGTCAATATGATGTTAAAAATATTTTATCTCTAGTGCAATCTTCAAAACATATATCAAGTATTTGATAATAAATATGACTGCAAATGTAGGTATAACACTCAGTGATTTAGCTAGCCATAGAGAGAATAAGAAAAGAAAAATGGGTCCCCAAATCATTAAAAAGTCATTTAGAGATATGGAAATATGCAAAATGATTATTACTTTGTCATCCAAATTGTTCTTTGTAGGTGCCCATATTATCTATTGCAAAACAGTTAATAAAGTTAAAGTGAAAATTTACATTATGATCATTTTTAAGGATTTCAAGTCGAGTTGTTCATATCTGAGTTTTGCTGTGTAGTCTAAAAGATAAAGGGTTATTTTATAAAATTTATTATAGGGTAAAATTGGGAACTGACTTTGCAGGATAAATTTTTATGCAATTCTTAGGTATAGATCAAAAGGTAAAATTTTTGAAAACACTTAGATGAAAAACATAAACAGTTAAATATAAATATAAAAGCTGTGAAGAGACAAAATATGTGTCTTAATACTTTGTAGTATACAAATTGCTTTCATATGCATGGTTTATTCCTATGTCATTTAATCTTTAATCTTCATAATGTTATAAAGGAAATTGGTTTGTCTTTCTGGGTTTTTGTTTTTGTTTTTTTTTGACAGGCAGAGTTAGACAGTGAGAAAGAGAGACAGAGAAAGGTCTTCCTTCCGTTGGTTCAGCCCCCAAAATGGCTGTTACAGCCAGCACACTGCGCCAATCCGAAGCCAGGAGCCAGGTGCTTCCTCCTGGTCTCCCATGCAGGTGCAGGAGCCCAAGTACTTGGGCCATCCTCCACTGCACTCCTGGGCCACAGCAGAGAGATGGACTGGAAGAGGAGCAACCAGGAAAGAACCAGTGCCCCAACCGGAACTAGAACCCGGAGTGCTGGTGTCGCAGGCAGAGGATTAGCCTAGTGAGCCGTGGTGCCAGCCTGGGGTTTTCATTTTTTACGGATAAGCAAGTGACTTGTCTAAGGACACACGTTAAATAAATGGCAGCATGGGTGTTTTATCTCAGGATTTCTGACTCTTAGTCCAGAATTCTTTCCCTGTAACCACTATGCCTTTACACTATAAAGCTAGAAAAGAAGTAGAAGGGTATGAATATTCTAACATCCACAACTCTGATTCAGGATCAAGTAATAAATGTAGAACAAGGATTCAGAATCAGATCTGGGTCTTAAATCTTCCCATTGTAATACCTTTCTCCTTCTCTCCCCCGCCCCCAACTAGCCAATGTATGTAATTTATGGTGTTTACAAGCCTAAGTTCAGCCCAACATGCTTTGTAACATTCCTGCTTATCCATTAGACTTCAGCCAGTCTTAGCTTTTCAGATAAGTTTGAATCTGGATCTGTTCTAACCTAAAAAATAAGATTAAAATGTTCTAAGAGTAAACCATGGCAAAAGAAAATACAGTAAACGTTGAGAGAGAAAGCAAGCTAACTCTCTTCCCACACTACTGGTCTCTTTGCTATTTCTTTAGCAGCCCAAGCATGCTCCCCTCTCAGGGCCTTCATCCTTGTCCTCGGCCCCTTGCAACACTCGGACCACAAACATCCTTGTGTCTACTCAGACGATCCCTTTCAAGAGAAGCCTTTTATCACCTTGTGTAACTGACGTGTCCTCACCCTGTCACTGTCTGTACCTCCATTCTTATTTCTTTGTAACGTCCAACTCCTGATTCGTTTGTCATCTGTCGCCCCTACTAGATTGCAAGCTGTATGAGAGCAGGGGCTTTGTTGGATTCATTGTCTTGTGCTTAATGCCTAGAATAGGACCTGGCCTGTAACAGGCATTCAGTACACACCTGCCAAAGGGAGAGTGAAAAATTCACTACATACAAGTGCACATTATTGCCAGCACTGTGGCGTAGCAGATAAAGCCCACCACCTGCAGTGCTGGCATCCCATATGGGCACTAGTTCTAGTCCCGGCGGCTCCACTTCTGACCCAGCTCTCTTCTATGGCCTGGGAAAGCAGTAGCAGATGGCCCAAGTGCTTGGGCCCCTGCACCAGAAACTCCTGGCTGTTTGCTTCCGATCAGCCCAGCTCCAGCCATTGCAACCATTTGAGTGAACCAGTGGATGGAAGATCGATCGATCTCTCGTCTCTCTCTCTGCCTCTGCCTTTCTGTAACTTGCCTTCCAAATAAATACATAAATTTTTTTTTAAATTGCATATTATTGATTTACTTCTAAAACATTGAGGCCAAATCCTCCTCATAACAAAAGTGAGAAATGCCAAGGAAAGGAGTAAAGAAGTAGTAGAATAACAGATGAGAGAAAAAATTTGCTATCAACAGAGACAGCAAAGGTTAGTGTTGAAGACTGTGGAAGCAGTGAGGAGGCCGGTAGGTGCCAGGGCTGATGAAGTGAGAAGTGACCATGGAGAAGAGCACTGCCACGTGGAACAGCTCTGTGTTCTGGATGGGATTTTTTTTCCCATCACTATACAGTTTGGAATCATCAGTGTAAACTTCACATCTGTGTACTCCAAAACACTTAAATATCTCACTATATGAGGAATATATCTGGCTGTGACTGTAGATCATCACATCAGGTTTATCCTATATTTTAGTATCTGGGAAGTACTAACTGTAAGTTTTAAATTCTCTAACCGTGTATACTTTTTATTACCAGCTTAAAATTAGCCACAGAAAATAATTTCCCCCCCTTTTTGTTCCTTCTTAAAAGATGATAACCTGTACCTGGTTAAACGTACCAATACATCAAGGCTTTGGTAGATTGAAAAATCCTCTTATTAAGATTAAAAAGCTGGAGTAGGCACTGTGTCATAGCAGGTCAGCATCCCATATGGTAGTCGGTGTGAGTACCAGCTGCACCACTTCCAATCCAGCTCCCTACTGATACACCTGGGAAAGCAGCAGAAGTGCTTGGGCCACCCATGTCAAAGACCTCAAAGAAGCTCCTGGCTTTAGCTCTGGCTGTTGTGGACATTTGGGAAGTGACCCAGAAGATGGAACATCTCTCTCTGTCTCTCCCTCTCTCTCTGTAGCTCTGCCTTTCAAATAAAATAAATATATTTTTTAAAGAAAGATAAAAAGTGGCTGGCGCCGCGGCTCAATAGGCTAATCTTCTGCCTGCAGCACCGGCACACCAGGTTCTAGTCCTGGTCAGGGCGCCAGATTCTATCCTGGTTGCTCCTCTTCCAGGCCAGCTCTCTGCTATGACCCAGGGAGTGCAGTGGAGGATGGCCCAAGTCCTTGGGCCCTGCACCTGCATGGGAGACCAGGAGAAGCACCTGGCCCCTGGCTTCGGATCAGCGCAGTGCACTGGCCACAGCGCAGCGGCCATTGGGGGATGAACCAACAGAGAGGGAAGACCTTTCTCTCTGTCTCTCCCTCTCTCACTGTCCACTCTGCCTGTCAAAAAACAAAACAAAACAAACAAACAAAAAAAAAGATAAAAAGCTTATATGGGTTTCAAGTTGAGGTGACAGATTTTTAGTCTCCTGAAACTCCACTAAACTAGAATAAGGGATGCTCTGAAAGCATGAATAAACAAGGATAGGGATAACAGAGCAAGGAGACAATAACAACATTTTTAAATATTTATGATTTATTTGAAAGAGTTACACAGAAGGAGAGAGACAGAGAGAGAGAGAGAGACCAGAGATGTGCTGATCTGAAGCCAGGAGCTTCTTCCAGGTCTCCCACGTGGGTGCAGGGGCCCAAGCACTTGAGCCATCTTCTACTGCCTTCAGAGAGCTGGATTGGAAGTGGAGCAGCCGGGATTTGAATCAGCACCCATATGAGACGCCACAGCGCCAACCCCAACAACTATTTTTAAAAAGAAAAGTATTTGTTTGAGAGACAGAGAGAGAACACTCCCATTCCACTGGTTCACTCCCCAAATGCCCGTAATGGCCGGGACTAGGCCAGTCTGAAGCCAGGAGCCAGAATTCAGACTGGGTCTCCCATGTGGATAGCAAGGGCTCAGTTACTTAGAGCATCACCTGCTGCCTCCCAGGGTGCTCAGTAGCAGAGGCTAGAACCAGGAGCAGAGCCAGGTTTCAAACACAGGCACTCTGATATGGGATGTGGACATCTTACCTGGTAGGCCAGTGCTCACCCCAACAGCAATAATTTAAAAGCTGAAATGCAGATGAAAAAGTTATAATGGAGTTAGCAAATCCAAAAAAGGAAGTCATTAGTTGGCAGTGGAGAAAGGAAACCTAGACTGATTTATACCCCCACAATCTTCAGAAATCTCAAGAATTGGCAGTACCAGTTATGAGAGTGGGGTGCAGAGACTAAAGTGAAAAGGTGGTTTGAAAAGCACTTGTTTATATAAATCCCTTCCCCTACTCTATGGGTGACTGTCTCACTCCTATCTTAGCAGTAGGCTAGAATTTTGTTCTCTGGAAAAGGGAAAACAAATCTACATGGACTGGGGATTCCCAGGCTTTGTTACATCAAGAATACATGATCCAAAAGAAGGTGACTGGGTGACTCTGGGCTTACGGAGTGATGAGTGACTTCCTCAGCCATCTCTTTTCATTTGGTTCCCAGAGTGCTAGCATCAAACCATACTCTTTGCAGAAGACTGGGAATATCTTCTCTAGGGAATATTACCAGCCCAAGAGAAAAGACCCAGCGAGAATGATATCAGAGACTCCACCTAGATTACTGTATAGTTCACAGACAAGTCCATGTGTCTGTGCGATCTTGACAGTTTGTTAGGCCCTGCACATGGAGCAAGACAAAATTAGCTCTGGATTGCTAGATACTGAAAAAGAAGTCTGTTATGTGAATGAGAGAAACCATAACACATAGGAGGAAAAAAGCACTGAGAGGCAGAGTGCAAGAAGTGGTTACACCTCTCCTCCCTCATGAAAACAGTCATGTCTAACTCCTGGAGAGAGCAGACACAGTCTAGTGGTAGATGATTACAGATTCGTTCTGAGGAATCACACTTCCTAAATGTGTTCTGTCATTTTCTTACCTGCCAGTCATTGATGCAACTGAAGGACCAGGGTAGTTTTATTTTAAGAAAATTGTTACTAAAGGAATTTCAGAAGTGGTTGATGAATCACATCAGTTCTTTTCAGGACCCTTAATTTCAATATATTTTATTTAGAAAATTTGCAAAATGTTAAGTCAGAGGGACACATAAGTCATAGCCTGTTACTATACTGACAGAATTCTTATATTCTGAAAAATGAGATAACTAAAAATAACTTGGGGATAAGTTTGCTTATAAGTTTACAATTTACTTTCTTTTAAAATATTTATGTATTTTTTTTATTTGTTTTAAAGGCAGACAGACATAGGTCTTCTTTTGCTGGTAGCCCGGACTCAAGCCACCCCTCCAATATGGGATGCTGATGTAAGCAGCAGCTTATCCCACAATGCCCTAATGCCAGTCCCCTGAGGACATAGAAAATGTCTGTTCTGCCTCCCATGAAACACTAGCTTTTGTTCTAAGAGATGTGTACAGAGAGAAAAGTTATAGGAAAGCTTATAATAATGAAAAGTTAGAAGCAAATTTCTTTAAGTAGAAGAATGAGTAAATAAAATACTGGCATATATGTGCAATGCACCAATATATATTATATATATTTCTCTGATATATGTATTAGTTATTACATATGGATGGAAGACACCTCTCTCTCTCTCGTCTCTCCCTCTCTAACTCTGCCTTTCATGCAAATAAATAAATCTTTAAAAACAAATTACATATGTGTGAACACACAGATTTAAAATATGTCAGGTGAGAAAAGCAAGCTATAGCATAAGACCACTTAAAAATTTTAAACAGTACATTTTTTACATGGATTTTTTTTAAGGTTTATTTTTTATTTACTTGAAAGAGTTAGAGAGGAGAAAAGACAGAGACCTTCCATCTCCTGGCTCCCTCCCCACATAGCACAATGGCGGGGACTAGGCCACACCAAATCCAGGAGCCAGGAGCTTCTCCCAGGTCTCCCACATGGGTGCAGAGACTCAAGTACTTGGGCCATCTTCTACTGTTTTCCCAGGCACATTATCAGGGAGCTGGATCAGAAATAGAGCAGCTGGGACTCAAACCACCGCCTAAGTAGGATGTGGCATCACAGGCCGAAGTTTAACCTGCTGCACCACAATGCTGGCCTCTTTACATGGATTTTTTAAGGTGGAATATATATGTACACAAAAGCATTGAGGCAAACAGTAACATACACACATCAAGATGAGTAGTGGTTGTCTCAGGAATGACAAAAGGGAATCAGGATAGGGACAGTGGTCAAGGAGAAGGGATTTGGCTTTATGTGTAGTATTCTAATTGTTTAATTATTTTGATTAAAAAAAGACCCCACACTTAATATTTTCCTTCTTATTTAAAACAGATGAGGGCAAATTCTGAAAGGATTTTAACAGGACTAATTACAGTGAGAATACTGTCCTTCCTATATTATCCTTTGTTACTTTCTTCGTAAGTTCAAAATAAGATTTATATCAAGGAAGAATCGTTACAGAAAATTCAGAAAGTGAAAACATAAGTAACAAGCACCGGTTATCCACCGTAAGAGATGCCTGTCATTAATATTTTGATGTATAGTATGTATTTTAGAATTGTATATTTTTAATACTGTATTGTGGGTTATTGTTTCTTAAATATGGAATTTTACTGGATTTGCCTTTTTTCACTCACTCTTATTGTAAATATCTTTGGTGGGCAATAAATAAATTCTAATATGTACCTAGTGCTGGATACCGTCCTGTGTATTTTACATGCACTACCTCCTATTTACCCTCACAACCCTGTGAGGTAGATGTTATCACCCCCATCTTGTTGATGAGGATAACAGTGGAGCACTAGGCTCACGTGCATTCCCGTAGCCGTTACTCCCTGTTGTGCCCTAGCTTGTTCAGTGCTGTGAACCACCTCAAGTGGGCCCTTACTCTCATACAGTGAGGGCCTGTGCTTAGTCATCTACTCTCTCTCTCTCTCTCTCTCTGCTGGACATTGTTAGACCTCCTGTTTGCTCAAACCTCCAAAAACAGGCAGCTGATGACCTTGCTTGCTGTTTCTCTGTGAAAAGTAGAAGCACCCGTGTGACGTCCGCCCACCTAGGCATTCACGCCAGGTCCTTCTGCCTTCTGCTTCAAAGCTACCTGCTCCAGGTGCACATCAGATCCCTTACCTTCTCCCTACCCACGGGCAGCTTGGGAGTGACTCTCCGTCTTCATCATCGGTGTTTCCCTTTCCTGTTGGATTTCCTCCCTTATTTCTTATAATATACTTTTGGCAGAATGTTGACAATTGTTGAATATACATTGAAGGTTTATGGGTGTTAGTTCTATTCCTTCAAATTTTCTTTATTCATAATATTTTCATAATAAAAGTTGTGAGAAACTCTCCCTTAATCCCACTTCCTTCTCTTTTTTTTTTTTTTTTTTGACAGGCAGAGTGGACAGTGAGAGAGAGACAGAGAGAAAGGTCTACCTTTTTGCCGTTGGTTCACCCCCCAATGGCCGCTGCGGCCAGAACACCGTGCTGATCCGAAGCCAGGAGCCAGGTGCTTCTCCTGGTCTCCCATGCGGGTGCAGGGCCCAAGGACTTGGACCATCCTCCACTGCCCTCTCAGGCCACAGCAGAGAGCTGGCCTGGAAGAGGGGCAACCGGGACAGAATCCGGTGCCCCGACCGGGACTAGAACCCAGTGTGCCAGTGCCACAGGCGGAGGATTAGCCTGTTAAGCCATGGCGCCGCCGGCCAATCCCACTTCCTTCTTCACTGTCACCTTATCCTTCTTTCCTCTGCAGTTAACCGGGACAGAAAGAGTGTTTGGTACTCTCTGTAATTTCATTCTTCCCTTTCTATCTTGGATCCCATTATAGTCAGGCTCAAACAGCTTTTAATAAGATACTTAACGCTGCAAGATTCAGTGGTTAAATTGTCAATCCCCAGTTTATTTGTCCTGTCAGAAATGTATGATGCAGTTGATCATACCTTTCATAAAGCACATGTGGGCCGGCGCTGTGGCTCAATAGGCTAATCCTCCGCCTGCGGCACCGGCACCCCGGGTTCTAGTCCCAGTCAGGGCGCCGGATTCTGTCCCGGTTGCCCCTCTTCCAGGCCAGCTCTCTGCTATGGCCCGGGAGTGCAGTGGAGGATGGCCCAAGAATTTGGGCCCTGCACCCGCATGGGAGACCAGGAGAAGCACCTGGCTCCTCCTGCCTTCGGATCAGCGCGATGCGCTGGCCGCAGTGCACCGGCTGCGGCGGCCGTTGGAGGGTGAACCAACAGCAAAAAGGAAGACCTTTCTCTCTGTCTCTCTCTCTCACTGTCCACTCTGCCTGTCAAAATAAACAAATAAATAAATAAAGCACATGTGTTTTTAAGTTTATTTATTCAGAAGGCAGAACAAGAGAGAGAAACAGAGAGCTCTGTCCACTAGTTCATTCGCCAAATGCCCACAACAACCAGGGCTGAGCCAGGCCGAAACCAGGAGCCACTGCCTCCCAGGGTGTACATTAGCAGGAAGCTGTATCAGAAATGGAGCCAGAACTCAGTCCTAGCCACTGTGGTGTGGTATACGGGCATCTCAAGTGGCAATTTAACCTACTGTGCCACAATGTCTGCCCCATGAAACATTTTTAACCCTTTGCCTAATCATGTTCTTCACCTCTTGCTACTCAGAATGTGGTCTGAGTTAGTATTTGTACCAACTAAGAGCTTGTTAGTCATTAACTAAATTTCAGATACCACCCCAGATCCACTGAATCGGTTTGCATTTTAACAAGATCTCTAGATGATTCATAAGCACAATAAACTTTGAAAACGTTGTTTTAAAATGTATTCCAGGCCAGCGCCACGGCTCACTAGGCTAATCCTCCACCTGCGGCACCAGCACCCCAGGTTCCAGTCCTGGTTGGGGTGCCGGATTCTGTCCCAGTTGCCCCTCTTCCAGGCCAGCTCTCTGCTGTGGCCAGGGAGTGCAGTGGAGGATGGCCCAAGTGCTTGGGCCCTGCACCCCATGGGAGACCAGGATAAGCACCTGGCTCCTGGCTTCGGATCAGTGCGGTGCATTGGCCACAGTGCACCGGCCATAGTGGCCTTTGAGGGGTGAACCAACGGCAAAAGGAAGACCTTCCTCTCTGTCTCTCTCTCTCACTGTCCACTCTGCCTGTCAAAAAAAAAAAAAAAAAAGTATTCCCCTCAGTGTGGACATTGTGGTTTTGTGGGTTAAGCCGATGCTTAGGCACATTCCATGTGGGAGTACAAGTTCAAGTCCCACTTCTCATCCAGCTTCCTACTAATGCATCCTAGGAGGAAGCGGATAATGGCTCAAGTCCTTGGGCCCCTGCCACCCACGTGGGAGACCCAGGTGGAGTTTCCTGCTCCTTGCCCCACCCTGACCCAGCTCTGGGTGTCACAGGCATTTGGGGAGAAAACCAGCAGACAGCAGAGGTCGTGCTCCTCTCTTACTCTCGCTCTCTCTAGCTTTTCTTTTTTTTTTTTTAAGATTTATTTTAGTTATTTGAAAGAGAGTTATAGAGAGAGGTAGAGACAGAGAGGTCTTCCATCCGCTG
Organism: Lepus europaeus; assembly: GCF_033115175.1. NCBI lineage: Eukaryota > Metazoa > Chordata > Mammalia > Lagomorpha > Leporidae > Lepus > Lepus europaeus. The sequence goes on along the minus strand of NC_084827.1, from coordinate 2,400,666 downwards.
GTTCACTCCCCAGATGGCCACAACAGCCAGAACTGCGCCGATCCAAAGCCAGGAGCCAGGAGCTTCTTCCGGGTCTCCAACGTGGGTGCAGGGGCCCAAGGGCTTGGGCCATCTTCTACTGATTTCCCAGGCCATAGCAGAGAGCTTAATGGGAAGAGGAGCAGCTGGGACTCAAACTGGCGCCCATGTGGGATGCCAGCACTTCAGACCAGGGCTTTAACCCACTGCGCCACAGCGCTGGCCCCCTCTTGCTTTTCTTTCTGTTAGGCGAAAATAAATTTTTTTAAAATGCATTCCCCTGGTTGTCCTTGTACTCAATACCTGTTCCTGCTCAGCTGGTGATTCCTCTTCCCTTGGTGATACTATCCATCCAGTTTTATGGTTTGAAAAGCCATTTAAATATCATTGCTCTGCTCAGCATGTCCACTTCATTGTCTAAAGGACATCTCAGATTTAAAACTTTCTGGGCAGGGGGAGAAATAGTTCCTGTCTGCTGACTCACTCCCCAAATGCCTACAGCAGCCCAGTCCAAGTCTTCTGCATGGCTGCAGGGCCCCAACTATTAGAGCCTTCACTGCTGTCTCAGGTCTGGAGCCAGGACCGGTGCTCAGTATTGAACCCAAGTACTCTGGTATGTTAAGTGGGTTTTTTGTTTGTTTGTTTGTTTGTTTTTTTGTTTTTTTTTTGACAGAGTGGACAGTGAGAGAGAGACAGAGAGAAAGTTCTTCCTTTTGCCGTTGGTTCACCCTCCAATGGCCGCCGTGGTAGCGCGCTGCAGCCAGCGCACCGCGCTGATCCGATGGCAGGAGCCAGGTGCTTCTCCTGGTCTCCCCTGCGGGTGCAGGGCCCAAGGACTTGGGCCATCCTCCACTGCACTCCCTGGCCACAGCAGAGAGCTGGCCTGGAAGAGGGGCAACCGGGACAGGATCGGTGCCCCAACCGGGACTAGAACCCGGTGTGCCAGCGCCGCAAGGCAGAGGATTAGCCTAGTGAGCTGCGGTGCCAGCCCAAGTGGGCATGTTTAACTGCTGGGCTAAAACCCCCAGGCCAGCATCTCAGATTTAACTAACATATCTGAAACTGAGCTCCTGAGCTTTGTCGGCAAGTCCGCTCTTCCTGCTTTCTTTTTGTCGGGGTAACTGACAAGCCTGTCCTTTCAGCTGGCCAAGTCTAACGTTTTGTAGTGATCCCTGAGTCCTTTCTTTTGTCAGCCATACAGCCAGTCTGTTCCCAGCTCTTGTGAGCTCTATCTTCAGTATATATCCAGAGTCTTACAGTTGGTTGCCTTTTCCACTGTCACCCTGACTCAAGCCACTGTTATCTGTTGCCTGGATTATTGCCTGGATTCCTGCCTCCACTCTTCAGTTGAAGCATCAGTTTATTCTCCACACAGTGGCTGGCGTGGCCTCCTTAAATTTAGGTCAGATTTTGTGATTGCTCAGCCCCCAGGGTCCACATCTGACTCAGAATGAGAACCAGAGTTCCTAAAAAGGCTTTCTCCGTGTGGTCACCATCAGTCCCTCCCTCCCCTGGTGACTCTCCCCTTCCTTCCCTCAGCTCCCCGGGACTCTTACTCTGGTGCCTGTTGGAGGCCACATTTTGCCATCCCACTGCTCTTAGAACATAGGAGATGTGTGGCTGCTCATGACTTTGCCCTTACCCGATCCCTGTCTGGAATGTTCTGATCCCAAATCTGAGTACTTTTCTCCCTCACTTTCTCTTGAGTCTATATTCAAAATGTCATTTTAAAAGAGGCTTTCCTGAGGCCAGCGCTGTGGCATAGCATGTAAAGGTGCCGCTTATGGCGCCAGCATCCCGTATGGGCACCAGTTAGTGGCCTGGTTCCAACCCAGCTCCCTGCTCATGGCCTGGTAAAGCAGTAGAAGATGGCCCAACTGCTTCCATGTGGGAGACCTGGAAGAAAGTCCTGGCTCCTGGCTTCAGCTTGGCCCAGCCCTGGGGAGTGAACCAGCAGATAGAAGTTATCTCTCTCTCTCTCTGTGCTTCTCCCTCTCTAACTCTGACTTTCAAATAAATTTCCCCAAAAAATAAAAATAATAATAAAAGAGACCTTCAGCCTTCTCTTACCTGACATTATAACCCCCAGCAGCTCAGCATTCCGTGACCTCTGCCCTTGCTTTTTCCCCTTATACTTGTCACTTGTGTTACATGCTATGTATTTGATTTATTTATCTTCTTAATTTTCTGTCTTCTACACTAAAATACAAGCCTTAGGAGTCTAAAGCTTAAATAATGTACTCAAAGTCATATAGCTAGTAAATCACATTACTGGAATTCTAACCTGTGTGCTCACAGTTCATGCACTCTGGACTTGCCTCTCTGGTCATGTCACTTCGGTTCTCTGGACTCTGGCCTCCCCATCTGCATAACTGGAATTACTGCCTTTTCCTACCTCACAAAGAACATAAGAAGGTTATGAAGGCAAATAATATAAAAATATTCTAAAAACCTTAAAATGCTATACATTTACCAAAAAGTAGTATGGTAACTTTGTGTTTTCTTATAGTTTTTGCTTTGAGTTTTAGGTCTGTGGTCTATTTTGAATTAATTTGTGTATCTACCATGAGGTAGAGCTTGAAGTTTATTTCGTGTGTGAATGTGTATGTGTATGTGTGTGTGTGTGTGTGTGTATTTCACCAATACTTTTGGAAAAAACTGTCCTTTCCCTACATCGAGTTACTTTGCTCTTGTAGATAAGCTAGTAAGTACCATGCTTCTGATTTGTTGTTTTTAGGCTTATGAATATTTTAAATGAGCATTAAGAAGAGAGAATACCATGGTTTTTGCTATTCTTTCAATACCATAATATTCCATGTTTACAGTCATCCCTATCTATTCTGTTTAGTCCAGTGTTCTCCTTAACAGTAGTAATAAGAATATTTTCCGAAGGGACATTAGTGCTAACACTGGTCCCAGCTGGGAAACAGGAAAGATGTAGAAATAGCATTTCCATTTTTAAAAGATTTGTTTGAAAGGCAGAATTACACAGATAAAGTGGAAGAGACAGAGAAAGATCTTCCATCCACTGGTTCACTCCCCAAATGGCTGCAGTGGCAGGGCTGAGCCAAAGCGAGGAGCTTCATCTGGTCTCCTACATGGGTGCATTGGCTCAAGAATTTGGACCATATTCCGTTGCTTTCCCAGACACATTTGCAGGGAGCTGGATTAGAAACAGGACAGCTGGGACTCAAACTAGCATCCATATGGGATGCCAGCATTGCAGTGGAGTGCTTAACCTTCTGTGCCCCAATGCCAGCCCACAAAATACTGTTTTCATGTATTAAAAGTTCAGTATTTGGGCCAGCACTGTGGCATAGCGGGTAAAGCCCCCTGCCTGCAGTGCCGCCATCCCATGTGGGTGCCAATTTGAATCCCAGCTGCTCCGCTTTTGATCCATTTCTCTGCTATGGCCTGGAAAAGCAGTGGAAGATGGCCCAAGTCCTTGGGCCCCTGCACCCACATGGGAGACCCAGAAGAAGCCGGCCATCTGGGGAATGAACCAGCAAATGGAAGATATGTCTCTCTTTCTCTCTCTCTCTCTCTCTTCCTCTTCCTCTCTGTAACTCTGCCTTTTAAATAAAATAAATCTTAAAAAAAAAAAAAAAAAAAGTTCAATATTGGTTCTCCAGTAGAGTAGCAGACAGCCACAGCACCCAGCTGGAATGGCATGATCCTGAAGCCACACTTTGACAAGGACTGGCCATGGCGCATGGCCCTGTGGTTCAACTAGCCAGTGAGTAAGATCCATAGGCACAGGCCTGGCCTACCACATCACGTGGGGTCCCCATCAGGGCCCATATGGCCCATCGTGCACTGACCAACAGTGAGATAGCGTGTGAAGGTGCGTGCCGTCCATGGCTTCACCCTGGAGTAGTTGAGGGTAGCCAGCATCCATAGAAGGAGGTGTGGACCTGAGATGGCTTCAGGGGAACATGCAGCGGCTGAAGGAATACCACTGCACGTTCATCCTCTTCCCCTGGAAGCCATCGGCCTCCATGAAGGGCGACAGCTGTGCTGAGGAACTGGAGTCAGCCGCCCAGCTGACAAGAGCAGTAATGCCTACCCAGCATGCACAAGAAGGAGAAAGCCAGGTTCGTCACTAGGAGAACTTCCAGGCTTCTGCCTGTCTCCATGTGGCCTACGGCAGTGCCCAGCAGATTGGTAGCTGGGCAAAAAGAGCCAAGGAAGCTGTGAAATAGGATATTGAAATGAAAAAATAAGGCCTTGTTGGGGAGTTGTGTAATAAATAAGTCTGGCCAGGAGGGAAAAAAGGATTCAGTATTGCTTACAATGTTACTGCTTCCCAAATTTATCTCTAGATTAAGTGCAATCACAATGGCAGACTTTTATTTAGAGATAGGTTAGGCTGGGGCTGGCGCTGTGGCATAGCGGGTAAAGCCACCACCTACGGGGCCAGCATCCTCTGTAGGCACCAGTTCAAGTCCGGCTGCTCCACTTCCAATCCAGCTCTCTGCTATGGCCTGGGAAAGCAGTAGAAGATGGCCCAAGTCCTTGGGCCCCTGCACCCACATGGGAGACCTGGAAGGAGATCTTGGCTCCTGGCTTCGGATCAGCACAGCTCCAGCCAGTGCAGCCAATTGGGGACTGAACCAGTAGATGGAAGACCTTTCTCTCTCTCTGCCTCTCCTCTGTGTGTAACTCTGACTTTCAAATAAATAAATAAATCTTTAAAAAAAAAAAAAAAAGAAATAGGTTAGGCTAACCCTAAAATTTGTATGGAAATGCAGTGGCTAGAAATTTATAATAAAGACAAATTTGAGAAAGAACAATTGAAGGATTTCTATTGTGAGATTTCAGAGCTCTTTATAAAAACCACGTGATCAAGACTGTGGTATTGGCATGAGGATATATATATATATATATATATATATCCATGAAACAGAATAGAAAGCATAGAAATAGATTGGCGAATCTGTAGTCAAATTTGAGTTTGTTTGACTGAGGTGCCAGGGCAGTTCAGGGAAATACACTTTTTAGTGTTGCTGGAACAACTGGATATCCATATAGGGAAAAAAAATTAACCTTTCTGTGACACAGACTAAAAATTAACTTGAAATGGATCAAAGACCTAAGATTTAAAAATCTAAAATGTCTACTAGAAACCTAGAAAATCTTTGTAACCTAAAGATGTTTTCTTATGACACAGAAAACAAGGACCATAAAAGAAAAAAAATAAAATAAATTGGACTTCCTGAAAATTCAAAACTGTTGATCTCTGAAAGATACTGTTAAGAAAATGAAAAGACAAGCCATAGACTTGTTTCTAAAACATATTATCTGATAAAAATATTTGTATCCCACACAAAGAATTCTTACAACTCAGTAAGAAAACATAGCACCCAATGAAAAGAATTGGTAGAAGATTTGAACACTGGATTAAAGAAGATATACTAACAGCAAATAAGCACATACAAAGGTGTTCAGGCATCATTCGAAGTTAGGGAAGAGCGAAATGCCATGAGGTAGTACTGCATCCTTACGGGAACACCTGTGATCAGAACCAACAGGCACCACGTGGCAGCAAGGATGAAGGCAACTGAGCTCTCCTAAGGATCTTCAGTGATGTGACCATTTTGGGAAACAAACTGACATTTTCTTTAAAGTTAAACTCAACACATGAACAGTTCGAATCCTACCTAGATACCCAGAGGAAAGGAAACATGGACTGACAACGATTTGTACATGAGTGTTTGTAGTATGTTATGCATGGTTGCCAAAAGTCAGGAACAACCTGCCCTGGAACGCTGCATTCAGCCAAGAGGGGATCTCAGAATCCTATTGAGCAGAAGACGCCACACGACTGTGTGTATACGAAGTTCTAGAAAGGTCAAACTAGTATGTGCTAGCATCATTAGCAGTGGTTGCCTGAGCCCATGGGAATATTAGTAATTGCAAAAATAGATGAAGAAACTTTGGACTGATGGATATTCTTTATCTTGATTGTAGCTGACCATCATACGGGTGTATTTAAGAACACATTAGACATTTAAAGTATATTGTATGTAAACTATGCCTCAGTAAATCTGATTTTTTTAAGGGGAAGGAAGTGAATAATTCAAGAAAGAATAGAATTTAGTCTGTAATTCTACCTCTCAAGTAAATAAATTAAATCTTTAAAAAAATTAAAATGTTATGCCTACCGCAAGGAAGATGAAGATAAGAATCTCACTATGAGTAGGTCAGATCAAATCTGAAATATTTAGTTTGGACATCAAAGTATGCTCTAAACAGGATGTTTAAAAAAAAAAAAAAAACTGTATCTTGGATAAGAACTTAAAAGAATAGGGCCGGCGCCGCGGCTCACTAGGCTAATCCTCCACCTGCGGCGCTGGCACACCGGGTTCTAGTCCCAGTCAGGGCGCCGGATTCTGTCCCAATTGCCCCTCTTCCAGGCCAGCTCTCTGCTGTGGCCCGGGAAGGCAGTGGAGGATGGCCCAAGTGCTTGGGCCCTGCACCCCATGGGAGACCAGGATAAGCCCCTGGCTCCTGCCTTCGGATCAGCACGGTGCGCCGGCCGCAGCAGCCATTGGAGGGTGAACCAACGGCAAAAAGGAAGACCTTTCTCTCTGTCTCTGTCTCTCACTGTTCACTCTGCCTGTCAAAAAAAAAGGAACAGTTAGAACAAATTTTCCTAGATGTTATTGTGGCTTTATAATAAAATTATTACCAGGACAGGCGTTTAGCCTGTCCAGTTCAGACACTTGTGTTCCATATCAGAGTACCTGATTTCAGTGTCAACTCTGGCTCCTCATTCAAGTTTCTTGGTAATGCAACCCCTGAGAGGCAACGTAGTTGGGTCCCTGCCACTCACATGAGAGACCTGGACTAAGTTCCTGGCTCCTTGGCTTTGGCCCAGCCTGGCTGTAGCTGGTGTGGACATTTGGGTAGTGAGCCAGTGGCTGGGAGTTCTGCCTCTCAATTCAGTTAATAATTTTTTTTTGGCCAGCACCGTGGCTTAACAGGCTAATCCTCCACCTTGCGCCGTGGCTTAACAGGCTAATCCTCCACCTTGCGGCGCCGGCACACCGGGTTCTAGTCCCAGTCAGGGCGCCGGATTCTATCCCGGTTGCCCCTCTTCCAGGCCAGCTCTCTGCTATGGCCTGGGAAGGCAGTGGAGGATGGCCCAAGTCCTTGGGCCCTGCACCCGCATGGGAGACCAGGAGAAGCACCTGGCTCATGGCTTCGGATCAGCGGGATGCGCCGGCCGCAACGGCCATTGGAGGGTGAACCAACGGCAAAAGGAAGACCTTTCTCTCTGTCTCTCTCTCTCTCACTATCTACTCTGCCTGTCAAAAAAAATAATAATAATTTTTTTAAAGAGTAAATGGCTTATAAGTGGACACTTTTCTTCAGAAAGACCAGAGAATATGATGTTCATTTAGTTTTTTTTAAAAGTTTGTTTATTTATTTATTTGAAAGGCAGAGTTACAGAGAGAGGGAGAGACAGAGAGAGATCCTCCATATGCTGGTTCACTCCCTAGATGGCTGCAGTTGCCATGGCTGGGCCAACTTGAAGTCAGGAACCAGGAGCTTCTTCCACGGCTCCCATATGGGTGCAAGGGCTCAACACTTGGGCCATTTTCCACTGCTTTTTCCCAGGTGCATTATCAGGAAGCTGGATTGGAAGTAGGAGCAGCCAGGCCTTGAACCTGCACCCATATGGGATGCAGGTGGCACCTTTACCCACTTCGCCACAGAGCCAGCCCTTCATTTAGTTGTTAGTTTGTTTGTTCTTTCCTAGTGCTGTTGTAAACCTGTAACATTGTCCCTACTACCTTAAAGTGGTATGAAGGAAGTCCAGTCTAATTATCCTGAATAATAGACCTTTGTAGCTTTGCAGTATCAGTTGTAGCAAAGTAGTTTTTATTCTTGTTCCCATCTCCAGTCAGGTATCTGGAGGGTTTTGGGATCTTCTTAGTGCTCATGAAATCCTATTTTAATTTCACCCAGTATAGAATTATTGAGGGTAGCAGTCACTCATAATATGCAGAGATTGGAATTTGATGCCCACCTCATTTTTCTAGCTAGAGGTATAGAGCCCCCTTTCCTTGCCATCTTCCTTCATAAAGACCTGGACTTCTACTCTTTGTTGTTTTTGTTAACAAAAGTGTTACAGAAAGAGAATTACTAAATGAGATAAAAATAGGGAAATAGTTTGTAAACTATAAAAGATCACACAAATATGTATATGGGGGTGGTGTTTCAAGTCACAGCTACATGCAGTTCTGGCCTGTAGTCGGTTTACAATATCCAACTTCTGATCTAGTTATATCATTAGCTCAGCAGTCACATTTGTATCTTGTTGATTACCCTTCTATATTCCTGGCCAGAAATTTTCTCTTTCAACCCTTCTGTTATGTTTCTGTCTCCTTTATTCTTGCTGTGTATCTTTGAATTAAGTTTGTTGAAGAACTGACACCGTCTATCAAGAACACTTTGACCTTCCCTTCTTTTGACTTTATCATGCCCCCCTATTTTTACATGCCTCCCATTTGTTTTGTTTCTGTGTTTTTTGTACTACAGGATAAAGGACCCTTTTCATCCCCTTTCATCTTTAAAAAAAAAAAAAAAAAAAAGATTATTTATTTGAAAGAATTGCAGGGGAGAGGCAGAGAGAGATCTTCCATCTGCTGGTTCACTCCCAAAATGGCCACAACAGTCAGGGTTGAGTCAGGACCAGGCTGAAGCCAGGAGCCAGGAGCTTCATCCAGGTCTCCCACATGGGGACAAGGACCCAAGCACGTGGGCCATGTACCGCTGCCCTCCCAGGCACATTGACAGGCCGCTGGATCAAAAGTGGGAGCAGCCAGGACTCAAACCGGCGCCCATATGGGATGCTGGCACTTTAGGCAGTGTCTTAACCTGCTACACCACAGGACTGGCCCTCCCCTTTTTGTTCTGACGGAAATTAGATCTTCTCATCTTGAAAAATGAGACTGGGACTTATGTCACGGGGACCCACTGACCGTCACCTGTTGTCACCTGTTTATATCACTGCAGAACTTGAAAGCAGGTGAAACTTGACCTGGCTTCACATTTTCATTCAGTGGAAGACTGAAAGTGTACCGTGGTGGGAGAACATGGGGCCTAAATTCATGGCAGAGATAATTTTAGATTGTGGTAAATGCTGTGAAGGAAATAAACAGTGTGATGTGAGAGAGGAGTTGGAAAAGAAGGGGTTACTTTGGATAAATAGTAATTTGAAATGAAACGTCTGTCTTAAAAATCTTTTTCTGGGAGAAGGAGGAAGGTTAGATGAAGATGAGAAAATAAGGATAATGTCTGTTATTTACAGAGCTTTAGTTTTTAACTGTTCATTATACAATTTGGATTTGGATTAGAAATTCTTGTTTTAATGCACAGCTTATTTCCTAATTCTCATTGTCAGCTTTCAAAAGCCTCATACGTCTGTGCTCTCCAGTATTACAAGAAGAACCACCTTGACGCTAGGACATTAAGTCATCTCCTTGTACTTGATTCAGAGACGCGTGGTGAATACTTATGCGCATGCCAGGCTCTGTACTAGGCACTGGGGATAAAGTGAAATAAACTGTACAGACTTTTCCCCGTGAGTATAATAACTAAAGCAGCCTTTGGAGGCAATGGAGACGATTCAGACTTACCACTGAGTTTGACATAAAACCGCTGTGGCCATTACAGTTTGCTCCTCATGATTTCAAGAATATATGAAACCACCTTTAAAAGAAATTTTAATTTATTAATTAAACTTTCATATTCTAGTGGGGTTTACATCCTGAATAGAAACCAAACACTGGTGCTTGAAAAAACACATGAATCACGCTGCTGCTAGGATAATCACTGTATCAGATGAACAGTGAAAGATCACTTTCAGTTGGATTACTTATGGGAAAATGTCACTCAGGAGTTAGAACTGTGTTCATTCTTAAAGGATGAGTATGAGAGAAATGGAAAATAGAATGAAGGCTAATTTTGGCTGAGGGACACAGTGACAGAGGTGGGATTTAAAATCAAGATATATTTAAAGAATGTGGATACCTAAGTTCGTCTGGAGTGAAAGGTTTGTATTGGTAACTAGTCAAAGATACAATCTGGTAATGGAAGATAAGATTTGACTGTACTGTTATAGTAGTATGTTCTGAATCCTAAATTCATTTACAGTCTTTTAATATTATGTAAAGATGTTATCACAATGTACAGTTTTCAGTTGTATCAAGAATCTAAATAAGTCTTTATACCCCTAAATATGTTCTGTAGATTTTGAGGTCAGAGTCCTTTAGCCCTACTCAGGTTAAAATGATGTTTTGTTTTTCAGTTACTTACACGCCAAGTCAATCATCCACAGAGACCTCAAGAGTAATAGTATCCTTCCTGAAATTTCTGCGAAGTTTGAAAACATCCTGACTTTTTCTTCTGCATTTTGTCTTCACATTATGTAAAAAGTTTTCGTGCTAAGTTCAATAAACTGTAAATAGAATTAGTAAATTAGTTTGCATGAGAATATTATGGAACAGGATACTACAACCAGCTTTTGATTTCTAAGTGATTAAGCATTACAAGAAAATCTATCAAAAGTCTTTATAATATATTAGACTTTTTTGATTGATTGCTTGTAGTCTATGACCAATGCAAAACTGATTTCCTTTTAGCCCTCTGAACTTTCTCAGCGGTATTTGAGGTATCACTGAAGACTTGAAATTACATGAGAGAGACATTATTTTTCTTCTTCCCTAAAAGCCCAGGCTCAAGTCCTACTTGATCAAATGAAGAATCCTTAGAGCTTTCCCAGCTCTGCCAAAGGATATTTGGGCCTCCATGACTAAGTCAAATAGGGAATTTCAGGAGATCCCACAAGCTTAGGAAAGCATCTCACCTCATCCTCATAACCTACCAAGTCCCCAGAATTCATAAGAGTGGATCTTATCAACTAAATAGAACTAATTATTGTTTAGAACATATTTATTGACTTTAAGTACTGCAATTTTTAAAAGAATATCATATTACAGAATTACAGAAAGTGGACCTCTTACCTGAAATCTTCATAATGCTTGCTATATTAGGAAATTGAGACCTATTGTTTTCCTTTACTTACTACACCTCAGATATATTTCTTCATGAAGACCTCACAGTAAAAATAGGTGATTTTGGTCTAGCCACAGTGAAATCTCGATGGAGTGGGTCCCATCAGTTTGAACAATTGTCTGGATCCATTTTGTGGATGGTAAGAATTGAGGCTACTTCTCCATTGATTAAATTGTTGGCCCCTAAATGTTCTGAGTTACTAGGAAGTCATTGACTTAAAAGTATTTTCATAGCTCCCAGTATTCATGGACATAAGTGCTATCATTTTTATATAAAATAGGTTTTAAGTTGTTTACTTTTAAAAAGAATATTATCTAGCCAGTTTCGATGTATTTAAAGAGAAAATTCCATTTTATAAACAGTGTTTTAAGTTTTCTTCAGAATTATCTGTTTAAAATAATTTGTGTTCCAATCGTTCTGTGTACCCTATTTGAAAAAACAAATAAGCATTTAAAGCCAGTGCGGTCTGCAGCCATTATTATCGAGGTTTTGCTGAAACAACTACTTTTAACAGAGAGGCTGTGTCACATTGTTACATAAGCCTAAACTGGAAAGTTACTTTCTTCAGACTAAAAAGAATCTCCTAATCATGGGGCAGCTGTGAAAGGAAACACAAGAAAGAAAATGTGAAAGCAAGATGTTGAACATGTCAGCCTTATGCTGCCTGCACGGCTGTGCTCGCTTTCTCTGTTCCCATTTCTGCCTGGTGGAAGAGAAGAGCTGGGTTCGGAAAGAGGCGCTGGGACTTGTACGCGGTTAGTCCGCGGTTCCTGCGGCCGCAGGGAAAGGGCAGTCCAGGGAGTGGTTGTGGCGGCCGGGACAAAGGAGTCGTGTGGAAGCCAGTAGTCCTCGGGAGCTCCTGAGATCTGTTCAGAAGGCTCAGAAGGTGTTTCCTCCTTGGGATCAGAGTTCCTTCATTGCCTTCAGCCAGAAACAACACATTTGCTGTAGATTAAATGCAGAAGCAAATACGAGAACCTAGCCTTCTGCTCTTAAGCCAGACCTTAAAGAGAATAGCCATACTGTCCCAATAAATGTTTTTTTGTTTTTTTTTTTTCTAAAATACATTTTTCATTAAAAATTGGTGATCTGGGTTAACATGTAATGATTATTGTAATATTTAATTTTTTTCTTTTTTTAATTTTTTATTTGTTTATTTGACAGGTAGAGTTATAGACAGTGAGAGAGAGACAGAGAGAAAGGTCTTCCTTCCATTAGTTCACCCCCCAAATGGCCGACACGGCTGGTGCTGCGCCGATCCGAAGCCAGGAGTCAGGTGCTTCTTCCTGGTCTCCCCTGCGAGTGCAGGGCCCAAGCACTTGGGCCATCCTCCACTGCCCTCCCGGGCCACAGCAGAGAGCTGGCCTGGAAGAGGAGCAGCCAGGACTAGAACCCGGCACCCATATAGGATGCCTGTGCCGCAGGCGGAGGACTAGCCAAGTGAGCCATGGCGCCAGCCCCTGTAATATTTAAATGAATAAATATTTTAAGCTTCTCAGTTAAGTTTTAGTATCATATTCACAGAAATAATCCCTATAAACAAAAGCTCTTAGAATTATCAGTAATTTTTAATAGTGAAAAGAAGTTCTGAGACCAAAATGTTTGAAAACTACAGCTATGAGCTGAATACAGGGTATCTGAAAAGTCGCAATGTGATTTAAACTTTAAATGATTTGATCCATGGTAAGGCTTCTGGAATGCCCTGCTGGAAACAGAAAAGTTACAAGAGATTTTGAAGCCATATTTGCCCAAATGCCCGGAGTTTTAGGTAGCAGTCCCCAAGAAGAGAATTCCAGGGTAGAATCAGGAGCTCATCAAGATAAGCCCAGGGCTAAATTGAGCTGTGATTTCCTAGGACATAAATGGAAGAAAGGGTGCAAGAGAAGACGAGAAGACGTGGGTCTTGACAGTGACCTCGTCCCTCTTTCCTGGCGGGTTGCTTGACAACCTCGGATTCTGTCTGAAGTGCTGAGTTGGACTAGTGCCTAATTTAATGCCTATCCTGTTTCTAAGATTCAATAATTGAAGTTTGCTAGATTTTTAAGTTTATTGTCTTTAACTGATAAAGGCTGATTAATCATTGTAATCTGAATCTCAAGCACCTTTAAGGCACATACTTGTAGCACATATGGTAGTGTCTCCTAAGAAGATAGGGAAAACCAGGTCTTAGGTGCTGAAATTACAAAAGCTAAAATTATGAAGAAGCAGTTGTCACATGTTTTAAAGGTGTGTTTATTGTCATTAGTGTGAGAAAGTTGGGCCCACTCCAGTCTCCAGGTTTGTCCTTACTTTTTCAAAAACATTAAGCAATTTGTGTGTGTGTGTGTGTGTGTGACATGAAGTTATGTTTTTTCTTCCAATTACTATTTTGTTTGTACTTGGATAGATGGGATCATACTTTATTCCATTATCATGAGTTTTAAAGCAAATGAATAGCCAATAAAGCACTTCATTGTTAAATAAATCATCCTCATTGGTATTATCTTCAGACTAGGAGAGAACTAAAAACCATTTGGTCAGAACTAAAGTTATGGGGTCCCCTGAATTACCTACAATACACTTTGTTTTATTTAGCTTAGAGGAGAAAGAAGCCTTTGTGGAAATTTTTACAAATTAAACCACTAAAACTAACAGTAGTCAAGCATTTCTTATAAATAGATGACATGCAACTTTTTATCAAGCCATCTGACTACAATGAAATGAAAGTAAAATTTTTTAAAAGACAGATCTTCAACTGACTTATACTCTGTCACAAGAATTGACTTGGGCTTTGAAAATTGTGTCTTCACCCTAATCAGCAGCCTCTCAGTACTCTGACTCGTTCATCACTTCAATTCTATGTGGTATATTTTGCACTTATTACCAAAAGCAAGTGTCAATGACATAAACGACGAAAGCAAGTATGTGCCACCTTCTCTTCCACCCGACCTTCTACTCTCTTGAGGATCTCCCACAGACCTTCCATCAGTGATTGGACGTTAGAGTCACTTGGGGAGCTTTAAAGGCCAGTGATGTTTGGATCCCACTCGGGTTCTGATGGGATGTTAATTGGATTAGAATGTCATCTGGGCTTCCCAGGTGATTCTCGTTTGCACCTGTGGCCGAGTGACATACTGCCTCTCCGTGTGAGACGGGAGCCTGGCCCCGCGTTTGTGCCGCTTTTGCAGTTAGTACTGCTGTTGCTAGCAAATTGGATGTTTGCGCACAGTTTTCATTAGTAACCCTTCAGTTTCTTTAATTCCTTCCAAATGAAACAATACAGAAAATGCAAAGTGAAAGAAGAAATCTTACCATTTATTGCATTTCATGTGAATAAGAAACCTAATTATGCAGTGCAGTGACTGACGTGTAAAAATGTAGCAGATACGAGGTGGTCTGTTTCTTTGCCCAAAAAGCAGCAGTCAAAAGATCTTCTGTGCCATCTTCTACTAAATATGCTGTCTGTTGCTTTTGTTGGTAAAGCATCCATAGCACATTTATTTCATGGCGTGGGGGAGGAGATTTGAGTTGATCAGTCTTGAAATTTTACCGTTATTTTCTGTGGTGCCCTCAGGTAACGGAAATCACTTGTACTAAGGAAATTCTGAGACTTCAATTCTGAGACAGTTACTACAGTACTTGTACTGTTTCCCTGTATTTGATAATTTTATAAATATAGGTCTAGTGTTTCGTGAGTCAGGAATAGGAAAAAATTGATTGAGATAGGGTATATCATGGGAAGAATTCAAATGCCAATGATGGTTATTTTGTACAAAAAGAGAGTGATTAAATAATGAAATTTTAATAGTTGATTATGGAGTCTCAGCTAATACTGCCTCATTCAGAGTTTATAGTTTTTTTTTTTGTTTTTTTTATTTTTGACAGCAGAGTGGACAGTGAGAGACAGAGAGAGAAAGAGAAAGGTCCTCCTTTACCGTTAGTTCACCCTCCAATGGCCACTGCGGCCGGCACACCATGCTGATCCGAAGCCAGGAGCTTCTCCTGGTCTCCCATGGGGTGCAGGGCCCAAGCACTTGGGCCATCCTCCACTGCACTCCCGGGCCACAGCAGAGAGCTGGCCTGGAAGAGGCAACCGGGACAGAATCCGGCGCCCTGACCAGGACTAGAACCTGGTGTGCCAGCGCCGCTGGCGGAGGATTAGCCTGTTGAGCCGCGGCGCCGGCCTATAGTGTTTTTTTTTATAGAGGTTTTTTTCCTTCCTCTTTCTTAATCTTTTTGTTTCTTTGACCCTTAATATGAGATATAACTACATATTAGATGGATTTTTTTTTTTATGGTAAAAGCATTGCTCTGGGAATTATAGTAGTTTGTTTTCCGTTTTTACTCCGTTAAAGAATAAACAAGCATGTTTTTCTTTTTGTGTCCTAACAGGCACCAGAAGTAATCAGAATGCAAGACAAAAACCCATATAGCTTTCAGTCAGATGTGTATGCATTTGGGATTGTTCTGTATGAATTGATGACTGGACAGTTACCTTACTCAAACATCAACAACAGAGACCAGGTAAATATTGACTGTCTCTTGGGGTTGTTTAAGAAAGTAGTTTGTTTTGTTTTTGGTTTTTTAAAGGTTGATTAGTTGATTTGAAAGGCAAAATAGAGATCTTCCATCCACTGGGTCACTCCCCAGATGGCCAAGGCTGAGCCAGGCCAAAACTCAGGAGCCTGGCACTCCATGCAGGTCTCCCACGTGGGTGTCAGGATCCCGAGCACTGGGGCCGTCTTCTGCTGCCTTCCTAGACACGTTAGCAGGGAGCTGGATCGGAAATGGAGCAGCCAGACTCACACCAGCACCTATATGGGATGCCGGTGTTACAGGCAGCGGCTTCACCTGCCGTGCCACAACAGCAGCCCCAAAGACAACAGTGTACTTCTTTCCTTCCTGGACTGCTGCTCTCTGTCCCTTACAAAATAGCCTCATGGAGCTGTTAGCCTTTGCTGTCTCAGCCGCGTGACGTTCAATGAGGCTTGTACAGCTGGCCAAGGGAAGTGCGTTACCTTCCTGAGATGGCCTCGGATACCTCAGCATTTTGAAAAGTAAGTGTGTGTTTGTGTTAAGAGAGAAATTACAGCAGTTACACTGTTAATATATTAGAAAACAATGGTTGCTCATATAAACTGTGATTCGAAAATAGACTGTGGTTTGAATTGGAATCACCTGGGAAATTTGTTTAACAGTGGAGATATTGGGGCTGTGTCGTGGCATAGTGGGTAAAGCCACCATCTGCAGTGCTGGCATCTTATATGGGTGCTGGTCCGAGTCCCAGCTGCTCCACTTCCCATCCAGCTCTCTGCTATGGCCTGGGAAAGTAGTAGAAGATGGCCCAAGTCTTTGGGCCTCTGCAGCCACTTGGGAGACCCAGAAGAAGCTCCTGGCTCCAGGCTTCATATTGGCCCAGCTCTGGCTGTTGTGGCCATTTGGGGAGTGAATCAGAGCATGGAAGACCTTTCTCTCTCTATCTCTGCCTTTCAAATAAATAAATAAATCTTTAAAAAAAAAAAAAAAAGTGGAGATACTGGAAAAATTTCTGATTCAGTGGGATGCGGCCCAAGCACCTACATTCTTTTTTGTTTTTTTTTTTTTCTTTGAAAGGCAAAGAGAGAAAGATACCTTCCATCTGCTGGTTCACTCCCTACATGCCTATAACAGCCAGTTAGCAGGAGCCCAGAACTCCTTCGGCGTCTCCCACATGGGTGGCAAGGACCCAAATACTTGAGCCTCATCTGCTGCCTCCCAGGGAGCTCATTAGTAGGAAGCCAGGTCAGAAGCAGAGCCAGGTTCAGACCCCCAGAGCACCCCAATAATGGGATGCAGGGCTCCCGAGTGGCTGCTTAACCTCTGTGCCACAACACCTGCCCTGATACCTGCATTCTCATTGTTTCTCAGACGACTTTGATACATGCCACAGTTGAGAATCGCCAGTCTACGGAATAGAAAATGAAAATAGGAACTTTCTGTGTTTCATCATAACTTTTCCAGTGAATGGAATGTAGATTTTGTGTATAAATGTGCTGCTTAACATAAGCAGTGTGTTTCTTTTGGTCAGTATCTCAAGTCTCAGTCTTTTTGTTGAAAGCTCTGAGAGGCTTTTCTCATTTCAACTGTCCTGTGATATCAGGGAAGTAACCCAAATCTTCCTGAACTCCGTGTATGTTTAATAAGCACTAAATCCTACTTGTGTGATTTTGGTCTTAATATTCTGTGTTTTGAGGATTTAAAAAAGTAACTACGTGTTCGCCCGTTTCATCATAAAACTAAGCTTTTATTCTTCCTGTAGCATTAGAAGGTTTAGTTGTGATTTTTGAGTATTAAACAACATGGCTTTGGTTGTGATGATAGGCTGTCTTAAGCCTGCATGAAATTTTAATCACGGGAGACAAAAATATTAGCTAAAAGCCACAGTTAAGAGCTTGCACTTTGTAACAGATTTAGAGTCAAATTGATGAAGTTTGTGATGGCAGTCTAAATTGCAAAATTTTCTCTTATTTGTAAGTTTCATGTGCTCTGCCCTTTACAGTCATAGAAATTGGGCCATATAGCCTAATACCCTGTACCATGTTCACTTCTCTTATGCATATTACTTTTCTGGAAGATTGCTAGTAATGTTTAATTTTAGTTGATTTATCATTAAAACTACAAATTATTAAACTTTTATGTCATAAGAGCTGGATAAAATTCATGTTTGTGATTATTTTAATATGATTGTGGTTTAGAAACAAGTATTATTATCTCCAAATTATGGATAAAAACAACCCAGAGTTCTGTACTCACTCACCCACTTCTTGGCATTTTAGGTGCTTTGTCCTTCATGGGAGTATAATAAATTGATGTGGCAAGGGCTTACTCTCCATGAGAGAAGTGAGTGAGTGACCAACAGAAGGGTAAGGCCTTTACTAGTTAATTCTTTCTAGTAGTGTAGCTAGAGCCTCTGGAATTTGCCAGTGTGACATCAACTTAAGTATTTGATGAAGAATGAGGAGGTGAAAGGGTATTACACTCTTTCTACTACCCCCATACTACTATATTACATTCCAGTTTGCTTTCTTCAGATGGGTACTTTTCATGGAACTCCCCATTTTGAATGGATAACATCACTCTTCTTTAATGAAGTAACCCCAAGTATTGTTCCACCCCATTCCTTTGATTGGAGTTTTCTTTTGTTTTCTGTTATACGTTGATCTCCATGGTTTTCAGATTAGACTTCTGTTTAGGAATCCAGGAACGTTCTTTTTCATGGGAAATGAGACAGCTGATTCTTTACACGCAGTGTAAGTTCCATTCACCTGCACTCTCACACCCATAGTCTGAGGAGGTAGGTTCTGCCTGTAAGTTCAAAGCAGGACTCCAGCAATGCAGTGTGATGCAATGACAGGCCTTGGACTCAAGACCTGCATGATCGAGGCACCTTACTTCTCTGTGTATGTTTTTTCCCTCCTCAATTACAAAAATAAAAGAGATTGGGGACAGACTTTTGATGCAACAGTTATTGCAGCATCCACAACGCTAGATTAAGTCCCAACTCCTCCACTGTAATCCAGCTTCCTGCTAATGGTAACCTGGAAGGCAGAAGGTGGGAGCTCAAATACTTGGGTCCCTGCCACCCAAGTGGGATTCCAGGCCCCTGGTTTAGCTCAGCCTAGTCCTGTTTGGAGCATTTGGAGAGTGAATTGGCAGAGATAGATCTCTTTGTGTGTCTGTGTGTATCTGTGTGTGTGTCTCTTTCCCTGTCTCTCTCTCTGTGTCCCTCTCCCTCCTTCCTCCTCCTTCTCCCCACATTCTTGATGCCTTTCAAATAAAAATAATTGTTTTAAATAAAATATTGGACTAAAGAATTTCTTCCAGTTTTAATGATCAGGTTCTTTCTTGAAATAGGTCTCTTAGCTCATTGAAAGATGAACTTTGCATAGTGGTATTCCTTTTTACCTAACTTACTCTACTGCTGAAAGTCAGAGAAATTACTTTATCATTTTTCCCCTCTTTATCATTCCACTCTCGTCTCTAGTCACTCTATTCTTCCCTCCTGCCTTACAGCTTCTCTACTAAGCGGGGTTAGTACTATGCTCATTTAAGCTAGGTATGTTGACTTTATTGTCATGGCTTCTTTTTTCTTGGAGCAAAAGTACTATGTCATCTTAGAAGAAAGTAATAACGTTTATCATTTCAACTACATTCCAGTTATTATTGCTGTATAACAAACTACCCAGAATGTGTGGCTTAAAACAACTTATGAAGCTACAGTTTAGGCTGTTCTTAGGAAGGTTTATAATTATTTCATTTTACGTTGTGTTAATTAGAGTAACTTGAATAGTGTTAAAATTACCTACTTCCAAAATGACACATTCCTGAATCTGGCAAGTCAGTCACAGCTGGCACGTGGAAGCTCAGTGAGGACCCAGGGTTAGGGCCTGGGTTCTTCTCCACCTGGGTCTCTGCATGAGGACCTCTCTACAAGCTACTTGGTCCTTCTCAGAGCATTGGTGCTGGGCTCAAATGACAAGATCCTAAGAAACAAGAGAGAATGAGTATCAGTGTCTTACCAATAGGCAGTTATTTAATAGGAAGTGTTTCTAATACCTGCCATATGCAAAGCACTATGGAATATACAGAGATTCAAAGAATTGAATATAGAATCCACTCTCAGTGCATCTGGATTTCTGTTGCGGTAGCAGGAGGTGATGTTGAAAATCAGCCAACACATGCTTCAGTACAGAAGAAAATGAAAGGTTGGGGGCACCAGGAGTGCTCAGTTCAGATTAAGAACCAGTGCATTTTTTTTTTTTAAGATTTATTTTTTTATTTGAAAGTCAGAGTTACACAGAGAGAGAAGGAGACACAGAGAGAGGTCTTCCATCCGCCGGAACTGCACCGATCTGAAGCCAAGAGCCAGGAGATTTTTCCGGGTCTCCAGTGTAGGTGCAGGGGCCCAACGACTTGGGCCATCTTCCAGTGCTGTCCCAGGCCATAACAGAGAGCTAGATCGGAAGTGAAGCAGCCAGGACTCAAACTGGCACCCACATGGGATACTGGCACTGCAGGCAGTGGTTTTACCCACTCCACCACAGCGCCGGCCCCAGTCCCAGATTTTAAGACAAGGTTAAGATTTTGTGGCATCTGAGCTGTGTGCGTGTTCTATCATGAATTACATCCTTTTTCCTTTCTGCTGGTTCTTCATCAGTCAGTCCCCCACACCCAGTCTAATAGATGTTCATGGAAGAGTGGTATCTACTTTATGCTCTGCACTAACTAAATTCTGTGAGGCATATAAAATATGACAGTTTGTGGGCTTTTTTTTTTTTTTTTACATTCTTCCTGAAAGAACTTTGAAAAACTGTGTGCTTCCTTGTACATTTTTAAATTGGCATCTCAACATTTTTGTTTAAACTTTTCAGTAATTACAAAAAAATATGATTTTTAGTATACTCTGTTAGCCTTTGTAAGTAGACTACTCTGTCCCTCTTTTAAAACATGTCCATTGACAGGCGCTTGGCCGGTTAGGACGCTGACACCCACAGAGCAGTACCGTCACTTGCTGCCCTGCTTCTTGGGTTCTCACTTCCAGCCTTCGGTTTATTTGGACCCTGGTAGGCAGTGGTGATGGAGCCCAGCTTTTTATTATTGGAGACCCTTGGGGGCACTGGCTTAAGTTACTGGATTCCTGCAACCCATGTGGGAGACGAGGATTGAGTTACTGGCTCCAAGGTTCACAGAGCAACTGTTGTGAACATTTGGGGAGTGAACCCGTGTATGGGAGCTCTCTGTCTCCCTGCCTCTCAAATAAATGAATAAAAACTTAAAATATATCCAGCAAAATCTGAAAACTATACTATAGAGATTTGATACCAATGATCATTCATTTTTAAAAATACAAAATCTCGGCCGGTGCCGCAGCTCTCTAGGCTAATCCTCTGCCTGTGGCGCCGGCACCCCGGGTTCTAGTCCCGGTTGGGGTGCCGGATTCTGTCCCGGTTGCTCCTCTTCCAGTCCAGCTCTCTGCTGTGGCCCGGGAAGGCAGTGGAGGATGACCCAGGTCCTTGGGCCCTGCACCCACATAGGAGACCAGGAGAAGCACCTGGCTCCTGGCTTCGGACCGGTGCAGCACTGGCTGTAGCAGCCATTTGAGTGGTGAACCAACAGCAAAAAGGAAGACCTTTCTCTCTGTCTCTCTCACTGTCTAACTCTGCCTGTCAAAGTAAATAAATAAATAAATAATACAAAATCTCTTCATTAATTTTAGGAAGTTTCACATGGTTCCTTTTTTCCCTGCAAATATTATTATATTTTCCACCCAGAATTTTTTCTTAATATACCATGTTTTTCAAAGATTTGTTTATTTTTATTTATTTGAAAAGCAGAGTGACAGAGTGAACAAGATCTTCCATCACCATTTCACTCCCAAATTGGCCGTAACAGCTGAGGCTGGGCCAGGCTGAAGCAGGAACTCCATCTGAGCCTCCCGTGTGAGTGCAGAGGCCCTAGCACTTGGGCCATCCTCCTCTGCTTTTCTGTGCTCAGTATCAGGGAGCTAGATGGGATGCAGACTGGCACTCTGATATGGGATCCAGACATTGCAAAAGGCAGATTAACCCACTGTGCCACAATACCAGCCCCTACTGTGTTTTTATGCTATAAAGGTTTCTATTGATTATCCAAGTCAAATTTCTACAAGAAATATATATAAAGTTTAGAATTTTTTAAAATTTCCTGTGACTAGGACCTGATTGTTAATTTAAAAAATGCTCGGGGCCAGCACTGCAGCATAGTGGGTAAATCCGCTGCCTACAGTGCTAGCATCCCATATGGGCGCCGGTTTGAGTCTCGGCTGCTCCTCTTCCGATCCAACTCTCTGCTGTGGCCTGGGAAAGCAGTAGAAGATGGCCCAGGTCCTTGGGCCCCTGCACTCGCATGGGAGACCTGGCTCCTGGCTTCGGATTGGCGCAGCTCCAGCCATTGCGGCCAATTGGGGAGTGAACCAACAGATGGAAGACCTCTCTCTCTGCCTCTCCTTCTCTCTTTCTGTAATTCTGACTTTCAAGTAAATAAATAAATCTTTTTTAAAAATTCTCAATTATGCTATTAATATTATAAGACATACTAATTAAAATAACATGAGTTTTAATAGACAGAAGCAGGAATTTTTTGTTCTTTTCTTTTTTGAAGGAAAAATTTTGTTGGAAATATATATCTAAGTAAATGACGTGAGCCCTTTCTTTTCCTTTCAATTGGTTTGTATATCTTGGATAAATACGACTTTTCTGCTGGAACAAGCTAAGGCTTGTTAGTATCAGTCCTTTCCATTATTTTATTTTTGAAGATATAAATACTAGGAAATCTTATTTGTATTTTTTATTTATTTGAGAGACAGGGGTGGGAGGGGATGTGGGGGCAGAGACAGAGAAATCTTCCATCCTCTCTGGTTCACTTCCCAAATGCTCACAGCAGCTGGAGCTAGGCCAAGCCACAGCCAAGAACTGGGGTCTAAGTCTGGTTTCCCACATGGGTAGCAGGGCCCGTGTGCTTGAGCCATTACTGATGTCTTTCAAGGTTCACATCAGAGGGAAGCTAGAGGCAGAGCTAGGACCTGCCCCAGCGCCGCAGTGTGGGAGGTGGGTGTCCCACACAGTGTCTTAGCCGCTGTGCCAGATTCCCGCCCCTACTGGGAAGTGTCACTCATAATTAGACAGGAAAGTGAGGGTTTTTGTTACAGACACGCACAAGATATGGTGATTCTCAGACCACACACAGGTTCAAGGATTCACTAACAGGACTTATTGGAAACTTGCTAAAACCAACATAAGATTCACCAAAAGCTGTTAGACCCACAGTTACAGTTATACAGTGAAAGACTACAGATTAAAATCAGCCAAGGGAAGGTGGTGTGGATGGGGCAGAATCCAGAGGAGTTCCTGTGATCTTGCGTTCACCCCTCCCAGTGGAGCTGTGGAGGTGTGCAGTTCTCCCAGCAGCAGCGGCGTGTGGTAGTTCAGATGGAGTGTGCCGGCAGGAGCAGCTCCCGGCAGCCTTGCAGTCTGGAATGACTGCTGGGGCTCCGCCTCATAGGCATGGCTGACTATGGACGTGGCTGACCTTAATTCCCAGCTCCTCCGGGGTCAAGCTGATTCATATGACTGAAGCCCTCTCTAAATCACGTTGTAAGCATAGACTTTCTGGCATGGCCTAGGGTGCCCAGATAAGCACTCTGATAAAGCAGGACATTACAAGTGCTTAGTATCTACTTCCCAGGAGCCAAGGACAAAAGCCAGCCTTCTCTTTGAGCAAGGTTAATTCCTGACTGTGCACCAACCATATCACTCAGTCATTTGGACTCATTCC
The DNA here is from genome assembly GCF_033115175.1 of Lepus europaeus. Lineage (NCBI taxonomy): Eukaryota > Metazoa > Chordata > Mammalia > Lagomorpha > Leporidae > Lepus > Lepus europaeus. The sequence goes on along the minus strand of NC_084827.1, from coordinate 2,377,233 downwards.
TTCACTTTTTAAAAAAATTTATTTGTTTATTTATTTAAAGGCAGAGTTAGAGAGAGGAAGAGATAGAGAGCTTCCTTCCCCTGGTTCACTCCCCAAATGACCATAATGGCTGGAACTGGCCTGGTCCAAAGCCACGGGTTGGGAGCTTCTTCCTGGTTTCTCACATGGGTGCAGAGTCCAAGCACTCAGGCATCCTCTGCTGCCTTCCTATGTACATCAGCATGGAGCTGGATCGGAAATGGAGCAGCCAGGACTGGAACTAGCTCCCGTGTGGAATGCCGTTGTCACAGGCAGTGGCTTTACCCACTATGCCACAACGCCAGCCCCTTGAAGTCATTCCTAAAATATACCAAAAACTACATAGTAACTTGTCATTAAAAATTATTTGGGGGGGGCTGGCACTGGCACATAGCAGGTAAAGCCACCTCCTGTAGTGCTGGCCCCCCATATGGGTGCTGTTTCAAGTCCCAGCTGCTCCACTTCCAATCCAGCTCTCTGCTATGGCCTGGGAAAGCAGTAGAAGATGGCCCAAGTCCTTGGACCCTTGCACTCGCATGGGAGACCAGAAGAAGCTCCCGGCTCCTGGCTTCGGATCGACGCAGCTCCTTTGCAGCCATTGCAGCCAACTGGGGAGTGAACCAGCGGATGGAAGACCTTTCGCTCTCTGCCTCTCTCTCCCTCTCTCTCTGTGTGTAACTCTTGACTTTCGAATAAATAAATCTTAAAAAATAAATAAATAAAAAATAAAAATTATTCTGGGGCCGGTATTGTGACACAGTGGGGTAAGCCCCTCCTTGTGACACCAGTGTTTTATAGGGGCACCTATTTAAGTCCTGGCTGCTCCACTTCAGATCTAACTGTCTGCTAACATACCTGGGAAAAGCAGCAGAAAAAGATGGCTCGAGTCCCTGGGCCCTGCACCCACTGGGAAAGCCAGAGATGAAGTTCTAGGCTCCTAACTTCAGCCTCATCCAAATCCTGGCTATAGTAGTCATTCAGAGAGTGAACCAACAAATGAAAGATCTCTCTCTCCCTCTTCCTCTTCCTCTATCACTCTGCCTTTCAAATAAAAATTAGTTGAATGGCCAACTGACAATTCAGTTAATTTTGTTGATTTGAAACCAACTGTCTTATAAAGGGATTTGTACCCATTTATTAGATCCCAGTTGGATACCAATATTTGGAAATATCGCTTTGATGCCCACATGGATTTGGCAGTCCAGAATGTATAGTACAGTTAGATTCCATATGTGTAAAAGGTATGCCTTTACTCTAATGTGAGAGTGGGGCCTTAACTACAGGAGAGATGAGAAAGAAAGGTAACCTTTATATTTCCACTTGAGAGGTCCTCGGGCAAATCAGTTTTTTAGGAGGGTGTAGGGTAATTGATATAGAAATTAATTCCCTTAAAACTACCATGTCTGTATATTTCTGGTAGAATCTTCGCGGAACCCTAGCATACTTCACCCTAGTTTGCAGACCATACACATGTGACATGGTTAATCAGTAAAAATGTATATTTCACCTAATTGAATTGTTAAACATTGAAAACCTCTTATGTCCAGAGGCAGGGTAGTACAGCTTTTAAAAGAAGAAAAACAAATGCATAAATACATGACTGTGAGATAGGTGCTCTGCTCTGTGAGCATCCATAGTCACTGGGGAGCACAGGTGAGGTCCTTATTCAGGAAGGTGAGTAGCCGTGTAAGGCGGTCAATGTCACCATACCTGCTGTGAAGGATGGTACCACTTTTCCGTCAGTTGGGCCTTGATTCCCCTGGATCTCTGATAGCTGGAGACCAGGGCCTGGGAGGGCACTGCAGGAGAGCAGAAGCAGAATCAGTGTACAAGTGGTCGCAAGCAGCTTTGCATGATGACCACAAAATACCTGATGCAGCTGACTTGATAAACATAACAGGTTTATCTCACTAGCAGTTTGGGAGACTCAAAGTCCAAATAGCATAAGTGCAGGTGTGGCAACCTCTGTTTGACTACATCAACCCATGGTGTGGATTTCGATGGCGGAAGCTCTTGTCAGACTGAGCATTCAAATCTCAAGCTAAGAGCAGAGAGTAGGTGAGGGGTTTTGTAATGACCCTTCTGTGAGATCTAGAGAGGTCACAAGAGAACTGCCTTTGGAGAGTATGTCCACATGACCTAAGGACCTCCCACCAGGCCTGCCTCCCTGTAGTGTCACCCTACGTGTCGGGCCATTGGGGAACTGGCAAACCACAGCAGATGGTCTTCTCCAAACTCCTCTTCATTACTTAGCTCTGTTATCTTGGCCAAGTTACCTAATCTGAACTTTGGATTCCTCATCTGTAAAAGGGGTTTGATACCGACTTGTAGAATTATTTTGAGTTTAAGCTTAGATGACATCTGTAATCCAAGGGTCCCATGGTTTTTATATCTTTTCTGTTAATAGCCAGGTAAGAATATCTAAACTGTTGTCCAGTGTGACTGTAAGGCAGTCCAGACCTTTTCTCTCAACTTCAGAAATGCTTTACCTTCTTCTAATCGTTATCACCTGTTGCTCCAAGGGATTATTCCAGGTTGCTCCTAGATTTCTGAGATGGATGGGGCCAGCATTGTGGTGCAGCAGGTGAAACACCATCTGTGACCCCGCATCCCATATGGTCACCAGTTCCTGTCCCACCTGTTCCACTTCCCATTCAGCTCCCTGCTAATGGTCTGGAAAAAGCAGTGGAAGATGGCTTAGGTGTTTGGGCCCCTGCCATCCATTTGGAGACCGGGATGAAACTCCTGGCTCCTGGCTTCAGCCTGGCCCAGCTCTGGCTGCTGCAGCCATCTGATGGGAGAGCTCTCTGTCTCTCCCTCTCTCTGTCTCTTTGTAGCTCTAACTTTCAAATAAATAAATAAATATATTTTAAAAAAATAATTCTAAGGTTGCTGTCTTTCATTAAAATGATGTTATGACTACCTGGTAGTATAGAAGGCAGTATAGAAGAAAACTGCATTTTCTAACCATCATCCTTTTATCCTGTACTATAACGACCACACTGAGATCAAAGCCTTACCTAAGGTCTTATAGTACAAAATAGGAAATAAAGTCTGCTCTGTTAAACCTGTTTCCTCTAAGATCAAAACCCTTCCTCTCAGGTCCTCTCCTCCCTGAATCCCAAGATACCCAACCTCCTTCTCTGCCTACTCTCAAAGGAACCAAAAATTAGAAAATTCAGAAACTAGAATAATTATAAAACTCTGCTCATGGAAGGCAAGACTTTTTAGAGCACTTTTGAAAAAGGAACGTTTCACTTCAGCTGTCAGTAGTTTCACCTTCTCTGGAGGAGGCTTCGGTTCTCAGATTTGTGGGATCAAATACCTCATTCGAGTTTCGACAACAAAAGGGCTTCACATACAGCAGAACAACTGCCTTTTTAAGAGGTTGACTTTCCGGTACTACTGCGCGTATTTAAAGGACTTAAAAGATACTCAGTAATCGGAAGTCTTCGGTAGCTTTTGTTGTTGTTTTCAGAAGAGACACTGTCAGATCATCACCCAGTGAGTGGGAAAATGGGCTGGGGACGTAGAGACTGAAGGTAGAGCAGCCCTTTGCCAAAGTCCTGGGACCATACAGGGCTGGGCTTGCAGCCAGTGCCCACAGCCTGGGAGGTGGGGATCCAACTTTATTGAAGTGTAATACACATACAGAAAAGTACAAATCTCGGATTTTGCATGTTGAATTTTCAGTGTTTATGTATTTTAACTTACATACAAGCTTCTATGATTTGCTTCTGTTTTTCTCTCTAGATCATTTTTATGGTGGGACGTGGCTACCTGTCTCCAGATCTCAGTAAGGTACGGAGTAACTGTCCGAAAGCCATGAAGAGATTAATGGCAGAGTGCCTCAAAAAGAAAAGAGATGAGAGACCACTCTTTCCCCAAGTAAGGAAAAGCTTCAGAGCACCTAGGAAACCAGACTGACATTCAGGGCAGACTTTGAAACGCTTGTTCAGGGATAGTTTATAATTCATGGGTTTGGGATCCATGTGATTGTATTATGTACAGACTTCAGATAACTAAGCACAAGAAAATAATTTCATAAAAGTTAGAGGGGCCAGCGCTATGGCACAGTGGGCTAAACCTCTGCCTGTGGCGCCGGCATCCCATATGGGTGCTGATTCATGTCCCGGCTGTTCCACTTCCACTCCAACTCTCTGCTATGGCCTGGGAAAGCAGTAGAAGATGCCCAAGTGCCTGGGCACCTGCAGCCTCGCGGGAGACCTGCAAGAAGCTCCTGGCTTCAGATGGATCCAGCTCCAGCCATTGTGGCCATTTGGGGAGTGAACCAGCACATGGAAAACTGTCTCTCCCTCTGTCAGTAACTCTGCCTCTCAAATAAATAAATAAAATCTTAAAAAAAGAAAGAAAGAAAGAAATTTGGGATCCCAATACAAAACTCAGAAGCTTGTATTTGTCCAGCAATTTTTAAAACTTTTTGGTCTCAGAGCCCTTTTCCACATTTTGTTTTATTTTATTTTTGTTGTTGGTTTTTTTTAAAGATTTTTTATTTATTTGAGAGGTAGAGTTATAGACAGTGAAAGGGAGAGAGAGAAAGGTCTTCTATACCCTGGTTCACTCCCCAGAAGGCCACAATGGTCAGAGCTGGGCTGATCTGAAGCCAGGAGCCAGGAGCTTCTTCCTGGTCTCCCACGTGGGTTCTGGGGCCCGAGCACTTGGGCCATCTTCTGCTTTCCCAGGCCACAGCAGAGAGCTGGATCGGAAGAGGAGCAGCCAGGACTAGAACCAACACCCACATGGGATGCTTGCCTCAGGCTGAGGACTGACTTACTGCACCGCAGCACCGACCCCTTTTATTTTTTTATTTGAAAGGCACAGTTAGAAAGAGGGAGAGACATGGAAATATTCCATCCAGTGGTTCACTCCCCAAATGGCCTTAATGGCCAGAGCGGGGCCAGACTGAAGCCAAGAGCCAGGAGCTTCTTCCAGGTCTCCCATGTTGGTACAGTAGCCCAAGGACTTGAACCATCTCCCACTGCTTTCCCAGGTGCATTAACAGGGAGCTGGATCAGAAGTGGAGCAGTTGGGACTTGAGCCAGTACCCATATGGGATGCCAGTGTCACAGGCAGTTTTACCTATTATGCCACAACACCAGCCCCCGATTTTTTTCTTTAAGATTTGTTTTATTTATTTGAACGGCAGAGTTACAGAGAGGGAGAGAGAGAGATCTTCCTTCCACTAGTTTATTCCCTGAATGGCCACGTAGTTGGGACTGGGCCAGGCCAAAATCAGGAGCGTGAAACTCCATCTAGGTCTCCCATGTGGGTGCAGGGGTCCAAACACTTGAGCCATCATATGCTGCTGTTCCCGGCGCATTAGGGAGCTGGGTCGGCAACTAGAGTCCCAGCTGTTCCACTGATAATCCAGCCCCAGCTAATAATCTCTAACAAGCCTCACAGAGAACTAAACTGCTGTAGTACATACTGTAATATAAATTCAATGTTTCCTGATGGTTAGGAAGTGCCTGGTAACACTGAAAAAATAAGCCTAGGTGAATGACGATTTCAGAGGGAAGTGCTGACTCTCCTAGTAAGGCTGCTACAGCATTTCAGCAGTGTGCCTTTGTGAGCCCTCGGTGATTTTCTGTTACGAAGTGCAGTGTTACTTACAAGACACTGTTACAGGAGCCAGCATCATGGCTTAGCACGTGAAACCACTGCCTGTGACACCAGCATCCCATAGGTTTACCAGTTCGTGTCCCAGCTGCTCCACTTCAGATCCAGCTCCCTGTTAATGGCCTGGGAAAAACAGTGGAGGACAGCCCAAGTGCTTGGGCCCCTAACACCCACTTTGGAGACCCAGATGAAGCTCCTGGCTTCTGCCTGGCCCAGCCCTAGCCATTGTGACCACCTGGGGAGTGAACCAATGGATGGATGATCTCTGTCTCCCCCTCTTTTTCTGTAACTTTCAAAATAAATAATTTTTTTTTAAAAAAGTCACTATTACAGGATTAAGATTCACTGATCCTTGTTTTTTATAGAAAAGCTTTTTTTCTTCTCTAAAGAATTAAAGAAGATAGAATTGATGATTTTAACAAATCTCTCAAGGGGCTACCTCAGAAGTAGTATATGAAGGTGCTTCAAAAAGTTCATGGAAATGAAATTAATAGTGTGTATCTTCCAAGCACCCACATATATTTCACATATTGGGATTCTAGGTTTTGAAGAAGAGGTTTTGTGGTTTTGGTTTGTTTACCTCAGAGTACCTCCGGTTTAAGACTACCAAAGTGAAAGACCAGCATTGTTGACCATTGTCAGCAGGGCCTACACCGAGGTGCTAGGATTTCTTATTTAGCAGGGTTGCCGTTACTGCAATTACATCCTTAAGCCTACTTTTTAAAATGATATGAAAGGATAGGGTTGGCTCTATGGCACAGCGGGTTAATGCACTGGCCTGAAGCTCCAGCATCCCATATGGGTGCCGGTTCGAGACCCGGCTGCTCCACTTCTGATCCAGTTCTCTGCTATGGCCTGGGACACCCACATGGGAGACCTGGAAGAAGCTCCTGGCTCTTGGCTTTGAATCGTTGTGGCCAGTTGGGGAGTGACCCATCGGATGGAAGACCTCTCTGTCTGTCTGTCTCTCTCTCTCTCTCTCTCTACCTTTCCTCTCTGTGTAACTCTGACTTTCAAATAAATAAATAAATCTTTTTTTTTAATTTAAAAATAAAATTATATGAAAGGAGAAAAATGCTCAGACTTCTCAATGTAACATTTCATCCATCACATAAAAATATATGTGTACATTATTAGAGGCTACTACTTTTGGGAATTATTTTCACATTTTTAAAAAAGATTTATTTATTTATTTATTTATTTGAAAGCTAGAGTTACAGAGAAAGAGAGAGACAGAAAGAGAGGTCTTCCATTCACTGGTTCACTACCCAAATGGCTGCAGCTAGGCCGATTTGAAGCCAGGAGCCAGGAGCTCCTGGCCATCTTCCACTGCTTTCCCAGGCCATAGCAGAGAGCTGGATCGGAAGTGGAGCAGCCAGGACTCGAACCGGCGCCCATATAAGATGTCAGCACTGCAGGCGGAGGTTTAACCTACTAAGCCACAATGCTGGCCCCCTGTTTTCACATTTTTGTTACCTTTTCACACAAAAACAACTCTGTGCCGCATAACTATGAAATATGAAATTGTTCATAGTAGTAAGATAGAAAGGTTTTCCTAAGCAAGAGGCAAAGTCCAGAAGTTACAGAGGAAAAGATTAACATATATGGCTACAGTAAAACTTTAAATGTATACATTGTAAATGAAAATAGAAAAATAATTGTAGTAATATTTATACAAAGGACTCCTACAGATCACTAACTAAAATATAATAGAAAACAAAAGATATTAGCAGAGTAATCACAAAAGAAATACAGATAGGAGGCAACTTAGGGAAAGATGTGAAGACTTCATTGGCTCAGTAAAATACAAAGGCACACCACAGTGAAGTACGTTTTGATTTTTGTCTGTCAATTTGCCAGTATCCAGAACTAAGAACAGTGTTGAGAGAAGGAAGGAGCATTCTTTTTGAAAATTTTAACAATATAGGTGGGAATGTAAGTTGTTTTTTAGAAGGAAGTGGTGGAATCTATAAATTTAAAATACTGGAAAAAAACTTGCTGCAGAACCTACTTCCATAAGTATTCGTATATACATACAAGAATGGTTACTATAATGGGGAAAATTACAGAAAAAAAAGATTTAGATAGCTATATAGGGGCCGGTGCTGTGGTGTAGCAAATAAAGCCGCCGCCTGCATTGTCGGCATCCCATATGGGCACCAGTTCAAGTCCCGGCTGCTCCACTTCCAATCCAGCTCTCTGCTATGGCCTGGGAAAGCAGCAGAAGATGGCCAAAGTCCTTGGGCCCCTGCACCTATATGGGAAGACCTGGAGGAAGCTCCTGGCTCCCATTGGGAAGTGAACCAATGGATGGAAGACCTCTCTCTCTCTCTCTCTCTCTCTCTCTCTCTCTCTCTCTCTCTGCCTCTCCTTCTCTCTCTGTGTAACTCTGACTTTCAAACAAGATAGATATATATACGGCATGGATGTTAATGAGGGACGATGAAGGCCGGCGCCATGGCTCAACAGGCTAATCCTCCGCCTTGCGGCGCCAGCACACCGGGTTCTAGTCCCGGTCGGGGCTCCGGATTCTGTCCCAGTTGCCCCTCTTCCAGGCCAGCTCTCTGCTGTGGCCAGGGAGTGCAGAGGAGGATGGCCCAACTACTTGGGCCCTGCACCCCATGGGAGACCAGGATAAGCACCTGGCTCCTGCCATCGGATCAGTGCGGTGCGCTGGCCACAGCGCACCAGCCGCGGTGGCCATTGGAGGGTGAACCAACGGCAAAGGAAGACCTTTCTCTCTGTCTCTCTCTCTCACTGTCCACTCTGCCTGTCTTAAAAAAAAAAAAATGAGGGACGATGAAAACAGTTCAGTAAAAGAAGTGTGGTATGACGCCACGTCAGAAGGTGTTGAGGAGAGCTCTGTTTTCATATGCACATGGTTGTGCTTAGGAGAGGTCTACAAGACAGTAGAGTAACCGTGGGTACCCATGGAGGGTGAGGTTTATGAGTCTTGCACTTGTTTCTTTATTCCTGTTATGCTTGGAATTTTAAAATTTGTCTAATATCACTTACTTTGTTGCCTTTCTTAACTAATCATTATAAAGATTATAGTTTAACTGTTAAAGGTTTTGCTAGCTCAGGATAACAATAATAATAATAAAGATTGCTAAAGTTGTGTTGAATGTAACGTGTGCCAGGCGTTGTGCCAAGGCCTTCATACAGATGCCCCGGTTATGAGCATGCACCATTATGCTGAACGCCCTCAAAGGCCAGAGCCCATTTCCTTGTATCTTCAAATTTGTACATTTCTATGCTTCATGTATCGCTGCCTACTTGTCGAGTTTTTCTGTCTTCACTCTTAGGTTGTCACCTGTCACTTCTCATTCATGTGCCACTAGCAGTTTGGGTCACTGGGTGTCCTACTTTTAATTATGCTAAATTTCTTTCGAGGTAGTCATATAAAAATTACACTCCATCTTCTTCCCAAGTAGGACTTGTGGTTTATGGCAAATTAAGTATAGGTTTTGAATTTTTGTATTTATAGCTCCGAGACTGGCAAATGGTCTAAAATATAAATTTAGTTAATTATGAGTTATGTACCTCATACAATGTATAGAAACAAAAGCTGTAGTCAATTGGTAGCTTTCTTTTGTTCTTCAGGAAAAAATAATAAAGTGTCTTTAAATAATGTGCAGGTATTTATGATATTGAAAACAATGTAAGATTTCAGATGCTTTCTTATAAAATATAATGGAGTTCTTAGAGATTTGTGTCATATTTTCTTTTTTTTAATATGTCTTTGGTTTTTGCTTGTTTGTTTGTTTGTTTTGTAGATTCTCGCCTCTATTGAGCTGCTGGCCCGTTCATTGCCAAAAATCCACCGCAGTGCATCAGAACCCTCCTTGAATCGGGCTGGTTTCCAAACAGAGGATTTTAGTCTATATGCTTGTGCTTCTCCAAAAACACCCATCCAGGCAGGGGGATATGGTGCGTTTGCTGTCCACTGAAACAAATTAAATGAGTGAGAGATTACAGGAGGGTAGCAACAAAAGGAAAATACGCGAACACATGTTTGCTTATATGTTAAATGGAGTAGGATGTGCTTTTTTTTAAAAAAGGTGAACCAAAGAACACTTGTGGCTTAAAGACTGGAGATGTTTTTTTCCCAATCTAAAATTCATTCCTAAGATTGGATTTTCAACAACCACAGGTAAAAATACACAGATATTGCTAAAAATTGGCAGTGCCTCTTCCAGAGGCTTTGATTCCTGTCCCAAGTTCGTTTCATTCACTTGGCTATTCTAATTATTAAATTGGACTTGACTCACGCAGCTTCTGTTGTTAGCTCTCACTCGTCAGTCGGTGCTCCAGAGGACTTGACCTGGTGTGGTTGCAAGTGGAGGCTGACACTGGCTTAGCCCGTGCTGCATCAGACTCACGGAGCAGATCTAGTCCAGGACGTCCCTAGGGTTGAATCATCCTAATTGCAATTGTAAAGTTATTTCTATAACCATTCCTTTTTACTACAGTTTAGAAAGAAATTTCAGATGTGCTTTATTTCTATGAAGTGATAGACTAAATTTCTTTTTATAAATTGTGGGTGCAAATGACCAGAGATGTTACTGAGAAGTGGCATGTTTGACATGAGTAAAGTAGTTTACCTTTGGATTTTTAATGGGAAAAATGTTATAAATTAGAGTTCTTTTAGATAATGTTTCTTTATATATTAAGGATATCTTACAAACGTAAGAGCCCTCTGATCTCTCTCCCACATCCTCCCACCCCAATCTTCACAGAATTCTGTGAAAACTGTTAGGGTTGTTTTCCTCTGGGTGACTGTAAGCTGTTACTTCTCACGGGACACATTTTAGCAATCACCATCTCATGGTGTCTCACAAGATTTCTGTCCTCTTTATAATCTTTTCCAGCAAGACTCTACTTATGATGAGTGAATACAGTTCTTTTGTTGTGTTATTATTCCATGGTGTAAAGTATTGATTAATGCTTGCTATTTTCTTTCTTTTTTTTTTTTTTTTTTTGAAAGGCAGAGTTAGTGAGAGAGAGAAACAGAGAGAAAGGTCTTCCTTTTTCCATTGGTTCACCCCCCAAAATGGCTGCCATGGCCGGCACACTGCGCCGATCCAAAGCCAGGAGCCAGGTGCTTCTCCTGGTCTCCCATGGGGTGCAGGGCCCAAGCACTTGGGCCATCCTCCACTGCACTCCCGGGCCACAGCAGAGAGCTAGACTGGAAGAAGGGCAACCGGGACAGAATCCGGCGCCCCAACCGGGACTAGAACCCGGTGTGCCGGCGCTGCAGGTGGAGGATTAGCCAAGTGAGCCACGGCGCCAGCCGGTTAATGCTTTCTAATGCCTGCACTTTCTTATTAAAAAAAAAAAAAAAGACTAAAAGGTGTCAGTCAGTGTGTTCTGAAGCAGCAGGAAAGCCGCTCTGCTGCCCCTGCTTCCTAGTCTGTCCGGGACCCAGAGCTGCCCTGTTACCTCCATCTTCATTCGCTCACCTCGGATCGAGGATGATTCAGTACCGCCGACCATTCACAGTTACGCCGGTAGACAGACAGTATCTGCATGAATGCCGTGCTTTGAAGTTAATAGAGAAGACATTTGGGGAGATTTTAATAGTACTGTAGTTTTCAAGTATCATAAACAGATGCTGAAACACTTCCTTTGTTTGCTTAAATTTCACCCAGAAAAGCCACTTGTTAATAATTATGATACACCTTTTCAGTTGGTGGCTCAAGGTAAGTAATCCCATCACGATTTTCCAGATTGATTCATGACTTTGAATTTAGGTAAAATAATGAAAAAGCACATTTCTCATCATTTGAAAAACGAGAATAAGAAAGGGATGTAGGAATAACATACTGGAAGACATCAAGCTGCATGATATCAAAATCCTGCAGTGACATTAACGATACATTTAAATTATTAGAGGGATTTTATTTATTCACAAATAAGCATGTAGCTGAAAAAGTCTTCACAACATTGACTTTGTGCAGTGTTTAAAGGGGGTTTGAGCATTCTGAAGCGCAAGGTCGTGGGGTTGTTGTAGACAGAGCTCTTTCTGTGCTCCGCAGTACACACCAGCCTCCCTGTGATCTTTCATCCTTCACTCCCCAGCATCACCCTTCCCGGTCCTGCCATCTGCATCTCCCTCTTTTCCTCTCTGCCATTCCCAGGGGGCATTGCGGAGCTCTTGGAGCTGCCCAGAGACCCACTGTGCCACCCCATAGACACGCAGTGTGCCTCCAGGGGTCACATGGTGTGGAGCCGTCCAGAGACCCACTGTGCCACCCCATAGACACGCAGTGTGCCTCCAGGGGTCACATGGTGTGGAGCCGCCCAGAGACCCACTGTGCCACCCCATAGACACGCAGTGTGCCTCCAGGGGCCGCATGGCAACTCTCTTCTCCCTTCCAAAATGGCCCCACTGGAAATGTTAGTGGGAGAACACGAAAAATATGGCAGGTGAGCTGTTTAGGTAAACATGAGTCTGGAGAAACAGGAAGCATTAAGATTAAATCAGCTTCCCTTTTGGTCATCGTCCTTGTTGTCATTTGTTATGTTTTTTGTTCTATACTGATTTTAAATATACTCTCCAAATAAAGAAAACCAATTTTTCCTAACCATAGAAGAGATAATCTCTTTGATAATCACTTGTTTTGTGACTCACTGCTTCTTTCCTAGAGCCTGAGCCCTCTTTCTATTATTGTTTATTTCCTTCAGGAAACAACCTTTTTACAAGTTGTTTTATGGTTTAAAAGTTTTGCTAGTCATTGATAAGAAGTGAGATTTGTCCTCATTTTAGTTAGGGATCACAGGACTCACTCAGTGTCTCAGGCACATTTATTTCCAGGTATTAAAATGTCATACTGGTGGTTGAAATCCTAAACCAGTAATGAAAATCAGCCTCTGCAACGTTAGCTTTTTGACACCCTGGGGTAAATAACTTTTTCCGTCAACTGAATCACTTTCAGCTGAAGGAGATGATCCTTTAAAAAATTCTGAAATAGGTATTTCGTGACTAAGCCTTTTATCAGTTATAGTCCTATTTGAACAAGAGTTTGCTGCATTAGTAAGCATTTCTACAACCTGTTTTATTTGCATAAGAAATAACCTTTTAGATTTTTCATAACATACTTTATCTCTAAAAATTGCATCAAATTATATACATATAATGGCCATTAAAATACATTTTATTCTGAATTAGAGGGTAATTGGTAAGGTTTTTAAACTAGTTAATAATGTCTTTAGCTTTAAAAATATATATATAATATTTCAGGAGTCAAAATCACAAGGTCTCATTCTTTAACGTCTTCCCAAATATTCTCTGCCCTGTTTCTAAATAAAGTCAGATGGAGGAAAGACCTCAGGTTTTCCTCGACCTGAAAAGATAGGGAGAAGATAGTTCATGTTGCCCTCTAGTTAATTTTTCTGTTAGCAAATTAATAGTGAGATTTTCAAAAAGTCACAAGATGTAGGTATTTCATATTAAGTAACTTCACACATAGCGAATTGCCTTTTCAAATAATGAATTGTAGGTGGAATAGGAAAAGACTTAGAGATAAGCCAGAAAAAAACAAGTAAGGACATGTGTATTTTTTTTTCCAAAAGCAGATCTGTTGCTTGTTATCCACATCTTTTTGTTTATATTCTCTCTGATTGGGGAGACACCTACAGAAAGAGTTCTACTTGATCGATTCTTAGTCTCTTCTTATTATGTTTTTCTTGAACTCAAAGTCTGATTATGAAAAGACTTGATTCCATTAGAAGCAGAAGACTTTTAGTAGATTGACCTTTAGTGTCTGCTTTGATTTGGAGTTTGTTAAGATTTTGTTCTTGTTTGTTTTTATTTTTAAGGCTTATATTTTAAATTTATAGAACACTCTTCAACATAATAGAATGTGTAGTTGTTATAATGAATAGGAAGTATTTTCTGAAGGCCCAAGTATTTTTAGTATATATAAAATTTGGCTTAGGGTTTATTTTCCATTAATACAGTCCTCACTTAATAGATTATGTAATATTTTTATAAATATTCCTAATGTTCAGATCTTATTTTACACTGTCTTCCTTCAGTGGGCTTTGGATTTTAAGTAGATGCAGTGATTATTCATAAGAATGTAGCAAACCAATCCAAAGAAACGTATTAAATGACTGAAAATAGCAATCTTAGAGTCATGATTATTCAGAGCATCAGCAGTGAGGGGGAGAATGTGTATTTCTTGAGTCTGTTTGCCAAGAAGCCTCCGGTGGGTATAGTCTAAATGTTATTACTTTCCAAGGTCCTAATAATTTGTTTTTAAAAAAAAAAAAAATCAGTGCCAAACTCCTCAGTCCTTTTAACTGTAAGAGTAAAGTAGTAATTCTTTCATTCTTCCTGGTATTTTGCCTCAAAATACCTTGGATAATTGTTTGTTAAAAGGACTCCTTGGATGGGAAGAGTCTCTTCATTCCAGTACGTAGCTGTGTTTAGCGTGGTGAGACAAACACTGATCAGTGCAGACGGCGGAGAAGCTGTGAGCTGTCAGGAGCCGGCGCCGAGCCAGCGCCGGGTCTGCCCTCTGCCTCTGCAGTCCCAGCTGCGTCAGGCGGGCAGGCCACCTGGCTGCTCTGAACCTCAGCCTGCTCAGCTGGGAACTGAGGTCCTGCGCTCTGCCTCACGAGGGTCACTCAGAATCAGTTGCTGGTGTGTATGAACTGCAGTGAGGCGCCTGGCGTAGAGCAGGCACTCCGTTCTCATGTTACCAGCTTGCAAATCGGAGGGTCCCATCAGCCAGTCACTAGGGATCTGTGGTTTATTGGGACATTCCAACATTTTCAAGCAGCCAGGTGGAATCTAATAGCAGTCAGAAACCGGGTGGGTTACTCCTCAGGTGAACAGCGTGTGCACGTAAGTGACTGCTGAGATCCTTCCAGAAGCTGCTGCTCAGAGATCATGTTACATGTATGAAAGTAGCCTCCAATTGACTTTCACATCATCTTACACGTTTCTGCCTGCAGTTGTGTATGTGAATTTACCTTGGTAATTGGGGTGTAATGCTAAGGACCAATAAACTTTCACTGAATAAGAAAGAAAAAAAATGATCTTATGGCTGACCAAATGCTGGTGCTTGTCAGCTACTGACCAACTCCCAGAAATTAACTGTAGCGTCTCATGATTGGAGCTGGCCTTCGGTTCCGAGTAGAAGCTGTGGACAGAATGGGAGGTGGAAAATAATGTCACGAAGTCCCCAGATTGAGTAAGCCCGTGAAGCGTGCTACCTCAGAGGGACTTCTGGGGTTAAGGAACGCCTTGTGCTGAGAGTTCTGCTCAGTGGCTAATTTTTTTGGTGGTAGACAAATCATTTGACATGTTAATTTTATCTAGCAAAATGAGGTTGATTCCTACTTCTCTCTTCCTGATGAGTGGCATTATAATAATGTAATATGGTAGATGAAAATGAGTGAATAATTATGAGGGCAAAATATTGTGCGGCTCAACGTCACTATTTTGAGTCACTTTCCACGCAAGACCCAGCCGGGAGATTATCTGCAGGAGAATAGTTGGTGCTGCTGAACAGTATTCTACATACTGCTTCCACACACCTGGGTTCTTTCATGAGTTTAAGCCATTCCTGCTTCCCAGCTGGTGGTAGTGTAGCTAGGTTTGTGATATGTAACTAGTCGTCTTTCAGTAAGGTTCAGGTGAGGCTTTTCTGTGTCTCTAGGTTGAGATAACTTTTTTAAAATTAGCTTTTGTCCTCCCTCTACAGGAGAATTTGCAGCCTTCAAGTAGCCACACCATCATGGCAGCATCTACTCTTATTTCTTAAGTCTTGTGTTCGTAAAATTTGTTAACATCAAAACACAGTTCTGTTCCTCAAATCCTTTTTTAAAGATACCAGATTTCCAATGCATAAGCTGGTGTGGAACAGAATGGAGTTTCCTATTCAAGAAAAGAGGGAAGAATGTTTTAGGATCCAGAAATCTCTGCTGCCAGTGTTTCTTCAACACAAATACCACGTGCCCACTCCCAGACGAAGAGGAGAGACCCCGAGCCCTGACCTTTTGACGGTCAGGCGTGATGGAAAGTGCTGCTGCAGCTTGGGAGACTTGTGTGGGAAGATCTGCCGGTCCACTTGCCCTTCTGCCCGCCAGGCGGACGCGCAGCCGAGCCTCTGGCGGGGCAGTCCCGTCACCACGCACATCCTCTTGCCTGCTCTGGGAGTTTGTTGTGGAGCTCTTTCCCCGAGCTGTCCTGGGTCACTGCTGAGGGGCGGGACAGAAATGCAGCATGCCGTTCCTGTGGGGACGGTTCCTGGGCCGGTTGTGGCAAGGGGAAGCCAGGGTGAGAGGTGACCAGGCGCGGGGGTCTGGGCAGAGGGAAACGGGATGCTGCATCTTCTCCCTGCCCTCGCGGAGGGTCCGCTAACCACGCAGGCTGCAGGGCGCGTGCTCTCAGTGGGTCCAGCAGTGCGGGTGGCGGGGGACGTGTCTCCTCCACGTCGTAGCAGATTCTCAGGACAATTCAGTTTGTATCTTCCAGTCACCAAGCACTTACGTGGCTACTTTGTCCAGAGCATAAAATGCCAGGGGCAATAACTAATTAAAAGCCTACAAAACTGCTTAATAACAGTTTTGAATGTGATAAATTTGTGTAATTTAAATGTAAGATAAAGGTTTTAATTTCTGAGTTTCTTCTATTTTTATTAAAAAGAAAATCTCAAATTTAATTGAATTGGAATAAAAACACTTCCCATGAGAATTATAATGTCCTGAAAATTGTATTTTTGTTATATAAACAGCATTTAAAGAAAGATCATTATCCTTTTCTCTAAGTATGGGGAGTCTTAGCATAATGACAAATATTTATAATTTTTAAATTAATGATACTTGCTGGATCCACACTAATATCTTTGCTAATAATCTCATTGTTTCTTCCAACTTATTCCTACACTACATCCTACGTCTTCTTTCCTAGCCTTTTTTTTTTTTTCTAGAATATGCAACCTAAAATAAAAATGGTGGTGTCTCCATTCATTCTCCTGTTTTTCCCAAGCCTGGTCTTCAAAAGGTTGGGTGATTAGGCACCTGAGTTCCTCAGGCAGAGAACAGAAAATTTAGGAATATTGGAACTGAAGGAGAGTATGTGAAGCTTCATCAGTTGTTTTTACAGAAAAAGCTGATGTGGTATTAAGAACTTAATCTTTCTAACCTTTGCACAAATGAAGAAAATATGTAATTTATTTATAGCTTCCCTTGACCTTTATTGAAGGGTAGTATAAATCTGAGTAGTAGCAAAGAAAGTGTGGCTACTTGAGCGACAGATGCCTCCTCTCTCAGGAGTCCAGGGCCACTTACGGGAGTTAGCCCAGCTAAGCGGCAGCCAAGAACCTGCCTCAGGAGAGAGAGATGCTGTTCGTGGTTTCAGACGTAACTCCTGGTCCTGCTGTCTGTATTGCAGCCTCCTCGCTCCCATTAAGTGGTTTTGCTAACATACCTGTATTGGGTAGAAGGTCACTCAGAATTTCATGGACTTGAGAAAGGTTGTTCCAGGAACTTGGGAACTTGTTAACCTTTTTTGAAAAAGCGGTGTGTGTTTAAGTCTTACACGAGCAGAGCAGTGTCTTACAGAATTCAGAAACTGCGAAGTTGGAGTGATGCTTGGACTGGCGCCTTCCCTGCACGCGTTGCGGCCTCTTTCTGAAACGCACTGGGTGTGCTTTGTTAACTGTGTCTGTGTGGACGCTTTGAAACGTGGCTGTGCTCCCTTGGCCAAGGTTGGCTCAGAGCTTAGAGCTCAGCGGAGGAGGAGGCTTTGCAGGGTGAACCGCTTTCTTCCGTTTTCGAATGCGGTGCTATCGTCTGAATGAGGGCGGAGGCCTGATACCAAATGAAGCTGTGTCCAGAAGCCAGGCTCAGGGACTGAGAGGTTTGCCCGGTTTTTTTCCATCAAATAGTTTTCTTCTTTACTTTTTAAGTGACATGAAAAGGGGTCTCTTTTGAGTTAGATTTGCTTTATTTTTTGATGCTTAAACTACAGACAGGCTTGCTGAGCTCCTAAGAGAGAACACGAGGAAGAACTCCTCCCGTGTGCGAAGCACTTTGAGTCGTTTGTGCAGCCGGCGTGGCGGAGGGCGGTGACTCACTCCATGGCTGCTCCGCCCCTGTCTTGTAGCGGTCACGGTCACTCCCGTTCCTGGGAGTGGCTGCGGTGCCTTCTCTGAGGAATCTCACTTTTGATAGGGCGGGAGGAACTCTAAAGGAATGCTTTTCACCTGGACTCTGGCCACTGAAATAATATCGCCCCTCGGAAGTAGTTTGTAGACTTGTGAATTTAGAAATGCACTGTGGTCGTCTGCACGTAGGCGCACTCTAAGGGAAGATTCTGTCCAGCCGTCCGTGCTGGTTCCCGAAGGTCCCATCCCTGGCGGTGTGAGACCTGGGAGGACTCCCGGGGCACCTGGCGCTGATGCCCCGTGTAAGCTCCGAGCGCTGCGTCGGAGAGAGGGAGCACGGTGTCGGGGTCGAGAAGCTGGGCCAGAGCTGAGGGCGAAGGCGTCCTCGGGGCGCGGGCGCAGCTGGCTCGTGTGCCGCGCCGTGTTACTCTGCGCTGGTCGGGCTCTGCCGGAGGTGTGGACACCCTGTCCGCGCTCGCCGGCCCGGCCAGCCTCACGCTCCTCGCTCCGCGCCAGCCAGCTCTAGTTTGAAACACGTCGCAGGGCTCAGACGACCTCTTGAGAAACTGGCCCCTTCGGATGAGGTAGTGATAGTTCTGTATCTTAAAAGGTGAGGGGCAGGAGCTCTGGGACAGGGGTGCTGGAGGCTGACCTCCATGCCACCTGCATCGTAGCACTCCCATTTGTCCTCAAGGGCCTTGGACGTTGAAGCAGTGATGCTGTAAAACGTCCGAATGTGGCTGAAAGTGGCGCCAGAACTGCTCGGGTAGCTTTCAGAATTCTCACCGTACGTCTTCTGCAGGAACTGAAGTTGTTAGGGTATCACTCACTAAGGTGATCCAGCTTTTCATTCTCGGTAGGTTTGGCATGACAGCACATCTTCCTGAGCTAGCCACAGCTTTGTCACCTGCACGGTGCTCAGACTGCCCAGCTCAGAGGGGACAGTGGAACAGCAGCGCCTGGAGACGCAGGTGCCAGTCACCAGGCTGCAGGCAGACGGAGGCCAGAGAGGGAAGGTTGACGGAGTCTGAGCAGCAGATAGTTTCGCAGTCTTACATAGACATGGTGGAAGGCTCTAGAATACCTTGAGGATTTGCCAAATGATCTTACTGTGCCTTCATGAGCAATAACAAAGCTAAAATCTTAGCAGAAGTCAGTAATACATGAAGAGAGCAGCCACTCGTTTAACTCAGCTGTGTTAGTATTTTTTAAGCGTGCAATTTAGACTGCAAAGATAAATGCACTGAAGAGTTTATAGCCAAAACCGCATTTAAAAAATGAGGACACACAGGTAAATTTTCAGTGAATAAAATTATTTTTTTAAAGCACATAATAGAAATATTTATCACATAGAGCAACTAAGTTGAAAATACTGTTCCGTGACTTTCTAGAGAAACTTTTGTACTCCCATAGGTTCTTGAAAGCATGGGCCTTTTATATAACAAACGTTTGAGAGACGTTTTAAGAAACTGCTCTAGTTTAGGGTTGAAGTATTGCATGCTGGGCAGCAATTGTGTGCTAAACTAGTGAAAAGGGAGAAATTAAATCACAGGACAGCGTCTGATTGGATCCGTTTCCAGAGTGCTGCTGCCATCCTAGACACTGAAGTAGACACTTGCCTCCCAGGACTTGTCTGCCAACGAAGCTGGACTGTGCTACGCGCCTGCTCTGTGCGCGGTGAGTCTGGGATTGAGAGCGACCGGGCTGGCTCCACGGTGTGCTGCTGGGGTCTTGTTTCATCCCTCACGAATGTCAGCCTGTGTCTCCAGCATCCTGCAGTGTTTTCCTGAGATACTGCTGATGCCCGAGGGAGCTGAACGAGCCCTGGCTGAGGGCAGTCGCAGCCCTGCGCCCAGAGGTCAGAGGTGAGGGCCTGTAGGTTAGCCAGAGGAGAGTGACGTGGCCAGTGTCGCGCGGTCCACGCTGCTAGCTCTGGGGAAACAAAGTCATGCTAGGAGCCTTAGGTCAGCACAGTAGACAGCTCGCTGCTGCTGCTTTCAGATCACCTACTTTCATTCTCTTTGGGCAGAGACAGGTGGGAGTTGAATCCTAATTTCTGTTACATCTTACTTATCTTCATTTTGTTCCTAATTGTGGAAGGGGGGATTCACTGTTCCTACCAAGGCTGCTGATGAGAGGCTAAGGAACTGTTACCAGTGCTTTAAGAAACACCATAGCAGCACTTGCCACCTCCATAGAGTGAGTAGATTCCTTAGGTCAGAGTTCACAGCTTCACCTTGACATTTAGTTACATCATTAGATCAGTTTCATTAAAGTGTCTACTTTATTTAGCTGTTCCGAGTACAGTGATATAGCTAGTTCTCATGAGGACACAGCCAGTGCATTTCTTAAAAGAATTCTGTAGATTGAGATACTCTGAGAGAACGGAAATGTTTATTCGTGGTCATGTCAGAAAGTCTTTGTGTACAAACCCTCTTCGCCTGGCAGGCTGAGCCCGCACCTGCGGCCCCGTGCAGGGCAGCCGGGCAGGCAGAGGGGCAGCTGAAGAGGCTGCTCACAGGGCTGGGAATGGGAATGGGGTAAACTGCTTAGTCCCAGTTTGCAAGTTACTGTTGCATGTGTGTGTTCAGCCTTTTCAAACCCAGAGTTGCATAGGAAATGGCAGACTGGCATAAGCAACAGAGCTCAGACCAGGCACCAATGTAGAGAACCTGGACCACAGTGGGAGGCTGGGAGTAAGTCTGAGGATGGGGCAAAGCTAGTGTGAGAGTGGGAAGTTCTCCACAATCACCTAAAATGTAAGAGTGCAATCAACGTGCTTTTTATTCTAAGCTGTGAACGGTTTTTTGAAAAGAAATCATTCCTTCCAGATAACATCTGTGTATGCTCCACAGCTGATTGAGCAGCTGTGCAAGCACACGATGCCTTCTCATTCCTGTTGATGACCAACGTAAGTGGCTGGCCTTCGTCTTATTTCTCTTCATGTGGTTAGTTTACATACACGGGTGTGTGTGTGTGTGTGAGAGGGGGTGTGTGTGCACACACGCACGGTGCCCTTCTGCCTTCATTTGAAAACGCGCTCACTGGGCCCCCGGGTCAGTGACGGCATCGGGGGTGGCTCCACGCCTGGTGTGCATCTGACGCTTCCCTCAGCAGCGACTGCTCCTAGGATAGGGCCGTACGACTGACGGGGGTGACCTTCCCGCGGCAGCGCCTGTCTCTGAACTCTGCTCCGTAGTTGTGATTGCTTTTTGGTTTGGTTTAGACCAAGAAAGAGGAAACGTCCTCCCTTTTCATGTACGCGGATTGAGGACGCGACTCCTGCCAGGGAGAGAAGGGAACTGCTTCCTGTGTGCGGTGCAGGGAGCTCCCGCCCCGCGCACTGCAGCCCTGCAGCCCTGCAGCCCACCACTCACACATTCCTCTCCTTACTGCCAAAGGTTCAGGTTCCGTTCCGGTCAGTTCCACGCAAACACTGCACGGGTTCTCATGCAGTCCGAGGTGTGCCCAGTGACAGGATGGGGACTTTTTACTTGTCCACAGACCTCTCTTATACCTGCTTTGCAAAAATTACAATGGAGTAACTATTTTTAAAGCTTATTTTTCAATTCATAAAAAAGACATTTATTTTCAGTCAAATGGATAATGTCTCCTTCTTGTCCCTTAATCCTCAATGTTTGCTTGAACCTTTGCCTTTTTTTAAAAATCCTTCCCCACACCCACTTCCTGATCCTTTGGTTCTTTCCTGCTCAGGTCCCTTCATTTGTACTTTGGAGTTTTTCTCATGTAAATTTGTACAATGGAAAATATTGTTCAGTTTGGATAGAAAGCATGGAGAATTAAATAAAGATAGCTGAAATCAGATTGAAGACATTTATTTCTGTGTAAAGTTATTTAAAAACTCTGTATTATATAAAAGGCAAAAAAGTTCTATGTACTTGATGTGAATATGCGAATCCTGCTATAATAAAGACTGACTGCATGGACACGTCTTACCAAGGTGGTTTTTCTAGCGCTGTTCAGTTCAGGAACAGAGCAGTCTGGAAGGACTGAGAGGTGTGCGTCTTGTTTCAGCGGGGCAAGCGGCTCAGCTGTCCGTGTCCCGGCTTGGCGCTCACGGACACACGTGCTGCCCGACTGGGCCGGTGCTGGAGGGACCGCTGTCCTCGGCGTCCCCACACAGGCGGCAGTGGGCACCCTACCTAGTTCAGTCATTTCTAGAGTTCATCTGTGGAGCTGGACCTTCCGACTTGCCAACGCCAGTGCAGTCTCTCTAGGAACATAACGCGCACACACACACCCGTCTGCTGGGAAGTAAGAACACACAGGTTCTCTAATTTTTTTTTTAATGGTGGTTACCCCAGTGAGTTTCGTGCATGTGGTTTAGCTAATTAATGTTTGGAGAAACTCCTTGACAATGTCTATCAATGACTGGGTGAAGTTTCCAGGAAAGAAGTGAACAGTTTGAAAACTTCCCCTGCAAACGCCGAGCCTGAGCAGTCAAGGATTGGGCCCCCAGGAGCCTGGCCTCGGCCTCCTGCCCTGCCGCCAGACACCGCCGTCAGCACCTAGGTGTGTGTGCAGAACAGTTCTCTAATAAACACTCAGGAAATACGTTTCCCAAGGGACCTTTACACACAGCTAAAGCTGAATGACCATGGCCTGCCTAAGAGGTGCACCGGCTTCCCTTAAAACTGAGCCTGGAATTATGGGTGCTTTAGTCGTAAAGTTCTATGATAAAGACCTTTAGATACTTTTACCCAGGTCTGTGACCACTGGATCTACTGTCTGGATCATATAATTCTCCAACACAAACCTTAGAGCAGAGGCTCTGAGAGATGGGATGGGACTGCCTAGGCCTGTGTAGCCAGATCTGAGACAGCGCCGTGCGCTCCATCCCTCTCAAGTCCAGACAAGGTCCGTGTGCAGGGGATGACATCTGGGCATTTGGGGTATCTGCACTCCCTATCAGAGTGCCTACGTTTGAGTCCCAGCTCTGCAAGAGTTAACAGAGGAGAGACAGATCTCCCATCCACTGGGTCACTCACCAAATGGCCGCAATGGCCACGGAGGGGCCAGGCCACAGCCAGGAACCAAGAGCTGCTTCCAGGTCTCCCATGTGAGTGCAGGGGGACAAGGACTTGGGCCATCCTCCAATGCTTTCCCAGGCCATTATCAGGGAACGGGACTCAAAAGGGTGCCTGTATGGGATGCTGGCACTGTCGATGGCCGCTTAACCCACTGTGCCACAGCACCAGCCCCGGTAAACTCTTCTAATTCCGCTTTCCCACAAATGTCTTGTCATTCTCACACATGTCATTTTGTTGCAGTCATGAAGGTTGTGGGAATTTGGACACATGGACGTTGTGCTTGGTCACCCCTTCACTCATCAGGTAAGCTACTACCAGCAGCTGGGACAGAAGGCCAAGGTCCAGTTGAACACATGCGTGCACTAGCGTGGGCAGCTCCCGTGTCCATGACAATGCACGCTGGGCTCACTACGGCTCCTGATGTGAGGGCAGCAGCAGACAACAGGCCTCTACAGAACAGTTCTAGGGCCAGGATGGCGTCTATCTTAACAGGCAGAGAACACGTGTTCCTACCACAGTACCTCGTGTGAAACCAATCCCGTTACTTCCATTAAAGGATCGGGAGAAAACTAGTAATGTGGTGAATGTGCTGAGTTTGACAGGGCGTCCTCTTGCCATCACGAATCCTTCCCAGCCACCTTTCCATTGACATCTCTCAAGCCACACTCAAAATCTACTCTACACCAGCTCACACGTGGCCAATGGTGTGTGTGTGGGCTTGTTTTGTGACAGAGCGAGGAGTGGCTCTGTGTAGTCTTCTGCACACATAGACTTTTCTAGAAAGATCAGACGGCTACTCCAGGGCCATCAGAAACCCAGGCTACACCTAATAGCCTAGAAATAACAGCTGCGTCCACACAGTCTTCCCTTCGAGCAGGCACGGCTTTAGAAACTCTGCATGTCCGTTCTCTTCACCTGTTTAATCCACCTTACAACTCAGGAAGCAGGTACAGGAGAACTTAAATAATTTGCCCAAACTCTCAGGCCAAGTAAGCAGTAGAGCCAGGTGTCAGACCCAGCAAGCTGGACTCAGGGCAGTGGGCAGTAAAGTAGGAGACACTAACTGGCTGTTCTTTTAAGGATACAAAACGGAATAAAACAAAATTCTCACCGTCTGTTTGACAAAACTTGGTTTGGTTAAACATACGTGTGTGTGTGTGTGTGTTTATGTGCAAATTCACCTAAAATTAATTCTTAGGGACTGTGACTGACATTTACACTATGCTACGCTCTCAGATAATCTGATTCCACTTGGATTTGGATAAAACTCAGCTTTCCTACTTAACCAGCATGAGCCTGGCAAATCGCCTGACCCAGCCAGACCTCAACTCCTGTCTAAAAACCACAATAATGTGAGAAACACGAATCCACACACGTGAAGTGCTGACAACGGCCCCGAGCAAGTTTCTGCGGTTGCCTCCTTTAGCTGCACACATCCATCACGTCAGTCAAATGGACCTAACAGCTCTCTGAATACAGCTCTTTGAAACCCCTCTCCCATGTAAGCATTTTCCTATATTGTGACCAGTACAGGCTGGGAACAATGTTCTACATCAGTTCACAATGGTTTCATGGCCCAAGCCTGGAAAAAATGAATCGCTCTTTCAGAAGAATGCTATTTTTTAAACTAATTCAAGAGAAAGAGCCAGTTACCCTGGCTGAGTTCGGTCACAGACTGTATTCTTTCCAAAAACTTCACTGGGGCCAGACCTGTGGGGTAGCAGGTAAAGCCACTGCCCGCAGTGCTGACATCCCACATGGGCGCCGGTTCGAGTCCTGGCTGCTCCACTTCCAGCCCGGCTCCCTGCTAATGCACCTGGGAAAGCAGCTGAAGACGGCGCGTGGGCTTGGGCCACTGCACCCACCCATGTGGACCCACATGAAGCTCCTGGCTCTTGGCGCTGGCCTGGCCCAGCCCAGCCACTGCTGTTGCAAACATCTGGAAAGTGAACCAGTGGATAGAAGATCTCTTTCTCCCTCTCTCTCTACAGCTCTGACTTTCAAATAAATTTTTTTTTAAATGTACCAAGTTCTAAAGAGTCTGTTTCAGGTGTCTCTGGAGGCTGCCAGCTCATCCTTAGGTGAATACAGAACCCAGGGGTGTCTCCAGCGTCCTGAGACACACACAGGACTGCCGGGGAGGGGGGGGGGGGGGACGTGCAGCTCTGCCTTGCTTTGGCCTTTGCTGCCGTGGGGCCCATCCTGACACCTGAGCAGAATGAAAAGCCGACTGCAGGCTCAAAACCAGGCTCCCACGGGGGCACAGCCTCGTCTAAAGCCTAAAAACTCAACCTGAAGCTGCGACTGACCCCAGTGTCACTGAGCCCACCCGACACCCGCTGAAGCCACTGCACCTGTGTTTCGTGAACACAGCAACCTCTGCTAGAAGCGATCGCTCACCACTGGGCCTGAGCCCCCAGGCGCCATGAAACGGGGCAGACACGCGAGAGGCTGGCGGGCGGCGCTTACTGCCGAGCCCGTGCCCCTCGGAGCTCTGCCGCACCGTGCACCGCCCACCGCCTCACCAGGCCCCAGCTGGGCTCTGCACCTGCCCACAAGCAGCTCCAGAAGGCACTCTGCCCGCTGCCCACCCGCGCACTGCCACCCACTCCGCTCTGTCCCCCTTAAAATTCTTCTCTACCTCGGCCGCGCCTCCCTGCCTTTGATCCCGAAGACCCTGAAACCCAACAGCCTGGTCTCTACCCGCTGGCCCTTGTCTCTAGAGCTCTTCTCTCAGGCCCGTCCAAGCTGCAGCCCACACGCAGTCCGTGACACATGCGCCACACCCACCTCACTCGCGAGACTTCCTTCCCGGCGCGCATCACCCTCGGTGCCTGCTCTGAAAATCTAAGAACAAACTCTCACTGGCCACTTTTGTACTGTATTTCCAGTACCCAGGCGGTCAAAAACCCAAGTCAGAATGAAGACTGCGTCTGGACAGGTCCCCCAGGTAACTCCTACCAGACACAATATCCGTGGATAGTGGAAAGTTCTGTCACTCAGAACCGTGGTGCTACAGAGTAGGGACAGTACTTCGAAACAAGTTTTGGAAAGACTGAAAAATCCCATTTCACTCTTGTCACCCATTCTTCTGGCAATAATAATTCCTAGGTAGGAGTGAGATTTAAGAGTTCCGTGAGTGGCCACGAAACAGTGCCCAGCCCACAGGAGATAACAAATGGACTGCACTGACCTCTCTCCCCTCTCGGGGCAAGAGTGCCCACACATGTCGACGCACTGACGGCTCACGCCGCAGGATGGCCCTGGAGTTCCTCTGTGTGGGCTCTGGAACCGACCCAGCTCCCCAGCTCCAAAGCAACTACCTGCATCTCCTCGCTCCTCGGTGTCCTCACTGAGACGGGCAGCACACACCCGTCTACGTGCCGGGGTCCCTACAGGGCAGCTGGGAGGCTCCTACACCACTGAGCACAGCACACAACCCCCAGACGGCAGCGGCACCATCAGAAACAGTCACAACTCGGCTCCTCCGGTGCGAGCAAACCGCTTTAATTTACAGCTTAACGTGCGCCATGAAGTCCAGGCTTCTCCACTCTCGCCGGGCTCCTGTGGGAAATGAAGAGGCAGCGTTCAGCATGTCTGTTCTCACTAATTCACGCCCATCAGTCTGACCCAGCGATCGTGAGGAGCCCGGCAGCCAGCCCACACGCTGAAGGGCTCCCAGTTCGGTCAGCGACACAGAACGCTAGCGCCTACGTGCAGACACTGGGCCGCCTGCTGGAGACTTAACAGATGGAGGAGGAAGCCTGGAAAGGACTAGGACTTGGGGCTGTACATAAGCAACGCTGCAGATAAATAAGAAAAGCAGCTTAGCCACCTGCCCTGTGGTGACTCTTGTCTCCACCTCCCCCTCCCCCTCCTTGGAGACCCAAACCAATTACTGGCATTTCAGGCCAATGAGCTACCTTCTAATTAACGTAACGACAGGGGCCAGCAGCAGCGGGCTAACCACTGCCTGCAATGCTGGCATCCAGTGTGGGCCCAATGGGGTCCTGGCTGTTCCCACTTGTGATCCAGCTCCCTGCTGTGGCCTGGGAAAGCAGAAGATGGCCCCAGTGTTTGGGCCCCTGCACCCACGTGGGAGGCCTGGAAGACGAGCCAGGCTCCTGGCTTCAGCCTAGCCCAGCCCCAGCTATTATGGCCATTTGGGGAGTGAACCAGTGGACAGAGGACCTCTCTCTGTCTCTCCTCTCCTTCAAATAAATAAATCTTTTAAAAAATTATAATACTAATCAATAAATTACTAATAAAATATACTAACAATAAAATTACGATACTAATAGCATGATTTAATAGAAACACAATAGTCATTTAATGCTTCTTTTCCTATAAGAATTCTCTAGGCATTTTTGAATAATGGCCAGTTAATCAAGTGCAAAAATTAATTTAAAAGCATGTTAAATTAGAATGCTGGAACCCTGAGGATTCTGTGGGAACAGAGAATTCTCCTAAACCTTCCTTTTTGAGAAATTTAACTCTTGACTTCCCGACCTGGAAAACGAAAGGGCCGTAGTCCTTCAGTGCTTCAAGAAGTCACTTCCAGCCCTGGCACGGCGCAGTGGGTCAAGCCGCCAGCTGCAGCACCAGCGTCCCCCCAGGCGCCAGTTAGCGTTCCGACTGCTCCACCTCTGATGCAGCTCCCCATCCACATGCCTGGGAAAGCAGCGGACGATGGCCCAAGTCCTTGGGCTCCTGCACCCACAGGGAGACCCGGAAGGAGCGCCTGCTTCATCCTGGCCCAGCCCCAGCTGTTGCGGCCTGTGGGCAGTGAGCCAGATGAAGATTCACCCAGGAGTGCTGAGCACCACTGCCGCTGGAGGGCAGGACACGAGTCCCGCAGCCACACTGTCAGCTGCCTCGTCACTGCACCCTGTGCACGACACAAAGCTGGTCTTCACCTCTGTCAGAGTTGCTTGCGGGGCTGGTGTTATGGTGTAGCCACAGCCTTCGACATCAGCATCCCATTCTTTTTTTTAAGATTTTATTTATTTGAAAGGCAGAGTTAGAGGGAGAGGCAGGATGAGAGAGATCTTCCATGCACTGGTTCACGCCCCCAAACGGCCGCACGGCACAGCCAGGCCAAGCCAAAGCCGGAAGCCCGGCGCTCCATCAGGTCTCCCGTGTGGGTGGCAGGGACCCAACCACACAACTCTCCATCTGCTGCCTCCCAGGACACAGCAGCAAGAAGCTCAGTTGGAACGAAGAGCAGCCATCCCAGGTGGCGCCTAATCTGCTGTACCACCCCCCCCCCCAGAATTATTTTTAAATATACAATGATAACGAAGATGAGACATGCAGGGTGTAAATGTAAAAATACTGAAGACAGAAGTCAAACACATGACATGGTTAATTTTGCCTCATTCTGTGTGGCGTCTTCCAGCCCGTCCCTAAAGCAACGTCAAAGCACGTTTATGACAAGAAGGCACATGGGACGACTTCTCTTTTTTTTTTTTTTTTTTTTTTTTTGACAGGCAGAGTTAGACAGTGAGAGAGAGAGAGAGAGAGAGAGAGAGAAAGGGCTTCCTTCCACTGGTTCACTCCCCAAATGGCCACTACAGCCGGCGTACTGCGCCGATCCAAAGCCAGGAGCCAGGTGCTTCTCCTGGTCTCCCATGGGGTGCAGGGCCCAAGCACTTGGGCCATCCTCCACTGCCCTCCCGGGCCACAGCAGAGGATTAGCCAAGTGAGCCGCGGCGCTGGCCACAAATGGGACGTCTTAAAAAGTGGGAGTAGGGAAGGTGTTTGGCCCAGTGCTTAACAAGCTCTTGGGACACTCACTCACATTCCACACTGGAATGCCTGGCTTTGAGTCCAGGTTCCACTCCCAATCCCCATCCCAGGTTCCCGCTACTGTGCACCCTGGGAGCCAGCAGGTGCTAGCCCACCTGGGACACCCAGGTTAAGCTCCCAGCTCCTGGCTTTAGCCTGGCCCAGCCCTTGCCATCGCAGGCAGCTGGGGAGTGAGCCCGCAGATGGACTGACTCTCTCCTCTCTCCCTCCCTCCCCATCCCACCTCACAGAAGCCACTCACCTTCTTCAGTGGGAACCGGAGGCCGATGTTAAGGGGCAGCAGGTTATGCTCCCAACGGGGAAGCCTGCAGCCCAGCACTGAGCGCTCTGCTTCCAACCCAGCTCCCTGCTCACTTCAGAGACCTGGAGGGCGCTCCCGGCTCCAGCCGGCCCAGCCCCACTGTCGCAGTCATTTGGGGAGTGAACCAGCGACAAAAACTAACATTCTCTCTCTGTCTCACTCGGCCTCTCCAATAAGTCAGCGACTCTCTCACATGGGAATGTGGGGCAGGCTCACCTGAGAAGAGCCGCGTGTGCACATCAGTCTTCATCGTCAGGGAGGATGCCCAGCTCTTCATCTGTCCACTGGGCAGGATCTGGATACGGGAAGTGCCCCTGGTGACAGCCATTTCAAAGGAGAAAAGTCAGCAACACACACTTCGTAAAGCTAATTCTAAAGGAAACGTTGGAAGAGAAACTGTGCTAAGCTAATGCCACACACAGCCTTTGACACTCCACAGGGACAATTCTACTTCACCTGACAGCCCAGCTGTTCTTCACGGCCCACAGTCTAAATCCCAAAGCTTTCCTACTGTGGCAGTGCCAGCAGCCCAAGACAGTGGTATGTCTGGATGGGGGGCGGGAGAGGAGGGGCAACAATCCCAGTGATACCCGTATCTTGGCAGTGTCTTGGAGTCCTGGCAAAGCTCAGTGTTTCAGACTGTCCTCCTTCCCGCTGTGGGGTCTGGGGGCCTCGGTACTGCAGCATCTTCAGCCCTGACCTACGGACACATCTGGCTGCATCACCATCTCACACCTAACACCCATGTACGAGAGTACTTCAAAAAGTTCATGGACAGCTAGGGGCTAGAGTTATGGCTCCACTTCCAATCCAGCTCCCTGCTAATGCGCCTGGGAAGGCAGCAGAAGATGGCCCAGGTGCTGGGCCCTGCCACTCACAGATGGAGTTTCGGGCCTGGCTTCAGCCCTGCCCAGCCCTAGCCGTTACACTTTGGGAGTGAACCAACAGATGCAAGATCTCACTCTCTCTCTCCTCCTTTCTTTCTTTCTAACTTTCTTTCTCTAACTCTGCCTTTCAAAGAAATAAATCTTAAAAAAAAAAAAAAAAGAAAGAAAAACCATGGAAAATGGAATTAAAAGTTTGGATAACAAAAATTTTTGAAATCCAAGTAATGAGGAGTCTCTAAAAAGTTCATGAAAATGCATATTATGAAGAAACTACACATGGAATTCGCATTTTTTGTACCACAAGAAAGTCTTTTAATGCCATTTTCGTATCCTCCTGCCAGCTGCCATAATGAATCAGGTGTTTTGAACAGTGAGTGTGCTACCAGTTCACTACCACCTGGGCAGTCCGGGAGAACAGCCCAGAGACGTCCTGAGATGGCAGAGCCACCTGGTGTTTCTGTAACCTGAACAGCACTCCCATCTAGCACCCGCCCCAACCTGGAAACAAACTCCGATGTACTAAGGTCACAAGGACAGATTTCAGCATCTTAATGGTGTAATGGTGCAGCAAACAGAATCCATGATAAACAGGACATCAGTTGAGGCCAATGAAGAAGTCACCAACAGTGAACTTCCCTCCTCAAGACGAATTAACTCACAGCTGACGGCCCACACTCACCACGTAAAGGAATTCAAGTGTGAAATGTAACCTACCCATCGACCTCCACCTCGGAAGGTAAAGGCGTTACTAGTTTCTAGTCTCCCTTCCGAATATTGCAACCTAACAGGACATAAGATGTGGACCACTTAAGTGTACACCCTGTACAGAAACGTCAGAGACAACGTGTTCCAGCAAATCACCATGGACAGCACGGGGGTGAAAGGACACATCCAGACGGGAGGTTTACAGACAGACACACACAGAGGCTAAGCAGGGTCTCTGTCCTGCCCTACCCCACAAGCACGTCAACCATTCTCCCACACTTACCAGCACAGCGTCGGAGTCATGCCAAAAGCGCCAGAGAATCCAAAACCACATGGTTGCGCTGAAGACCTCGCCCCTGATCAGCTGGGACCTGGTCAGCTGGGGAAACTGTCTGTACTGGGGCTCGATGTGCACCCCGCCGCCAGCACTGCAAGAGAGCGAGCTGTCAGCAGCGACCGCAGGGCCACAGCCTAGAAATCAGAGCTGCCCTCCACAGAATCAGCAACAAACCAGAAAAAGTTCACACACCCTTGAGACACGAATTCTTCCTTAAGCTTGCTTTAAATACGTAGCCACAAAAATTGGCTGGACGAGGCTAATCAGAGTTTCCAGTTAGGAAATATTCATGATTTTGCACCAGAAATATGAATGTACTTTGGGATGCTGGCCTCAGAGGTTTTGGTTACGGGATTTCTTTACACTTTTTTTTATAACATTTATTATTTTTGAAAGGTGGAGTTCTAGAGGCAGACAGAGAAGTCTTCCACCTGCTGGTTCACTCCCCAAATGGCCACAATGGCCAGAGCTGCACCGTTCTGAAGCCAGGAGCCAGGAGCTTCTACCAGGTCTCCCACATGGGTGCAGGGGCCCGAGGACTTGGCCATCTTCTACTGCTTTCCCAGGCCACAGCAGAGAGCTGGATCAGAAGTGGAGCAGCCCAGACTCGAACCCGCGCCCATGTGGGATGCCGGCACCACAAGTGGAGGCTTCACCTACTACACTGCAGCACACGGCCATGTGACAGGCTTTACACACATCTGGGCGTAAGGGCCATTAGTAAAACTGATTTAGATCTGAGAATTCTAGGACTACACTTCAAACCCATGCCAGCATTTCAGGACCGCCAAGGTGACATTCTGTTGTAACCGTGATCTGAAACTGGTCACTGACTGTAAGGTGCAAGTCTTTCTGGACAAAGATTTGAAGATGCCATTGAAAGAAAAGGAAGAGGGGCCTGTGCTGTGGCGTAGCGGGTAAAGCTGCCGCCTGCAGCGCCGGCATCCCATATGGGCGCCAGTTCGAGTCCCGGCTGCTGCTCTTCCCATCCAGCTCTCTGCTACGGCCTGGGAAAGCACTAGAGGACAGCCCACGTCCTTGGATCCCTGCACCCACGTGGGGGACCTGGAAGAAGCTCCTGGCTCCTGGCTTACGATCAGCACAGCTCCAGCCATAGCGGCCATCTGGGGAGTGAACCAGCAGATGGAAGACCTCTCTCTCTCTCTCTCCCCTTGTACGCTGTGTTCCAAACCAGGCCATCACTACTCTGAGGCAGACTAGCTACACTGAACAACCCTCCGAACTGAAGCAATGATACTGCATGAAATTTTTCTTTCGCTGATTTTTTTCAAACATCACTGGCAC
This sequence comes from Lepus europaeus, assembly GCF_033115175.1. Classification (NCBI taxonomy): domain Eukaryota; kingdom Metazoa; phylum Chordata; class Mammalia; order Lagomorpha; family Leporidae; genus Lepus; species Lepus europaeus. The sequence continues at coordinate 2,345,059 of NC_084827.1, read as the reverse complement.
AAAAGAAAGAAAGCTGAGGGCCAGTGTCGTGCTGCAGTGGCCGGGCCACCACCCGCAATGCCAGCGTCCCACAGTGCAACACCAGTTGGAATCCCGGCTGCTCAGCTTCTGATCCAACTCCCTGCTCACGTGCCTGGGAAAGCAGAAGATGGCCCGAGTGCTTGGTCCAAGCCAGCGCGTCAGAGACCTGGGCGGAGTTCCAGGTTCCTGGCTTCGACCTGGACCAGGCCTGGGCTTTGTGGCCATTTGGAGAGTGACCAGCAAGTGGAAGACACCCATTTATCTCCCTTGTGCACGCTCCTCCTCGTTCCCTCTGTCACTCTGGCCTTCAAGTAGATTAATGTTTTACCAAACAAAAAGAAAAAAAGACATTTACCAAGGACAGAAATCCAAGTGCAAAGGAAGCCTGGGGATTCAGCAGGTACGAAGCCGCTGCTCGCCAGGAGCCCTCGCACTGCTCCCGGAGGTAAAGGGTGTGGCACAGAGCAGGTGCAGCCACGACCAGGAATCCACTCGCTCCCTGAAGGAACGACAGCCCGCAGTCCCGGGAGCCTGAGGGACGGAAGCCTGGGGCCGGAGGAGACGGGCGTTTGCTGCCAGGACGCCGGCTGCACGGTCAGGCCTGGAACGGTGTGGCCCACTCACCCCAGGCCCAGAACCGAGGTGACCTTGGCCAGGGGTGCCTTCAGGAACTGAGGGAAGAAGCCCCACAGACCTGAGTGGACTTCAAAACGTCTGTGAAGACTAAGGCGTCTATTTCATGTATAAAAAGCTGAAATTATGCAGCTTTCTCAATACACACTTGTATGAACTTTTTTAATTTTTTAAAGATTTATTTGTTTAAAAGGCAGAGTGACAGAGAGACGGATTCTTCCATCCACTGGTTCATTCCCCAAACGTCCACAACAGCCACAGCTGAGCCAGGCAGAAGCCAGGGGCCAGTAATTCCACCCAGGTCTCCCATGTGGGCTGCAGGGACCCAAGTCCTTGAGCCGCCGTCCACTGCTTCCCAGGCACACCAGCAAGAAGTGGAGTAGTCAGCATGCAAATCAACACCCTGATGAGGCCGCAGGGACCCCGCTGTGCCGCCCCCACCCCAGGCAGCAGGGACCCCGCTGTGCCACACACACACCCCCCACCCCCCACCCCAAGCAGCAGGGACCCCGCTGTGCGGCCCCCACCCCAGGCAGCAGGGACCCCGCTGTGACTACCCCCCCCAGGCAGCAGGTGACCCCACTGTGCCACCCCCCCCCCCAGGCAGCAGGGACCCCGCTGTGCCACCCCCACCCCAGGCAGCAGCAGGTAACCCCGCTGTGCCACCCCCCCCCCCCCCGCCCCAGGCAGCAGGTGACCCCGCTGTGACTACCCCCCCCTTGCCTCAGGCAGCAGGGACCCCGCTGTGCCGCCTCCTCCCCAGGCAGCAGCAGGTGGCCCCGCTGTGCCACCCCCACCCCACCCCCGCCCCAGGCAGCAGGTGACCCCGCTGTGCCGCCCCCACCCAAGGCAGCAGCAGGTGACCCCGCTGTGCCGCCCCCACCCCCGGCAGCAGGGGACCCCGCTGTGACCCCCCCCCCCCCGCCCCAGGCAGCAGGTGACCCCGCTGTGCCGCCCCCACCCAAGGCAGCAGCAGGTGACCCCGCTGTGCCGCCCCCACCCCCGGCAGCAGGGGACCCCCACACCGCCAGCGCACTCCCCAGCAGACTCAGGCGATGGCTCCGGGCCTTGGGTCAATGTCACCCAATTCCCGGATCCCGGCCCTGGCCCCGGCCGAGGCAGGCATGTGGGGAGGGACCCGGCAGGAATCAGACCGTGCTCCTTTCCTGCTTACGTAGAATAAAAGCCCGGGTCCTGGAGCGCAGCCCAGTCCAGCCCAGCGCGTCTCCCACCGATTCCACGCTTCCCTCCCCGCCCTGGGCTCGGTGCCCCCAGCGCCGCGGCCCCGGGACAGACAAGGGCCCGCGTGTCCCCCCGCCCTGGGCTCCGTCCCCCCCGCCCTCGCCCCCGGGACAGAGAGCGGCCCGCGTGTCCCCCCCGCCCTCGCCCCCGGGACAGAGAGCGGCCCGCGTGTCCCCCCGCCCTGGGCTCCGTCCCCCCCGCCCTCGCCCCCGGGACAGAGAGCGGCCTGCGTGTCCCCCCTCTGCCCTGGGCTCGCTGCCCCCCGCCCTCGCCCCCGGGACAGAGAGCGGCCCGCGTGTCCCCCCGCCCTGGGCTCGGTGCCCCCAGCGCCGCGGGCCCCGGGACAGAGAGCGGCCCGCGTGTCCCCCCTCTGCCCTGGGCTCGGTGCCCCCAGCGCCGCGGGCCCCGGGACAGAGAGCGGCCCGCGTGTCCCCCCTCTGCCCTGGGCTCCGTCCCCCCCGCCCTCGCCCCCGGGACAGAGAGCGGCCCGCGTGTCCCCCCGCCCTCGCTCCCGGGACAGAGAGCGGCCTGCGTGTCCCCCCTCTGCCCTGGGCTCGGTGCCCCCAGCGCCGCGGGCCCCGGGACACAGAGCGGCCCGCGTGTCCCCCCGCCCTCGCCCCCGGGACAGACGAGAGCCCGCGTGTTCCCCCGCCCTGGGCTCGGTGCCCCCAGCGCCGCGGCCCCCGGGACAGACGAGCGGCCCACGTGTCCACCCCCGCCCTCGCCCCCGGGACAGACGAGCGGCCCGCGTGTCCCCCCGCCCTGGGCTCCGTCCCCCCGCCCTCGCCCCCGGGACAGACGAGCGGCCCGCGTGTCCCCCCGCCCTGGGCTCGGTGCCCCCCGCCCTCGCCCCCGGGACAGAGAGCGGCCCGCGTGTCCCCCCTCTGCCCTGGGCTCGGTGCCCCCAGCGCCGCGGGCCCCGGGACAGAGATCGGCCCGCGTGTCCCCCCGCCCTGGGCTCGGTGCCCCCCGCCCTCGCCCCCGGGACAGAGAGCGGCCCGCGTGTCCCCCCTCTGCCCTGGGCTCGGTGCCCCCCGCCCTCGCCCCCGGGACAGAGAGCGGCCCGCGTGTCCCCCCGCCCTGGGCTCCGTCCCCCCCCGCCCTCGCCCCCGGGACAGACGAGCGGCCCGCGTGTCCCCCCGCCCTGGGCTCGGTGCCCCCCGCCCTCGCCCCCGGGACAGACGAGCGGCCCGCGTGTCCCCCCGCCCTGGGCTCGGTGCCCCCCGCCCTCGCCCCCGGGACAGAGAGCGGCCCGCGTGTCCCCCCGCCCTCGCCCCCGGGACAGACGAGCGGCCCGCGTGTCCACCCCCGCCCTCGCCCCCGGGACACAGAGCGGCCCGCGTGTCCCCCCGCCCTCCTGCCGACAGTCCTTACGAGGCGGCAGGAAGCGTTTAACACTCCGGGGGACGGTCACTCGTTTAGCGACACGGACACTGGCTGTCCCCAGCAGAAGGGCGAGGAACCTGGGCTTTTCCAAGCCGCACAGCCGGAGTGTGGCAGAGCCGGGCCTCGAAGCCGGCCAGCCCGGGCCCGATCCTGCAGAGCCCCGAGGTGCGGAGGTGCGGCGTCGCGGACGCGCAGGCCTGGGCGCGGATCTCAAGGTGAGGGCGTCCGCAGACCGGCGCTTCCCTGGAGGAGAAGAAGCCCCCACCCGAACCCTCCACTCACTGACGGACTCCACTGCCTCCCGCCGCTCGGAAGAGAGGGCCTGCGACGCGAAGGACAGGGGCCAGCCGGGTCAGCGCCGCCATGTTGCCCGCCTCCGGAAGCCCGCCCGCCCCGAGCGCGTCACTTCCTGCGGCGCCCGCCGGATGTGGGCGGTGTCGCGCGACGGAAGCCGAGGAGGGCCGCCGGCGCTCCACGCTCGAAGCGGCTGCCAGCCACGCCCGCTCTGGGAGCGGGCGGTTTCGGGGTGCCGTCTCACGGGCGGGTGCTTTGTGGGGAGGCTCAGGCGTCAGCTGGGAGAAGCCGAGCCCCCGGAGGGAGGCTGGGGGCCGCGTGGTGACTCGGCGGCCCTGTGCTGAGGCGCTGCGAGCCTGCACCTGCCTTTCCCAGGGCAGCCCCTGCGGTCTCCCCAGGGGCTCACGATGCTGTCCTAGAGCCTTCGTTCTGTTCTGCAGACTTGAGTATCTCCCGCCCTTAGAACCTGGACTGGTAGCGTCTGAACTCACCCTAGACACGCGGGTCAAGTCTGGGCGAGACCAAGGGGCCAGTTTGACTCCTTGACCTTGGCCAGCCCTGGACTCCTGGATGTAGTAATACTTTGTTCGCTCTTAGACCAGGCTCCTCCGGACCCCCCCGCCAATGCCCGGGGTCTCCCGTATGGATTAGGGGTTTTCCCAGAGCCTTGGCGCAGCCTGCCAACCTCACTCTGAACGGATCTCCCTCCCCGCTCACAAGTGTGGAAGCCAGGGTACTTGGGCAGGGAAGTATGGATCTAGACTACGACTTGAGTCATCTGTGACAGGAAAGCGAACCCACGCGGAGCTAGGGCTGGGAGCCACCCCTGGCCCGCCAGGACAGCTTCTCGGTTGACCTCTGCCCTCGCCCCGTCCTCCCGCCCTCCTGACTTGCATGTGGCATAGAAACTAGAGGAGAGCTCCCACTGTTTGCTGCACGACAGTCGATATGCAGCAGGTGGCTCCCTCTGGGCGACCCCTAACCAGTGACCGTCTCCGGCGACGTAAAAACCACTGGACCGGGAGGGCGGGCGACCCCTCGCTGCGGGGAGACCACTGCCCAAGCTACTTGGCCGCCTTGCTTCCAGCAAAGAAAGCCACAGAAAAGGCGCAGTTTAAAAAGAGCATACAGCTCGGGAACGTGGAGATAAAACAGCTCTGCCAGTCGGCTGGGGACGACTCGTTTCAGCTCTCCAAGCGCCGATGGTCAGTGCCATCACCTGCGAGCCACGGTGGCGCTTGGCCCACAGTAAGTCCTCAGTAGATGCTCATCCCTTCCTCTCCCGGTGCCGAAGAGATGCAGCACCCTGCCCCTCTTCCTTACTGACCTTTAATGTTTGCTTTATTTCTTAGTCTTTTTTTTCTTAAGATTTATTCATTTACTTGAAAAAGAGATCTTCCATCTGCTGGTTCACTCCCCAGATGGCTGCAACAGCCAGGAGCCGGGAGCTTCCTCCAAGTCTCCCACATGGGTGCAGGGCCCAAGCACGCGGGCCATCCTCTGCTGCTTTCCCAGGTGCATTCCCGGGGAGCTGGAGTGGAAGTGGAGCAGTAGGGACTTGAACCGGCACCCCTGTGGGATACTGGGACCCATATGGGATGCCGTTGCCACAGGCAGCAGCTTTACCACAACACCAGCCTTACTGTTTTTTTTTTTTTTTTTTTTTTTCTTTAAGGTGTGTTTATTTGAAAGGCAGAGTGACAGAGAGCAAGAGATACCTTCCATCATCTGGTTGACTCCCCGCATGGCCACACAGCCAGGACTGGTCTGGACAGAAGTCAGGAGCCCACGATGCCATCTGGGTGGCAGGAATCCAAGTGGGTGAGCCGTTATCTGCTGCCTCTCAGGCACGTCAGCAAGGAGCACCCAGTATGGGCTGTGGGCCCCCAGGCACGGGGGTGGGCTCACCCCACTGGGCCACGGTGGGTTCCCAACCAGCAGTGTGGATCTGAGTAGAACACCTGTGAGTCCTTGGCTTTAACCTCGCGACACACATTCTGGTTTCTTTGTATGCTTACTGAAGGACTGCCATCATTAAACTGTGTGACTGTGACAGCAGACGCCCTTGTCTTCCACACCCACTCTCAGAACTCCAAGGGCAGGCATCCCTCCCTGCCTTCTGCAGGCTGCTGGCTATCAGATGGGCACTTCCGAAGGCGAGGGACGGGATCCCCGGATCCGGCACCAGGCGCTCGGCTTCTCGATGCAAATCAGGCTCCCAATGCAACAGTATGAGAGCAACTGAGCAGCCCCAGACAGGGAGCCTCTCCACAGCCGGAAATAGGACACAGGAGGAAGACAGGGCAACTGTTCCCAGAGCGTACTCACTTCCTCCCCGGCAGGGCTGACTTGGTCTCTCTGGCCCGAGAGTCTTGGGAGGAAGAGGGAACTGAACCATGATCTCGCTTCGGGAGAAACGCCGCGCTGTCACTGTCCACTGTACCCAGGCAAGCGGCCCTTTTCCCCTAAGGCAATAACTTCATAAATCAAATTTAGTTTAGCTTTGATTATTTTTTAAAGATTTATTTATTTGAAAGGCAGAGTTATAGAGAAGCAGAGGCAGAGAGAGGTTTTCCACCTGCAGGTTCACTCCCCAAGTAGCTGCAGCGGCCGTGGCTGGGCCAGGTGGAAACCAGGAGCTTCTCCCAGGTCTCCCACGTGGGTGGCAGGGACCCAAACACTTGGGCCGTCTTCTGCTGCTTTCCCAGGCCAGCAGCAGGGACACAAACTGGGACCCCTATGGGATGCCAGTATCACAGGCGGTAACTTTACCAGCCACATCACAACACCAGCCCCACTTTTTTCCTTTTTAAAAAAGTTATTTATTCCTATATTTGAAAGGCAGAGAGAAAAGGTGAGATCTTCCATCCATGGCTCACTCCCCAGATGCCCTCAGCACAGAGCAAAGTCAAAGCCAGGAGCCTGGAACCCCACCTGGGTCTCCCGTGTGAGCAGCAGGGACCCAAGCACTCGAGCCATCAGCTGCTCCCTTCCAGGGTTGTGGACTGGACAATGAACCTGGGCACTCCAACATGGGATGTGGGAGTCCCAAGAGGCGGCTGACCACTGTACCACACACACCCCCAGGCTAGGAAGACCTGAGCTGCAGGACCCAGCTAACCCGCACGCAGATGTCCAAGGCACAGAAACTCAGAGGGGCGGTGTTGTTTTAAACCACTGAGCTCTGGATGGCTTCTATGCTGGCTCCTGCTGGTGTACCTGGGAGCCAGCAGGTGATGGCTCAAGTACGTGAGTCCGTGCGACCCACGTGGGACACCCAGCCCGAGTTCTGGGCTCCCAACTCCAAGCCTTCCTCCCTCCAGACTACTCTGGGCATCTGGAGAGTGAGCCCGGGAAGGAAGCTCTGTGTCTGTCTGCTCTCAAATAAATAAAAACTTAAGAAGAAATTTAAAAAAATGAACTTCATCCTGAAGGAAGAGTGGACAAATCTAGTCCAGTGGTCAGCGCAGGACTTTGGAGAGCAAAGGACTTAACTTCCCATCCACTGCTGACAGCAGAGGTCTCCAAGACACGCAAGGTAATCCCTGGGGTGCAGGGATAAAATGTGGTATTTTTTCATGTAAAGACGTAAGAAATTAAGCCTCACTAGTGCCCACTCTACTGGCCCTGGAATCCGGCAGTCCTGTCAGCCAGCCACATGTCACACACATGTCGTCACTGAGACGACAGTCCACAGGTGGGCACGGCGAGGGGGCAGCGAGCAGCTGCCCCTGCACATGTCACAGCACAGACGCCACTGGGTGCTGCTTCGGGCCTCAAGCTCTTGGTGAACAGGATATACTGGTCACAGCAACTGCAAGTTACCCAAGATTAACCCACTGACACAGAAACCGCAACCAGCAACAGCGTTGAAGTCCCAGGGAGCAGGGCTCAGTCTGCTCCTGTCTGGCTGTCAGCCACACTAATCATCACTTTGGGAGCCTGCACTGTTGTGCAACGGGCTAAATCGCACCCGCTACACCACCTTCTCATATGGGAGCAGGGTTCAAGTCCTAGCTCCTCCACTTGTATAAAGATTTTTTTTTTTTTTTATTTGAGAGGTAGAGTTACAGACAGTGACTGGGAGAGAGAGAAAGGTCTTCCATCCACTGGTTCACTCCCCAAATGGCCGCAACGACTGGAGCTGGGCTGACCCAAAGCCAGAAGCCAGGAGATTCTTCCCGATCTCCCACGCGGGTGCAGGGGCCCAAGCACTTGGGGCATCTTCCACTGCTTTCCCAGGCCATAGCAGAGAGCTGGCTCGGAAGAGGAGCAGCCGGGACTAGAACCCGGTCCCATATGGGATGCTGGTGCCACAGGCAGAGAATTAACCTACTGCACCACGGAGCCAGCCCCATGGCTCCTCCACTTGTAACCCAGCTCCCTGCTACCCACGTGAGAGACCCAGATGGAGCTCCTGACTCCTGGCTTCCGCCTGGCCCAGCCCCAGCCATAGTGGCCACTGGGGAGTGAACCAGCAGATGGAAGATCTGTCTCCCTCTGTGTGTCACTCTGCCTTTCAAATAAATAAATAAATCTTTGGTTTTTTTAAGTTTTATTGTATGTATTTGAAAGGCAGAGTGACATACAGAGACGGGGAGACAGAGAGGACTTCCATGCACTGGTTCACTCCCCAGATGGCCACAACAGCCAGGGCTTAGCCAGGCTGAAGCCAAGAGCCAGGCGCTTCCTCTGGGCCTCCCACATTCTGCTGCCCTCTCAGGCCATCAGCAGGGAGCTGGATAGGAAGTGGAGCAGCCAGGACCCAAATTGGCACCCATATGAAATACTGGCATCTCAAGTAGAAACGCCAGCCTCAAATAAATATTTTCAAAAATCATTGTTTTACTTTGTAACAAGCTTTAGCAAGAAGTCATCAAGATATTAAACTATCAACAAGACAATTTGAAGTACATGAGATTTTCTTTACGAGTATGTTTTCCCTTGAGAGATTTGCTAGTAGTGGTAGCACCGTGTGTGCACGTCTGTGTGCTGTCAACCTTTTACCAATAAGGGGAAATCCTCAAACCACAGCTCTACAGGATTTTATGACTAAAAATGAGAATCGAGCACTTCCAACAGTGACTAGGGAGTGGAGACGAAGGGAAAACGGGAGGACATGAATGTATTCCTCTCTCCAGAGAGTGCTTTCCATGAAGAGAGTGTCCCTGGCACCGGGCCCACCTGCACACTGAATGACGGGGCCCTTCCCGCCTTGTTCTCCCCAGCTAACCCCCAGCTTTCCAAACAGACCCCGAAATCAAATTACGCCTGCTGTGCCCTCCCCGTGCCCCAAACCTAAACGTTCCAGCAGCCAGAGAGGCCCCTGGGAACAGCCCTCAGCTCCCCGATGGAGCTCACGGCACGCCCCTGCCACCGTCAGGGGGAGACACTGGCCCTCTAAGAAGGAAGGGCTTTGCCGCCTCCAGGATGTCCAGCTTGGGGTCCAGCGAGCGGCCGAGCCCCTCCAACACCATGATGGCAAACACAATCGAGGCGAAGTTGCTCTCAAGCTTCACCTGAAACAGAAAACGGGGTTTCTTGCTGCAGCCCCCAGACGTGGGGACGACGCTCCTGGATCATGTCACTGTCCACTCTTGACGTCCAGTGCCCACCCACGTGAGCCTAACCATGCACCATCTCATCCACAGGGACGTAAGGAAACAGCCTGAGACACAAAGTGTGCCTTTCTAGGGGTCTGTGTGTGACTTAGCAATAATCGGGGGGCTATTCCACAGGTGCACCAGAAACAACAAACCCAGATGGGTGTCGTCATTCAAAATCCAGAGCAGCCCTCTTCAGACCTCACAAACTTTACTTTGCTCCAACATGCAGAGCATCCCACTGGACCCAGGTTGCTATCAGTAGAAATCTGTCTGGAATGCTCAACTACTCTGCACGGCGCCCGCTACCCCTACTCTGCAGGGGTGGAAGCCACAGCTCAGGGAGGGTGAGTGGCCTGGGGCTGGCATCATGGCACAGCGGGCAAAGCTGCCACTGTGACGCCAGCATCCCATAAGGCCATTTGAGTCCCGGCTGCTCCACTTCTGATCCAGCTCCCTGCTAAATGTGCCTAGGAAAGCAGGGAAGATGGCCTAAAAATCCTTGGGCTCCTGCACCCATGCAAGAGACCCAGAAGCAGCTCCTGGCTCCTGGCTCCAGACTGGCCCAGTTCCAGCCGTTTGTGGCCATCTGGGGAGTGGGCCAGCGGATGGAAGATTCATTTCATTCATTTCTCTCTCTCTCTCTCTCTCCGTCCCTTCCCTGTAACTGCCTTAAAAAAAAAAAAAAAGATTTATTTATTTATTTGAAGGGCAGAGTTAGAGAGAGAGAGAGAGAGAGAGAGAAATCTTCCATCTGCTGGTTCACTCCCCAGATGGCTGCAATAGCCAGGACTGGGCCAGGCTGAAGCCAGGAGCCAGGAGCTTCTCCTGGGTCTCCCAGGTGGGTGCAGGGGCCCAAGCACGTAGGCCATCTTCTGCAGCTTTCCCAGGCACATTAGTAGGGAGTCAAATTAGAAGTGGAGCAGCCATGTCTCGAACCAGTGCCCACATGGAATGCCAGCGCCACAGGCTGTGGATTTACCCACTACGCCATAGCATCGGCCTCAACTCTTGCTTTCAAATAGACAAAATAAATCTTTAAAAAAAAAAAAAGAAAAGGAAAGGCCACTGGGTGAGAATGAACAGAGGCAGGATTTGAACTGAGACGCTGGTCAGGAGATGGAAGGCTGGCTCACAGGGAAACCACCTGTCCCAGCTGAGGTCTGGGAGACGGCCGAGAGGGCAGCACGGCCCCAGGAGCAGCGTGGGCAGTTCCAGCCTGGGCGTGAGTGGGGACAGGGGCCCTCGGCACTAGGCTGTAGTCAGGGGGAGGGGCCTGGGCCTCCACACTCCTGGTGAAGCTGAGAGGTACGCATTGTACTGTTATCTCTGTGCTACTGTTAAATACATACTTTGTTTTTTTAAAAAAAAAAATCAGGAGCCAGTGTTGTGGCACGGTGGGTTAAGCCACTGCCTGAAACACCAGCATCCTATATGAATGCCAGTTACAGTGCCAGCTGCTCCACTTCCCATCCAGCTCCCTGCTAACGCACCTGGGGAAGCAGTGGACGATGGTCCTAGTCCTTGGGCCCCTGCACCCGCGTGGGAGACCCGGAAGAAGCTCCTGGCTGCTGGCTTTGGTCTGGCCCAAGTCCTGCCGTTGCAAAAAGCCATTTGTGGAGTGAATCGGGAGGAAGATCTCTCTGTGCCTCTCCCTTTCTCTCTCTCTAACTCTGCCTTTCAAATAAAAAAATAAATCAATCTTTAAAAAAACCGATTTATTTGTTTGAAAGGCAGAGTTAGAGAGAGAGAAAGAGATCTTCCATCCACTGATTCACTCACTCCCCAAATGACCCAACAGCCAGAGCTGCGCTGATCCAAAGCCAGGGGCCAGGAGCTTCTTCCGGGTCTCCACGTGGGTGCAGGGACCCAAGCACTTGGGCCGTCTTCTGCTGCTTTCCCAGGCCACAGCAGGGAGCTGGATCAGAAGTGGAACAGCCAGGACTCAAACCAGCACCCATACGGGATGCTGGCACTGCAGACGGCGGCTTTACCCGCTATGCCACAGCACGGGCCCCTCAGGTAGTTTTAAGGAATGGAGAGCTGACTGGTACACACGGGACAACATGGATGAACCTTGAGAGCACCGTGTTGAATAAAATAAGCCAGGTACAAAGGGGCCATGTTGTATGACCCATTTGTGTGAGGAACGCTGAGGAGTCAAGATTATGGAAACAGAAGATAAAGTGGTGCTCCATGAGGAGGGAATTGGTTCCATGGGCACAGGGCTCCAGTTTCAAGATTAAAACGTTCGGCCGGCGCCGCGGCTCACTAGGCTAATCCTCCGCCTGCGGTGCCGGCACCCCGGGTTCTAGTCCCGGTTGGGGCGCCGGATTCTGTCCCGGTTGCCCCTGTTCCAGTCCAGCTCTCTGCTGTGGCCCGGGAAGGCAGTGGAGGATGGCCCAAGTGCTTGGGCCCTGCACCCCATGGGAGACCAGGAGAAGCACCTGGCTCCTGGCTTCGGATCGGCGTGCAATGCCAGCTGTGGTGGCCGTTAGGGGAGTGAACTAACGGAAGGAGGACCTTTCTCTCTCTCTTTCTTTCTTTCTCTCACTAACACTGCCTGTCAAAAAAAAAAAAAAAAGATTAAAACATTCTAGGGATCTGTTATCCAACAACATGCACATAGCTGACACTGATGAACTGTGTACTTGGAGACGGCTGGGGAGATAGATTTTTATTATATGTGTGTTACTTCAATAACAAGTAGTTTTAGCTAAGTGACTAATAAAGTGCTTAGGGGATGGCCTCATGGCACAGCGGGTTAAGCCTCCACATGCAACGCCAGCGTCCCATATGGGTGCCGGCTGCTCCACTTCTGATTCCTGGCAAAGCAGTACAAGATAGCCCAGGTGCTTGGGCTCCTGCACCCATGTGGGAGACCCAGATAGAGTTCCAGGCTCCTGGCTTCAACTTGACCCAGCCCCAGCCATCGCAGCCACTTGGGGAGTGAACCAGCAGATAGAAGATCTCTGTCTTGCCCTCTCTTACACTCTGCCTTTCAAATAATTTTTTTAATTTCTTTTTTGACAGGCAGAGTGGATAGTGAGAGAGAGAGAGACAGAGAGAAAGGTCTTCCTTTGCCATTGGTTCACCCTCCAATAGCCACCGCAGCCAGCGTACTGCAGCTGGCGCACTGCGCTGATCCGAAGCCAGGAGCCAGGTGCTTCCCCTGGTCTCCCATGGGGTGCAGGGCCCAAGCACTTGGGCCATCCTCCACTGCACTCCCAGGCCACAGCAGAGAGCTGGCCTGGAAGAGGGGCAACCGTGACAGAATCCGGCGCCCCGACCAGGACTAGAACCCGGGGTGCCGGCGCCGCAGGTGGAGGATTAGCCTAGTGAGCCATGGCGCCGGCCTCAAATAATTAAAAAAAAAAAAAAGAAGAAGAAGAATACAACATCTATATCAGGCCTTCTCTCTGTTCTTCCACCCTGGGGACAGCAGCAGCAGCAGCACGAATCCGGAGAACTCTGGGGTGGTCGGGTCCCCCGCACATCAGCAGTGTTTGTGCAGAGTACGAGCAGAGAGGCCGCCGGGAACAAAGGCACCGGGAGTGGGGCTCCGTGGCCTGATGGAGCACGTGGCTCCCGGCACCGCCTGCCTGTGTGGTCACGGGTGCACTGCTTGGCCTGTCGGGGGTAGTAAACTCAGTACCACTGGGCATTGTGCAGCTAGATGGGGCACCGCAGGGCCCACAGAGCGAGCTCAGGACACACTGCTTCGACCACTGTTACCCTGGCCTCGTCTGGCCCTCGGGGAGGCCCTGTGGGCTCCGGCAGGCTTGTGCAGTCAGAGAAGATAGGCAATGAGGCTGGATGTGAGCCTCATCCCCTGTTCCTGCTGAACTCCTAAGAACCCACGCCTGCTTCTCCCCCAGCAACGCCTAGCGACGAAGAAAGCTCTCCCCCAAGCCTAAGCTGATACGTCATTTTTAAAACAGAACTTTGTCAACAGTTTTGGAAGGCAAAGTTTTTCATCAAAACTAAAAAAGCCCCACCAACAAAGCCAACTCTGGAGTTAGAGACAGGTGTCCAGGCCTCAGCTCCACTGCACGCGGTCAACGGCACCCGGGTAGCTGGCTATGCTGCCTGTCTGTGCCCCGGTCTCTGGCGGGGAACCCCCCCTCCGCACAGCACAGTAGGAGCCTCCCCACCTGCAGGGCCACCCTGAGATCAAGCCGAGACGCGTGTGGGAAGCACCAGGCAGCTCCATGGTGAACTTCCCGTGCGCGCCAGCACAACCCACCCCGCGTGGTGTGGGAGCACGGGAGAGTGCAGGCCTGAGAGGCCCGCGCATCCTTGTGGTCCTCGTTGTTCTGGTCGTGTGTGTGTCTTAAAGTCACAGTTACAGAGGGCGAGGGAGGAGGCTTCCCCCCGCTGGTTCACTCCGCAGATGGCCGCAACAGCTGGGGACACCTGGCCAGCTTCCGCTGCTATTCCCAGGTGCGTCAGCAGGGACCTGAGGGACACAGGGCTGTCCCTGCTGCACCACAACGCCACCCGAGACGACCCTGGCCCTGCCGTGGGAGCAGCTGCAGAGCAGGCAATGAGCCCCCCGGCTCTGACTCCGCGGCATGAGCCTTAGCAGTCCATCCTCAGACTGCAGGACCTCGGACGACGGCCTCTCCCCTCCTGCCTGGCTACGGTTTGGATTGCAGTTGGGGGTCCCCCAGGGCTGCATCCTCACTTGGAGGTATTCAGAGGGAGGGACCCAGACAAAGAAGAGTCCAGGTGGACAGACGACACGCACCTGCCCTCCCTCCCTGTCTGCTGCCATGCGACGCTCTCCCCACCCTGGGCTCTGCCAACAGGAAGGCCGTCGTCGCCAGAGGAGGCCCCCAGGCCTCGCCCCTCCAGGATCACGAGCTCAGAGAAACCTCGGCAGCCCTGGCCCACACGCCATCACGGGAGCCATGCCCGGCAAAGGCAGCAGCCCGCGGAGCCCAGCACTTCACCCCACTCAGGGAGGAGCCCTGTCTTACACGAACCCCAAGCGCCACCCACCGTGAGCCGAGCCGGGAAAAGCATGAGAGGCTGCAGACCGCAGGGCATCCTTACGCCTCTGGCCCCGCCCAGCGATCGCGGGCAGCTGCACCGCACAGACCTGATCCAAGGCCCTGCCCTGGCTGTGTCAGGAAACCAAACCAGCACTCTTCACGCAGAAGCAGTGAGCTGGAGATGCTTCCAAACGGCTCCAGTACCCACCCCAACGGCCGCACACCGCCCCCTCCAGCCGGGGCCTCACCTTGTGAGTCATGAGCAGCTTGAAGACACTGGACAGAAGGCTGGAAACGTGAAGCTGCAAACAAGAAGCACAGTGCAGACTGAGGCTTCCAGCACCCACAGCTGCCCACACGCTCAGCCCCACACACGCCGGGGAGGGCGAAAGGAAAGACCCCAGGAAGGACGACACCCCACCCCCACCTCGGGGCTCAGGACAAGCCCTGGAGGCCCCTGCATGCCGTCCCCACCCCCCACACACAATCCCCTCTGAACAGACGAGACTGGCCATGGCAGCACCCCGTGGCCACTGCTTGTGCGTCACCTGCTACTGCCGAGCTGGGCCACGAACTTGGGGAGGAAACAGTAAGTCTGCCAGAACTGGCACAGTGGAGTAGCAGGTAAGGTTACCACCTGTGACGCTGGCATCCCATGTGGGCGCCAGTTCAAGCCCCTGCTGCCCCACTTCCAGTCCAGCTCCCTGCTGATGTGCCCAGGAAGGCAGTGGAGGATGGCCCACGTGCTTGGGCCCTGCACCCACGTGGGAGACCAGGGTGAAGCTCCTGGCTCCTGGCTTCTGTCTGGACCAGCCCTGGCCATTGCTTGGGGTGTGAACTAGCAGATAGAAGACCTCTCTGTCTCTCTTCTCTCAGTAACTGTGTCTATCAAATCTATCAAATAAATAAAAATAAACCTTAAAAAAAAAAAGGACTCTGTAAGATACAGATGGGCTTTGTGTGAGGCCTAGTAAGAGACAGGAGCACGGGCCACGTCCTGCTGCTGCTCCCCCAGCCTCCTCCCACCTGGGAGACGGGGGAGGGGGCCTGTGCTTTCTCCCCTCCACCTCTCAGAGGCCTCCCTCAGACCTGGGCTTTGCCCCGCCCACGGCGCTGCCCACCTTTTCCAGCGTGATGGTGTTCTTCCTGGCCTGGGCCACCAGCGTGGCCATCTCAGCCTTGAAGCCCTCTACGTCCGCACACTCGCTGGCCCGGGCGTGACGCAGGATGAGCTCAGCCACTCTGTGGCCCTGCAGGATGCGCAAGAAATGAAAGCGAGAATTCCCGCCCAGACCTCCTTCTCTCTTAGCTGCTCCCAGCCCTCGGCTCCTGCCATCCTGCTTGTGAGCACCTGTTTTCTGCACAACACCTGCTTCTGGCCACAGTCCCCCACGTCTCTGCCGGTCAGCTGGCCTTGCCTGCGCTCACCAAGGCCAAGGTAAGGGTGTACAAGTCTCCTACACTCTGCAAGACCACACAGGGCACGGGGCAGAGCCGGCATCCTGCTGCCCGTGCCCCACCCAGCACTGCAGCCTGGCCCAAGAGCCACCAGGGCCTGCCGTCGGGCCACATCAGCCAGGCTCTGATGGAGGCTGTCCTGTCTGAGCTGACCGGCCTCAGTGGCCCAGCTGCCTTCTCCACACCTCCCCTCCCCAAGCATCCCCCCCAAGGCCTCGGCGGTCTCCCAGAACATTCAGCCCAACTCTGATGGTCACTACTAATGCCCATCCCCTCCCACAGCACCACACAGGAACCAGGCTCTTCTTCCTTGGGCTGTGACCTCTGACCTCAGCCCCCAGAATACCCTCCCTGCGCCTTGGGTTTCACCTTGGCCCCAGGACATGTTTTTAAGATTTATTTATTTTGAAAGTCTGAATCACACAGAGACAGAGACAGACAGAGAGAGAGAGAGAGAGAGAGAGAGCAAGCGTGAGAAAACAAGCTTCCATCTGCTGGTTCACTGCACAGATGGCTACAATGGCCGGTGCCAGGCCAGGCTGAAGCCAGAAGCCTGGAGCTTCATGGGGCTCTCCCACAGGGGTGCAGGGCCCAGCACGTGGGCCATCTGCTGCTTTTCCCAGGCCGTTAGCAGGGAGCTGGATCAGACGTGAGCGGCCATCGCAGGCAGAGGCTTCACCCGCTGTGCCACAACATCCGCCCTCCCAGGACACTGGTTCGGGGCTGCAGGTTGCAGCTCTCAGCGCCCTGACCCGGGGGCCTCTGAGCAGGGCCCCCCCTCCCCAGGCTGCAGCTCTCAGCGCCCTGACCCGGGGGTCTCTGAGCAGGGCCCCCCCTCCCCAGGCTGCAGCTCTCAGCTGACCCGGGGGCCTCTGAGCAGGGCCCCCCCTCCCCAGGCTGCAGCTCTCAGCTGACCCGGGGGCCTCTGAGCAGGGCCCCCCCTCCCCAGGCTGCAGCTCTCAGCTGACCCGGGGGTCTCTGAGCAGGGCCCCCCCTCCCCAGGCTGCAGCTCTCAGCTGACCCGGGGGCCTCTGAGCAGGGCCCCCCCTCCCCAGGCTGCAGCTCTCAGCTGACCCGGGGGCCTCTGAGCAGGGCCCCCCCTCCCCAGGCTGCAGCTCTCAGCGCTCTGACCCGGGGGTCTCTGAGCAGGGCCCCCCCTCCCCAGGCTCCAGCTCTCAGCGCCCTGACTTGGGGGTCTCTGAGCAGGGCCCCCCCTCCCCAGGCTCCAGCTCTCAGCACCCTGACCCGGGGGTCTCTGAGCAGGGCCCCCCCCTCCCCAGGCTCCAGCTCTCAGCTGACCCGGGGGCCTCTGAGCAGGGCCCCCCTCCCCGGGCTCCAGCTCTCAGCGCCCTGACCCGGGGGTCTCTGAGCAGGGCCCCCCCTCCCCGGGCTCCAGCTCTCAGTCAGCTCTGACCCGGGGGTCTCTGAGCAGGGCCTCCCCTCCCCAGGCTCCAGCTCTCAGCGCCCTGACCCGGGGGTCTCTGAGCAGGGCCCCCCCCATCCCCAGGCTCCAGCTCTCAGCACCCTGACCCGGGGGTCTCTGAGCAGGGCCCCCCCTCCCCAGGCTCCAGCTCTCAGCACCCTGACCCGGGGGTCTCTGAGCAGGGCCCCCCTCCCCAGGCTCCAGCTCTCAGCGCCCTGACCCGGGGGTCTCTGAGCAGGGCCTCCCCTCCCCGGGCTCCAGCTCTCAGCGCCCTGACCCGGGGGTCTCTGAGCAGGGCCCCCCCTCCCCAGGCTCCAGCTCTCAGCGCCCTGACCCGGGGGTCTCTGAGCAGGGCCTCCCCTCCCCGGGCTCCAGCTCTCAGCGCCCTGACCCGGGGGCCTCTGAGCAGGGCCCCACCTCCCCGGGCTCCAGCTCTCAGTCAGCTCTGACCCGGGGGTCTCTGAGCAGGGGCCCCCCTCCCCGGGCTCCAGCTCTCAGCGCCCTGACCCGGGGGCCTCTGAGCAGGGCCCCACCTCCCCGGGCTCCAGCTCTCAGTCAGCTCTGACCCGGGGGTCTCTGAGCAGGGCCCCCCCTCCCCGGGCTCCAGCTCTCAGTCAGCTCTGACCCGGGGGTCTCTGAGCAGGGCCCCCCCTCCCCGGGCTCCAGCTCTCAGTCAGCTCTGACCCGGGGGTCTCTGAGCAGGGCCCCCCCTCCCCGGGCTCCAGCTCTCAGTCAGCTCTGACCCGGGGGTCTCTGAGCAGGGCCCCCCCTCCCCGGGCTCCAGCTCTCAGCGCCCTGACCCGGGGGTCTCTGAGCAGGACCCTCCTCCCAAGGCTCCAGCTCTCAGCGCCCTGACCGGGGGTCTCTGAGCAGGGCCCCCCCTCCGCAGGCTCCAGCTCTCAGCGCCCTGACCCGGGGGTCTCTGAGCAGGGCCCCCCCTCCCCAGGCTCCAGCTCTCAGCGCCCTGACTTGGGGGTCTCTGAGCAGGGCCCCCCCTCCCCAGGCTCCAGCTCTCAGCACCCTGACCCGGGGGTCTCTGAGCAGGGCCCCCCCCTCCCCAGGCTCCAGCTCTCAGCTGACCCGGGGGCCTCTGAGCAGGGCCCCCCTCCCCGGGCTCCAGCTCTCAGCGCCCTGACCCGGGGGTCTCTGAGCAGGGCCCCCCCCTCCCCGGGCTCCAGCTCTCAGTCAGCTCTGACCCGGGGGTCTCTGAGCAGGGCCTCCCCTCCCCAGGCTCCAGCTCTCAGCGCCCTGACCCGGGGGTCTCTGAGCAGGGCCCCCCCCATCCCCAGGCTCCAGCTCTCAGCACCCTGACCCGGGGGTCTCTGAGCAGGGCCCCCCCTCCCCAGGCTCCAGCTCTCAGCACCCTGACCCGGGGGTCTCTGAGCAGGGCCCCCCTCCCCAGGCTCCAGCTCTCAGCGCCCTGACCCGGGGGTCTCTGAGCAGGGCCTCCCCTCCCCGGGCTCCAGCTCTCAGCGCCCTGACCCGGGGGTCTCTGAGCAGGGCCCCCCCTCCCCAGGCTCCAGCTCTCAGCGCCCTGACCCGGGGGTCTCTGAGCAGGGCCTCCCCTCCCCGGGCTCCAGCTCTCAGCGCCCTGACCCGGGGGCCTCTGAGCAGGGCCCCACCTCCCCGGGCTCCAGCTCTCAGTCAGCTCTGACCCGGGGGTCTCTGAGCAGGGGCCCCCCTCCCCGGGCTCCAGCTCTCAGCGCCCTGACCCGGGGGCCTCTGAGCAGGGCCCCACCTCCCCGGGCTCCAGCTCTCAGTCAGCTCTGACCCGGGGGTCTCTGAGCAGGGCCCCCCCTCCCCGGGCTCCAGCTCTCAGTCAGCTCTGACCCGGGGGTCTCTGAGCAGGGCCCCCCCTCCCCGGGCTCCAGCTCTCAGTCAGCTCTGACCCGGGGGTCTCTGAGCAGGGCCCCCCCTCCCCGGGCTCCAGCTCTCAGTCAGCTCTGACCCGGGGGTCTCTGAGCAGGGCCCCCCCTCCCCGGGCTCCAGCTCTCAGCGCCCTGACCCGGGGGTCTCTGAGCAGGACCCTCCTCCCAAGGCTCCAGCTCTCAGCGCCCTGACCGGGGGTCTCTGAGCAGGGCCCCCCCTCCGCAGGCTCCAGCTCTCAGCGCCCTGACCCGGGGGTCTCTGAGCAGGGCCCCCCATCCCCAGGCTCCAGCTCTCAGCGCCCTGACCCGGGGGTCTCTGAGCAGGGCCTCCCCTCCCCGGGCTCCAGCTCTCAGTCAGCTCTGACCCGGGGGTCTCTGAGCAGGGCCTCCCCTCCCCAGGCTGCAGCTCTCAGCGCCCTGACCCGGGGGTCTCTGAGCAGGGCCCCCCCTCCCCGGGCTCCAACTCTCAGCGCCCTGACCCAGGGGTCTCTGAGCAGGGCCTCCCCTCCCCAGGCTGCAGCTCTCAGTCAGCTCTGACCCGGGGGTCTCTGAGCAGGGCCTCCCCTCCCCAGGCTGCAGCTCTCAGCGCCCTGACCCGGGGGTCTCTGAGCAGGGCCCCCCCTCCCCGGGCTCCAGCTCTCAGCGCCCTGACCCAGGGGTCTCTGAGCAGGGCCTCCCCTCCCCAGGCTGCAGCTCTCAGTCAGCTCTGACCCGGGGGTCTCTGAGCAGGGCCTCCCCTCCCCAGGCTGCAGCTCTCAGCGCCCTGACCCGGGGGTCTCTGAGCAGGGCCCCCCCTCCCCGGGCTCCAGCTCTCAGCACCCTGACCCGGGGGTCTCTGAGCAGGGCCCCCCCTCCGCAGGCTCCAGCTCTCAGCGCCCTGACCCGGGGGTCTCTGAGCAGGGCCCCCCCTCCCCGGGCTCCAGCTCTCAGCACCCTGACCTGGGGGCCTCTGAGCAGGGCCCCCCCTCCCCGGGCTCCAGCTCTCAGCACCCTGACCTGGGGGCCTCTGAGCAGGGCCTCCCCTCCCCAGGCTCCAGCTCTCAGCACCCTGACCCGGGGGCCTCTGAGCAGGGCCCCCCCTCCGCGGGCTCCAGCTCTCAGCGCCCTGACCCGGGGGTCTCTGAGCAGGGCCCCCCCTCCCCAGGCTCCAGCTCTCAGCGCCCTGACCCGGGGGTCTCTGAGCAGGGCCCCCCCTCCCCAGGCTCCAGCTCTCAGCGCCCTGACCCGGGGGTCTCTGAGCAGGGCCCCCCCTCCCCAGGCTCCAGCTCTCAGCGCCCTGACCCGGGGGTCTCTGAGCAGGGCCTCCCCTCCCCAGGCTGCAGCTCTCAGCGCCTTGACCCGGGGGTCTCTGAGCAGGGCCCCCCCTCCCCGGGCTCCAGCTCTCAGCACCCTGACCCGGGGGCCTCTGAGCAGGGCCCCCCCTCCCCAGGCTCCAGCTCTCAGCGCCCTGACCCGGGGGTCTCTGAGCAGGGCCTCCCCTCCCCAGGCTGCAGCTCTCAGCGCCTTGACCCGGGGGCCTCTGAGCAGGGCCCCCCCTCCCCAGGCTCCAGCTCTCAGCGCCCTGACCCGGGGGTCTCTGAGCAGGGCCTCCCCTCCCCAGGCTGCAGCTCTCAGCGCCCTTACCGGGGGTCTCTGAGCAGGGCCCCCCATCCCCAGGCTCCAGCTCTCAGCGCCCTGACCCGGGGGTCTCTGAGCAGGGCCTCCCCTCCCCAGGCTGCAGCTCTCAGTCAGCTCTGACCCGGGGGTCTCTGAGCAGGGCCTCCCCTCCCCAGGCTGCAGCTCTCAGCGCCCTGACCCGGGGGTCTCTGAGCAGGGCCCCCCCTCCCCGGGCTCCAGCTCTCAGCGCCCTGACCCAGGGGTCTCTGAGCAGGGCCTCCCCTCCCCAGGCTGCAGCTCTCAGTCAGCTCTGACCCGGGGGTCTCTGAGCAGGGCCTCCCCTCCCCAGGCTGCAGCTCTCAGCGCCCTGACCCGGGGGTCTCTGAGCAGGGCCCCCCCTCCCCGGGCTCCAGCTCTCAGCACCCTGACCCGGGGGTCTCTGAGCAGGGCCCCCCCTCCGCAGGCTCCAGCTCTCAGCGCCCTGACCCGGGGGTCTCTGAGCAGGGCCCCCCCTCCCCGGGCTCCAGCTCTCAGCACCCTGACCTGGGGGCCTCTGAGCAGGGCCCCCCCTCCCCGGGCTCCAGCTCTCAGCACCCTGACCTGGGGGCCTCTGAGCAGGGCCTCCCCTCCCCAGGCTCCAGCTCTCAGCACCCTGACCCGGGGGCCTCTGAGCAGGGCCCCCCCTCCGCGGGCTCCAGCTCTCAGCGCCCTGACCCGGGGGTCTCTGAGCAGGGCCCCCCCTCCCCAGGCTCCAGCTCTCAGCGCCCTGACCCGGGGGTCTCTGAGCAGGGCCCCCCCTCCCCAGGCTCCAGCTCTCAGCGCCCTGACCCGGGGGTCTCTGAGCAGGGCCCCCCCTCCCCAGGCTCCAGCTCTCAGCGCCCTGACCCGGGGGTCTCTGAGCAGGGCCTCCCCTCCCCAGGCTGCAGCTCTCAGCGCCTTGACCCGGGGGTCTCTGAGCAGGGCCCCCCCTCCCCGGGCTCCAGCTCTCAGCACCCTGACCCGGGGGCCTCTGAGCAGGGCCCCCCCTCCCCAGGCTCCAGCTCTCAGCGCCCTGACCCGGGGGTCTCTGAGCAGGGCCTCCCCTCCCCAGGCTGCAGCTCTCAGCGCCTTGACCCGGGGGCCTCTGAGCAGGGCCCCCCCTCCCCAGGCTCCAGCTCTCAGCGCCCTGACCCGGGGGTCTCTGAGCAGGGCCTCCCCTCCCCAGGCTGCAGCTCTCAGCGCCCTTACCGGGGGTCTCTGAGCAGGGCCCCCCATCCCCAGGCTCCAGCTCTCAGCGCCCTGACCCGGGGGTCTCTGAGCAGGGCCTCCCCTCCCCAGGCTGCAGCTCTCAGCGCCTTGACCCGGGGGCCTCTGAGCAGGGCCCCCCCTCCCCAGGCTCCAGCTCTCAGCGCCCTGACCCGGGGGTCTCTGAGCAGGGCCTCCCCTCCCCTGGCTGCAGCTCTCAGCGCCTTGACCCAGGGGTCTCTGAGCAGGGCCTCCCCAGGCTCAGGCGCCCTAACCCAGGAGTTCTGAGCGGGGCCTCCCCAGGCTCAGGCGCCCTAACCCAGGAGTTCTGAGCGGGGCCTCCCCCTGAATCTTACACTTGTTTTTTAAGGCGGGTTTCCCCCCAAGGTCTTTCTTGCTAGGATGTTCTCCCCCACAGACCAGCAGGATTTCTTGTCCTTCGCCCTGGCAACAGTTTGACTTGACTCAGAAGAGGCTTTGGGGCCGGTGCTGTGGCGTAGTGGGCTAAGCCTCCACCTCTGGCTCCGGAATCCCATATGGACGCAGGTTCAAGTACCAGCTGCTCCTCTTCCGATCCAGCTCCCTGCTGGTGGCCTGCCTGGGAAAGCAGTAGGACATGACCCAGATGCCCGGGCCCCTGCACTTGTGTGGGAGATCCAGAAGAAGCTCCCGGCTCCTGATCCACCCAGCTCCAGCTGTTGGGCCATCTGTGGAGTAAACCTGTGGTTGGGAGATTCTTTCTCTCTCCCTCCCTCCCTCCCTCCCTCTCTCTCTCTCTCTCTCTCTCTTTCTCTCTCTGTAACTCTGTCTCAAATAAATAAATCATAAAAAATAGACCCAGAGGCTTTGCTACGCCCCTCTCCTCTGCATATCCACTCTCAACCCCTGAGCCCCTCAGAAGCACACAGAGGTTGGGAACCTCGCGCGTCCCCTCTCCAGAGTCCAACCTGCCTGGCCCCATTCGGACCACGGCCTCTCTCCCAGGAAGGGCACAGAACAGCCAGCACTCAGACAGGAAGCCACGGCTCCTGGAGCCAGCGAGGTGGCCCAGCAGGGTACGGCACTGCCTTCAAGAGTCCGAGTCCCGGCTGCTCCACTTCCAACCCAGCTCTCTGCTGATACATCTGGGAAGGCAGCAGAGGACGGGCCAAGTCCCTGGGCCCCTGCACCCACATGGGAGACTCAGATGGAGCTCCTGGCTCCTGGCTACAGCCTGGCCAAGCCCCAGTCATTGCCGCCATCTGGGGAATGAACCAGCAGATGGAAGATCTCTCTGTCTCTCCCTCTGTCTCTGTCACTCTTTCAAATAAATAATAAATTTTTAGAGAAAACTTAAAAATTTTTTTAAAAAGAAGCTACAGTCCCTGGTGCGCACCTGTACCTTCGCAGAAGGAGGAAGAGAAACTTCCAGGACACGGCAGCCTTTGGAAAAGAGGCCGCACCCATCAGCTGCAGAGACTGGCCTCAGGCTTGGGCGAGTGGGTGAGACCCCGAGGGGCCTCATCTCTTCTCACCGCACTGGCTTCAGCAGGAGCGTTTACAGGGACGACCAGGGCTGGGGAGCTTGGCACCAGGGCGGAGACTCAGCCCCGACCCCGTGGTTCTGGCGGGCCTCACCTGCCCCAGGGCCACGGCCGTGAACACTGCCCGGAAGTTCTGCAGGTCGGCGGGGTGCAGCTCGGCCACGATGCCTGCGTCCAGCAGCACCAGGCGCAGTGGGGGCGGGGTGGGCGTCGCGGCCACCACCAGCGTGTCGCAAATGTCCACCGTCTGTAGCTGTGCCTCCCAGCTCGTGGGGCGACTGTGGGCTCCCTGCACCAGGATGTTCCCAGGGTGAAGGTCCGCGTGCACAAAGTTGTCCACAAATATCTGGGAAGAGAGGCAGCGCGGTTCTCGGATCCATCCCCCCTCCCCACCCAGCACCGCCCGGCCACATTTCACAAAGCTTCATCGTTCGGATGTCAGCAATTCAGAATCTGCACAGGGATGAGCCAAGCTGACATTTTGGAGAGAAAAAAAGATAAAAAAAAATTTTACAGGGGCCAGTGCTGTGGCGCAGCGGGTTAACACCCTAGCCTGAAGCACCGGCATCCCATATGGGTGCCGGTTCTAGTCCCAGCTGCTCCACTTCCGATCCAGCTCTCTGCCATGGCCTGGGAAAGCAGTGGAAGATGGCCCAAGTGCTCGGGCCCCTGCACCCACATGGGAGACCTGGAAGAAGCTCCTGGCTCCTGGTTTCTGATAGGCACAGCTCCAGCCATTGCGGCCAACTGGGGAGTGAACCAGAGGATGGAAGACCTCTCTCTCTCTCTCTCTCTCTCTCTCTCTCTCTCTCTGTAACTCTGCCTTTCAAATAAATCTTTAAAAAGATAAAAACATCCTACAGGTGAAGAGCAAACCAGCCTGCATTTCAGAGGCTTCCACTTCACTATGTGAGTCGCTGCTCTTCTAGGGAAGAACAACTGTTCATTCAAGAGCTCCCCCAAACCTCCGCGCTGTCCGCGTCATGGGACCACATTTCTTTAGGAGCCAGACGTCCCCTCCATCCGGGCTGGTGGTGAGGGGCACTCCCAGGGCAGGAGGACACAGCACTGAGGACCTCACGCGGGCCTGGGACCCAGGCTGGAAAGCAAGCCCAGGCACTGCGCTGCACCTCTCGTGGGTGGCCATCCCATACAGGGGACGAGGGGATGGCCCGGCCGGCTGGCGCAGGGAGCTGCTGATGGACAGGCTCGGGCACCTCTCCCAGCCAGAGCACAGCGCGAGCACTGACAGAGTCCCCGCTCTACACCCATCCACTGTACCCCGGAACAAAGTCGCCTTCCCCTGCGCTGATTTAACTGAAACCCAGCCAGACCCCGACAACCTCGCTGGTCTGGGAGCTGCTGGAGGTGGCGTGGCCCTGAGCCTGCTCCTGTGAGCTCCGGGCTCCCTGCCCCACGAGCTGCCGTCCAACTGCAGGCTCCACTTCCCTGCTCCCAGCACCAGGCTCAATCCCTCCCTCACCTCCAGGACACCCTTGCTACCCACGGTCATGCCTCGCCCATCACTCACCCTCCTGCTCTCTGCCCACACCTGGGGGCTGCCTACCTGGGCTCTCAGCACTGGGCCCAGGGCCTCCCCCTCCCCACCTAACCCTCGGTCCTGTGGCCTGGCCACGAGGAAGAACAGCCCTTGGGGAACCTCAGGTCTTCCTTCTTCGTCCCTGCGTGCTGGCTGCTGGCAAGGCCACTTGTACTAGGACAACTGACGACGATGACTTTGGGCCCACCACGCCCTCACTTACAGCATGGGAACCCTGTAAGGCCACTGCTGTCCCCTTGTGAAAGGCGAGACATCGAGGACAGAGGCTAAGTCACTTGTCCTGGACACCCAGCCCTGCTCCCAGCCAGCGCACGGCAGAGCTGAGATTTGAACCCAGACGAGTCCAGCTCTGGGCTCCAGGCTCCCCCCAACCACCAGTGTGTGAGGCAGACCAGCAAAATGCCCACTGCAGCCTCCAGGGCCAGCGTGGCTCAGACCCTGCCTGCCCACGTCTCCTGGGAGCTGCCGGTCCCAGCGCGGCCATTGCACACCTCCTGTCCTCTTCAAAGCTCCTCTCCCAGGAGCCTGTGCATCCCACCCCAGGACTGAGAAACCTCACCTCCTCACCCCCCAGGAGACAGAAGCCTCCAGAGTAGCAACACACAGCCCAGGCTTCTCAGCTCCTGGTTAGGGGAAGGCAGGGCTGTCTGGCAGCACCCCCGGCCCTGGCCACCAGGTGCCAGGAGCAACCCCACCCCCGCAGCTATGATAACCAAGAATATTGGCAGACACGGCCAGAGGCGCCCCAGCAGGCAAAATCCCCCTGGCGAGAGCCCCTGCCTGGCCGGTAAGGAACAGAGACTCCCCCACAGGCCAGGCCCTCTGCTGCAGCCCCTCCAGAGTCCTGGGTTACAGGTGCAGGAAAGACAAAGCTGAGAGAGGGAGGAGGAAGGGATGCATGACTATACTCTGAGAACTGTATCAATCGGGGCTGTGGCGCAGCAGGTAAAGCCGCGGCCTGTGACACCGTCATCCCTCTGGGCACCAGTTTGAGTCCCGGCTGCTCCACTTCTGATCCAGCTCCCTGCTGATGCACCTGGGAAAGCAGCGGAAGACACCCCAAGTGTTTGGGCCCCTGTGCCCACGTGGGAGACCTGGAGGAAGCTCCTGGCTTTGGTCTGGCCCAGCCCTGACTGTTGGGGGTCACTGGGGAATGAACCAGCAGATGGAAGATCTCTGTCACTCTCTCTCTCTAACTCTGCCTTTCAAATAAATAAAAAATAAATCTTAAAAAAAACTGTATCTATGAACTACATTAAATGTGTTCTTTGTATAGTAATAGCACATGTAAAAAAATTGAAACAATATTCTATTTAAATCAAATCTCAATTCATTTTTCCTAATAATATAAAATAACTTATTTAATAAAATATAATTCTGATTTTTTAAAAGAACCCTCCAACCATTTGTAAGATCAGAGCAACCTGAATGTCCAAGAATCGAAATCTGCCTCTGAGCCCCGGCGACAGCCCTGGCCCCACACACACGGCTGCCGTGACAACCTCCTCCTTGGGGCATTCCTCTGCCAAAACTCCTGCTACTGTCTCGCTTTGTAAAAACTCACGGAGCAGTAATTTCAGATCCACATGCTTGACTACATTTTATCATTTGATTACAAAAAGGAGAAAAAAAAAACTTGAAATGAGCTCACTCACCCCTGCAGTCCAAACTTCTGGGCAGGCCTCGGACGTGGCAGTTAGAACCTCACCTGTGACACCCACACGCCCTACCGGAGCGCCTGGGTTCCAGCCCCGGCCCCACTTCTGTTCCTGTACCTGCTAATGCACCCTGGGAGCAGCAGGTGACAGCTCAGGTACAGGGGTGCCTGTGACACCCACATGGGAGACGGGAAATGAGTTCCCAACCCTGGCTGTTGCAAGCACTTGGGGAACAACCCAGCAGAAGGAAGGATGGCAAACCTCTCTCCCTTTGTCTGCCTGTCTCTCTCTCTGTGTATGCGTGTGTTTCAAAATAATACTTTTAAAAGCCTCATCAGTCAAGGTAAATACTGCATGCTTTTTTAAAGTCTGACTGGACCTCTGGGGAGCCGGCCCCCCACATCCCTCAGCTCAGCGGTCACCACGCCTTCCTCCAAAGTCTCTCTGTAGCGCAGCGCAGGGTCCCCTCTGGACCTCTTACCCTTGTCCTCACACGGATGGCACATCCGCCTGGGGTGCAGCCACACGCAGCATGAGCCCGGGTCAGACAGCCCTCCCACGTGATACCCGTGTGCCAGTCCCTGCTGCGCCGCTTCTCAGTCACTCCCCTTGGGCTCCGTGCACCTGCTCGCGGGCCTGGCACACGGCAGGTGCCCCGTGAAGACTCTCTGAACAATTAAAGCAGCATGTAGTGGTTTGGCTGACTGTAGGCTCTGGGAGATCACGCTGCTGAGGGAGTCTCCCCAGCACCTCTGGCAGGCTCGCCAACCCCCAGAGCAGGCTTTCTCCACGTGGCGGCTCAGTGCCTGGCCGCCCTCCCAGCCCAAGAGCCACGCAGGCTCCCAGGCATGGCCCCGCCCGCACCTGGACCTGGGCCAACGCTGGCCACGCACTCACCATCTTGAGAAGCATGCTGATCCCCAGCCGTGCAATCCTCCTCTTCAGGTCAGCAGGAACGCCCGCCTGCTGGTAACTGGACACGGGCACGCTCTCCTTTAGGGAGACGGGGGAGGACGCTGTACCCACCAGCCTGTCCAACGCCCTGCTCCTGTCTTAGGACCCTGCAGGTGGATTTTAACCTGTTTACATTCCCCTTCTGTCATACTTCTCAAAGGACAAGTCCCGGAGGCTTATCAGAAAGGAAACCTACCCTTGGGGCCAGCACTGTGGCATGGCAGACAGCGCCACCGCCGGCAGTGCCAGCATCCCATATGGGTGCCGGTTCGAGTCCTGCTTGCTACACTTCCAATCCAGCTCTCTGTTATGGCCTGGGAAAGCAGTGGGAAATGGCCCACTACACTTGGGCCCCTGCACCCACATGGGAGACCCTGGCTCCTGGCTTCAGACACCTGAGGAGTGAACCAGCAGATGAGATCTCTCTCCCTCTCTTTCTCTCTTTCTCTCTCTTTCTCCCACTCTCTCTGTAACTCTGACTTTCAAAATATATAAATAAATCTTTAAAAAAGAGAAGAAAGGAAACCCACCCATTCTGCTAAGGACAGAGAAGAGGCGCTGTGATACTGTGGAATCAGACGGGAGCAGGTGCAGCGAGAGCAACTTCCAGAGTGGGAATCGGCCAATGGGGACATGAATGAGTCGGGAAAGGGAAGGAGGCAAAGGGAAAAGAGCTGTGTTTGTCAAAGCAACCCCTGGAGACCAGTAAGTAAGAGAACGAAAGCGTAGAGATCTGTGGCACTCACTTGAGGCGCCCCCGCTGGAACACAGGTGGCCACGGAGCCCGGGCTGCCCTCTCTAACAGGGCTCAGCTGAGACACACAGCGCTTCTCCCGCACTCGCCCTGGGCCATGGCCCTCATTCACGGTGTCATCTGCCCTTGGGACAACCCCCTTTCTGCCAGCAGCTAACAACACGGCCCAGCAGGCTTCCGAACTGAGGAAGTGGAAGGCCACGTCCAGTACTCGCAGCCGCTCACCCCACGCCAAGGCTCCCACAGCTCTGCATTCACGCCCCCTCCCCAACAGGCACTGCACGGGCCTGGCTGTGAGCGCAGGGCCCCCGTGGAGCTGCCAGACTCTTACTTCGTAAGTTTCCACCAAGACATCGCTGGTGACAAACGGGCGCAGGGGGGTGGGGAACTTGACCGACGTCACGTTCCGGAAGTTGCGCTGGAAGTGCTCCAGGTTCTGAGCTTCGTAACGCAGATCGATCTGGAGAGAAAGAGAAGGTGAGGGCTGGGCTGGCCGCGGGAGCGCCATCTCTGAAACTGGGAGCTTCCCACCAGCCACACCTTCCCACCAGCTCTCCCGGGAGCTTTGAACCAGCACACCTTCCCACCAGCTCTCCCCGCACCAGTGCCAGTCCACCAGGGAGAACACACTGCGACCCAAGGCCGCACTGCAGACAGCACACACCTGGGCCGGTTCTCCGCTGCTGCCCTGCCTGCCCCCCTCTCCAGCCCAGCCCACGGCTCCCCTGCCCTAGCTCCCCCAGCCCTCGCGGGCAGCCCCATGCCCCTGCACAGGCCCAGCCCTGCGGCTGTCTCCTTCTGTTGGGCAGCCACGTCACTGCAGCCACCCACCCCCTGCACCGACACTGCCTGGGCTAAACTCACCAAGGGCCTCTCATTTGCCAGGCCCCAGGAAGCAGCCATTTTTAATACCTCCGTTGGCCACCCTGGGCATCCGGCGCTGTCCCACTGCTGACCCACTGCCCCGGAACTGCCCTCTTCTGGGTACTGCCCTTCACCCTCCTGTCTCCCCCAGCTCTCCACCTGCCCCGCCTTGGGCCTAGGCCTCTGGCCGCACGGAGACCTTCTCTGCTCCCAACGTCCAGCTTGTGTGCTCCCTGGACGTCTGCCACGCCCTCGGCCAGCGTCTCCTAGTGACAGCACCTTGGGCTCCAGGCCAGACCTCAACACCACTCCCAGACGGACCCCTCAACTACATCCAGGCCATGGGGAGGCCCAGAGACCCTGAATGAACTCCTCCCCCACACCCGCTCCCGTCCCCTCCACACCGCGTGGCCCAGCGCCTTCCAGTCTGCAGCCCTGGCGAGCCTCAGGTCTGTTCCCCACCCCACCCCCGTCACCACTGCTCCCAAGGCGTCCTGGATGTCTCGGGCGTCTGCCTGGGTAAGGCCCGGCCTCGCCCAATTCTGTGTCATGCCCAGCGTGTCCGAGGGCCTGACGTCCCTGCCACCCCTCTGCCTTCCTCCCTCTCTTCCCCCGGTCACCCCTCCGGACTCAGCTCAAGCTGAGGGGGCCTCCACCCTGGGGTGAGGGTGAAGGAGCGCGTCCCCTCCGGAGCCCCAGCATCTGAGCCCACCGGAACCTGGAGCCTCCTCCCGTCACACAGACTTGCTAGTATTCACACATCAGTCTGCCCGCCGCCTATCACAGTCCCTGCCGACAGGAAAAGCCCATTTGTTTTCTTGGTACAATAGCTTCCAACTGTTTGTAGTCATTCTATATGAATTTATAAAAGAACGGGGTGGGGGTGGGGGTGGGGGGTGCTGTGCCGTAGCAGGTTAGGCCACCGCCTGCAGTGCCAGAATCCCATATGGGTGAGGTTCAAGTGCAAGTTTGAGTCCCAGCTGCTCCTCTTCCAGTCCAGCTCCCTGCTCATGCACCCGGGAAAGCAGTGGAGGATGGCCCAGGAGCTTGGGCCCCTGCACCTACATGGGGATGCGGATGAAGCTCCTGGCTCCTGGCTTCAGCCTGGCCCAACCCTGGCCGTTGAGACCATTGGGGAGTGAACCAGTGGATGGAAAACCTCTCTCTCTCTCTCTGTTTCTTCCTCTGTAACTCATAAGTCTTTAAAACACACTCATACACGCACACACACAACAGAGGGAGGAGACAGAGAGAAAGAGACCCACAGTGTGCACCCAGACTCACAGCTGTGAGGCTTCCAGCCAGGAACTTGCTCATGGGAGGGCTGATTGTGAAGGCAAATGCGGTAAGAGATAGAGATGTCAGTTTGACATGATGGGAGCGCGTGATGGCTGCCAGGCTTCCACAGGGACCTGAAGCTCAGGTGCACAGGCACACCGGGGGTTGTTAACACAAAGGCAGTTGTTGAAACACAAGAATCTTCTCTGTGTCCATTTTCTCTTTTATCTGAGGTACCCTATTCCACAGCAGAATGCAACGCCTTGGCCTGGATGTTGGAGGCCACCCAAACCTGACTGGCATGTGAACCCCTAAAATGACAGAACTAAGAAGCAAGTCCTCCAGAGGTGATGGGGAGCCCTCTTTTTTATTTTTTAGTTATCTTTTTAAGAAAGCTTTTATTTAATGAATACAAATTTCATAGTTACAGCTTTAGGGATATAGCAGTTCTTCCCCCATACCCACCCTCCCATACCTACCTCTGTCCCATCTCCTACTCTCCCATCCCATTCTTCATTAAGATTCATTTTTAATTATCTTTATATACAGAAGACCAACTCTATGCTAAGTAAAGATTTCAACAGATTGCACCCACACAGACACACAAAGAATAAAGTACTGTTTGAAGATTGGTTTTACTGTTAATTCTCATACTACAGGGTTGGCGCCGCAGCTCACTAGGCTAATCCTCCACCTGCAGCGCCAGCACACCGGGTTCTAGTCCCGGTTGGGGCACCGGATTCTGTCCCGGTTGCTCCTCTTCCATTCCTGCTCTCTGTTATAGCCCGGGCGGGCAGTGGAGGATGGCCCAAGTGCTTGGGCCCTGCACCTGCATGGGAGACCAGGAGAAGCATCTGGCTCCTGGCTTTGGATCAGCACAGTGCACCGGGCGCAGCAGCCACTGGGGGGTGAACCAACGGAAAAAGGAAGACCTTTCTCTCTCTCTCTCTCTCTCTCTCTCTCTCACTATGCACTCTGCATGTCAAAAAATAAAAATTAAAAAAAAATTCTCATAGCACAACACATTAAGGACAGAGGTCCTACATGAGTAGTAGGTGCACAGTGACTCCTGTTGTTGCTTTAACAATGGACACTCTTATTTATGACGTCAGTGATCTTCCAAGGCTCTCGTCATGAGCTGCCAAGGCTATGGAAGCCTCTTGAGTTCACAAACTCCGTCATTATTTAGACAAGGTCATAGTCAAAGTGGAAGTTCTCTCCTCCCTTCAGAGAAAGGTACCTCCTTCTTTGATGGCCCATTCTTTCCACTGGGATCTCACTCACAGAGATCTTCATTTAGGTCATTTTTTGCCACAGTGTCTTGGAGGGTCCTCTTTTAAAAAATCATCTAAAAGACCAAGAGAGGGAGAGAAAGAGTCATCTTCCTGCTGGTTTATTTCCAAATTGGCCACAATGGCCAGGGCTGGTCCAGGCTCAAGCCAGGGGCCCAGAACCATATCTGGGTCTCCCATGTGGATAGCAGGGCCCAAGTATGTGGGCCATCTTCCTCTGCCTTCTCAGGCACATTAGCCAGGACATGGATTGGGGAGTGGCGCTATGGTGTAGCAGGTTAAGCCACTGTCTACAGCGCCAGCATCCCATAGGGGCACTGGTTCAAGTGCAGGTTTGAGTCCCGGCTGCTCCACTTCCGATCCAGCTCCCCGCTAATGCAGTTGAGAAAGTAGTAAAAGATGGCCCGAGTGCTTGGACCCTTGCAGGCATGTGGGAGGTGGGGATGAAGCTCCTGGCCCACCCCTAGCTGTTGAGGACATTTGGAAAGTGAACCAGCAGACGGAAGATTCTCTTCTCTGTAACTCTGCCTTCAAATAAATAAAATAAATCTTAAAAAGAAAAAAAAGGAGCTGGATTGGGAGCGCGGCAGGTGGGACCTGCACCAGCACTCCAGTATGGGACACCAGCGTTGTGGGCAGCGCCAGCCCTGGGGGCAGCCTTCTTAATGGCATTAGTGCCCTTATAAAAGAGGCCAGAGGGGGCACTCTGGCGCAGCGGGTGAAGCCACTGCCTGCAGGGCCAGCGTCGGCCAGCGTCCCATGTGGGTGCCAGTTGTTCCTCTTCCCACCCAGCTCTCTGCTATGGCCTGGGAAAGCAGTAGAAGATGGCCCAGTGCTTGGGCCCCTGCACCCACGTGGGAGACCTGGAGGAAGCTCCTGGTTCCTGGCTTTGGATCAGCCCAACTCCAGCCATTGCAGCCATCTGGGGAATGAACCAGTGGATGGAAGGTCTCTCTTTCTCTGCCTTTCAAATATATAAATAAATCTTAAAAAAAAAAAAAAAAGAGGCCAGAGACCCACAGCTCTTCTACCATGTGAGAACACAACAAAAGAACAACTACCTGCAGACCAGAACTTGGGTCCTCCCCAGAGGCCAGAGCCGCCACTGCTACCGATCTCTGACCTCCTTTGCCTATAGAGGAAATACACTCCCACTGCAGATAAGCTGCCCGGTTTGTGGTCGTCTGTTACAGCCACCCAGACCGAGGGACTTTCTACACATTAAGGGAACACCTGGATTTGCCATCTTAAGGCAGAGGCTATAAACAAGGACTTCTAAAACCTGCCCACCAGGCAGCCAGCGGAGACGCCCACCTGGAGCCCCAGGGCCCCCAGAGTGTGTCTGCCAAGTCTGCCCTCACACACAGACGTCCCAAGGGTCTGAACGGGAAGGAGTGCTCCTCGCTACTGGGCAAAGCGAAGCCAAGGCACAGAGCACGACCGCCGACCGCTCTCACCCCGCAGCCCAGCAGCGCGGCGCATTCCACCAGGATCGGCACACGGAACAGCGCATTTCCCGAGCTCCCTCACAGTTACACAGGGCCCCGAGATTACAGCTCCCATCAGTAGCCTGGGAAGAAGCGAGGTTCAAGACACCCTGCGTGGCCCCTCTCTCTCTCTCTCTGCGTTCCGCACTGGCTGCAGGCGACATGCGCTGAACGCGGCAGTGTCACACCTGGGAGGAAACTGGGTCACTCCAGTTCACCTGCACGGAACTTTGCTATAAGCAAGCAACAGCCGTGCTGCGTGAAGCCACCGGGTTTGACTGTTTGTTTCCCCAGCGGGTGTTCTGTGCCTGAGCACATCACCCAGCTCGACCTGCTGCGGAACAACTCACTCCTCAGCACTCACTCACCAGCTGCTACCGCAAGGACTGTGAGCGGAAGGAAGGGAAGCTCACCTGTTGGACCATGAGCTTCTCGAATTCTTCCACAACCTCAGGCAAGCTCAGCCACCTGACTCCTGGCAGAAGGCCCAGGGCCCGGCTGCCCATCTTCATCAGCAGCAAGTCCATACGCACCTCTGAGAGCAGGCCAGGGTGCAGCACCTGTCAGGGAAAAGGTGCAGTGAGACAGGAAGGGCCCAGGGCTGCGCCCCCCAACAGGGGAGCAACGTGCCCCCAGCACCCAGGGAGCCCTGGATGGCGACGGCGGTTCCGCCACCCCTGACGTCGGCACCCTCCAAACCCCTCTCACTCTCCCCTGAGCCTGTTTGCAGCACCACTCCACAAGCCAGGACACAAGACGGCTGACACAGTGCAGGCACGCCAGACAACAGCCAAGCCACTGGGGTACAGCCTCACCAGCTCTAATTCCAAAGTATGCAATCTGAAATGCTGGAAAATCTGAACGTTTTTCAGCACCACAGGACGTCACAGGCGGAAAATTCCGCACCTGATCCACAGCCCAAATGCAGGTGCATTAAGAATACCACATAGGGGCCAGCGTTGTGGCACAGCAGCCGAGTCGCCACCTGGGACGCCAGCACCCCACGTGGGGGCCCGTTGGAAACCCTGCTGCTCCACCTCCAACCCAGCTCTGTGCTAGCGACCCTGGGAAAGCAGCAGGAGGTGGCCCAAGAGCCTGGGCCCCTGCACCCACACGGGCGAGCAGGAAGAAGCTCCTGGCCCAGCCCCGCTGTGGCAATCATCTGGGGAGTGAACCATGGATGGAAGATCTCTAACGCTACCTTTCAAACAGGTAAAAGTAAATCTTCATATATCTAAATCACATAAAATTACCTTCAGGTCATGTGCTAAGGATGTATAGGAAACGTAAATTAATTTTATGTTTAGGTTTGGGTCTCCCCCATGATGTACATGCAAATATTAAAAAAAACACAAAACATACAAAGCCTGCAACACTTCTGGACTCAAGCTCTTCGGATCAGGGCTATTCACTCTGAACAGAAGCCAGGGCGGGGCCGACAGGTCCGGGGAAGTGCAGTGGGTGGGTGGGTGGGTGGGACCGAGCTGCCAAGGCCCGGCTGAAGACACCCAGCACTTACTTTCACGGCCACAGGGATGAGGTGGTCCTGCTCGGGCTGACGGCCGGCGGCGGGAGCCTGAGCCCTGCCCGCACCGGACCGGACCAGGCCAGCTTCGGGCAGAAGCAGCCTTTCTAGAACTGACTGGTCGGCGAGGTCCCCTGCAGGAAGGAGCTGCCTCAGGGCCCCCAGCGCCCCGAGGCCCTGGACGCTGCGCTCCCGCAGCAGGGCAGTGCGCGCATGCGCCTTGTACACCTGGGCCACGCACCCAGAACCCACGGGCTCCCGGTTCTCGAACACCAGGGCGCTGTCCCAGCGCTCCCCGAAGGCCTGCTGGAGGGCGCGCTGCGTGTGCGCCCAGGCGTGGGGCGGCACCTGCACGTGCAGCTTGGAGAAGCGGGCGCAGAACGCCTCGGAGAAGAGGTCGCGCCGCGTGCTGGCCCACTGGCCCAGCTTGATGTAGGTGGGGCCCGAGGTCTCCGTGGCTCTCAGAAGCAGGTGCAGCCAGAGGGTGGAGACCCGGGGAGCCAGGTAGGTGAGCGGGTACAGGAGGAGCAGGGGGAGGAATTTCACCAGCAGGGCGCAGGCGCGCAGCCAGACCCGGGCGCGCAGGAGGCCGCCGCCGCCGCCGCGCCCCGGGTCGGGGACCGTGGCCCCGGGCGCACGGCCGGCCGGGCCGCTCCCGCATGCCCGCGGCTGGCACGAGCCGCCGCCGCCGCCGTCCCGGTCCGCGGAGATGAGCCTGGGCAGGGCGCCCAGCAGAAGCCAGCGGAGCCGAGCGTGGCGAGCGCCCCCGGAGGGCCCCGGCTCCAGGCGCCGCAGGCGCGACACGCAGACCCCGACTGACAAGCGCCAGGGAGCCCCCATCCCCGCGCCACAGCCAGCCACCGGCGCGCAAAGACGCGCCCCGGCGAGCCGGGCCCGGCGCGAGACGGCCGGGGGTCCGGGGCCGGCGCCGGGGGCTGAGGGGCGGCAGCCCGGGCCGCGGGGAGCCGAGGGGACCGGTCGGGAGCGCCCAGGGCCGCGCCCGAGCCGCTGGGCCCGCGTCTTCCGGGAGCGCGCGCCCGGGGCCCGCCTCTAAAAGGGGCCGCGGCGAAAACGCGCGTGCCCGACCCTGGGCCACGGAAGCGCAATCAGATTCAGAGAGAGAGAGAGGCATCTTCCGTCCGCTGGCTCGCTCCCCAGATGCCCCCACAGCCCGAGCCGGGCCAGGCTGAAGCTGGGAGCCCCGAGCTCCACCTGGGTCTTTGATATGGGTGGCCGGGACCAGGAACCTGAGCCGTCACCTGACCCGCGCGTGCCCTGGAGAGCGGAGCTGGCGCTGGGGGGGACAGAGCCCTGGGGTGGGGAAGTGGCAGTTTCAGCACTGTGGAAAGGCCTGCTCCCGGTCTGGTGTCTGTGGAGCCAGTGGGGCAGCGCCCTGGTGTTGGGTCGCTTCATGAGGAGGCTCTGTCCGGGTCACCGCCGGGAGGGGGCCAGGGAAGGCCTTTGAGCCAGAAACCAAAAAGCCCTGAGTAGTCAGGAGTTTGGGCGGAGGGTGTGTGTGTGCAACCCTCAAGATCCAGAACGCGACCAGGTGGCGCTGGTGACCTCTGGGGCAGAGGTGCAGCGTGGGACCCAGCCCATGGAGCAGCCCAGGCGCCTCTCACAGCATCCCCCCTGCTCTCTGGGGTTTTAAGAGGCTGCCAGCCCTCACGCGTGGATTGGCACTGTTGCGTGTGGGTGAGAAGGTTCTGGCCCAGGCTGGATCTGTGGGCGTCCCTGGTGGAAGGGCCGCGAGGGGGAGCAAGACAAGGACGGAACCCAGGCGCAAGACCCCGTGGCAGGAAGTGTGGTGGCCACGCAGCACCCAGAAAAGCGAGCCCTGGGCTCCCAGAAAGTGGGGGGTGGCTGATGGCTCCTCTTGCCCTCACCAACCATCCATATCCTGTTTCCAAAAGATGCTGCTCACGCTTTGCAGTTCCCAGGCAAAAGTCAGGCCTCGCGGCGTTACTGGGAACACAGCCAGCTGTGAATTACCCCCCCACACACTCGCTCCCACCCAGTCCCAAAGGTGCGTGTGATGGTCTTTGTCAGCCGCTTGCAGGGGACCTACTCTGAGAGCAGTTCCGTGCAGCCTGGCCCTCGGGAACGAGCTCTGGGCCCTCCCTCGGCCCGCACTGCCCATTTGCAGGAG
This sequence comes from Lepus europaeus, assembly GCF_033115175.1. Classification (NCBI taxonomy): domain Eukaryota; kingdom Metazoa; phylum Chordata; class Mammalia; order Lagomorpha; family Leporidae; genus Lepus; species Lepus europaeus. The sequence continues at coordinate 2,308,269 of NC_084827.1, read as the reverse complement.
GGTGGAGAGGAGGTGCCCACCAGGCGGTGCCGAGGGGCAGCCAGGAGAGGCGCCTGTGGTGTGCTCAGCACCGAGCTTCGGGGCTGCGCAGGCGTCACCGTCATGGCGTCCAGGCTAACGACCTTGCTGATTCTCTTACTGTGTCTTGTAACAAACTGCTTTTCACAGACGTGGGGATCCGTCCTGTTGAGTCATTTAAAACAGCATCCTTGTGGGCTGAGCATCTAGCCTAGCAGCTAAGGCACCAGCAGAGACAATGCTGGCTCCAACTTCCTCCTAATGCAGACCCTGGGAGGAGGTGGTGACAAGGAACTGGGCTGCCAAGGCCCCTGTGGAGGCCTGGATCCAGCTCCTAGCTCCCAGCTCCTGGCTTCCATCCCAGCAGGGGCCGCTACAGGCATTGGAAGAAGGAGCCAGCAGACGGTAGTGAGCGCCTTCTCTTTGCTGCTAGTCCTGGCCACATGGCCTCGGAGGCGTTGACCCCTGCCAGGGTGTTGGTGAGCCAGATGGTGGTGGGGCTGGTGATGGTGGTGAAGACACAGCACTGGAAAGAGCTGTTCTCGGCTCTCAAACAGGTGACATTGAAAACCACGTGGCCCATGTCAATTCAGAAGATGATGTCATACCCATGACTATGCATGATTTAAAATGTGGCACATATATATATATATATGTATTTTAAATTGTTTTATGTGAGAGGCAGAGTTACAGACAGAGAGGGAAATGCAGAGAGAGGTCTTCCAACCCCTGGTTCACTTCCCAAATGGCTGCAACAGCCAGAGCTGAGCCCATCTGAAGCCAGGAGCCAGGAGCTTCCTCTGGGTCTCCCTCATGGTTTCAGGGGCCCAAGGACTTGGGCCATGCTCCTCTGCTTTCCCAGACCATTAGCAGGGAGCTGGATTGGAAGTGGAGCTGCTGGAACACAAACTGGTGCCCATATGGGATGCCGGCACTGCAGGCAGAGGCTTAACCCACTATGCCACAGCGCCAGCCCCCAAAATATATCTTTTTTTAAAAAAAAAGATTTATTCGTTTATTTGAAATGCAGAGTTGGGAAGAAAGAGAGAGAGAGAGAGAGAGAGAGAGAGAGAGAATCTTCCATCCGTTGGTTCACTCTCCAGATGGCCACACCACCAAGGCTGGGCTAGGCGGAAGCCAGGAGACAGGAGCTTCATTCTGGTCTCCCACGTGGGCACAGGGGCACAAGCACTCGGGCCATCTTCTGCCGCTTTCTCAGGCGCATTAGCAGGGAGCTGGATTGGAAGTGGAGCAGCCAGGACACGAACCAGCACCCGTATAGGATGCTGGCAGCACAGGGAGTGGCTTAACCACTGAACCCCAGTGCTGGCCCCAAAGTTATCTTTGCTAAGTACAATGTTTGCTGACGTATTTGACAGAAGGAGAGAGCTGTCTCACGTCTGCCTGCAGTGGCCCCAGCTGGGACTGGGCGCCCAAGCAGCAGGGACACAGGGCCCCAGTGACCTGCTGCCCCCAGGTCTGCACTAGCAGGAAGCCAGAGTCCAGAGAAGAGCCGGGTGTTGAACCCGGTATTCACTGCAGTTAGGGACGCAGGCACCTACACTGCACACCAAATGCCTGTCCGAAGCTTACCTCGTAGATGCGTTTCCCATGAGCTTTGTGAAGCTCCTTTGTATGAAGGCGTGCCAGGCAGCAGTAATAGTTACGTCAGATATGAACCCTACGTCCAAATGGATAAGGCTAGCCTTGAGCAGTCACACGTATTGGCTCGGAGCCAAACTGCCTCTTACGTGGCTTATTTTATGCAGTCTGTGTCGGAATTAGTAACAGCAGGGATGTCTGTATTTAGAATGCTGAGTGGGGGCCGGCGCTGTGGTGCAGGGGTTAACCGCCCTGGCCTGCAGCGCCGGCATCCCATATGGGTGCTGGTTCGAGGCCTGGCTGCTCCACTTCCGATCCAGCCTCTTCTGTGGCCTGGGAAAGCAGTAGAAGATGGCCCAAGTCCTTGGGCCCCTGCACCCACAGGGGAGACCTGGAGGAAGCTCCTGGCTCCTGGCTTCGGATCAGCACAGCTCCAGCCATTGAACCAGCAGATGGAAGACCTCTCTCTTTCTCTCTCTCTCTCTCTGCCTCTCCTCTCTCTGTATAACTCTTGACTTTCAAGTAAATAAATAAATCTTAAAAAAAAAAAAAAAGAATGCCGAGTAATTTAACACTTTGAGTAGGGGGCCTGCGTTGTGGCATCCCATGTTGGACAGTCCGAGTCTGGGCTGCTCTGTCTCCAATCCAGCTCCCTGCTCATACACCTGGAAGACAACAGGTCATGGTCTGGTACTTAGGACCCTGCCACCCATGGCGGAGACCAGGATGAAGCTCCTGGCTCCTGGCTTCAGCCTGGCCCAGCCTTGTGAACTGACCAAAGGAAGATGTCCCTCATTCTCTGTTGCTCTGACTTTCAGATAGATAAATCTGTTTTTAAGAGCTTGAGTGTGCCAAGGGACAGTGGTCGGACAGTAGAACCACCCATGCACTCTGCAGCAGCTGGTCTTAACCTCAGGGCTTGGTGAGTGCCGCTGCCCCAATTTTCACCTCCCACTTCTGGCTCGAGACCAACCAGAGAAAGACAGACATCTTCTCCAGACCAATCACATGGATACAGACACATCCAAAACCCTTTTTTCTGGAAACCGTTCCTGCTGGCTTTTGATTCTCCGCTTGTCTTTGATGCCGGTGACAAATACAGGGGATAATGGCTGAATTCCTTGCCGTAGAAAACTCTGAATAAATAGCCTGTGTTTTTCCTCATTTGGGCGGTCTTCGATGATTTCCACAAAGTCTTCTCAAGAGTGGAAAATGGAGGCTGGCGTGGCATAGCAGGTTAAGCCACCACCTGCAATACCGGCATCCTGTACGGGCACCGATTTGAGTCCTGGCTGCCCCATGTCTGATCCGGCTCCATGATAATGCACCTGAGAAAGCAGTGGAGGATGGCCCAAATCAATAAAGCAATTAAAAAAAAAAAAAAAAAAGAGGCCGGCACCGTGGCTTAACAGGCTAATCCTCCGCCTTGCGGCGCCGGCACACAGGGTTCTAGTCCCGGTCGGGGCACCGATCCTGTCCCAGTTGCCCCTCTTCCAGGCCAGCTCTCTGCTGTGGCCAGGGAGTGCAGTGGAGGATGGCCCAAGTCCTTGGGCCCTGCACCCCATGGGAGACTAGGATAAGCACCTGGCTCCTGCCATCGGATCAGCGCGGTGCGCCGGCCGCAGCGCGCCTACCGCGGCGGCCATTGGAGGGTGAACCAACAGCAAAAAGGAAGACCTTTCTCTCTGTCTCCTCTACTGTCCACTCTGCCTGTCAAAAATTAAAAAAAAAAAAAAAAAGAGTGGAAAATTATGATTTCAAGTGCCCAGTTCTTGGAGTGTCCTGCAGATGTTGCTAACTCCATTCCCACTAGGTGGCACTATTCACTTGTAAAGTGCAACCACGCTCCCCTGGGACTTCCCCACCCTGCCCACTCCCAACCTGGCTGCGAGGAAAGAGGTGCAAAGGCCCACCTGGCTTTCACACAACCAGATGACCGCTGTTTTGGCATCTCCACTGTAGCGCTGCTGCCAGTCAAGTACCCTGGGAAGGGTGGGCAGGGGCTCAGGGCAGCAGTTGGTGTGTTTACTGGGGTGGGCGTTTGGCACAGCCTCTTGGGACCCCCGTATCCACTATCAGAGTGCCTGGGCTTGAGTCCCAGCAGCTCTGCTTCCAATCCGGCTTCCTGCTAACGCGCTCAAGTACTTGGATATCTGCCAACCACATGGTGACTTGTATTGTGTTCCCAGCTCCTGGCTCTAACCTGGCCCAGCCCTGGCTGCTGTGGGCGTTTGAGGAGTGCTCTCTGTTTCTCTGCCTTTCAAATAAATAACGATAATCTATTTCAAAGATTTATTTATTTATTTGAAAGAGTTACACAGAGAGAGAAGAGAGACAGAGAGAGAGGTCTTCCATCCACTGGTTCACTCCCCAATTGGCTGCAACAACCAGAGCTGCACGGATTTGAAACCAGGAGCCAGGAGCTTCTTCCAGATCTCCCACGCAGGTGCAGGGGCCCAAGGACTTGGGCCATCTTCTACTGCTTTCCCAGGCCATAGCAGAGCTGGATCAGAAGTGGAGCCACCAGGACTCGAACCAGTGCCCATATGGGATGCCGGCACTGCAGGTGGCAGCTTTACCCACTATGCCACAGTGCCAGCCCCTACAATAATTTTTTAAATAAAATATTTTAAACTTTTTTAAGATTTATTTTATTTGAAAGATAGAGTTAGAGAGAGAGGTAGAGACAGAGAGAGGTCTTCCATCTACTGGTTCACTCCCCAGATGGCCACAACAGCCAGAGCGAGCCGATCCAAAGCTAGGAGCCAGGAGCTTCTTCTGGGTCTCCCACATGGGTGCAGGGGCCCAAGGACTTGGGCCATCTTCTACTGCTTTCCCAGGCACATTAGCAGGGAGCTGGGTTGGAAGTGGAGCAGCCGGGACTCGAACCGGCGCGCTTATGGGATGCCGGTACTGCAGGCTGGGGCTTTAATCTGCTGTGCTACAGAAACGGCCCCAAATATTTAAAACTTTTAAAAAATTGGTTTGAAACGTTCAGAGACAGAGACAGACAGAGAGAGATCGTCCATCTGTTTGGTTCATTCCCCAAATGCCCACAACAGCCAGGCGAAGCTAGAAGCCTGAAACTCCACGCAGGTCTCCCACAGGGGCGCCAGAGACTCAGTTTTTGGGCCGTCACCTGCTGCCTCCCAGGGTGCATAGCAGCAGAAGCTGGAATTGGAAGTGGAGCTGGGACTCAAACAGGTGATGTGGGATGCAGGTGTTCAAGCCGTGTCTACACTGCTACACCAAATGCCTGCCCAGCCTCTGTGCTTTCTCCGTGTGTATGTGTGTAGGGGGCTTGTCCTGCACATCTTTGGCCTCTGGCCACTAGAGGCCACCAACAACCTCTGTCTTAGTCCATTCAAGCCACTGTGATATAACACCATAGACTGAGTGGCTTATAAACAGCAAACGTCTATTGTTCACAGCTGTGTGGGCTGCAGAGGCCCACATCGAGGTGCGAGCGTGGCGGGGGTCTGCCGAGGACTTGCTTCTGGGCTGCAGACCACCAACTCCTCACCGTGTCTTCACGTGCTGGGGAGAAGCCGAGAGAGAGGCCAGAGACACTGATCCCATCCACCGGGCTCTGCTCCTGACCCAGTCACCTCAGGTCCCACCTCCTGGGGCCCCCAAGTGGGTGCAGGTTCGAATCCCAGCTGCTCCACTTCTGATCCAACTCCCTTCTAATGTGCCTGGGGAAGCAGTAGAAGATGGCCCAAGTCCTTGGGCCCTTGCACCCATGTGGGAGACCCAGAAGAAGATCCTGGCTCCTGAATTCGGATCAGCCAAGCTCCGGCCATTGCAGCCATTTGGGGAGTGAACCAGCAGACAGAAGACCTCTCTCTGTGTCTCACCCCACCCTCTGTAACTCTGCCTTTCAAAGAAATAAATAAATGAATCTTTTTAAAAAAAGATTTCAACATATGAATTTGAGAGGGGCACATTGACAACTTAACACCCCTGATTCCCAGAGAGAGAGAAGCAGAAATCAACATAAATAAAATAAATGCATCGTTGGATGCTGCCCGCTGTGCCCTGGACGCCGCAAAGCTGTCCCAGATTGGAACCGCTGGGCTCAGCTCCTGGTGGAAGGCAATCCTCGCTGAGACCCTCTCTGTAGCCCCACCCCACACACGCTTTCTTCAGGACACACACCTGCTGCAGCTCAGCTGCTTTGTCCTCTAGGCTGGTGGCCAGTGTGCCCCCCTTGGGGACTGGAGCCACCTCCATCCAAAACACCTGGGGTGCCCCTGCCTCAGGATCCCCGTGGGAAGGCACGGAACCTCGGCTTCCCCTCCTCCTTCTCCCCACACACCCAGGGGGATCATCAGGTCTGAGAAGGACAGGCCCCGCCCCCGCCGCAGGTCCACCTTGGTGCACCCAGCCCGCCAGAGTCAGGCTCTGGCGTGAGAATTCTGGGCTGGGCCGCCCACCTGCATGGCCTCCACAAGGGCACCGTAGACAGCCTCAGAAACCGGTCCACCAGAACGGGCGGGCGGGAGGAGGCTGCGGCGCATGCGTGCCTTGCCCCAAGCCTTTTGCTTCCCTCCGTCCCCTGGGTAGGAGAGCCCGCTGCCGCCTCGCTCTCTCCCCCTTTGTCACTCTGTACCCAAGCCGTCTCCTGCCCTGCTGAGCATTTCTCCGAGTCTGGCTCTGCCTCCTGGTGTTCTGCGTGGGTTGTTGCACCTGCCCTTGTCACGTGCCGTGGGACTGGTGCTGCACCTGTGCTAACGGAGTGGCCAGGGCAAGTCCGTCCGCTGCTTCTGCCTGGGGGGCTTGGCAGGCCTTTGCGGCTCTGATGTGCTGAGTGCAGCCCTGCTGCCCCGGGGCCTTGCTCTAAAGCCCGGCCAGCGTGGCCAGACTGCCTGGGCTCATCCCGGCCCTGGCGCTTGCTCCCCGTGGCGTTGGGCAAGGCAGCCCGCCTCTTCTTGGTTGACCCCTCATCTGCAGAAGAGGCTGATGTCAGACCCCGATGTGGGCATGGGGTGCAATCATTTCACTCCAGGCCCTTTGGCACACGGACAGGCATTCCAAGTGCAGACGGCTAAGGCACACAGAGTGGTAATGGAATGTATGCAGAAGGTGAGACAGTGCATACGCCTACACGCATGAGCCTGGGCTGCCCTACATGGAGAAGCATCCATCAGGAGTGGGCAGTGGCCAGTGGGAGCGGGAGACAGAAGGGGCACCTCTGGCCGTGGTCGGAGGTGAAGGAGCCCCTCCCGGGGCTGGCCTCCTTTATGGAGCAGGGGGCATCGGTGCCTCTGCAGACATGTAGCTGCCTGGGAATTACACGCAGTGTAGGGAGCTCAGTTTCCCTCTTCCCATGGCGTCCCCACTTAGGACCCGGATGGAGCACACGCATCCCAGGAAAGGGGACATTTTGATTGATAAGTAAGAGGATAGAATTATACATGGGGGCTTTTGACTTCCAGTTCACCAGACCTAAACTACTGCCTCGCCCACACCAAACCTGCCTTTGGTGAACTCTGTAAAGCATCAACCCGTTGTGGCATAAAGCCACCGCCCATGGTGCTGGCATCCCATGTAGGTGCCAGTTCGAGTCCCAGCTGCTCCACTTCCGATCCAGCTCTCTGCCATGGCCTGGGAAAGCAGTGGGAGATGCCCCAAGTCCTTGGGCCCCTGCACCCACATGGGAGACCTGGATGAAGCTCCTGGTTCCTGGCTTTGGTTTGGCCCAGCCTTGGCTGTTGCAGCCATTTGGGGAGTGAACCAGCAGATGGAAGACCTCTCTGTCTGTCTCTCTGTGTAACTCTGCCTTTCAAATAAATTTATCTTTTTTTAAAAAATCAACCCTCTTGTCACCCCTACCCCCCAGGAGGAATGGAGTGGGAAACAAAGGAGTTGCTTTTGTTTTTTGTGCCTACCGGAGAGGCTGTGGCTGGGGGGCACCTGAGGGCCCTTCTAGCCTTTTCCCCCGAAACCTGGGGCCAGAGAGGGGTGCCTACTCGCCCGGTCACCCTGCCAGCCAGGGCAACCCCACATCACCTTCTTTGCCTTTGACCAAGCTTTTCAGATTTCCATTCAGGGGCCATCACTGTGGCTCAGAGGGTGAAGCAGCTGCTTGCAACATGGCATCGCATGCTGGAGCCCCGGCTGCTCTGCTTCCGATCCAGCCCCCCGCTAATGCGCTGGGAAAGCAGCAGAGGATGGCCCAATGTGGGGTTCCCAGACGGAGCTCCAGGCTCCTGGCTTTGGCTTGGCCCAGACCTGGCTGTCGCAGTCATTCAGGGAGAGAACGAGTGGGTGCAAGATCTCTCTTGCTCTCTCACTCTGCCTCCCCCTTTCAAATACATAAACCTTTTTTGAAAAATTCATTGTTTGGTCTGAGAGACGTAGGAAGTGGTCAGACTTTCTAGAAAAATGTCTCCCCAGGGAAGGGGGGCTCCTGCGGCAGTGCAGTGATTTCCAGTCATTTGGAGGTCAAAGGCGAGGCCAGGGCTGGGCGGACTCTGGCAGGGGAAAGTGAGCGGGCAGACTCGGAGCCCCTGGTCCTGTGCCCGGCTGAGAGCCGAGTGATAGATTTTCAGTGGGGGCCGGCACTGTGGCGCAGTGAGTACAGCTGCTGCCTGCAGTGCCCGTATCCCAGATGAGCGCCAGTGCACGTCCCAGCATCCGTATCCCAGATGAGTGCCAGTTCACGTCCCAGCTGCTCCTGCGGATGCACCTGGGAGAGCAGTGGACGATGACCCGAGGGTTTGGGCCACTGCACCCACGTCGGGGACCCAAATGAAGCTCCTGGCTCCTGGTTTTGGCTCCTGGTTGCAGCCATGGCTGTTGTGTCCATTTGGGGAGTGAACTAGCAGATGGAAGATCTCTCTCTCTCTCTGCTTTTCAAATAAATAAATACATCTTAAAAAAGCAAACCCCTGGTGAGGAGTCTTGCCTCCCCCTGCCTCGGTCTGAAGAAATCGCCTCATTGCAATAGGAAATGGGCAAAGACGACTCCGGAAGCGAGGTGGGGAGCTTTTCGGCCTGAGCGCACATGGCCATGTGTGTACACTGGCCTGGCTGAACCCAGAGTTCTGGAAGCACAGGGAACACGCAGAGCCACGGTGGCTGAACCACAGAACCCCACGCCTCCAGAGGCCCAGACCACCACACCCGTGCCCTCTCCTACGTGTTCGGGAGCCCCTCGGGGGGACCAGAAAAGACCACCAGGAGAGAGGTCACCGGGCTGTGCCAGCTCCACCCACGAGACCTCGCCTAGCACGACTCACGACGTCCACTGCTGCTCGTTCCCATGCTGACCCTTAGCCAGCCAAGAAGGCGTTCTCTGTGGGAACACAAATGGCCCTCCGAAGTGAGCTAGGGGCCTGAGAGTGAGACGCAAATGGTGCTTGGACAACAAGTCCGTGTTATTGTGCTACTTGCCAATCCAGATTCCCCCAGATTCCCAGCGGTCTGCAGGGATAACCAGAGGCCACTGGCCCCACAGCACCCCCTACTGGGGCCCAGCACAGCGGGCAGAGGCGCCTGAGCATCCTCAGAGAGGGTCAGCCAGAGGGGACAAGGCCAGGTCTGAGTGGACAGCCTTTCGCAGGCAGGGAGGCTGAAGGAGCCGGGGCCTCTGGCTGGCCTCTGCGCACGCCTTCCCCCGGGGCAGCGTCCGGTCCCTCCCACTCTCATCCCACACCTCCTGGATTACAGCTGACTGGGACGGAGAACAAGCCAAGCCTGGGTTTGAGGTCTGGGCGGGATGCCTGGCTCGGAGGCAGGCAGCTGGGTGGTTGTTGGCTCCAGGCTGGGACCAGTGTGAGAACGGCAGAGGGGCAGCCTCCAAAGGATCCTGCACAGGCCTGGAGCGGGAGCAGGACTGCTCCCCAGAGTGGACCTGCGATCTGAGTCCACCGGTGTCTGATCTCCAGATGGGAGCTGCACAGGAACCCAGGATGCGGGGGGGGGGGGGGGGGCCTGTCGACTCTCTCAGGTGAGGCTGTAGACTTCCTGGCCCTAGGAGGAGTTCCTTCTTCTCGCCACCTCGTCCTAATATCACAGACCTCACCAGAGATAACCGAGTCTCCTCCCCATGCCAGCATCCCAGGTACTAAACCAGGTCACTCCACTTCCCATCCCCGGCCGTGTGCTGATCCCTCCCCTGTGCAGCGGCAGGCAGGTGCATGTCCTAAAAGAAGGACCCTGCCGGCCAAGAGTAGCAGTGGATCCCAGTGACCCAGAGCAGGGCCAGAGCTCAAAGGGATGGGTTGAGTCAGATGCCCAGGGTGTGCCTGTGTGCAGGCAGCCATGGCGAGCACACGGACTGGACCCTGATCCAGAGACCTCCCAGCAGAGGGGGTGATGGTGGGTGAAGCCAACGCGCCAGGGTTGAGCCAGACAGGCCTGGGTCTGTGTGACCCCCAGTAAGGCACATCACCTCTTGGGGCTTGGTGTTCCCATCTGAGAAATGGGGGGGGGGGGTGATGACAGGACAGATAAAAGTGTTCGGAACAGCATCCCAAGGGACTTCAGTGGGCGTGGAGCCACGGGAGGGAGAAGCCCACAGCTCTTCCCCAGGCTCTGCCCCAGGACTGCCTGCCCCTGGGTCCTCCTCGCTGCCCCTGGCTTGGAGCTGAGCTGACGGCAGCTCCCGGCTGCCTGGGGCGCTCTGGCAGAGGCCTTGGTCCTAGGAGGGGGAAGCAGGGGGAGCTGGGCTCCCCCAGGAATGAAGGAACCTGACACACCCTCCGTTCATGGAAAGGGCAGGAACAGAGCAGCAAGCAGGCGGCCACACGGGTCCCCAGCCCTTCCTGATGAGCTGAGCGAATCCTCAGGACGCTATGGGGGTTAAACGGTCACTATTTCCGCCTTACAGGGGAACACGCTGGGATTTAGAAGCTAAGCGCCCGCTCCTGCGCTGGGTTTGGCCGTCCAATCCCAAACCTGTGTGCTTTCACCGAACGCCAAGGCGGCAGGGGCGGCAGGAAGAGCCGACCTCAGCAGTCCACGGCCGCTCTACCGGGAAGAGGCAGCGTGAGCCTCACCTTTCCTTTTAAGCTCGTGGCATCGGTGAACTACGTTAGATTTTATGCATTTGAGAGGGAGAAGCGAGAGCGAGAGGGACAGTGCTCCCATCCACTGGGTCACTACCCACACAGCTGCAGTGGCTGGGGCAGGGCCAGGGCTAGAGGCAGGAGCCAGAAACAGTCCAGGGGTGTCACGTGGGTGGCAGGAACCCAATGCCTGAGCCGTCACCACGGCCTCCCAGAGGGCACACTGACAGGAAGCTGGAGTCCGAGGTGGGGCCAGGAATCGAACCCAGGCACTCGGGGGTGGGAAACGGGCACCCTAACCCCTAGGCTGAAGGCCGGCTCAGCCTTTGTCAGCCTTTGCTGTCTCGAGGCCAGGCAGGAGCTCCTATCCCAGGCCTCCTTTCCCAGCGTGGAGAGAGCTGAGGGTTGGGGTTTGGGGGGAGGGCAGGGGACGGCCATGCTGCTGGAGCAGTCTGTGTCGGGAGCCGGACAAGAGACAGCCCTCCAGGTTCCGGCCCAGCAACGGCCTCTGGGGGCTACCCAGCCTTCTGCAGCTGCAGAACCAGGGCTGGGAGGGGCCAGGGGAGCATCAGAGGAGGCCACTCCAGCAGGGAGGGGGAACAGAGCCATAGGGTGACCCAGCAACCGGGACAGCCAGCTCTGAGGAGCAGTGGGGCGGCAGAGACCTCAGCCTTGTTCATCACAACCTGGCCTGGGAACACTTCCCCAGAATAAGCAAATGGCCAGAACTCACAGGCGAAGGCGGGGATGAGCGGCAGGCTGTGGCCCAGCGGATGTCAGCAGCGGTCCCTCCTCTCTCAAGCCCACCTCGCAATCTGGAAGCCACGGGGCTATTTTGTTCAGCTCAACTGTCCGTTGCCTTTGCCAGCTTACCCTCTGGCACCCTGTGGTCCTGGGAGGAGTGACCCTCCGAAGCCACGTCTCTGCTCTTTACCTAGAAAGTGGAGAGCACTGCAAGCCAAACAATAATTTACACGCTTACAGTCAGAAGAGAATGCTTGCACTTGGCAAATCTGCACTCTAAACAAACACTTCCTGCGCTTAGGCGAAGTGGGGATGGCACGAAGGAGGTTAAGCAAACCCCACAGAGCTCAGAAAATGAGCAGCAGCCTTGGCTCAGGAGACCGAACCTCTGCAGGTCCTGCAACCGCAGGTCCCCAGAGATGATCCGATGAAACCCATTTACACACGCAGCCCTTGAACTGTCCTCTCTCTCCCGCTCACTCCTCGGACGGAAGAGCTTGTCGCGCTCCGTACGCTCCTTCATGCTCCCACTTCTTCAGTGGGAAAGCTGGCTTTTCTTTCTCTCTCTTTTTAAAAGATTTATTTATTTGAAAGGCAGAGTTACAGGAAGAGAAAGAGAGGGAGAGAGAAATCACTCCCCAAATGGCCACCATGGCTGGCGGGGAGGGGACGAAGCCAGGAGCAAGGAGCTTCCTGCGTGTCTCCCACCTGCGCACAGGGCCCAGGCACTCGGGCATCTGCCGCTGCTTTCTCAGATGCACAAGCAGGGAGTTCAGCTGGAAGTGGAGCAGCCAGGACTTGAAACAGGGCCCACAGGGAATGCAGGCCGTGGCTTAACCTGCCGTGCCACGAGCTGCCTGCTGGCCCCTACCTTCTCTCCTCTCTCTCTCTCTCAGAATCTTCCATCCACTGGTTGAACCCAGGGTGCCAAGCTTCTCTTTGGGGCCCCTTGCCCAAGCACTGGGTCTCGTCTGTCCTCAGGAACACAGCCCAGCCCCTCCAGAGGTCTCCGTGCTCCTTCCAGGAGGGCTGGCCCGAGCCGGCCTCCAGCACCTGTGCATCAGGCCTGCCAGACCCCGCTCCTCCACTCCCGCTGCAGCCCCCGCGGCCCTCAGCACAGAACTCGCATCCCACCAAGCCTGGAGCAGCCCGGCTGGGCCTGCCTGTCTGCCCTGACTCACGGCAGGCCTCCGCTCCACACCGAGCCGTCCTCTCCTTACCCCCACCCTGTCTGCACCTCTCGGGGTCGAGTCCACAGCCCCCAACCACAGCTCCAGAGAGCATCGTAGAAGCCAGGGCCTGCGTGCCAGAGCCCCTTCCCTGCACTGTCGCCGTCTGTCTGCCTGTCCGGCAGAACGGCAGCCCACGCATGCAGTGGGAGTTCCCGACTGTGTGCCCCGCGCAGGAGGGGGCGGGGGACACTCTAAAGTTACTTTTCCTGGCCAGCTCCTCGCCCCCCACCCCCTCACTTCCACTGCCGCCCTCAGGACTGTCATTGCCCTGCCTAGGGCAAGGGGCGTGCCAGAACCCCTGCGTGGCGCGTCCCAGGCCCCTGCAGGGAGCGCCCAGGTCCGCCCCGGCCCTGGAGAGCCGGGGAACGCCGCGCGTTGGTCTCGCTCCAGCACGGAAGGGGTTAAGCCCCGTCTCCCCCCTCCCACCACCACCACCCCCAAGGCGAGGGGCGAGTCCGGCCCGGGCCCTGTTTACCGCGCTGCGCGCGCCGCGGGCCCTGGGAGAGGCGTTGCCGCGGTAACCGGCCCGGCGCCCGCCAGCTGCGGATTAGCTCACTGGAGCCGGCGCGCGGGTCGGAGGAGGGGGCGCGCGTCACGCAGACGGGAGCGCGCGCCGCGGGGACCCCAGGGCTCGCCGGCGGCCGGGCCAGGCCCGGCGGACAAAGGCGCGAGGGCGGCGGCCCATGGCGCCCCCGGCCCCCGGCGCCCCGGCGCGCGCGGGCGCCCCCGAGATGCGCCCCGGAGCCCGCGGAGCCGCCGCCCGCGGAGAGGTGAGGCCGGGCCCGGGGCAGCGCGCGGCCAGCGGGAGTGGAGCGGGAATCGGGGAGGGGACGCCCAGGGGCAGAGGGGACGCGGGGCGGGCCGGGGGGACCCCGGCGCGGAGCCCCCCGAGGCCGCGCTCGGGAACCCGCCGGCGCCCAGAACCCGAGCACCCGGACCGCGCTCCCCAGCACGGGGGTCGGAGTTGGCAGTGTTGGGAAGCAGGAAGTTGCAGATCTCCGAGCGGTCCTGCTTCTCCCAGTTTTCCCCCAAGGACGGAGTTGGGAGCAGCTGGAGCCCGGGACGTCCCTAACTCCACAGCATATTTAGGGGCGCCCCAGAGGACTGGGCTCGGGCCGCGGAGCGGGGACAGGCAGCGAGGCAGTGCCCCCCACCCCAAGGGGGCGGGAAAGTGGGCTGCGGCTGGGGCCAGGGGGTGGTCGTGGGGCAGCGCACGTAAAAGAGCCGGCCCCCTCCTCCTCGCCTCTGGAGACTGAGGGGGGCAGGACTGTGGGGTGGGCAGCCTGGAGGGGGCTGCCTTCGGAGAGGAAGGTCCAGGACAGAGGGGCTTTGAGGCAGGGTAATGGAGTGGCCGCGAGGGCTGGTGTGGAGGAGTCCAGGCCTGCCCGGGCCCCCTGTTCACACACAGACAATTCTCCAGGCTTGAGGGACCCAGGGTCAGGAGGAGCTCTCCCAGGAACTCCCCATCCTAGCTGGGTAGGCAAAGATGGAAACCTGTCCAGGTTGGCCTCGGGTTGGCGGGGCTCCCAACTGCAGGTGACCCGGGACTGAGTCCAGAAACCTCTTCATGGAGAAAACTAAGTAGGTGAGAGGTTACCCCCCCCCCCCCCAGTCTCCGAGAGAGCAGGGGAGAGGCGCGTGTGGGGAGAGTTCCTGGTGCCTGCAGTGTGCAGGTGTGTAGGGGTGGGGCTGGGTGGGCGGGGGGGGGGGGGAGGGCTGTGTGAGAGGCAGGGGTGATGGGGACAGCTGAGTGTCTTCGCCCACTCTGCCTGCTGGGTGGAGGCTCGGGGCTTTGCGGCCCCCGGGCCGGAGCCCCCATGGGTGAGAGAGATGCTGGTGGCAGGATTCCAGGGTCGAGACGTAGGATCTGGTGACGGGTTTGGGCTCGGGGTGAGCTTAGTCCGAAGCCAGCGATGAAAGTGCCCAGGAGACAAAGCAGCGGGAGTGGACGTTTGAATGGCTTGCACTGAGCAGATTACAACACTTGGACCATGAACTTGGCTCCCAGTCTTCTGGCAGCTCAGGGACAAACAAAAATACTCTAGATTGCATAGTTTGGGATTTTGGACAACAGAAAGCATACAAATTAATTTCCAGAGGAAGATTTTTCCTGGAATTGAACTCAGCTGGGAATTTATCACATGGAACTTGATGTAAGGACTGGGGAGTCACCTGGGGAGGGGGCATCTTCGTTGTGTAAGCAAAACGGAGCCATAGATAAGACAAAAAAACCTTCCTTGTCAGGGTTACCAGGGATGGGGAGGTTCAGCGCATGCGCCTGTCCCTGTGCACCGTCTTCCCGGGGGACAAGGGGACTCACAGCATGGTGACTGCGCCTGTGTTTCCGTGCAGCCTGGGGTGTCTGCTCAGGGTGTGGGCAGCTGGGGCCCCAGGGAAGCCTGTGGGGGAGTCAGCGGCCCCTCCTGCAGGGGCTCTTTCCCTGCACGTAGCTAAGCGTGCAGCGTGCCCAGCCCTGAGGGGAATAGGCCACAGGTGCCTGGGCTGAGCCGCTGGTGCTGCAGTGTGTGCTGGACACAGTGACCAGCAGAGGCGCAAGGGGCGCGTTCACATTGGCGGGTGCACGTCCCAGGGTGGTGCGGGTCTTCCTGTCCCCACACCTGAAGTGGAGTCTGCCTTCAAGAGGGTAGAACTCAGGAGCCTGAAGTCTGTCCCCCGGGGGGACCTGGGAAGTTGCAGAGGAGCAAGGAGTGGGCGCCGAGAGCTGGGAGGGCTGCATGCTGCGTCCCTGTGGGGTCTGCAGACTCTGGCCACGCCTTGCGTAGGTGCCCGCTCCCCCATTTCTTGCCAACTCTAACTTTCTCAGCATTGACCAGGAGTGGGGATTCTATCTCCATTATTCATAACATTTCTTAATATTTTCAACTGGGGGTGTACGGGGTGGGGGCTGGGCCCCCTCTAGGCCAGTTCAGTCAAAATCTCTGAGCGTGCGTCCTGGGATGTGCTCAGTGGGTTAGGCCACTGCTTGCAGTGCCCACGTCCCATATCAGAGCGCAAGCTTGGGAGTCCCGGCTGCTCTGCTTCCAGCCCCACTCCCTGCTAACATGCCCGGGAAGGCAGCAGAGGATGGCTCCAGTGCCTGGGCCCCTGCCGCCCCAGGCTCCTGGCCCAGACCTGGCCCGTGCAGCCATTTGAGGAGTGAACCAGCAGGTGGGAGATCTGTGCGTCTCTGTCTCTGCCTGTTGGGTAGATCATACTCCTCTGAGATGGGGCCGTGAACACCAGTCCTCAGATGAGGCTTAGGTACAGCCACCATCGGCCTGGAGAACTCATCACAGGGAGGGACAGGAACTTCGGATTCCGGAAGTCTCGTGGAAGAGGGGCGCTCGGGCTGCCTCACAGGTAGTGGGGAGCGGCCAGGATTGGCTCTGCTCGTGCCTCGCGTTCCCCCGGGCTCCCGTGCCCCTCTTGGTCTCGTTGCCTCTCCGCTGAGGTGTTTGCCAGGCCTCCGTTTCTCCTGCCGTCACCGTGTTAAGACCAAGGTTAAAAGTTCCCTTCTTGGGGCCAGTGCTGTGACAGAGCTGGTAAAACTGCTACCCGTAGCGCCCTTATCCCATGTGGTTCCACTTCTGATCCAGCTCCCTGCTATGGCCTGGGAAAGCAGCAGGAGATGGCCCAAGTCCTTGGGCCCCTGCACCCGCGTGGGAGACCCAGAAGAAGCTCCTGGCTCCTGGCTTCAGCCTGGCCCAGTGAACCGGTAGTTTGAAGATCTCTCGCTGTGCTTCTCTCTCTCCCTCTCTATAACTCTGCCTCAAATATATTTATAAAAAAGGAGTTCCTTTCTGGACTCTGCCCTGGGCTGGTGTTTCTTCGAGAGACTCTAGTGAAACTTTTTCTCCCTTCGATTTTCCATTCATTTATTTTAAAGGTAGAGAGAGGGAGACAGAGGCAGATCTCTCCCCATTGAGTCCCTCGCAGGCTCACCCTTAAATCATAGGCAACAAACAAGTCAGCGCTTGGAACCCAGGCAGGTGATTCGCTCAGTTCTGTGCACTTGATGTTCGGAAGGCGAGCGGCCTGTCGGGGAGCCAGCAGCCTTTCGCCCTGCTGTCCACATCAGTCTGGTTTGGACAGAGAGGAATCCCTTCAGCTCGCAGTGGGCCTGGAAGTAGAGCCCCTTTGCCAGCTGGGGCCCAGCATGGCTGCCTTGTGTGTGGCTTGTCTTGCAGCCCAGCGGGGGGAAGAGAGGACCTGGCCTTCGGGAAGGCAGGGGGTCGCCCTTGAGCAGGGCAGGGGAGAGGTTAACTGTGACCTTCCTCAGAGGTGGGCTGGGCTCCCCTCAGAAGGTGGCCGGGGTGGGCATGGAGCTGGACCCCGGGGCTGTGACCCCGCTCTTCCCAGGGTGCTGGGCCTTCCGCGGACTGTGGCTCTTGTCTGAAGGGCTTCTCAGAGCAGTTCAGGCCATGTCAAATGCAGCCTTTTGTTTTCTTAAAAAAGTGTCCTTTGCAAGTTTGACATTTAGTTATATACGGGTATACTGTGAAAGTTCTGTTCGTTGCAAAACACTGAAGCAGTGCATGAAGGGAGAAGGTTTGCCGTGCTGCCCTGTTAGAAGCCGCTCACTGGTCAGTGTGCACAGAGTCCCCCTCCACGTACTTACATACGCCGTGCTGCTCACTTGTCCGTACAAGGGTGGACGCGCGCTGAGCCAACTGCCCTGCAGCGTTCTGTGATGGTTCCATGTGACACCCGAGGGCCTGCTCTTTCACACTTGCCTTTAAAAAAATTATTCTGAGAGGCAGCACCCCCACCCACTGATTCACTTCCCAAATGTCTGCAACCACGACGTGGGCTGGGCTGGAGCCAGGAGCAGGAACTCAGTCAGGGTCTCTCGCATGGGTGGCAGAGCCCCACTGGATTCAACACCTCTTCCCCCAGGGTGTGTGCGTGTGCAGCAAGTCCTCACCTCCTCCTCCCAGGTGTGTGAACAGGAAGTCCTCACCTCCTCCTCCCAGGGTGTGAACAGGAAGTCCTCACCTCCTCCTCCCAGGGTGTGAACAGGAAGTCCTCACCTCCTCCTCCCAGGGTGTGAACAGGAAGTCCTCACCTCCTCCTCCCAGGGTGTGAGCAGGAAGTCCTCACCTCCTCCTCCCAGGGTGTGAGCAGGAAGTCCTCACCTCCTCCTCCCAGGGTGTGAACAGGAAGTCCTCACCTCCTCCTCCCAGGGTGTGAACAGGAAGTCCTCACCTCCTCCTCCCAGGGTGTGAACAGGAAGTCCTCACCTCTTCCTCCCAGGGTGTGAATGGGAAGTCCTCACCTCCTTCTCCCAGGGTGTGTGAACAGGAAGTCCTCACCTCCTCCTCCCAGGGTGTGAACAGGAAGTCCTCACCTCCTCCTCCCAGGGTGTGAATGGGAAGTCCTCACCTCCTCCTCCAGGGTGTGAACAGGAAGTCCTCACCTCCTCCTCCCAGGGTGTGAACAGGAAGTCCTCCCCTCTTCCCCCAGGGTGTGAGCAGGAAGTCCTCACCTCCTCCTCCCAGGATGTGAACAGGAAGTCCTCACCTCTTCCTCCCAGGGTGTGAACAGGAAGTCCTCCCCTCTTCCCCCAGGGTGTGTGAACAGGAAGTCCTCCCCTCCTCCTCCAGGGTGTGAGCAGGAAGTCCTCACCTCCTCCTCCCAGGGTGTGTGAACAGGAAGTGCTCCCCTCTTCCTCCAGGATGTGTGAACAGCAAGTCCTCACCTCCTCCTCCCAGGGTGTGAACAGGAAGTGCTCACCTCCTCCTCCCAGGGTGTGTGAACAGGAAGTCCTCCCCTCTTCCTCCCAGGGTGTGTGAACAGGAAGTCCTCACCTCTTCCTCCAGGATGTGTGAACAGGAAGTCCTCACCTCCTCCTCCCAGGGTGTGAACAGGAAGTCCTCACCTCCTCCTCTCAGGTGTGTGAACAGGAAGTCCTCACCTCCTCCCAGGGTGTGAACAGGAAGTCCTCACCTCCTCCTCCCAGGTGTGTGAGCAGGAAGTCCTCACCTCCTCCTCCCAGGGTGTGAACAGGAAGTCCTCACCTCTTCCTCCCAGGGTGTGAACGGGAAGTCCTCACCTCCTCCTCCCAGGGTGTGTGAACAGGAAGTCCTCACCTCCTCCTCCCAGGGTGTGAACAGGAAGTCCTCACCTCCTCCTCCCAGGGTGTGAACAGGAAGTCCTCACCTCCTCCTCCCAGGGTGTGAACAGGAAGTCCTCACCTCCTCCTCCCAGGGTGTGAACAGGAAGTCCTCCCCTCCTCCTCCCAGGGTGTGAACAGGAAGTCCTCCCCTCTTCCCCCAGGGTGTGTGCGTGTGCAGCAAGTCCTCACCTCTTTCTCCCAGGGTGTGTGAACAGGAAGTCCTCACCTCTTCCTCCAGGGTGTGAACAGGAAGTCCTCACCTCCTCCTCCCAGGGTGTGAACAGCAAGTCCTCCCCTCCTCCTCCAGGGTGTGAACAGCAAGTCCTCCCCTCCTCCTCCCAGGGTGTGTGAACAGGAAGTCCTCACCTCCTCCTCCCAGGGTGTGTGAACAGCAAGTCCTCCCCTCCTCCTCCCAGGGTGTGAACAGGAAGTCCTCACCTCCTCCTCCCAGGTGTGTGAACAGGAAGTCCTCACCTCCTCCTCCAGGGTGTGAACAGGAAGTCCTCACCTCCTCCTCCCAGGGTGTGAACAGGAAGTCCTCACCTCCTCCTCCCAGGGTGTGTGAACAGGAAGTCCTCACCTCTTCCTCCAGGGTGTGAACAGGAAGTCCTCACCTCTTCCCCCAGGGTGTGTGCGTGTGCAGCAAGTCCTCACCTCCTCCTCCCAGGATGTGTGAACAGGAAGTCCTCACCTCCTCCTCCCAGGTGTGTGAACAGGAAGTCCTCACCTCCTTCCAGGGTGTGAACAGGAAGTCCTCCCCTCTTCCCCCAGGGTGTGTGTGTGTGCAGCAAGTCCTCACCTCCTCCTCTCAGGTGTGTGAGCAGGAAGTCCTCACCTCTTCCTCCAGGATGTGTGAACAGGAAGTCCTCACCTCTTCCTCCAGGGTGTGAACCGGAAGTCCTCACCTCTTCCCCCAGGGTGTGTGTGTGTGCAGGAAGTCCTCACCTCCTCCTCCCAGGGTGTGAACAGGAAGTCCTCACCTCCTCCTCCCAGGGTGTGAACAGGAAGTCCTCACCTCCTCCTCCCAGGATGTGAACAGGAAGTCCTCACCTCCTCCTCCCAGGATGTGAACAGGAAGTCCTCACCTCTTCCTCCAGGGTGTGTGAGCAGGAAGTCCTCACCTCTTCCTCCAGGGTGTGTGAACAGGAAGTCCTCACCTCTTCCTCCAGGATGTGTGAACAGGAAGTCCTCCCCTCTTCCTCCCAGGGTGTGTGAACAGGAAGTCCTCACCTCCTCCCAGGGTGTGTGAACAGGAAGTCCTCACCTCCTCCTCCCAGGGTGTGAACAGGAAGTCCTCACCTCCTCCTCCCAGGGTGTGAATGGGAAGTCCTCACCTCCTCCTCCAGGGTGTGAACAGGAAGTCCTCACCTCCTCCTCCCAGGGTGTGAACAGGAAGTCCTCACCTCCTCCTCCCAGGGTGTGAACAGGAAGTCCTCACCTCCTCCTCCCAGGGTGTGTGAACAGGAAGTCCTCACCTCCTCCTCCCAGGGTGTGTGAACGGGAAGTCCTCACCTCTTTCTCCCAGGGTGTGTGAACAGGAAGTCCTCACCTCCTCCTCCAGGGTGTGAACAGGAAGTCCTCACCTCCTCCTCCCAGGGTGTGTGAACAGGAAGTCCTCACCTCCTCCTCCAGGGTGTGAACAGGAAGTCCTCACCTCTTCCTCCCAGGGTGTGTGAACAGGAAGTCCTCACCTCCTCCTCCCAGGGTGTGTGAACAGGAAGTCCTCACCTCCTCCTCCCAGGGTGTGTGAACAGGAAGTCCTCATCTCCTCCTCTCAGGGTGTGTGAACAGGAAGTCCTCACCTCCTCCTCCCAGGGTGTGTGAACAGGAAGTCCTCACCTCCTCCTCCCAGGGTGTGAACAGGAAGTTCTCACCTCCTCCCAGGGTGTGAACAGGAAGTCCTCACCTCCTCCTCCCAGGGTGTGTGAACAGGAAGTCCTCACCTCCTCCTCCCAGGGTGTGTGAACAGGAAGTCCTCACCTCCTCCTCCCAGGGTGTGTGAACAGGAAGTCCTCACCTCCTCCTCCCAGGGTGTGAACAGGAAGTCCTCACCTCCTCCTCCCAGGGTGTGAACAGGAATTCCTCACCTCCTCCTCCCAGGGTGTGTGAATAGGAAGTCTTCCCCTCTTCTTCTCAGGGTGTGTGATCAGAAAGTTGTCACCTCTTCTTATTTTATTTGACACGTGGAGTTATAGTCAGTGAGAGGTAAAGACAGAGAAAAAGGTCTTCCTTCCATTGGTTCACTTTCCAAATGGCCACAACAGCCTGAACTCTGCTGTTCCGAAGCCAGGAGCTTCTTACAAGTCTCTCATGTGGGTGCAGGGGCCCAAGGCCTTGGGCCATCTTCTGCTTTCCCAGGCCTTACCAGAGAGGTGGATCGGAAGAGGAGCAGCCAGGACTAGAATTGGTGCCCATATGGGATGCCGACACCACAGGCAGAGGATTAACCCACTGTGCCACGTGCCGGCCCCACAATTCATTATTTTGAGTTTTGGTAAATTTTAAAAGATAACATGTTAAAGTTGGCATTTCGGAGAGATTTTAAAGTATCTTTTGTAGCTTGGCATCCGGCAAGTCTCTGCTTGGTCTCTTGCTGTTGGTTTTCTGCCCCATGACCTTAGTCACTCACAACCACAATTTCATTTATTGTGTAGACTGAGATCCAACTGGGCTGGGGTGGGGGTGACCCCATAGAGCCCCCCAGTGAGTGATCCGCTGTGCCCCCTGCCCAAGCTGTGCGTGCCTCCCTGCTTCTCTGAAGAAGCAGTAAGGGGAACTTGACTTGCCCCTGCGTTTTGTACTGGTCTGCTGTGGGTGGTGGACAGGGTAACCTCATGTACAGACTGGGGTAGTTATAGAACTAGGGAGATGGTGCCAGTAATGTCATGACCTGGTGTGCCAGGCCTGGCCTGGACTGCCCCGGCGAACCAGCTCGCGTCCACACTGGCAGGGGCCGGGAGCTGGCCGTGGCCGTCCAGCTTCCTTGCTGGCGAGGCCTGGGTGATTCTGTAGCCTCCCTCGGTCTCGTGGCCTTCCTTAGCCTGCGTAGAGTCGGGGCCTGAGTCTGGGGACGGGCAGCAGGTGCGCAGCCTGTGAACCTGTTTCCACCTGCGGAGCCGCAGGGCACAGCACGGCATTCTCTTCCCAGCTCACCCTGGAGAAGCGGTGGCCGTTCCCCTCCACGAGAGGCTGGAGCAGCCCTCTCCCGTGCCTCCACGTGTGCTCCACGAGCTCAGGAGACACAGGCTCAGCCTCCCCAGGGGACCACGTCGAGGCGTTCGCTTGTCCGGGATCGCGCCGCCAGTCGCAATGAAGAGCGACCTCACGGAGCAGGGGGAAGTAGCTGGGGGAAAAGCCGTCTGCTCTGGTTTGGTTACTGGGCAGGAGCGACTAGGCAGTCTCAGAGCCAGAGCCTGCGCCCGTGTGCTCGGGGGGAGGCCACGGGGGGAGGGTGGGACCGGGACGACGGAGCTCCCCGCACAGCTTTCCCCACGCCCCCTGCTGTCCTGCCAGGGGACTCTTGGGGACGCAGAGGGGCTCTGGGCTTAGAAAAGAGGTGAGATTTGTTCAGCTTCTGATTGAGGCATGTGGCTATCCAACCACAAGTACAGTCCCCTGGCATCTTGCAGCCACTGTCACCGTTAACATCTGATCCATCTCATGAGCTGCGTTTGCGACAGTCCACACACACACACACACACACTCGGGCTCCCAGGACATCAAAAGGCCACCAGTGCTCTCTGTTCACCCCCAGCTGACTGACGCAGCTGATGGGGTGGGAAAGGTCGGAGGGGCCGAGCTGCTTCTGGCCTCTCAGAGCAGCCGGACCCAGATGCCAGCAGCGCAGAGGCCGAGTCAGGGACGCCCCTTATCCCAGACTCTCTTTCCCTCCCGTGAACATAGCACAGCCAGGGTTCCTGGCGTGGGGCTGCTGCTGAGTACACGCGGCCCTGGGGCTCGGGCCGCCAGAGGACTGGAGGAAAAGAGAAAGAACGCTCCCTTCGGGGCGACGAGAGAGAGAGAGCAGGTGGAGACTCCCCCGAGTCAGAGCCACACGTTCCTTCCCCACACCCTGGAATCTGGCTTCCCAGCCTGTGACCACTGCTGGAACCGTGTCCCAGGTCCTAAGGTGAATGCAGCGCCAGTTCGCTGTGCTCATGGCTCCTGGTCCTACTCGTGCACTCGACACCTCTTCCTCCTGCAGAAAAAGGTCCACTTGAAACTGGTGTGCTCCGGCACGGCCACGCCCCGGCACGGCCACGCCCCAGCACGGCCACGCCCCGGCATGGCCATGCTCTGACACGGCCATGCTCCAGATGTGGCCATGCTCTGACACGGCCACGCCCCGGCACGGCCATGCTCCCAACGCGGCCATGCTCTGACACGGCCACGCCCCAGCACGGCCATGTCCCGGCACGGCCATGCTCCCGATGTGGCCATGCTCTGACACAGCCATGCCCCAACACGGCCACGCCCCGGCACGGCCACGCCCCAACACGGCCATGCTCCCAACGCGGCCATGCTCTGACACAGCCACGCCCCGGCACGGCCATGCTCTGACACGACCACGCCCCGGCACGGCCATGCTCTGACACGGCCACGCCCCGGCACGGCCATGCTCCCGATGTGGCCATGCTCCGACATGGCCATGCCCCGACACGGCCACGCCCCGGTACGGCCATGCTCTGACACGGCCATGCTCCCAACGCGGCCATGCTCTGACACGGCCACGCCCCGGCACGGCCATGCTCCCGACGCGGCCATGCCCCGGCACGGCCATGCTCCCAACGCGGCCATGCTCCCGATGCGGCCATGCTCTGACACGGCCATGCCCTGGCACGGCCATGCTCCAACACAGCCATGCCCCGACACAGCCATGCTCCCGACGCGGCCATGCCCCGACATGGCCATGCTCCAACGCGGCCATGCCCCGACACGGCCATGCCCCGACACGGCCATGCTCCGACACAGCCATGCCCCGACACGGCCATGCCCCGACACAGCCATGCTCCCAACACGGCCATGCTCCAACGCGGCCATGCCCCGACACGGCCATGCCCCGACACGGCCATGCCACGTGTCAGCCTGCTGAAGTGTTTCCGTACTCTAAGCCTCCCGAGTTCTCCACTTGCAGGGAACTCCCCAAGATCCAGCCGTTTAAGGGTGAACAGTAAGGCCATCTGACCACTGGCCCCCATGCCACACCCCTCTTACCTGATTGGAATACTGCCCCTTCACCTTGGAGCAGAAGTAGTTTTTGTTTTGTTTTTGTAAGGGCCATTGGGATAAATAACAACATTCACAGGCTATATGAAATGGTTAACTAAAAATTAGCCCGCCGTTGCCTTGGTGAGCCAGATGAAATGGTCTCACAGGTGGGCATTGGCCACCCCTGCCTTAGACACCTTGCTGATTTGGTTTCCTAATTGTCTTTCAAAGAAGCGCCCCTGGCTGGTAACAGGTGTTCCCTTTCGGCTACTGTTTGTGTGACAGTCGCGGTAGACCATGCCATGGGCTAGACATCGTATAGACATCAGAGGGAAACACAGAAGCCTGATCCCCGTGTTCCGCCGTCAGATCTCACCATCCCATTGGAAGGCCCTGATGGAGAAACAGAAAAAGAAACCGAGTCGAGCTAAGTGACGTGGACAGTGCGGGAGCAGCCCCAAGGCCTTGGCGCTTCGCACTGCTGCCTCGTGGCCACGGTTCACCCTACACCCTCACCTCATCTTATTCTACCCCTCCAGGGCCGCGCTTACCAAGCCCTGACCGCGTGCTCTCTCCATTCCCTCTGCAACCCTGGCACGAGCCACAGCGAGCAGACGCCTGCCTTCTGTTGGCTCCCCAGGGCAGCAAACCTCACCTGCTCTCTCTTACCCCGGGAATGTCTCAAAGTCTAGCCACCCACCCATCTAGGTGGGTCTTGGTCTCTCCGAGTGCCCCGGCCCCCCAGTCAGTCTGCGTCCTGGGCTCCCGGGCAGGGGTCACCTCACCTCACTGGGGACACCTTCCCAACTGTTGGAACCTAGCTTAGGCTTCGGAGTCACCAAGTTTCACCGTCTTTGGAAGCCATCTGCGACCACTGACTTCCCTTGCTTTCTTCCGGATTGTTCCAGTGGATTTTTTTTTTTTTTTCATAACATTTCCCACTGTAGTTTCAATCTAATCCTTAACCAGTCCCCAAGCGTGCCAGGTATCCCTGGGCCGAGCCCGTGGTGTTGTCCTGCACCGTCGCCGTGTGGCTGGCTGGGCGTCTGTCTTCGCTGTAGACTGAAGACGGGCATGCTTCCTCGTGGTTGTGTGTCCCCAGCACCTCACACAGACTGCCTGCTAGCCTGTTGATGAGTCCTGTTGGTTAGTTTCAAGTCCATCGATGCTGGCTCCAATTAGCTAAATGAAATCACAGGCGAACACTCACGTCCCATATCTCAAAACACATTTCCAGGCATTGCGTAACTTCTGAGTACCATACGCAAGGCACAGATAGTAACCAAACAGAAATGGGGCCTCAGCTTGTGAAGACTTAGCTAGAGAACAGAGGGTGGGGGTGGGGCGCCAGGAGAGGCTTTTCTGATCCAAGGCGGCCTCCTCCTACTTCAATGATTGGCAGGCGGAGTAGCCAGTGAGGCTGAGTGCTGGCCTTGCGCTGCCTTCAGCTCCCCTGCTCATTTCAGAACTGACTTCCAGAGACCATGGCAGCCGCAGTCCTAGGTTCGGAGGAGATTAGGGCTTTACCACAAGCGCAAGCAAGCAGGGCTGGGCGTGCAGCCTTCCAGACAGTTGAGGACATGGTGTTACGTCATTAATACAAGGTCCTGGGTAGTTACCTCTCGTGCCATCTGGCAGGGTTGAGTTCATTGCATAGCAACCGAAGGCATTTGTGCGTTTGCTGAGTGCCTTCCAGGGCTCGTGCCCTGTGCCAGAGGCTTTGCAGCGTGAGCTCACGTCTTGCAGAACAGGGCTGGTAGTACCGCTGTTTTATGGCGGAGGGAACCAAGGTGAGAGAAGTGACTTTTCCAAGGTCCTGCGGTCTCGAGATGCACTGGAATTCGAGCCGGGGTCTGCTGGTTCCAGGCCCTTCGCTTGTAGCCCGTGTGCCGTACCGCCTCTCGTGCCATTTCCCCAGAACCTAGAGGAGCACAGAGCAGCCTCAGCTCCACTCTCTGTGCTGGCCCCGCGCGAGGGGATGGGAGATGACGTCTCCCTCCAAGATTGCAGCCTTTTGTCCAAATGTGCTGGCCGGGAGCCAGGCCTGGAAACTCTCTGCTCATGGAAAGAAAGAACAGAAGCCAGCGAAAGAGGGTGGGGAGGAGTCCGGGGCAGCGGAAGGGAGAGGAGGACAGGAAGGCGAGAGGGACAAAGGAGTGGGAACCGGAGGGCTTTGCAGGCCGCGCAGCTGCTGTGCCAGGAGGCAAATGAACGTGAGCCTCAGGTGCATTCCATGTAGTGCTGGTTCCTGGGAGCAGTGGGCCCCGGGGCTCTGGGTGCTCAGAGGCCAGGACCGATCCCATCGCATCTGGTGAGGCCAGGAGGCACGCATGGCAGTGTGAAGGATGCCTGTGCGAGTGCAGGAGGCCGCTGGCCCGTGCCTCGGCGCTGGGGCGCACCCGGTCGGGGAGAGAAGGGGCCGAGAGCCGCGTGCTGTGACTAGAATCAGCTCTCGGAATTCACTGGGTCCCTGCTCCAGCTCCGGGAGTGGAGAGCCTGTGCTGTGCTCCCACGGTTTGCCTTTGCCATCGCCATCAGGAGCGGGATCCTGACGCCCTGGAGTCACTCGGCATCCGTGCCGCCGCCGGATAGCTCAGTTCCCTTCTCTCTAGGGCGGAGGCGTGGTAGGGTTCGTGTAGAGATTAAATGAAACAACCCATGTGGGATCTTGCCCAGTGAACAGGAAGGGCTCACTGTTGGCCACCCACTCGTTATTGCGGTTTAATTTATGGTACCCAAACATGGGCGTGGGAAACCCTGAACAAAAATGTTAACAAATGAGGAACACTTGAAGCCCACCGTGGAAGAGAGGACACAGCGGAAGCCCACCGTGGAAGAGAGGACACAGCGGAAGCCCACCGTGGAAGAGAGGACACAGTGGAAGCCCACCGTGGAAGAGAGGACACAGCGGAAGCCCACCGTGGAAGAGAGGACACAGCGGAAGCCCACCGTGGAAGAGAGGACACAGCGGAAGCCCACCGTGGAAGAGAGGACACAGCGGAAGCCCGCCGTGGAAGAGAGGACACAGCGGAAGCCCGCCGTGGAAGAGAGGACACAACGGAAGCCCACCGTGGAAGAGAGGACACAACGGGATGTGCATCAGCTAGTTAGCTAGAAGTTGCCGCAGAGATTCAGACCTTCAGTGTGGGCTGGCGAGACGGAGTTTTTGCAGAAGCTGGGATTTAAGCTAGATTTTGGGGGCCGAGTGGGAATATAAGAAGGAAGAGGGTATGATAACAGCTGAGTAAGAACAAGGTGGGGGCAGCACTGGTTTTCTGGGCTCAGCCACCGCCTGCAATGCCCGCATCCCATATGGGCACCGGTTCGAGTCCCAGCTGCTTCACTTCTGAGCCAGCTTCCTGCTAATGTGCTTAGGAGAGCAGAGGAAGATGGCGCAAGTGCTTGGGCCTCTGCACCCAGGTGGGAGACCTGAATGAAGCTCCTGGCTCCTGGCTGCAGCCTGGCCCATCCCTGGCCGTCCCATATGGGATGCCAGCATTACAGGTGGCAGTTTTACCCGCTGTGCCACAGTGCTGGCCTCTAAAACAAAGAATTTCTAAAAACCAAAACCAAACCAATAATTCAAAAAAAAAAAAATCTCTCTTAAAATTGATGGACTATGGCCAGTGCCAGGGCTCAATAGGCTAATCCTCCACCTTGCGGCGCCGGCATACTGGGTTCTAGACCTGGTCAGGGTGCCGGATTCTGTCCCGGTTGCCCCTCTTCCAGTCCAGCTCTGCTGTGGCCCGGGAGTGCAGTGGAGGATGGCCTAAGTGCTTGGGCCCTGCACCCAATGGGAGACGAGGAGAAGCACCTGGCTCCTGGCTTCGGATCAGCGCGGTGCGCTGGCCGCGGCGGTCATTGGAGGGTGAACCAACGGCAAAGGAAGACCTTTCTCTCTGTCTCTCTCTCTCTCACTGTCCACTCTGCCTGTCAAAAAAAAAATTAACTAATTAAAGAAAAAATTGATGGACTCCTCAGTTAACAAAAAATAGAAAAGGGAAAGAGGAATACCTTCCTCAGGTACCTGTCACTGGTGGACCCTCGTTCTCCTGAGATGGCTTCTCCATAGAAACCTGGGTTAGTGGGGTGGGCCTTCAGCCCCGTGGTTACAATGCTGCTTGGGACACTCGCTTTCCGTGTGCGAGTGCCTGGGCTCGGGCTCCAGCTCTGCTTCTGAGCCAGCTCCCTGCTAGTGTGCATCCTGGGAAGTTGGGGTGATGGCCCCGACAGCTGGGCCCTTGCTCCCCACGTGGAAGACCTGGATTGAGTTCTGGGCTCCTGGCTCCCGCCTGGCCCAGCTCCAGCTGTTGGCACACCTGTCTGCATGTCTCTCTCTTTGCCTTTCAAGTAAAATGAAAACAAACTGTTTTTAAAAGTCACCTTTTAAAAGAAATGCGAGTCCTGTGGGGGAGGCAGTGTGGAGAGGGTGCCGGCAGCCCTGGGCTCCGCCCGCCTCCCCCTGTGCACTGAGGTCAGGGCCTGGTGCCTGCGGGTGTGGGAGCCCCTCCACACCAGGGGCTTTTCTAGCCTTTCCTCTGGGTTTCCACGCTGGGCCCTCGGTCACCAGGAGAGAGCTGCTGTGGCAGGCCGGGTCAGCCGTGCAGGCCTCGCTCCCAGCCGGGTCCTGGGAGAGGGGCTCAGCATTTCCTGGAGCCAAATGGCACCCATAAATAGACCCAAGGATGGGAAAGGGTTCAGTCTCCCTTTCCTCTCGTCAACTCAGCACTTCCTCTGGGCGTAAATGTTTTTCGTTCAGATGTGTCCTTGCCAGTGGGGGTGGAGCGGGGGTGAGTCCGCTCACTCGCTCGCTCATATGTTGTGGATCTCCACAGTGCCTCTTGTGCACCCGCCCACAGGAACTCTCACCAGTCCGGTTCAGGGCAGTGCGAGGCCGGAGTTGTGCAGTGTGGGTTTTATTGGGAGGGAGAAGGGAGCTGTGCACCTGCTCCCGTGGTCGCCTCGGCTTCACCCAGGGGTTCAGCCGGTCCTTGTGTTGTGATGTTTCTGAGAGCCCTTCAGAGCTGCCGAGGGCTGAGGTGTCAGGGTGTCAGATGTCCCTGGCCCCTTCCGTGTCAGAAACAGTGTTCTCAGGAGAGGAAGGGACTGGGTGGCCTGATGGTGTGGGGCGTGGCCAGTTCACACCCTGCCGCTGTGCAGGCCGGGGGCAGAGCCAGGGCACTTTTCAGCTGCCTCAGTAGCCCGGATTGCTCAACCACAGCCTCAGGGATGCAGATTTGGGACTAGACCGGTCCCCCGTGCAGGGGATGCACACACATGTACGTGCACACATGCACGCACACATACACACGCACACGGGGACGCACATGCATGCACATACACGCACACAGGCACATACACACGGGGACACATGCATGCACACACATACACACATGTGCACACACATGCACACACATGTACATACATGCATATGCACATGGGGACACACATGCACACACAGGCACATACACACACAGGGACACACATACACAAATGTGCACACACATGTATACACACATACACATGCACATACATGCACACGGGGAAGCACACATGCACATACACACAGGGACACATGCACACACAGGCACATACACACACGGGGACACACATGTGCACACATGCATGCACACACAGGCACATACACACACATGCACATACACACGGGGACACACATGCACACACAGGCACATACACACACGGTGACACACATGCACACACATGTGCACACATGTGTGCACACATACATACGCATGTACATACATGCATATGCACACGGGGAAGCACACAGGCACATACACATGGGGACACACATGCACACGCACACATGCACATACATGCACATACACATGGGGAAGCACACATGCACATG
Organism: Lepus europaeus; assembly: GCF_033115175.1. NCBI lineage: Eukaryota > Metazoa > Chordata > Mammalia > Lagomorpha > Leporidae > Lepus > Lepus europaeus. The sequence continues at coordinate 2,278,464 of NC_084827.1, read as the reverse complement.
CACACACACATATACATGCACATACATGCACATACACATGGGGAAGCACACATGCATATACACACGGGGACACGCATGCACACACAGGCACATACACACACAGGGACACACATGCATATACACACATGTGCACACATATGCACACACATGTACATGCATATGCACACGGGGAAGCACACATGCACATACACGGGGACACACATGCACACATACACATGTACATGCATGCATATGCACACGGGGACGCACACACATGCACATACACACGGGGACACACAGGCACATACACACACAGGGGACACACATGCGTGTGCACACACACACAGACACACACAGTCCTCTCCCTTTGGTGAAGGCGTAGACCACAGGTGGAACAAGGTCTCACTAGGGATTCTCTGGAGCAAGCAGAGGTGGGAAGGTGTCTTGTGGAGCCTGTGATCAGGCGGGCAGCCTGGCCTGAGTGGACTGAACCAGGGAGCCAGCCGTCACCAGCCGTCGCCCCGTTGGCGTGGTTCTGCACGTGGCTGCCTCCCAGCTGGGGGTTGAGTGTTTAAGGGAGGTCGACGCAGCCTCCCTGGGAGTCCATCAGCTGCCACCTGGGGTGGGTCCATAGTCCACGTGTGGCTCCCAGCATCCTCGTGACCTGCAGGTGCAGCAAGGGGCCACCTGCAGAAGGTGGGGCCTGCTGGTGACGTCGGCAGGCTGGGAGTCTTCCCTGCCGTGTCCGCCACCCGGTCTGGTTCTCTGTTCTGCAGTCACCTGCCTTAACCAGCTGTATGCCCAGGGATCCTGGTCCGGGGCGGACGCTGTGGCACAGGCTGGGTTCGAGTCCCAGCTGCTCTGCTCCTGGGGAAGCAGCAGGTAATGATCTAAGTGCTTGGGCCCCTGCCGCCCAGTGGGAGACCCTGGTGGAGTTCCTGCTTCCTGGCTTCAGCCTGGCCCAGATCTGTCTATGGTGACCGTTTGGGGAGTGAGCCACGAAGGTCTCTCCTTTCTGTCACTCTGCCTTTCAGCTGGACAGATACACCTTAAAAAAAAAAAAAAAAAAGCCCTGATCCTTAGCTTCACTCCCTACATACTTTCACATAAATAGAAGAATAGAAGTATTTTGTAGGTATTGTGGCACAGTAGGCTAGGTGACAGCTTGAATGCCTGTATCCCATGTCCAAGTGCCTGGTTCAAGTCCCTAATGCTCCTGGAAGGTAATGGATGGTGGCCCAGCTGCTGAGGTCCCTGCCACCCATAAGGAAGACCTGGTTGGAGTTCCGGGCTCCTGGCTTCAACCTGGCCCAGCCCCAGGTGTTGCAGGCATTCCGGAAATGAACTAGTGAATGCAGATACCCCCCAATCTCTCTACCTTTTAAGTAAATAAATAAATTGTTTAAAAATAGAGGAGCCAGTGTTGTAGCACAGGAGGTTAAGCTGCTCCTTGCAATGCCTGCATCCTATACGGACTGCTGGTTTGAATCCCGGCTACTGCACTTCCAATCCAGCTCCCTGCTAATGTGTGTGGGAGGCGGCAGCAGGTGATGGCCCACGTGCTTGGTCCTCTGCCACCCATGTGGGAACCCCAGGTGGAGATCCTGGCTCTTGGCTTCAGTCCAGCCCAACTTCGGCTGTTGTGCCCATTTTGGGGAATGAACCAATGGATGGACGATCTCTCTGTGTCATTTCCTCTCTCTCTGTCTCTCTGTTGTTGTGCCTTTCAAATAAATAAATAATAAATAAATAAATATTTTAAAAATTGTTTGTGAAGGAGGTAATGTATAATAATGGTATAATACAGCAAGGCTCTTGGGAGTAGACATATCTCTTTGAACATCTGCGATTCTGTTTGTCAGCTCCGTGCCTTGGTTTCCTTATCTGTAAGAGGCAGTTGACATCCTGTTACACGCACAGTATACTGCTGGGTGCTCCTCCTCCTCTTCTGTCTCCATCCACCTTTTCTCCTTCCTTTTTTCCCAGCTGTATTGAGAAAAATCAACGTACCATAAATCAACATACCATAAAATTTGGTATATCAACATACATGTCAAAGTTTATGGTATAATCAACATACCATAAAAATCCATCCGTTCAGACTCTATAATGTAATAGGTGTGGGGTATATTCATAGAGTTATGCAACCATCACCACAATTTTAGAATATTTTTCTCACCCTCAAGAAGAGACCCACACCCCTTAGCTAGTGCCTCTGCCCACCCCCTCAGCCCCTCACAACCACGCAGCCACGTTCTATCTCTGGATTGACTTGTTTCCATTTTTAAAAGACTTTATTTATTTGAAAGGTAGAGTTACAGAGAGAGAGAGAGAGAGAGAGAGAGAGCGCTTCTCTCCTCTAGTTCACTCCCCAAATGCCTGCAGTGGCCGGGGCGGGTCAGGCTGAAGCCGGGTGTCTGGAACTCTGAACGGGTCTCCCCATGGGTGCAGGGCCCCAGATACTCAGGCCATTGCTGCTGCTTTCCCAGGCATGTTTCTAGGGGGCTGGATCTGAAGTGGGGCAGCCAGGACTCACGTGGTGGCTGTAGGGGACGCCGGCCTCACAGGCAGCAGCTTAACCCGCTGAGCCGCAAGACCAGCCCTGGCAGCTGGTGTACAGCAGGTGGACTTGGGTGCTGGCTCCCATTCACCAGGCATCGCGTTCTTGAGGGGCATCCCCGTCGCCACGGGCACTCTGTGCAGGTGGCCCACGCCTTGCTCCTCCACTCGGCGTTTGGTGGCCGTGGCGCTGTGTCCCCTTGGCAGAGTCAGGCTCCCCCAACGAGCCTGGCCCCTCTGTGTCAGAGTCTGAGGTCGGTGTCCCCTGGCGTCACGGAGGAGCCGTCTTGCGTCAGACTGGGGAGGGGGGGACACGCTCTGGTGCCGAGAGAGGCGACAGCAAGGAGTGGGTGGCGACAGAGACAGCTGGAGCAGAGAGCCCGCGTGGCACCCCAGTTCTGTTACTTAAGCACTGTGACGCCGGCCAGGTCCCCGAGCCGTGCTCTTTCCACCTTCAAAGTGGGCATGACGACACTCACCTCCGGAAGACGGCAGAATCCGGTGTCCACCAGGGCAGCCTCGGGGCTGCAGCCTTGGGGAGGCTGGAGTTCCTGCTGGCAGCTGCATGCGTTCTGGCCCTGAGATTCCCAGGTCTTCGTCGGAGGCTCCGAGGGCTGCAGGTGTCCTCCTTGAGCGCTGCTCGATGGCGGATCGGTTCTGCAGCACCGTCTGTTGGTCTGCCTGCCTCAGAGCTCAGGGGCCGTCTGCCGTGGAGAAAGGTCTGCGCGCTGGGGAGCGTCTCGGCTTCCGGCTTGCCGGTTGTTCTGCGGCAGCGTCCCTCCCTCAGTGCTGGAGGCTGTCTGGTGGCTCTGCTCCCCTCACGGGCTCCGGTGCACCGTGTGTTTTTTATTTCTGTGTTTCCCTAGCTCTTGGTGTATGTCAGGCAGTCAGTGTCCTCTTGGAAGATCCCAGCCGAGGGCTGGTGTGGCGCGGGGATGGCGTTGCCTCTGGGACCCGGGTGGGCGTGCTGACCTCAGTAGACCGGCTTTGTAAGATTCTGGTTCCTTCTGTGTCCGTGAGCACTGAGGGCTTCTAGTGGCTGTGTTGTTCTCGCCTTCCTGAAACCTGCAAAAGAGGATTGTAAAGCAGCCTTCAACAGAGAGAGAGAGAGAGAGAAGGAGGGAGGGGAGGAGGGAGGGAAGTTAAAACGAGGTGAATTTGGAAAAGGTTTTCTGTTCTGGTCTCACAGCTGCTCTGTAAGCCTGAAATCGCTTCAGTGTAAACCAGTGTCCGGTCATGATGCTCCCGATGGCGTCTTGGCGAGCGCGTCCGTAGTCTCCACCAGTCCTGTCCACAGATTCTGACTGTGAGCAGTCCCTGTTCACACACTGAGCTCTGCAGAGAAGGGCGGCAGGTCGGTCAGGCGTGGTGACCCCACAGGGCCGCCGTGGCCTCTCTCTCGTGGTTTGTGCGTCCTGGGGCCGTGCACACACCTGTGCCTCTCACCTGCGCACCCCGAGGCAGTGGGTGCCGTCCCCGAGCCCCGCTCCCGGGGCTGCTCTTCCACACGGCAGCACACCCTCACCTGTGTCTGTTGGAGACAGTCTCGTGCATCTTCTGCCTGTGCCAGAATGGAAGCTCCAGGGGCAGGCGAGTCTCCGGTGCCTTTCTCCCAGGCTCCCCTCCGTGCCCTGTGGGAGGTCAGACACAGCTGTGGGTCGGAAGACTGAGTCACATGACCACTTCCTGTCAGCCGCTGGTCGCCATGCAGTCGGTCTGACCCACTGAGACGTCTGGGAGGAAGTGACTGTGCGCTGGGCCTGAATCTTGGTAGCCCCGAGGGAGACGATGTGCTGAGAGCAGAGCGCACACACCCTTGGTCTCGGCCCGTCCCAGGTTGCTGGGACAGCCCTCGGAGGCTGGTTGATCTGTAACTGGAGTTGATTGGCCCCAGAGTTCTGGAGGCTGAGAATTCACAGTGCTGCCTCTGGCAGGGGCCTTGACACTGCATTGTCCACGGCAGAAGACAGAGGGGCAAGCGAGCCCGAGAGCAGGCCGGCAAGGGAGGGCTCTTCTCACAGCCCACCCCGTGATCGTGGACCACTCCCACAGTAAAGTGGAGCCATTCTTGAAGGCAGAGCCCTCGTGGCCTCGCCCATCCACGCTTGTCATCACAGTACAGTGCAGTTTCAACCTGAGTTTCGGAGGAGACGTTGAAGTCATAGCTCCCTGCCATCCAGGAGGTACTGTGGCCCGGCAAGCATGGGGTCGTGGGGTCGTGGGGTCGTGGGGTTGTGGGGTCATGGGCTCTGGGAGCCAGGTGCCCGGCAGCTGGAAGCAACTCTGGGGCTTACTGAGACGGCTGGAGCAGACCAGATACTCACAGACATGAGCAGTCGCTCATTGGAAAGCTGGCACTGCGGACGGCAGCTTAGCCCGCTGCACCACGGTGCCAGCCCCGAGAACTACTGTTACTCCCCATTCCTCCCACCCACCCACTCCTCATCCATGAAACCACTAGTCTGCCTTTAAAAGATACTTATTTATTGGGGCCAGCATTGTAGTGTAGCAGGTAAAGCCTCCATCTGCAATGTCGGCATCATCTGTGGACGCCAGTTTGAAACTTGCCTGCTCCACTTCCCATCCAGCTCCCTGCAGATGTGCCTGGGAAAGCAGTAGAAGATGGCCCAAGTCCTGGGCCCCTGCACCCGCGTGGGAGACCAGGAGGAGGCACCTGGCTCCTGGCTTTAGCCTGGTGCAGTCCCAGCCATCGCAACCATCTGGGGAGTGAACCAGAGGATGGAAATCTCTCTCTCTCTCTCCCCCCCCTTCCTCTTCCTCCTCCTCTTCTCTCAAAATAAATGAAATATACATTTATTTGAAAGGCAGAGTGACAGAGAGAGAGAGAAATCTTTACCATCCTCTGGTTCACTCCCCAGATGGCTGGGCCAAGCTGAAGCCAGGAGCCTGGAAGTACGTTCGGGCCCCCCTTGTGGGTAGCAGGGTCCCAGGCGCTTGGGGCATCTCTCACTGTCTTCTCAGGCGCATTAGCAGGGAGTTGGATCAGAAGCGGAGCAGCTGGGACTCGAACCGGTGCTCTGATGATGGTGTTCCAGATGGTGGCTTCCTCTGATGTGTCACAGTGCTGTCCCCACCTTTATTTATTTATTTGAGAGGTCGAGTTATAGGCAGAGGGAGAGACAGAGAGAGAGGTCTTCCATCCTCTGGTTCATTCGCCAAATGGCTGCAATGGCCAGAACCAGGAGCTTCTTCTGGGTCTCCCACGTGGGTGCAGAGGCCCAAGCACTGGGCTGTCTTCTGCTTTCCTAGGTTGTAGCAGAGAGCTGGATCAGGAGAGGAGCAGCCAGGACTTGAACTGGTGCCCGTACGTACGGGCTGCTGGCACCGCAGGTGGAGGCTAAGCCCACCGAGCTGCTGTGCCAGCCCCCATCCCCACGTTTGAATTGGTTTTCATTTCAGTTCTGGTCTCCTACTCAGTTACTTGAGCCGTCTTCGTCCCCCTCTGGGGTTTGGGCAGCAGGAAGCTGGAGTCGGGAGCCGGAGTTGCGTATCCAACCCGTGCTTTGCACTCTGACGTGGGATGCAGGTGTCTCCATTGCAAAGTCAAACGCTTGCCCGGGAAGAGCAGGCTTCCGTATTTGGGAGCTGAACGAGTTTAGCCCCGATTCCTCCCAGTTCGGTGACCTGTGACACACACACACACACACACAGGAAGTGAATTTCTTTATTTTTAAAAGCATGTTTGTCTAAATCCAGTCTCCCAGCCACATTTTAGCACCGTCAGCATACCGCGTGACTCTCACGGCTCCAGTGGTGCACCGCCCGCTCCGCCTGTCCCAGAGGTGAACCTGGCAGAGACCTGCCCCTGCACACACAGCCCGTGTGCTGTCCAGGGCGGCCCCCGAGCTGCTCTGTCCCCGCTTTATCCTGCACAGAATGCTGAACCCGAAGGGGGCCTGTGAGAGGATTTCCGCGTCACCAGCAAGCGAGGGGGAAAAACACGATTTGCAGATGTCACAAAGCGAAACACGCGTTTCTGTCCCAGCGCGGGGACAGCTGCGTCCGTCACACTGTGTGAGACTGCGTTGCAAGCAGCGGCCTAGCCCACTGTGCTGCAGCACTGGCCCAAGACTGGTTCAGGCCGGTTCAGTGGTTTTCAGTGTATCCCCTGCCTGGTGCAACCCCGGAACACTTTGATCGCCCCCTCCCCCAGGCCCCTGCCCCGGGCCCTGCGGCCGTGACCTTGTCTCTGGCTGGGCCTCTGTCAGACTCTCATGTGAATGGTTCTGTGGCCACTGGCGTCTCGGGTTAGCAGGATGTGGCGGTGTCCGGACTTCATTCCTGCTGGGGACTGAGCGGCTGTGTTTGGTTATCCGGCCATCTAACACGTGAAGTGTCAGAAAAGTGGCATGTGTGTTCGTCCCACACACGGTACTTCAGCGGTCGGATGTGATGGAGGAGTCCCTTGGGCTCAGCAGTGAAACTTCTAGAAACAGGAAGCAATTGGTCCTTAGTAGAGGAGCCATGCCCTTGGCACTGCCCCCGTCTTTGCCAGCACGCGGCCCTGCGGACTTGATGCCGCTGGTGGCTTGTGTGTGCCGGGTTCTCGTGCAGGCTGTGCGTGCCGTGTTCTCGTGCAGGCTGTGCGTGCTGGGCTCCCGTGCAGGCTGTGTGTGCCGGGCTCCCGTGCAGGCTGTGTGTGCCGTGTTCTCGTGCAGGCTGTGTGTGCCGTGTTCTCGCAGGCTGTGTGTGCCGGGCTCCCGTGCAGGCTGTGTGTGCCGGGCTCCCGTGCAGGCTGTGTGTGCCGTGTTCTCGTGCAGGCTGTGTGTGCCGTGTTCTCGTGCAGGCTGTGTGTGCCGGGCTCCCGTGCAGGCTGTGTGTGCCGGGCTCCCGTGCAGGCTGTGTGTGCCGTGTTCTCGTGCAGGCTGTGTGTGCCGGGCTCCCGTGCAGGCTGTGTGTGCCGTGTTCTCGCAGGCTGTGTGTGCCGGGCTCCTGTGCAGGCTGTGTGTGCCGGGCTCCCGTGCAGGCTGTGTGTGCCGTGTTCTCGTGCAGGCTGTGTGTGCCGGGCTCTCGTGCAGGCTGTGTGTGCCGGGCTCCCGTGCAGGCTGTGTGTGCCGTGTTCTCGCAGGCTGTGTGTGCCGGGCTCCCGTGCAGGCTGTGTGTGCCGTGTTCTCGTGCAGGCTGTGTGTGCCATGTTCTCGTACAGGCTGTGTGTGCCGGGTTCTCGTGCAGGCTGTGTGTGCCGGGCTCCCGTGCAGGCTGTGTGTGCCGTGTTCTCGCAGGCTGTGTGTGCCGTGTTCTCGTGCAGGCTGTGTGTGCCATGTTCTCGTACAGGCTGTGTGTGCCGGGTTCTCGTGCAGGCTGTGTGTGCCGGGCTCCCGTGCAGGCTGTGTGTGCCGTGTTCTCGCAGGCTGTGTGTGCCGGGCTCCCGTGCAGGCTGTGTGTGCCGTGTTCTCGCAGGCTGTGTGTGCCGGGCTCCCGTGCAGGCTGTGTGTGCCGTGTTCTCGTGCAGGCTGTGTGTGCCGGGCTCCCGTGCAGGCTGTGTGTGCCGTGTTCTCGTGCAGGCTGTGTGTGCCATGTTCTCGTGCAGGCTGTGTGTGCCGGGTTCTCGTGCAGGCTGTGTGTGCCGGGCTCCCGTGCAGGCTGTGTGTGCCGTGTTCTCGCAGGCTGTGTGTGCCGGGCTCCCGTGCAGGCTGTGTGTGCCGTGTTCTCGTGCAGGCTGTGTGTGCCGTGTTCTCGCAGGCTGTGTGTGCCGGGCTCCCGTGCAGGCTGTGTGTGCCGTGTTCTCGTGCAGGCTGTGTGTGCCATGTTCTCGTACAGGCTGTGTGTGCCGGGTTCTCGTGCAGGCTGTGTGTGCCGGGCTCCCGTGCAGGCTGTGTGTGCCGTGTTCTCGCAGGCTGTGTGTGCCGGGCTCCCGTGCAGGCTGTGTGTGCCGTGTTCTCGTGCAGGCTGTGTGTGCCGTGTTCTCGCAGGCTGTGTGTGCCGGGCTCCCGTGCAGGCTGTGTGTGCCGTGTTCTCGTGCAGGCTGTGTGTGCCGGGCTCCCGTGCAGGCTGTGTGTGCCGTGTTCTCGTGCAGGCTGTGTGTGCCGTGTTCTCGTGCAGGCTGTGTGTGCCGGGCTCCCGTGCAGGCTGTGTGTGCCGGGCTCCCGTGCAGGCACTGTCACAGCAGGGCTAGGAGTTCTGCCAGATCCAGCTGTCCCTTGTTCCCTGGGAATTGATTCTGGGACCCCTGGGGACCCCAAACTCTGTGGGTGCTCAAGTGCCTTGTATATAAAACAGTGCAGCGGGACAGACGCTGTGGTGTAGAGGGTAAAGCTGCCGCCTGTGGTGCCAGCATCCCATATGGGTGCTGGTTCATGTCCTGGCTGCTCCACTCCCCATCCAGCTCTCTGCTATGGCCTGGGATAGCAGTAGGAGATGGCCCGAGTCTTTGGGCCTCTGCACCCACGTGGGAGACCTGGAAGAAGCTTCTATCTATCTCTCTCTCTGCTTCAGCCTCTCTGTAACTCTGCCTTTCAAATAAAATAAATACACCTTAAATAAATAAATAAATAAACGGTGCGGCGTTACCATGTGACCTGCGCATGTCCCGCTCTGGCTGGCTCCGAATCCCTAACACAATGTAAAGGCTGTGTGAACAGAGGTCCGACTGCGTTGTTCAGAGAAGTCCGACGTGCTCAGTCCCGACACCCCCTGTCCCCCCCCCCCGCCCAGGTGTTTTCTGTCCAGGACTGCGGGAGTGCGAGGATGTGAGCCGTAGCTGCTGAGTGCACAGTGGGTGTCATCCCAGACAGCATGTGGCACGTGGCCACCTGCTTCACAAACCTGAAGATACCGGTTTGACTTTGAAAGACTCCAATCAGAAAGGTGAAGCCACTGCGGCCCATTTGCACTGGTCACACCTCTGGCTGGGAAGCAGCTGGAAAGGAAGCCGCAGGAGCCAGCCTCACTGGGCCCCACTGGACCTCACTGGACCCCACTGGATGTCACTGTACCCACTGGGCCTCACTAGGCCTCACTGGACCTCACTGGGCCCCACTGGGCCTCACTGGACCCCGCTGGGCCTCACTGGGCCTCACTGGGCCCCACTGGATGTCACTGTACCCACTGGGCCTCACTGGACCTCACTGGACCCCACTGGGCCTCACTGGGCTTCGCTGGGCCCCACTGGACCCCACTGGACCCCACTGGATCTCACTGGACCCCACTGGACCTCACTGGGCCTCACTGGGCCCCACTGGACCTCACTGGGTCTCACTGTGCCCCTCTGGGCCTCACTGGGCCCCACTGGACGTCACTGTACCCACTGGGCCTCACTAGGCCTCACTGGACTTCACTGGGCCCCACTGGGCCTTACTGGGCCCCACTGGACCTCACTGGGCCCTTCTGGGCCTCACTGGGCCCCACTGGGCCTCACTGGGTCTCACTAGGCCTCACCGGGCTCCTCTGGGCCTCACTGGGACCCACTGGACCTCACTGGGCCCCACTGGGCCTCACTAGGCCTCACTGGGCCCCTCTGGGTCTCACTAGGCCCCACTGGACCTCACTGGGCCCCACTGGGCCTTACTAGGCCCCACTGGACCTCACTGGGCCCCTCTGGGCCTCACTGGACCAGTTGGCAGAGCAGGGGTGGACTCCAGGACCAGACCGTGTGCTTTGGGCCTCCTCGCTCAGCTTGTTTGTTGGGAAATGCATCCCCACCCCCGTCCCACTCCTTCTGCCTCAAAACCAGAGGTAGTTAGTTAGGCATGAGATTCCCTCAGCACCAGCTGGCCCACAGCAGCCGGCAGCGCCTCGCTGATGAAAATCTCCGGGCAGCGCGGTGCCAGTGCCGCAAGAGAACCCTTTAGGGTGTTCACTTTAGCCAGAACACCAGCAGCTTATGGACCTGACTGATAAACGGAATCCGTTACAGATAGTGGAGTTTTAAAAATATTTCTCTTTAGTTTGTAAGTTTTAAGAACTTATGAAATGTGGGTTGGCCCATATCTGACCTTTGTGACCACTTGGGTTGTGAACTTGTGGATGGAAGATTCTCTCTCTCTGTTGCTGTGGATTCATTCTGAGGATAAGCGTGGTGGGGGCAAGAGGCGTGGAGTCATAACACAGACCCCGGGAGTCGGATGAAAGTGGGCCAGAGGCGAGCAGCCTGCAGACTCGTTTATTTCAGTTGGTGCAGCAGCTTATAGAGCCAAGGCAGCCAATCTGGTCAAGGGGCGGTTTATGCTGTAACCAATCACTGCCTGTTGCTAGGCAGGCTCCTTTGCCAGGTGGGTTCCACTGCCATTTCCTAAGTAACTGATGCTCTCCGGCCAGTGCCATCTTGGCATTGCCTTCTCATTCCACTATATAATATATATATAATATGTATAATATATATATATATATATATATATATATATATATCCCCTTTCCTTCTCCCCACTCCCTCTGTCTCTTTGTAACTCTGCCTATCAAATAAGTAATAAATAAATAAAGGAAAATTAAGAAATTAAAAAAAGAACTTATGAAATACTTAACTAATACAAAAATATATGTACTGTCTTGTCAGCCAGCTTGAAGATTTTGTGTGGCACTTTCAGTCTAGTTAAATGTATTAGCAGTGATCAAGTCCGTCTGGCTACGGGGACGGTCTGTTCTTTATGGCAAGCCGGTGAGCCGGGAAGATGTGTTATTGCTAATCATCCATTATCCTTCTTGGCAAAATATTCGGGTTGCAAGGCCAAATCACCCAGGAAGAGGTGAAGAACTCGGGCTGCGTGGAAGGCCCCTGAGGCCCTTGAAGAGCCCGGTTCACACTGCACCCTGGACAGGCTGTTGCCGTGGTCAAGAGAGGTGCCCGGAGTCGACATGGAACAGCGCCCCCAGCTGGCCACACTTGGCAGAACAGCGCCATCTGGCAGTGCCAGGCCCCTAGAGTTGACCCTGCTGATTGAAGTCCCAGAGTTCTCCCACCAGCAAATGGACTTGTCACAGATCGGTGACTTTCAATCACCAGAGGCAACAACGGAGAGAGCAGCACGTTCCGTCGCTCTGTGCCTCCAGGGCAGTGGGCTGGTTGCCGGGGGTGCTGGGGGTGCTGTGTCCCCTCTGTTCAGCCAAGCCCACTGGAGCCTGCTTCTCAGTGGTGGGGACTGTGGTTTCCGCCTTGGAAGTCACCGTTGCATCGGACACAGTGGGCTGTGTTGCTCTTGGGAAACTCTCCCCTTGAGCAGAGCCTGGTTCCCCACTGACCGTGGTCCCAGCTCAGCCCTGCTGCTCCCCCTGGGCTCTGGGGTTCGAGGCCCCGGAGCGTCCAGCGCATACCCGCTTACACCTGGTGGTCATGCCAGTGAAGCAGACACCAGCTGGACAGGGGAGGGGCTGGTGTGCGAGGAGCAGAGCTGGGTCTAGGCTGTGGGTTTGGTCTGCGTGGAGGCAGCAGTTGCTTGAGTGTGGAGGGTGGGCTGGGATGTGGCCACTCTCCCTGACGTCCCTCCACGGTGCTGCGTGCGGGTCCTGCCATCAAGGGCCTGGGCTCTTTTTTTTTTTTGACAGGCAGAGTTAGACAATGAGAGAGAGACAGAGAGAAAGGTCTTCCTTCCGTTGGTTCACCCCTCAAGTGGCCACTACGGCCAGCACACTGCGCCGATCTGAAGCCAGGAGCCAGGTGCTTCCTCCTGGTCTCCCATGGGGTGCAGGGCCCAAGCACTTGGGCCATCTTCCACTGTACTCTCGGGCCACAGCAGAGAGCTGGACTGGAAGAGGAGCAACCAGGACAGAATCTGGCTCCCCAACCAGGACTAGAACCCAGGGTGCCAGCGCTGCAGGTGGAGGATTAGCCTAGTAAGCCGCAGTGCCAGCCCGGCCTGGCTTCTTTCAAGAGCGGTGGAGCAGGGGTCCGCGCTGTGGCGTAGTGGGTTACACCGCCACCTGTTGTGCCAGTGTCCCACGTGGGCACAGGTCAAGTCCCAGCTGCTCCGCTTCCAATCCAGCTCCCTCCTAATGGCCTGGGAAAGCAGCGGAGGATCGCCTCAGTGCTTGGGCCTCTGCAGCCACTGGGGAGACCTGGTTACTCCTGGCTTTGGCTGTTACAGAGACCCCTCTGTCTGTCTGTCTCTCTCTAACTCTGCCTTTCAAATAAATAACCAAGGCGGGGCTTGGTTACTGCACGGATTACCCCAGGACGTCCAGTGCTGCGTGGGTAGGGAGCAGAGCCCCGCGCCCTCCTGCACACACGGTGTGGCAGGCCTGTCTCTCGGTGTGGCGCGCGCGGCGGGGGGCTGTCTCTCGGTGTGGCGGGCCTGTCTCTCGCCTCCCCGGCTGCCTCGGTTCACAGCTCCCTCGCCTCCCTCTTTGTAGCGCCGTGGCCCAGGCTCACTCTGCTTTCCCTCGCCTCTTTCTCCCTGGCTCCCCTCCCCTTGCAGTCTGCCCAGCTCTTTGATTTCTGGGTGGGCAGGACACTGGGCCTGGGACAGGGGTTAGGAATCTTGAGGAGTTGGAGAGGGGTTCCCTGGACGTTCTGTGGGGGGAGGCACAGTCCCCAGGACCGCACGGCAGTGCCTGGAGCCAGTCCCTCGGTGTTCGCGCCCCGGAGCTGGCACCCTCCTGGCCTCCGCCTCCCCTGTGTGGAGAGACACTGCTCCTCCCTCGGGGTTCTGCTGGGGCAGGTGGTCAGACTGCTCAGCCAGTCAGTCACCCCCGCCCTGGGGGTGCCGGACGCTGGGGCACGTCGGACTCCAGCCGTCCGCTCTGCCCTTGCTGCTCGTGAGCAGGACGACTGGGGTTCCCAGGGTTGCCCAGGCCGTGTCCTGTCTCCTGGGCCTCCGCCATCAGGGCGCACAGGGGAGGGGGGGCCCCTGTGGCGCTGTTTGCACTTTGTGTGTGGTTTGGTTGCTGTACCTCGGGACGGCTGGCTCATCTGGCTCATCACAGGGGCGCAGAGAGCCTGGAAGGGTTTTGTTCTGCTTTCGGAGGCTATGGGAGTCTCCCCTTGGCCCCGGGCCTGCTTCCAGGATTTCAGTTGCCCTCGGTCAGCGACAGCACCATAGCGTAAGTTGGGAAAGAGAGGGACCACGTTCTTACTCGTTTAATTACGGTGTGCTGTTACAGTTGTCCTGTCTTGTTATTACTCATTATCGCCGTGCCTCATTTATAAATTAAACCTTAAAGACTTGTGTGCCTGGGAGGAAAACATGGTGAGGACAGGGATCGGTTCTGTCCGTGGTTTCACGCAGCCGTGGGTGGGCTGGGACTGCTGTGTGTCTTGAAGATGTTGTGACTTCCGCGCGGAGACGTTTGTGAGGAGGCTGGAGTGGGCTGCACGTCTGGACGCCCCCCACGATGTGCGCATGTCCGCTCCTGGGTCTGGGGTTCTGACGGTGCCTTCCTGCCACCCCCACTCCTGGGCGGAGTCCGGCGTGTGGGCCCCTCTGCTCCCCGCCCAGGGCGTGCCGGTGGCGGCTCACTGCGTGCTCCCTTGTTCCCCCAGGAGACCTGACACGATGACGTCGTGCGGGCCGGCCGAGGGCAGCCACAGCCAGAGCTGCACGTCGGCTGACAGGTAAGAACTTCGTCCCCAGAGGCTGTGCAAGCTGGCCCCGTTCTTCCCACTGCTCTCACTGCCCAGAGCTCTTTCTCGGCTCGTTCTAGTGGCCCTCCTGTAAGTCACCTGCACGTGCTGGGACACGAGACCGAAGGGTCAGGAGCAAACCCGAGCAGTGCCGGTGTGGAGATGAAGGTCCCGGGCCACGTCAGGCCGTATCCCCAGCATGCGTCCCAGTCCAGGCTTTATTTTTCTAACTATAAGGCTATACAGGCATTTTAAGTAACTCTAAAAAAATTTGATTATTTTTATTTATTTGGAAGGCAGAGACAGAGAGAGAGAGAGGATCTTCCGTCTGCTGGTTCACTCCCCAGATGCCCACAATAGCTGAGGCTGGGCCAAGCTAACCAGGAGCCATCTGAGCCTCCCGCGTGGGTGGCCCTTACGTGCTGCTTCCATGGTGTGCGATAGCAGGAGGCTGGATCGGAAACAGAGCCAGGACTCCAGCAGGGGCTGCAGCATCCCCAGGGCATCTTCCCTGCTGCCCGATTGCCCGCCCCGGTTATTTCTGAGCCCTGATCTTTGCAGCCGTGTCAGCCTGCCACCTCCTTAGCAGGGTTGTGTCCTTTTCCCCAGAGGATGCCTGTCTTCTGCTACGTTGGTACATTCTGCAGGGACCGCAGGCCAGAGCCCTCCTGGGCAGTGGCATCTTGGGAACTGGAACTTGGGAAATTCCTGGGTGCAGTAGCCACGTGGAGAAGGCAGCCGTGCCTGGTGAACCAGTTTCACCCTCTTTTGTGTCTGGAGCGCAGTGAGCCCAGCGTGGCCTCCAGCCGGCAGCCTCTGCTCCCCATAGTCTCCGATGGGGCCTCGGTGCCGGCGGCCAGCGCAGGTGTTCAGGGCCCTGCGCGGCGAGCACAGTGGCTACGACGCCGCCGGCACATCTCCTGAGCCCCGGATTGGGAGCAGACGCTGCCGTCTGCATGCGTTACGCGTGTTCGTTCATCTCTCCGCTCGTCCGTTGAGCAGATTCGTGCTGACTGCCGGCCGCGTTCCAGACACGGTGGCCAGGATCGGCCTCTGCACTCATAAAGTTCCAGTCGAGAGACAGGGTTCTCGTTTCCAGACGAAAGGAACGCAAACCCACATCCCTCTCGCTCCAGGCCCAGCATCTCATTACCGTGCTGATGCATGGCATGTCAGCGGTTGTGTGTTCAGCTGTCCATCCCCTGTGCCGGTACACGGCCTGTCAGCGGTTGTGTGTTTAGCCGTCCGTCCACTGTGCCGGTACACGGCCTGTCGGTGGTTGTGTGTTGGGCCAACTGTCCCCTGTGCCGGTACACGGCCTGTCGGCGATTGTGTGTTCAGCCGTCCATCCCCTGTGCCGGTACACGGCCTGTCGGCGGTTGTGTGTTCAGCCGTCCGTCCCCTGTGCCGGTACACGGCCTGTCGGCGGTTGTGTGTTCAGCCGTCCGTCCCCTGTGCCGGTACACGGCCTGTCGGCGGTTGTATGTTCAGCCGTCCGTCCCCTGGGCCGGTACATGGCCTGTCGGCGGTTGTGTGTTGGGCCAACTGTCCCCTGTGCTGGTACACGGCCTGTCAGCGGTCTTGTGTTTGGCCATCTGTCCCCAGTTGTGTGTTGGGCTGTCCATCCACCGTGCCGGTACACGGCCTGTCAGTGGCTGTGTGTTCAGCTGTCCGTCCCCTGTGCCGGTACACGGCCTGTCGGCGGTTGTGTGTTCAGCCGTCCGTCCCCTGTGCCGGTACACGGCCTGTCGGCGGTTGTGTGTTGGGCCAACTGTCCCCTGTGCCGGTACACGGCCTGTCGACGGTTGTGTGTTGGGCCAACTGTCCCCTGTGCCGGTACATGGCCTGTCGGCGGTTGTGTGTCAGCCATCCATCCGCTGTGCTGATACACGGCCTGTCAGCGGTCTTGTGTTTGGCCATCTGTCCCCAGTTGTGTGTTGGGCTGTCCATCCACCGTGCCGGTACACGGCCTGTCAGTGGCTGTGTGTTCAGCAGTCCGTCCCCTGTGCCGGTACACGGCCTGTCGGCGGTTGTGTGTTCAGCCGTCCGTCCCCTGTGCCGGTACACGGCCTGTCGGCGGTTGTGTGTTCAGCCGTCCGTCCACTGTGCCGGGACACGGCCTGTCGGCGGTTGTGTGTTTGGCCGGCCGTCTGCCCTCAGTAAGCGCGCTGCCTGGGAGGGCGGCCGTTCTACCGTGCGGGTCCTCTCGCTTCCTGTTGCCCCGTGGCAGAGAAGGGCTGTCACTCTGCCTTCTGAACCCCGGTGGAAGACCAGCAGGCTTCCAGTGACTAAAGTCTGAATCCACGCTGACATCCTCAGTGGTGGCAGGACAAGTGCATGTTCTTCTCTTTTGTAAGCTGTAATGAATCCTAATTGTTTATTTAAATAAGGATTTCTGCCGCTAGTCATACTTAACATAAGAAACTATTGGCAAAAATGTGTTTGCATTTTCTCAAGTCTCTAATTTCTGCCATACAACCAAGAACAGCAGCGTCATTTATGTGCTAACGTCCCAGTTGAGGGAGAAATCTTTATGTAAACAGCCCATTAGGCTTCAGAGGAAGGAGCTGAGGAGCAGCGGGATGGTGGAACTGGGAGTTACTCTCTCAGGGAGGACCGCAGCTGCGGTTTCGGAATCCCCGAGGGGCGGGTCCGCACATGCGGAGGACATGCAGGTGTGTGCGCTGCCGGTCTCAGCACCTCGGCCGTCGCTGTGCTGTCATGCCCGGCCGCTGGGAGAATGTCTGCATTTTGAGCACCCAGATACCCTCATTCTCATTGAATGAGGGCCTTTGCTTTCAAAATAATGTTGAGCATCCTCACGCTGCTGATCTCCTCGTACCACATATATACATGTATATACATACACATATATATATGGAGTACCACATACATGTATATACACACATATATATGTGGAGTACCACATACATGTATATACATATACACACATATATATGGAGTACCTCATACATGTATATACATACACACACATATATATATGGAGTACCACATACATGTATACACATACACATATATATATGGAGTACCTCATACATGTATATACATACACACACATATATATTTTGGAGTACCACATACATGTATATACATACACACATATATATGGAGTACCACATACATGTATATACATACACACACATATATATGGAGTACCACATACATGTATATACATACACACACATATATATGGAGTACCACATACATGTATATACATACATATATATGGAGTACCACATACATGTATATACATACACACACACATATATTTTGGAGTACCACATACATGTATATACATACACACACATATATATGTGGAGTACCACATACATGTATATACATACACACACATATATATGGAGTACCACATACATGTATATACATACACACACATATATATTTTGGAGTACCACATACATGTATATACATACACACACATATATATGGAGTACCACATACATGTATATACATACACACATATATATGGAGTACCACATACATGTATATACATACACACACATATATATGGAGTACCACATACATGTATATACATACACACATATATATGGAGTACCTCATACATGTATATACATATACACATATATATGGAGTACCACATACATGTATATACATACACACACATATATATGGAGTACCACATACATGTATATACATACACACACATATATATGGAGTACCACATACATGTATATACATACACATATATATATGGAGTACCACATACATGTATATACATACACACATATATATATGGAGTACCACATACATGTATATACATACACACATATATATGGAGTACCACATACATGTATATACATACACACATATATATATGGAGTACCACATACATGTATATACATACACACACATATATATATGGAGTACCACATACATGTATATACATACACACACATATATATATGGAGTACCTCATACATGTATATACATACACACACATATATATGGAGTACCTCATACATGTATATACATACATATATATGGAGTACCACATACATGTATATACATACACATATATATATGGAGTACCACATACATGTATATACATACACACACATATATATGGAGTACCTCATACATGTATATACATACACACACATATATATATGGAGTACCACATACATGTATATACATACACACACATATATATGGAGTACCACATAGGGGTACTCCATGAGTTCATGGGGAAATGGAGTTAGAAGACAAGTGCAGGGGCCGGCGTTATGGCGTAACGGATACAGCCTCTGCCTACGACGCCAGCATCCCATCTGGGCACTGGTTCAAATCCTAGGTGCCCTGCTTCCCATCCAGCTCTCTGCTGTGGCCTGGGAAAAGCGGAGGATGGCCTGAGTGCTTGGGCCCCTGCACCCATGTGGGAGACCTGGAAGAAGCTCTTGGCTCCTGGCTTCAGCCTGGCCCAGCTCAGGCTATTGCGGCCATTTGGGGTGTGAACCAGCAGATGGAAGATCCTTCTCCCTCTGTCTCTTCCTCTCTCTTTGTTAACTCTTTCAAAATAAAAAAATACATCTCTTAAAAAAAAAAAGACAAAAACAATGGTGTTGGCATTGTGGCATAGCAGGTTAAGGTGCCGCCTGCAGCACCAGTGTTCCGTATGGGCACCTGTTTGAGACCCAGCTGCTCCACTTCTCATCCAGCTCCTTGCTAATGCACTTGAAAAGCAGCAGAGGACCCTCACAGTGCTTGGGCCCCTGCACCCACGTGGGAGACCTAGAAGAAGCTCCTGGCTCCTGGTTTTGGCCTGGGCCAGCTCCAGCTGTTGCAGTCATTTGGGGAGTGAACCAGAGGGTAGATCTCTCTGTCTCTCCCTCTCTCTCTGTAAGTCTGTCTTTCAAAAAAAAAAAAAAGACAAGTGTACTTGGGTGTCAGAAAACTTTTGAGATCGTGTATATATGTAGCTGTGTGTGTATGTGTGAAATCTTCAAAAAGTGAAAATGTTATGAAAAATCTACGCATGGAATTTGAAGATTTTTTGCACCGAAATTGATCTTTCAGTGCCGTTTTCCCATAAACGTTCTAAGTTCCCTCCTGCGTCCCCCGGTGTGTGACCTGGGCTGCAACTTTACGTGGTGAGGAAAATGCCCCACCCCATCTGATCGAGGAGCCGTCAGCCCCTCTCCTGCGGCAGGGCCACCGAGAACCGAAGCATTGGCCGCGTGTGGTGGCTGTGGGCAGGGCGGCCCGAGGCCCTGCACAGATCCGGAAGTGCCTGCTTGTTACCGGCGTGTGGTGGCTGTGGGCAGGGCGTCCCGAGGCCCTGCACAGATCGGGAAGTGCCTGCTTGTTACCGGCGCCCTCATTCGTGCAGCGCTGTTTGTTCACCGTCTGCTCAGCCAGAGTTTTCTGGGTGCCGGGTGTCCCGGTGGCCAGCACAGGCCAAGAACACCAAAACAGCCCCGGCTTCGTGCAGCGTTTGCTCTGCAGGAGCTCACGTGTCCGGGGAGCCTCTGCTCCTTGTCTTTACCCACTGCAGTCGGACAGCTTAGCAAGCCCAGAGTCAGCAGACGCTGGGTGGTTTATGGTGCTGGTGTGGTTTCTCAACCGTCACTTGCCAAGAACTGCCCACGGCTAACGAGAACCGAGCAATGTGCACTGCCTCCTGTCTTCCCTTAGGGTTACTGCCGTCCGCGTCAGGGAAGACGGCTGAGTGGTGGCGGCCACCATTCGTTGTGCACACCGTCCACGCCACGTGCTGCACGCGGGCGGTGCTTACTGTCACTGCCCCCAGAGAGGGAGAAGCTGGGGTGAGAGCATCACCCGCAGCCTTGGTGGAGTTAGAGTTTGCACCTAAGCCTGTGGGACTCTGTCCTCCCAAGAAAGATACAGTGGTGGTGATTTCTTTGTTTGTTTGTTTAGATTTATTTTATTTTATTTAGGAGAGTTACGGAGAGAGAGGGAGGGACAGAAAGCAAGAGGTCTTCTACCTGCTGCTTTACTCCCTAGATGGCTGCGAGGGCCAGGTCAAAGCCAGGAGCCAGGAGCGTCATACGGGTCTCCCACATGGGTGCATGGGCCCAAGCACCTGGACCATCCTCTACTGCTCTTCCCAGGCCATTATCAGGGAGCAGGATTGGAAATGGAGCAGCCTGGACTTGAACCGTCACCCATATGGGATGCTGGCATCGCACATAGCAGTTTTATCTGCTTTGCCACAATGCCAGCCCCATACAGAGGTCTCCTGGGGCCACCACAGCAGGTTAAGCCACCATATCTGCAGTACCAGCAACCCAGAGGGGTGCAGGTTCGAGTCCCAGCTGCTCCACTCCGATCCAGCTCCCTGCACCTGGGACAGCAGCAGAGGACGGCCCAAGTGCTTGGGGCCCTGCACCCATGTGGGAGACCAGAAGAAGCTCCTGGCTCCTGGCTTCAGCCTGGCCCAGCCTCAGCTGTTTCGGAAATTTGGAGAGTGAGCCTGCGGGTGGAAAACCTCTGTCTGTCCCCTCGCTCTCTGTAATACTGCCTTTCAAATAAATAAGTAAAAATTTTATGTTAGAAAATGGGGATTTAAAAAAAGATGGTTTCTGTGCTTGTGGTTTGCAGCTAGCGTGCATCTCTGCGGCCAGCCAAGAGCAGTGCCGAGAGCCCCTGACCGCTGTTTGTCTTTCTGGTTCAGGGTCAAGGTGGACGGTGTGAAGGCCGCGGGAGACCCTCAGGGGCCACCACTCTGCACCTCCGTCCTCTCGCAAAGACTGAGCCAGAGCCACCCGTGCTGGAGCCGAGGGTGGACATGTTCAGCTCAGGTATGACCGTCAGCGGCCCACCTGCGGATCTCAGCGCTACAGAAGCCGGCAGGCCCGGGAGGAAGCAGCTCAGCGGAGTCCAGAGCCCCTGCCCGTCTGCTGCAGCCGCGGCCCGGCACAAGGCCCTCAGCATAAAGGACAAGATATCCGAATGGGAAGGGAAGAAGGAGTCGCCTGCTCCCGCACCTGCCAGGAGAGCAGACGGGGCAGCGGGACACCTGCAGCCCTGCGCAGGGGAGAGGAGAGGCAGAGATGGCGGCGGGAGAGCCCAGACCGAGCGGGGTGGAGGGAGAGTGACGGCCAAGCGCCAGGACGCGGCGCCGAGGCCAGACCTCAGCCAGCCAGACGGGGAGCCGGAGGCCGGCTGGGGCCGGAGCCAGGAGCCACGGTGTGGCAGGCGCCTGCCGAGCGATCAGCTCTCGGTGCTGAAGCAGGTCGAGAAGCTGGAGCAGGCTCTGAAGGACGGCTCGGCCGGGCTGGACCCCCAGATGCCGGGGACCTGCTATTCCCCACATTGCCTGCCTGACAAGGCGGAGCAGGGGCTCCCCGCCTCTGAGAGCCACGGAGGCAGGGCTGGCTCGGGGGGCAGCCAGAGGGGCCAGCCGTGGGACCTGGGGGCCAGGGAGCCTGCCCCTGAGGCTGCCGAGGAGAGGCAAGGCCCAGAGAACGTGTACGGGGGCTCGGAGGGGTCGCCCCCGCAGCCCTTCATCAACCCCCTTCCCAAGCCCCGGAGAACGTTCAGGCATGCCGGAGAGGGGGCCGAGGACGGGCACCCAGCCACCGGCTTCCGGAAGGAGAGAAGAACCCTGCCCCCTCTGCCCGCCCTCCCTCCCCCACCCCTGCCCTCCTCGCCCCCACCTGCCGCCGTGACCAGGAGACTGGGGAACGGGAGGCAGAAGCCCAGCGCTGACCACAGGTAGGTGCCAGCTGGCCGGGAGCGGGGCTCTGTTCACAGCCCCGTGGCATCTTGGGGTTCTTCCTGACTGTTCGTGGCGTGAGACCGTGTCCTGTGACCTGGAGTCGTGGTGCCTGGTGCCTGTGCTTCCTGTTTGTTCTTGGTCCCCGAGAAAGAGCATCTGCTCAAACGCCGAGAGAGGCCACTCAGGACCAGAGCAGATGGGGGGCAGGGCTGGGCTGTGGCCAGTGGGTGAAGCTGCCCCTATGACGCCGGCATCCCATATGCGCACTGGCTCAAGTCCCAGCTGCTCCACTTCCCATCCAGCTCCCTGCTGATGCACCTGGGAAGGCAGTGGGAGATGGTCCAAGTGCTGTTGACTGGTCAGTGGACTCTTCTGGACCTCTCTGTAACGGGATTTCCTGGGCAGAGAGGACCACGTGTCCCCTTGTCAGTGGCTATTGGTCTTCGTTGCTTAATGTTGCTGTTAAAAGCTGACTTGTCTATTGTGGTATGTATTTTTCTAAATATTCTATTTGATATTCCGTCAGATTTCACACATACCAAATATGTTTGTATTTAATTAGGATTCTGTGCATTTGATGAGTTTACTCCTGAGTATTTTATCTTTTTTTTTTTGGACAGGCAGAGTTAGACAGTGAGAGAGAGAGACAGATAGAAAGGTCTTCCTTCCATTGGTTCACCCCCCAAATGGCTGCTACGGCTGGCGCACTGCGCTGATCCGAAGCCAGGAGCCAGGTGCCTCCTCCTGGTCTCCCATGGGGTGCAGGGCCCAAGCACTTAGGCCATCCTCCACTGCACTCCTGAGCCACAGCAGAGAGCTGGACTGGAAGAGGAGCAACCAGGACAGAATCCGGTGCCCCAACCGGGACTAGAACCCAGGGTGCCAGCGCCACAGGCGGAGGATTAGCCTAGTGAGCCGTGGCGCCGGCCTGAGTATTTTGTCTTTTTGTTGCAATTGTTGATGTAATCTATTTTCCTATAACATGCTCTTTATATTTAAGGAAGCCATTTCTTTTTGTATATATTCTTAAAAATGTATTTATTTATGCATTTGAAAGGCAGATGACAGAGATAGAGACAGGGACAGAGAAAGATGTCTTCTGTCACTCCCCAAGTGCTGACAGCAGCCCAGGCTGAGCCAGGCTGAAGGCCAGAGCCAGAAACTCCACTTTGGTCTCCCACATGGGTGGAAGGGGCACTGCAAGCTTGCCAACAGCTGCCCTTCGTGCCGGTTCCGGGCTGTTCCTCCGGGGCTCCCCACCCTGCAGGGCCGGTTCTGGGCTGTTCCTCCGGGGTTCCCCACCCTGTAGGACCGGTTCTGGGCTGTTCCTCCGGGGCTCCCCACCCTGCAGGGCCGGTTCTGGGCTGTTCCCCCGCGGTCCCCCACCCTGCAGGGCCGGTTCTGGGCTGTTCCCCCGGGGTTCCCCACCCTGCAGGGCCGGTTCTGGGCTGTTCCCCCGGGGTTCCCCACCCTGCAGGGCCGGTTCTGGGCTGTACCTCCAGGGTCCCCCACCCTGCAGGGCCGGTTCTGGGCTGTTCCCCCGGGGTCCCCCACCCTGCAGGGCCGGTTCTGGGCTGTTCCCCCGGGGTTCCCCACCCTGCAGGGCCGGTTCTGGGCTGTTCCCCCGGGGTTCCCCACCCTGCAGGGCCGGTTCTGGGCTGTTCCTTCAAGGTTTCCCCACTCTCCAGGGCCGGTGGGCTCTGGGAAGTTGAAATCTGTCATGCACTGCCCAGGTGCGTCAGCAGGATAACAGTCAGGCCTCCAACCAGCACTCATGGTGGCCCCGTATCTTTTAGAAAAAGATTTATGTTTATTTATTTGAACGGTAGAATTACAGAGAGAGAGACAGATACAGAAGGTGATCTTTGATCCGCTCGTTCGCTCCCCAAATGTATACAATGGCCAGGGTTGTGCCAGGCCAAAGGCAGGAGCCCAGAGTTTCTTCTGGGTCTCCTACACGGGTTCAGGGGCCCAAGGACTTGGGCCATCTTCTACTGCTTTCCCAGGCCATAGCAGAGAGCTGGATGGGAAGAGGAGCAGCCAGGACTCGAATAGGCGCCCATATGGGATGCTGGCACTGAAAGTGGTGCCTTTAACCTCTATGCCTCAACACTGGCCCCTTGAAAATATATCTTTAAAAAGTGCCTTATTGTTTCTAATAGTTTGTCAGTTGATTGTCTTGGACTTTCTGTGTGCATATTAATATTACCTGCGAAGAATCACCGTCGTACCTTTTTCCGCTTTATTTGCGCCTTCTACTTTTCTTAGCCAGTTGTGCTGCCCACTGCTTGCAGAAGGACGTTATGTCACAGCCTGTGGCAGGCAGGCTCTGCTCGCCCCTCACTGTAACAGTAGTAGTTTCTATTTCACTCTGAAGCACACACTTTTATATTATCAAGTTAGCATCCATTTATATTTTTTAAGAGTTCTAAAAATTAGGATTGGGTGTTAGATTTTGACAAAGTACCTTGTAGAAACTTTATATGATGTTCTCCTTTGACCTACCTATCGATAGTGAATCTGTATTTTTTTTTATTATTTTTGACAGGCAGAGTGGACAGTGAGAGAGAGAGAGAGACAGAGAGAAAGGTCTTCCTTTGCCGTTGGTTCACCCTCCAATGGCCGCCGCGGCAGGCGTGCTGCGGCCGGCGCTCCGCGCTGATCCGAAGCCAGGAGCCAGGTGCTTCTCCTGGTCTCCCATGGGGTGCAGGACCCAAGCACTTGGGCCATCCTCCACTGCCCTCCCGGGCCACAGCAGAGAGCTGGCCTGGAAGAGGGGCAACCGGGACAGAATCCAGCGCCCCGACCAGGGCTAGAACCTGGTGTGCCGGCGCCGCTAGGTAGAGGATTAGCCTATTGAGCCACGGTGCCAGCCTGAATCTGTATATTTCTTTAAAAAGATTTACTTGACAGGCAGAGTTACAGAGAGTGGGAGAGAGAGAGACACACACACACAAAGAGAGAGAGAGAGAGAGAGAATCTTCATCTGCTGGTTCACTCCCCAGATGCCCCCAGTGAAGCCGGGACCCAGGAACTCCGTCCAGGTCTCCCACATGGGTGCGGGGACACAAGCTCTTAGGCCGTCTTCCACCGCTTTCCTAGGCACAGTAGCAGGGAGCTGGGCTTGAGCCAGTGCTCATATGAGATGCGGGCATCACAGTGGCAGCTTAACCCGCTGCACCTCAACGCTGGCCCCAAGCTTGTGACTTCTTTGACATGAGCTTCGCTGTTGCCGTAGTCTGTTACTCCGTCGATGTCCAGCTGACTTCCTCTTTGTGGCTCTGAGGGTCTTGGGACCGGTTCTCTGTGAGACTGGTGTCCTGGGACGTCATGCCCCCTCCTTGTCAGCCTTTGGTGTCGTGTTGTGTGAGGTCTGCCGAAGGACGTCGAGGCTTCGTCCTTTGCATCCTGGGAGAGTTTGAGTCCATCTGCCGCGCTCAGTCCTCCACGAGCCAGTGGTGGGGCCCGGGCTCCTCGGCCGCCTCCTGGCCGATTCTGCACCAGCAGCGGCCCTGCCCGCCGCCTCTGGGCTCTTCCTGCAGAGGGGCCCCTCTCCCGGGGCGTCCTCTCTCAGCTACCATCTGCCATTGTCAGTCTCCCAGCGTTTTCTTTATAATCAACCAAAGTTGCTTAGTTTCAGTCCAAAGATGAAAATGTTCCTTGGCCAGTCTGAATAAGGTTGCATCAGCTGTGTTTTCAGAATTTGGGCTTTGGGGTTTTCATTTTGTTTAAAATAGCACAACAGAGATGATTAGGGCAAGATGTTCACTTTCTACCCAAAAACCAAAGTCTGCTCTGTATTGTGGTCCTTTGTTTAAGGGGAGGAGTTGGGCAGGGTGGAGGCCCAAGACTCCCTCTCTCTCTCCCTCTCCCCCCCTCCCTCTCCCTCTCTCTCTCTCCCTCCCTCCCTCTCTCTCCTCTCTCTCTCCCTACATCCTTCCTCTCTCTCCCTCTCTCCCTCCCTCTGTCTCTCTGTGTCTCTCTCTCTGTCTCTCTCACTCTCTCTCCCTCTCCCTCCCTCCCTCCCTCTCTCTGTCCCTCTTTCTCTCTCTCCTCTCTCTGTCCCTCTCTCTCTCCCTCCCTCCCTCTTTCTGTCCCTCCCTCCCTCTCCCTCCCTCCCTCTCCCTCTCTCTCTCTCCCTCCCTCCCTCTTTCCATCCCTCTCTCTCTCTCTCCTCTCTCTCTCCCTCTCCCTCCCTCTCTCTCTCCTCTCTATCTCCCTCCATCCTTCCTCTCTCTCCCTCTCTCCCTCCCTCTCTCTGTCTCTCTGTGTCTCTCTCTCTGTCTCTCTCACTCCCTCTCTCTCTCCCTCCCTCCCTCTCTCTCCCTCTCCCTCCCTCTCTCTCTCTCTCCCTCTCTCTCCCTCTCTCTCCCTCTCCCTCTCCCTCTCCCTCTCCCTCCCTCTCTCTCTCCCTCTCTCCCTCTCTCTCTCTCCCTCTCCCTCTCTCTCAGGGGGGACCCAGGCCAAAGCTGAAGAGAAGGATGAGGGATGTTGTGGTGGGGGTTGGAGCTGCACGGCCAGGCTGTGCACATTAGAGGATGTACCCGGCTTGCTTTCATGGGCCAGCTGGTACCCTCAGCCAGAGCCAGACTCGTAGATCCAAATCCTCGGGTTTAGAAAATATCTTTTGCGTTTTCTTTGTTCTTCTCTTTCTTCCTATTTTTCTGGCACTTTTTCTCTCCCTCTTCTCCTGCCACCTTTTTCCTCCCTCTCTCTTCTCTCTTCATTTCTCTAGAGCTCCAGGACATTAACTGCGGGGACTTGTGCCTTCAATCCTAAAATGCAAACTGAGAAGCCCTCAACTGTCAGGAAATTGCAAAGATAAGGTTCCTGCCGCGGTATCAACTTGGTTATGTATATTTTATAGCAAGAATTTAATAACAGCCACAATGCCCCAAGGCCCGCATAGGACAAGAAAAGCTATTGTGGGTTAATGTAAGCGTCTTGAATCACAAGTGTGTGCATACTCAGAATACTTTAACTTGAATTCATTTTTTAAAATTAGTTTATTTATTTGAAAGGCAGAGTTACAGACAGACAGAGGGACCAGCAGAAAGAGAAATGTTGTGTCTGCTGGTTTACTCCCCAAACGGCTGCAACAGCCAGAGCTGAGCCAGGCCAAAGCCGGGAGCCAGGAGCGCCATCTGCGTCCCCCACGTGGGTGCAGGGGCCCAAGGACTTGTCCCACCCTCTGCTGCTTTCCCAGGCGCATTAGCAGGGAGCCGGATCGGAAGCAGAGCAGCCAGGACTTGAACTGACGCCCATAGGGGAGGCCAGCACCACGGACGCCAGCTTTTCCTTCTGCGCCACAGTGCCAGCCCCAAGTTCAGTTTTGTTTTTTTTTTTTTAAGATATATATATATTTATTTATTTGAAAGTCAGAGTTACACAGAGAAGGAGAGGCAGAGAGAGAGAGAATCTTCCATCCGCTGGTTCACTCCCCAGTTGGCTGCAATGACTGGAGCTGCGCTGATCTGAAGCCAGGAGCCAGGAGCTTCCTCTGGGTCTTCCCACACAGGTGCAGGGGCCCAAGGGCTTGGGCCATTTTCTACTGCTTTCCCAGGCCATGGTAGAGAGCTGGATCAGAAGTAGAGCAGCTGGGTCTCAAACTTGTGACCATATGGGATGCTGGCACCACAGGCGGCAGCCTTATCCGCTATGCCACAGCGCCAGCCCCCAAGTTCAGTTTTTAATTTCAGCTTCATTTACTTAAGTGACAGAGTTTTTACATCTTGATGAAGTCAAATAGCCACATTGACCAGAATCCCAACTTTAAAACTGATTGTCATGGCCAGTGCTGTGGCATAGCAGATTAAGCCTCCTGCAGCGCCAGCATTCTATATGGGTGCTGGTTCGAGTCCTGGCTGCTCCACTTCTGATCCAGCTCCCTGCTAATGTGCCTGGGAAAGCAGCAGAGGATGGCTCAGGTTCCCGGCTTCGCCTGGCCCAGCCCTGGTAGCTGTAGCCATTTGAGGAGTGAGCCAGCAGATGGAAGATTCTCTCTCTCTCTCTCTCTCTCTAACTCTTTCAAATAAATAAATAAATAAATCTAAAAGAAAAACATTGTCTTGGTATCACATAGGTTGAGCCTTTCCTTGGGGCATTAGTGTAAGACTTCCAGAACTTTCTGAGGACAGGAAACTTCGCTATCACATTGCTGCCAGGTCACAGTGTTCTGTTCCTGAGTGCGTAATTCCCATCTCCGGCACTGCTGACAGGGATCCCCACAGCTCTGGGGCTGGGCAGCTGCCCTCTGCTGTCGGCATTGTAGCCGTTAGCATTGACCCACCAGCCACACTGTGGCCTGGCTCTGTGACAGTTCACATGGCATCCTTGAGGGTGTCCCAGTCCTCGGGATTATAGTGGCTAAAAACGGAACGTTTCGGAGTCTTCAGAGGAGCAAATTTATTAATTTGAGGTTTGGAGCAGGAGTGCCTTTGAAAGCTTCTGCAGAGTTTGGTTTCGTAAAATCGTTTAGTTCAGTCGTGGGTGTAGTGGTAAACATACACAGCGGTTGCTCTTCTGCTTTGTGGGAGTGATCGTCCGGTCTTGTTTCTCATAGGATGGTGGAAATCACTGGGTTTTGGACGCTGTGGTGGGTCGTTGGTTGTTCGTATCTTTCTGTTTGGGATCTGGAGTAAGACGAGCAGGAACCTCGTCGGCCTGAGTCGCCCTGGTAGCCACGGATGAGATGGCAAGCTGGGGCCCATAGCCTTCTCTGAACACCTGGTGCATGAGCGGCTGGGCTGTGGGGCAGAGCTGCTGGTGGCTCTGTGACAGCTGGAGGCAGACGAAGGGGCTCGGAGCGAGGCATCCCTGGCTGCTAGCCCGTCTGAGTGGTACTTTCACTGGTGGCTGGGCCTCAGGCCCATCAAGCTCACTGTTCTGGGGGAGATGCATGGGAAACTAGTGACTAGATGTTTACTAAGAATACAGCTGCTTTTCTTGTTTGTAACCCCATGTAGGATGACTTTGGAGCAGTGAGTGTGGCCATTACCGCCAGGCCTGAAGTTACTTCCTTTTGTGCTCACTCAGCAGATGGTCACCTTGCACCTGTTGAGTGTTCAGCGTGAAAGCAGAGTGAGGAGCAGGTGGACTGAGCCCCTCTGGAGCTGGCTGCCCAGCCCAGAGCCGCCTCCGCAGAGTGGACTGAGCCCCTCTGGAGCTGGCTGCCCAGCCCAGAGCCGCCTCCGCAGGGTGGACTGAGCCCCTCTGGAGCTGGCTGCCCAGCCCAGAGCCGCCTCCGCAGGGTGGACTGAGCCCCTCTGGAGCTGGCTGCCCAGCCCAGAGCCGCCTCCGCAGAGTGGACTGAGCCCCTCTGGAGCTGGCTGCCCAGCCCAGAGCCGCCTCCGCAGGGTGGACTGAGCCCCTCTGGAGCTGGCTGCCCAGCCCAGAGCCGCCTCCACAGAGTGCACTGGAGCAATCGGATCATCCAGCCCTCGAGAACCAGACATTGCCAGCCCTCGAGAACCACTTGAGGTCATAGGAGGCGAATTCAGGCTGAAGGAGGGGACGCCCTTTCCTGGACGTGGGCTCCCTGAAGGCTGGGACAGCCTGCTTCGAGCACAGCATGACCCGCAGTAGGAACTCAGAGAACAGGGGGCAGGCTGTGGAGCAGGTGCAGGCTGTGCAGCGGGTGTAGACAGGCTGTGGAGCAGGTGCAGGCTGTGCAGTGGGTGTAGGCAGGCCGTGGGGCGGGTGTAGGCAGGCTGTGGAGCGGGTGTAGACAGGCTGTGGAGCGGGTGTAGGCAGGCTGTGGAGAGGGTGTAGACAGGCTGTGGAGCGGGTGTAGGCAGGCTGTGGGGCGGGTGCAGGCTGTGCAGTGGGTGTAGACAGGCCATAGAGTGGGTGCAGGCAGGCCGTGGGGCAGGTGTAGGCAGGCTGTGGAGCAGGTGCAGGCTGTGGAGCGGGTGTAGACAGGCTGTGGGGCGGGTGTAGGTAGGTTGTGGAGCGGGCGTAGGCAGGCTGTGGAGAGGGTGTAGGCAGGCCGTGGGGCAGGTGTAGGCAGGCTGTGGAGAGGGTGTAGACAGGCTGTGGAGCGGGCGTAGACAGGCTGTGGAGAGGGTGTAGACAGGCTGTGGAGCGGGCGTAGGCAGGCTGTGGAGAGGGCGTAGGCAGGCTGTGGAGAGGGTGTAGACAGGCCGTGGAGCGGGTGTAGAAAGGCCGTGGAGTGGGTGTTACAGGCTGTGGAGCGGGTGTAGACAGGCTGTGGAGCGGGTGTAGACAGGCTGTGGAGAGGATGTAGGCAGGCTGTGGAGCGGGTGTAGGCAGGCCGTGGAGCGGGTGTAGGCAGGCCGTGGAGAGGGTGTAGACAGGCCGTGGAGCGGGTGTAGACAGGCTGTGGAGAGGGTGTAGACAGGCTGTGGAGCGGGCGTAGACAGGCTGTGGAGAGGGTGTAGACAGGCTGTGGAGCGGGCGTAGGCAGGCTGTGGAGAGGGCGTAGGCAGGCTGTGGAGAGGGTGTAGACAGGCCGTGGAGCGGGTGTAGAAAGGCCGTGGAGTGGGTGTTACAGGCTGTGGAGCGGGTGTAGACAGGCTGTGGAGCGGGTGTAGACAGGCTGTGGAGAGGATGTAGGCAGGCTGTGGAGCGGGTGTAGGCAGGCCGTGGAGCGGGTGTAGGCAGGCCGTGGAGAGGGTGTAGACAGGCCGTGGAGCGGGTGTAGACAGGCTGTGGAGAGGGTGTAGACAGGCTGTGGAGCGGGTGTAGACAGGCCGTGGAGCGGGTGTAGACAGGCTGTGGAGCGGGTGTAGACAGGCTGTGGAGCGGGTGTAGACAGGCTGTGGAGAGGGTGTAGACAGGCTGTGGAGCGGGTGTAGACAGGCTGTGTAGAGGGTGTAGACAGGCTGTGGAGCGTGGTAGATAGGCTGTGGAGCGGGTGTAGACAGGCTGTGGAGCGGGTGTAGGCAGGCTGTGGAGCAGGTGCAGGCTGTGGAGCGGGTGTAGACAGGCTGTGGAGCGGGTGTAGGCAGGCCGTGGAGCGGGTGTAGGCAGGCTGTGGAGCGGGTGTAGGCAGGCTGTGGAGCGGGTGTAGACAGGCCGTGGAGCGGGTGTAGGCCGGCTGTGGGGTGGGTGTTGACAGGCTGTGGAGCGGGTGTAGACAGGCCGTGGAGAGGGTGTAGACAGGCCGTGGAGAGGGTGTAGACAGGCCGTGGAGCGGGTGTAGGCCGGCTGTGGGGTGGGTGTAGACAGGCCGTGGAGCGGGTGTAGACAGGCTGTGGAGCGGGTGTAGACAGGCTGTGGAGCGGGTGTAGGCAGGCTGTGGAGTGGGTGTAGACAGGCTGTGGAGCGGGTGTAGACAGGCTGTGGGGTGGGTGTAGACAGGCTGTGGAGCGGGTGTAGACAGGCCGTGGAGCGGGTGTAGACAGGCTGTGGAGCGGGTGTAGACAGGCTGTGGAGCGGGTGTAGGCAGGCTGTGGAGTGGGTGTAGACAGGCTGTGGAGCGGGTGTAGACAGGCTGTGGAGTGGGTGTAGACAGGCTGTGGGGCGGGTGTAGACAGGCTGTGGAGAGGGTGTAGACAGGCTGTGGAGTGAGTGTAGACAGGCTGTGGAGTGGCTGTAGACAGGCCATGGAGCGGGTGTAGGCAGGCCGTGGAGAGGGTGTAGACAGGCTGTGGAGTGGGTGTAGACAGGCTGTGGAGCGGGTGTAGGCAGGCTGTGGAGCGGGTGTAGACAGGCTGTGGAGTGGGTGTAGACAGGCCATGCATGGGGCAGGTGTAGACAGGCCGTGGGGCGGGTGTAGACAGGCTGTGGAGCGGGTGTAGTTACTCTATGCAGATGCCTGGGGTGCTCCGGAATACTCACCAGGGTGCCTGGCCTGTCAGGGAGTAGGACAGGCCGAGGGGCAGTGAGCCCAGGCCAGGGCGATTCTGGGTGAGTGGAATGGGGTGGCCCTGCAGCGGGAAAGGCTAGGCTGGAAGAACCGAAAGGCAGAGCGGTGACCAGAGGTCAGGGTGGGGGTGAGAGGAGACCCTGAGGCCTCCGGAGCCTGCCCTGCAGGACCCGCAGGAGGAGTTGGCTCAGCGAGGGCCTTGGAGGAGGGGAGGCCTGGGCAGATTTGCCATGTATTCAGAGATGGTCCTGGCAGCAGCGTGGGCCTGGACCGGCACCGGGGGCAGGACCGAGAGAAGCAGGTGGGGCCAAGGCTCTGGGGGCGGAACTCCAGGTAATTGGGTAGATGTGGGGAGGCCTGAGGGCTGACTGCCAGGGTCAAGGCTAAGCGTGTGGCACAGGTCTGGGACTCACACAGCCCACGGGAGCGTGGGCTCAGTTTGGGCCTTGCTGACTTTGAAGGTCTCGTGCATCCCCAGATGGACGAGCTCCCAAGTCAGCATTTCATTCACGAAATTATGGAAAAATCTTGAGTGACGTTGGAAACAGTATCCGTTGGCACTGGTAATTGAAATCTGGGTGTCACACGGGTTCCAGCCCACTTCAGCAAAGTTCTTCGGAACAATTGGATCATTCTGGAAAATCTAGAAAACCAGAAATTGCCAACCCTCATCCTCAGACGATCCTGTGAGGTCACGGGAGACAGACGCTTGGCTGTGCCCTGCCCCAGGCCGTGGGGTCCCCAAACTCAAGGACTTCCTGCCTCCCGTCACGGCTCTGAGCACAGCGTGACCGCAGAGGGGACTTGTTAAACATGAGGGTGGGCTGTGGCCCGAGTGCTGGAAGTGCTGGAGGGAAGCCACTTTGGATGAGATGGTCACGGACTAGCCTCTCAAAATGCCCTTGCTCTCAAAGTTAAGATGTAAACAGAGTATGAAAACTGTTTTCCAAGTTAAAAAAAAAAAACACTTAGAGAAAAGAATTTCCAAGTGGTTGGATGATTAGAGTAATCCGATTTCTCCAGTCACCTCCCAGAACTTGGGCAGGGAGGCCTGAAGTCTGGAGGCACTGAAGCCGGCCACGGAAGCAGCACTCAGGGGGACTAAGCACACAGCACCACTGCGCGTCCGTGTGTCACCAACACCTGACAGGTGCCGATGGATCAAAACTGCTTTCCCACTGTTCCTAGAAGCAGGCCATGTGAGAGTTCTAGTTTCTTCTTACCGCACGTGGACTGTTGTTGCTGGTGGTTTAAAATTTGCCTTTTAGCCAGCCTGCACTGGAATTAGTCACCTGCCCCTTTAACTCAGAACTGGAGCGGCTGTTGAAGAGGGGATTTGATGAATTCTCTTGTAAATTAAAGAGGAATATGGCAGAGTGAATCCCTGTCTTCTAATCCATTTTTTTTTTTTTTTTAGGATTTATTTATTTGAAAGGCAGAGAGACAGAGAGTCTCCCATCTTCTGGTTCACTCCCCAGATGGCCACAACAGCCAGGCCGGGCCAGGCTGAAGCTGGCAGCCAGGAGCTTCTCCAGGTCTCCCACGTGGGTGCAGGGGCCCAAGGACTTGGGCCGTCCTCTGCTGCTCTCCCAGGCCGTTAGAAAGGAGCAGCTGGGGCTGGAACAGCACCCATGTGGGATGCCGGCACTGCAGGCAGAGGCTTAGCCTGCTCTGCCAGAGCGCCAGCCCCGATTCTCTTTCTTTTTTTTTCTAACCATGTCTGGAAGATCCTAGGGCACCTGACAGTAGGCGTTTGGATAAAGGCTAATCCTATCCCAACAGAGAATCCAGATTCTTTGTTGTGTTGTATTAAGCTCTTTTTTTAAATTATTTTTAAAAGATATATTTTATTTATTTGAAAGAGTTATAGGCCCGTGGCTCAACAGGCTAATCCTCAGCCTAGCGGCGTCGGCACACCAGGTTCTAGCCCTGGTCGGGGTGCCGGATTTTGTCCCGGTTGCCCCTCTTCCAGGCCAGCTCTCTGCTCTGGCCCGGGAGTGCAGTGGAGGATGGCCCAAGTGCTTGGGCCCTGCACCCCATGGGAGACCAGGAGAAGCGCCTGGCTCCTGGCTTCGGATCAGCACGATGCGCCGGCCGCAGCACGACGGCCACGGCGGCCATTGGAGGGTAAACCAACGACAAAAGGAAGACCTTTCTCTGTCTCTCTCTCTCACTGTCCACTCTGCCTATCCAAAAAAAAAAAAAAAAGAAAGAAAGAAAGAAAAGAAAGAGTTAGAGAGGGAGATCTCCCATCTGCTGGTTTGCTCCCCAGGTGGCCACAACG
The DNA here is from genome assembly GCF_033115175.1 of Lepus europaeus. Classification (NCBI taxonomy): domain Eukaryota; kingdom Metazoa; phylum Chordata; class Mammalia; order Lagomorpha; family Leporidae; genus Lepus; species Lepus europaeus. Next base: position 2,244,563 of record NC_084827.1, on the reverse strand, counting down.
GCTACAGCTGGGCCATTGTGAGACCCAAGCACTTGGTTTTATTAGCAGAGAGCTGATCAAGAGTGGAACAATAAGGACTTGAACCGACTCCCATATGGGATGGGGGCATTGCAGGCAGCGGCTTAACCTGTTACCACAACACCAGCCCACAGGTAAGCTTTCAGTAAGTGAGCCATCCTGGGCTCCGTGGTGCAGCAGGTTAAGCCACCACTTGGAGTGCTGGCATCCCGTATCATCAGAATGCTGCTTCAAGTCCCGGCTGCTCCACTTCTCATCCAGCTCCCTGCTGATGTGCCCGGGAAAGCAGTGGAAGTCGGCCCTAGTGCTTGGGCCCCTGCACCCACATGGGGGCCCTGGAAGAAGCTCCTGGCTCCTGGCTTTGGATTGGCCCAGCCCCAGCAGTTGTAGCTATTTGGGGAGTGAACCAGCAGATGGAAAACATTTCTGCCTGTCTCTCCCTCTCTCTCTTTAACTCTGCCTTTCAAAATAAATAAATAAATAAATAAATAAATGTTTAAAAAAAATCGCTGGCTCGGACCTGCCCTCTGCCCCGTCTGTTGGAGTCTGAAGCTTGGTGCTTCCTCTCCTGGCTGCACCCCTCCAGAGGAGGGAAGGGGCTCGCAGGGTGGCAGCCCCTCCCTGGGGATGGGCTTTTGCCAGGAAGTCAGGCACCCCAGGGGTGGGCCACTTCCTTAGGGCTCTATAGACCTGGCCTGGAACCCCGGCGCAGCCTTTCTATGTACTCCTGCCCTGGGCGCTGAGTTCAGGACCACTGGGTGAAGGCGTGGGGTGGGGTCGAGATCAGGGGGACCAGGTCAGATCTGGAGAGAGTAAGGTGTAGCGCCTACAGAGGAAAACTGAACACTGAGCCTTAGCCCAGGAGGAAGAGGAGGAAGAGGCCTTGCACTGAGGCCGGGAAGGAGGAGTTGGAAGGAAGTAGAGATGGCGGCATAGCACTGGGCTTCTCAACCATCACCCACGGGGCGTTTGTGAAGTAGGAGCAGGACTTGCCAGAGAAGTGAAGCGAGAAGCAACACGCAGGCCTTAGGTTGGGTGATGATCGTTTGGGTCGTGCACTCCCGGAATCATTCCGTTAGCCTGTCTGGATGCTCGCTCCCCGTTGCTTGTACGAAGTCATCAGGAACTGTGACGCACAGTTAGCTGCACGCCAGCCCCACCCCTGGTCGTGTGTGCTGCAGCGCTGCCCTTCTCTCAAGGGACCGTGCCAAGGGGAGCGCGGCTGCCAGCAGTGTCGTGTGAAGACAGGGTCGGCAGGGCTGGGTTCCGGGCACAGCGTCCCTTCTCCGCGTGCCCACTCGGAGTCCTGGCTCCGCTTCTGATGTGATGCAGCTTCCGGCCAGTGAGCACCCTGGGGGGCAGCAGCGGATGGCTCAAGTACTTGGGTCCCTGCCACCCATGTGGGAGACCTGGATGGAGTTCCTGGGATCATTTGGGGAGTGAACCAACACACAGCAAATCTCTGGCCCTGTGTCTGCCTTTCAAATTGTATGACGGAGCAAATTCTGAGATGGGATGCACACAAGAGTCCGATGGAGAGGGAGACGTGAGGAAGAAGAGTGCACCGGGGGAACTGAGGACCAAGGAGTCTCTGCTCCTCCTTCCTGTCCCCCAGGTGAAGGGTTCAGGCAAAGGTGAGAAAGCCACAGGTGCGGCTCCAGTGGAAGTTTCTCGAGGGAAACCTGTGTAGGCTTTTTTTTTTTTTAAAGATTTATTTATTAACTTGAAAGGCAGAGTTACAGAGAGGCAGAGGCGGGTTGGAGGGTGTCTTCCATCTGCTGGTTCACTTCCAAGATGGTCACAATGGCTGGAGCTGTGCTGGTCCGAAACCATGAACCAGGAGCTTCTTCGGGTGCAGGGGCCCAAGGACTTGGGGCCATCTTCTGCTGCTTTCCCAGGCCTTAGCAGAGAGCTGGAGCGGAAGTGGAGCAGCCAGGACTCGAACCGGCGCCCATATGGGATGCCAGCCCTACAGGCAGCGGCTTTACCTGCTGCGCCACAGCTGCAGCCCCCACTGTGTAGGATTAAGGGAAGGGAAGATGCTGGTGCAGAGGGAAGCTCAGTGTGCACCTGCTCCCTACAGGCCGAGGGGCGGGCTAGTGAGCTCCGCCCAGCTCTGCCATCTCAGGGCGCATCTCGCTCCCACAGTCTCCCTGCAGTCCCCCGCTGGACGTCTGTCTGTCCGTCTGTCCCTGCTTCATAAGCGCGTCACACTGCAGCCCCGGGACCCTTTCTGGCGACTCTGCTGCTGACCGAGGCCTGTCCTCAGGAGTCCACGGTCGCTCAGCGAGGCCGTCTGTGACGTGTGCCCCAACCGGAATTGGGTCCCTGATGGTTTCCCTTGCAGCGACGCGGGCCGTTCCTGACTGCGTGCGTCTGGGCTCCGGCTGGGTGAATGTCTCCGGGAACTGAGCCCCACGAGGCAGGCACGGCGCCTGCTTCCTGACTCCTGATTTATTAGACTTGAGCGTTGAGGGCCTCCAAACTGTGCAGAGCAAAACCGCTGCTTCTCAGCCGCGAGGCGCTGAGTACCAGCACCAAGACAGTAGCTGCAACAGCAGGCACTTGTGGAGGGCACATTCAGCGCCAAGGACTCTGGTGCAGACACGTTTCCAGTGTTTTCTTCTCTGTTCCTGGGCCAGTCCTTTCACTACCGTTGTGCAAATCCGAACATCGAGTTTCAGCCGCCTTAGGTAGCTCAGCCGAGGTGAAGGGCTTGTGGGTAAGGATCTGGGACCCATCTCCAGGCTTTGTTTTTGTTTTTCACCCAGCGATGGAAGACTTTGTCTGCTAAGTGAGCGCTTTATACGTAGGAATTAATTTAAACTTTGTAACCATTTCTGTAGTTTCTATAGTTATTGTATAACCTCACTTAAAAGTTGAGAAAACCTTTTTTAAAGATATATCTTATTTATTTGAACGGCAGAGTTAGAGATAGGGCGGAGAGAAATAGATAAGAGAGATCTTCCATCTGCCGGTTCACTTCCCAAATGACCACAGAGGCCAGGGCTGGGCCAGGCCTAAGCCAGGAGCTTCTTCGGGCCTCCCACGTGGGTGCAGAGGCCCAGGGACCTGGGGCCAGCCTTTGCTGCTTTCCCAGGCGCACTAGCAGGGAGCTGGATCAGAAGTGGAGCATCTGGGACTTGAACCTCCCAAATATGAGATGCTGGCGCTGCATGTGGTGGCTTAACCTGCCGTGCCGTGATGCCGGCCCCTCCAGGTTGGTTTTAAGCCCTACAGCCACCAGGAGGGCGTCTTCCCCACCTGCCCCCGCCCTGGGACTGGAAGGAGATGGAAAGCGTGGGTGAAGAACCCAAGTCTGTTGTTACCGTGGGGTGTGTGCAGAACACTGCTGGACGTTGGATGCGCAAAGGCACGCAGAGCCAGGACTCCTACGGCCGCAGGGCGTCCGTCTGCAGCCTTGGTGAGGAGGGCTGAGGGGCCAGGACCGTGTCCGTCCAGGCCAGCTTTAGGTGTGAACTGTGCAAAGCGGTGGACGGGGTGTTCACCTGCATTCCATTTAGGGAGCCACCAGGCACTTCTGCGTGGGGATGGAAGTGTGTCTCTGGGTCCCTAGCGAGGCAGGGCTGCTCGGCCCCCATGCGAGAGGGCTGGTGACTTGGAGAGGGTGAGGAGAGAGAAGGAAGGCGGGCGGCGAGGTGAGCCTCCGAGGTGGCCGAAGTGGGCGTGCGTCCTGACCGGACCTGCCTCGTGACTTCCCCCATGCTCAGTGAAGTTACACAAACCCCAGAGACTTTCTGTGGTCGAAAGTCCCTGAGTGTGCTGGGCCACAGAATGAGAGCCAGCACGTGGGAGCCACTGTCGGGGCTCCGCTGGCCCCTGGGTTTCATTCTGATGATAGCCACGCAGGTGAGGGGAAGGAGGCGGTGGCCAGGACCCCGGTCCCCACGGCACCTGCCCTCACCGCTGCCCTGGCAGGGCTGGGGAACTTTTTCTCTGCCAGTGGCCGTTTGGAGATTTATAGCGTCATCCGTCATCCGCGGGCCACACACGGTTATCAGCTGAAAAACCAGCTTTGCTGAATTTGGAGTCCCGGCCGTGGGGCTCCCACCCCTGACAGCACAGGCTGTGCAGCAGCTGCAGGGAATCCCAACTGCGACAGAGCGAGAGTGCAGGGAGGCCCCCGGCCCCTCACCTCCGGCCCCTCGTCACCTCCTGGGTTTCTCTTTACGTACAAAGTGGGGGTTATGCTGTGTGTGTGTGTGTGTTAAACGTATTCATATACTTTGCTGTTTTCGTGTATCACAATAGTATAGGCATTCTAGCAAGTAAAAGCCACGTCTCTTATTCATGGATTTTCATACCTTTTCCTAAAAGAAACACAGAGTTTCTACCCATTAATAGAAATTTTTCCAAGAAAGAAAACATTGAGGTGTGTATCCTCTCACCCGCCTGCTTTGACTCCGTTCTTGTTCGTGTCCCCCCTCGCCGAATCCAGAAAGTCCTACGAGTTTGAAGACCTGCAGTCCTCCTCGGAGAGCAGCAGGGTGGACTGGTACGCGCAGACCAAGCTGGAGCTCACACGCACTTTTTCAGAGGAGAACGTCTATGAGGACATTCTGGGTAAGAGGCCAACACGCCCACGCGTGGTGTGTGTCTGTGAGCGAGGCGGAGAGGAGGTGGGCTTCACACACACACACACACGTGTGCATACACGCACACATGCATACACACATGTGTACACACGCACACATACATAGTCACATGTGTACACATGCATACACACATGCACACATGTGTACACACCCACATGCATACCCGCACATGCACATGCTCACACACATGTGTACACATGTGCATATATGCATACACGTACATACTCACACATGTGTGCACACAAGTGTACACACGCAGACACATGCATACCAGCACACATGCATGTACATGCACACATGCGCATAGGCACACAGGTACACATGCAGGCATATAGACACACATGTGGACGCAGGCACACGTATGTACACATGCACATGCACACATGTGTGCGCACATGCACGCACACAGAAGGCGTCTGTGTTCAGTGAGTGACAGAGCGGGTCAGCAGCGGGGGAGCGGGGCCTCGGAGGCGTGAGAGGGAAGAGGAGGGGCTGGCCACAAGTGGGAGTCCCAGGCCCAGGGTAGACTCTTGGCTCTGCTGCTAGCTAGCTGCGTGACGCTGAGCTGGGGCCATCATGCGTGTGACCGTCGGTTCTCCCGCTGCGTAGTGGGGGTGGGAGAAAGCACCGTGCATTGGTGCGAGGGCAGGTCGGCGACACACTCAGACACACGCGTGTGACCGTCAGTTCTCCCGCTGCATAGCGAGGGTGGGAGAAAGCACCGTGCGTCGGCGCGAGGGCAGGTCGGCGACACACTGATCATCCGTGCTGAGAGGAAGCCTGTGGGAGGAGGGCTCAGGAACCGCCAGGCTGAGGTCCTGCCAAAGCCGCCGGCCGCCTGGATGGAAGTGGGCACGGGATCTGGACTGGCCGCAGCAGCCGGCGCCTGCCTGACGGTTGGAACCAGAGGAACTAGCTGGGCAGCGGAGCCTGACCGCAGCTGGCCGCCGCTTACCGCCCAGCCCTGCCCCGCCCCAGGGCTCCATTCTCGCAGGCTTCCAGCGTGGGAAGGAGAGCCTGGGTGCTGCGAGTCCCAGCAGAACCGCGCTCCCCTCCGGCCAGACCCGCGGAGCTTCCCGCAGGCCTTGCCCTGGTGGTGCTAGGCCTGGGGTGCTGAGCCGTTCGGACCCGATCCGTGGTGCCTCTCCGGCAGCCACAGGTGGGAGACAGGGTCACTCCAGTAAAAGTCAGAGTCGCTTCCCGAGAGGGAGGGTGCGTGGGTGGCAGAGCCCAGGTGGCTTTGTGGTCCTTGGTGGTGCAGCAAGGAAAACCCGCGCGGCGTGCCCAGGTTCCTGACCCTTGGCCTCTGACCGCAGACCCGCCCGCGAAGGAGAACCCGTACGAGGACATCGAGCTGCACGGCCGCTGCCTGGGGAAGAAGTGTGTCCTGACCTTTCCCGGCTCCCCCACGTCTCCCATCCCCGACACGCCCACCAAGGTATGAGTCCCCAGGGGCGGGGAGCCGTGAGTCCTGTGGGTCTCCAGGCCCCCAGGTTTGTGCCTCCCCCGGCTGCTTGGCTGTCCTTGCCTCTGTCCTCCTGGACCCCTCCTCTCAACAGAGCTTCCTAACGTGTCACTCGTCCTGTGGCTCAGGCACTTCCCCACACTGGGACACGAGAGGCGGCGCACGACGCGTGCCCTGGTGGGCCGGCGCCATGGTGTAGTAGGTAAACCTCCGCCTGCAGTGCCAGCGTCCCATATGGGCACTTGTTCGGGTCCCGGCTGTTCCACTTCCGATCCAGCTCCCTGCTACGGCCTGGGAAAGAGGCAGAAGATGGCCCGAGTGCTTGGGCCCCTGCATCCAGTGGGAGACCTGGAAGAAGCTCCTGGCTTCTGGCTTTGGATGGGCCCAGCTCCAGCCATCATGGCCGTTTGGAAACAGAACCAGCGGAAGGAAGACCTCTCTCTTCTGTTTTTCTTTCTGTCACTCTGCCTTTCAAATAATTAAATAAATCCTAGAGGGGAAAAAAAAAAATGGAGTCCTGACCTAGAGCCAGCTCTGAGATAGAAGACAGAAAGGCAGAGTGTGGAACGGTGTTTTATGGTGGAACAGTGTTTTTATGGTGTGCTGCCATTTGAGGATTCTGTAATGGAAGAATACACTAATACGTAAACTCGTGTTGGCGGGCTAGGTGAGCTCCCAGGACGGGGTCAGTGGTGCCTGGGTGGAGGAGAGGGCTGGGTGAGCTCCCAGGACGGGGTCAGTGGGTGCCTGGGTGGAGGAGAGGGCTGGGTGAGCTCCCAGGACGGGGTCAGTGGTGCCTGGGTGGAGGAGAGGGCTGGGTGAGCTCCCAGGACGGGGTCAGTGGTGCCTGGGTGGAGGAGAGGGCTGGGTGAGCTCCCAGGATGGGGTCAGTGGTGCCTGGGTGGAGGAGAGGGCTGGGTGAGCTAGGACTGGGTCAGTGGGTGCCTGGGTAGAGGAGAGGGCTGGGTGAGCTCCCAGGACGGGGTCAGTGGTGCCTGGGTGGAGGAGAGGGCTGGGTGAGCTCCCAGGACGGGGTCAGTGGTGCCTGGGTGGAGGAGAGGGCTGGGTGAGCTCCCAGGACGGGGTCAGTGGTGCCTGGGTGGAGGAGAGGGCTGGGTGAGCTCCCAGGACGGGGTCAGTGGGTGCCTGGGTGGAGCAGAGGGCTGGGTGAGCTCCCAGGACGGGGTCAGTGGTGCCTGGGTGGCGGCATCTCATGTCTGACCACCTGGAGGTCAAGGTAGAAGACCTACTCTTTTCTCCGAGTCTCCCTTGGAGCCCTCTGTGCTCTTGGCTGACATAAGGAACGTGATCACCTTGTGGCCGTCCCAGCCCCTCGCTGCAGGACTGTGTTCCTGTTCTCTGGCCCTGAATATCCGTAGTTGACCCCTGGGCACCAGTCACTCCTGATCTCCCACAGTTCTCACCATGCAGAGCCCAGTGACTGCCCCCCGACATCATCCGCGTGGGACCCGCAGACTTGCTGCAAACAGCTGGGAGTAACGTCTCCTGCTGGTGCCTGGTAATCTGTTGTAACTTCTGACACTGCCATTGTAGCACAGAGCAGCCATGTGTGTGCAGCAAACGTGAACATTTCTGTGGACACTGAAATTGGAATTTTAGACAGTTCACTAGTGGAATACTTAGTTTTCTTTAAAAAAAAGTTTACTCATTTTATTTACTTAAAAGGCAGAGCAATAGAGAGAGGGATCTTCCATCCGCTGGTTCACTCCCCAAACGCCTTCAACAGCCAGGGGTGGGCTAAGCCCAAGCCAGGAGCTTGGAACTCAATCTGGGTCTCCCGTGCTTGGAGCCGTCACCTGCTGCCTCCCCGGGTGCACGTTAATAGGGAGCTGGGTTGGAACCTTGGAGCAGCTGGGCCTCAAACCAGGCACAGCGATATGGGAAAGGGGGCGTCTCAAGGGCAGCTGTACCTACTGTGCCATAATGCCCACACTAGGAATACTTATTTTTGAATAAATTAAAAAGGTAAGGTCTGTTCTTACCTTGTGATGGGCCAGGTACTGCCCGTGGATGGAGGTGTACTGACCCCGTGCCAGTAGTTGTTGTCTCTGCCCTTCTCTCTTGTTGGACGTCTCTCCGTGCTTAAGGCCCAGGTCAGGGGCAGGCCTTGTGGTACACTGCTAGGATCCCATAAGAGCACTGGTTCTTGTCCGGGCTGCTCCACTTCCGTCCAACTCCCTGCTCATGCAGGGAAAACAGCAAAAAATGGCCCACGTGCTTAGGCCCCTGCCACCCACATGAGAGACCTGGATGGAGCTCTAGGCTCCTGGCTTTGGCCTGGCCCAGCCCAGGTCGTTGTAGCCATTTGAGGAGTGAACCAGCAGATGGAAGATTTCTCGCTCTGGCTCTCCCCCTACCCCTCTGTAACTGCCTTTCAAATAAAAAAAAATTGCTTTTTTTATTTGAAAGGCAGAGTTACACAGAGAGAGAAGGAGAGGTACAGAGAGAAACGTCTTCCATCCGCTGGTTCACTCCCCAAGTGGCCACAACAGCTGGAGCTGCGCTGATCCGAAGTCAGGAGCCAGGAGCTTCTTCCCAGTCTCCCACACGGGTGCAGGGACCCAAGGATTTGGACCATCTTCTACTGCTTTCCCAGGCCACAGCAGAGAACTGGATCAGAAGAGGAGCAGCCAGGACTCAAACCAGTGCCCATATGGGATGCCGGCACTACAGGCGGAGGCTTTACCTGCTACGCCACAGCGCTGGCCCCCATAAATAAAACTTAAGGAAAGAAAAGAGAAAATAAAACACAACTTAAAAGTAAAAAAAGAAAAAAAACACAACTGAAAAAAAATTTCAGCTCCATCATGCCTCCTTTTTTAAAAAAGAAAAGATTTATTTACTTATTTGAAAGGCAGAGTTACAGAGAGAGAGAGAGAGAGAGCCAGAGAGAGAGAGATCTTCCATCTGCAGGTTCACCCCCTAGATGGCTGCCATGGCCAGGGCTGGGCCAAGCTGAAGTCAGGAGCCAGGAGCTTCTTCTGGATCTCTCACATGGGTGGCAGGGGCCAAGCACTTGGACCATCTTTCCGAACTTTTCCCAGGCCATTAAAAGGGAGCTGGATCAGAAAAACAGACCAATTAGGACATGAACAGGCGCCCACATGGGATGCTGGCATCGCGGGTGTTGGCTTCACCCACTACGCTACAGCACCAGCCTGCCACCTGCCATCATGCCTCCTTTAGGAAGCTTCCTAGGCTGTCCTGGCTCCTAGGACGTCCCTCGGATGCCCTGTGACACTCAGTGGGCCAAATTGTTCATCTCGTACCAAACTGAATGCTGCACGTGGTATCTCTTACATTGATTTTTGTGAATTGTGATTTAGGTCATTCAATAAATATTTATTTATTTACTTGAGAGGTAGAGTTACAGACAGAGAGAGGGAGAGACAGAAAGAGAGGTCTTCCATCCACTGGTTCACTTCCCAGATGGCCGCAATGGCTGGAGCTTTCCTGATCCAAAGCCAGGAGCCAGGAGCTTCTTCCAGGTCTCCCACGCGGGTGCAGGGGCCCAGGGACTTGTGCCGTCTTCTACTGCTATCCCAGGCCACATCAGAGAGCTGGATTGGAAGAGGAGCTGCCAGGACTAGAACTGACGCCCATATGGGATGCCGATGCTGCAGGCGAAAGCTTAGCCCACTACACCACAGCGCCAACCCCATGTAATAAATCTTAAAATTGTCTCCCTAACTGGTGTACAAGCTCCTCAAGGTCAGAAAATCTATATTCTGGGGCAGCCATTTGGCCTAGCAGCTCCACCAGTTGTTATGCCTGGGTCCCATATTAGGGTACCTGTGTTTGAAACTTGGCTCTGGCTCCTGATTCCGCTTCCCGCCAGTGTAGACCCCAGGAGGCGGCAGTGATTGCTCGAGTAGCGGGGTCCCTGCCACCCACATGGGTGAGTTCCCAGCTCCTGCCTCCAGCCCCAGCCCAGGCTCAGCCATTGCAGGCATTTGGGCATCCAGCAGGCAGGGAAGAGCTCTGTCTGTCTCTCCGCTCTGTGCATCTGTCTCTGTTTCTCTCTGTCTCTCTGCCTCTCAAATAAATAAACTTTTTAACGCAAAAAGGGAGAGTGTGCACGCTGTTTCTTTGTGGCTCCTGTAAGGCCCAACAGTGGTAGTTCCGCAGTATTTAGTTGTTGAAGAAATCAACACAGGAAGGCCAAGTCCAATGTGCAGATGTCAGTTTGGGGCCCATGGCAAGGATCTGCTGGTAGCCTTGGGAAATCCACAGTTTTTCTGGCCATGCTCCACGGGGTCAGCGTTTGTTGCAGGGCGAGGCTGTGTCCACAGTGGTCAGGCCTGTGGGCTCCGTAGTCGTAAGGGGAAGCCCCCACCACCCATCTTCCTGCAGAGTTGCAGGTGTAGCCCACCACGGACAGTGGGGCTTCCAGAACCAAGCCAGTGGCTGCAGGACTGGCTTAGAGCGACCGCGTTTCCCTCCGCACGTGGAGACGCGCGTCCCCATGAGCACGCGTGACAGCTGGTCACAGCAGCTCCTCCGTGCCTGGGCACGGGCACGTCTTCAGCATTAGGAAGTCCTCCCTTTCCCACAGTGGATGAGCCTGCCTCAGAAAAGGGCTGGGGCTGGCATGTGGCCCAGCAGGCCGCTCCGCTTCCCATCCAGCTCCCTGTTAACCTGCTGCGAAAGCAGCGGAAGACACCCCAAGTGTTTGGGGCCCTGCACCCGTGGGGGAGACCCAGGAGAAGATCTGAGCTGGCTTCGGCCTGGCCCAGTCGCAGCCTTTCGGCCATGTGGGGAGTGAACCAGCAGATGGAAGTTCCTTCTTTCTCTCTGTCTCTCCCTCTCTGTTACTTTGCCTTTCACAATAAAGGAAGGAAGAGAGGGAGGGAGGGAGGGAGGGAAACGAAGGGCTGCTGCCACATCCATCTGCCTGCTTCCTGCCCCACTGGCTCCCTCCTCCACGCAGGGGACAAGGGTGACATGTGACCTGTGCCCAGAGCGGCTCTGCTCGAGCAGGTGCTCCCCCCTGAAGCCAGTTCCTGTGGACTAAGGAGAGCCGAGGGCCTGGGCCCCCAAAGCGGCCAAAGCCGACAGAGGATGCTGTCCATTGATACTGCTGTGCTGAACAGCGAGAATCCAGTTGTCCAGTGTGCTGGCAGGCTCTCCGGGCCTTTGCGCTCTGGACGTCCACACACGTTACCTGCTCTCCCACATCCGGGTGTCTGGTTTGTGGCCCCGTTCTGGGGAACGGCTGCACACTTCACCACCTCCTCCAGTTAGCTCATCACATAGTCACTGAGCAAGCCCCACATCTGGGCTGCATCTGGGCCCGGCAGAGTGGGGCTGGGAGCACACACTCCCCTTCCTGCCACGTGTCAGCCACCAGCCCCATTCCAGCAGAGCACAGAGAACGTGGGGGGCGTGAGGGACTCTGTCATGTGTGGGGAAGCGTGTCGCTCACGAGCTTTCCCTGGTTGCCTGTGTGCAACCACCGTGTGCAACCCACCACCGCCATCACACACCAGCGAGGCCTGAGCCGCGTGTGCCGTGGCCGGGCCTGGGGGAGGCTGCAGGCTCTGGAGCCGGATTGCGCCCCTGCCACCTGCTCCTCCTGACTTGGAGCGGATGACCTCATCTGCACGGGTCAGCTTCTGCACTGATACATGCAAATGACATGGCAGGCCGCGCTTCATGGGGTCTTTGGGGGATTAATTGGATTAATGCTTGTAAACCGCTCAGCCTGGTGCCTGCAACATAGTAAGTTACACTTATGCCTGCTTGCTAGAAACATGCTAGGGTAATGAAGAAAGCAAAACTCACCCATACGTGGGAAGGTTTATTTTTATGCACAACTGCATTTTTTAAAAAGATTTCTTTATTTATTTGAAAGGCAGAGTTACAGAGAGAGAGGGAGAGACAGAGAGATCTTCTATCCACTGGTTCACTCCCCAAATGTCAGCAATGGCCAGGGCTGGGCCAGGCTGTAACTAGGAGCCAGGAGCTTGATCTGGGTCTCCCACATGGGTGGCAGGGGCCCAAGCACCTGGGCCATCCTCTGCTGCCTTCCCAAGCACATTAGCAGGGAGCTGGATCGGAAGTTGGGCAGCCGGGACTCAAACGAGTACCCATATGGGATGCTGGTGCTGTAGATGGTGGCTTTACGTGCTATGCCGCAGCACTGGCCCCACCAACTGCCGTTTCTAATTTTCTATAGATTGGTTTTATGTATTTTTAAAAGATTTATTTATTTATTTATTTGAAAGGCAGAGTTACACGGAGGCAGAGGCAGAGAGAGAAAGAGAGAGGTCTTCCATCTGCTGGTTCACTCCCCAGATGGCCACAATGGCAGGAGCTGTGCCAATCTGAAGCCAGGAGCCAGGTGCTTCCTTCTGGTCTCCCATGCGGGTGCAGGGCCCAAGCACGTGGGCCATCCTCCACTGCCTTCCCGGGCCACAGCAGAGAGCTGGCCTGGAAGAGGGGCAGCTGGCACTCGAACCGGCTCCCATATGGGATGCCAGCACCACAGGTGGCGGCTTTACACACTATGCAACAGTGCTGGCCCCATGTATTTTTAAATATTGTGTGGGGCAGGTTTTGTGCTACATGGGATGCCTACATCCCATACCCTAGTGCCAGCTTAAATTTTGGCTGTTCCACTTTTTTTTTTTTTTTTTTTAAGATTTTATTTAAGAGCCAGCGCCATGGCTCACTTGGTTAATCCTCCGCCTGCAGCCCCGGCATCCTATATGGGCAATGGTTCGAGTCCCGGCTGCTCCCCTTCTGATCCAGCTCTCTGCTGTGGCCCAGGAAGGCAGTGGAGGATGGCCCAAGTGCTTGGGCCCCTGCACCCACATGGGAGACCAGGAGAAGCACCTGGCTCCTGGCTTCGGATTGGTGCAGCGCCGGCTGTGGCAGCCATTTGGGGAGTGAACCAATGGAAGGAAGACCTTTCTCTCTCTCTCTCTCACTATCTAACTCTATAAGAAAATGAAAAATAAGAAAGATTTTATTTATTTATTTGAGAGGTAGAGTTACAGACAGTGAGAGAGAGAGAGAGACAAAAAAGTCTTCCTTCCGCTGGTTCACTCCCCAAATGGCTGCAACAGCCAGAGCTGCACTGATCTGAAGCCGGGAGCCAGGAGCTTCCTCCTGATCTCCCATGCGCCCAAGCACCTGGGCCATCTTCCACTGCTTTCCCAGGCCACAGCAGAGAGCTGGATTGGAAGAGAAGCAGCTGGGACTTGAACCGGCGCCCATATGGGATGCCGGCGCCACAGGTGGAGGATTAACGTACTGCACCATGACGCCAGCCCCTTGGCTGTTCCACTTCTAATCCAGTTTCCAGCCAGTGTGCCTGAGAAGGCAGCAAATGATGACCCAAGTATTTGGGTCCCTGTATCCACATAGGAGACCAGATGGAGTTCCTGGCTCCTGGCTTTGATCTGGTCCTACCCCAGCCATTGCAGCCATTTAGGGTGTGAACCAACAGGTGCAGGAGTTCTCTTTCTCTCTGTCCCTCTCTCTCTCTGTCTCTGTCTTCCCCCACCCCCACCCCTTCTTGTTCTGCCTTTCAAATAAATCTTTACAAAAAGAAAGAAGAAAGTCTGCTGCTAAGTGGAGCACCCGTGCTGACGGACAGTTCGATGTCTTCGTGGTGCAGCATCCGTCTCGTTCCTGGTTTCACTGCCCGCACTCCAAGCTATGAAGGCTCTTTGCTCTTCCTCCCCACCAAGTTACAGACTTGATGCTCTCCCCCGACAGCCCACTAAGTCTTCACCCCCACGGAAGCTCCCTGGACGCGCGGTGGCTCCCCAGCGCCGTGTCCCCTGGGAGAAGCAGTCCACCTTCTCCACCGGGTCTCTTCACATTCGTCAGAGGATTCTGGGCCTTATTTGGGTCCTTCTGTCTTTTTCCTGCTTGGTTGAATCTCCTTTGAAAAAGGAAAATACCACCCCAGTCTGCATCTCTCACAAAAACAGATTCCTGCTGTTTGCCCACAGTTTGATAGGAAGTTCTGACGAGCATTGGCTTGGACTGTGGTGCAGGTGGCATCGGCCTGCGAGAAGGCTTGCCACCATTGCTGCTTGTTTGCTGTGTGGCTGAAGCACCCAGCACGACCAGGCTGCTGGAGGATCGGTCACTCCTGGTAGACCCACAGTGAAACACCGGAGCAGGTCACGTAGGGGGGCCACAAGTCTTCATTCCTGGAAATCTTTGCACACGCCATTCAGGCGTTTCTGTTCCATACTGTTTGGAGCTGAGCAAGGTTGAAGGAGCCGGTGGAATTCCCCGGGTCTACTCTGACGGTTTATGATACGGCCTTGTGAGCTAGAGGAAGCAAGTCTTATTCACGAAGCCAAGTAGGGGCAGCGTGCAGAAGAGAAGGTTCTGGACCAGCGTGCCGTGTGTTAGCCCAGTGATGGGTTAATGAGTAAAGCGTGCTCACAATTAACCAGGGGAGTCCCGATGAAGATGGGACGAGCTATCTGTTAGCCTCTGAGAGGAGCTAGAGGGGCCGGCGTTGTGGTGCGGCAGCGCAAGCCTCCGCTTGCAACACCACATCCCACGTCAGAGAACCAGTTCAAGTCCTGGCTGCTTCCTGCCGACGTGCCTGGGAGGCCAGTGAATATTGGTCCAAACGGACCCTTGCCAGCCATTTGGGAGACCAGCATGAGTTCCTTGTTCTGGTTTCCGCCTGTCCTAGACCCGGCCGTTGGCGGCCATGTGGGGAGTGAACCTGCAACGGGTGATCTCCCCTCTGTGTCTCCTCCGTCCATTGCTCTGCCTTTCAAGTTAGTAAACAAATGAAAGAAGATTTTCTGTAGGCAAAGAAGGAGTAAGTGAATCACAGGAAAAGCTGAACAGGCTCTCATATTGTTAAAGTTAGGTGAAGAATTCCACATAACTAAAATACATACATACAACAATACATACGTAAATGCATACAAGTAAACCCCATAGGAAGAGCTCACTGGCAGTAAACTGACAAATAGCTAACATCTCTTCTACATAGAGCTCATGCAAAATAATCAGAAAAACTCTAGGATCCTAGAAGATAAATAGGTAAAGAAGACAAGGCCGGCGCCGAGGCTCACTAGGCTAACCCTCCGCCTGCAGCGCCGGCACACCGGGTTCTAGTCCCGGTTGGGGCACCGGATTCTGTCCCGGTTGCCCCTCTTCCAGGCCAGCTCTGGCTGTGGCCAGGGAGGGCAGTGGAGGATGGCCCAAGTGCTTGGGCCCTGCACCCTATGGGAGACCAGGAGAAGCACCTGGCTCCTGGCTTCGGATCGGCGCAATGCACCGGCCACGGTGGCCGTTGGAAGGTGAACCAACTGCAAAGGAAGACCTTTCTCTCTGTCTCTCTCTCTCTCTCACTGTCCACTCTGCTGTCAAAAAAAAAAAAAAAAAAAAAAAAAAGACGCTATACTAAGGAAGAATGCAGTTAGCACTTCTAAGTGTGAAAAAAATAGAAACGAAGTAACTTCTGTTGACTGCTGCTCTCGGGAAGTCTGCGAGGTGCCTTGTGATGTACTCTTTTAATTCATTTGTTAATACTAAAACGACACCACTATATGTGTGTGTCTGTGTGTGTTGTTGGAAAAAAGGAGCCAAAGTGGCTCTTTGATTTTGCTAGTATTTCTTATTTAGCGAGTAGTTAACATACTCATATGGCTGAAATGTAAGGCAAGTAAAGGCGTACAATGAAAAGCCATCGTGCTGCCCCACCTGCTCCTTTCCCCCAGAGCAGCCGCTGTGCATCAGCGTTT
Organism: Lepus europaeus; assembly: GCF_033115175.1. Classification (NCBI taxonomy): domain Eukaryota; kingdom Metazoa; phylum Chordata; class Mammalia; order Lagomorpha; family Leporidae; genus Lepus; species Lepus europaeus. The sequence goes on along the minus strand of NC_084827.1, from coordinate 2,228,712 downwards.
TCATCTCTTCTGATCTTTAAGTGAATGACAAATGTTTCTTCGGTGGAGTGATTTTTTCTCTTCCTAAAATTTTATTTATTATTTATTTGAGATACAAAGAGAGGAAAACAAAGAACTCCAACCCAACTGTTCACTCCCCAAAAGCCCACAGTGGTCAGCACTGGGCCAGGTGAAAGCTGGGAGCCAGAATTCAATCCAGGTCTCCCTCGTGGGTGGCAGGAGCCCAACTGCTTGAGCCGTTGCTGCTGCCTCCCGGGATCTGCACTAGCAGGAAGCCGGAGCCGGGGTGGAGCCAGGACTCAACACCAGCACCTGACTGGGGGCGGAGGCGTCCCAGCTGGTGGCTGAGCCGCTGGGCCGGATGCCTGCCCCGGTCTTTTTCCTTATGAGCGAAGCCATGCTTTCATTTACATATATATGTATTTAAATATCGCATTGCCACTTCTGTAAACTTTATTCTTTTGCCTGTTCCCTCTTTTGACTTGTCTTTTTCTCATTAATTTGTAGTATATATTTGGAAAATAAGTTTGTTTTTATATTATGAGTTGTAAAATTTTTTAAGATTTATTTTGAAAGAGTCACAGAGAGAGAGAGAGAGAGAGAGAGACAGAGAGATCTTCCATCGCTGGTTCACTCCCCAGATGGCTGCAATGGCCGGAGCTGCACCAATCCAAAGCCAGGAGCCAGGAGCCCCATTTAGGTCTCCCATGGGTGCAGGGGCCCAAGCACTTGGGTCATCTTCCACTGCTTTTCGCAGTACACCAGCAGGGAGCTGGATCAGAAGTGGAGCAGCTGGGACGCGAACTGGCGCCGCTATGGGATGCCGGCATCACAAGTGAGGGCTTAACCCACCGTGTCACAACACCGGCACCTGTAAACTTTTTTAAAGTTTTTATTTGCCTTTGACTCTGAAGAGGTTTGTTTCAGGAATAAGATGCTGAGGCCCAGAGACATGAACTTCCTGGTGTAGGAGATGCTCTGGGGCCGGTTTCAGGGACAGGTGCGCAGGTGATCCGAAAGCCTCGTCTGTGAGGTCAGAGGATTGAGCCAGGCCACTTCCCACTTGTCTATAAAGAGAGACTGGATTCGATTTATATTCTTTACCACACAGACTTCCCATAACTGGATACGTGTTACTGAGCTCCTGCTAACCCAGACGAGCGGCACGCACCCCGGCAACGTGATGAGCTCCCCTCCCATCCTGGTTAGTCCCTGCGGGTCAATTTATTCTTCTTTCCTCTCTCCCCAAACAGCAGTCGTTGTCCAAACCTTTTCTCCGGCAAAATTCCGAGAGGAGGAACTTCAGACTCCTGGACACCAGGAAGCTGAGTCGGGATGGAACTGGGTCCCCTTCCAGAGTGAGCCCCCCCTCCACGCCCAGCAGCCCCGACGACACTTTCTTTAACCTTGGAGACCCACAGAACGGCCGGAAGAAGAAGAAGATCCCCAAGGTAATGCCCACAGCAAACTGCGTTTGGACACGCGCTCCCCGTGAGCTGCAGAGGCCGGGCGGAGACTCGGAGCCCTCTGCCGTCTGTGTCATCCCAGGCTGGGGCAGCTGGGCCTGTGCCCTAAGAATTACTGTGGCCCCGTAGCTGTCCTCTTAGCTCTCGGCCTTAGCCACCCTTCCAATCCCAGACAACACTTTCCAGGGCCGTCCTCGGAAGGCCGGGGCCTCCTGCTTCGTAGTCTCAAAAAGGTGGAACTCCATCCACCATCATCTCACCTGGGACCTTGCCCATGCCCGCCGCAGGGGCGGGGACCAGTACCGGTACCAGTGTGCGCTCCAGCCAGCCCCTGTCCAAATCGCTTCTCTGGGCTGGGGTGCAGGGCCCCGTGTGTCTGCTGCTTGCGTTTCCTTTTGCTCAGTTTCAGCCCCACAGTGCAGGTCCCTCTTTGGCAGTTGTGTACTGTAAGGGAGGCAGAATTTTCCCTCTGCCTCTCAGGGTCTCCTGCTGGGCCTGAGCATTAAATTGGCTTAAGACAGCTTAACAGAGGGATACAGCACACAAACTTGACTCCCGTGTGTGTGGGAGCCTCACAAGAAGAAGGAAGACCCTCGGCCGGGTCCGTCACCGGAAGTGCAGCACCCTGGCGCCAGAGGGCGTGCTGAAGGGGAAGGAGAGGCGGGGTTAGGGGTCGAGAAAAGGCCTGCAGGCCGAGTGCTTCTGTCCAGGGCTGAGCAGAGCACGGCCGTGTGGGAGAGAAGCCAGGAAGGCTGAGCTGGTCGAGCAGAGCCGAGCTGCACGGGTCTCCCCGGGTGCTGCTCCCATCTCTGGTGATAAGAATGGTTCTTTCCTCCCGCACAGGCATCTTTTCCGTAAGAATTCCACTGCCCGCTTCCGGGAAGAGAAGGGACAGTCAGCACGTCGTCCTTGCGTCTGCTGCTTTTCAAGTTCCCGTAGTTCAGAGTAACCAGTGAGCCAGAGCGGCAGTGGGGCGGCATCTTCGGGCTCCGTCAGCACCACCTCCTGCAGAACTCCCAGAGCAGGGATCAGAATTTCAGGGGCTCTGGGGGTCTCGAAGCCCATAGAACGTTGTGTGCAGGAGTTCGGGGGCAGGGAGGGCAGCTCGTCTGCAGCTCGCGTCAGATGGGGTCCATAACGTGCAGACGTGGCCAGAGGACCACGCCTCGTCGTGGTGTTTCTGCCCAGCCCTGCCCACAGTGCAGGCCCCGTGTTGGTGATGTGCTGTGTGCTAGCAAGCGGCACCCTTGGCGCACGGCCACTTTGCTTCCTTCCGGGGTGTCTGCTGCGCCCTCATTAGGGCTGCTCTGGGGGAGGGGTACAGCGTGGGGGTCCTGAACTCCCTCACTCACCTCTGAGTGTTCTTGGGATAGCATCCCAGCTCCACGTCCGGTTCCAGTGTTCCTGCCAGTACACACCTGGGTTCCAGTGGCTGATGGCTCAGGCACTCGGCTCCTGCCGCTCACCTGGGAGACCTGGACTGTGTGCTGGGCCCCCGGCTGCAAGCTGACTCATCCCCATTATTGCACGTGTGTGGGGAGTGAGTCGGCAGAGCTCCCCCTCTCTCTCTTTCAAGTAAATGCATCTGAAACAGTGTTAACCCCAGGTGCAGAACAGCCAGCAGTGACTGTGAGTAACTGCACAGCCGCATTGTGGTTTTAGAAAATTGAGCAGGAACAATACAGTGACACAGCCGTTCAGTTAATTCTGAGCACGCGATCTTTGGAGAAGTAGTCAGCCTCTATCTTACGCCCCCGCGCTTTCACCCATCGCTCCCCATATCCTATTTTAATAGTTCTGGCAAGTTTTTTTGAGATTGAGAGAAAGAAAAGTGTGTCTTGTACGTGGACGTAGAGGGGAGAAAGGGGCGCTGTCCCTGTTTGTGTGTTAGTGTACACGTGTAGCAGCTTCTTTCTTCTTAGTGTATCTGTTTTTAACAATTTATTTATTTTATTTATTTGAGAGGCAGAGTTATAAAGGGAGAAGGAGAAACAGAGAGGTCTTCTATCTGCTAGTGCACTCCCCAAATGGCCGCAACAGCTGGGACTGGGCCAGGCTGAAGCCAGGAATCCGGAGCTTCTTAGGCCTCCCACGTGGACGCAGGGGCCCAAGCACCTGGGCCATCTTCCACTGCTTTTTCAGGTGCATTATCGGCGAGCTGGATTGGAAATGGAGCAGCCAGGTCTCGAACCGGTATGCATATGAGATGCCAGCATTGCAGGCGGCTGCTTTACCTGCTGCACCACAATGCCAACCCCAACAACCAAAATCTCAAAGCTGTTCATCATAAAGATAGGGAGATATGGGGCCAGCCCTGTGGTACAGCAGGTTAAGCCACCCCACAGCCCCAGCATCCTACATGGGCTCCAGTTCAAGTCCTGGCTGCTCCACTTCCAATCCAGCTCCCTGCTGATAACCTGGGAAAGGCAGCGTAAGATGGCCCAAGTGCCTGGGCTCCTGCACCCATATGTGGTAGACCCGGAAGAAGCTCCTGGCTTCTGCTATTTGGGAAATGAACCAGTGATTAGAAGATCTCTCTCGCTCTCTCGCTCTCGCTCTCGCTCTCCCTCTCTTCCTCTCTTCCTCTCCCCCCTTCTCTGTCTCTCTGTAATGTGCATTTCAAATAAATAAATAAATCTTGAAAAGGAAATAGAACAACTTATTTTTAAAAAGCAGAAGGAGCTAACCTTCAGACACTCAGATGACTTAGAGCAGTTTGTCAGGAGTCTCGGGCTACGTCACGTCAGCCGGGTGTCCGCTCGCTCTTAAATAGTGCGTTCTCAGAGCGCTCTGCATCCCGTCCCTCAAGTCACGGCTCGGTGCCAGGCACATTCGGGACTTCCCCGTGTGTTGGATCCTTGAACCGTTCGCCGCGCCGCGCCCTTGCTTCTGCGTGTCTGTCTCCATCCAGAAGGACTCGGTCGCCCGCTCAGAACGAATCCAACGGTGCAGTTGTTGGCTTTCTTTGACCTGCTCTGCCATGAGGGGCCCTCCCCCGGCTTCGCCCCTGCAGGAGTGAATGTCCCAGGGGAGGCGGCCAGGGAGAGGAGGCGGCCCCTCTGTGTGCTCCCGCCAGCCTGTCCCTGCCTGTCCCTGCCGGGCAGCTGACGGATCCAGGGGCTGCACGGCAGGGTGCATGAGACACTGGGTGCTTCTGTGGTCAGACCCCGCGCCTCCCTCCCCCTGCACACGTGAGCAGGGGTCCTGTGCAAGCCGTGGCTCCTCTCCTGCCAGACGACTGTCCGTCTGCAGTGACCATCTTTCAAATGACATCATTTGAGACTTAGGAGGAAAACGTTTCTAACAGGGCCAGTATTCTTTTCAGTACAGCACACTTCTAAAACAATAACTTGTATCTCCTGTGAAGTACCGTTATGTGAGAGTATATTTAAAGTTTCGCTCTCTTGGGAGAGATTACAGACCACAGCGTGAATGATTGCTGCTCATTCCTTAAGCTGACTCAGAGCGAGGCGAGGGCCGTCTGGCAGCCGTGTGCACGCTCTGTGGCATTCATGAGCGGCCCCTGGGCTCATCTCTGCCTGCGCCTTGTCCTCCCTGCTAGGGTATCCGTCCCTGAGGGCCACTGCGCGTCCCGTTTCTCTCTCCCCTTCTCTCTCGCTCTCTTTCAGTTTTGTACTGATTATTTGAAAGGCAGAGACAAATGGAGAGAGATCCCATATCTCTGGTCACTCCTCAAATGCCTGGAGTTCAGCCAGGACCAAAGCCATGAGCCTGGAACTCAGTCCGGGTCTCCCATATGGTGGCAGGGACCCGGCTGTACCCTCCCAGGACCTGCACTGGCTGGATGCTGGAGTCAGGAGCCAGGGCCAACAGGAGCCTTCCGGTATGGAACACAGGCATCTTAACCACTAGACCAAGTGCCCACCCCCCACCATTCATCTTTTTTTAGGATGTAGTTATCTGGGGGCAGCGCGGTGACACAGGGGTTTGTAAAGCCACTGCCTGCGACGCCAACATCCCGCATAGAGGCTGATTTGAGTCCGCTGCTCCGCTTCCAGTCCAGCTCCCTGCCATTGCGCCTGGGAAAGCAGCAGGAGATGCTCAAGTACTCAGGCCCCTGCGTGGCAGACCAAAGGCAGAGTGGCAGAGCGAGAGGGAGAGGCAGACAGAGATCTCCCTCCAATGGTCCACCCCCAAAATGGCCACAATGGCCAGTGCTGAGCTGGGCGGAAGCCAGGAGCCAGGAGCTTCTTCTGGGCCTCCCGCATGGTGCAGGGGCCTGAGTGCTTGGGCCATCTTCTGCTGCTTTCCCAGAGCACTAGCAGGGAGCTGGGTCGGAAGCAGAGCAGAGTAGCCGGGACTCGAACCAGCACCCACATGGTGTTGGAGGAGGCGGCTGAACCTGCCACGCCACAGCGCCGGCCCTGCACCTGACTTCTTTCTTGCTGTTTGTATACTTTGGGCAGAGATTCAGAATGGATTTGACATTGTCCTTGTCCCCTCCAAAAATCTGACCCCCACCTCACTTGCAGCTTTGAATTTCAGTAAAATATCCCGAACGTGGAATTATCGCGAGTCATCTTGGAACGCAGCGCTCGGCAGCGTTGGCTGATTCGCCCTCTGGTGCAGCCCGCACTGCAGATGGAAACTCTGTACCCGATAAGCAGAGACCCCGGACGCTGGTGACCGGTTCTACCTTCTGTCTCTCCCGAGTTGGTTAGGCCAGGCCGCTCGCGTGAGCAGAGTCACGTGGCGTTGTCCTTTGTCTCTGGCTGGCCGCAGTCAGGATTCCCAGTTCGTCCGTGTTGGAGCGTGTGTCAGACTCCAGTCCCTGACGAGGCCGAATCCTGTCTCATGTAAGGCCGCGTCGTGTCCCGTCGATCCGTCGTCATGTCCCGTGGATCCGTCGTCATGTCCCGTGGATCCGTCGTCATGTCCCGTCGATCCGTCGTCATGTCCCGTCGATCCGTCGCCATGTCCCGTCGATCCATTTATCAGCTGCGGAGGTCAGGGCTGTTTCTGCCTCCTGGCTAGCGATTCATTCCGCCTGCGCCTGCCTCCGTGGGAAATGAGGGTCCTGTTAATGTGCCCTGGGGAGCGGATACAAGCACCTGTCTCGTGGGCGGCTTGTGGCTCAGATGGGGACCCTGTGTGGGGCAGAGTGGAGCCAGGCCATGAAGCAGAGCAGCACGTGGCCGGGGATGTCACGGAGATCTGGGCGGCCATCCAGGGCCTGAGCGTGTGTCAGGACGATGGGCTCAGCCAGCAGGAGCTGCCGCAGGGCAACCCGAACAATGCTCCACCCTCCTGGGCGGGGCCGGTGGCCCTGCCTGCAGGGGGGACTGGCCAGGCAATCTAGGGAGCTCACTGAGGACGCTGGCCACGGCCAGCCCAGTGCACCTCCCTGGGTGCCTGTCGCCCCGCTTCCTCTCCTGTCCTGGGATTTCAAGGCCTGACAAGTCGAGGTGCAGGCAGTGCCCCTTTAAAATCGCTGGTGTGCGTGGGTGGCTTCCCCCTTTCACCACACGGCTGACCAGGGAGGCCGCTGCTCCTGCAGGGAGGTGACCCCGGGGGCTGCTGAAACCCCCACAGATCGTGCCCCTGAGTGGAGGTGCTGTGGAGTGGCTCGCCTGGGGGCTGGCGAGGCTTCGAGAGCACCCTGCAGGCCCAAGGACAGCTTGACATGTCACAGAGGCCGGGGAAGCCTGAGCCGGAGGAGACGTTGGAGACACTGCCACCCCGTCGTTTTTCCATGAGGACTCTAAGGCCTGGCGGCTGACCCACAGACAGACACCCAGCCAGCCGGCGGCAGCAGAGGGGACCCGGGGATTAAAAGTATACCAGAAGGCAGAACTGAGATGGTCACAGGACATGGGATATGGTTGCCAGTCTGTATTCCCGTCCGCATAGATAAGAACTGTGTGAACCCACGGACAGGATGCTTAGGGAGCAGGGTTACTTTCCTAAGCCTGTAGAGTTCCTCCGCCTGTGGGGTTCCGCACCAGTGTGCCCTGAGCATGTGGCCCCGGACAGCAAGCCCTGGGGCCCAGCAAAGGGACACGCAGACATGGGCAGCAGGCAGCTCCTGGGCGGAGAGGCGGGCAGACAGGCACGTGGGAAACGCCAGCCTTGGCCGGCAGCAAGGAGAGGCCTGCGGGGCAGGGAGGGCTGCTTTCACAGGTGCCACAGAGGCGCATGGTGTGGGGTGTGTGTGTGTGTGTGTGTGCGCGCGCGCAGGCTCCCCGGGCCTCTGTGATGCCCGCCCGAATACCCCCTTGCACTTGCACACCACACCTGTGTCGACTCCGTGGAGGGTTCTGGGATGAGCGCTCCCCCGCAGACAGGGCCCTGTGCTGGGCTGGCGCAGGCCCGAGCCAATCTTTGGAATGCTTCCCATGAAAGAGGCTCTGCCTGGGAATTTTTTTTTTTTTTTTTTAATCTGTCTCTTCCTTTTCTTGTTTTGTTCTGGGAGCAAAAGCTGCTTCCCAAGCCACAGTGACATCAAAGTGTCGGAGCGCCCCACGTGCCTCAGCCCTTGGACAGTGGCGCTGGCCCTGCGGGGGCAGGGCGGGAGCAGGGCGGGGGCGTCGCTAACCCCACTCCTTCTGCTGTCTGGCAGCTGGTGTTGCGAATCAACGCCATCTACGAGGCCCGGAGAGGGAAGAAACGCGTGAAGAGGCTGTCCCAGTCCACAGAGAGCAACTCAGGAAAAGGTAGCGCCCCGGCCGTCCCTGCTCGGCGCGCAGCCCTCCCGCGGGTCTGGCAGCGGCTGCTTGCGGTTTCCCAGTGGCTCGCCACGGAGCAGAGCAAGCGGGACCCTGGGCAGAGTCCACAGAGCCCGGCGTGCCACGGGGCATCGCGTCCCCCTCCCTGTGCCTCGGCCCCCGTCGCCTGACCCCGGCTAGCAGCCACTCACTGTGATTATTCGATATAAACACACAGCTTCTGGGGCCTGGAGTTTTCGGGTGTGCGGAAAGCGCTGCCTGCTCTAGAACTCACTCTGCGCTGCCTGCTCTAGAACTCACTCTGCGCTGCCTGCTCTAGAACTCACTCTGCGCTGCCTGCTCTAGAACTCACTCTGCAACCTCTCCTTGCTCCTTTGCCCTAGTGACAGACGAGAACAGCGAGTCTGACAGTGACACCGAGGAGAAGCTGAAAGGTGAGGGCGCAGAGGGGCGGGGCGCACACGGGTGGGTGCCCAGGCGCAGTCAGAGGGCCCAGGGTGCCCGGGGCGGCCCAGGCCAGAGCAGCACCGGTCGGCCTGTGCGGCCTCAGCTCCAGAGACCCAGGGTGGCCCTGCGGCCGCCGCTGTCCCCTCGTGAGAGTGCTGTCTCTGCTCTCAGGCCGACAGGATGCAGCTGCCAGCGCAGGGCCGCCGGGGCCTCGCCCCCTTGGCCCTCCTGTTCCAGTCACTGCACGGTCTCAGGGCCTCCAGTTCCTCTTCCATCCGTGACCCCTGTGACAGCAGTGACCCCTGTGTGCCTAAAATCCTCTGATCTAGATCCAGGCTCTAGTGAGTTCTCCACATTCCCCAAACTCGTGGGAGAAGCCAGAGAGAGCCAGCCCAGGGCGGCCGGAGAGGCGAAGGGCACCTGTCGGCTCCGGGGCCCCAGCTGCTGCCCGGCTGCCTCCGTGACGCACTGGTGGCGGGCAAGGGGGTGGCTGGGAGCTGCTGGGAGCGCCGGGTCTCTGCCAGCTGAGTCACACGGGATGTTTACTAAGTCCCCAGCCCCAGAGGCTCGACCGTCTGGATTTTGTCACATCACACAAACTGAAAGACCAAGGGAAGGACTGAAGGGAGGGTCAGTGTCCCCGACCCAGAGACAGATGGCGACAGGGGCTTCCTGAGCCGGACAGCAGAGCCAGGGCAGGGCAGCGTCCTCCCCGCCGCGGGCTGCTGGCCTGGGGGTGGGGGGGCTCCTCCCGGAAGCTTAGCCAGGGCCCCAAAGAGCCTGCTGCTAACTTGTTAGATGGGCAACCACTTTGGAGATCAGCCGGAAGTGACAGAGCCTGTGGCAGCTCTGCACAGCACCGTGGCGGGTGAGTCACGCCAGGCCCCGCGTCTCTCTCTCTCTCTCTCTCTCTCTCTCTCTCTCCAGCCCACAGCCGCCGCCTGGTCCACGTGAAGTCCCGGCTGAAGCAGGATCCTCGGTACCTGGCGCTTGACCGGGAGCTCATCGAGTACCAGGAGAGGCAGCTCTTCGAGTACTTTGTGGTCGTGGCCCTGCACAAGAAGCAGGCGGGGGCTGCCTACGTGCCAGAGCTCACCCAGCAGTTTCCTCTGAAGGTACAGTGTGGCCGGGCTGGGCCTCGGGGCGTCGGAGAGCGTGCAAGGCTGGGGAACACCTTGCCTTGTCCGGAACCTTGCAAATGATGAGGGCGGGTCAGAGGGAGAAGCTGCTGTGGGGGAGCTTGGCAGGGCCAGAGAAGAGAGGTGCTGCCCATGGTCACAGGCTGGCCGCAGCACCCCCCAGCCCGAGTAGCATCACACGGTGTCCGTGTTGAGCACCTGCCCGGGCACCGTGGGCCTCCAGGCACCGTTGTTCACGGCCACGTGGGTTTGGATCTGCTGTAAATTAAATCGTGGCATCTCCAGTGCCACGACTCTTCATGAAGACTGACATGACACAGATAAGTGATCCTTAGGCGTTGACGTCAGTGTGAAAGAGGTTTCCCCACATTCTAATTCAGTTCATCTAGAATTTACTGAGAACGCGTGATAGGCCGTTGTCTGCTTGGCCCCAGAGGATCACAAAGATGGACCAGATGTGTTTCCTGTCCCCCCCTCCGCGCCGTGGTCACAGACTCCCTCACAGGAGGGCACAGCCCCAGCATACCAGAAACGGGGACAGCCTGCAAGCGCTCAACAGGCAGAATGTGACGACGTCCGATGTCCGTGCAAACCCAGCGCCTCCGAGGAGGTGGGGGGAGCGCCTGTCCTGCACCGGCACCTCCCAGGGCCTGGGACCTGGTGCACCCCCTGCCACCTCTCCTGTCCCCTTCAGCCCCGCCCTCAGAGTGGAGAGTGAGGAGGTGGAGGAAGGAGACCGGAGGCACTCGCTCCCCCTCCTCCAGCTGCAGGCCTCTAGGGCATGCTCCCCAGAAGCCCCCTGCTGTCAATATGCCCAGAATCCGGCTGGGGCTGCTGGTTACTGTGCCGCCCCAGTCCCTGCCCTTGGGGACCTGCACAGCGGTGTCCCCATGTCAGTGCCCGTTGAGGATCCAGGGACAGAGGCACTGACCACAAAGTGGTAACTAACGGGTCCCAGAGCTGCCGGAGCTCCCAGACTCCTGGATAGCACGTGAAAGCCGGTTCGGTGACAAGCTGACAGACCCACCACACAAATATGAGCATTGATTCTGTTTCTTTCCCGCTCTTTTCTCATAGTATTACTTTCTTACAAAACAGGGGTCATACATTGTATGGTTTTGAATCGTACTTCACGTACTGTTTTATAAACTTATCAGTGTGCAGGGCATTTGGGAAGTGAACCAGCCGATGGGAGTTGTCTTCTTTGTTTCTTTGTTTTGTTTTAAGTTTTCAGCTTTTTGTTCAGTGAGAGAAATGCGTAAGAGAGTGAGGACCCTATCTAAAAGAGTGCGAAATCGGGATTCATGCCGAGCACCGGGAGTCAACCACGTGGAGGAGCAGACCAGAGAGCATGGGCAGGGCCCGAAGGCACAGGGGCAGCAGGCGGTCAAGGGAAGAAGGGAAAAAGGGCCAGGCCAGTGTCTATAGGTCTCCCTCTCTGTGTCTCTGTCTCTAAATTAATAAAAAATTAAAATCCCAAAACATCTTTATTATTATGATTATTTGACAGGCAGAGTTAGACAGTGAGAGAGAGAGAGAGAGAGAGGTCTTCCTTCCGTTGGTTCACCCCCCAAATGGCCACTACGGCTGGCACACTGCGCCGATCCGAAGACAGGAGCCAGGTGCTTCCTCCTGGTCTCCCATGTGGGTGCAGGGGCCCAAGCACTTGGGCCATCCTCCACTGCACTCCCGGGCCATAGCAGAGAGCTGGACTGGAAGAGGAGCAACTGGGACTAGAACCCGGTGCACATATGGGATGCCGGCGCCGCAGGCAGAGGATTAACCAAGTGAGCCACGGCGTCGGCCCCTCATTTTTCAAATTACATAATGCTCCCTCACATGGGTATGCCCTAACCTGTTTAACCCATCTCCTTCTGTTGGAACTGTATCTTGCCGCCAGTGTTTCTCCATCTCTATGCATATGTATATATCTTATACACATACATGTATCTGTGTGTATAGGTATTGTGTATTCTATACATACATACACATGTGTGTACCATACATGTGTGCACATGTGTGTTTATACATGGATGCATGCATGTGTATATGTGTGCACTATACACATACACGTGTGTGAAAATATTTCCGTGCACATGCATGTGTATAGATATATTTGTGTATTTTGCATATACATGCATGTGTACATGTGTGTTCTCTACATATATGCACATGTGTATGAATGTATTTATGCATATACATATACACGTGTGTATACGTGTGTTTTCTATATGCACATGTGTATGTGTGTGCACACACTTTATACGCCTGTGCATTTATCTTTTTATGCGGTAGTTATCCTCACGCATCACTGGCGAGCTGGGCTGTGTGACCTGGGGTGGCTCTCACCCGCGGTGACCGGGCCGTGTTGCCGAGTGCTGGCGCTCGAGTCCCTGCAGGATCCGCCTCAGCGTGGCTTCCCCGTGGGGAGTGTCGCTGCTTCCTTCTCTCTGCTTTTCACGCTGGCGGTTTTTTAAAGATTTACTCGTTTATTTGAAAGAATGATCAACATAGAAGGGGGGGGAGTCTTCCATCAGCTGGCGCACCGCCCAAATGACCGCAGCAGCCAGGTCTGGGCCAGGGACTCCATGTGGCTCTCTCACACCTGCCCTGCCCCTCAGGAAGCTTGTGTGGAGGACGGACCCAGGACTTGAACCCAGGTGTTCCAGTATGAGATGCAGCATCCCACGTGGCAGCTTAACAGCTGCACCAAATGCCTGCCACTGAGAGGCTGTTCTTTTTAAAAGATTTTTTTTTATTTATTTGAAAGAGTTCAGAGAAGGTAGAGAGAGAGAGAGAGAGAGAGAGAGAGAGAGAGAGGTCTTCCATAAACTGATTGACTCCCCAGATGGCCGCAATGGCCAGAGCTGTGCCAATCTGAAGCCGGAGCCCAGAGCTTCTTCCTGGTCTCCCATGCAGGTGCAGGGGCCCAAGCACTTGGGTCATCTGCTGCTGCTTTCTCAGGCCACAGCAGGAAGCTGGATTGGAAGTGGAGCAGCTGGGACTTGAACGCCACCCGTGTGGGAAGCCAGTGCTGCAGGCTGGGGCTTTACCCCACTGTGCCACAGCTCCGGCCCCTTGGCTGCAGGCTGGGGCTTCACCCCACTGTGCCACAGCGCCGGCCCCTTGGCTGCAGGCTGGGGCTTCACCCCACTGTGCCACAGCGCCGGCCCCTTGGCTGCAGGCTGGGGCTTCACCCCACTGTGCCACAGCGCCGGCCCCTTGGCTGCTTTAAAGCACAGACTGTGGCACAGTGGGGTGAGCTGCCTTGGCTTGCTGCTACCCCACCCCCCATCCAGTTTCGTGCTCATGTGGCGGGGAAGGCAGTGGGTGATGGCTCAAGTGCTGGGGTCCCTGCCACCCCTGCGGGAGACCAGAATGGAGCTCCTGGCTCCTGATTCCACCTGGCCCAGCTCTGGCTGTTGTGGTCATTTGGGGAGTGAACCAGGAGATGGAAGATCAGTATCTCTCTGTCTCTCTCTCCCCTCTCTCCCCCATCTTTAAATAAACTATGGGGCCAGCATTGTGCTCGGGCCCCTGCACCTATGTGGGAGACCCGGAGGAAGCTCCTGGCTCCTGCCCTCAGATCCACTGAGCTCTGGCTGTTGCAGCCATTTGGGAGTGAACCAGCAGATGGAAGGCCTCTCTCTCTCCCTTTGTAACTCTATCTCTCAAATAAATAAAATCTTTAAATAAATTAATTAACTATAGATTACTGGCCACTATTGGAAACAAAATAAAAAATTGATGGAAATTATTACAAAGAGAAATTAGATTAGAGATGGAAATTTCCAACCTTAGAAATACCTGATATTTCAAATTAATGATGGTAATTTTAGCCAATTTGTCTTTAAGTATTTTTAAAGGAAATGTAACAAGTATAAACCTATCAACAAAAGCAAAGCCTCCAATTCTCAAATATAATAAATAATGCAGGTGTTTTAGCTAAATCATTGTACACCATTCCTTTTTTGTTCCTGGGTGGTTTTTGGAAGCTCGGACTCCTTTTCCTAAACAAAGTGGGCGTGCTCATGACTAATCTCTGAGTCATGCCTTGGGACCAGCTTTGTGGCACGCAGGGTAAACTGCAGCTTGCAAGGCCAGCACGCCGTATCGGCGCTGGTTAAGTCCCGCTGCTCTGCCTGTGGTCAGAGCTGCCCCCGAGGGAGTGGGCCCAGCGCACCGGGCTGTCAGCCTCCCACAGGAAGGGCTCGGGGTGGGGGTGGGGGGGCAGTCCCAGCTGTGAAAAGTGGGCCATGTGCCCCTCGCCTCCTGCCTCCCTCTCCCAGGCCGGGTTTCACTCTGAACCTCTGTCGCCTTCTCTGTGCAGCTGGAGAGGTCGTTCAAGTTCATGAGAGAGGCGGAGGACCAGCTGAAGGCCATCCCCCAGTTCTGCTTCCCCGACGCCAAGGACTGGGCTCCTGTGCAGCAGTTCACCAGGTGCGTGCTCACGGCTCCCCTCTCTCTGGGCTGGGGGTGCAGGCTTGGGTAGCGCCCTGCCCATGTGCCTGGGAAGGCAGTGGAAGTTGGCCCAAGTGCTTGGGTCCCTGCCCCTATGTGGGAGACACGGAAGAAGCTCCTGGCTCCTGACTTCGGCCTGGACAGCCCTGGCCACTGCGGCCATCTGGGGAGTGAACCAGCGATGGAAGAGCAATCTCTCCTCTCTGTAACTCTGACTTTCCTATACATAAATTAATCCTTAAAAAAGGATCAGAGGCCAACCCCAGGAGTCCATTCTGCCCTTGAGCCATGCTGGTGGGACCCCGGCCCAGAGATTGGCCAGCCCGCCCGCCCAGTGTCGGGTCCGTCTGCCTGGTGAGTTTATCTGAGGCTAGCTGGGGATGTGCTGCCGGTCTCCGTCTTCATCCAAGGCCCTCACACGCTCCCTGGGCAGCCTGGGCACCTGCCCCTGGGGTGCGGCTGGTTCAGCTTTCTGCTGTCGGCCCCTTGCTAGGTCCCAGCGTTGCTATTGGCTGCTGTCTCAGCATTTGACCCCACGCAGTAGGCCGCACATCCTAGGGGTCTGAGGGCCGGTGGTCGCTAAGCCTCCTGCAAGAGCCAGAGCTGCACCAGGGGCTGTCCCCAGAGGGGTCCGGGCGCTCTGAGGCTCTCAGCCTCGTCCCAGATCCGCACAGCCGCCTCACCCTGCAGCTCCCCAAGGCAGCTCCTCGGCCACAGACAGGAGTGACCACTGGGCTGTGTGCCATGGGCTGGCCCAGGCGATGGAATTGGCAAGGGCTCGGGGCAGAAAAGGTCTCCCCCCAACCCGTTCCCCTCCAGACATTGGGCCCTGTTAGATCCCGGCTCCCTGCCCGTCACCCCAAACCTACCTGCAGGTATCAGCCCCGGCTCCCTGCCTGTCACCCCGAAGCTATCTGCAGGCGCCGGCGTCTCAGCGCAGAGGGACAGGCTGCCCGCGCAGCCGCCCACTGCACCCTGACGCAGGTCTGTTTCCACACACAGTGAAACGTTCTCCTTTGTCCTAACCGGAGAGGATGGGAGCAGAAGGTTCGGGTACTGCCGCAGGCTGCTGGTGAGTGCGCTCGCCCGCCGGTCCCAGCCACGCCCGGCTGCTGGCTCTCGGCTCCCCCTCACCGGGGTACATGGGAGGGAGCAGGAGATGTGGCAGGTGACCCTGGCTGGTGAGAACCACGGAGAAAGATTGGGGTGCCCACGAGAGCCTCCCGGGCAAGTGAGAATCACGTCTGTTCTGACGGAAGCGTTCTTCCCACCTCTGCTTAGCCCAGATAGACCCTGGTCGCTTGGAGGGAGCATTGAGAGCAGGTGCTGACGAGAGGAGAGTGGAGCGGTCACCTGCAAAAGTCAGCACTCCAGTGAGGTGCTCGCGCTCAGACATTGAGGCCCGGTCCTCACTCAGGAACCGCTGAGCTCAAGCCAGCCCTGGGCCCGTGCCTTAGAAAAATCTTCATGACCATTTGCACTGCAGGTGTATTTCAGTCTTTGAAATAGGCTGGGGTGGGGGGGATAGGTTTAAAAAATTTGGAGTCCACTTTACCATGTGGCACATAATAAGTGTTCAATAAAAAGTTCTTAATTAGCGAATAAACAGTGTAATTACTGAATGATTGAAAAAGTTAAGCAGGATAATTTTATTGATCAAATTAAAGTATTAAAATTGATTTCCCTTTCAGTTTGAAAATTAGAAAAAATTTTTAGAAAAAAAGGTTAGCTTAGGAGGCCAGTGCTGTGGTGTATGTAGCAGGTTAAGCCTCCGCCTGCAGCACCAGCATCCCATATAGACACCGGTTCAAGTCCCAGCTGCTCCACTTCTTATTTATTTTTTTTTTATTTTTATTTTTTTTTTATTTTTGACAGGCAGAGTGGACAGTGAGAGAGAGACAGAGAGAAAGGTCTTCCTTTGCCGTTGGTTCACCCTCCAATGGCCGCCGCAGTAGCGCGCTGCGGCCGGCGCACCGCGCTGTTCCGATGGCAGGAGCCAGGTGCTTATCCTGGTCTCCCCTGGGGTGCAGAGCCCAAACACTTGGGCCATCCTCCACTGCACTCCCTGGCCACAGCAGAGAGCTGGCCTGGAAGAGGGGCAACCGGGACAGGATCGGTGCCCCAACCGGGACTAGAACCCGGTGTGCCAGCGCCGCAAGGCGGAGGATTAGCCTGTTGAGCCACGGCGCCGGCCAACCAGCTGCTCCACTTCTAATCCAGCTCCCTGCTGGTGCGCTTGGGAGAGCAGCGGAGGGTGGCTCAAGTGCTTGGGCCCCTGCACCCACGTGGGGGACCCAGAAGAAGCTCCTGGCTCCTGGCCAGATTGGCCCGGCTCTAGCTGTTGCTGCCATCTGGGGAGTGAACCAGCAGATAGAAGACCTCTCTCTCTGTCTCTCCCTGTCTCTGTAACCCTGTCTCTTAAATAAATAAATAAATCTTAAAAAAAAAAAAAAAAAAAGGTTAGCTTGAAAGATCTTCAGAAGTGGCTTCTCCAGAATTTCGCTGTGACGAGCACGTGTAGCCCGAGTGAGTGTCGGTAGGAGCTGCGGTGATTCGAGTAAGCAGGCCGGGCTCCTTTCCTGATGGCGTTGACCCACCATGTGCACCGCGATCTTTATTTGAGCACCGGAAGTGCTTTCCCGCTGCGAGATGGCAGGTGGCAGTTGCTTTCTTGCTACTCTGGCGTCCTGAAACACGTGGCCACGATAGTCTCAAAAATACTGAGGTCAACAATGAACCCAAACCCAAAAGCCTTCTTAATGCGTACTTTACCACTGTAATGGTGTCGGGGTGCTGTAGCATGGTGCGTGGACAAACCGTGGAGCTCAGCGGAATGCTGAGTGGTAGAAGCCCGGCACAGAGGAGCACCTAGCGTGGGATTTCAGCGGCAGGGCCCGCAGGTCCATCTAGGGCAAGGTCACGGGGACCCCGAAGAGGTCTCAGGCTAGCGGGGGCCCTGGGCTCCTGGTGTCGGTGTGTTTCTTCTTCTAGGGGCCGCTTTGTGAAACAGTGATTTGTGTGCTTTTCTATCTGTATTTTCTTAAAAGATCCGGGAGAACTGTGAAATAGATGCCTCTCCCACTTGATAGCAGAAAACATTTGCTTCCCTTCTTCCCTGAGATGTCCACACTCCTGATTCCTGTGTTTTTCCTCCCAAAGCCTGGAGGCAAAGGGAAGCGTCTGCCCGAGGTCTACTGCATCGTGAGCCGCCTGGGGTGCTTCAGCCTCTTCTCTAAGGTGAGGGGGGGAGGGGAGGGGAGGCTCCAGGAGGCTGGGGGAGGGGAGGGGAGGCGGGGCTCCAGGAAGCTGGGGGAGGGGAGGGGAGGTGGGGCTCCAGGAGACCCAGGCGACACCCCCCCCCCAGTACTTCCTGTTTTCCTAACCATTTCTTCTACTCTCCTCTGTTCTCCTGATTGGCTCAGGAGATAAGGGTTGGGGGAGGGCCAGGCCCAGGGAGTTGGGGAGGGGAGGAGAGAACTTAGTTGGCAATGGTGTGTGGGGGGGGAGAAGTTGCAAAGGGTCCTCTGAGAATATTCCAAGTGTTTCATTCTCCATCTTATACGCATTGTCTTCTGTCATACTAGCCTTTGCTGGGGCAGGGGTGGGGGAGAGGCGGGGCTCCAGGAGGCAGGGGGAGGGGAGGGGAGGGCAGGTGGGGTGAACCAGGGTACTTTGAGCAGTTCATGGGAAAATGGAATTAAAAGGTAAGTTTAGGGCTACATGCATGGCCGGGTGGTTCAGACACCACCTGGGATGCCCGCGTCCCCAGCTGTGGTGCTCGGTCCGAGCTCTGCTTCCCAGCCAGCTTCCTGCTGGAGTGCGGCTTCGGAGGCTGCAGGTAACAGCTCGGGTGCTCGGCTCCCTGCCACCCACGTGGGGCCCGAGTGGGACTCCTGGCTCCCGGCTCCCTGCCACCCACGTGGGACCCGAGTGGGACTCCTGGCTCCCGGCTCCCTGCCACCCACGTGGGGCCCGAGTGGGACTCCTGGCTCCCGGCTCCCTGCCACCCACGTGGGGCCCGAGTGGGACTCCTGGCTCCCGGCTCCCACCCAGCCCAGCCTTGCTATTGTGAGCTTATTAGAAGTGAGCCAGGAGATGGACGATCTCTCCCCTACACACCCCCCTCACTCTGCCTTACGAGTATTTTAAGATATTTTTATTGCAAAAAATTTTTAAATCCATGTACTTTTCATGATCTGTATTTTCTATGACCTTTGGAAAAATTACTTTTATGTACTTGAGAGTCAGCGAGAGAGAGCTCCCATCCACCAGTCTCACCACAATGCCCAGAGCAGCTGGAGCTGGGAACTGGGAATTCAGGTTGTCTCCACCGTGCCCACCCCTGCTCTGGGAGACAGGAGAGCAGGTGTGGAGCCCTCACCGTGCCCACCCCTGCTCTGGGAGACAGGACAGCAGGTGTGGAGCCCTCACCCATGCCCACCCCTGCTCTGGGAGACAGGACAGCAGGTGTGGAGCCCTCACCCACACCTACCCCTGCTCTGGGAGACGGGAGAGCAGGTGTGGAGCCCTCACCCACACCTACCCCTGCTCTGGGAGACGGGAGAGCAGGTGTGGAGCCCTCACCGTGCCCACCCCTGCTCTGGGAGATGGGACAGCAGGTGTGGAGCCCTCACCCATGCCCACCCCTGCTCTGGGAGACGGGAGAGCAGGTGTGGAGCCCTCACCCATGCCCACGCCTGCTCTGGGAGACGGGACAGCAGGTTGTGGAGCCCTCACCGTGCCCACCCCTGCTCTGGGAGACGGGAGAGCAGGTGTGGAGCCCTCACCCATGCCCACGCCTGCTCTGGGAGACAGGACAGCAGGTGTGGAGCCCTCATCCACACCTACCCCTGCTCTGGGAGACGGGAGAACAGGTGCTGGAGCCCTCACCGTGCCCACCCCTGCTCTGGGAGACGAGAAAGCAGGTGCTGGAGCCCTCAGTGAGGCCTGCTGGGTCTGCACTCGCAGGAGGCTGGAGGCGGGCAGTGAGCTGGGATGGAACGCAGGCCCTGCAGTATAGGATGCAGGCGTCCTCAGAGACCAGGCGTCCCCTCTATGAACTTCCTGAAGACCCCTGTGTTGTCTGTGTGTTTGTGTTACGTGTACATAAGAATCATTATGTATTGGTACTCTACATTTATTGAAATATTAATGTAATTTATTCTTTTCCTGAAAATGAGCCATTATATCAAGACATGAGAATTGCCGTGTTGAATTGGCCCATCTGTTACAGAAACCTGGGCTGGGAAAACTCCCTCCATCCGACAGGCACAGGGACAGTGGAGGATCAAGCAGTTTATTATGCCTGCGGGCTCAGCTGGAATCATTTCCCGAGAACTGAGTGGCAATGCCAGGTTTCTTACAATATTTGTAGGTTCATCGGCGTCACACCTTAGCCGTTACAGCATCGGTGGGTTTAAACTGCAGCCTGCGTGACCTAGGACCACACTTCCAGTGGTCATGGGCCTGGTGTGTTTGTAGAAGAGATGCCAGGGGCAGATTTGTTAGGACAGATGTATGGCTGGGGAGGAGGGGCCCACTTTTCTTTCTCTGTGGCCATATTTCCTCTACACATCCAGCCCCGCATTCCTGATGGGGGTCGGGGGACATAGAGAATTCCTAGGCTGTGTGATGCCAGTCAGAGAGGGCTTCCTCCCACATCCGTGTGCTGTGTCAGTCCAGCAGGAGCCCCCAGCCCATAGACTTACTCTATTTTTTAAAATATTTATTTATTTATTTGAAAGAACTACACAGAGAAGGGGAGGCAGAGAGAGAGGTCTTCCATCCACTGGTTCACTCCTCAATTGGCTGCAACAGCTGGAGCTGCACCGATCCGAAGCCAGAAGCCAGGATCTTCTTCCAGGTCTCCCACATGGGTGCAGGGGCCCAAGGACTTGGGCCATCTTCCGCTGCTTTCCCAGGCCATAGCAGAGAGCTGGATCAGAAGTGGAGCAGCCAGGACTCAAACCAGCACCCATATGGGATGCCGGCACTGCAGGTGGCGGCTTTCCGCACTATGCCACAGCGCCAGCCCCCATCCACTCACTAAATCCTTCTTGGCTATCTGTTTCCGTCTGGGCTTTCTGTTGGAGAATGCAAATCCCTGTGTGTACTGTCCACGGCTGTTCAGCATCACTTCTAAGAACATTCCTCCCCCTGAACTCAGAGCCGTCCTCAGCCTCCGTGGTCCTGACCTTGGTCCTTCCTGCCGGTCTGTTGGAAGAATGCATGCAGTCAGTGTCACCTGAGACGGGGTCTCACCCCCACTGCCCCCGGGGTGCAGATCGGTTCACGTTCAGGTTGTAGCATGGTTTACGTTACCGCTCAGGCCAGTCTTCCTCCTGGGTTTGTTCAAACATGAAGTCGGGGGGGGGGGGGGGAGAGTGCTTCTGGAAAGTGAGAAGTGAGACGGCACCTGGGAAGGAGTCCAGCTCCTGGGGGAGGCTTCGGAGCTTACAGAAACTTCATTTCTAGGTCCCGGGGACCTGCTCACGTACCTAGGTGACGGCTAGTCCCGCGCTCTCATGTCTGTTTCTGATCAGGGATGTCGTAGGCGTGTGCTAGGAGGGCAGCGACATCTCGGGCTAATCGATGCCAGCCCTGGAGCTGTTTCGGGTGTGGGACGAGGACGGCCGATGGCACGTCGTCCTTTAGAGGCACAGAGCAGCTCTGTGAGTCCCTGGAGGGCGGGCAGCAGGGTAGCTGCTGCTCCGGCTGTGCTGCGCGGCCACCTGGAGGCTCCGTGCGGCCACTGTCTGTCCTCCCAGATGTGCAGGCCAGCTGTGGCTGCTCCGCTGGGCTCCCCGAAGTCGCGAGCAGGCTGGGCTCGGCTGCTGGGCTGGCTGGTCTCTGCGCTAGGCTGCAGGTCTGGGCCGGGCTCTGGTGCCCGTGTCTGTCATCCTCGGACAGTGAGCTGGCGCACGCTTGCTCACCTCGTGCTGCCGGCGGAGGTTCAAGGGAGTTAGAACAGGAAAGGGGCCACCGTGGCCGGGACCTGGAGCTGGGCGAGCCACCCGTGCCGCACACCAGCCCGGCGCTGTGTGATCTGTTCTGCGGTACTGCTTCCCCAACTGTCATTTTTAGACATGTTTCCCTAATTCTGGCCCCGAGAGTCTTAATTTTGTGTCACATTATTTGCCCGTGCTAAAGAGTACGTAGCAGAACGTGCCTTCTGACAGCTCAGTGGCATTAACGCGTTCACACAGTGATGCTGCCAAACGTTCTCGTCCGCCCACACGGGGACTGCACCTTTCCACAGCCACTCTGCTCCCCTCCCCTAGCTGCTGGCCGGCGCCGCTCCGCCTAAGTGGAATCACTTTTGTGTCTGGCTCGTGTCCCCAGGGCTCACCCGTGTCGCAGCGTGTGTCAGAATCTGTTGTCAGGGTGAGCAGCGTTCCGCCGTGTGTGTGTGGCACGTGTGTGTGTGTGTCTGCCCTCTTACCCTGATGGACATCCGGACTGTCCGCACCTCTCGGTTACGTGAGCGTGGGTGCCGGTTCAAGCCCACGTGTCAGTTCTTTCAGGCGTGTCCCCAGAACTGGAGCTGCTGGGTCAAAGGGTAACTCTGCAGTGATTTTTTGAGGCACGTTCATACGGCCTTTTGAATTTTAATAAATTTTATTTAGCCCAGTCCATTCAGAATATTGTTATTTCAATATGTAATTAATATGAAAAGTTGTTGAGATATTTTGCCTCCTTCATTTTGTATTTTGAAATTCAGCGACTATATGTAGGACAAATCCCCGTTCAGACTACCCGTACTTCGGGGGCGCAGTAGCCACATGTGGCGCTGCTACAGACGGCGTTGTTATCTGGACTGTGATGGACAGCTAGATGGAAGACGCATTTGGATTTTGAGTGACAGCTTTCCTGAGCTGTGGTCCACCTGTGCAGCCCCTCATGGAGGGCTGAGGCTCCTGTGGCTTTAGTGCATCCACAGAGCTGACCTCCACAGCCTCAGAGCGTCTTCCTCACCCCGGTGAGGAACCCAGACCTGTCTTCCTGCGAGTCCTGAGCCCACTTCCGGTCTACTCTATGCCGTGGATTTACCCTTCCCGGCTGTCTCGGCTACACGGAGTCAGAGTGTGTGGCCTTGTGCGTCCGGCCCGGCCCTCGGCGCCGTGTGTTTCCAAGCTCACCCATGGTGCCCCGTCCCTTTCTGTGACCGCGTCGGGTCCCCCTGTGCGGCTGTGGCACGTCTGGTTTCTCCTGCCGTCAGTCCGTGGGCGCCTGGGCTGTGCCTGCTCTCTGTCTGCTGCCTGCAGTGGTCTGTTTTCCTTCCCCATGGGTCCGTACTGGGTGTGCCGTGTGCTGGGCCATGCGGTACCGCGGTGTCTAGCCTTCTGAGGACCCGCCAGACTATTATCCAAGGTGGCTTCCCTGTTTTCCGTTCCTGCCAGCAGCGACCGAGAGATCCAGTTTCTCCGCGTCCTTGCCAATGCCTGCTCTTACCGTTTTCTTAGCGCCATCCTCAGGGGCCTGAATGGGGTCCCTCATGGCTGTCACCTGCATTTCCTGGAGGCTGGCCCCCAGAGAAGCCGTCTTGACTGTTTATGTATCATGCCCCTTAGAGAGATGCAAACTGTTACAATGTCACTGTCTTCACATACCGGCCCCCAGGAACCAGTTTCCGCACGCTTGGGGTCGCTCCCCTGCAGAATGGGGGTGGGGCACGGGTGGGAGGAGAGCAGGGGCAGGTGCGCCTGGCAGGCATGGTGGCCCGCTGTGCCCCCCCTTCCCCGAAGCTGAGCTGCTTCTCTGACCTCGCAGATCCTGGACGAGGTGGAGAAGCGACGCGGCATCTCCCCGGCCCTGGTGCAGCCCCTCATGAGGAGCGTCATGGAAGCCCCCTTCCCAGCCCTGGGCAAGACCATCGTCGTGAAGAACTTCCTGCCTGGCTCAGGGACCGAGGTCAGCCGCTGGTTCCCTCCCTGACAGCCCAGCCGGGGATGGGGGGAGGCTGGCTTTCAGTGGGACATCACACCCAGCAGTGTCCCCTCCCGGCCCCAGATCACCGCTCACAAGCCCCACCCTCAGTGGGACCTGTCGGGCCCGGGGTTCTGCCCGGAAAGCAGCCCTCGAGGACCAGGCCACACACGTGGCAGCCCTTTGCCTGCTGTTGGCCCTGAGAGGCAGGAACTTGCCCTGAACATCGTTAGTTTTTCTGGTTTGGGTTTGTGTTTGTTTCTCTTTTTTTTAAGATTTATTTATTTACCTGAAAGGCAGAGTGAGTGGCAGAAGTAGATACAGAGAGCTTCCATCTGCTGGTTCACTCCCGAAACGGCTACAACAGCCCGGGCTGGGCCAGGGTGGAGCCAGGAGCTCCATCTGGGTCTCCCACGTGGGTGCAAGGGCCCAGGGACTTGAGCCGTCTCCTGCTGCTTTCCCAGGCGCAGTAGCAGGGAGCTGGATCGGAAGTGGAGCAGCCGGGATGGAATCGCACTCTGATATGGGATGCTGACATCGCAGGTGGCTTAGCCCATTGTGTCCTTAGCTTTTATGAACAGCTACTGTGCATAAATTGGACCCATTTGCATTCGGGGTCTGCATCATCACTACAGCTTTAGGATCTAAAACATCCCTTGCCGGGATGGCAGGGCCAGGTACGATGTTTCACTCCAGACTTCGAAGCCTGCCCTCCTTCCTGGACTGTGGTTCATCCTCCCCGTTCCCTCCACGCCCTCCACGTAGATCCCAGTCAGCCTCGAGTCTAGTTCCAAAGGGCTCAGAAAGCCAGGTCACCTCTGTAGGCTCAGGAGGGGGGACTTCCTGGAACCACCCAGTGTCACAGCACAGAGAGCAGTTGTGGCTGGAGAACCTGAAACCGCCCCAGGCCAGCTGCAGGTGGAGGCCAGCTGCAGGTAGCATGGCCACGGAGAAGGGGCAGCGAGGATGGGAGTGGGCCCTGCTGGGAGGAGGCGGGGCGGGGGCACTGGGCAGGTGCGGTGCAGAGTCAGATCTCATCTGCTCACCTGGTTAAAGAGAAAGACGTGCTCACGGCAGCAGCCTGAGATGAACTGGGGAACACTTTGGTGTGAAATGAGGAGATGGGGCCGCTGAGGACGTCTTCAGAAAGTGATGGGAACGGGGTCGGGAGCCGTAAGAAACGCCTTCTGGAGAGACTGGGTCTTGGGAGTGCTGCTCCGTCAGAGCCTGTGCGTCCCTCCCGCCGGGGGAGGAATGTCCAGCCCCCCGCCCCCCAGCCCCATAAGGCCTGCAGAATCGTTTGTTCTGCCCTGCCAAGGCAGCCTCAGGTAGGCCGACTCAAAGTTTAATAGATCTACAGCAGGCTAATTTTTTTTGTTTAATATTCATCTGTTTATTTGAAAGGCAGAGTTACAGAGAGAGGGAGAGACAGAGAAAGAGATCTTCCATCCGCTGGTTCACTCCCAAAATGACCACAGTGGCCGGAGTTGGGCTGATCAGAAGCCAGCAGCCAGGAGCTTCTTCCGGGTCTCCCACGTGGGTGCAGGAGCCCAAGGACTTGGGCCATCCTCCACTGCTTTCCCTGGTGCGTTAGCAGGGAGCTGGGTTAGAAGTGGAGCAGCTGGGACTTGAACCAGCACCCATATGGGACACCAGCACACGAGCAGCAGCCTTACCCACTGCGCCACAGTGCCAGCCCCAGCGGGCTAGTTTAAGTTGATAATTTGTATGGCACACAGATGACGTTAGAAATAAACCAGCTGGCCTTGGCAGGAGAAGGGTTCCCCATCCCTGGGATCCTCGTGGAATTCCCTGAGGGGGAGTGAGGAGCCCAGGTACACCCAGGCCCCAGAGAGCCTCCTGAACGCTCTGAGCCCACAGCACTGCCCCGCCCTGCTGGCTCCTCCCCTCCGTCCTGGCCTTCCCCAGCCTCCTGGGATCCCTTCGCCAGTCTTTTTCTTTTGATGGGTCTTGCCCCCTCCCCACCTCATGGCTGCCCCGTCGCCCAGCAGGTGATCGAGCTGTGCCGCCCGCTGGACTCCCGGCTGGAACACGTGGATTTCCAGTCTCTGTTCTCGTCTCTGAGCGTCCGCCACCTGCTCTGTGTGTTCGCCTCGCTGCTCCTGGAGAGGAGGGTCATCTTCATTGCAGACAAGCTCAGGTACCAGCCCGGCTGCTCCGCCTGGCGGTCGGGGGTGAAGGTGCAGGGCCTGTGAGGATGCGCGGGGAACTCAGGCTGGGGTTGTAAGGCGAGGCCATGGGCCCTCCCCGCTGGGCGCTTTCCGCATGCTGCTGCAGGGAGCAGAGAGGCGCCATGTTGTTGGGAGCAGCAGGTTCTGCACACCCAGGGAGGACACTCACTCCCTGAGCGAGCGCCGGGACTGAGAGCAGGCAGGGGCGGAGCAGCCACCGCAGGAGCAGAGAGGGGCACAGGGGACAGGGCCAGCCCAGGAGGGCTGATGGCCATGCCAGAAGGTGCACACTCAGCCCCGAGGCATCCACCTCCCCCTGGTGACCAAAATAAACCGCACGTAACCATATTCCTGTGCCCAGCGCCGGTAGGATGCCACCCACGTCCCAGCAGTCCCATTCAGTGACCTTGCAAAGGCCGGATCAGAGACCAGAAGAGCTCCAGAAAGAGACTCCAGTAGGGATTTGGGTAAATTCTGAGCTTTTCAAAAAAAGCGAAGAATTCCTTGCATTGCCATCATTTTAAAATACTGACTCAGGGCCGCCCGGCTTTGGAACCCAGGGCCCAGATGTGTGAGTGGTGTGGGGAGATGCGCGAGGCCTGGGGCCAGCCGGCTGGCAGAGGCAGAGCAGGCCACCTGTGGAGTCCATCTGGCACAAACAAGTGCCAAGACCGGAGACGCCTAAGCAGTGTGGTCTGCAGAGGAAATAAAGTAGATCCCGAACCGTGGAAAAGAGGAGGAAGCGGGGTGGGGGAGGGTGGAGTGTGTCCACGTGGAATCCCTGGGTGGGGGTGTGGTGGGCGCCGTGGCCGGCCCTCCCTGTGGCCACAGCCCATCTGCTCACCTCTGTGGACAGCGGCCATGTGGCTGTTTCCCGCCCGCCCTGCCCTGTGTTCAGTGCCTACTGCACTCCCCCGTGGGCTGGTGTCCGCTCAGGAAGGGGGCCTGTGGGTGAGCCCACGGCTGTGCAGGGCGCTGGGCAGCGCGCCAGGCTCCGGGGCCTGGAGGCTGAGGCTGAGTGACAGCCCTGCAGCCAGCAGCGTCGGGTTTCATGGGCACCGCAGCAGTGCAAAGCCCCGCGGCCCCTGCTTCCAGGCTTGCGCTTGGGGGAGGGGCGAGCGCTGGGCTTGGGAGGAGGTGGCAGCCAGACGGGCCTGCCTAGTGCCAGCCGGAGTGCAGCTGGGGGACAGACAGCCCCTGGAGAGCCTGCTTCTGGGGTGAAGATGTGGGACTTGGAGAGCACCCAGCCTGACAGCCTGGGAAGATGGGTGCGGCTGGCGAGGAGGGGCCAGCCTTGGGGGGGCACCGCCCCCTGCCACCCCATCCCAGGCCGCCTCCAGGGCGGAGGAGGGCTGAGTCTCATCTAGTGTTTTGGGCAAAGTACAGCAAAAGCCAAGGTAGGAACGGAGAGGGGGAGTGCGGCCTCGTCAAAGACAGTGTCCCTCACGCAGGGAGGCGACAGCAGGCTCGGGCCAGAGGACACCTGGGAACGCAGGCTGCAGAGGCGGCGGCTGGGGGGCACAGGACCACCTCGCCCTTTCCCCTCCCCCCAGCGGACCACCTGGTGGGGGGCCCTCCCCCGCAGACCACCTCGCCCAGGGTCTCAGGGGTTGGCAGTTCAGACGCTGGCTCAGCTCCTATGGAGCTTCTGCGCCAAGGGGCAGGAGTGACCCCCTGTGGGGAGCAGCTGGGCCTCAGTGAGTCCCCGACCCGGGGTAGCTCTGTGGAGTAGATGGGCAGCCCACATGGTCTGCCTGGCAGTGTGGTGGACTCTCCATCCTCTGCCTATGGAGATTCAGTCTTCTCTGGGGTCAGCCACCAGTGTGGCCACCGGCGTCCCCCCTGTACCGTGGGCTCGTGTCACCCGTCACCTGTGTTGCAGCAGCAGCCAGCTGGTGGCTGGCTACTGAGACGGCAGGGGTGTGGGGAGCCGTGCCTGTGTGCAGAGCGCCTTGATTGCGTTGTTTGGGCACACAGGTGCCCCTCTCATCACACAGGGGGGTTCTGCTGGAGCAGGGAGGAGCCCTGTGCGTCCCGATTGCTGGGCATCATGGGGCCCAGCTCAGCTGCACTTGGTCCCCTCGTGGCTCTGACCCTCTGCAGCCAAGTCTGGCTTTTCTCTTTCTTTATTTCTCCCTCCCCCTTTCTCTCTCTCTCTCTCTCTCTCTCTCTCTCTCTCTTTCTTTTCATTTATTTATTTGAAAGGCAGAGTTAGAGGGAGGGAGAGAGGGAGGGAGGGACAGAGATACAGACATAGACCTTCTATCCGTTAGTTGATACCACTAGTGGCCATAAAGACCAGGCTGAACCCAGGAGCTTCTTTTGGGTCTCTCACATGGGTGCAGGGGCCCAGCGACTTGGGCCATCCTCCACTGCTTTTCCAGGCCATAGCAGCGAGCTGGATCAGAAGTGGAGCAGGGACTGGCACTGTGGCACAGCAGGTTAAACTTCCACCTATGACACTGCCATCCCATAGAGGTGCCGGTTCAAGACCCAACTGCTCCACTTCTGACCCAGCTCCCTGCTAATGTGCCTGGAAAAGTGGTGAAAGATGGCCCAAGTCCCTGGGCTCCTGCCATTTGGGGAGTAAACCAGCAGGTTGAAGGTGTCCTTTCTCTCTCTCCCTCTCCCTCTCCCTCTCCCTCCCCTTCTCTCTCCCTCCCTCTCCCCCTCTCCCTCTCCCTCTCCCTCTCTCTCCCTCCCTCTCCCTCTCCCTCTCTCTCCCTCCCCCTCCCTCTCCCTCTCCCTCCCTCCCCCTCTCCCTCTCCCTCCCTCTCCCTCTCCCTCTCCCTCCCTCCCCCTCTCCCTCTCCCTCTGCCTCTGTCTCCCTCCCTCTCCCTCTCCCTCCCCCTCCCTCTCTCTCTCCCTCTCTCTCTCTCCCCCCTCTCTTTCTCTCTCTTTTCTTTCTCTGTCTTCCTCTCTCTGTAACTCTGTCTTTCAAATAAGTAGAAAAATAAATCTAAAAAAAGAAGTGTGCTGGCTCTGCAGGGGTGGCTTAACCCTCTGTGCCCTGGTGCAGCCATTACCCTCTTGTCCGACTTCCCCCAAGGGCAGTGCGCTTGTCCTGCAGGAGCCTGGCGGATACCACAAGGCACAGGGCGGTTCCGCCTTGGTGCTCAAGGAAGCAGATCCCAGAGGGGCCGCCTCGCTCCTGAGTGGACCATGTGGGAGCCAGCCAGGCCCCTGCGGTCCGCGAGGCCGGCAGAGTCTGGGCCCAGTCTGTCCACAGAAACGTAGAATGAAGGTCCTAAAAACAGGTCCTTTGGCAGTGAGGTCCGGGTCAGCGCGGAGTCTCTGCCCTCTTCCTCAGGGCCTGAGTGAGGCCGCGTGACTGGGCAACCCCCTCGGTCCCTCGCAGCATGAGGTCCTCTGACCCTGTGGCCAGGTGGAGGGCTTGCCACGCCTCTCTGCCTGATTCGTGGGAAGTGCCCGACCTAGAAAATTCTGTGCGGGTTGAAAGTTCAGCTGGCACCGCCCCCTTCCCCGCCCCCCACCTGCAGGAGCTCTCACTGCGAGGCCGCACTCAGACCGGGACGGGACGTGGCCTGTGCCACCCGGGTCTGCAGCGCCTCCCAGCACTGTCCCCGCCAGCACCGTGTATTTACTCAAGCTGCTAGCGGCCTGTCCACTTCAGAACTGTAACAGGGTCCGTGGAGCCAACAATCGGTCGGATTTAGAACAGCGTTTCTGACCCGTTTCATCTCTGGGCTGGACACTGAGTGTCTCTGAAGGCCCTCGCGAGCCGTTAGCTTGACAGATGGGAGAGGAAGGATGTTGCTGGGATGGTTTGTTCTGTTGCCGTGACAACCAGACAAATACTTCCCTGTACCCTGCCCTCACTCTCCTGGTGATAAACATTTTGTTTTCTAGTTCACTCAGTGCAGCCCCCAGAGTTTCGGCTCAGCCGCAGGCCCGGCCGAGTGACACAGTCAGAGCTGTACAGCAGTGTTTGTACGGAAGTTTTAGCGAGGGCGAAGGTTTGGGTGTTCGAAAAGCTGACTCTCTGTCTTCTTGTGGTACATTAAACCAAGAGCCGAGTGGTAGGCCACTGGCAAGTGGTGAAATTAGGTGGCCTGCCCTTGCCTGGAGTGACATGTTGTTAACTGCACAAGTAATTTATCTGAGATGCAGAACTATGGAGAGGGAAAGACAGACACAGACCTTCCGTCCGCTGGCTCACTCCCCAAGGGGCCACAACAGCCGGGGCTGAGCCAGCCTGAAGCTGGGAGCCAGGAGCTCCATCTGGGTCTCCCACGTGCCTGGCAGAGACCCCACCACTTGGGCCACCATCTGATGTGCTCCCAGGCGCACTAGCAGGATGCTGGATTGGAAGCAGAGCAGCGAGGACTGGGTCTAGCGCCGCAGTGTGGGATGCGGGTGTCCCAGGCAGCGGCTTAGCCCGGCCGCCCCTTCGGGTTCATTTGTAGTCAGGTTCTGCGGGCTTCCGTGAGGGTCCCCATCCTGTCTGGAGTCATCTGTGCTGCCTCGGAAGGGGGCCCGGGAGAAGTCTGCAGGCAGGCAGGTTTGCTTGAGGTCTCCCTGCAAGTGCTGGCATGACCAGCGTGTGCCCGGGCATCCAGAAACACTCCAGAGGTCCCCGGTCTTCGGAGTGCTTCCCAGCCTTAGAAGGCATCGAATTCAGCAAAGTCCTGCGAAAAATGCAGCTTTAATAGCCTAGTGGTAGATTGTGATTAAATATTAACCACCAAGAAGATGACATTGGAGCAAGCTTTAAAGGACAGCATAGCCATAAACTCTGTTGTCTTTTTAAAAAAAAAAATTATTTATTTGAAAGGCAGAGTTACAGAGAGGCAGAGAGAAGGGGGTGGGGGGTAGGTCTTCCATCCGCGGGCTCACTGCCCAGATGGCCGCAAAGGCCAGAGCTGCACCGATCCAAAGCCAGGAGCTTCTTCCAGGTCTCCCACCCGGGTGCAGGGACCCAAGCACTTGGGCCATCTTCTACTGCTTTCCCAGTCCATAGCAGAGAGCTGGATTGGAAGTGGAGCAGCCGGGACTTGAACTGGCACCCATATGGGATGCCCGCACTGCAGGCAGCTGCTTTACCTGCTACACCACGGCGCTGGCCCCCTGTTGTCTTCTGATCCAAACCCATCCCTGAGCTGACACAGTCTTGGGCAGAGCCTGTTCCAGTTCTTGTCTTGGGCTCACTCCCTCCCAGGCCACACTGGCTGTGCATTGTGGTCTCCTGATCTCGGCTGTGGCTCAAAGACCCTGAGGCCCGGTCGCCCTTGTGCTTCTATCCAGCAAGCCCCAAATGACCTCCTGACACCCGGGCTCCATCCGCGGCCTCAACAGAAAGCTCCTATTTACAGCTCCTGGCTTTTGCCCTCTCCGACGGATTTGGAGTTTGCGGGTGTTAGAGCCGGAAGGACGTGGGAGGTTATCTGGTCCACGGTTCTCGCTCACGGAGGGATGCGAGGGCTGGGGAAGAGCCAGCAGAGGTGGCAGCCAGGCTTCCTGCAGCCCCGCCTCTGGGCGTTTTAAACGTGGCCGGCTGCCTCCGGGATCAAACCTAGAGCCATGGCGTGGGGACGCCCCGCCCTGTGAGTGTCCCCGCGGTCCTGGGGGTGGCCCCGGTGGGAGAGGAGCTCTGTTCAGATGGAAACGACTGGACTGGGCCATCCTCTCGGGTCTCGGGGCGCTTGTCTCGCCTGGGAGCTCATCGTTGCTCTCAGCGTCCCAGAGGAAGCGCAGTGCCACGCTCCTGCAGGCTCGTGGGTGAGCGGAGGCCTGAGCAGCGGGAACCCCAGGTGTGGCTCGGAGGCAGAACCGGAGCGGAACCGCAGCGGTCCCAGGTGTGCCCTGGGCTTCTGGAGCAACGCTTCAGCCCTCGGGAACATTCTGGAACCTGACCCTTCTTGCCTGTCCCCATCTATTTTTTTGTTTGTTCATTTGAAAGAGAGCGAGCCCCATCTGCCAGTTCACCCTTCCCATTCGCCCACGACGGGGCTGGACCCACGGCAGGGACCTGGAACTGCATCCAGTTCTCCCACGAGGGCAGCAGGGACCCAGCTAGCAGAGCCGTAACCTGCCTCCTCCCAGGCACTGCATTGGCCGGGAGCCAGAGTTGGGGGCCGGAGCTGGGACTGGAGCCCAGGTGCTTCCTTATGGGTGTGGGGTGTGGGTGTCTTAGCGGCCAGGCCAAGCGCCAGCCCAGTGTGCCATCTCTTACCGCGCGGCCCAGCCCACGTCGCCCTGGGGCGTGCTTCTCCCACCCCAGCTGTGGGAGCTGGGCCTGCTTCCCTCCACCCCCACGGGAGTGGGGAATGCGAGCCAGCTGAAGGGCCCTTGCTCAGACACAGCAAGGCTCTTTGGGGGGCTTGCTTGGAGGGCTGTCCTGCGCATGCCCGGACCCCTGGCCTGGCCTTCTGTATTCCTAGGAGACGGCGAGCCTCGCATCGCTCACCGCTCACCCTCTCCCCGCCCGCGGCCCTCACCAGCTGGAATACAATGTCGTTAGCTCTCACAGCAGTGGTTCGGAGAAGCCTTCCTTCCCACGGCCTGTTTGGGGAAGAGCCGCTTGCAGGCCGTGAGTTCCTTTTGGTGTTTGACCAGGCAGGATTTTTTTTTAAAATCACGATGTGGGCTAGAGAGCAAGAGGAGTGAGCCAGCCCTCAGATAACTGCCAGCATGGTCCTGGTTTGGGTGCGGGCTCCAGCTCCGTGGGCTGCAGCTAGCGAGGTGTTGATGATAACCAGGCGTGCCTTAGCCGCAGCAGGTCTGGTTACTAAAGAGAGAGAGAGAGCCCTTGCTAAAGTCCACTGTGGCCTCAGCTGCGTCCGTGGCCACCAGTTGAGTTGTCGTCATTCTCAGTCAGAAGTGATCCCAAGGCAGGCATTCAGCGCGGCCACCAGACGGCCACATAGCGGAGTCCGTGGGGACGGAGCCTGCTAATGAGGACCCCGGGAGACAGCAGTGCCAGGCCCAGGTATGCCCGGGCCATCTGGGGAGTGAGCCAGCAGGTGGGACTTCCTGTCTCTGTCTGCCTCTTATTCCCCAAAACATGCACCCCTCCAACAGCATCCGCTTTCTGGATGTGCAGCAAGCCATCCTGACCACAGGGTACTGC
This sequence comes from Lepus europaeus, assembly GCF_033115175.1. Lineage (NCBI taxonomy): Eukaryota > Metazoa > Chordata > Mammalia > Lagomorpha > Leporidae > Lepus > Lepus europaeus. The sequence continues at coordinate 2,196,306 of NC_084827.1, read as the reverse complement.
AAGGAAGTAGGAGTGTTTTTGGTTTTGTTTTTGTGACTTGTTTTCTTTTTTATTTGAAAGGCAGAGAGCGCTTCCATCCACTGGTTCACTCCCCAGAGGGCCACAGTGGGGGAGCTGAGGGAAGGCAGAACAGCTGGGACACAAACCAGAGGCCTGATGGGGTGCCGGCGCCGCACACGGCAGCTCAGGCACTGCGGCCCCTGGCCCCAGAAAGTGGACGTTTCTTTGAAATACGCAGGGCAGAGAATTGGGCAACCACGGGCCCAGATCCTGGACTCCGCAAGGAGTAAGGGCAGTGAATCGTGGGTGGGGGTGCGGCTGGGCCGTGTGTGACCGGTTGTGTGCAGGCTGCTCCCTGGTGCCTGTGGGCTTCCTTGGGTCGGTCAGCAGCAGGAAGTTGGCTTGTTCTTTGGAAGATGTCAGGGCAAGGTGGGTTCCAGCCCCTATGGGGCCTGTAGGTAGATTGGTCATTCCTTTGATCGGGGTCAAGGTTCCTGCAGAACATCTCAAACTAGAGTGTACCAGTGGGTGTTAGCCAGGTAGAAACCACGGCTGAACAGCCTCACGTTGTGGAGTGCTGCGCGGCCAGCCTGGCCCTTGTGCGACCTCCCTAAGTGAGTTCATCTTTATAAGCAGCTGGCTAGTAACCACCTCAGTGACGGCAGCGAGCTGGGCACTGCGCCGGAGGCATTGGGCACAGCTGGTGAAGCTGCCACTTGCAGTGCCAACATCCCCTGTGGGAGCGCTGGTTCGAGTCCCAGCTCCTCCACTTCCAATCTAGCTTCTTGCTAATGTGCCTGGGAAGGTGGGGGGGAGGCCCCAAGTGCTTGGGCCCCTGCCAGCCTCTGTCTCCCTCCTGGCCCAGCCTTACCTGTTGCAGCCATCTAGGGACTGAACCAACAGCAGGACAATCGCTCGCTCACTCGCTCGCTCTCTCTCTCTCTGCCTTTCAAACAAATCTTAAAAAAAAAAAAAAAAAAAGACGACATTAGGGATGGGACTCCATTCTGTCCTCCAATAATTTTTTAAAAACCGGAACTGAATACCATTGTCCTTGAGCTCGGGCCCTTCCCGTTAACTGCACGGACTCCATCTTCCCTTCTGCGGCGTTTGTCTGTCCATCCTGGTGTCTTGCGCTGGTACTGCTGACCGTGTCTCCCACCTCTCCCCGCTCTTGTCCAGTTCCCTCGCACCCCTGTGGCCAATGGGGCTCTCTGCCAGCAGGTGGACAGGACTTCCAGCCGGTGTCCAGGCAGAGAGGAGAGCCCTGCTTCCTCCTGCGGGTAGAACCCCAAGAGACCAAGAGCCCCTTGTCTTGGAGTTGGGGAAAATGTGCAACCGATTTGTCTACTGCAGTGACAAAAACAGACACAGAGGACGACGCACCCTGAGCCTTGTAACGCCCGTGTGTGTCCCTGGGTCTCACCCTCCACTCTGCGGGACTCTGTCCCTGTCCTGTCCCACCTGAGAATCAGAGGCCTTCACCTTGTTGACCTCAGTTTCCTTAGGAATTTGAGAACAAGGCGAACTCTAGCCTGAGGTCATGTCCAGGTCTAAAGCCCTAGGCTCCCGTATTTCCCTGGAGTCGAGTGCAAGTGCGTAGGCCAGGTGGGTGTCGTGGTGCAGCTGCTTAAGCTACCGCTGGGACACCCACGTCCCACAGCAGAATGCCAGGGTCACGGCTGCCTCTGATTCCAATCCAGCTTTCTGCGCATGGGCCTGGATGGTAGCAGACGATGGCTCAAGTGCTTGAGCCCCTGCCACCCACGTGGGAGACTCCAATGGACTTCCTGGCTCCTGGCTTCTGTCTGGCCCAGCCTTAACGTTGCTGGCATATGGGTAGTGAACCAGTAGATGGGAGATCTTTCTCTCTCTCTACCTGTCAAATAAATAAAAATGAATAAAAATTTTACAAATAAATCAAAATCACTTCAAAAACAAAATCACCTGAGGCTCATGGAAATGTGATGTTTACTGTGAAAAAACTATGCATGAGTCTTAAATTTTTTACATCAAAATAAGTTTTTAAAGATGTATTTATGTATTTGAAAGACTTACAGAGAAAGAGGGAGAGACAGAGAGAGAGAGAGAGATCTTCCATCTGCTGGTTTGCTCCCAGATGGCCACGTGGCCCAGCACTGAGCCAGCCCGAAGCCGGCAGCCTCCTCTTGGTCTGGACCACGTGCTGCTGCTTTTCCCGGCCGTTAGCAGGGAGCTGGATAGGAAGTAGAGCAGACGAGAAGCCAACCAGTGCCCGTGTGGGATGCTGGCGTCGCAGGAGCAGGCCAGCATAGTAACCTCTCACTTCCATTTTCCATGAACTTGCACGTGGCACCGTGCGCTGGCAGGCGTCTCGTGGCTGCAGTGGCAAAGATGGGACGGGAAAGGCCCGAGACTTAGGCTGCTGGACGCACAGGATTCAGCATTGGGGCCCAAACGGGCAAGGGATAGAAAAGGGGGCTGTTATTTATACTTTTCAATGAACTTAATTGACAAATTATAATTTCCTACAGGAGCTGGTGGTGTGGCCCAGCAGGTTACGCCCCGCCTGCGGAGCCAGCAGCTCGTGTGAGTGCTGGTTTCAGTCCCGGCTGCTCCACTTCCAGTCCAGCTCCCTGCTGATGTGCCTGGGAAGGAGGGGACGATGGCCCAAGTCCTTGGGTTCCTGCCACCACCTGGGAGACCCGGATCGAGTTCCGGGTTGGCGTGGCCTGTCCCAGCTCTGGCTGTTTGGGGGATCTCTGTCTCCCAAACTCTGCCTTTCAAATGAATAAATCTTTAAAACATTTTTTCATATATTTAATCTTGTACCACATGATGTTAGGACAGACGGTGCCAGTTCTTACCGTTTGCTCCCTGCCGATGGCCTCTATAGACTGTGGGAGTGGCTAAATCAAGCTAATTAACATATACATTACCTCGAATGCTTACTTTTTGTACTAAGAAAGAACATGTAAAATCTATTCTTTTTTAATATTAGAAAGTGAAATCTTTTCTTAAAAATTATTTTATTAGCCGGCGCCGTGGCTTAACAGGCTAATCCTCTGCCTTGCGGCGCCGGCACACCGGGTTCTAGTCCCGGTCGGGGCACCGGATTCTATCCCGGTTGCCCCTCTTCCAGGCGAGCTCTCTGCTGTGGCCAGGGAGTGCAGTGGAGGATGGCCCAAGTCCTTGGGCCCTGCACCCCATGGGAGACCAGGATAAGCACCTGGTTCCTGCCATCGGAACAGCACGGTGCGCCGGCCGCAGCGCGCCTACCGCGGCGGCCATTGGAGGGTGAACCAACGGCAAAAAGGAAGACCTTTCTCTCTGTCTCCCTCTACTGTCCACTCTGCCTGTCAAAAATTAAAAAAAAAAAATTATTTTATTTATTTGAAAGGCAGAGTGACAGAGAGAGGGAAAAACAGCTTCCATCCCTGGTTCACTGCCCAAATGGCCACCACGGCCCAGGCTGAGCCAGGCCAACGCCAGAAGCCGGGAGCTCTATCCAGGTCTCCCACATGGGTGGCAAGAGACGAGTCCCTGGGCCACCATGCAGCGCTTCCCAGACGTGTGAGCAGGGAGCAGGCCCCGAAGCTGCGTAGCTGGGACTCAGAGCTGTGCTGATACGGGGAGCTGTCCCAGCCACAACACCTTCTGCTCTTCGAATGACGCAGTTCTGGAAGTGGGAAGCGGTGGGGAAGCCGGGGAGGGCCTGCGCCCGCCCTGAGCGGCCGTCTCCCCTCTCTCCCTGGCCACAGCACCCTGTCCAAGTGCTGCCACGCCATGGTGGCGCTCATCTACCCGTTCAGCTGGCAGCACACCTACATCCCGGTGCTGCCGCCCACCATGATCGACATCGTGTGCTCTCCCACCCCCTTCCTCGTCGGGCTGCTGTCCAGCTCACTGCCGCTGCTCCGGGAGCTGCCACTGGAGGAGGTGAGCCCCAGCCAGGCCCAACCCCTGCGCGTCCCCGCGGGCCAGGGAGAGCAGAGGGAGGCGAGCAGGTGGAGCACTTAGCTTCTCAGAGCTGTAGCATGCCCTGTCTCATCTCGGGGAAGTGAGTGGTGTGCCAGCCACTGACAAGGCCACCGGGTGACAGCCTCCCCCGTGTCACCCTCACCCCCACCCCATCCTCCCCTTCCCACCCACTCGCCCCCATGCAGGCCCCGGGTTGCAGAGCACACTAGGCTCCTGAAGCTGTTAAAGAGATGCCCACCAAAATGCTTGGACTACCACGTCCTGGCCTGAGGAGCAGGGACCGCCCAGTCCCGCCTGTGTGCTGGGGATTTACAGCCGGCTCATCCCCAGGTCTGGAACCACTGGGAGGAGCAGGTGCACACCGGGCTGTCCCCAGTCTCCCCCCCCCCCCCCCCCCGGCTCTGATGCCCCTTCAGCCAGATCTGTGGACTGCGAGGGGCTTGTCGGGCCCCGGGCAGGGTGTGTGAGAGCAGAGAGGAGGCCCCGGGCTCCTGGGCGGGGGCTCTGGAATGTGCTAGGAGCCCACGTGTTTTCCGGCTGTGGCTGTAACCCTCCAAGCCCCTTGCTCTTCCTTGAGCACAGCCTGTGGCCCGGGCTGCCGTCTGAGCGAGGCCTCACCGTCAGACGTGTCTGTGTGAGCGGGCACCCGAGCACCTCCTTGAACTTTGCTCCAGGGCCCCTTCCTGGGCCGGAGCCGTCAGAGTGAGAGGGAGGGCGCCTCGTCCCGCATGCCTCTGAGAGAAGGGAGAAGGCCTGGTGGGCAGCCGGGGGAAGGCACAAGCCAGGACCTCTGGCGTCTCGCCCCCATCAGTGACCCGTGCACTGTGGGTGCCCCGTGCACTGTGGGTGCCCCACGCTCTGCCTTGCCAGTGGAGAACGGGGCCGGGAGGCGGCTGGCGGCCCTGTGTCCAGGCCTGCACTGAGAGGGTGGAGCGCTGTGATTCAGGAAGGCCCCTCCCTGCCGCCCTCCGTGCCACCAAGGAGGAGGCTAAGCCCCGTTTCTGCGTCTTGCAGGTCCTTGTGGTCGACCTCGTCAGCAGTCGGTTCCTCAGACAGGTGAGTGGGAGGCCACGCCCCCAGCCACTGCCCGGCCTCTTCAACTGGTGGGGGGGGGGCAGGACTCGGCCCAGAGCTCCACAGCGCCCCCTTGCTGCCAACACTAAGCACAGCGAGGAGGCGGCCCTGGGATTGCGGGGCTGCGTGGGGACAGGAGAGAGGCCGGGGCCAAGGACTGCTTCCACATTCTGACCCTGTGAGGTTTCCCAGCATTGGAGTTTTCATACAGCTCGCAGCTGCAAGCCCATACCTTTCTAAGCAGACTTTTAGAGGACATTTAATAACAAAGTTCACGATAGGATTGTTGAATGGAAAAAAGTCAAGACACAAAACTGAAAACTTGATTTTGCTGCTCTTGCTGTTTTTAGAAGAGAGGAGAAAGGTGCGTGTGTGTGCATGTGTGTGTGTTTGTATGTGTGTGCACAGATGGGTGTGTGTGTGAGAAAGGAACCCACCAACACCTTACTGCTCATTTGTTTTTTAAAGATTTTATTTATTTGAAAGACAGAGTGACAGAGAGAGGGGTCTTCCATCCAATGGTTCACTCCCCAGATGGCCGCAACGGCCGGAGCTGCGCCAATCTGAAGCCAGGAGCGTTTTCCTGGTCTCCCACATGGGTGCAGGGGCCTAAGGACTTGGGCCATCTTCTACTGCTTTCCCAGGCCATAGCAGAGAGCTGGATCGGAAGAGGAGCAGCCGGGACTAGAACCGTTGCCCATATGGGATGCTGGTGCTTCAGGCCAGGGCGTTAAAGTGCTGTGCCACAGTGCCAGCCTCCTCTTATTGCTCATTGTCTTGGGGAGGGAGACTGACAGGAGGACTGTCAGAAGACAGATGATGAGGGGTTCTCGATTATTCTAATGCTGTCATGTATCTCCCACAATGATCAACAGTTACCTTGGTGGTCAGAGAAAACAGGACACGTTCATCGTCTTGTAATCATTTGCCAGAGGTCTCATTCCTATCAGGCCTTACAAAGGATACTCAAGGAAGACCTCTGGGCATACAGGTGGGCAGCCTCTGACCTTGGCCTTGTCACACTGCTGAGAGACTTCAGCGATGGCTGTGATCATTTTCTCACGAGTTCTGTTTTCTCTTCCCCAAAGCCCTCAGGCAGCCCCTCTCCAAAGCTCCCAGATCATAAAGCCAGATACAGATCACATTGATCACCTGTCCTGGTCAGAGGGCCTGGCTAGCACTGGCTACCCTGCGGGGCAGAGGGCCGGGCCAGCACTGGCTACCCTGCGGGGCAGAGGACCGGGCCAGCTCTGGCTACCCTGCGGGGCAGAAGGCCGGGCCAGCTCTGGTTACCCTGCGGGGCAGAGGGCCGGGCCAGCACTGGCTACCCTGCGGGGCAGAGGGCCGGGCCAGCTCTGGCTACCCTGCGGGGCAGAAGGCCGGGCCAGCACTGGCTACCCTGCGGGGCAGAGGGCCGGGCCAGCACTGGCTACCCTGCGGGGCAGAGGGCCGGGCCAGCACTGGCTACCCTGCGGGGCAGAGGGCCGGGCCAGCACTGGCTACCCTGCGGGGCAGAGGGCCCGGCCAGCACTGGTTACCCTGCGGGGCAGAGGGCCCGGCCAGCACTGGCTACCCTGCGGGGCAGAGGGCCGGGCCAGCACTGGCTACCCTGCGGGGCAGAGGGCCGGGCCAGCACTGGCTACCCTGCGGGGCAGAGGGCCGGGCCAGCACTGGCTTCCCTGCGGGGCAGAGGGCCGGGCCAGCACTGGCTACCCTGCGGGGCAGAGGGCCGGGCCAGCACTGGCTACCCTGCGGGGCAGAGGGCCGGGCCAGCACTGGCTACCCTGCGGGGCAGAGGGCCGGGCCAGCACTGGCTACCCTGCGGGGCAGAGGGCCGGGCCAGCACTGGCTACCCTGCGGGGCAGAGGGCCGGGCCAGCACTGGCTACCCTGCGGGGCAGAGGGCCGGGCCAGCACTGGCTTCCCTGCGGGGCAGAGGGCCGGGCCAGCACTGGCTTCCCTGCGGGGCAGAGGGCCGGGCCAGCACTGGCTTCCCTGCGGGGCAGAGGGCCGGGCCAGCACTGGCTACCCTGCGGGGCAGAGGGCCCGACCAGCACTGGCTACCCTGCGGGGCAGAAGGCCGGGCCAGCACTGGCTACCCTGCGGGGCAGAGGGCCCGGCCAGCACTGGTTACCCTGCGGGGCAGAGGGCCCCGCCAGCACTGGCTACCCTGCGGGGCAGAGGCAGGGAAACCACCCATTGAGTGCCAGGCACTTTTACAAGGGAAATGTGTGGATTTAGAGGCCACCACCTGCAGCGCCAGCGTCCCATATGGGCGCCCGGCTGCTTCACTTCCTGTCCAGCTCCCTGCCAGTGAAAGGAGTGGGGGGTGGATGGCCCAAGTAGTTGGGTCCCTGGCACCCATGTGGAAGACCCCAAGGAAGCTCCCAGCTCCTGGTTTCAGCCTGGCCCAGCGCTGGCCATTGCGACCGTCTGGTGAGTAAACCAGCAGATGGAAGATCTCTTTAAATAAATAAATAAATCTTCAAAAAAGAAAATCTTGGGGCCAGCACTGTGGCACAGTGGGTTAAGTTGCCACCTGCAAGGCCAGCATCCCCTGTGGGTGCCGGATCAAGTCCCAGCTGCACCACTTCCAATCCAGCTCCCTGCTCATGTGCTTGGGAATGTAGCAGAGGACGGCCCAAGTGCTTGGGCCCCTGCACCCACGTGAGAAACCCAGAAGAAGCTCCTGGCTCCTGGCTTTGGACTGACCCAGCTCTGGCCATTGCAGCTGGGGAGTGAACCAGTAAATGGGAGACCTCCCTCTTTCTCTCCCTCTCTATGTAACTCTGCCTTTCAAATAAATAAATCTTTTAAAAAGGAAAGAAAACCTTCACAATGAAGTGGCTATTGATCAGTAGCCCCATTTTTAAATTGATTGGATAATTGATTTGCAAGGCAGAGGTCAGAGAGAGAGCTCTTCCATGCTGGTTCATCCCCTGAAAGGCTGCAAGGGCCAGGGCTGGGCCAGGCCAAAGCCAGGAGTCAGGAGCTCCATGCACATCTCCCAGGTGCATTGGCCGGAAGCTGGGGCTGGCAGCACTGCAGCGTGGGTGCCAGTGTTGCAGCAGCAGCTCAGCGGGCTGCACTGTGGCGCCCGCCCCAGGAACCCATTCTGAAAGGGGGAAGGCTGGAGCGGACGTTTGCTGGCGAGGCTGAGACGTCCCTGGGGGGGCCACGCCCCACATCATAGTACCCGGGTGTGAGTTCCAGCTCTGCTCCTGATGGCTTGTTCCTGCTCACGTACACCCTAGGAGGCAGCAGGCGCTGGCTCAAGTATTGGTCCCCACCACCATGTGGGAGACCTGGACTGACTCCCTGGCTTCAGCCTGGCTCATCTGGGTTGTGAACCAGCGCATGGAAGACTGTGTGTGTGTGCATGTGTGTGCGTGCTTCTACCTCTCAAAGTTCTTAAAACAAGTAAGTAGGGCCGGTGCCATGGCTCACTTGGTTAATCCTCCGCCTGTGGTGCCGGCATTCCATATTGGCTCCGGGTTCTGGTCCCGGTTGCCCCTCTTCCAGTCCAGCTCTCTGCTGTGGCCCGGGAGTGCAGTGGAGGATGGCCCATGTGCTTGGGCCCTGCACCTGTATGGGAGACCAGGAGGAAGCACCTGGCTCCTGGCTCCGGATCGGTGCAGCGCACCGGCTGTAGCGGCCATTTGGGGGGTGAACCAACGGAAGGAAGACCTTTCTCTCTGTCTCTCTCTCTCACTGTCTAATTCTGCCTGTCAAATAAAAAAAAAAAAAAGTAAGTAAAGTGGACAAGCTGAAGCTTACACAGCTTCTAAAGATCAGAGACAAAGTTCAAACCCCAGGCCCCTGGCTCTGAGTTCCCACTAACCCGGGACCTGAGCGGGGCCTGCCCCGCCGCTGTGCGCAGCCCGGGCGCGAGGCCCTGCTTGCTCTGCCTGTCAGATGGACGACGAGGACTCCATCCTGCCACGGAAGCTGCAGGTGGCCCTGGAGCACATTCTGGAGCAGAGGAACGACCTGGCCAGTGAGCAGGTTGAGGGGCCCCCGGACTGCAAGCACGGTGAGTGGTCAGGGGTCACGTGGGCAGGGCCATGCACTCCCGGGGCAGGCCGGTCCCCCAGAGAGAGGCTGGCACTCGGCCTCTGTGTCAGTGGGCTGAGGGAAACGCTTCCCCCTCCTCTGTCTGGGCCTTGCAATCTCTGTGTGGAAGGGGAGGGGGGCGGACACGGTGGCACAGCAGGCTAAGCTGTCCCACGTCGGAGCCCAGCATCTGGGATGGCAGCAGGTGGCTCAAGCACGTGAGTTCTTGACACCCACGTGGGAGACCTGGATGGAGACGCAGGGCTCCAGGCGCCCCACTTTGGCTTGGCCCAGCCCCAGCTGTTGTAGCCTTTTGGGGGGTGAGCCGGCAGGTGTAAGCTCTCTCTCTCCCGCTGTTGCTCCGCCTTGCAAATAGCTAATTACCATATTTTTCGGTCAGGAGGGGGGCAGGACATAGCTGACTGCAGCGTGGGGTTGCCTTTTCCCCGCCCACGCTGAGCTCCTCTCAAAGGCGATGTGCCTGCTCCCCCCCCCCCCCCCCGCTGCCCAGGCCCCGAGTCCAGCCCCTTGAACGAGGTGGTCTCCGAAGCCTTTGTCCGCTTCTTCGTGGAGGTCGTGGGCCACTACTCCCTGTTCCTGACGCCGGGCGAGCGCGAGGAGCGGACGCTGCAGCGAGAGGCCTTCCGCAAAGCCGTCTCCTCCAAGAGCCTGCGCCGCTTCCTGGAGGTCTTCATGGAGACCCAGACGTTCCGAGGCTTCATCCAGGAGCGGGAGATGCGCCTGCAGGATGCCAAGGGTCAGCCGGGGCCGCCCAGAGCCCAGGAGGCTCAAGGGACGAGCAGCGAGGAAGGCAGGGGCAGGAGCGCGGGCCTCTTGGTGGAGGTGTTGCCGTGGAACCCCCGAGCCGGGTCCACGCGCCCGACGCACAGAAAGCCAGAGCACAGAGCGGGCAGCCGGGCAGCTGGGGCGTAACTCCCGGGCTCCCCGAGGGGTCAGGGTGAAGGTTCTTATGCAGTGGGACTGAGCGTCGCGTGAGCAGCCCGTGTCCAGGTTCCTGGCTGCTCCATAGCGTGGCCACATGGGCTCCAGGAGGTCTGCAGATGGCAGCCGGCACCCGGAAGGCCTTCCACAAACCACCCCAGGACAACCCTGGCCCCGGACCTGGGGCCCCTGCACCTTGCAGGCTGCCCGACCTTCCGCATCCCTGGCTGCCTGGGCTCCAGTGTACTTCGGGGAAGGGGAGAGGGGTGGGGAGGAAGAAAGCATCCCGGTCTCTTCCTTAAGTCACCTGCAGCCCTTCTGGGAGCCTCACACCCCACCACGTCGGTAACAGCTGTTCAGGTGGGAGGGGAAGGCAGTGCTGGGGCGTGGCCGCACCTGGCGCTGGGAGCACAGAGCCCTAAATTCTCAGCTGTGTGCAGAGCGGACACGGGAGTCCTCCTCCGGGCAGCTGCCAAGGGCTGTGTGCCAAAGGGAATGGAGAGGTGGGAGACAGAAGAGCTTAGCACTAAGGAGCCTTGAAGCTCAGAAAGGAAGGGAGACAGTGCCGCAGGGTCCTGCAAAGCAGCTGGGAGACGGATTCCCAGGTCGCCACACCGCCTGGCTAGGGCCCCGCTCGCGGGGAAGTGGAGCAAACGGAGCGCAGGAGCTTCCCCGCCGTCGCTTCACCTTGGAAACCGTGAGCCTGGCACCGTGTGGACACTCGGAAGGTGTTCGCTGGATGGAAGTGGGGTTTGTGTGAGCTGGCTTCAGGCTTGCAGAGCAGGTGCTGCACGAGGCGGGGCCTCACAAGGGCGATGGGAAGCTCGGAGGATTCAGAGCCACGCCGTCGTCCTCTGCAGAGCGGGCGGGGGCTGAGTCGGCTGCGTGTGTCTTCCGCAGGTCTGTTTGAGGTCCGAGCCCAGGAGTACCTGGAGACCCTGCCCAGCGGAGAGCACAGTGGTGTCAATAAGTTCCTCAAGGGGCTGGGTAAGGCCAGGGCCTCGTCCCCATCGCAGGCTCGACTGGTTCCCCCCATAGGAGCCGACGGCACAGAGCTCTGACAGCTGGGAGCGGGCGCCTTCAGCCCCTGTCCAAGTCCCTCCCAGTGCGGAAACAAGACCCCCCCCTCACCGCACCCCAGGGCTGTCTTGCTGTCTGTGTCTGTGTCACCTGCTCCCCTTCCAAACCTTCTGGGCAACTGAGCCAGGAAAGCAGGGCTGGCGGTGGCACATCCCGCCGAGCCGTGAGCGGCCAGTGGGGACCAGACAAGAGGAAGCAGAGCTTGGTGTATGGGAGGTGGAAACACAGGACGTACGGGGACTGCGGTTGAATCCGTATTAGGGCCCTCACTGGGAAAGGGAGGATGATGAAGGGGGCCGGCACTGTGGCTCAGCGAGTTAAGCCACTGCGTGTGATGCCAGCATTCCTGTGGATGCTGGTTCGAGTCCTGGCTGCTCCATTTCGGATCCAGCTCCCTGCTAATGTGCCTGGGAAAGCAGTGGAAGATGGCCAAGTCCTTGGGCCCCTGCACGCACACCCCCATGGGAGACCCAAATAAGCTCCAGCCATTGTGGCTGTTTGGATAAAGCCGCCCCAGGGAGGAAGCTGGGGCTACCACGTCTCCCACCGGAGAGGCCCCCTGCCCACACCGCTGGAGTCTTCCCCCTGCCTGGCGTGTTCAGTGCTTGCCTTGTTGGGCTGCAGGGCCAGCCCCCCTCTAGCTCTCAGATTAGGGGCCTGGGGAGCCCCCGAGGAGGCAGCCCCCGCCCCCAGCTCCCGCAGGGAGAGGTGTCCAGACCACAGCTGGGATGAGAAGGGCCGGATTTGGCGCTGCCGCCTCTGCCTGGTGAAACGGTCTGGTTTTCTTTTTCAGGCAATAAGATGAAGTTTCTGCACAAGAAGTAGCCTCAGCTCGGCCCCGAGGAAGCCCTGGCAGCATGAACACGGGCTGTGCACAGCTCCTGGCAGCAGAGGCTGGGCCGCCCCCAGGCCGCCCTCCCTCGGGTCGGCACTGGAAAGGGAGCGAGGACCAGGCACGGCGCCCCCGTGCCAGCGAGCGTGGCGGTGGCTGGATTCTGGGGACTGGGTTTCTAACCTTCGGTATTAAAAAAGAAAAGGAAAGTGTTTGGATTTTCTGTTTATTGCCCCGGGGCTGAGACTGCTGCCCGGTCCTGTCTGTCCCGCTGCTCTCGGGCCCAGAGGAGCCGGGGCGTGGGGAAGGCGCCCCTGGCAGAAGTGGAGGTGGCCAGTTCGGGGCAGGAGTCCTCCAGGTGAGGGCACTGGCCCTCTCCCTGGAGTGGAGGCGGGAAGAACAGGAACCCATGTGTGGCTTCCCCAGCAAGCTGCTCTCTGCGTTGGTCAGCGGCGCCACCTGGTGGCCACGGCCACAGGCTCCTCCCTTCTCAAACGGGCAGACCCTGGTAAGCTCTGTGAATAAGATGTTCTGGGGTCCTCCTAAAGGTTTGCGGTAGTGCCGGAGCCCGCTGTGACAGAGATGCCACCTTGACCCCAGTCCCTGTAGACTGTCTGCAACGGTCCCATCTCATCCCGCACACCCAGACCGGCTTGCGTGCAATGGCAGATGTGCGGGACCGCTGGGAGGGGCTTTTGGTGGCGGTGGGGGTGAGGGCGGGCTGGGGGCGGCCTCACTGGACTGTGTCTGCCTGGTTGTGCCCTGTGGACAGGAGCGGGGAAGGAGGAGGAAGAGGCCAGTCTGGGGGGTGCCCCACGGAGGGGCCTGTGGGCAGCACGGGAAGTTCTCGGCCTGCACCGCCCTCGTGTCCTATGGATGCCACCAGTAAGCCTGACAAACAGACGGCTGTGCTGTGGCCGTGGCGGTGGCGGTGGCCGGGGGCCCGCACTGCTGGGCACGGGTTCTCGGCCCACAGGGAGTTGGGGGAAGGAGGATTCCGAGGAAGAACAGGAGTGAGAGGAAAGTGGGGAAATTGACCTCCCGTTCCACATGAGGGTCCTTCCCTGGTGCTGAGCCCCGGACGGCCAGCTCAATGCACCCCAGACCGGCGTCTCCATGCGCTTCCCAGGAGTGGCAGGGAGCAGCCTGTGCGGCGGGGGTGGGGCGGCAGGAGGGCAGATCTAACCAGCCCCTCGGATGACTGTTAATAGCAATATCCTGTGTGTTTTTATACCGCCCAGAAGGGACCAGATGCTTTCTCTCTTATTCCGTATCACATTGTTCACTCCACGCCTCAGGTGAATAAATGTGCGTCCGTGTCGGCATTCCTCGTGGCCGCGTGGTCCTCCGTCCCGTGGGTCTGCCGCACGCTGTCCACCAGTCCTTTACTCTTCGTGCCTGTAGGGCATTTCCGCCGTGTGCCGGAAACAGAGCGCTGAGAAGGCCTCTCTGTACAAGCACCTTAGCACCCCAGGCACAGAAGACACACGGGCAGCTCAGAACCCTGCCCCTGGGCACAAGAGGCCCCGTCAGAGCCCTGGAAGCCCGGAGCTGATCCCCCATGGTTCCTCCCACATCGGGGACGGGATGGAATTACAGGTTGAGCGCTGGCGTCAGACACTGAGCCAGGCCTCGAAGCCAGGGAAGTACACCTGGGGCCTGGCTGCTGCATTTAGATCGCTTTGCCCCCGAGGGGCACGCCTTTCCTCAGGCTCCCCTCCCTGGAGTGCCATCAGCTTTCGGCCACGCCTCCAGGGGAGAGCCTCAGGTCCTCGAGGCTGTTGGCCACAGCACCAGATCCAGCCGGAAACTAGTTTCTTTAAAGATAAACTTAAGTTATTTGAAAGGCAGCGTTAGAGAGGCAGAGAGAGAGAGGTCTTCCATCCACTGGTTCACTCCCCAAATGGCCACAATGGCTGGGGGCTGGGCCAGGCTGAAGCCAGGAGCCAGGAGCTTCTTCTGGGTGCAGGGGCCCCAGCACCTGGGCCATCCTCCACTGCTTCCCCAGGCGCGTTAGCAGGGAGCCAGATGGGAAGTGGAGCAGCTGGGGCTCCTATTGGAGGCTGGCTACGCCCAGCGCCGGCCAGCCGAGACTAGTTTGAAGTGCAGAGTCCCGGAGTCCACCTTGACCGAGCTGGGGCTCAGGCCGTGAGCTCTGGATCGACTGGAGTTCCCCCAGTGTCTTCCACCTCTGCAAGATCCGTCAGGTGACTGCAGGCGATGGAGCCCCTCACATGCAAGTCCCCTCTGAAGCCGCAGAGTGGTCTTCGGCCAGGCTTTGGGAACAGATCTCGGCCCTCCCGTGTCCTGAGTTCAGCGTTACCTAAGAGCATCCAAAACGCCTTGAAGACTCAGGACATCAACAAACAGGTGCGAGCATCCAAGGGGCCAACCTCCCATGGGCACAGCGACCCCGGGCACTGGCTCCTGAGGAGCTGGGAGAGGCTGTGGGATTGAGCCCCAAGGAGGGCCAGGTGGGTGTGGGGGGCTGGGGGCAGACTGCACAGGAGCAGACGCAAGCCAGGGTGGACCTGGCCGGGAGGGGCTGAAACGGACAGAAGAGGAAGGGGGACTCACGGCCTGGGCAAAGCTGAGTAAGGAAAGCAAAAGGCAGTGGAGCAGGGCCGTCAAGCTGCTGGCACCTGCCAGGGCCAATCAGGTTCGCTGTTAAACTGCAGGAATCTGCCGGGGCCAATCAGGTTCACTGTTAAACTGCTGGCACCTGCCGGGGCCAATCAGGTTCATTGTTAAACTGCAGGCACCTGCCGGGGCCAATCAGGTTCGCTGTTAAACTGCAGGAATCTGCCGGGGCCAATCAGGTTCGTGTTAAACTGCTGGCACCTGCCGGGGCCAATCACCGTCACTTGTGGCGACCACACCTCACCTGCACACAGCACCTGGGCAGGATCGGCTGTCACCCTCTGGCCTCTTCCTGGCTACAATTCACAGAGGCCTGGTGCCAGCTTCCCTCCCCTAGCAACCGGGCAGCCCTGGGCGCCTCAGCTGCCCTCTGCCTCTCGCCCTTCTCCACCCACCTGGGCATAGTCCTCAAGAGTACAGGGTTGGGCCCTGTGACCAAAGCTCACAGCCGCTCGCTCCCTCTCCCCCACGCAGAGTGTGGGCTGAGTTGTTCAGGAAGTGACCTCGGGACTAAGATTCATGCAGACCCACCCCGCACTCTGGCAACAGCCCAAGGGCAGGTGCCAGGGCTTGTCCCATGGGGCTTAGGGCGGTGGCAGGACCCAGGCAAGCTGCCTGACCCTGAGGCCAGCAGAGGGCAGGGCCCGGCTGCCAGAGAGCTGCCCTGGCTGTGGACAGACCCAGCCCAGGGCCGCCTGGCCCCGTTCTGGATGTTTCCTGTGGGACTCCTGGGCTGCGCTCCCTCCCTGCCTGCATACTGCAGCCTTGTAGGAGCCTGGCTCAGGGCACTGGGGAGACCCGGGGCAAGGTCAGCGTGTCCCCCGCCCCCACACCCCCACGGGGCGGCTGTGCCCTTGCTCCTGGCTGGCCAGTTGGGAAAGCAGCAGAGAATGCCTGTGCTTGGGCCCCTGCTGCCCGAGTGGATGTGGGAGACCGGGATGGAGTTCCTGGCTCCTGGCCTTTGTGGCTGGAGAGAATCAGCACGTGGAAGACTCTCTTCCTCTGTCCCTGTAGCTCTGCCTTTGAAATAAATAAATACATCTTAAAAAGGGTGGTGGGTGCCCAACCGTGTGGAAACACCTAATGCCACTGAACTACAGACTGAAAACTTCTTTTTTAAAGATTTATTTATTTGAACTCTGCAGAGTTGGAGAGGGAGAGACCAAGGTCTTCCATTCCCTGGTTCCTTCCCCAGATGGCCACCACAGCCAGAGCTGGGCCCTCCGAGACCAGGGCCAGAGGGCAGGAGCTTCCTGGTCTCCCACATGGGTGCAGGGGCACGAGCACTTGGGCCATCTTCCACTGCTTTTCCAGGCACATTAGCAGGGAGCTGGATCAGAAGTGGCGCAGCCAGGACTTGAACTGGTGCCCACATGGGATGCCGGCATTGCAGGCAGCAGCTTTACCCTCTATGCCAACACTGGCCCTTAAAACCCACTAAAATGTTAAATGTACATGTTTACCATGGACACACCCCTACAACAGTACTGCTATAATGGGTTTGTATTTTGGTGCAGTTATATCCACCGTGGGTGTCTCTGACCCCACAGGTGTGTTTCACAGGATAAATGCCAACTTCTCCCTCTGCCGGTCCTTCCATCCCACAGGTGTGGCTCCCAGGGTCCCTCCTGATCAGTCAGCACGCTAACATTCCCGTTCTCCCTGCACACTTTGCTTGCTGGTCTGGGAGATGACGCAGGGATTCTTTAACCTCCAAGCAGCACCTAGGACGAGGCAGTGCCGGGTCTCATTCCCACCTCCAAGCCCACCCCCCCCACCCCCCCGGAATTGTACTAACACTGATCTTGCCTTCTCCTTCTCAGGCCACCCTCCTCCCCACCCACCCTCAGCACTCCCTTCCCTGGGCCCCGCCCCTGAGATAAGCTGCCTGCTGCCTGGGGAACTGGCAGTAGAGATAACAGCTGAGGAGGCACCTTGGGCAGTTCTGCTTCTCCTGACTCCCCGGCAGTGAGGGAGGTCTGCCCTGGATTTGCCCACCCTGCCTCTGCCTGCTTAGCGCGTGCAGGACCCCGAACACCAGGCCCTCCAACACCCAGGGCAGCCTCACTCCCCCTGGGCACATGGGTTTCAGGGGAACATTGAAACCTCCCTTAGACTGTGAGGTTCCCAAGCCCCCGGTCCACCCCTCCGGGGCATCTCCCAAGCCACAGCGCATATCAGTCGAAGAGACTGAGACTTTCTGGAGTGAGAGAATGTTCTGGACTTGGTGGCAATGGCTGTACAACATCCTTTTCAAAAAGATTTATTTATTTATTTATCGGAAAGAGCATCAGAGAAGGGAAGAGACAGAGATGGAGGGACCTTCCATCTGCTGGTTCACTCTCCCAATGGCTACAACAGCCAGAGCTGGGCCAGGTTGAAGCCAAGAGCCAAAAGCTCCATCCAAGTCTCCCATATGAGTGGCAGAGGCTCAGGTGCTTGGGCCACCACCCTCTGCCTTCCCGGGTGCAGTAGCAGGCAGCTGGCCTGGAAGCAGAGCAGCCAGGACTGGAACCGGCACTCCGGTGTGGGCTGCTGGTGTTACAGCAGAGGCTTATCCTTCTGTGTCACAACAGGCCCACACACCCGTGTGACCGCACTGAAAACCATCTGCTCGCCCACGTTCCGAGGGTGAGCTTTACAGATGGTGATTCTGTCTCAGAAATAAAACGGGGCCGGCGCTGTGGTGCAGCAGGTAAAGCCACCGCCTACAGTGCTGGCATCCCATATGGACGCCAGTTCAAGTCCCAGCTGCTCCACTTCTGATCCAGCTCTCTGTTATGGCCTGGGAAAGCAGACCCCTGCACCTGCATAGGAGACCTGAAGAAGCTCCTGGCTTTGGATCAGCGTGGCTTCGGGTCGGCGCAGCTCCAGCCATTGCTGCCAATTGGGGAGTGAACCAGTGGATGGAAAACCTCTTTCTCTCTCTCTCTGCCTCTCCTCTCTGTGTGTAACCCTGACTTCAAATAAATAAATAAATCTTTAAAAAAAAAGAAACATGAGCAGCCAGAGGGGACCAGACAAGAGCCAGAGCTTGGTGTATTGGATGAGCAGGGCCTGCAGCTGCCCACAAGTGTGGGAGCAAACCAGCCGTGGGAAACACATGCAGCACCCACAGCCCAACACCCGGAGAGACACAGCCCCGTCCCAGTGTTTGAGGCCTGTGGGGTGGGTGACGACCTCGGCTGCAAACCTCATTAGGAGTGGGCATTGCGGTACAACAGGTTGGGCTGCTGCTTGTGACCCCTACATCCCATATCAGACAGCGATTCAGTCCCGGCTGCTCCACTTCCCATCCAGCTCCTTGCTGGTGCGCACACTGGAAAGCAGCAGATGTTGGCTCAAGTGCTTGGGCCCCTGCACCCACGTGGGAGAGCGAGATGGAGGTCCTGGCTCCCAGCTGCAGCCTGACCAGCCCCAGCTGTTGTAGTACTAGGGAGTGAACCAGTGGATAGAAGAACTCTCTTGGGGTTGGCATTGTGGCTCAGCAGGTTAAACTGCCACCCTTGACGCTGGCATCCCATATGAGCACTAGTTCAAGTCCCGGCTGCTCCGTTTCTGGCCCAGTTCCCTGCCAATGTGCCTGGGAAAGCTGCGGAAGTTGCCCCGAGTCCTTGGGCCCCTGCCACCCGGAACCCAAGCACTTCGGCCAGCACCGCAGCGCCCTAGGATCTGCGTTAGCCGGAAGCTGGAGTCAGCAGCCCGAGTCAGAGCAGAACTGGAACTTGAACCAGGCGCTTGCCAACCAGTGGTGCAGCTGTTAGGCCAAGCTCCCGCCCCCTTCACCTTTGGCTGATGACCCGCACATAATGTGTACATGCCCAGGAGTCCACGGGCGAGAACCTCCAACAAGCCTGGCTGGACTGGGGGCTCACCCAGGGAGTTAGCAAAAGGAAGAGGGCTGGCTTCAAGGGGTGATTAGCTGGGGACAAGTGACTGGGAAGACAGGGGCGTCGCCTTAGCGAAGTTTGTGCAAACTCATCTGTGCCAGCCTTCTGCCTGCAGCGATAAGAGCGGCTCGCTCTCTGGCGTGGGGGACACGGGCACTTTCTCCAGGGCAATTCTCGCTCTGCTTCTCGTGGGATAAGCAGGCGGCAGAAAACACTTCCTGCCTTTCTGGACCCACAGATGCCTTCAGCTCAAAATAACCCCCGTGCCGAGGGTGGCACATCCTGGTTCTCCACGGCTTAAGCTGTGTGCGTATGCGCACACGCACACACGCACACACGCACACACGGATGTCATATTTCCCCCGCATGTCATGGGCCAAGCCTGGCAGGTTGACACCTCACTGGCAAACCTGGGCCTCGCCTGGGGGTGGGGCAGGTTGATTTCAGCCACTACCCCAAGTAGGCCATGGGCAGTGAGGGGTGGCTGAGGGTGAGGCACCCTCACCCTGCCCTGCCTCCCTGTTCCTACAGAACTTGGGACACAACTCTACAGCCATAAAACAGGAGACCCCGGCCCACTCCTGAAGCACCTGTGGCCATACCCACAAAGGGTGACCTCAAAGCCGTGTCCAGGGCCAGACCCCAGGGCCTTAGGCAGGTGTGGAAGACTGGGAGGGTTGGAGGGCGGGAAGAGGGAGGAGACCAAGAGGTAGCTATGGCCTGCAGCTCCCAGGTCGCTCACAGCTGAGCTGCCCTCAGAGTCAGCGCAGGCCTGGGCTTGTCTTAGGGGCTATTTATAGCTCCTGCGCCTCTGTGGTTGGCAGCTGCCTGCAGTGCCGGCAGCCAGGTCCCTGCACACCATGACTCAATGCAACTCAGTCTCACATGGCATTTACACAGAACAGGCCCTCAGCCGGTGCCTTACCCACAGCCAATGCTCGCTAAAGGCACTTGTATGTTTCTTAAACATTTTATTGTGTGCAGACACACATGACAGAAATGTACCATCCTGACCAGGTTTAGGTGTCCAATTCCATAGGGTCAGGATGTGCACCCAGTCAGCCACCCACGGGGCTGTGCACCCAGTCAGCCACCCACGGGGCTGTGCGCCCAGTCAGCCACAGGGCTGTGCGCCCAGTCAGCCACCCACGGGGCTGTGCGCCCAGCCAGTCACCCACGGGGCTGTGCGCCCAGTCACCCACAGGACTGTGCATCCAGTCACCCATGGGGCTGTGTGCCCAGTCAGCCACCCACGGGGCTGTGCACCGAGTCCCCATGGCTCCTTTCCTCCCGCCAAATAGAAGCACAGTCCCCATTAAACAGTAGCTCCCCATGTTCCAACCCCCAACACCTGGCAACAGCTTTTCCACTTTCTTTATGAATCTGACTACTCTAGGTAACTCATACCATGGAAAGGCAGAGTTACTGAGAGGAAGAGGCAGAGAGAGAGAGAGGTCTTCCATTTGCTGGTTCACTACCCAGATGGCACAATAGCCAGAGCTGGGCCAGGCTGAAGCCAGGAGCCAGGAGCTTTCTCTGGGTCTCCCACTTGGGTGCAGGGGCCCAAGGACTTGGGCCATCTTCCACTGCTTTTCTGGGCCATAGCAGAGAGCTGGATCAGAAGTGGAACAGCTGGGACTTGAACCAGTGCCCATATGGGATGCTGGTGCTGCAGGCAGCAGCTTTACCTGCTACACCACAGCGCCAGCCCCAACCATGTCTGCTCTTAAAAAAAAAATTGATTTGCAGCTAGCACTGTGGCTTAGTGGTAAAGCCACCACCTGCAGCACCAGCATCCCATATGGGTGTCTGGCTGCTCCACTTCCGATCCAGCTCCTGCTAATGCACCTGGGAAAGCAGTGGAGGATGGCCCAAGTGCTTGTGCTCCTGCACCCCAAAACTCGCTGCTGTTGTCTGCAGATGATGTGAGCACAATAGTTTTTAAAAAATTACCATTGATTTGAAAGACAGTGTTAGAGAAGGAGAAACAGAGAGAGGTCTTCCACCTGCTGGTTCACTCCCCAAATGGCTGCAAAGGCCAGAGCTGGCCAGGCCAAAGCCAGGAGCCAGGAGCCTCCTTTGAGTCTCCCACATGAGTGGCAGGAGCCCAAGGACTTGGGCCATCTTCCTGTGCTTTCCATCTTCCACTGCTTTCCCAGGCACATTAGCAGGGAGCTGGGTTGGAAGTGAAGCAGCTGGGACTCGAACTGGTGCCCATATGGGATGCCAGCATCATAGACGGTGACTTTACCGGCTGTGCCACAGTCTGGCCCAGTCTGCTCGAGTCTGAGTGACTCCAGTTGTTAGCATAACATCTACAGGGCTCGTCTCTGTGGGAGCCTGGTCAGCATTTCCTTCCGTTTCCCAGCTGAATGAGATCCCGCCGTGTGGAAGGCGCACCGTGGATGTAACCCTTCTTCCTCCGTGGGCACCGGGGTAGTTCCACACCTTGGGTGTTGTGAATAGCACTGCTGTGGGCGTGGTGCACAGATGTCTCTTTGAGACCTTGCTTTCAAGGGGAAATCATTTCCATAAAGAAGTTTTTTAAAAGATTATTTTATTTATTTGGAAGCAGAGTTAGAGAGAGATATCTTCCATCTCTCTTTAAAAAAAAAAAATGCTCTTAAAAAATTGATTTGCAGCTCGTGTTGTGGCTTCGTGGGTAAAACCACCACCTGCAGCACCAGCATCCCATATGGGTGCCCGGCTGCTCCACTTCCAATCCAACACCCTGCTAATGCACCTGGAAAGGCAGTGGAGGACGGCCCAATGGCCGCAATGGCCAGGGCTGGCCAGGCCACAGGAAGGGGCCAGGAGCCAGGAGAACTCTCCGGGTGTGTTTTGGGGCACAGCGAGGACCCATCCTTCCTCCTCCCCCTGTCTTGGATTGAACTGTGTCCTCCCCAAGTCCTCAGGGTGAGGTCCTGGCTCTCTGGAGCTCAGAGAGATCGGGCCTTTCAAAAGAGGCAGTGAAGTCAGGAGCCCTGTGGGCGGGCCCCAGTGCAACGTGGCCGGCATCTTATAAGAAGGGAATCTGGCCACACACACGTCAGAGTGCGTGAGGACGGAGCGACCAGGCGGTCTTTTGCCGTAGAGGAGAGGACCTCCCCGGAAACCAGCCCTGGGCTGGGCTCAGCCGCCACTTGCAGCCCCGCACCCTGGATCCAGGGCCTCCGATGGAGTCTCACCTCCGCTTCTGATCTACCTCCCCGCTAACGCACACCCTGGCAGGCAGCAGATGGTGGCTCAAATACCGGAGTCCCGGCTACCCACAGTGAGACTCCAGCCGCGTTCCTGGCTTTGACCTGGCCCAGTCCTGGTTGTTGTGGTCATCTGGGGAGTCAACCAATGGATGGAACATTCCCTGTCTCTGTCACTGTGCCTTTCAAATAAGTAATCCCAGTGAAAGAAAGCCGGCCTGCTGACCCCGGGAGCTCCGCTCTGCAGCTTCCACCACAGCGGGGGCGAGGAGCTCATTCTCTTGCTTCCTCCCCCAGTTTGCCGGCCAGCCAGACTCACACACTGCCCTTGGCCTGTTCTTTGAGTTTACAAAGAACACCCGGGGCTGGACTCCTGTTGAGATTGGTTTGTTTCAAAGACAAGTTCATTAACAAAGTATCACATCTGCGTCTCCTGCCTCCTCCTACACACCTTGCTCTGCTTTCCACAGGGGTCCTGACACTTTTCTATCTTAGCCCCACCCTTTCCCAAGAAGCCCTTCCCCCAGCCTGAGCCCACCTTCCAGCTCACCCCTCCCTGCAATGATCCCACCTCAAACCCAGCTTTCTGGGCCATGTCTGCCCCCAAGGATTTCCTAAGCAGTGCTGGGGCTTTTTTTTTTTTTTTTTTTAGATTTATTTATTTGCGTGGTAGAGTTACAGACAGTGAGAGGGAGAGACAGAGAGAAAGGTCTTCCATCCACTGGTTCACTCCCCAAATGACTGCAACAGCTGGAGCTGCACCAATCTGAAGCCAGGAGCCAGGAGCTTCTTCCAGGTCTCCCACTTGGCTGGAAGGGCCCGAGCGCCTGGGCCATCTTCCACTGCTTTCCCAGGCCACAGCAGAGAGCTGGATTGGAAGAGGAGCAGCTGGGACTAGAAGCTGGTATCCATATGGGATGCTGCCGCCGCAGGTGGAGACTTAACCCACTGTGCCACAGTATGGCAGGGGAGTGGGGGAAGGATCTTCCATCCACTGGTTCACTCCCCAAATGACCACGACAGCCAGGTTTGAGCCACACCAAAACCAGGAGCCAGGAACTCCATCCAGGTTTCCCATGAGGGTGGCAGGGGCCCAAGCACCTGGGCCATTCTCTGCTGCTTTCCCAGGCACATTAGCACCGACTTGAGTCAGTGCTCCAACATGGGGGTCTCACCAGGGCTGTCATGGCACGGCACACAGACTGGGTGGCGTCAAAGACGCAAGCCAGTTTTCTCAGACTCTGGAGACCGGAGGTCGGAGATCAGTGGTCGCCGAGCTGGCTTCTTCTGAGGCCTCTCTGCTCAGCTGGTAGATGGCTGTGGTCGGCACACAACTCTCTCGCTGTGTGCGTACGCATTTTCTTCTTAGAAGGACCTCAGTCGTGCGGGGTTAGGGCCCACCCATAGGACCCTATTTTGACTTAATTCCCTCTTTAAAAACATCATCTCCAGGGCAGACACTGTGGCACAGCTGACTGGACCCCCGATGGGGCAGCCTGTATCCATGCCTAAGGCTGAGTGCTGTTCCACTTCGGATGCAGCTCCCTGCTGATGTGCTTGGAGGCAGGAGACGATGGCTCAAGTGCTTTGGTCCCTGCCTTCTACCTGGGAGACTGGGGTGGAGTTTCTGTCTCCTAGTATCAGCCAGGTCCAGCCCCAGCTGTTGCAGCAGCTGGAGGGTGAACCAACAAATAGGAGATTTTTCTCTCTGTCGCACCTTCTTTCTCTTTCACACTATCTTTCAAGTAAGCTAATTAATTTACAAAAAATCCACAAACGAAATGACCATGGGGCAGGCGCTGTGGTGCAGTGGGTTAAGATGCCATTGCTGCACCCCAGCCTGCGCTGTGGCACAGTGGGATAAAGCTTCAGTCTGTGGCTGCTGGCGTCCCATATGACCACCGGCTGGAGTCCCAGCTGCTCCACTTCCTATCCAGCTCCCTGCTAGTGCGCCTGGGAAAGCCCTGTGCCAAGCACCATTCCAGAATCAGGAGGGGAAAGGAGAAATGGCAGGAGGTAAGCCCCAGTCTAAGTACACCCTGGGCACTCACACCTCTCGGCCTGTCAGGTCCCTATCTCATTACACTTCGCCAGCTTGCTTATAGCCTATCTCCACCTCACATGTGAGATTCTTTCCTCACCGAGGGTGGGGGTACTAATGCTGCCAGCCTGCCCGGTCTCTGCCAGGGCTCTGGCCACAGCACCGACAGCAGGTCCTGGGGCCATCAGGCATGGCCCTGCCTCAGGGCTCCCACACCTGCTGCTTTCTGGGCTGTCTGAGCGCGCTGTTCACTTGGGCCTCTGTTCAATACCATCTTAGAAAGGCCTTTCTCCACCACCTTAGACTGGATGAATGACTTCACTGACCTCTTTAGCCCTGAGCCTGTGGCCCATTTAGTCATATATATATATATATATATATATGATTATTTATTTATTTATTTATTGCCTTTATTTGGAAGAGAGAGAGCGGTCTCCCATCCCCTGGTTCACCCCCCAGAGGCCCTCAACAGCTGGGGTTCAGGGCTGGGCCAGGCGGCGGGGGGAAGCTGGGAACTCGGTCCAGGTCCCCGCCGTGGGAGGCAGGGACCCTTACTTGATCCCACAGGAGCAGGGAGCTGGAATCCCAAGCAGAGCCCGCAGATACGAGATGCAGGCTTCCCAAGTGACGTCTTTGCCGGTATCTTCAACGCCTGCTCTGGCTTTTTCTTTTTAAAGCAACCCTGCCTTTTCCCCAAATAAGGCTGGGGAATTCTGAAATTGACTCTCAGCACCCACTTCTTGGTTTCCATGGAGATCAGGCTGCCAGCTCCCGCCTCTCTTTCCTGGAAAGTGTGGTTTATCTGTGGCAGAGGAGCGCTGGAGCAGGTTTGTGCTGCGAGCTGACGCACACACTGACACACAGGCGTTTCAGGCTCCCTCTCACGTGGCGGAGCAGCACACGCAAAGCGCATGCAGTTTGTGAGGAGTTAGACGGGATCAGAGGCAGTGAGGTCCCAGCTGGAATGAGAAAGGGGGAGAAGCCCATTAAGAGTAGACCACAGGCTTGCTTCTCCCTGCAAGCTGTCTTTAGAAAGACAAAGTGCTGATCCCACCCCTCTGAGGTTCTTGTTTTACCATGAGAATAGCAAGACAAAGTGACCAATCCCACCCTTGGGATGGGTTTTTTGTTTTATTGGAGCAGGTGACAGGATTGCAATTCTGGCCCCGTTCTGGATTTTGGCCCCATCCTCTTATTGATTGTTAGTTATTCCCCTCCCCCAGTGGTGCATCGATGACCCTGCACTGGTAAGTTTCCGGGGTTCTCTTCCCTTGGAACACCCCCTCCCGGCTGCTGCCGCCGGAGGCTTCTCAAGTAAATCTTGCTTTACTCAGTAACCTGTGGAAATTCTACAAGACTAGAGCCGAGATCGCCTACATCATTCCCTGTAACCGGTTCATCTGTAAAATTTTTTAAAAAGTTTTTATTTGTTTGAAAGGCAGAGTTACAAAGGGAGAGGAGAGAGAGGGAGAGACAGACGTAAACGTTACATTCACTGGTTCACTTCCCCAAAGGCCACATCAGGGCTGGATCCAGCAAAGCCAGGAGCCTGGAACTCCACCAAGGTCTCCACGTGGTTGGCAGGGGCCCCAGTACTTGAGCCAGCATTGCTGCTTTCCCAGGTGCATTAGCAGGGAGCAGGATCAGAAGTGGAGCAGCCAGAACTGGATCCAGGCACTCATAAGGCTTAACCCACTGCAGCACAAGACTGGCCCCTCATTTGTAGCTTTTACACCACACACAGACACACGTTATTGGAAGTGGCTGATCAGTGTGTTAGGGCTGATGGGAGAGTCCTGTCTTCCCACAAGAAAGACATGGGAGAGAGTAGCGGTGATGAGAATTTACCTGCTAGGCCAGGCAGGTACTCAGGCTGGAGTGGTTCTGCAGATGGGTATAGAACACACACACACACCCTGCCTCAGTTTCTCTTCCCCCTTCCCATTCTGGGACTTTGCTGGATGG
This sequence comes from Lepus europaeus, assembly GCF_033115175.1. Taxonomy (NCBI): domain Eukaryota; kingdom Metazoa; phylum Chordata; class Mammalia; order Lagomorpha; family Leporidae; genus Lepus; species Lepus europaeus. The sequence goes on along the minus strand of NC_084827.1, from coordinate 2,170,630 downwards.
AGGGCTTCCTGGGTGTGAATTCCTGAAATTCCTCCCAGAACTTCATCAGCACAGCCATTCCCCCCCACACCCCCTGAGGTGCTGGGGCAGATCCCCCTAAGCTGCCTCTGGGAAGGGGTGGGACCCACCTAACAACATTCAAGACTTTGGATGTGCAAATGTTGGTCTGTTTTTACAAGGCTGGCTTCCACCCTGTTCTCCGAAAGCTGAAAGCTGAGGCTGAAGTGGATACAGGTGTGTGTGTGTGTTTTTTTTTTCTTCTTCTAACATTTATACACCAGCGCCGCAGCTCACTAGTCTAATCCTCCGCCTGTGGCACCAGTACTCCGGTTGAGGCGCCGGTTCTGTCCTGGTTGCTCCTCTTCCAGTCCAGCTCTCTGCTGTGGCCCGGGAAGGCAGTGGAGACAGAGAGAGAAGTCTTTCAGCCATTGGTTCACTCCCCAGAAGCCTGCTACAGCCAGGGCCGGGTCAGGCCAAAGCCAGGAGCCAGGAGCTTCTTCTGGGTTTCCTTCGCAAGTGTAGGGGCCCAATCACTTGGGCCATTCTCCACCGCTTTCCCAAATGTATTAGCAGGGAGTTGGATTGGAAATGGAGCAGCCGGGATTTGAACCAGCGCCCACATGGAAAACCCACTGCACCACAGTTTGTGAACCACAATGTCTTGGTATTACAAAGGACCTCTGTTGGCTCCTCTCTAAAATCTAATTCACCTTTTTCCGGTCCCTAGGTAGCCCCAGCTCATTTTCATGCTTCAGGAGACTGATGCGGGAGTTGATGCCCCACATTCTGTAGCTGGGCCCCAAGTGTAAGACGGCAGCTTCGGCATTCTGTGGTCCCTCCCTGAGCGAGGGCTGCTTGGTCAGCAAAAACCCTGTGCAAGGGAAGTTCTACCTCAAAAGCTTCTCTTACTTTTTTTCTTTAAAACCAAAATTCCCAGCACTTTTGGGGGAGGAGTGGGTTGCCTGGAGCCAGGGTTAGGCCCCCACAAATCAAGCTTCATCCTCAAAAAGTTTTCCTTAATGTTAATGAATTTATTTTTAAGACACAGAGAGAGTGCCGGGGTGAGCGCCCATCACGCCCCAAAAGCCTCAATCCCCATCTTCCACTGCTGGCAGAAGATCCCCCTAGGCTGCCCCCGAGAGAGGGCTGGGACTCACCCAAGGTTCTCCAAGCAGGGCAAGACTTTGATGTGCAAATGCTGGTTTACTTCCTAGGTTTGCTTCTGCTTTTTTTTTTTCATTCAGCCACACAAAAAGTTCCCATTATAAAAAGATTTATTTATTTGAAAGTCAGAGTTAGAGAGAGAAACAGAGAGGTCTTCCATCCTCTGCTTCATGCCAGGAGCCAGGAGCCGGGAGGCTCTTCCTGGTCTCCCACGTGGGTGGCAGAGCCATTAGCATGGGGCTGGAGCAGTGGAGTTGAACTGCATTGGCATTGCAGGTGGTGGTTTTACCTACTATGCCACAATGCTAGCTGCCCAATTCCCATTTTCTTTGACCTCCTAATGTCTACCTTACTAACATAAAGAGAACATTCCCAAACAGCTAACAATTTAATATATGAAAAGCATATTTATATACTTAAAAATATTTGTTTATTTGAAAAGCAGAGTTACGGAGAAAGGGAGAAATCAAGACAGAGAGACTTTTCCATCCATTAGTTTACTCTCCAAACGCCCCCAAAGGGGACAATCCAGGAGTTCTCCAGGTGGGTCTCCCACGTGGGTGCAGGGGCCCAAGTGTGAGGAGTCAGACGGGCTGATCGGCAGTCAGGTTGGTCCCAGTGGAAATGAAGGGTGCAAAATGCTTTCTTCCCCCAAAAGTTATCTTTAGCAAGGTCAGAAGCGCCGGCCCACTCCTTGGGAGCTACCATTCTTATCCAGAGAATAGCAAGGGAGTGGTGACTCCACCCTCCCGAGCTGCCAGCTTAAGGTAAAACAAGTAGTATCCCACCCTATGGCTGGCCAGACAGGCGAAAAGATTACAAATCAGGTCTTTTGATGGGTTTGACCCCGCCTCGTACTGATTGAGTTTTTTTTTTTTTTTTCCCAAAAATTGCGCTTAAAAGCCCAGTACCACCAGCCCCTCGGGATTTTCCTCTCTCGGAGCCTCCAGAGTGGCCGGAGGCCTCTGACTTGCTTTTAAATACGACTTTGTCCCTGTGAGACAGGGAGCCGTGGTCGTGTCCGTTTCTCCTGTAACATTTGCGTGCCCTGACTCGGACAGCAACTCTGGCGATCCCAGCCAGCGTGGGGTCGTCTCGCTGGACGGGTGAGTACGGAGACTGCTCTCGCTTCTGTTTTTCGGAGAGATTCACTCCTCCTTAGCAACTCTCATTTTCTCAAAAACACCAAAAACCCTGAAAGTCAGGTAGGAGCGGTTAGTTCAGGGCTGGCGCTGTGGCTTAGTGGGCTAGGCTTTCGACTGTGGCACCAGCATCCCACATGGGCGCCAGTTCAGGTCCGGGCTGCTCCTGGTGGCGGGACCCCGACATCCAGAACGGTTTTGGGCCGGGAAATGCACTTTTCTGCAGGGAGCCAGTCCCCTGCCCTCTGGAGCCCTCGCGAGCTGTAAAGCCAGAGGCTCCTCTCCTTGCTTCTCAGCTCTGGGAATGTGGGTCCGGCCGACATAGCTTCCTTCCCCGGGGGCCGGCCCGACACAGCTTCCTTCCCCGGGGGTCCGCCCGACTGGGAGGAGGGCTTGGAGTAACTTTGAAGTTCAGGCCAGGGCCACTCTCTGGCCTTTTTCGGCTGTTGGGCCGAAAACTGCCTTTTGTGATTCCTTGCAGTTTAATCTGTCGGTGAGACGGGGCCCAGCGTGGAGCGAGGCTCTGGGCTCCGGGCTCCACACCCTGGTGAGTTTTTCCTTTCACCCCAGACCCTGACAAGCTCACCGTCTCTCTCCTCGGCAGGTCTTCCTCACCCACCCCCGCTTCCTGGCCGCTCCAGCGGGAGCTTTCCAGCTCGAATAAATCCCGCTCGCTCTCTGCCTCGTCCGCACGATAGTTCTTTTGTGTGAGACAAAGAGGCAAGGTCGTCTCTTCGCCCATAACCCTGTTACAGGAGGGTCCCTAAGAATATTTACCAAGTGAAAAAAATGCATGAATTGTCCTTTTGCGGAATTTTTACCCCAGCAAACCAAAAAATGGAGATGTCTTTTTGTTTATTCTCTTATACTGCAAACACTGACTGCGGTTTGGTATGGATGGGAAGCGAAGGCTCGGTAATTATAACAGCAGGGAACTCTTTCATTCATGACTCGTTACTGAGCACCTGCTATATGCCAGGCAGAAACAGAAAGCAGGTGTACCAAGAGGTAAGATAACTTGCTCATAAATAGATTGCCAGGAGAAGTGGCAGATAACCAAGGTAAACAAGGATGAGCTAACGCTTACAGGCCTTGTTCAGCTGAGTGCTACTCTCTTGGGTTTAGAGGTTAAATACTGGGGCAGAGTCACATCCCTGGTAGGAGGAAGAGAAGAGAACGTTTGTTAAGTGTCTACAATGTACCAGGCACCTCACTCAGTCCTCACAGCAACCTGGTAACTTAAAAACAGACGGATTCTCCAGAGATTGGAGCGTTTATTTGGGAATGGGATGGACCACGGGTTATGGGTGAAACAGTGGCAGAGAAAGACTACCTCGGTTCTTTGTCTCACCTCCATGTGGACACGGCAGAGAGAAAAGCAAGATTTAAGTAAGAAACCCGCCGAAGCACAAGGGGGGCTCCCTGAGAGGCTGGTGAAGTGCAGTTTTTAAGCACAATTTTGGGGAAAAAAGAGCAGCAGCTTACAATCAGTAATAAGGCGGGACAACCCATCTGGAGTCTGGGATTTGTAATCTTATCTGTCCATCTTGCTTGCTCAAGATAAGACTAAGCTGCTATTCTCATGGTAAAACTGGAAGCCCCAGAGGAGTGGGACAGGCACTTTTGTCTTGCTAAGGGCAGCTTTTGAGGGAGAAACATGTATTTTGCATCATCTCAGACTCCCTCTTCCTCACTAACACTGGGACCAACCTGTCTTGATTCCTCACGGGGGAACGTTCGCCATGCTAGGTGCACATTCAAGGAGGTTGAGGCAAGGTGGGAGTTAGAGAAACAAAGCTGAGGATTGCGTAGCATCCTTAGCTACGCGACGTGGTGCCGGTCAAGGCTGCCAGGGATTGCCGGTCCGGGCTCCTCTCTCCCAGAGGTGCTTTCAGTGTGGTGGCTCCGTGACAGGGCTTCCTGTGCTACTGTTACGGGTGGGGAGATGGCCTGGGTGTTCTGTGAGGAGTTAATGGGTAACAGGCAGTCAGGGTGTCCCTGGTAGAAATCTGGAATAGCGAGGTGCCTGCTCCCCCCGGAAGGTTATCTTCAGCAGATCAGAGTGTCCCACTTCCTTAGGAATCTCCAAATTTACAAATTGACCACGAGAATAGCAGGGGAGTGGGGATTTCTTCCCCTGCCATTATGGATGATTTTTTATCACTGGAGAATTGTACACCAGGTCTTTGAGTTTATCTCCACCTTGTTGATGGACAGTTTGGTCTCCAAGATTGTACTTAAAAACCGGAGTGCTGTGGGGCCTTTTGGGTTTCTGAGTCTCTTGGAGCCCCCTCCGTGCCGCTCTGGCTGTAGGTCTTTGATCTATGTAAACCTCTGCTGTCCACTGGGAAATTCTTCCGTGAGACAAAGAACCGAGGTGACAACTTCTCCACTTGGTCACGTGGAAGAATTCCCAGCAGACAGGGCAGAGAGAAGACCAAGATTTAAGACAAGCCTCCGCGGGGAGGCCTGGAGGGGCCTCTGAGAGGCACGAGCCGAAGGGGCTGGTGGCCTGGAAGTTCTACAAGTCTCGTGAATTTCCCGTGCAGACTTCGGAACACAGTGCACTGCCCGCCCACGCCCACGCCCCACTCCTGTGCTGTTCTCGTAAGACTGGAGATCCCAAGGAGCGGGGCAGGCACTTTTTTTTTTTTTTTTTTTGACAGGCAGAGTGGACAGTGAGAGAGAGAGACAGAGAGGAAGGTCTTCCTTTGCCGTTGGTTCACCCTCCAATAGTCACTCCGGCCAGCGCACCGCGCTGATCCGAAGCCAGGAGCCAGGTGCTTCTCCTGGTCTCCCATGGGGTGCAGGGCCAAGCACTTGGGCCATCCTCCACTGCACTCCTGGGCCACAGCAGAGAGCTGGCCTGGAAGAGGGGCAAAGGGACAGAATCCGGCGCCCCGACCGGGACTAGAACCCGGGGTGCCGGCGGAGGATTAGCCTGTTAAGCCGCAGCGCCGGCCGGGGCAGGCACGTCTGACCTTGCTAAAGGTAACTGGGGGGAGGCGAGCCTTTGCACCCCCAGTTTCCACGGGGCCAACGTGACAGCCTCTTAGCCCATCCGAGTCCCCACAGGCGTTCATGACGCCCCCCTTCAGGGAGCAGCGGCTCCACGTTGGCTGTCCCCGGCCCAAGGCGCGTGGCGGCCGCTGCCGTCTTCCTCATTGAGCCCCGGCCAGTGTCCGCTCGCCGCGCCCCCGGCCCCGCCGCACCTGGCCGGCCCCGCCCCTCCGCCCGCCCGCCAATCAGCGGCGCGGGGGCGGGCCGCGCACGCGCGCTGCGGCCCGCGGCGAGAGCGGCGAGGGCGCTCGGAGACGCGACGCGGGGCCGGCGGCGGCGGCGGCGGCGCCTCAGCCTCCGTCCCCTCCCGGCGCCTCGCCTCGCCGCCTCGGCCTCCCGCAGCCGGACCGGAACTATGTGATCCCGGAAGTTCCGGGGCCACTGCCGTGTGGGATAAACAGTAATGGCGGAGGCTGCGGCTCCCGGAACAACAGGCACCGCAGCGGGAGCAGGAGCGGCAGCCGCCTCCCCGAGCCCGCTCCTCACGGTCGCCGCCCCGGCCCCGGGGGCGGGAGGAGCGGGCGGCGGCTGGACCAAGCAGGTCACCTGCAGGTGAGGGGGCGTTGCGGGCCCCGCTCGCGGCTGCGTCAACCCCCGGCGGCCGGGCCGCGCGGCCTCGCTGCGGGCCCCCCCTGGCCGGGCCGCTCGGGGCGGTGGGGGCCCCGGCCCCGTTCCTAACGTCTCCCGGCCGCCGCCGCCCCTCCCGGCGTTTGTCGCCCTGCTTTTGTGCGTGTGGGGGCGGAGGCTGGCGTCCCGAGCTTTGTCTGGGGCGGGGGCAGGGCGCCGGGGTCGTCCCCGGGACCCCCGGGGGGTGGTGGGCTGCCATTGTGACCCTGGCCCGGGGGCCCCGCGGCACTGGTCGGGTTTGGGGTTCGGGCGGAGGTGATAGCGAGGTTGGGGGCGAGTGGCTGGCGGTGGCGCATGTGCGCTGGGAGGCTCTGGGGCGGGTGTTTGGGGTGCTCCGCAGGGCCTGCCGGTGGGTAGGCCGATTCCACCGGCCGGAAGAATTTCGGACGCTGCGCAGGAGGCGCTGGCGAGGTGGCGATACCGTTTGGACCCTCTCTGTCTCTCAGCGTGGTAACGGGGGGGATGCCGAGAGCCCGAGAGCCGTCCCAGGTGTCTGTACATCCTGATGGCAGCAGGAGCTGTAGCCCGGGGAGGGAGAGTCGTGAGGTTCCTGTTGGGTCTTTGTTCGGTTCTCTGCAGTGCCGCGTCCCGGGGTGGCCGGTCCGTGACTACGGGAGCTCTCAGCTTTTCGGCCCAGCCTCGGGACGGGCCCTGTGTGGCTGTGACCCCGCACACAGTGCATTGTTACTTTGCTCTCTGCCCTGCAGGTGCTGCTCCTTGCTGGTCCCCTTCCCTAGCTCGCACCACCGTCATGAGGAATCTTAGCCCCGTGGACAGACCCATCGTTCCTCTTTGCTTCCTTTAGGAACTTGGTGGGCCCTGGACCAGTGGGGGTTCTTTGACCGAGACCCAGTGCGTTTGCGGGTGATTTTTACCTAGGGGCACAGCGGGTTCCGAGCAGCCCGTGTGCAGCCTTCCCACCGTAAAGTACTGAATTGATGAGGCCATACCTGAAATGACTTCAATATGAACTTGCAAGGTTCCTCTGATCTCATTAAAAAGTGGAGTCAAATGGGGTGGGCGTGGTGTGGTGGTGGGATGTCTGGAATCAACAGCATCCCGGAGTCCTTGTCACCCTCCTTGGAGACCTGAGTGGAGTTCTTAGCCCTCCCTTTGGCCTGGCCCTGCCCTGGCTGTTGTGGGCATTTGGAGGCTAAAGCAGCAAATGAAAGATAATGTGTCCCTCTTTTGCTGTACCTTTTCAGAAGCAAAAGCAAGACTGGCCCCCCAAAAAATCCCCAAAACTAATAGATTTGCGAAGACAAAGGACGTAATTGAATGTGTAACTTTGAGTAAATCAACCTTGAGCACCAATTATGGGGGAGACAGTCCTAGATGTTAAAGGGATTTATAAGTAAATATTCCCAGCATGTTTGGTAGCCAGAGAGAATTCAAGGTAGTATGTTTGTGTTACATTGTTGGGAAACATCTGTATTTCCTATTGGTTTGTGTTTTCTTAATTTTACTCTGGAAATGTGTTTTATTTTGCAACCTAGGAGGAACCTAAGACTACCTTTCCTAGGGAGCTGTATTATGCTGCCACCACCAGGCTGCTTTCATATTTTTTATTAGGAGGATGCTGTGGCAAACTTGTTTGCTTGAGTGTGTAGGGTTGAAAACTGTTAATATTTAAAGTACAGTTATAATCTGCAAATTGTAAATTTCAGTTTAGGCAATGCTTTATTAGAGCTTTTGTAGTGGCAGAAGAGTTCTGGCACTTGAAGGAATACACAGTCAAGCATTTTTAAAAAAAATTTGAAGTGTTTAACAGCTTAAAAATAAAGAGAATCTTTCTAGGAATTTTTTTTTTTTTTGACAGGCAGAGTGGACAGTGAGAGAGACAGAGAGAAAGGTCTTTTTTGCTGTTGGTTCACCCCCTCCCCCCCCCCCCCCCATGGCCGCTGTGGCTGGCGTACCGTGCTGATCAGGAGCCAGGTGCTTCTCCTGGTCTCCCATGCGGATGCAGGGCCCAAGGACCTGGGCCATCCTCCACTGCACTTCCTGGCCACAGCAGAGAGCTGGACTGGAAGAGGGGCAGCCGGGACAAAATCCGGCGCCCCAACTGGGACTAGAACGTGCCGGCGCCGCAGGCGGAAGATTAGCCTGTTGAGCTGCGGCGCCAGCCAGGAATTCTTTTTTTAAGATTTGTTTTATTTATTTGAAAGAGAGAGGTAGAGACAGAGAGAGAGGTCTTCCATCCGTTGGTTCACTCCCCAGATGGCCGCAACAGCTGGAGCTGCGTCGATATGAAGCCAGGAGCCAGGAGCTTCTTCCAGGTCTCCCACGTGGGTGCAGGGGCCCATCTTCTGCTGCTTTCCCAGGCCACAGCAGAGAGCTGGATTGGAAGAGGAGCAGCCGGGACCAGAACCAGTGCCCATATGGGATGCTGGCGCTTCAGGCCAGGGCGTTAACCCGCTGCGCCACAGTGCTGGCCCCTCTGGGGATCTTTTACAAGTGCTGTGGTGTCTGGTGAAATGTATTTGCATGGGAAATGGAGCCATGTACATTGAGGGGGCCTGAGAAGTGTACAGTTGAGAGAGTTGACTCTGCAGGTGCTGTTTTAAGATTCACTGTCAGCTGGCTATTTCCTCTCACTTGTGTTATGCACAAGTACCCAAGTACCGCGGGAGCACAGCACAGCACAGCAGGAGGAAGGCGTTCTGGTGCAGTGGGCTGGGCACTGTGTTGATGCTGCATCCCGCATCCGAGAGCTGGGTTACGCCCAGTCGCTTCCCACTTCTGGTCCAGCTTCCTGCTCTAATAAGCCTGGGAGGCAGCAGATGGTGGCTCAAGTGCTAGGGCCCTGCCACCCACAGGAGACCCAGGCAGATCTCCTGGCTCCTGGTTGGGTGTGGCCTGACACCAGCTGCTGAGCACGTTCGGGGAATGAACCAGCAGATGGAAGATTCTGTCTCCCCTCTGTCACTCTGCTTCCAAATAAAATAAATCCTCAAAGGTAAACCGTGTTTTTTTTTTTTTTTTTTTTTTTTTTTATTTTTGACAGGCAGAGTGGACAGTGAGAGAGAGAGACAGAGAGAAAGGTCTTCCTTTTGCCGTTGGTTCACCCTCTAATGGCCGCCGCGGTAGCGCGCTGCGGCCGGCGCACCGCGCTGTTCCGATGGCAGGAGCCAGGTGCTTATCCTGGTCTCCCATGGGGTGCAGGGCCCAAACACTTGGGCCATCCTCCACTGCACTCCCTGGCCACAGCAGAGAGCTGGCCTGGAAGAGGGGCAACCGGGACAGGATCGGTGCCCCGACCGGGACTAGAACCCGGTGTGCCGGCGCCACAAGGCGGAGGATTAGCCTGTTGAGCCACGGCGCCGGCTTAAACCGTGTTTTTTTAATCCACCAGGAATATATAATCTTTGAGAAACAGGATACACACACTTACCAAGTTAAACATCAAAGAAATGTCACAGCAGAGGAAGTCATTGAGTCCCACAACAGGTAGAATTTGGCTTGGGGTGAAGGTGCCTGCATCCCCTATCCGACAGAGCACCTGAGTTCAGTAGCTGCTGATGTGGTGACAGCTCAGGGAGGTGAGCGCGAGTTCCTGGCTCTCCACTTCAGCTCGACCAGTGCTGGCCCCTGTGGGCATCTGGGTAGTGAACCAGCGGGTGCAAGCTCACTCTCTGCCGCTCAAATACGACTAAAATGTCGTTTTGATGCCACATTAGTCAATACGCTAGAATTTTAGAAATCCCCAGAGAGTGTTATGCTGCCTTGAGGTTCTGTGGGGTGGCGTGTGCTTCTCCTGCCCTCACAGCCCACTCCTGGGGTTTCTTATTCTGACTGGATGGCCATGTTCAGGTTCCCGGAGGTACGGCAGCCGAGGGGTCTGGGGGCCGTATTTGTCTTTACTGCTGGACAGTGTCTACGTGGGGTCAGAACCTCACACTGGAAGGAACTTTGTACGGCTCAGCCTTTCATCCAAGGCAAGCTCCTTGGGCCGGGACACTGAGCCGAACTGGGGTGGATTTCTTGGTGGTAGCACTTAAAAGACAAAAGTGCTTATTTCTATTGGTATTGTTTTGGGGAGAAATTCTTAGAAATTGGCCGCCATTTGTCTATTGTTGCACGATCATCCTAACCTGAGACCTATACAGATGGCTCAGAAGGAAGCCTTTGGGAAGATTTGCTAACTCTGGGTATACTCAGTGTGTCACTGAAGACACAAGGCAGAGAAACCAGACGACCCTGTGAAAGCGCGGAGTGCGTGCTGGGAGCCACGTGGGGCTGGTATATTCTACTGCAGCGGTGTGCTGGTTCCGTACCTCGGGAGGGTGTAGGACGGCGCGGAAGCTGACTGGTTGCTCAGTGCTTACTACTGAGCCAGATCTTGATGCCGCATCGCACGCATTCATTCCCTTCGGAAAGGTCATTCCTTTGTCTTCTGGCCACTTAGTGTCTTGTGACGTACCTAGGCTCCTGCCCACTTGGTTGGTTGCCTGAGTCTTTCCTTTTTTTTTTTTTTTTTTAAAGATTTACTTATTTATTTGAAAGGCAGAGTTGCAGACAGGCAGAGAAAGAGGTCTTCCATCTGCTGGTTCACTCCTGAAATGTCCATAACAGCTGGAGCTGGGACTGTCAGGAGCCAGGAGCTTCTTCCAGGTCTCTGTGGATGCAGAGGTCTGAGGTCTTGGACCACCTTCCGCTGCTTTCACAGGCAAATTAGCAGGGAGCTGGATCAGAAGTGGAGCAGCTGGGACTCAAACAGGCGCCCATATGGGATGCCGGCACTGCAGGCGGCGGCTTCACCCGCTGCACCACAGGGCCAGCCCCACAGGTAAATCTTTCAGTGCATTGTCAAAAACATGTTCAAGAAGTGGTCTGAGAGGACAGAGAGCTGTGGAAGGAAGTTGTGAAACAGCTGAAGGTGGGGACAGTGAAGACATGCAAGTTGGGTCACACATGCACAGCTAGTGAGTGACAAAGCTGTACTGGAGCAGAACCTTCCGATTTGAACCTTGTGCTTCTCACCGCTGCTCAGCCGTGAGTGATCTCTGCTGATTCAGCCTGATGGCAGTGCTGTGGTAGGTTCTGAACTCCTGGACTTGCGTGGAAGCAGCCCAGACAGGTCTCCAGGAAGGTGGGTGTTGTAAAATTTAAACCTGGCTCCAGTGCTCCCCTGTTGTGGATCCTTCAGTGGTGTTTACTGTGTGCAGTGTCACACCCCACACACCCCCGTGTTTGTTCTTAACTCTTCCTGTCATCACTCCAGGACCTTTGCACATGCTGACCCTCTGCCTGGAATGTTCTTCCCCTTGTTGTAGGTTAGCAGGGGTTTATTTCACCACCCCGTCTCCTGGCAAACATCAGTTTGTGGGGCCGGCACTGTGGCGCAGTAGGTTAAAGCCCTGGCCTGCAGCGCCAGCATCCCATGTGGGCACTGGTTCTGGTCCCAGCTGCTCCTCTTCCCATCCAGCTCTCTGCTATGGCCTGGAAAAGCAGTAGAAGATGGCTCAGGTCCTCAGGCCCCTGCACCCACGTGGGGGACCCAGAAGAAACACCTGCTCCTGGCTTCGGTCTGGCGCAGCTCCGGCCATTGCGGCCATCTGAGGAATGGACCAAAGTTTCCTTTGTAGCCCCCGTTACAGTTGTGGTAGGATGATTTTGGCTGCTGTCCTGCCTCCTGCTAGACACTCGGGCTCTTTGCAATCAGGAACCATGTCTGGTTCACTCCCTGTCGTATCCTTATTGCCTGCTGCACAGTGTTGGATAGTGAGAGCTCATTTTGCTGAATGATGGTTAGGATGACTTGGGTTGTAAAACTGATTGACATCTCTTGAGGTTCTGCCTCCATTTTCCTTTTTTGTAAGATGGGAGTGTAGGCCTTTTTAGCATTGTTTTGTATGGGATTAACTCAATCCATAATTTCTCACAGATATTTTTATATGAAAATATGCAAAAGGTAGAGCACTTCCCTGTGGTTTGAGCCAGCAAGAACAAACCTGTCATGCTGCACTGTCCTAGACCAGCTGGGCTGTGTTGGCTCCTTGTCACTTATCATTTGGATTATAAAGAACAGTTTTCCTCCATGCTGGATGTCAGAAGTAGTGTAGGTGCTGCAAATGTGTGAAAGAAGGGTCACGCTCTGGCTGTTCGGCCGTAAAGGGGGTTGAATATTTGGAGAAAACAAGGATTGAGATCAGCAACTATGGGATGGTGATTAGTGGAAGACTTTGACATAATTGAGCACCCTAGAACCTAAGTGCAACAAACGAATGAATAGAGCGCGTGGCAAACCAGGGTTTAAGTACAAATCTAAAGTTTCTGCTCTCTGGGTAGATATTTCATCGAGTCTTAAAATTGTGTCTCTCCGTACCCCTGATCCCTGATCTCACACTGACAGCCCAAACCACCCTGACCATTAAGTGGGTGGGCATCTTTGTGGAATGTGGGAGGTGTGGCTTCAGCTGAATAACCTGTCTGGGCTGTGGACACATTCCCGGATACTTTGAAGCAGGACTACAGTGTGACCATCCATCACAATGTAGTTATTTTTTTTTTTTTAAGAATGATTTATTTATTTGAAAGAGTTACACAGAGAGAGAAGGAGAGAAGGAGAGGCAGAGAGAGAGGTCTTCCATCCACTGGTTCACTCCCCAGTTGGCCACAACTGGCCAGAGCTGCACTGATCCGAAGCCAGGAGGCAGGAACTTCCGGGTCTTCCCATGCGAGTGCAGGGGCCCAAGCACTTGGGCCATCTTCTCCTGCTTTCCCAGGCCATAGCAGAGAGCTGGATTGGAAGTGGAGCAGCCGGGTCTTGAACTGGTGCCCATGTGGGATGCCAGCACTGCAGGCAGCGGCTTTACTCATTACGCCACAGCGTCAGCCCCCACAATGTAGTTATTGACTTGTTTAATTTTTTTTTTTTTTAACAGCCTTTTAATCCCTTCATTTATGCAGTCAAGAATTATCTGGTACAAGTTTAACACACATTTTATTCTTTCCCAAGCCAAACTATCTAACTTTATTAAACACTTTTCTTAATGTGGAGCTCAGACGGTTCCGAAGGGTGCAGGAAGTAGCACTGCAGTTGGCTCCGATCTGGGTGAGGGTAAGTTCAGCTGAGGAAAGGTGAAGTGGGCTCGCCATACTGAGGATGTGGCTTTGTGCTGTGTTTTGTTTCTTGTCAGACTGCCACCCTAGGGAACTTATAAATGTTCCCATCACATGGTTACATTTTTTTCATGTCATCTGCTGTTGCATAGAGGGTTCTTTTGGAGAGCATCTCCAGATAGAACCTTTCACATTTCAGATGCTTCAAGAGCCCTTAGCTAACTTTCCTCAGGTTTCTGGAGTGTTCCATTTGTGGGCAAGTGGAACATGTGACCCGCTGCTCTTTGTACATCCCCAGACAGCTGCCACATTTCCACCTCATTGCTTTGCCACCAAGACCTCGTCATTCCCTGAGTCCACATGGTTACATGGAGACATGCAGGTTGTTGGGCCCAGGTTGGTCTCAGGATTTGCCTTTCTGTCCGATTCCCCCAGTGGTGTTGATGGTGGGAGCCCACTGACGGTATTCCCATGCTTGGTTTCTGGAAACTGCCCGTTGCATACACACACAACCTTTAAGGCAGCTGGCAAGAGTGATTCCCTTTTTCTTTTACTTTGGCAGCTGGTTTTCCTTGTGGTTTTCCAGGAATTAAAATGATTTCTAAAAAACAAGAAGGCACCTTCTTCCTAGGACTGTTCAATGAGGACCGAGCTCAGTGTTGAACCGAAGGGCATGCCAGTCCATGGGCTGCTCACCTGCAGTCCCCGTGCGTCGTTTGCTGGAGAACACAGTCTGCTTCTACCTAATTTGTGTTCATTTCATGTTTGAATCCTGGGGATTGTGTTTGCTCTAAGTCCAGTTTTGTGGTCCTTTGTCTCGCAGGTATTTTCTGCATGGGGTTTGTAAGGAAGGAGATAACTGTCGCTACTCACATGACCTCTCTGACAGTCCGTATGGTGTAGTGTGCAAGTATTTTCAGCGAGGGTACTGTGTTTACGGAGACCGCTGCAGGTAAGAATTTCCTTATTTCATTTTTTTCAGGGGTGGAGGTTGGGAGAAAAAACCTTTGGAAAAAAATGTGCATTAGAAATGTTGATATGCTGGTAGAAACCTCTTGGAGGGAGCATATTACATTGTTGAAAAAATGAGTTTGTAGGCCCAGCACCTGCGCAGCAGGTAAAGCCACTGCCTGCTGTGCCTGTGTCCCATATGGGCCTGGGCTCAAGTCCCAGTTGCTCCACTTCTGATCCAGCTCCCTGCCTAGGAAGGCAGCAGAGGATAACCCAATTTCTTGGATCCCTGCACCCTCATGAGAAACCCAGAAGGAAGCTCTTAGCTCCTGCTTCAGATAGGCCTAGCTCTGGCCATTGAGGCCATTTGGGGAGTGAGCCAGCGATGGAGAACCTCTGTTTCTTTTTATAACTCTGCCTTTTAAATAAAAAAATTAAGAAACCCCAAATCTTTAAAAGAAAGAGCTTGTAATATAGTCCTGAATGTAATTGATACCCAAAGAGCAACTTTTTTAAACTGAGGCCTAGAACGAGGTTGAACTATGTTTGATTAGAGCATTGGCTTCGAGGCCAAGGGTTAGGTACATCTGACCAAACCGGACAACTGTGAATTAGAGCGAGCTGGACCTTAGACGTTTGGATTACTAGTTAAGAGGGTTGTCAGTCTGTCTAAACTGGGCTCAGGGAACCAATTGTAAGGTTCAGGGCAGCTTCAGGCATCCCTCTGTGTACCTCAGAACGGTAGAGCCAAGAGGGGTTAGTTACTAGGTAATCTCTGTCATGATTGAATTTGTGCCAGGTAGTGTCTAGAAATGAATAGAACCGCTCTATCTTACCAGTTATCTGTTGGTGTCAATAAATTGCTCCCAGATTTAGGAGGCTAAGCCAAGGAGCACTGATTATCTCAGTTTCTGGGAGTCTTGGGTCTGAGTGGCTTGGCCGGGTGGCTGAGGGCCCACGGGGGCTGAAGGGTCACTTTAGGCTGTTTCACTCTGGCTGTCCGGAGACCTTAGTTACTTGCACAGTCAAACATCCTGTGAGGGTGCTTTAGCTTTACCCGGAGCCAGCAACTCCAGCAAGGAGGCGAGGAGAAGCCATAATGCCTTTTGTGACCTAGTCACGGAAGTCACTGTCACTTCTGCTGAAGTCCAGACTAAGCCCAGCCTACATTCAGGAGGAGAGAGGCTAACTGGGCTCCACCTTTTAGAGGGAGACGTGTCAAAGGATACTTTAAACCTCCGCACTGGGTCAGACTTTGGCAGTGTCCTAACCAATTTTAGTGAAATTGTTGTAACTCTTGAGTTGAAAAGAATATGAAACTATTGATTGGTGCGATGTTAATGATAAGTCATTCTAAGTATGTTTGAAAATTTAGTAAGGATAGAGAGGAAAACCTTTCATGTAAGCTCGGAAATGGGCCCCGATACCTGAGTTTAGTAGCATTTTGTTCCTTGCTAATTCTTTGCAGTATTACTGTAAAGGGAAAAAAGTGACACTTAAAACAAAAAAAGACCAGCTATAGGGGCCAGTATAGGCTCAGCTCAGTACGTTAAGCCACCGCCTGCGGTTCCATACGAGCACCTATTTAAGTCCCAGCTGCTCTACTTCTATCTGGGGCCAGCTTCCTACTGATGTGCCTTGGAAAGCAACAGAAGATGGCCGAAGTGTTTGGGCCCTGCCACCCAATGAGGGAGACCCAGGTGGAGTTCTGTGCTCCATGCTTCAGCCTGGCTCTTGGTTGGTGGGCCATTTGGGGAGTGAATCAGTGGATAGAAGAAGATACCTCTCTCTCTGTCTCTGTATCTCCTCTTCACTAACTGTGCCTTTCAAATCAATTAGTATATAACGTTTTTAAAAATACTAGACATGTCTTCTGTAGTCAACAGTAAAGGGAGAAAAAGCTGTCAGAACTCCATCCCACATTGACTACCCTGGGTTCCAGTGGGTGATCTCCTACTTTGAGCTGATATGATAAAGTGATTAGGGAGAACTGTCCGTCTGACTACCTGAAAGCCTGAGAATTGTTTAGGACTGGGAGATAATAGGCGATTATTAAAGAGCTTGATTATAGACGAGCTAAATTAAATATTCTATTTCTTTTGAAAGGCAGAGTTACAGAGGTAGACAGACAAATGAATGGAGAGATCCATCCTCTGGTTCACTCCCCAAATTGTTTCAATAGTTGGAGCTGGGACAGGCTGAAGCCAGGAGCCAGGATCTCTCACGTGGGTGCAGGGGCCCAAGCGCTTGAGCCACCCTCCACTGCTTTCCCAGGCACATTACCAGGGAGTTGGATGAGAACCTGAGCAGCCGGGACTCTAGCCAGTACCCATGGGATGCCAGCACTGCAGGTGACGGTTACAGTGCCAGCCCCAGGAGGAATCTTTCGGAGGGGCTTGCTCCAGGACTGCTTGTTTTGGCCTAGCAAGTAAATGGCATCCTCTGTCAGGGGCTGAGTCCTGGCTCTGCTCCCAGTTCTAGCTTCCTGCTGATGTGCACCCTAGGAGTAGTCGGGTCCCTGCCACCCACATGGGAGACCTGGAGTAAGTTCCTAGCCCAGGAATTTGGAGATTAAACCAGCTGATGAGAGCCCTCTTTATATATCTAAAAAAAAAAACAAAACACACACACACATCCATAGACTTAGGGCTTAAGCCTACTTCTCTTATTTTGTAAGGATCCTTTTATGCAACTTGTCCAATGTCCAAGGAATAATTTAACAGCTCATAGAGGGAGGAGATAGTTAATAATGAAAGGTGACATCATAGTTGCACTGTTGAGAAGTGTTACTGCATCAGTATTTGGTCATGGTGGTGCTGTTATCTTGTGAGACCAGCCCTTTGCCCCACCTCCAGGAGTTCTGGCCAGGAGAACTCCCAGTCTTTGTTTCTGGACACCTCAGGGTAAGGGGTGATATTGCCATGGTTGACTTGTTTGCTTTGGAGATTTGACCATAGATCTACAGAAGGACTCCATAAATAAAAATGATTAAAGGCAAGTATTGGCCCATTGAAGTAATGGCGCTAGTGCGTTGTGAGCAAGCCAGAGGGAAATCTTTTTTCTTCTTCTTCTTTTTTTAAGATTTTATTTATTTGAAAAGCAGAGTTACAGAGAGGCAGAGGCAGAGATTTTCCATCTGCTGGTTCACTCCCCAGTGGCCGCGATGGGAGCTGGGCTGATCTGAAGCCAGGAGCTTCTTCCAAGTCTCCCATGCAGGTCATCTTCTTCTGCCTTCCCAGGCCACAGCAGAGAGCTGAATAGGAAGTGGAGCAGCCGGGTCTCGAACCGGCACCATGTGGTTTTACCTGCTATGCCGCATTGTTGGCCTCATCTTCTGTTTCTTAGATAGCAGTTTATACTATCAAGGTTTTGTTTTTTTTTTTAGCTTTATTTATTTATTTGAAAGGTAGTGTGACAGAGACAGATCTTCCATTTGCCGATTCACCTTTCAAATTTCTGCATCAGCTAGATCTGGGCCAGGCTGAAGCCAGGAGCCAGGAACTCAGTCCAGATCTCCCTTGTGGTGGGGATCCTAGCACCTCACCTACTGCATCCAGGGTGCCGATTATCAGGAAGCTACAGCTGGGAGCAGAGGCAGGGATTCAAATCAAGGCATTCCAAGCAGCCACTACTGTACCAAATGCCTGCCCTTGTTATTTTATTTGAAAGGCAGTTAGAGAGAGATCCTCAATCCGCTGGCTCTCTCCCCAAATGACCTCAACAGCCAGGGCTGGGTCAGGCTGAAGCCAGAGCCAGGAGATTCTCCAGGTCTCCCACATGGGTGCAGGGGCCCCGAGAGTTGGGACATTCTCCGCTGCTTTCCCAGATCATCAGCAGGGTGCTGAATCAGAAGTGAAGCAGCTGGTCTCAGATTAGCGCCCTTATAGGTTGCTAGCACTGCAGGGAGGGCTTAGCATGTTGTACCACAGCACTGACTCATATATACATAAATATATTTAATATTTATTCGACAGGTAGGATTAGAGAGAGATTGTCCCTCTGCTGGTTTACTCCCCACAATGACTGCAATAGCTGGAGCCTGGAGCTCCATCCAGGTCTCCCACATGGGTGCAGGGGCCCAGGCACTTGGGCCATCTTCTGCTGCCTTCCCAGGTGCATTCGTAGGGTGCTGGATTGGAAGTGGAGCAGCTGGGACTCTCAAGGCATTAATAGGGGTTGCTGGTGTCACTGGCTTGCCCTGTTTTGCCACAATGCCAGCCCCTGGTAGATGTTGGTTCCTTGATTTTACTGTAGAGCCAAAATGGACTCCTTCAAAACTTTGTAGTATTTTCAGTTTAATAATTAGAGAACCTGGGACATTCGAGTCCTGTCTGGTAAGTAATGTTTTGAATCATTAACCCTGGAGTCGTTAAGTGGATAGGCAAAGGAAAAGAGGAAGGGCACTAAAATGGGTCTGGTCTATGGGTTAGACACCTTATGAATCCTATCATCGAAACTGCGTTAAGGTGGCGCTGGCACTTTTAGATCAAGTCTGTCTTCATTCTGAAGCCCAGGTTTTCCTAATTTAAAGGCTGTGAAAATAGCATTTTCTGGACTTCTTGTTCAAGCCAGGGCTGGGCTATCTGAAAAGTGAGGCTCTGGGGAGATTTCCTGGTCCTTGCAGCTCTAACTTTTAGGGTGGTGTCACGCAGCAGAACTTTATGTAATGGAAATACTCTCTCTTGTCTTAAGGTCAAGGTTAAATACAGGTCTTGGGCATCTGGTGTAGTGATGAGGCTGCCTTTTCCCGGGACACATGCGCCTCATATCCTGTGCCTGAGTTTGTGCACCTGTGGCTTCCTGCTGGCGCAGACCCTGGAAGGCAGAGGGGATGACCCAAGTGACTGGGTGCCTGGGAGGGACCTGGGCGGTGGTTCTGGCCCTGGGCTTTGGTCCAACCAGGTTTGGGGAGTGAACAAGGAGATGGGAGCTCTCTGGCTGTCTATCCCTTTTTTTTTTTTTTTTAAGATTTATTTATTTGAAAGAGTTACACAGAGAGAGGAGAGGCAGAGAAAGAGAGGTCTTCCATTCGCTGGTTCACTCCCAAATTGGCCGCAACGGCTGAAGCTGTGCCGATACGGAGCCGGGAACTTCTTCCAGGTCTCCCATGTAGGTGCAGGGGCCCAAGGACTTGGGCCATCTTCTGCTTTTCCAGGCCATAGCAGAGAGCTGGATTGGAAGTGGAGCAGCTGGGACTCAAACCGGCACCCATATAGGATGCCAGCACTTCAGGCCAGGGTGTTAACCTGCTGCCCCACAGTGCTGGTCCCTGGCTCTCTGTCTTTATATAATTACACATCTGTGGCTAAGAGAACCGAATTTTAAATTTTAACTAAGTATAAAATAGCCAGGTGTGGCCAGTTGTTGTAATATCGGGCAGAGTAGCTTTAGAGTCACACTAAGGGAACTTCAATCCACATCTCTCTCAACATTTATTTATTTGAGAGGCAGAGAGAGAGTCTTCCATCTGCTGATTCACTCCCCTAATGGCCACACAGCTGGAACTGGACCAGATCTGGAGCCTTGGAGCCTCTTCCAGGTCTCCCATACAGGCACAGTTGCTTTCCTAGGCCCTAATGGTGAGCTGGATCGGAAGTGGAGCAGCTGGGGCTCAAACTAGCGCCCATATGGGGTGCAGACACTGCAGGGAACGGCTTTACCGGCTGTGTCACAGCGCCTGCCGGCCCCCACGTCTTCTCTTGCAAGGTTGCGCTCTTCGGTTCTGTGATGACAGGAACAGCACGTTCCTGGTAGTTCCTTCCCCTTCGGCTCTCCTGATTTCACTGTGCAAAGCAGAATTGCCTTGGTTTTGTGGCTGATAGCATGACCTTTGGAATCTTACTGCAGGGTCAGGTAGGTTGTTTGTGTAAGAGAAGGAAAAGGGACATTTAAGACTTACAGTAACACTAAATAAGGCCAGCTCAGTGTTTGCAGCAAGCTAAAGGCAGACTTCATCACCTTTACTGCTTTTCGATAAAACACACCTGGATCAGAAGACCCGTGAGCTGCTTCCTTGTGAGAGCAGCTAGGTGTGCACTGGTGCCACCAGGAAAGCTCAGCGACGGCGACCACGTGCATGCGTTATCTATCGCGCCTGAGCGAAACAGCGTGACAGGCTGGGAGCTGTGAGTTTTCTCAGGCAGCAGGTTCCTTCTGGAAGGAAGTAGAAGGCCTTTCTGTATTTGGAGATGGGGTTAACGATTTACGGAGGGAAAGGAGGGAGACAGCGTACAGGGCAAAGACTTGGGAAGGGAAGTTAATTTGAGAATGGATAAAGAAAATACATAGTGTATATTTTGTAGGTACTGCTTCTGACATTTAGTATTGGCAGCATGTTAATTCACATGTCGGTAAGATGTTCCACACATCTGACATTTTTAAATAAAGAATTAAGTTCTCATGAAAGGAGCCAGAGAGGCAGACAGACAGACATCCCATCCACTGGGTCACTCCCCCAGTTTCCCAAGAGCTTAGGAAGCTGGAGTGGGGCCACGGGCTGTGGGCTTCTCGAGTGGTGGCCTGGGCAGCGCCAGCCCCTCCCGTTTATTGAGTCTGAGGCCCAGTCTTGGTGGGTAACAGTCTGGCTGCACAGCCATTCTTGCAGTGCTACTTCAGGAGCTGCCGGGTGCCCGGGACTCCTGGTTGGAGTGGAATTTGAAGAGCAATGCACTTCGAGCAGGGGTGCTGGCTACGGGCTGTTTTGTCAGTGAACATTTATTGTAACCTGGGTGTGTACATGCCTTTAAGCCAGTGGTGGAGTTGTCGCTGTGACATTTTTGTATTTAATTCTGATCCCTAGTTCAAGGCCGTGCTACTCAGGTGTAGTCTCTGGATGCAGTACTATGAGCATCTCATGGGGTCCTGCAGATAGGCAGGGTCATGGGCTGCACTCTGCATTGGCAGGTTTCGATGTGTAAACTGCCAGGGACTGTCCCCACAGTGACTGCCTCCTCCTGTTTCCAAGGTACGAGCACAGCAAGCCACTGAAGCAGGAAGACACTACTGCTGCAGACCTAACTGCAGACCCCTCCCTCGCTGCTTCCTCCAGCCTCCCCTCAGCCGGACCACTTGCTGACATGAGTGCAGGCGAAGCGGAGTCGCGTGCACACCTGGCAGCACTAGGAGCGGGTTCAGAGGACTGGGCCAACGCCATCGAGTTTGTCCCTGGGCAGCCCTACTGTGGCCGTAGTAAGTATGCTGAAGAAGAAAGTAAATTTCAGTTGCACAAGAAGTACATAAAGAAGCTAATTTTGGAAAAATCAGCATTAGAAAATTCATTTCTTTCAAGAGTGAGGAAATCAGTTCGCTGGGCTGTTTGAGTTGGGTTGAAGCTCTCTGTGTTTTCTCTGCAGTTGGGTTCTCGGTTCCCTTGTAGTTGGTATCGTTATCCTTATCCATCTGGGCCTCCTCGCCTCTTGCACATTGCAGCTTCGTCTTCCTGCACTGAAGCACCCCCGCAGGGCTCAGGGACCCCGGCCGAACCCGAGAAAGAGCAGAGCACCGTGGAAACCAAGAAGCAGCTCTGCCCCTACGCCGCGGTGGGCGAGTGCCGCTACGGGGAGAACTGTGTGTATCTCCACGGGGATTCCTGTGACATGTGTGGGCTGCAGGTGCTGCACCCGGTGGACACCGCACAGCGCTCTCAGCACATAAAAGTAAGTGCCTGGTCAGTCCAGAAGTAAGCGCTTCCTGGGTTTGCGGAGTGCCAGGCTGTTAACTGCCGCTCTAGTTTCAGGTTAGCAGCCTCCCCTCCCCCAGGCTCCAGGCAGAACCTGATCTGTGTGGACCGGGACGCGGCAGGCCTTTTGGGACTGACTGTGGTTTTGCATACTGTTTGCAGTCCAAGCTTCTCCGTGGGCACGCCTCTTTTTCCATTTCTGTTTGGCTGTGCGGATGAGAGTGCTGTGAGCGTTTCTGCAGCCGGGAGCTGGATTGCAGGCGTGTGTGGGTGCTGTGCTCCCGGCAGGAGCTACCTTTCAGGTCCTAACTGCACTGCACCAGGGCGTCACTGAGCCCGTGCAGGGTCTTCTGACTTGAATCATCTCCACCTGCTGAGTGAGGCATCGAGAAGGCACGGGGTGAGCACCCGCTCACAGCTAGTTGTGGGTGGAGGCAGACGGGGTGAGCACCCCCTCACCACAGCTAGTTGTGGGTGGAGGCAGACGGGGTGAGCACCCCCTCACACAGCTAGTTGTGGGTGGAGGCAGACAGGGTGAGCACCCCCTCACCACAGCTAGTTGTGGGTGGAGGCAGACAGGGTGAGCACCCCCTCACACAGCTAGTTGTGGATGGAGGCAGACGGGGTGAGTCCCTGTAACTCAGCTGTGATGGCAATAGCAGTGCCTGCCTCCAGCCTTGGTAGCAGGTGGTGATGTGGGCTCTGGGTGGCTTCTGCTGCCCTTTTGAATTTTTGCTTTTCTTTTCTTTCTTTCTTTTTTTTTTTTATTTTTTTAAATTTTTTGACAGGCAGAGTGGACAGTGAGAGAGAGAAAGGTCTTCCTTTTGCCGTTGGTTCACCCCCTCCAATGGCCGCTGCGGCCGGTGCACTGCGCCAATCCGAAGCCAGGAGCCAGGTGCTTCTCCTGGTCTCCCTTGTGGGTGCAGGGCCCAAGCACCTGGGCCATCCTCCACTGCACTCCCGGGCCATAGCAGAGAGCTGGCCTGGAAGAGGGGCAACCGGGACAGAATCCGGCGCCCCAACCGGGACTAGAACCTGGGTGCCAGCGCAGCAGGCGGAGGATTAGCCTATTGAGCCGTGGCGCCGGCCCATTTTTGCTTTTCCATACTACTGTTTCTTGCAGAGTAAAGAAGTGTGATAGCCACACGAATACTTGTACGTGAGTGTCCTTGTGGGTGTTCCTTAGAAAAGTCCCCAGTGCCAGCAGCTCTGATGTAGGCCATCTGATGAGTAGGTACAGAGAATGGCATTCACATGACGAGTCCTAGCAATAAGGAAACAAAATACTGATGCTCCATTCCGACAGCACGCTGTAAACAGAGCTGTGTATTTCTGGCAAGTTGGGTTGCCCAAGTCTGGGGTTTCTGAGGTGACGAGAATATTCTGATAGTGACGTTGGTGATGCACACTCTGAAAACTGACCGTATGTTTTAAATGGGTGAGTTGTGTGGTATGCGGATTGTCTCAGTAAAGCTGTCATTGGACACAGCCGTGTAATTGTCACTGATGACGTGGGAGTCTGCACCTGGACTTGCTGGCAGGTCGTAACCCCAAGTACCTTCTCTGGCATGAAAAGCTGTCTACTGCGGGTGTAGCAGGGGTTGTGGGCTTGGGGAAGAGAAGGTTCTGAAGCCGCGTCCTCGTGGCTTGACTTTGCTCTTGTAAAGCCCCGTGACGTCCTGCACCCGGCTTCGGCTGTGAGCAAGGCTCACTGTGCGTCCGACCGTGCAGCGGCAATGCCAGTGCTGACGCCGCTCTGGTCTCTCTGCTCCCTGCAGTCCTGCATCGAGGCCCATGAGAAGGACATGGAGCTGTCGTTCGCGGTGCAGCGCAGCAAGGACATGGTGTGTGGCATCTGCATGGAGGTGGTCTACGAGAAAGCCAACCCCAGTGAGCGCCGCTTTGGGATCCTCTCCAGCTGCAGCCACACCTACTGTCTCAAGTGCATTCGCAAGTGGAGGAGTGCTAAGCAGTTTGAGAGCAAGATCGTAAAGTGAGACTCCTCCCCGTCTTTCTGTTGTGGGGAGAACCTAGAATCCGCCAGCTGCACCCAGACCGCGGCTCAGGGCACGCATTTATCTGGAGACTGGGGCAGTGAAGGGATTGGGATTTCTTCTTTGTATTTCAGCCAGCTTCTAGCTTAGGTGGTCTTTGTTAATCTGAATGAGGAAGCCCTGTGTATAGTCAGTAGACTTCGTGCTTCTCCTGAGGAGATTGTGTCTAGTGGATTAGCCAGCGTAGGCTCAGTGACACCTGGCTCTGAATGTATGCTTCTTGACGTTTTACATCTCCACTTTGCTATTCCATCCATTAAGCTAGCCGACACTCCTCCATCCTTTAAAGATTGTTCTCATAACTGAACAAAAACGACATAATCCAAACAGAGCAAAGTTACAAGAAATAAATTTATTTAAACGAAAGAAAAAGGAGTCTGTGTGAAATGTCTTTCTGTTTTTTACTGGCTAGCCGTGGAGTTGCATTTATAAAGGAGTTGTGCCAGTGTGGGGACCCCCTGCAGGGAGCCCAGTGCCTCTCAGGCCACACCAGGGTGTGGGCCCCTGAGGGGGTTTGCACTGCAGCCTGTTCATTGTTTCCCAGGTCCTGCCCAGAATGCCGGATCACATCTAACTTTGTCATTCCAAGTGAGTACTGGGTGGAGGAGAAAGAAGAGAAGCAGAAACTCATTCAGAAATACAAGGAGGCCATGAGGTATGAGCGCCCCAGCCGAGAGCTGGGCGGCGCCCGGCTCACGTTGGAAGGGCCAGTGCTGCGTTCCGTACTCCTACCTCCTTCTTGCCCTTGCTTTCCCTTCCCGGTATGGTTTGTTTTGTTACCCCGACAAGACCCAGTGTGCACCTTGGTGTGGCGCGTGCCGAGGGACCGTGTATGCCGATAGCTGAAGCCCCGGGAGTGGGGTGCTGCCTCACCCTCAGCCCGTGCCAGCGTTGTTCTCTGTTAATTCTCCTGTGTTGGCTTTCTAGAAGAGTTTGCCTCTGCTGGATCTGTGGTGCTAGCGCTGGTAACGGCCTCGACTGGGAACCGAGCGCCTGTCTCTAGTCAGCGTTTCGTGCATTAGCGCACACAGCTGTGGGGAGGGCTGTGAGCAGGCCTACGGTTCTAGCCCTAGGTGTTTAAAGAAACCCCGGATGATAGTCACATGCAGACCTGAAATCCACCGTGAATAAGGGTTGCGATATTTTCCTTTCCAGCAACAAGGCGTGCAGGTATTTTGATGAAGGACGTGGGAGCTGCCCATTTGGAGGGAACTGTTTTTACAAGCATGCGTACCCTGATGGCCGTAGAGAGGAGCCACAGAGGCAGAAAGTGGGAACATCAAGCAGATACCGGGTAACTGTCACTGTTTTTCTAAAGGAGGGGAAATACCACGCTGAGTCCCGCACGTGTTGGGGTCGGGGAAGGAGAAGATGGACGCTCAGGTCTGGGAGTGAGACCAGAGCACTAAAGGAGGAGACGGACCCCAGAGAACCGGGAGGGATAGGAGCAGAGGCAAGCGGTGCGGAAGCTCTAGCCTAAACCCGAGGGGAGGAGTTGGTAAAGTGGAAACCCCAAGTGAAGTCTGATGCGCCGTGCCCTCTGGTGTGCTGGACGTGTTTGCCTTTAACAGCACAGTAGAAGACTGGACAGTGCCATCCCTATCACGGCCTTGTTTCTTACAGGCCCAACGAAGGAACCACTTCTGGGAGCTCATTGAGGAAAGAGAGCACAGCAGCCCCTTTGACAGCGACGAGGAGGTGGTCACCTTTGAGCTGGGCGAGATGTTGCTCATGCTTCTGGCCGCAGGCGGGGACGACGAGCTGACAGACTCTGAAGACGAGTGGGACTTGTTTCATGACGAGCTGGAGGATTTTTACGACTTGGATCTATAGCCGCTCTGTGTGGCGTGGGGACTGTGCCCGAGCTGGTGTGGCAGTGCGTGTTGCTCTCCTAGGCAGGCCTCTCAACTCCAGGTGCTGTCGTGATCATTCTTACCCAGGGCCTGTCTTCCTCCACCCCTTACCTTTCCCCAAGGAGTGTGTTGTTTTCTCTGTTTCAAAAAGTTACAAAAATAAATCTTAAAGTTAGTTTTTTTTTTTTTTTTTGGTAACATGAATTTAACTATCAAACAGATAGCGTAGGTTTATTGCGTCATCTGTTCTCAACAGATTGTGTTTATGGACTTTCCACACTCTTTGAGGACTCCCAGGTTCAAACAAAAGCACTGGCTCTTCTTTGGGGGTCCCAGAATGGGGGTGACGGGTGAAGGGACCTGAGCTGGCGAGTCGCCTTGTGGAGGCGCAGGAGGCGGACCGGGTCCTGGTGACATCTGCACATCTGTTTCTATCTGTTCCTTTCCCCTCGTCTCCACCACGTGCACTTGGTCTGTGGTTCGGTCTCCTGTTGAGTTGCACACAAGTAATACTACTGAGAACCAGGACCAAGCGCAAGGGTGCTGGAGGCGTTTGTGATTCCACTGTTCAGCATGGTAGGAAGGTTGTGGAAGAACCGCATCTGAGAGTGGGAGTGACTCCAGGGGCTGATAGACTTGGGGAGGGAGGGAGTGTGTGTGTGTGTGTGTGTGCGTGCGAGTGAGTGTGAGAGAAGCTTCATCCCTGCATAGTCAGTATTCTTAGCCTTAGTGGGCGACCTTGGTGTAGTGGTTTCAGGTAGATCCTGCAGGACGCAGCATTCTGTGGTAGTGGTAATTAATAGCAGTGCTAGCTCTGTCTGTCCACGTACATAGAAATGGGGTTAGCCATAGAGATGAGACTACCTGGGAATCCTGTGTGTTAACACACTGGGTCTTGGAAACACAGTGGTATTTAATGTTTAATGACCTAGCCTTTCCAGTCCAGGCACTTTTTGGAAAAATCTTTGTCCTCATTTGAGGAGTTTTGTTGTTGGGTTTTGTGTTTGTTTTTGTGGGTCTTTGCCTCATTCCACCCCTGAGCTTTGCAAGTAGACAGATGTGATTCAGCTCTGTGTTCTGAGGTGTTTCTTGTAGTGGAGTAATAGGTTTGCAGTCAGAAGTCCTACTTTTCCACTGGGGCGGGGTGGGTGGTCATCCACGAGACAAACTGAAGTTCATTTGCTAGAAGAATTCCCCTGCGGGCAGTTTTACCTTTGCCTTTTGTTGCTCTGTCTCCTGCCGTGTCCATCCACTGCTTTGATTCCTTGGATCCCACCCGTTCTTTCACTTTAAGAAAAAAACAGTAATTGTTGCAGAGGTCTCTGTATTTTGCAGCTGCCCTTTTGTAAGAAGCACTTTTCCCAAATAAAACAATAAAAAAAGAGTTGGCTTTCTTCTTGCGTACTGGGCTCTTACTGACGAAGGATAATGTTTCTTTGTGGACTCTTTGATCCGGCCGCTCACGTGGTCCGGTTTGGGGGGGTATAGTTCACTGAGAAGGCAACCAACCTGCTGAGGAAAGTTTGGAAGGGGACTCTTGATTGTGGGATCCTCAAAGCCATCACAGAATTTGCAAGAGGCTCAGGCTGCCACCACCCTTTTCACAGCTTTTCCCAGGATCAGGTGTGAGTCACATACTTGGTTTTGATGGTTTTTTTCTTCATAATTGTTTTGTAAATGAAACGGGAACCCTCTGCCACTCCCATGGTGACCTTTTTGTGGCACTTTGCTTCCCGCATTTATTTCCTGAAGTTCCCACGTCCAGAAATGGTATGTCGATATGCTTAGTATGGTCTTGATGGCCATCGTAGAGCCACTCAGTGGTCTGTAAGCTTCTAGAAGGGTCTGCTGGAGGCAGTGCTGGGGAGCTCCGCAGGGGTGGGGTGGGGGGCAGGAAGGCTGGGGGGTGGGGCACAGGCCAGTTGGAAGTAGAAGTAGATGAGTGTGATGGGAGAGGGGGTGGGCGAGGCCAGGCGCTGGAGCGGAGCGGCTCCTTTGGTAACTTAAGGCAGCAGAAGCTTGTGGAGCCGGCCTGTTGCCAAGTTCCGGCCTCAGGTGTGGCTATTTTATCTGTTGCAGGACAGGTTGGGGTACAGACTTGGATAGGCGACTCCCATTTGTGCAGGACAGCAGTTGCAGCCTCTTTCCTGCCACTGTGCACAGTAAGTGGTCGCGTCGCTGAGTGTGGACACACTTTAGTTCTTACTAAAGCAGCTTAGATGAACGGTGACGTGCGTGCTGCCAGGCGTCGGGCCGTGTTCACGGCAGTGTTTGGCTGTCATCATCGGTGCTGTTGTGCTGTCTGCTGTATCGTTTCCTGTTAGACGGGGTGGAGAAAGGGGGCTGTTGTTCCGTCAGATGTGGCCCTGGGAGAACACAGCTGGCCGTGATGGGCGTGGAGCTGCAGGGAGAACTAGGATGGGGGCGGAAAGCCTCGGGGATGTCAGACCCTTCTGTTGCCACAATGTAAAAGGCCTGGTCTGCCTGAACTGAACTGTCACGTTCGGAGAAAAATTGAAGATGTGCAACACTTAAAAAAAAATCAGTTAATTGAATCATTTTCGGATGCCCAAATTAAAAATATAAAGAGATCAACTGAATAATGATGAACACTCCTAACTAACCTTCAAGCACTTGGAGACGACGCCCAAGGGCATGTGTTTAAATAGCCCCCACTGCTCACCAGCACTAAACACCTGGTTTACTACACCAGGTCTTACCACAGAGGACCTGGACAAATACAAGTGGTTCTGGTCCAAGCCTGGTGCTTTAAAAAAATAAAAAAGCCTGTTCCCCTCTGCTGTGGCTTCCGGGTTTGCACCTGCTCCACCCTTCGCCCGACGGTGAGCAGGATCTGAAGTGTCAGCCTTCCCTAAAGAAGAGCTTCTTGGCTTCTGCTTAGGCAGACATGGGTGCACCGCTCTTGCCATGTGTTGCGGTGGAGTTGGTGGACAAGGTGTCCGATGAAATGCCCACAGGTGTGGAGTCCCTGCGGTGTGTGGGCGCTGTGCCGGCCCTGGGGGGTGCTGCAGGTGTGCTGGGTGGCAGAAACTCGCCACTGCCAAGACCTCTCCTGTGTAGCTGACCGTGATTGCTTGCCACACGCCTTCTCTGCCCCTCTTCAGGTTCCCAGAGCTGGTGGGAGCCAAGGGTCAAATCGGCAGAGCAACAACATTGGGGGGACCCCCACCCCCAAATTAGATCTTAGCTGCACAAGAAGTAAATCAAGACGGGAAGTTTTCTGTTTTGCTTTCAGTGTAGGCCCAGCGTGGAATATCCTCAGCTAACTTTTTCATGAAATTAAAGATATTTATGATTAATCTTGATCATTATAATCTGATTCAGGGCAGGTCTGGCCTAGTTTCTATGGTCAAAGAAAGCTAATTTAAAAAAAGATTTTGGGTTTTTTAAATTTGGTTAAAAAACGGAGTGACTGAGGGAGACGGGTCTCCTTCCACTGGTTCACTGCCCGTATGGCTGCAATGGCTGGAGGGTGGGGGGCCAGGCGGAAGCCAGGAGCCTGGAACTTGATCCAGAGTGATGGGGCCCAAGCACTGGGGTCGCCTTCTGCTGCTTCCACACGTGCTTTAGCAGGGAGCTGGATCAGAAGTGGGGCAGCCGGGACTTGAACCAGGCCTCCAGTATCCCACGTGGTGCTTTAACCCACTGCACCACAACGCTGGCTCCCACAAGCTCATGTGGGCTGAGATCTGATGGGACCAAAGGCCCTCTCTGAGGCCAGCAAGGCGCAGATACCACAGCTGCCCTGGGCACCGCCGTCCGCGATGCTTTATTCCTGTTAGAAACGCACATTCGTGCAAGCCAGGAACATTCGAGCGGTGTCTTGGGTTGGCCAAATGCGTCTGACGTTCTCACAGACTCTTAGTACTTAAGCAGACTGGGACACACCCAGCTGCTGGTGACCTGCGGCCTCTGGCCTGAGGCTTCTCAGAATGTCAAGTGCAGGTGACCAGCTGGCTGCCAGGCCATGGATCTTGTTAGTGTGGATGCCGAGCCGCGGGGATGGGTGGAGGCTCGTGCGGCCAAGGCCAGCGTGAGGTTGCTGCCAGTGTCCCTGCACCACGGGGCGTTTGCACTGTGGCTCTTTGGTCGCTTGGTTGGTGGTTTTGTAAATTTCCTTTTAAAACCTGGTTTCCTAGGCCAAAATCTGTAAGAGCAAATCCCACAGGGCAAACACATGTAACTTGAGGTTTGATTCAAGTTTTGAAATTTCCAACTAAAATGAGTATATGGAAGTACAAACTTTTTTTTCCCCCTAAAGATTTATTTATTTATTTATTTGAAAGAGAGAGAGAGAGTGAGCTTTGATCTGGTTCACTCCCCAGATGGCCACAACATCTGGAGCTGGGCTGATCCGAAGCCAGGAGCCAGGAGCTTCCTCCGGGTCTCCCACACAGCTGCAGGGGCCCAAGCACTTAGGCCATTTTTCCCTGCTTTCCCAGGCAGATCAGCAGGGAGCTGGATCGAAGTGGAACAGTCGGGACTCGAACTGGTTGCCAGATGGGATGCTGGTGCTGCAGGTGGCAGCTTCACGCACTACACCCCAGCGCCAGCCCCGGAAGTGCAGCCTGCTAAGGAGTAAGGGGATACATCAAGGATAATAGAAGAAGCACAGTCGTGTTAGCTTGATAGTGTCGGGCAAGTTAGTGGCAGTTATCCATCAGGCATGCAACTTGGAAGTCCAGTCCTTCTCTAAACTAGAGTCTTGAAAAATTGTAGTATTAAAAACTATTCCAATACCCGTACTTGTTAGCATGGGTATGGTGCAAGTTGTTGGATGTGAGGGGACACATGGAATTTCAAAAGTATTCAATGAGGACCCCGTGGCTGGCCCATAGGGTTTAATACCAGCATCAAACAGCTCATCCTGAGGTGTGTATATACACACTCAACCTATTGTTCCCCTTCTATTTTTTTTTTTTTTTAAAGATTTACTTATTTATTTGAAAGGCTGCATGGCTGGAGCTGTGCCAATCTGAAGCCAGGAACCAGCCAGGAGTTTCTTCTGGGTCTCCCATGTGGGTGCAGGGGCCCAAGGACTTGAGCCATCTTCTGCTTTCGCAGGCCATAGCAGAGAGCTCTGCATGAAGTTCCAGATAGTTAGGAAGTGGAGCAGACAGGACTGGAACTGCCGCCCATACGGGATGCCAGGACTTCAGTCGGCAGCTTTACCCGCTATGCCACAGCACCAGCCCCTCCCTCTCTATTTTAAAAAGTTTCTGACTTACAGAAAGTTTGCAAGAATAATATATTAGGGCACCAGCACTGTGGCACAGCCCATTAAAGCCCCTGCCTGCCGCGCCTGCATCCCCTATGGGGCACTACTTCGAGTCCTGGCTGCTCCACTTCCCATCCAGCTCCCTGCTAATGTGCCTGGGAAAGCAACGGAAGATGGTCCGAATCTCTGGGCCCCAGTACCCACTTGGGGTACCGGGAGGAAGCTCCTGGCTTCAGATCAGCTCAGCTTCAGCTGTTGTGGCCATCTGGGGAGTGAACCAGCAGATGGAAGAGCTCTCTCTCTCTGTATCTCTCTCTCTTTTGTAACTCTGTCTTTCAAATAAATAAAAATAAATATTTAAAAAATATATACACTTCTGGAAGCGTCATTTGTCTCATTTTACTACATTTTGCTCTTTGATTTGTATCTTGTCTCCTCCTCATCTATTTGAGAGTAGTGACGGACATGACAGTTTATGCCCACATATTTCAGGTGAAACATCTTCTCCTATGTAGCCACGATGCAGCTATCGGAATTTAACATTGACAAGTTGGTATTCATCTAGAGATCTAAAGTACAGCAACATGAGGTAGCAGAATTGTGCATGTTTGAGTTTTATGCTAAAAGAGTAGATTTTAGCTGCTTTTGCCATAAAAACAATATGAGTAGCATGGGGTGGGCACTGTGGTGCAGTGGGTTAAGCTACACAAGGACCCGGGCCTCTGCTGCCCACATGTGAGTCTCGGGATGCTGGCGTGCCACATGGCGGCTTAACCCGCCGTGCCACAGGGATGGCCCCATCCTGGAGGCAGTTTGTCCATTTTAACCATTTCTAAGGAGACACTGCAGTTGTTAATGGAGGGGGGTGGGACAGAGGTTCTTGTCTTCACACAAGAGAGAATTCAGGCACGGACAGAGTAGCGGTCAGCAAGGTTAACGGAGTAGGGCCTCCGTCAGAACGGATGGGCACCTCTCCAGTCGGAATCAGAGAGGCCATTCCGACTGGGGTAAGCAAGGCCGCGGTTTCCTGGAGACAAGGCAGGTGGGCATCTCGGGAGAGACTCGGCACGCAGTCTGTGTTCACACTGGGGCCTATGGGGGAATGGGGTCCAGGTCTTCCTGCCACTTCCCCTTCCTCTCCTCCTGGACAAAGGGTTTGCTGGGTGTGGAATAGGAGAGGTTTTATTGCCCAGTGTTATCAGACTGGGTAGCCCCCTGGCTCAGCAGAGAGGGTTCGTGTAAAATTCTGGGCAGCTTCCTAGGTGTGCTTCCAAAGTGTTACAAGCCGTGGGGCTTCACTTTCCTGAGGACCCTATCACAGGGCACAGGCTGGTTTCTAACCTTCCTAACACGGTGCTGGGCCACCGTCACCATGGTACGGTTCTTAACTGGTGGAATTACAGAGAGATCTTCGACTGCTGTGCCCTTCCCAAATGGCTACAGTAGCTAGGGCTGGGCTAGCATCCTGGGACTCCTTCCAGGTCTCCCACTTGGGTAGCCCAAGTGTTTGGGCCATCTTCCACTGCTTTCTCAGGTGCATTAGCAGGGACCGGATGGGAAGTGGAGCAGCCAGGACTCGAACTGGTGCCCATATGGAATGCTGGAGTCACAGGCAGCAGCCTTACCTGCTATGCCAGAACGTGGGCCCCATATTTAATTTATGTTAAAATCGTGCTTTAATTTAAAAATAATCCATATTTGGAATTAGAAAGAATCATGTCTCGGCAGGCAATTACTACACAAAACCTGGCTGGAAACTGGATGTCTAGTTTCTGTGCTTCAGAAAATAGCGGGTTTGGGATTTCTTCAAATGCTGTACATTTTATTTCTTTATGTATTTGATAGAGTTAGAGAGACAGCTCCCATCCACTCATTCACTCCCCATGTGGCTACAAAGGCTGGGGCTGGGCCGGGCTGGAGCCAGGAGCCAGGAGCTTCATCCGGGTCTCACGTGGGTGCAGGGGCTGAAGCGCTTGAGCATCACCTGCTGCCTCCCATGGTGCACGTTAGCAGGGAGCTTTACTGGAAGTGGATCAGAGCTGAAACGCAGGCACTCTGGTGTGGGACGCGGGTCTCAGCTGGTGTCCTGATCCATGCCCACGCCTGGGACGGAGTTCTGTTTCTTTTTTTGTTTGTTTGTTTTGTTTTTTTGACAGGCAGAGTGGACAGTGAGAGAGAGACAGAGAGAAAGGTCTTCCTTTGCCGTTGGTTCACCCTCCAATGGCCGCCGCGGTAGGCGCGCTGCGGCCGGCGCACCGCGCTGATCCGATGACAGGAGCCAGGTGCTTCTCCTGGTCTCCCATGGGGTGCAGGGCCCAAGCACTTGGGCCATCCTCCACTGCACTCCCTGGCCACAGCAGAGAGCTGGCCTGGAAGAGGGGCAACCGGGACAGGATCGGTGCCCCGACCGGGACTAGAACCCGGTGTGCCGGCGCCGCAAGGCGGAGGATTAGCCTAGTGAGCCGTGGCGCCGGCCCGGAGTTCTGTTTCTAAACTGGGTGATGGGGCCAGCATTGGCGCACAGCAGCTTAAGCCTCCACCTGCAATGGCGGCATCGCAGATGGGTGCCGGTTTGAGACCCTGCTGCTTGACTGCCAGCCCAGCTCCCTGCCAGTGTGCCTGGGAATGCGGTGGGAGATGGCCCATCCATGTGGGAGACCCGGATGGAGTTCCTGGCTCCTGGCTTCGGCATGCCCAGTCCTGGGCCATTGTGGCCATCTGGGGAATGAACCAGCGGATGGAAGACCTCTCTTTCTCTCTGACTCTGCCTTTCAAATAAATATCTTTGAAATGAGTAAATAAACAGGAATCCTAAATAATACCTACTTCAAAAGACACTTGCCAGGATTCACTGAGTTAGTATGAAGTGCGTGTTTGCCAGCGCTGTCACCCTTGCAATGCTGTCACAATTACTACTAGTGCACCGTATAGTAGCAGAGTGGGGACAAGACCCAGGAACAATGCGACAGTAACTGTAAGAATTTTCTCCCACACAAGAGTGCATTTGACACCCGAAGACCAATTAAAGTGAGTTGTTTTATAATTATTTTAGCCTTCCACATTTTGGAACTTAGTTCATGCAGCTCACGTGGGACAGATGATCCAATCTGAGTGGTGTGAGAAAAATGCCAGACTTTACTGAACACAGCTCACCCGGTCAGTCTGTCAGCGGTCGTTTGGGCCCTGGCCAGGAGACATGGAGGCCAGTTCCAGAAACGCCTGCCATCTCGGCGCGGTGGGCCGGCCGTCAGCACGCTCCAGCCCACGGCAGCCGCTGCCATCGGGCGGGGGCTTTGTGGCTCTTCCAAGGACGTGGGAGGCTTTCTGCTGTGGCACCAGAATTTCAGCGGAAGCCCAGGCTGTGTTCAGGTGACCTGGTTCTCACACGTTGGCAGGACAATTTCAATTCCAGATAATCCCCCTCCTCCCAGTACGTAATCCCCAAAACTGTTGAGGTCTTCAGGGTCGTGGTTGCGACTGAGAGGCAGAGAAATAAAGATTGGTGTGAGTCTTCAGTATTCTTTTTTTTTTTTTTTTTTTAAAGATTTATTTATTTGAAAGAGTTACAGAGAGAGAGACACAGAGAGAGGTCTTCCATCCGATGGTTCACTCCCCAGATGGCAGCAATGGCCAGAGCTGCTCCTATCCAAAGCCAGGAGCCAGGAGCTTCTTCCGGGTCTCTCATGCGGGTGTAGGGGCCCAAGCACTTGGGCCATCTTCTACTGCTTTCCCAGGCCATAGCAGAGAGCTGGATCGGAAGTGGAGCAGCCGGGTCTCCAACCGGCGGCGCCCATATGGGATGCTGGCGCTTTAGGCCAGGGCATTAACCCGCTGCATCACAGCGCTGGCCTCTTCAGTATTCTTTTTCTCAAATTTTTGTGTTCCTTATTTTAAGTTGTGTATTTTATTTTTTAAAAATTAAAAATGTATTTGAAAAAGAGAGAGAGGTCTTCTGTTCACCGGTTCATTCTGAAGTTGGCAGCAAGGAGTTCCAGCTGGGTCTCCCACGGGGGTTGGCAGGGGCCCAAACACTTGAGCTGCTGCCTCCCAGGGTGTGTAGCAGCAAGAAGCTGGAGTGAGCAGTGGAGCCAGGACTTGAACCAAGCACTCGGTAGAGATGCGGCGTCTCCAACAGCATCTTCACTGCCTCACCAGTGCCCCCCATGAGATTTTATTTTTTAAAGATTTATTTATTGAGGCCAGCGCCGTGGCTCAACAGGCTAATCCTCCACCTTGCGGCGCCAGTACCCCGGGTTCTAGTCCCGGTTGGGGTGCTGGATTCTGTCCTGGTTGCCCCTCTTCCAGGCCAGCTCTCTGCTATGGCCAGGGAGTGCAGTGGAGGATGGCCCAAGTGCTTGGGCCCTGCACCCCATGGGAGACCAGGATAAGCAACTGGTTCCTGCCTTCGGATCAGCGCGGTGCGCCAGCCGCGGCGGCCATTGGAGGGTGAACCAACGGCAAAAGGAAGACCTTTCTCTCTGTCTCTCTCTCTCACTGTCCACTCTGCCTGTCAAAAAGTAAAAAAAAAAAAAAAAAAAAAAAAAAAAATTATTGAGGCGAGTGTTGTGGTATTTATTTGAAAGGTGGAGTTACAGAGAGAGATCTTCCATCTGCTGGTTCACCCCTAAATGGCTGCCACATGGAAATTCCATCCAGGTCTCCCGCACGCGTGGCGGGGACCCAAGCACTTGGGCCATTCATTCCCAGGCAACTGGATCGGAAGTGGAGCGTCCAGGGCTTGAACCATTGCTCGTATGGATGCTGCTTGACCTGCTGCACCACAGCGCAGGCCGCCTGCCTGTAACTCTTTAAACACAGGCGAGTCGCTCAGGTTGTTGAGAAATCTGAAGTTCTTCGGGCTCGGGTGGGAGAGGGGCCTGCAGGTTTCAACTGTCTGCTCTCAGAGGCCAAAGGCGTTGCTCTCCTGTCCCCTAGGGGGCGACAGGCTTTCCTGCAGGAGCAAATAAGCCCGGATGCTCCCAGCCCCAAGACAGCCAGTGCAGCACCTGACCTTCGGTGTTGTAGTTACGGTTTCATTTGTAGCCCCTACAGATTGCTTTTTGCGTCTTCTCTGTGGAATCACAACCATTTACAATTATCTTAGCCTGTGTTTTCAGATCTTTAATGTCAGAGGATTACCCGACCTGCAGAATTCTGCAGCGGAAGTCTTGGCACCTCGGGAGCGTGCTAACGTGGGCCGTCTGTTTAACCTTCACTCCTTCCTCTGGCTTTCTCCTGTGATGGCCTTGAAGAAGAGGAGGCGCTTACGTTCAGTAGGTGCTCAGATACGAAACGTCGGCGCCTCTGGAGTTGGCTGCCAGGATTTGCCGAGGCGCGTCGGCTCATCAATGCGGAAGAGCGCTGGGACCAGGGCAGCGGCAGCTCGTTCGCCCGGAAGAGACGGGTGCGGACAGATGGCAGCTGTGGCTGCCGGAGCCGGGGGTGACGCGTTGTAAGCCTCTCCACGTCAGCCCGAGACTGCATCTCATTGCAAAGCACGGGATGTCCTTTGTCCTTGTTCTTTTTTTAAAGTATTAACTTGTGTCTTCTCCCTGCGTGCATTCCCCGAGGCATGCTTGGTGCTCAGCAGCACTGCCATCACCATGTGCCCCAGGGCTGGAGCTGCCAGGACCTGTGGCTTGCTCACTGGGTACGGGGGTGGGCCCCTGCAGGCACACCGCCAAGCCTCTGGACTGGTGACACGCTAGGGAGGTTGCTGTCCAAGGTGGAGAGAGTTTGGTGGAGCGAGGCACCCGCGGATGAGGCTGAGGGGACGCACAGCACCGTAGTGCAGATCAGAAGCCAGGGGCTGGCAGCTGGCCTCGAAGCTCTGGCTGCCTGTGTGAGTGAGGAGGAGGCAGAGGTCCCTGCCGGCCAGGGCGGAACCTGCAGGGAATGAGGTCAGCAGCAGGTGTTCGGGTGTTCGGCCTGGCGCTTCAGGTGCCTGTGACGAGGGGCTGGTGTTGGGGCATGGTGCGCTAAGCTGCTGCCTGGGGTGCTGGCATCCCGTGAGTGCTGGCTTGAGTCCCGGTGGCTCCACTTCCCACCTGCTCCCTGGTAATGTGTCCAGGGTTGCAGCAAAGGGTGGCCCAAGTGCTTGGGCCTCTACCACCCACAAGGAAGACCCATGTGGAGTTCGAGGCTTCTGGCTTTGACCTGGCCATTGAGGCCATCTGGGGAGTGAATGGAGGCGTTCTGTCTCTCCCTCTGTTTCCCCCTCTCTCTCTGTAACTCTGCCTTTCAGATAAATAAACCTTTTTAAAAACACGCCTGTGCCCCACACTGGCGTTCCTAGGTCTGATGCCCGGCCCTGGCTCCTGATTCTGGCTTCTCGCCGTGGTGGTCCCTGGGAGGCAGCCCTGATGGCGCTAGTAATTGGGTTCCTGGTTTCACAGGAGACCCAAGATTGCATTCCTGGCTCCTGGCTCCCCCTCCAGCTCTCAAGGGCATTTTGGGAGTGAACCAGTGGATTGGAGCTGTCTCTCTCTCTCTCTCTCTCTCTCGCTCTCTCTCTCTCATTTCATCAAATGGAACTGCTGCTTGCCTAGAGGACCTGCTGAGGTGGTTAGTGTCAGGTGCGGGGCTCTGCCATCCCAAAGCCAGTCCTAGAACTGTCTCTTCTGCCCTGTGCCAGTTGACACCCATCCCCTATTACCTGTCTCCAGGACCCAGTGTGAGGGATACCAGGGGAAAGTCCCGCCCCCGGCGGACAGCTGTCCAAGTGGGTGATCTCAGAGGCCCGCCTGACGCCTTTCTCCTCCAGTGCACCGAGTCCTGCGGAATCCCAGCGTCAGTGCTACATGTCTGCAGGTGCTGGTGTTTGGTTCCCATTAAATACAAATGCCCAGGATCAGCCCAGCTCTGCCCATCGTGGCCATCTGGGGAGTGAACCAGCAGGTGGGAGACCTCTCTCTCCCTCTGCTTCTGCCTCTTTGTCACTCTGCCTTTCAAATAAATAAATAAATCTTTAAAATAAAAACAAATAAATAAATGTTTAAAAATCGGCTTGTCCACTGAAAACTATAAACTGTGACTGAAAAATACCTAAAGAAGACATAAATCAATGGAAAGACATCCCATAGCCATGGACTGGAAGATGTAATACTGATAAGATGTCAAGAATACCCAGTGAGCTACAGATTTAATGCAGTCATAATCAAGATTTTTTTTTTTTTTGCAGAAATAGAAAAACCCTACAATTCATTGTTGCTGGAAGACCAGAGAACCCTGACCAGCAAGAGCAATCACGAGGGAGAGCACGAAGCTGATGGACTCACACATATTTACTTCCTATTTTTTAAACATTTATTTATTTACTTGAAAGGGAGAGTTACAGAGAAGCAGAGGCAGAGAGAGAGAGGGAGGGAGGGAGAGGAGAGAGGATCTTCCATCTGCTGGTTCACTTCCCAAATGGCCACAATGGTTGGGGCTGGGCCGGGCCAAAGCCAGGACTCAGGAGCCACTTCTGGGTCTCCCATGTGGGTGCAGTGGTCCAAGCACTTGGGCCATCTTCTGCTGCTTTCCCAGGTGCATTAGCAGGGAGCTGGATTGAAAGTGGAGCAGCTGGGTCTCGAATCAGTGCCCATGTGGGACGCCGGTGTTGCAGGATATGGGGTGTGGGGGGTTGGGGGGTGGGGGAACTTTATCGGCTACGCCACAATGCAGGCTCCCGGCCTGGGATTTTCCATTGCTAGGGGGTGGAGAAGCAGGAAAGCAGCTCGCTGACCCCAGAGGCTGGGGTCCCAGCTGCTTCCCCTAACCACAGAGGGGTGGCCACAAAGGGGAACCTGGCAGGCCGTTCACTTAGGCTGGGGCCTGGTCCTGACCATGTGTCCTGGGATTGGCTGCTCTGTTTTTTTGGGAGCAGAGCTAATTGACAAGCGAGGATTCCCTAAAAGGGACCTTGAATCAGAAAGTGAAAGCGCTCCCCTGCAGGTGCTGAGCTCGGGATGGACCCTCAAGGCCGGGGTGCCGATTCTGGCTCCGCCGAAGGGCTCCTGAGGCACCAGGACTTGTGTATGGAGCACAGAGAGGAGACTGGAGAGTGGATTCCTCTCTGACCCGCGGGAGGGCTGGGGTGGTGGCGCCTGGTGCCCCCCTGTCGCGGTCTGGGCCTTGAGACGTTCGCCCGAGCAGCAGGGCGGCAGCAGGGGAGAGCAGGGACTGAGCGTCCCCCGTTGCGGGACGGGACACCTGAGAGAGCCGGAGGGCTCACAAGGGGCTCGCCCACCCCCAGGAGGCCTGGTGTGACCGCTGACCGGACAGGGAGCTCAGTGGCTGACTGGTGCCACGCTCCCAGGAGTCCCCGCTGCCAGGTGAGCAACATCCACGCCCGGGGCGGTAGTCTGGGATCACCCCGGCCCCAGGGCCACCTCGGGGGGAGCCCAGTAACGGTCTCACAGTCATTCCTGTGGCAACCATTTAATTCAAATGGGTGATGTTCCAGAAGGCATCTGCAGGAGCCTGCCACATCCCAGCCCAGCCAGGACCAAGGGGCATCCAAGTCACCTCCCTCACAGGGTCCCTGGTATTTGCGTCAGCAGGCTTTGCTCCCGC
This sequence comes from Lepus europaeus, assembly GCF_033115175.1. NCBI lineage: Eukaryota > Metazoa > Chordata > Mammalia > Lagomorpha > Leporidae > Lepus > Lepus europaeus. The sequence continues at coordinate 2,131,244 of NC_084827.1, read as the reverse complement.
CGCTGAAGCCCTGAGGGGGGGACATGGGGCAGCAATGGTGACGGCACTGGGGTTTCTCACTGCCAGCTTCCCCAGCCCTCCTGCCCAAGCTTCGTCAACTGCTCCAGACGTCCCCCAGCGTGCCTCCTCTGCAAGGGAGAAGCAGAATCCAGCCGAGAGCAGTGGAGGAGCTGGGAGACAGAGCAGGGAGAGGGGAGGCCAGCCCCACCCTCCCACCCCCTGCCCGGCGCCCAGGTTCCAGCAGTGTCCGCTTTGGTTAGACTTGGCGCCTGTGGCCTGGGCTGGCAGTTCAGGCAAAAGTGCTGCTCATCCGGGAAGGAGCAATCAGGAGATGAGGGAGGCTCTGGGCTCCGTGCCAGAGACGGCCTGGGCACGTGTTCAGCAGGTGCAGTGGGTCTTTTCACTGGGCCCCTGTGCTGCCACGAGAACCGGGCTGGAGTCCAGGGGCAGGCCGTTCAGGGCGCTCTCCCCATACAGGTGCAGGCTGTTGCGGGCGATCAGCTCCTTGGCCATCAGCACGAAGACTTCGTCTATGTTCCTGGACTCCTTGGCAGACGTCTCCAGTACGGCGAGGAGGCCGTGTTTCTCGGCCAGCGTGCAGGCCTCCTCAAACAGCACGTGCCGCTCTTCCCACTGGTCCGACTTGTTTCCTGCAGGGGACAGACAAGCACGCGCCACTGAGCACCTGCGCTTGTTCTCCTCAAAATCAATTTGAAGAGAACCTTTCTCGTTCAGCTATCAGCACGCACGCAGGCACTCGCAAAGGGTAACTGAGGGCGGAAATGCCAAGACCGATGCTCGGGGTGGAGTCTCTGCGGCCCGTCCTGCAGGAACCTGAAGAACAGCTAGGACTAGGCCAGAGGACAGTGTGGTACCGGGGACACGTGGAGCCCTGTCACTCACGCCGTGCCTCTCGGTGTCTTCCCTCCTCGTCCTGGCAGCCTAGCTCTTTCCAAACCGCACAGTGCTGGGTGCTGTGAGCTGAGCCTGGGGCTCCCCGAGGGGGATGAGATCTCCTATCTGCTGGTTCACTCCCCAAGTGGCCACAAGGGGTGGAGCTGGGCCGATCTGAAGCCAGGAGCCAGGAGCTTCTTCCAGGTCTCCCATGCTCGTGCAGGGACCCAAGTACTTGGGCCATCTTCCACTGCTTTCCCAGGCCACAGCTGGATCAGAAATGGAGTGGCCAGGTCTCGAACCGGTGCCGATATGGGATGCCGGCACTGCAGGCAACAGCTTTTACCCACTATGCCACAGCACTGGTCCCTTCTTTTAGATTTTAAAAAGTATTGACCAGGGCTGGCGCTGTGGCATAGTGGGTTAATGCCCTGGCCTGAAGTACCGGCATCCCATATAGGCGCCGGTTCTAGTCCTGGCTGCTCCTCTTCCAACCCAGCTCTCTGCTATGGCCTGGGAAAGCAGTGGAAGATGGCCCAAGTCCTTGGGCCCCTGCACCTGCGTGGGAGACCAGGAAGAAACTCCTGGCTGCTGGCTCCTGGCTTCGGATCGGCGCAGCTCCAGTTGTTGCGGCCATCTGGGGAGTGAACCATCAGATGGAAGACCTCTCTCTTTCTCTGCCTCTTCCTCTCCTCTGTGTAGCTCTGACTTTCAAATAAATAAATCTTTTTTTAAAAAAAGTATTGACCTTCATTTTCTTTGAAGGAGAGAGAGATCGACCCTCCATCTGATGATTCACTCCCCAGATGGCCACAATAGCCAGCGCTGGTCCAGGCTGAAGCCAGGAGCCTGGAACTCAGTCTGGGTGTCCCAAGTTCTTGAGCCGTCACTGCTGCCTCGCAGGGTTCTCATTAGCACCAAGCTGGAGCCAGAGGCAGAGCCAGGACACTGACCCAGGCAGTGTGTCCACCAGTGTCTTAACCGCGGCTCGAATGCAGGAGCTTCCTCGTCAGCTGTGCTGCCTGGGTTTGAGTCCTGCCTCAGCTCCGGGTCCAGCTGCCTGCTCATGCGCCTCCGGAGGCAGCAGGTGATGGCTGAAGCAGCTGGGTTCCTGCCACCCCTGGGAGGGACCCACACTGAGCTCCAGGCTCCTGGCTTCTCTCTAGCCCATCCCGGGCTGTTGCAGGCAACTGGGGAATGAACCAGCAGGTGGAAGTTTGGAAGAGCTCTCCTCATATGTCTCTATTTCTGTCTCTTTTCCTTTCAAATAATAAATAAACAAAGAAATGCTAACTGGAACCTAAAATTAAGTGTGGTGCAGCAGCTTAAGGTGCACTTGGGAGCCCTGCGCTGGAGTGCCTGGGATTGAGTCCTGCTTCTGCTTCTGACGCAGCTCCCTGCTAATGAACCTGGGAGGCAGCAGGTGATGGCCCGGGTACTTGGGTTCCTGCCACTCACATGGGAAAACCCAGCTGGAGTTCCTGGCTCCTGCTTGGTTCTAGCACTGGTTCTTGTGGGTGTCTGCGGGGGGAGGTGAATCAGTGGATAAAAATCCCTCTCTGTTTCTTTAAATAAAACTTTAAAAAGCCCATCACTAACACAACGGAGGCATACCTTGCAGTGTGTTCATGCAAAGGAACATTGCACAAATCCTGTAAAAGAATAAGGGTGGGTGTTGTGGCACTGCTTGGGGCACCTGCACCCCACAGCGAGTGTCTGGGTCTGAGCCCTGCCTCTGCTTCCAATCCAGCTTCCTGTTACTGTGCCTGGAAGGCAGCAGATGATGGCTTTAGTACTGGGGGACTTGGATGGAGTTCCTGGTTCTGGGATTTGGCCCAGCCCAGCACTGGCTACTGCAGGCATTTGGGAGAATGACCCTCCAGGTGGAAGCTGGCTCGCTCGCTTTCTCTCTCTCTCTCTCTCTCTCTCTCTCTCTCTCACTGTGCATGTCACTCTGCCTTGAAAATGAATTTTTAAAAAGGAAAGAATTATAGTTACTGCAACAATATGAAAAAAACACCAAAACTTAACACTGAGGGAAAGCAGCTTAGACAGAAGACATTTTCTGATTCCATTTATAGGAAGTTCAACAGCAACAGCAAAACAGACCTGGGGATGGGGGTTAGGAGGTGAAATGGTCAGGAAACCATAAAGGTCATGCTGTGCTGGCCTGCAGGGGAGGGAGGCTGGGGAGGGGGCTGGCGCCAACACTGTTCTCATTCCCGACCCAGGCTTAGGTGTTTCTCCTTAGGATGCATCACCACGCACGTTTCTATGTAAAAATAGAAGAGTGAAAAGTACTTCCCCAGTTGCCGTCAGCAGCCTGCTCAGAGACGAAGCTGGGCTTGGGTCATAATCATTCCCTAAGAAGTTTAAGTCCAAGAGTGTTTTCAGCGGGCATTACCACGCTGGACCCCTGGAAACTGTAATCGCTAAGGGGTCTTTGTAGATGTGACTGAGCTAAGGATCCCGACGTGCGGAGATTGTCCTGGATTAGCTGGGTGGGTGCCACACACAGTCTCACGCCTCCTTCCAAGAGGGAGGAGGAGGGAGTGTCACCCCCCACCCCCAGGAGGCAGACACTGCATGGTGCAGCCACAGCAGCAATAAGGGGTGAGGGGCAGATGCCCAGAGCCTGCGGGGGAGACAGGGCCCCACGGGAGTCCGGGCGCGGCCTGCTGGTACTGAGCTCAGGGCCCCACGGGAGTCCGGGCGCGGCCTGCTGGTACTGAGCTCAGGGCCCCACGGGAGTCCGGGCGCGGCCTGCTGGTACTGAGCTCAGGGCCCCACGGGAGTCTGGGCGCGGCCTGCTGGTACTGTGTCCGTCCGTCCGTCCAGGCCGCAGCCTTTGGAACCGTGAGAGCACATTCCTGGGTCCTAAGTCCCCTGGCTTGTGACAGCAGCCTCGGGACGTGCGTACCTTCACCAGGACTCTGCAAGTTCACAGCCAGTGAGGCCAAAGCTCAGGGCCAAGCTCAGCTTCCAGAAGGGAGGTAGGAGGACTCCTTGGTGGAGGAGAAGCGTGCAGGGAGCAGGCACCTGCGGAGCCAGCACTCGGACCTGTTGTCTGCGTCCCTCGCTGACCGCACATTCCCACTTTTATGACCTGCTCCTGGTGCCTGTCCCGTCTGCCACACCCGGATGGGCGGTGCTGACCGTCCATTGCTCCGCCCCTCACCAGCCGGTGCCCGCACCCGGCAGCATGAGCCCGGCACTTGGAGGAAGGGAAAGAAACAGAAGGTCTGCTCAGTGCCCTTTGCTGGCTCCCACATCCGGACACGCAGAAGGCTGTGTTACCAGTTCTCGTTACAACACTGAGGATCAGCTGAGTGGCACAGGCAGAGCTGTACGATACCTTCTGGCAATCCCAACTCCATAAAACTCCGAGATCCCTGAGTTCTCTGGTCGTTCATTTGACAGGAAAATCTGTCCTGAACTGACCGTTTAAAGTTTTTAATTCAGGGGCCAGTGCTGTGGTGTAGTAGGCTAAGCCTCTGCCTGTGGCACCGGCATCCTAATTGGGCGCCGGTTCAAGTCCTGGCTATTCCACTTCCGATCCAGCTCTCTGCTATGGTCTGGGAAAGCAGTGGAGGATAGCCCAAGTCCTTGGGTCCCTGCACCTGTGTGGGAGACCTGGAAGAAGCTCCTGGCCCCTGGCTTTGGATCAGCACAGCTCTGGCTGTTGGGTCATTTGGGGAGTGAGTGAATCAGTGGATGGAAGATCTCTTTCTCTTTCTCTAACTCTGCCTTTCAAACAAATAAATCTTTTTTTTAAAGATTTATCTTATTTATTTGAAAGACAGAGAGGTAGAGACAGAGGAAGAGAGAGGGGGAGAGGTCTTCATCTGCTGGTTCACTCCCAAATGGCCACAATGGCTGAAGCTGAGCTGGTCCAAAGCCCGGAGTCAGGAGCTTCTTCCGGGTCTCCCAGGTGGATACAGGGGCCCAAGGACTTGAGCCATCTTCCACTGCTTTCCCAGGCCATTAGCAGGGAGCTGGAACAGAAGTGGAGCATCCGGGACTCGAACCAGTGCCTTATGGAATGCTGGTGCTGCAGGCCAGGGCTTTAACCCCCTGCTCCACAGCGCTGCCCACAAATAAATTTTTTTTTTTTTTTGAAGCTATTTGGTGGCTAATGCAGTGGCATAGTGGTGAAGCCGCTGCCTATAGTGCTGGCATCCCATATGGGCGCTGGTTCGAGTCCTGGCTGCTCCACTTGTGATCCAGCTCTCTGCTGTGGCTTGGGAAAGCAGTGGAAGATGGCCCAAGTCCTTGGGCCCCTGCACCCACGTGAGAGACCCAGAAGAAGCTCCTGGCTTCAGATTGCTGCGGCTCCAGCCCTTGTGGCCAACTGGGGAGTGAACCAGCAGATGGAAGACCTTTCTGTCTCTTTCTGCCTCTGCCTCTCTGTAGCTCTGCCTTTCAAATCAATGGTAGATCTTGAGAAGAAAAACAAAAGCTATTTGGCTATAGAGTGTTGGCTCCAACCCTGCTGTATCTTCACAGAATGCATCTTTCTGAAATCTGACAAATGCTGAACACTGAATATTTGGCCCCGGGGGTGCTGTTGCGAGACCACAGACCTATAATATAAAGCGAATTGAAGTGGAAGGTTCAGTTGAAATCCTCAGGGGATGAACATTGGATGCCAAAGAGAGTTAGGAGACAGAACTCCCAGCACAAGCTACAAAAGGGAGTTGGCTCCTAAACCCCTCACCCTGATGCAGGGTGTGAGTTAGGAGGTCAGAACAGAACAGGTGAGGGAAGGATAAGCCAGCCCTCCCAGGAAGACCCTGCCAGCAGTGACCAGGAGCCTGTGGGGGCCACAGTGGACCACCAAGGACTTTGCACAGGAGCTGGGCTTCCTGCCGATGGCCGGACAACAGCAGCACCACGCAAGGCTCTCTGAGCTCTGTGCCGACTGGAGTCAGCCGTGTAGTGAGGGCGTGGTGCTGCAGGTGCACGCCTGAGACAGGAAGAGCCACGCGTGTGAAGAGCGGTGGAGGCAGCACCGGGAAACGGGACCGCAGGAACAGGACTTTAACCTTCCTGGATTCCGGGCAGCAGGCCCCCACGCAGAGAGCACGGCTGTGACGGCCCCCAGGACCCACGCGCCTCGAACGGGAAGACGGGGAGCGGCTCCAGATCGCCTCCGAGCCGAGCGAAAGCTGCAGCCCAAGGAGCCCTGGAAATCCCGCCCCATCTGTTTCCCCAGAGTAGTTCAGGCGGCGCTGGCAGGGGAGAGGCTCTGGGGAGGAGCCACCTCCTGTGTCCCCTGGGGACACATGTGACCTGGATGGGAGGGGAGAGCCACTTCCAACTGCTTCATTCCTGTCTGTGAGCCTCCTCTGCCGGTCTCCTTCTGACCCCAGAGGCCCCGGGCTGCCCCTGCCTGTGCACTCTGGGCCCCGCTGTGTACCACTGCAGAGTGTGCTCGGCTTTCAAGGCAGCATCACGTCCACTTTACTGAGTTCTGTTTTTTTAATTCTACATATTTATTTGAAAGGCAGAGAGACAGACAGAGAGGGAGAGATCTTCCAGGCACTGGTTTACTCCCCAAATCACAATGGCCAGGCTGAGGCCGGGAGCCTGAACTCCATCCAGGTCTCCCACCTGGGTGCGGGACCCTCTTCCGCTAGCAGGGAGGTGATTTGGAAGGGGAGCAGCCGGGATGCCGGCTTCACAAGCAGTGGTTTACTCCCCTGCGTCAGCCCCTCCCCAAGGGCTTTACTGGTGTCGGTAGTCATTCAGGGGTGTAACCAGGCACCGCCCTCTGAATGGCTCCCTGGGGACTTGGGGCCACCTGACGGGTCACCACAGACTCCAGCCATGCTCTCTGCGGTCTACACACGTGGTTGGCTGGGGCGTTCTTCACCCAGCCATGTGAGTGCATCCTCTCTCCCCCACTGAGGACTTCTACTTGAAATCCGTACTGACATTGATGTCACCCCATTGTCACCCTCAGGTGGGCCCAGTGGGAATTTCTGGGCAAGGTGCTTTCTGGGGTCTCATCCAGCATCCACTGCCATCCAAGATTCTGCATCCACTGCCTTGGAAAATGCAAGCCAAGCTGGGCACCGGCAGAGGTGACCTGTGACTGGCCCTCTACCACATTTCCCACATTTCCCTCTGATGCTCCAAACTCTTGTCTGTTTCCCCATCGTTTCCTCCAAGTCCCCCCACCTTAGCCTTAACAATGGGGCTACTTGGAGCTCAGCCCTGATGCAGTGTCTCGAATGCAGGTGCATCAGGTCCTAGTCTCCCAGCCTCCCGCCCTTAGCTTAAGTTTCCTTGCCCTGCGGCTCAATAGGCTAATCCTCTGCCTGAGGTGCCGGCACCCTGGGGTTCTAGTCCCGGTCGGGGTGCCGGATTCTGTCCTGGTCACTCCTCTTCCTGTCCAGCTCTCTGCTATGGCCCGGGAAGGCAGTGGAGGATGGCCCAAGTCCTTGGGCCCTGCACCCGCATGGGAGACCAGGAGAGGCACCTGGCTCCTGGCTTCGGATCAGCGTGGTACGCTGGCCACAGTGCACTGGCCGCAGCAGCCATTGAGGGGTGAACCAACGGAAAAGGAAAACCTTTCTCTGTCTCTCTCACTGTCCACTCTGTCTATCCAAAAAAAAAAAAAAAAAAAAAGAAAGAAAAGAAAAGAAAATCAGCTTCTTTCTAAAATCAATTCACCGAATGGAGGGAGTAGTGCGGCTGGCCCTACAAGGTCATTCATCCCTATAGATAATCTCTTGATGTTTAGCCTTTTTTTTTCCTTTTTAATTTAAGATTAATTCAACAGGTAGGGAGATGGAGAGGAGAGAGAGTGGAGGTGGGGCGAGACCTCTCAGCCACAGATGCACTCCCCAAATGGGCTCAATGACCAGGGCTGGGCCAGGCTGAAGCCAGGAGCCTGGAGCTCCAGCTGGGGCTCCCACCTGGGCTGTCCTCTGCTGCCTTCCCAGGCACAGTAGTCCGTACAGACGGGTGCTCTGATGTGGGACGCTGGATTGCAGGAGGCAGCGTGGCTCACTGTGCCACAGCACTGGCGCCTAGTGCTATCTTGAGGAGTTTGTTTTCTCAGAACCCCAGTCCCTGAGCAAGAAGTATCTATCACCTGATGAATTGCAATCAACTCTGCCATCGTAAAAATTTCCAAATGAACCCGATTGCTGACCAATCAGAGTAGGGCCACGGGCACAGCAGACCAACCAGGGACCTGCACAGGAGCTGAACACACACCTCTCAGCCCCAACTTCTGTCTACAAGAACCGTCACCCCTAACCCCCAGAGGAGCCCGAGAATTAAGCAGTAGCCGCCCAGCTCCTGTCTCTGTGCTTTGCAACAAACCTGATCTCTTGCCCCACCCAATGTCAGCGATTGGCTTCTCGTGCCTCAGGCAAGTGGACTCAGGTTTTGGGAGCGCTACAACATAATTCTCTATATTTTTATAGACAGCCTGCTTAACTATGCTTCCTTAAGACAGCCACTTAACTATGGTAGCACCATGCTGGCCTGACTCCCGCTGCCCTCCATGGGAACTGGCTGGCATTTCTGCAGACCAGCCAACTGCTCCTAAGCCATACAGCTTTCTGGAGGGCTTGGGGGGCAGGCAGATGGGAATCACATTCACGCGGCCTCCTTGCTGGACGGCAGCAAAGCCCTTCTCCTCCCGGGAGACTGGCAGCTCAGAGCGTGGTGAGGAGCCGCCGCAGTGCACCTGCTGCCTGGCCAAGGGAAATGAAATGCTTCGGAAACACCCTACCGATCAGCATGATGACCAGGTTAGCCGCTCCGTACTTTTCTATCTCGTGGATCCAGTGAGGGACCGACTCGAAGGTGGCCCGCCGCGTGAGGTCGTAGGCGATGATGGCCGCGTGCGCGCTGCGGTAGTAGCTCTGCGTGATGGTGCGGAAGCGCTCCTGGCCGGCCGTGTCCCACACCTGCATCTGAGAGGGACGGGGGCACCGCATCAGGAGTCTTAAAGCTATAGTTCTCTGGGACTCCCTTCTAGGTGGTCAGACTCAGGAGGCCTGGGGCGGAGGGCTCCCTGGGTGTGCTTTTAGGTTTGTGACCCGCCACCTAAGGGACACTTCCCTCAGAGACAGGGACCCATTTTTTCCCCTGGAGTCTTGTGTTCTTTTGACCTGTCAGCTCAGTCATCCGTGCACGCCATCTGCGGGGTTCGTCTACTGAGCCTGGAGTGAAAGGCCCGTGGGGCTGCTCCTCACAGTAGCATCTCCCCAGTGAGTGCCCCAGCAGGGGCGCCAGGTGACACATGCTCTCACGCTGCCGAGGCACCGGTATCCTCCTGCTCTCACACTGTCGATTCCCTTTCATTGTGCACTTATTTTATTTGCTCAAGAGGCAGAGAGAGAGAGAGAGAGAGAGAGAGAGAGAGAGAGAGAGAGATTCCGTCGTTTGGTTCACTTCCCAGGTGCCTGCAGGAGGCAGCCACCAGGCACCCTGAAACACCGTGGGTGTTAGGAACCCAGGCTTGTCAGTCGGCACGGCGCCTCCCAGGACCAGGGCTGCGGCTCAAACCCGGGCTCTCTGACGTGGGACCAACAGTTTGCCCCTGAGTATTTTTAGGGGAAAGATGGCAAAGGTACACAAAACGAGAGAGGTCAGAGAAATGAATCCTCATATACCTAGATTCGATACTCGGCAAGACTTCACAACTTCTGGTTCAACCAGCCCATTTGGTTGATTTCTTTGAGGTATTATTTTAAAGCAAATTCCAGACTTCACGTCATTTCATTTGTACTTACATCAACACACATCCCTATGAAAATGGACATTTTCTTAGGTAGCCATAGTGCCACTGTCACTGCTGATGAACTTTTCATGAGCTCGTGGCATCATGTGATAAGCAGACCATGTTTGAAATCTCCCACCTATCCCCAGCATGTCTTTGTACAGTTTGTATTTCATCTGAATTGCAAACTAGATCCACTTACTACATTTTCACCAATATATTTTAATATTTTCTAGCCAAAGAATAAAAGATAGCATTTCACTATTATTTAATTTAAACTTTTAAAATTGAGGGCAAGAACGGGCATTTACAGAAATCTGTGGGCTGGTTCTTAGAAACTTTGTGACATCACAGCTTTTCCAGTGTATAACTGGCCCGCTTTTTGTATTTGTTGATCCCCTGCTGGGTTGTTGATCAGGATCTTGTCACGTTAGGTCAGTGCCGTATTTGCAAATACGGGCGCCCTCCCGTGTCTGTGGGAGCGTGGCTCCAGGACCTTCGTGGAAACCAAAGTCTGGGGCTTTTGCTTACATAAGTGCTCAAGGCCTCATGGAAAGTGGTGCAGTATTTGCGTGGAGTCTATGCATCCTCCCACATTCTTCACATCAGCTCTAGCTCACGTGTAATACCTAACACAGCATAAACACTACCCAGACACACCGACTCTGCTGCTTCAGGAATAATGGCAGGAAAACAAAACCTGCCCATATCCAGGACAGATGCAATTGTCCCCTGAATATCTTCTATTTTTGATAGAAAATAGAGCGGGAACCCGCAGATAGGGCGGGCCAACCAGGCCTATGCGTGGTTTGCCATCCTCTCTGGCTGTATTGTTGGTAGTTATTTTTGACCTTTAGATGTACTTAGTAATGTGTCCCTTTGCGGGTTTGTGTCTCACTGAAAACACTGACTCCCCGGCTCCCCAGTGGTGAGCGTGGGTTTCGGTGCTGGGCACTCCAGCCCGCCCCCGCTGACCTTCACTCTCTTGCCGTCCACCTCAAGGGAGCGCACGGTGAAGTCCACCCCGATGGTGTTCTGCCGCGACTCCGTGTAGACCCCGGATTTGAAGTGCTGCACCACGCACGTCTTCCCCACGTTCGAGTCCCCGATGAGAATGATCTTGAACAAGTAGTCGACGTCCTCCTCAGCCATCCTGGCTGAGCCGGAGAGCAGCATGGCGCTCGCACCTGGAATAGACCTGGAGCGGAAGGGAGTCAGCACCCACCAGGCGCCCGAGGCTGGAGGGCCAGGGCTAACACAGGGGTGGTCTCCAGGGGTGGGGACAGCACTGGAGGGGTTCCCTCAGAACAGGTGGCACTGCCAGCCGCGGGTGGGCCCAGGAGGCAGCCAGCAGTGGGCGGGCAGGGCTGGCCACGGTCCGTACAGTGTCCAGGGGCAGAGGGCCGGTCGGAGGGCGGCCAGGCCCGTGTGCATTCCCCACCCCTTCATCGGCCCCTGTTTTATTTGCTTTTCTAAAGTCACAGAACAGGGCATCGCACACAGGGAAATCCACAGGTGGGAGAGGGGCGAGGTGGGACCCCGGGCTCTGCCGCAGACCAGGGTCCCAGACCACATTCAGACTTTTGGAGCTGGCCCTCCCCCAGCGCCCCCCCCCCGCCCCCCAGGTCCCCAGGGTGTCCACTCAGCCTGCAGGCGGCCGGTCGGGACCGAGCCCCCGCACCCCGCCTTCCGGGTTCACCTGCTGCGGGCCGTCCCGCTCCTCACCTCCGCGGGCGAGCAGGCGGCGACCCTCGCTCTCCCGGTCAGCCCTCGGCGCCCCTTCTTCCTCTGGCCTCGGCGCGGTGGGAACTGTCGCTCGGGCCCGGAGCCGGAGAAAGTGAAAGAGAGGCAGCTCGATCCCTCCCACCTGCCCGGAGCGGAGGCGCCGGGACGCCGCCCCAGGCGAGGCCCGCGGAGACGAGCGCCGACCGAGCCCCTCCGCGCGTGGCCCTCGTGCGCCCGAGCTGTCCGGACGGCAGCCTGGAGGAGGCCGCACCCCCGCATCCTCAGAATGGCTTGGGTCTGTGGCTTCCTCTTTCTGAGCGGCCGAGACAGGTGATCCGAGGAGCGGGCACCACAGTCCTAAAGGAACTTTGAGGTCCTCGGGGGACAAAAGGACGGAAAAAACCTGCCTCCCTCCCGCTCCGGGTCTCGTGAAGACTAACCCCGCTCGAGGATCACCCAGCGTTCCGCGGTCCCTGGTGCTGGCCGTGGGCGCACGGCCGCGGGGACATTCTGCCCCGGGCGCCCGAGCGTGGACCGCCTCTCCGTGTGCATCGGGGGACTGGATTTTCTCCCCGAGGGGGCTGCAGTGTGGACACAGCGAGGCGGCACTGCCGTGGGCAGGCGCAAGGCAGAAACAGAGCGGCTTGCCTGATAGAGTAGTTCAGTGGGTATAGCGCTTTCGCACTGCGGCTGGGCCCTAGGCACCGGTCACAGAACCGGTGTCAGTGGGCGGCAACCAGTGTTTGTAGTCGCAGTGAACATTGTTTTGGAAAAGGTTCGAGTGGGTTGTAAGAGGCGTGTGTGCAGGGGTGACGTAAAAGGGGCTTACCACTTGGGTTGGGGTCCAGAAGTGTGAAACGTAGGACGACTGTCCAAGATTGCTCCTGTGATTCCTTCAGGTTGCATTAAAATGTGGTTTATTGTGCCCCAATTCCATTTACATATCAGCGTTCTAACTCAGCGCTGGCAGATGGAACTAGGAAACAAGGCATTGCCAACAGCTGCTGCTGTGGGCTGTTGCTTCGAGAGCTGCTACAGTCGCGTGCCTTGGAATAGAACGTAGGTCATGTCCCACCGCAAACGGCAGGGTATCAGCCTGTGAGGTGTGATTGTCAGTGAAGCTGCAAGTCCAAATGTTTTCTTTCTTGCAATAGTTACTGTAACAACAACAACAACAACAACAAAAATCAGCTGACTCGGGTCTAGCTCTTGCAGAGCAAAGGGAGGTAGAAATAGATGCTAAAATGTCCAGATGGCTTCGAGAGTCAAGGAGACAGGGTCTGCCTCTCTCCACCCAACCCTTCCCACCCAGGTACAAAGAGCATCCTTGGGCTGTGGGAAGAAGACATTCTCTAGCTGGGGGGTGGTGACACAGGTTATATACTTGCTACACATACACACACACACGTACACACACAGAGAATCACAGATCTATACACACATCCATATGAGTGCACACACACATATTTCACTATATATTCTTGCGATTTTAAGGTATAAAATTCAATGGCGTGAAATACGTTGTTCTCCAGAACTGTTTCGTCTTCCCAAGTAAAGTATTTGCCCGTTAAACAATAGGTCTGCATTTTCCCTCCCCTCAGCCCCTGGAAATTACCACCCTACTTTCCGTCTCTATGAGTTCGGCTGTTGCAAGTACCTCCTATAAGTGGAATCATGCAATATTTGTCCCCTTGTGTCTGGCTCACTTCTCTTAGCATACTGCTCTCCAAGTCCATCCATGTTGTAGCATGTATCCGACTTCCAGTCCCTTTCAAGGCTGGATAATGTCCCGCACCGTATTTTAAAACATAACAGTGACGTGTCCGGCTGATTTATTTTTGCTCACCCTGACATCATGTTTCTCCAGCCACACCCTTGGAGGGCTGCAGACAGCACCGTGCTGTGCTGTGTAGGAGCAAGCGCTCAGCTCACGAAAAACCAAACCTGAATTCTCCCCCTGAGAGTAAGGGAAGACCAGTCTCCTGCCCGCCCCCCTTTCTTTCAAAATTTGCTTTTCAAATGTGTGCGGCCATTTACAAGGGCTGACTAAGCTTCTCCGTGGAGCCACTACCCAGAAACATGCCAGGACCTGGGGGGCAAGTCTTCCTGAAGCGCCCCCGCCTCTCACTTCCTGCGGGAGCCTGACAGTCTTGCTTGGTGGACACCTTGCTCCCCCTGAGAGAAAGGACCTCTCGCGGCAAAGACAGGAGAAGCTTTTTCTCCTTTGGACAAAGCCAGTTCAGGCGGTGGCCCCAATGATCGCGATAAGTTAGGAGGAACCAAGAAGTGCTGTCCAGCCTCCTTCAAGGACACACAGGTGAGGTGGCTTCCACGCGGCTCTGTGAGCAGGGGAGGTTCCTTCCCATCTCGCGATCTCCAGGGTGCTTTTCGTGTGTCCCATGCCAGTCTAACCTTATTCAGTAATTAACCTGTTTCCTTCCTCTGCTACCTGTGTTGAGAGCTTTTCTGCATTAGATTTTTCTAAAACTTGTATTTTCTCAGCGGCTGAGAGCGAGCCGGGAGGGCAGAGCACCATTGTTCAGACACACGTTGTAAGCTCTTTAATTTTGGGTTGGGCCGCCAGGATCTTGCCATTCATTGGCTCATTTGGGTGGGCAGGTCGGGTGGGGTGAAGAACCGTGGATACCAGCAGACCACGAGCCCTGCCGGCACGGGCAGCTGTGTTTAATTAATTTAAACAAAAACCAACCACAGTCAGGTCAGTCGCGCTCTGCAGGTAGCACTTGTAACATTCCATAAAAACAAAGAACGGAACAAAACAGCAACGATGTATATGCACCAGGTCTCTCCAAAGCATATCGCTTCCTCCCCCCCCTCGCTGCGTGTCTCAGCCAACATTCCCGGCTGGTGTCTCCCGTGGCATCGCGCTCACGGGCGCTTGGGCCGCAGGAAGCGCCCCGCCTCCACGGCGCAGCCCGCAGGTGTAGCCGCACCGGCGGACTACAACTCCCAGCATGCGCCGCGCCGGCCGGGTCACGTGGGCGCCCGGAAACCCTGGCCGCCTCGGCGCGGGTGAGGTGGCGGCCTGGGCGGCGGGGCAGCGGAGCGGAGAGAGTGCAGCCGAGCGGACGGGCGGGGCGCGGCGAGTACTGCGGCTCGCGGTGCGCTGGGGGCCGGGGCCTGGCGGGGGCGCGGAGGGCCCGAGGGGCTGCGATGCGCGGCTGGAGGCGGAGGCACCGGTGGGTGTGGCGCCACGAGCGGAGCCGGGCAGCCGCTCGCCCCCTGCCGCCGCCCGGCCCGGGCCTGGCCTCGTCCCGCCGCCGCCCCTGCCGCGGGGGCCCGGGGGCGCGGGAGGAGCGGGGAGGGCGCCGGCCTCTGTGCGCCCCTCCCGCCCGGCCCGGGCCTGGCCTCGTCCCGCAGCCGCCCCTGCCGCGGGGGCCCGGGGGCCCGGGGGGCGCGGGAGGAGCGGGGAGGGCGCCGGCCTCTGCGCGCCCCTCCCGCCCGGCCCGGGCCTGGCCTCGTCCCGCAGCCGCCCCTGCCGCGGGGGCCCGGGGGCCCGGGGGCCCGGGGGCGCGGGAGGAGCGGGGAGGGCGCCGGCCTCTGCGCGCCCCTCTCGCCCGGCCCGGGCCCGGACCCTGGCCGGGCGGGCGGGGGCCCTGGGGGGGTGCCCGGGTCTCCGCGCGGGAGCGGGTTTCGGTGACGCGGGGCCGGGGGTTGCATCGAACGACTCCGCCGTCTTCCCCGCCCTCGCGCTCAGTGGCCCGGGGTGATGACCGTGTGTCCGCGGGGCTCTGTGTCCCCTGGGGCGCAGCCTGGAGCTGCCTCTGCTGGGGCTCCCGGGAGAGCGGCTCCCGCGCTGGGCGCCTTGGTCCGCCGCCGCACTCCGCCTTGGCGCAGGTAGCTGCCAGCCGCTGGTCGAAGGCGGGTCTGGGGCGCCCTGGTGCGCCGGCGGCTCCTCTCCCGCCCGGCAGACGTCCGAGTCACCTCGGGCGTCCCAGCAGGGAGTCGAGGCTGGAGACCCGGCTTCCCACCTGAGCTCTGTTGCCTCTTAGGAGTCTGCCCCGGGCTTTGTCCTCCAAGGACACCATTCTGTTGTTAATGTTCGACTGCCAGCCTCTGCCCGAGAAAAAGACCCCGAAACAGTGCTTTGCTGGAAGTCCGTGCCAGGGTCAAGGGCGTTGTGTGGCCGCGGTGACGGTGACCATCAGCTTCATCGCAGAACCTTTGTCTGGAGGAAGGAGGTTTTTTTAATCTGGATAACTAGTTGTCTTTGGAACAGGCACAGAAAAGCCAGGAAGAAGGGCTTGGGGCACTGAGGAGTGAGCTCTTTACAGATAAGTGGTAGGGGCTGTGGTAAGGAGACAATTTACGGGAGAGCAATGACAAGCAGAGCTGAGTTTGGTATCAAAGGGTGCAGGCAAACGGCTTCAGATTACATAGTGCGGGATAGAAAGATACTGTGTCAGTGCTGAGCGCTGGATGTTGACCACAGAACCGTAAAACCAGACACTCAGCCATCCGGTTAGTACTTTCCCACCAGTCTCGTCATACTTTGAGCATAGGTAGTCTTTTAACTTCGCCAGTGTGAAACCTGTATTTGAGGAGTGAGGCAATTGTCTGTCTAAAGTCCCTCTTGCTGGAGTGTGTGGGAGAAACACCATTACTAATAAGACGGGCTTTCCCTCGACCCTGGATACACACCTGTGAGTTTAAGAAGTACTAGTTCTAATCCCTGTTTAACCCAGCTTGCGATGTTTTCTGGTTCAACCTTATCTTTTACACAGCAGAACACGGGATCTAGAGTCAGGTCTGGGTTTGAATGTACACCCGTATCTTTGAGAGATTACTTCCTAATCTGTGTTTTCTTACCTGTAAACATTGGGAGAACTACATGTGATAAGCACTCTGTTTGGCCATTGGCCAAACTGCTGCTTAAGTCCTTACTGATAGCTCCTAACTTACTGATAGCTGGACTAAGTCCTGAGGCTAGAGCTGGAGCCATAGGACCGAAAAAGCCATTGCTTTCCTGGAGGTTATAGCTGCTCAGTGGACATGTGAACAGCTGAGCCACGAGCTTGTATTGGGAGAAATGCCAGGAAGGAAAGGCAGGCAGAATGAGAAAAGTAGTGACCTAGGGAGAGGTCCATTCAGAGAGAGTGATGGGGCAGGCGGTGACGTTGGAGTGATGAGCCAAGAAAAGGAAGGAGCAAGCCATTTACAGAGAACCAAGAGGCGAGCGTTTCTGGCAGTGGGACAGCCAACACGAAGACCCAGAGTGTGAGAGAGTGCGTTCGTGTGGGGAGGCGGTAGGAGGGTGGAGGAGCCTTGGTGGTGAGGTGGGAGAGGCAGGTGGGCAGGGCAAAGAGGAGGTGTGCTAGTTCTTGCTGTGTGGTCTGGCAGAGGACGACCCGTCTGCCCGGTGGGGGGCAGGGGAAGAGGTGCAGATGGGCTCATGTGGAGGAGTGCACTCTCAGGAACAGGGCGCCTCCAGGTGCTGGTAGGGGTGGACCCCAGCATCTGCTGCTTGAGGAAAAGATGTAGAGCAGGGTGTGCTGTGTGCGCACGTGGAAGTGTGTGTGTAGATGCGGGCTCTGCCTGGGTGTGTGCAGAGGTCCCGACTCTGTGAGCAGGGGACACGCTGATAGAACAGGGGAGCGACAGTTCCCCTTCCACTTTCTTGTGGGTTTTGAATTTTCTGCCTTATGCAAAAAAGAGGGGCTTCCGACAGTTTGTAGAGAGGTGGAATGAAAGGATACTGTGAATTTTCCGTGACTCTTTGAAGCCCTCTTGTATTACCCCTGGAAATTAATAGAAGAATTAAAATAGAACCCAGACTCTCCAACGTGGTCTTCTGCTCAGGTAGCTCCATCTTCTGGAGCCTTCTCCCAGCCTGGCTGTCAGCTCTGCTTGTCCCTAACCCTCCACCCACCATCCTCCCTGCAGGGTTCTAGGTTAGACCAGCTTTGGAGGCCACGGTAAAGGGTTCTTTTGATCTGCCTCTGGGAAGCCCTCAAGAGTTCTGAGCAGAAGTTGGGGTATGTCTGAGCTGTATTCCGGCTGGTGTGGGGAAGGACTTGAGCTGGGTGGAAATTGCCTGCTGCGGGAGGCAGGAGGGAGATACGGGGCTCCCTGTGCGGGTTCAAGTGGACGGATGCAGTAATGGCTGGGGTGCGGAGGCTGCCAGGCAGGAGAAACAAAGGCTGGGGCCCAGTTACCTTGGTGGGCCAGGAGGGATGCTGAGGTGGGGTCACCAGGGAGAGGGCTAGATGGGGAGGGAGGCATGAAGAAATCTGTTTCGGATTCACAGTGTCTTCCCGTGGGCAGCGGGGCCTGGCGTGGAGCCCAGGCTGGAGTCGCCGGCCCCCAGGGCTTGTCCTGAGTGGCGGAGGAGAGGGAAGCTGTGGAAGTTGAACTCGGAAGTGTGAAATTGCCGGGTGGCTTGAGAAAGCCCGGTGATTAGGAAAGTGTGGTAGGCTTGCTGGGCAGTGTTGTATATCCTTTGAGGTCTGTGGTTTTGAATCTGAAAAGTGAAATCATCCTGCTTGTGGGATTTTTTTTCCCCCTCTGGCAAAACTAAGTGCCGGGCAGGGAGGAGGACAGAGGCAAGGAAGCCGAAAAGGCGCTTTGGGGAGGTGAGTGAGGACGAGTGGCGCGCCTGCGAGGTGAAGTGACTGTTGGCCCGGGAGTTCAAAGTGACTGACCGGAAGGAAGGGAGGTAGGTTGTTTGAAGCCCAGCTCTGGGCCTGGTGTCGACAGGAGCAGGTCTGGACTCTGGAGTGGGTTTTGTGGGTGACTGGGAACAGGTGGGTGGCGGAGAGAAGTCAGAATTGAAAGACAGACTGGGGAGTGACCTTATCCGGCCGGTTCCCGGCCTGAGCCCGAGGCGGGGGTGGAGAGGGAGGTGAATGGGGCCACGCTAGTGGAAGCAGGTGCCGAGGAGGTCTTGGCATTTGTGAGGGAGCAGCGGGCGGTAGAGCCCCGTGGCATGAGTTTCAAAGAAGCTGGAGTCTTCCGGGGGAGATGGTTGGACGGCGCTGTGGGGGAGCGAGGAGACGCTGCCTCCTGCGTACTTGAGGCTACCGGTTGTGGGAGGAAAGGTTGCTTCTGCTTGAGAGGCCTCAGCAGGAGATGAGTGTAGGGTACGGCCAGGGATCTGTTAGGCTTGGGTTCATGGACCATTGCTCTGGTTTTCCACTGGGTGGGGTTGGTGGGAAGACTTGGGCAGCTTGGATGTACCGTACAGTTTTCCCATGGGCAGCATTGTCCCCCCAAATTTTATTTATCTATTTTCACAGAGTCAGAGAAAGATCTTTCACTGCTGGCTTACTCCTCAGGTGCACATAACAGCCAGAGCTGGGCCAGGCTGAAGCCGGGAGCCTGGAACCCAACCTGGGGCTCTGATGTGGGTGGCCGAGGACTTGAACTGTCCTCTGCCGCCTCCCAGGAATTGGAAGCAGACCTGGGACATAAATGTAGGTAGCCCGTGTGGGGTAGGTAGTCCGTGTGGGGTGTGAGCATCCAGGTGGCATTTTGTCCCAGGTGCCCCTGTGCTAGGGGCTTTACGTGATACCTCTGTTCCTAGTCACCTCTTGCCTTTCACTGCAGAGGCTCTCCTCAAAGCGTTCCCAGTGCAACACAGGTTTCAAATCTCCCTGTGTTTGGGTCGAGATGGACTCCAAATTCCTCTGTAGAAAATGCTATTTTAGAATTCATAGGTTAGAGAAGTGTTATGTTCCAAATGTATTGTCTAGGGCAGGATGGTTTTCCACTTGGATATATTACAACGTGAAGTCATCTTTATGTCAGTTGCATCAGTGTTATGGGAGAAACCATTTTTAACTATTAGTCTTCAAAAACTGAAAACAGCTTCAGTACAAAATCACACCAAGTTGATGATTGTGAACTTGCTTTGAAAAGTAGAACTGTGTTGGCCGGTGCCACGGCTCACTTGGCTAATCCTCCGCCTGTGCCGCCAGCATTCTGGGTTCTAGTCCCAGTTGTGGCACTGGATTCTGTCCTGGTTGCCCCTCTTCCAGGCCAGCTCTCTGCTGTGGCCCGGGAGTGCAGTGGAGGATGGCCCAAGTGCTTGGGCCCTGCACCCCATGGGAGACCAGGAGAAGCACCTGGCTCCTGGCTTCGGATCAGCACAGCGTGCTGGATGTAGCGGCCATTTTGGGGGGTGAACCAATGGAAAGGAAAACCTCTCTCTCTCACTCACTCACTCTCTCTCACTGTCTGTAACTCTACCTGTCAAAAATAAATAAATAAATAAATAAAAGTAGAACTGTGGTACAGCGGGTTAAAGCCCTAGCCTCAAGTGCCAGCATCCCATATGGGCGCCAGTTCTAGTCCTGGCTGCTCCTTTTCTGATCCAGCTCTCTGCTATGGCCTGGGAAAGCAGTAGAAGATGGCCCAAGTGCTTGGGCCCCTGCACCTGCATGGGAGACTTAGAAGAAGCTCCTGGCTCCTGGCTTTGGACCTGCTCAGCTCCAGCCATTGTGGCCATTTGGGAAGTGAACCAGTGGATGGAAGATATCTCCGTGTGTCTCTACCTCTCTCTGTAATTCTTTGAAGTAATAAATAAATAAATAAATAAAAATAATAAAAAGGATAGTAGAATATGGTTCAGTGGTCCTGGATCTTATTTGATGAAAATGGGATGCCGGCGTCATAGGCAGCAGCTTCACCTACTACACCACAAAGCCAGCTCCTGGGCTAGCTGTTTTCTAAACTGGCATTTCTTTCTTTTTTTTTTTTTTTTTTTGACAGGCAGAGTGGACAGTGAGAGAGAGACAGAGAGAAAGGTCTTCCTTTTGCCGTTGGTTCACCCTCCAATGGCCGCCGCGGTAGCGTGCTGCAGCCGGCGCACTGCGCTGATCCGATGGCAGGAGCCAGGTGCTTATCCTGGTCTCCCATGGGGTGCAGGGCCCAAGGACTTGGGCCATCCTCCACTGGACTCCCTGGCCACAGCAGAGAGCTGGCCTGGAAGAGGGGCAACCGGGACAGGATTGGTGCCCCGACCAGGACTAGAACCCAGTGTGCCGGCGCCGCAAGGCGGAGGATTAGCCTAGTGAGCCGCGGCGCCGGCTAAATTGGCATTTCTAAGCAAGTAAAGCAGTTTTAGCTTTTCTTGAAATTTCTTCTTACTTGATGTTTTCCCTGGACTCTTGCTATCTCCTGCCTCAAAGGGGTGGGCAGTTGGCATAGCAGTTAAGAGGTCATTTGGAGTGTCTACATTCCACATTTATTTATTTATTTGAAAGAGTTACAGAGAGAGAAGGAGAGACAGAGACACAGAGAGAGAGAGAGACAGAGAGAGAGAGACAAAGAGAGAGAGAGATCTTCCATTCGCTGCTTCACTTCCCAAATGTTTGGGGCTGGGCCAGGCTGAAGCCGGGAGCCAGGCGCTTCATCCCGGTCTCCCATGTGGGTGGCTGCTGCTGTCCTCGGCTGCTTTCCCAGGCACATTAGCAGGGAGCTGGATTGGAAGTGGAGCAGCTGGAACTTGAACTGGTGCCCGTATGGGATGCCGGCACTGCAGGTGGCAGCTTAACCTGCTGTGCCATAGCATCAGCCCAGGATTTTCTTTTTAACAAGGATTTTTCTTTTCAAGTAGTTCTTGTGGGAGATTGGAGAGATGTCGGGTAAAGGACACAGAATTTCTCTTCGATAATCAGAATAAGTTCAGTGTGGTGACTAGTTACTAACAATGTGTTACATTTAAAATCATTTAAAAATGTTTGTTTGACAGGCAGACACACGCACACAGACACACTTGCACACATGGAAAGCTCTCCCATCCATGAGTTCATTGCCCAAATGGCTGCAGTGGCGAGGACTGAGCCAGGCAGAAGCCAGGAGCCAGGAACTCAATTCAGGTGTCCCACACGGGTAGCAGGAACCCACTTACCTGAGCCATCGCTGCTGCCTCTCAGGGTGTGCAATAACTGAAAGCTGGAACTGGGAGTGAAGCTGGATTTTATTTTTAAAGACACAGTTATGGGGTTGGCGCTGTGGTATAGTTGGTAAAGCTGCTGCCTATAATACCGGCATCCCATATTGGTGCCGGTTCAAGTCCCAGTGGCTCCATTTCCGAACTAGCTCTCTGCTATGACCTGGGAAAGCAGTAGAAAATGGCCCAAGTCCTTGGGTCCCTGCACCCATGTGGGAGACCCAGAGGAAGCTCCTGGCTTCAGATTGGTACAGTTTTAGCTGTTGCAGCCAATTGGGGAGTGAACATTAAAAAAAAAAAAGTTATGGTGGGGGTGGGGAGTGGGAAGAGGGGAGAGAGAGAAAGAAAGATATCAATGTGTTCCATCCCCTAGTTCACTCCCCAGATGATTACAGCTGCTGTGATTGGGCCAAGCCAGGAGCCAGGAACTCCGTCCTGGTCTCCCATATGGGTGGCAAGGGCCCAAGCATTTGGGTCATCTTTCACTGCCTTCCCAGGCTCATTAGCAAGGGAGCTGGATTGGAAGCAGAACAGCCGAGTCTCGAACCTGTGCTCCAGTATGGGATGTGAGGTGAGTGGGATAGGTGGCAACCTATCCCACTGCACCTCTGCCAGCCCTGTGGAATTGGATATAGAATCTAGGCACTCTGATGTAGACATGGGCGTCCCAACCCGCAGCTTAACTACTGTGCTAAATGCACACCACTGTCTTGCATTTGGAAATGCTGAGAGTAGATTTTAAGTGCTTTCACCATGGAAAATAGTATGTGAGGCCAGCGCCACGGCTCAATAGGCTAATCCTACGCCTGTGGCGCTGGCACACCGGGTTCTAGTCCTGGTCGGGGCGCTGGATTCTGTCCCGGTTGCCCCTCTTCCAGGCCAGCTCTCTGCTGTGGCCCGGGAGTACAGTGGAGGATGGCCCAAGTGGTTGGGCCCTACACCCCATGGGAGACCAGGAGAAGCACCTGGCTCCTGGCTTCGGATCAGCGCGATGCGCCGGCCGCAGCGTGCCAGCCATGGCAGCCATTGGAGGGTGAACCAACGGTAAAGGAAGACCTTTCTCTCTGTCTCTCTCTCTCACTGTCTACTCTGCCTGTCAAAAAAAAAAAAAAAAAAAAGAAAATAGTATGTGATCTAATGCATATGTCAGTTAGCTGTTGAGGCATTCCCCAGTGTTTGTGTTTCCAAATGTGTCCATGTTGGCCCTGAGTCAAGAGCAGCAGTTGGCTGAAGCTGTTGCTTTCAGGCAGGAGCCTGAAGAAATGTTTTCTCTGTGGTCTGTTGACCATTTCAGAACTTTGGAAACGTAATGGGCAATCCATTGGGAAGAAACATCAACATAAAAAAAACTACCAAACTGCATTTTTATGTAAAAAATCTCATAATTAAAAAAGCTAGTTGTGGCTATTAACTATTAATGACTGTGTAATCAGTATTCATTGACTGTGAAGATACTAAATGACAAGTTACTGTGAATTCAGAAACACTGAAATTTGGTTTGATTATAACAACATTTACATACACTTGAAATGTTAGGCATTTGCTCAGTATTTATTCCTTGTAAGATTTATTTTATTTGCAAGGCAGGGATAGAGAGAACTTCCATCCACTGGTTCACTTCCCAAATAGCTGCAGTGGCCAGGGCTGGAACCAGGAACCTGGAAAGAGAATGAAAAAGTACTGTTAAGAGTAGAAGGAGCGGCCGGCACTGTGGTGTAGCAGGTAAAACTGCCGCCTGCAGTGCCGGCATCTCATATGGGCACTGGTTTGAGTCCCGGCTGCTCCACTTCCGATCCAGCTCTGTGCTATGGCTCGGGAGGGCAGGGGAGGATGGCCCAAGTGCTTGGGCCCCTACACCTGCTTGGGAGACCTAGAAGAAGCTCCTGGCTCCTGGCTTCGGATTGGCACAGCTCCGACCATTGCAGCCATCTGGGGAGTGAACCAGCAGATGGAAGACCTCTCTCTCTCTCTCTCTCTCTCTCTCTCTCTCTCTTTCTCTCTCTCTGTCTCTCCTTCTCTCTCTGTGTAACTCTGACTTTCAAATAAATAAATATATATATATATTTTAAAGTAGAAGGAAAATGTTTGACTCAAGGACAAGAAGTGAACAAGATAAGGCGATGAGTCTGTACAACCTTGGGTGAACACAGAGGCTGTTTGGGGAATAGTGGGTGGCCTCTGTTCTTCCAATGTTCTAATCAGATTGTGTGGGAATATGGCCCTGGCCAGGCCAGGTCACAGACAACTTTAAGAACATCTGCCTCTGGCCGTTTGGCAAGCGCTGCTAAGGTTAAGGTCAGGTAAGGGATTACATAAGGAAACGATATGAAAGTAAGAAGAAAAACAAATGAAGGTGAAACTGATTGCTTCCCGAGTGCTACATGCATTGCCCAGGATGCTTTATTCCGGTGTTGCTGTTGTAAGTTTTTAACAGATGGGGGTCTGTAAATAAATCTTATCTTTCTGCTTTCATGGATATGTCGATGTTTATTCATGAATCGAGCCTCTAATACTGAAGTCTGTGCATAGCTCTTGGCCATATCACTATCTGGTCAACACAGAGCCTCATCCGGATCTCCCATGTCAGGGCCCAAGCACTCGGACTGTCCGCTGCTTCTATCCCAGGCATTTTAGCAGAGAGCTGGATTGGAGAGGAGCAGCCAGCACTTGGATCAGTGTTCATTTGGGATGTGGGCATTGCAGGTAGCAGCTTAACCCACTGTGCTTAGCGCTGACCCCGTGTTCAGTGTGTTTGTAGAGTAGGGGAAGAAGTGGTCTTCAGGAAGTAGCATGTGTTTGATAACTCAGAGGTGGCAGACTCCTGGGCTCTCAGGGTCCTGGAGCTCACAGACAACTGGAAATCACTTCTGTGATGTTTGGGATATAGGTGCAAGGTATTACTATTAGTTTAATTCTGTAGGTCCAGATGTCACTGCAGTGTTAGTTTTGAATGGCATTCTGACATCGTCGGCGAATGTTTAAACTGGTTCC
Source organism: Lepus europaeus (assembly GCF_033115175.1). Classification (NCBI taxonomy): domain Eukaryota; kingdom Metazoa; phylum Chordata; class Mammalia; order Lagomorpha; family Leporidae; genus Lepus; species Lepus europaeus. Next base: position 2,106,978 of record NC_084827.1, on the reverse strand, counting down.
CTGGTGTACTCACCTCTGAGCCTTTTCTCCCTGTTCTGGTAGTTCAGGGAAACATGGTTGATCTAGAAATAACCTAGGTGGTCTCAGATGTCTGCTAGTTACTTAAAACTGTCAGCCCTGAATTACGCACCTGTTATTGCCAACCATGTCATCTCATCTCTCATGTCTACTGGAGCATATATTTTTGGAATTATTATTTTGGCTGATAAATGACTTCCTTTGTTGTCCCATTCTCTTTCCTGAAATACGTAGTCCAGTGTTTTGCGCTATGAATGCATTCATTTAGAAAAGGTATAGCTTATAAATAATAGTTGTTCTGTTTGGGTTTCATGTTTAATTTTGGGGAGAGAGAAATTTAGTAGTGATACTAATAGCTCTCGCTTTCATACCTTCCTGGAATTACAGACAGAAAGGTGTATTTTGTGAACGGAATTCTGCAGGCTCACTCTGCTCATAGTTTTGTAAGCGTTTTTCGGGATGATCTTTAAGTGAACATTCACTAATTCGGGATTGATCCTGAGAGATAAGGGCAGTTATCTTAATGTCTCACATGCGTCCTCTCTTTCAGCCCCCAGCTCTCAGAGGAGACAGGCCAGGCCGTTTCTCAGTTCCCGTCTGTGCTTCACGGAGGCTTGAGCAGGACGCGCTGGTAATGCAGCAGCTGCAGTGTCTGTATCACGTTACCCACTGTGACTGTCCCTGTTATCCGGAAGTTGCAAGGACGGCCTTTGTGCTGGGTCCCCCAGCCTTTATGATTGCGGAGCTAAGCTGTGACGGTGAAGACACGTCGTACGCAGTCACTTGGGAGCAGGGCCCGTGCTCTCTGTAGTATCAGGAGCACCTGAGTGTGCTTTCTACCCTGACTACCGTGCTGTCTTTGTCCTGCAAGAATTTACATTTCCCCTCTAGCATGCAGATGAATTTGAGGACTTTTCTAATCATGTTGGTACTTCCCTCGTTGATGATAAAAATAATGGGCCGGCGCCGTGGCTCACTTGGCTAATCCTCTGCCTGTGGCGCCAGCACCCCGGGTTCTAGTCCCGGTTACCCCTCTTCCAGTCCAGCTCTCTGCTGTGGCCTGGGAAGGCAGTGGAGGATGGCCCAAGTGCTTGGGCCCTGCACCTGCATGGGAGACCAGGAGGATCCTTCGGATCGGTGCGGCGCTGGCCATTTTGGGGGTGAACCAACAGAAAGGAAGACCTTTCTCTCTGTCTCTCTCTCTCTCTCACTGTCTAACTCTGCCTGTCAAAAACAAAAAACAAAAAAACAAAAAAAACATGTTGGGGCCGGCGCTGTGGCGTAGTGGGTAAAGGTGCCAGTTCGAGTCCTGGCTGCTCCTCCTCCTACCCTGCTCTCTGCTGATGTGCCTGGGAAAGCAGCAGAGGAGGGCCCAAGTCTTTGGGCCCCTGCACTCAGCTTTCACCCGACTTCTTCTGAGTTGTCTGTTCATTTGCTTTGCACCTTTTCTGTAAGACTTAGTCAAGTTCTTACCAGTTGGTATGAGAATTCTTTTTATTAGCTTTACAGTTTTCTGTTGAGGATTCTTGTTTAGGATTAGCTAATAGCTGTAAAACCTAATTATCAATCCAGTGTTCTGCTGTCAGCTAGCCTGGTTATGTACTGACTGGCCATCTAATTAATTTGGTTTTGGAATAATCTGCCTGTTTTGAATATGTTAATAATTTGTGTCTTTTCAGAAAGAGGAAACTATGTGAATCCTTCACACTCAGGCGTGAGGCTCTGGCGAGGGCTGGTTGGGAGGACCATGGCCTGGCCGGATGTGCTTCGGAGAGGAGCTGTGTTCTCGCGGTTCAGCCACCACCATGTTGCTGTGTTCCTGCTCACCTTCTTCAGGCAAGCTGGTCACTGAAACTCCGCCCTTGTCCTGTTTGCCCTTTCTCCTGAGACACTGTATGACAGATGTCCAGTGCCCTGATTGGAGCAGGCTTGGTAACTCCAACACAGGGCTGTTCCACTCTCCACGGGCTGGGCTGGGCTGGGGCTAGCATTGTGGCGCAGCCGCCTTGGCATCTCATACTGCAGTGCTGGTCTGAGAGCTGGCTGCTCTTCTTCCAGTCAGCGTCCCGCTGATACCCCTGGGCAAGCGGCAGATGGCAGCCGAAGCCCTTGGACCCCTGCTGCCCACACAGAAGACTTGGATAGAATTCCTGGCCCCCGACTTGAGCCTGGCCCAACCCTGGCTGTTGTGGGATTTGGGGAATGAACTAGAGATGGCTGCGCTCTCTCCCTCTGTTTCTGTCACTCTGCGTGGCAAATAAGTAAACCTTAAAAAAAATGTAAAGTGGGCTGGGGTCAGTCACATACCCATTTTCTTGTTCCAGATAAGTTTTGAGTGATATGGACTCAAAATGAAGATGACTGATTATTTTTTCCTTTGCGTAGCAGAGAGTCTGAATTGATCATTCTGCTGACGTGGTACCTTTCCCCCTCTTTTTTTTTTTTTTTTTTGGACAGGCAGAGTGGACAGTAAGAGAGAGAGACAGAGAGAAAGGTCTTCCTTTGCCGTTGGTTCACCCTCCAATGGCTGCCGCGGCTGGCGTGCTGTGGCCGGCGCACCGCACTGATCTGATGGCAGGAGCCAGGTGCTTCTCCTGGTCTCCCATGGGGTGCAGGGCCCAAGCACTTGGGCCATCCTCCACTGCCTTCCCGGGCCACAGCAGAGAGCTGGCCTGGAAGAGGGGCAACCGGGACAGAATCCAGTGCCCCGACCGGGACTAGAACCCGGTGTGCCGGCGCCACAAGGCGGAGGATTAGCCTAGTGAGCCACAGCGCCGGTTCTTTTTTTTTAAGAGGATTCTAAAATTGAGTCAAACGAATGGGCATCTGTCTGCTTCTTCTGAATGCTGTTTTCTTTGCTATTCATCCTGCTGCATTCTCTCTCTTTCTTTGCAGTTATTCGTTGCTCCATGCTTCAAGAAAGACGTTCAGCAATGTCAAAGTCAGCATCTCTAAGCAGTGGACTCCAAGTGCTTTCAACACGTCAGCTGCACTGCCTGTGGAGGTGAGCAGAGCGGAGCCCACACTGCTCGGCACTCTGCCGTGTGCATTCCCAGCCATGTGACCGTGTCGGGGCCTGCCCTGACTCGGCCGCTCACCTGTCCGGCACACCGACTGTTCACCACTTTGAAGTCATGCGGTCCTAGCAAGGCATTGCTTGTTGTCATTAATATGCTCTCTCACCTTTCTCTGTCCAAAACGTGCCTTTCTTTTTGTGTCAGGGTAAAATGCCACATTTTCAATCAAGTTTTTTCTGGCTTGTACTGATTTTTCCTTTCCCTGAACTCTTGCACATAGTGTATTACAGTGTTTAGAGTCTCGATAGTTGAATATTTTCTACATGTCCCATTTATTTGTATATTGCCTAAGAGCTTTGGAGTCAGGGCTGTCTCCTGAGTTCCTCTGTTCATCGTGGACCGCGGGCTGCTCTGACGGCTGGGTGGGACAGAGATACTGACTTTGTACTGCTGTTCTGTTCATCGTGGACCGCGGGCTGCTCTGACGGCTGGGTGGGTCAGAGATACTGACTTTGCACTGCCTGTTCTGTTCATCCTGGACCACGGGCTGCTCTGATGGCCGGGTGGGACAGAGATGTTGACTTTGTACTGCTGTTCTGTCCATCGTGGACCACGGGCTGCTCTGACGGCTGGGTGGGTTAGAGATACTGACTTTGCACTGCCTGTTCTGTTCATCGTGGACCACGGGCTGCTCTGACGGCTGGGTGGGTTAGAGATACTGACTTTGTACTGCTGTTCTGTTCATCGTGGACCGCGGGCTGCTCTGACGGCTGGGTGGGTTAGAGATACTGACTTTGTACTGCTGTTCTGTTCATCGTGGACCACGGGCTGCTCTGACGGCTGGGTGGGTTAGAGATACTGACTTTGCACTGCCTGTTCTGTTCATCGTGGACCACGGGCTGCTCTGACGGCTGGGTGGGTTAGAGATACTGACTTTGCACTGCCTGTTCTGTTCATCGTGGACCACGGGCTGCTCTGACGGCTGGGTGGGACAGATACTGACTTTGTACTGCTGTTCTGTCCATCGTGGACCACGGGCTGCTCTGACGGCTGGGTGGGTCAGAGATACTGACTTTGCACTGCCTGTTCTGTTCATCGTGGACCACGGGCTGCTCTGACGGCTGGGTGGGTTAGAGATACTGACTTTGTACTGCTGTTCTGTTCATCGTGGACCACGGGCTGCTCTGACGGCTGGGTGGGTTAGAGATACTGACTTTGCACTGCCTGTTCTGTTCATCGTGGACCACGGGCTGCTCTGACGGCTGGGTGGGTCAGAGATACTGACTTTGTACTGCTGTTCTGTTCATCGTGGACCACGGGCTGCTCTGACGGCTGGGTGGGTCAGAGATACTGACTTTGTACTGCTGTTCTGTTCATCATGGACCGCGGGCTGCTCTGACGGCTGGGTGGGTCAGAGATACTGACTTTGTACTGCTGTTCTGTTCATCGTGGACCGCGGGCTGCTCTGACGGCTGGGTGGGTCAGATACTGACTTTGTACTGCTGTTCTGTTCATCGTGGACCGCGGGCTGCTCTGACGGCTGGGTGGGTCAGAGATACTGACTTTGCACTGCCTGTTCTGTTCATCGTGGACCGCGGGCTGCTCTGACGGCTGGGTGGGTCAGAGATACTGACTTTGTACTGCTGTTCTGTTCATCGTGGACCGCGGGCTGCTCTGACGGCTGGGTGGGTCAGATACTGACTTTGTACTGCTGTTCTGTTCATCGTGGACCGCGGGCTGCTCTGACGGCTGGGTGGGTCAGAGATACTGACTTTGCACTGCCTGTTCTGTTCATCGTGGACCGCGGGCTGCTCTGACGGCTGGGTGGGTCAGATACTGACTTTGTACTGCTGTTCTGGTCATCGTGGACCGCGGGCTGCTCTGACGGCTGGGTGGGTCAGATACTGACTTTGTACTGCTGTTCTGGTCATCGTGGACCGCGGGCTGCTCTGACGGCTGGGTGGGTCAGATACTGACTTTGCACTGCTGTTCTGTCCATCGTGGACCGCGGGCTGCTCTGACGGCTGGGTGGGTCAGAGATACTGACTCTGCACTGCCTGTTCTCAGTGCGCTCCTCCACCCCACTCAGTCTCCATCGCTTTTCTTGATTTCTGCTCGTGAAGACTTTCAGATATCCTGTTAATGTTCTTCGCTTGTTCTATTTCTTAAAAATTGGGGTGGACATGTGGAAAAGCAGGATACCCACATCCCATGCCGGAGTGCTGGTTCAGATCCTGGCCACACCCCTTCCAGTCCAGCTTCTTGTCAGCGCGTACCCTGGAGAGACAGCAGGCCATAGGTCAGATCCTTGAGTGTCTGCGACCTTGTGGGAGATCCAGGTGGAGTTCCCGGCTCCAGGCTTTGGATCCGGCCCAGCAGAGGCTGTTGTGGACGTTTAGGGAGTGAGCAGCAGGTGGAAGGTCTCTTTCTCTTTCCCTCTGCCTCTTTCGTCCTGCTTTTCAAATGAATCTTAAAAATTATTTCTCCTATTTGAACCAATTCAAAGTTGACAAAGGTTTGAAGGTTAAATGAATAGCCCCCCAGAATGTAAATATTATTCTGGAAATTACTTACTAAAACTTCTTTATATGAAATATGTGGGATGGTTAAGGAGAGAGGTCTCCCATCTGCCAGTTCACTCCCTAAGTTTTGTGCTCACAGGAGCTGAGCCTGGGCCAAGCTGAAGCCAGGAGCTGGCAGTTCTGTCTGAGTCTCCCACTTGGGTGGCAGGAGCCCAACCACTTGAACCAGCACCCTCTGCCCCCAGGATGCACTTCGGCAGAAAGCTGGGTCTTGAGTTCCGGTGCACTCTGGTTGATACAGGGTGCAGGCGCCCCAGTCGGCGTCTTAACTGCTACGCCAAATGCCTGTCCCTTGGTTACTTTTTCTTAAAGACTTATTTTATTTAGTTAAAAGGTAGAATGATAGAGGTGGAGACAGGGAGAAAGAGATCTTCCATCCCCTGGTTCACTCCTCCAGTGATTGCCGCAGCCGGGGCTGAGCCACGCCGGAGCCAGATTGAAGCCAGGAATCCAGAACTCCATCTGGCTTTCCGACGTGGGTGGCGGGGATCCATGTACATGGACCATCTTCTGTTGCTTTCCTAGGCTCAGGAGCAGGGGCTGGAAAGAACTGGAGCTCTGATACGGGATGATGAAACAAGAGGGCTTCAGCTGCCACACCACAGCCCCAGCCCCCTCCGTCACTTCTCCGTGCCTGTCTTACTAAACATTGTTAGGAACTGGGGTTCAAGGAGAAACATTTCTGCCGGCACCACGGCTCACTAGGCTAATTCTCCGCCTTGCAGCGCTGGCACACCGGGTTCTAGTCCCGGTTGGGGCACCGGATTCTGTCCCGGTTGCCCCTCATTCAGGCCAGCTCTCTGCTGTGGCCAGGGAGTGAGTGGAGGATGGCCCAAGTGCTTGGGCCCTGCACCCGCATGGGAGACCAGGAGAAACACCTGGCTCCTGGCTTCCGATCAGCGCGGTGCGCCGGCTGCAGCATGGCGGCCATTGGAGGGTGAACCAACGGCAAAGGAAGACATTTCTCTCTGTCTCTCTCTCTTACTGTCCACTCTGCCTGTAAAAAAAAAAAAAAAAAAAAAAGAAGGAACATTTCTCCATGGACCTCACTGTCGTTTTTCTGGAATTTATGTCACCAGGGTCTCTCCAGGGGAAGGGTATGCAGAGTGGGGGCTAGACCTCAGCCTGGATCTGGATCTGGGAGACTGTTACCCTAGACCTCAGCCTGGGTCTGGATCTGGGTTACTGTTACCCTATTTTGGAGGTGCAGGTGCAGGCTCCCAGGTGAGGTGTGCAGGTGCAGGCTCCCAGGGGAGGTGTGGAGGTGCAGGTGCAGGCTCCCAGATGAGGTGTGGAGGTGCAGGCTCCCAGGGGAGGTGTGCAGGTGCAGGCTCCCAGGTGAGGTGTGGAGGAGCAGGCGCACAGGTGAGGTGTGGAGGTGCAGGCTCCCAGGTGAGGTGTGCAGGTGCAGGCTCCCAGGTGAGGTGTGGAGGTGCAGGCTCCCAGGTGAGGTGTGCAGGTGCAGGCTCCCAGGGGAGGTGTGCAGGTGCAGGCTCCCAGATGAGGTGTGGAGGTGCAGTCGCACAGGTGAGGTGTGGAGGTGCAGGCACACAGGTGAGGTGTGCAGGTGCAGACGCACAGGTGAGGTGTGGAGGTGCAGGCTCCCAGGTGAGGTGTGGAGGTGCAGGCACACAGGTGAGGTGTGGAGGTGCAGGCTCCCAGGTGAGGTGTGGAGGTGCAGGCTCCCAGGTGAGGTGTGGAGGTGCAGGCACACAGGTGAGGTGTGGAGGTGCAGGCTCCCAGGGGAGGTGTGGAGGAGCAGGCGCACAGGTGAGGTGTGGAGGAGCAGGCTCCCAGGTGAGGTGTGCAGGTGCAGGCTCCCAGATGAGGTGTGGAGGTGCAGTCGCACAGGTGAGGTGTGGAGGTGCAGGCACACAGGTGAGGTGTGCAGGTGCAGACGCACAGGTGAGGTGTGCAGGTGCAGGCGCACAGGTGAGGTGTGGAGGTGCAGGTGCAGGCTCCCAGGTGAGGTGTGTAGGTGCAGGCTCCCAGGGGAGGTGTGCAGGTGCAGGCTCCCAGGGGAGGTGTGGAGGTGCAGGCTCCCAGATGAGGTGTGGAGGTGCAGTCGCACAGGTGAGGTGTGGAGGTGCAGGCACACAGGTGAGGTGTGGAGGTGCAGGCTCCCAGGTGAGGTGTGCAGGTGCAGGCACACAGGTGAGGTGTGGAGGTGCAGGCTCCCAGGTGAGGTGTGGAGGAGCAGGCTCCCAGGTGAGGTGTGCAGGTGCAGGCTCCCAGGTGAGGTGTGCAGGTGCAGGCTCCCAGGTGAGGTGTGGAGGAGCAGGCGCACAGGTGAGGTGTGCAGGTGCAGGCTCCCAGTTGAGGTGTGGAGGTGCAGGCTCCCAGGGGAGGTGTGCAGGTGCAGGCTCCCAGGGGAGGTGTGCAGGTGCAGGCTCCCAGGGGAGGTGTGGAGGAGCAGGCGCACAGGGGAGGTGTGGAGGTGCAGGCACACAGGTGAGGTGTGCAGGTGCAGGCTCCCAGGGGAGGTGTGCAGGTGCAGGCTCCCAGGGGAGGTGTGCAGGTGCAGGCTCCCAGGGGAGGTGTGCAGGTGCAGGTGCAGGCTCCCAGGGGAGGTGTGCAGGTGCAGGCTCCCAGGTGAGGTGTGGAGGTGCAGGCTCCCAGGTGAGGTGTGCAGGTGCAGGCTCCCAGGTGAGGTGTGGAGGTGCAGGTGCAGGCTCCCAGGGGAGGTGTGCAGGTGCAGGCTCCCAGGGGAGGTGTGCAGGTGCAGGTGCAGGCTCCCAGGGTGCGCTTTGCTCTCCTGGTAGCAAGTTGTGAGAACACGCTTGGGAGGTCGTATCCAGGGAAGCTGTTCTGTGACTCGGTGTTCCGGTTTACTGAGGCTGGTCACGTGGGCAGAGTTGGCATGCACCGCGGTTACAGGCTCCCCAGTGGAGAGCAGGGCGCAGCCTGAACCACACTGTGTTTATGAACAGCTTCTGCACCGTGAGATACTCAGATCAGGGCACTGAGTCCAGAAGCCAGCCAGGAACCAGCCTTGCAAGCAGGCCCCAGTGATGCGAGCTGTCTCAGCCTGCCGGCTTTAACTCTTTTATGACAGTAGCTCAGCCCTGTGATTAGCACCTTCGGAATGTGCATGGACTTGTCTGCCTAGGGATGTATTTATTTATGGAGCTTGGGTGCTGTTAAGGTGGGTTTCATCATTCTGGCTTTGCAGAACTGCTGAGTGAGAGGTTTGGTGCAGTGGTCCCGTGGACTCGAGCTCTGACCTCCTGTGAGGGGCTGTGCATTTCCTGGTACTCTGCCCCTGGTGCAGAGCCGAGCTGACTTCCCGTTCTTTACCCACTTTGAGTCAGGTGTTCATTCCTTCCCGAGGCCTGCTGCTGGGGAGCGAGTAGTTGGAGGTGTGTGTGCCTCCCACAAAACCTGTGCTGTGGGAACTGAAACTTAACTCTAGCTTACTTTAGAGAACTTCTTATTGTCCAAAGTGGCAGGGATGCATAAAACCGGAAGTATGTGTAAAATTAGTGCAGGGTAGGCATTGTGGTGCAGCAGGTTAAGCGGCCGTCGGGATGCCTGGATCCCGCACCGCCCTGCCAGTTCTGGTCCCAGCTGCTCTGCTTCTGATCCAGCTTCCTGCTAATGCGTCCTGAGAGGAGGTCGTGGATTGTGGTCTAAGTGCTTGGGCCTGTATCACTCCTGCAGGAGACCAGGATGGAGTTCCTGGCTCCTGGCTCCAGCCTGGCTATTGTGGACATTTGAGAAGCAAACCAGCAGATGAAGATCTCTGTGTTGCTCTGCCTTTCAAGTGGATGAAAATAATAAATAAGCATTTAAAAAATAATAAAATTAATCCGAACTAAGAAGATCTTCCTTTTTATACTTGTTATTAAACTTTTAAAATATATTTGTTTATGGCCGGCGCTGCGGCTCCCTAGGCTAATCCTCCGCCTGCGGCGCCGGCACCTCTGATCCTAGTCCCTGTTGGGGCACCGGATTCTGTGCCGGTTGCTCCTCTTCCAGTCCAGCTCTCTGCTGTGGCCCGGGAGTACAGTGGAGGATGGCCCAGGTCCTTGGGCCCTGCACACGCATGGGAGACCGGGAGGAAGCACCTGGCTCCTGGCTTCGGATTGGCGTAGCTTTTCCGTTGGGGTGAACCAATGGAAAAAGGAAGGCCTTTCTCTCTGTCTCTATCTCTCTCACTGTCTAACTCTGCCTGTCAAATATTTGTTTATTTGAAAGACAGAGTGACAGAGAGAGAGTGAGAGACAGATCTTTCACCCACTGGTTCACTCTCCTGATAGCTACAACGACTAGGACTGGGCCAGGCTGAAGCCCCGGGGCCAGGAGCTCCATCCTGTTCTCCCATTTGGATGGCAGGGGCCTGAGCACTTGGGCCATCTTCCGCTGCCTTCCCAGGTGCATTAACAGGGAGCTGGATCAGAAGAGGAGTGGCCAGGACACCAGCTGGTACCCATGTGGGACGCCGGAGCTGCAGGCAGTGGCTTAACCTGCTGAGCCACAGCACCGGCTGCACTTGGAGCCTGTTCTGACCCCAGAGCCTGCTGATCTGAGCTATGTTATCGGAGTGGACTTTGCTCCCCGGGCTTTGCTCTGTTTTCTGATTCTTTCTGTTAGTCCCTACTTGGTCTTCTTAGTGTTCGGTTTTCCACCTGCTAAGTAAGAGTCAAAACTGTTTTAGCTAAGTCCTGGCAGTGACACCAAGCAGCTGTTGGGAATATGTCACTTCTTGGGAAAGCCTCATCTGTGGAGAGTAAATTTAAAAAACCTTAACTTTGAGTCACTGCTCAGAGTGCCTGTCTCTGGCTCACCTTGGCGTATGTGCCCACAGGTGCACACTTCAACGTGGGTCCTGTGAGCTTGGAGAGGGCACAGGTTAAAGGTGTGGTCAGAGGCAGAGGGCTGGACGGGAAGCGGCGCGTGGGCCTCTGCTGCTGTCTCGTCTGGGGCGGCAGCAGTGTGAGGTGGGGTGAGAGCGGCGGGTCGATGCCCCAAGCCACTCGGCGTGAGCCCCAGTACTTCAGGACCACGCCCCTCTGAGGGCCTCAGAATCGGGGGACTTATTTTCTGCTGAAGTTAATTTGTTGCTGGTTGTGATTTTTCTCTTTACTATTCTAAAATCATAATTTGTCCCTCTTGCCATAATCAGGGAGTAGAATGTTTTCGCCCCCCTCCATCCTCCTGTGCCCCTTTGCAGTCACCATTCCTGCTACCCCAGCTCCCTGCAGCCACTGATCCGTGGGAAAGAAAACCCACTTTCTTTTAGGTGGAGATACACACAGTCTCTGGGTACTGGGTTGTGCCCAACAGAAAGATGGCAGTCACAATTTGTTTCCTCTGAATGTGCCTTTTTATATTTACCGCCCATTTTTCACTTAGTCACTAGCATTTGGGTGTTTTGACTTAAAAGCAATAAATTCACTGGTTAATGAGTTTTCTAAATGCACTTGAAGTAAAAACTGGACTTTAGCATCATGGGTCTTTTGGAAGTGCAGCTTTTCACACACTGAGCTGTGTGATCCCGACCACAGAGTTGTCTGTGGTTTCTTACCCACGTCTCCAGTTTGCCCCCTGCAAGGGCGCGGGGCTCTGTGAGGCTGGGTGGAGGCGGTGGGGCGGGGCTCCGTGAGGCTGGGCGGAGGCGGTGGGGCGGGGCTCCATGAGGCTGGGCAGAGGCGGTGGGGCTGGGCGGAGCAGGTTGGGGCGCTGTGCTGGCCAGACTGACCTGCTGTCCCCTGGTGTTGCTGCAGGTCTGGGACAGCAACCGTTTGTTTCCTAGCGCAGAGGAAGCCACGCTTTTCCTCGGGACCCTGGACACGATCTTCCTCTTCTCCTATGCTGTGGTAAGTCGTAGGGGTACTCCCGGGGTTCTCGGGGGGACGTGTGACAGGAAGCGGCTCTAAGGCCGGAAGGGTGTGGGGGATTTTGGATTTGCTGACTGGGAGGGGCAGTGTTCCTGAGGCTGCCGTTCCGTGCTCTTCCCGTTGGTTCCCATCAGCTTTGTTGAGCACCGTCATGTGTCAGTGGGGACTTAACAGGAACAGGACGTCATCCCTGCCTTCGCGGGGTGGGGTGAGGGAGCACAGTGACAGGGTGCCTTCAGGAGACGAATGCCTTACAGAGTGGCTTTCCAGGCGCCGAGGGCTGTGTGACAAGGCGGGGGGGAAGTCCCAGCTGTCACTGTTAGCGGTGCAGCTGGAGGGACCTCTGAGAAGGAGGTATTTGGGTGAAGTGGGTGAGCGAGGTCACAGTGACTGCAGCAGAGCGGCAGGGTGAGGTCAGCAAGGCCCCAGGACTCAGGCCTCAGAGCCTTGGTGCCCCCAGAGCCTTGGCGCCCCCAGAGCCTTGGTGCCCCAGAGCCTTGGCGCCCCCAGAGTCTTGGCGCCCCAGAGCCTTGGCCCCCACAGAGCCTTGGCGCCCCCAGAACCTTGGTGCCCCAGAGCCTTGGTGCCCCCAGAGCCTTGGTGCCCCCAGAACCTTGGTGCCTCAGAGCCTTGGCGCCCCAGAGCCTTGGCCCCCACAGAGCCTTGGTGCCAAAGAGTCTTGGCGCCCCAGAGCCTTGGTGCCCACAGAGCCTTGGCGCCCCCAGAGCCTTGGCGCCCCAGAGCCTTGGTGCCCCCAGAGCCTTGGCCCCCACAGAGCTTTGGTGCCCTCAGAGCCTTGGTGCCCCAGAGCCTTGGCGCCCCCAGAGCCTTGGCGCCCCAGAGCCTTGGCTCCCCAGAGCCTTGGCGCCCCAGAGCCTTGGTGCCCCCAGAGCCTTGGCACCCCAGAGCCTTGGCCCCCACATAGCCTTGGTGCCCCAGAGCCTTGGTGCCCCAGAGCCTTGGCGCCCTCAGAGCCTTGGCACCCCCAGAGCCTTGGCGCCCCCCCGAGCACTGGTGCCCCCGAGCACTGGCGCCCCCCCAGCACTGGCGCCCCCGAGCACTGGCAGCAGGGCAGCCCCAGGACTGGCTCGTGTCTGCACGGCACAGCTGTGCCCCGGGGCAGGGCACAGGACAGAGCAGAAACCCGGAGATGAGCTGCACGCTCTGAAGTGTTTGTTTTAGGTCCTCTTTAAAGACATTTAAAAATGACGTAGCATTGTATTTATGGGGAACGGTGTGCTGTCTTGATCTATGTATACATCATAGAAAGACTGAGTCAAGCCAGGTAACGTGTCTGCTGCCTTGCCAGCTCACCAGTTTTTCTGGTGGGGGTGTTACACAGAGGTGAAGGTGATTGGATCCAGGGTGGCAGTACTGGAGGTGCGGGCAGGTGGCTCTGAGTGGTGTGGGCAGGTGGCTCTGAGTGGTGGGGGCAGGTGGCTTTGAGCGGTGTGGGGAGGTGGCTCTGAGCGGTGGGGGCAGGTGGCTCTGAGCGGTGGGGGGAGGTGGCTCTGAGCGGTGGGGGCAGTGGCTCTGAGCGGTGTGGGCAGGTGGCTCTGAGCGGTGGGGGGCGGTAGCTCTGAGTGGTGTGGGGAGGTGGCTCTGGGCGGTGGGGGCAGGTGGCTCTGAGCGGTGGGGGCAGGTGGCTCTGAGCGGTGTGGGGAGGTGGCTCTGGGCGGTGGGGGGAGGTGGCTCTGGGCGGTGGGGGCAGGTGGCTCTGAGAGGTGGGGGCAGGTGGCTCTGAGCGGTGGGGGGAGGTGGCTCTGAGTGGTGTGGGGAGGTGGCTTTGAGCAGTGGGGGCGGTAGCTCTGAGCGGTGGGGGGAGGTGGCTCTGGGCGGTGGGGGGAGGTAGCTCTGAGCGGTAGTATTTGTTTCCTGTCAGATGTGCAGTAGAAGAGACAGGGCTGCGTGAAGGGCATCCCAGGTGCAGCCGTCACGGCAAAGTGGGAGGCTCTGACACAAGTTTTGAGGAACTCACCTTTGGTTACATTTGAGGGGCCTGTTATGGCCCAAATGAGGAAGAACAGACGCTTGGTTCTTTTTTTTTTTTTTTAGTTAATTTATTTATTTGAGAGGCAGAGTTAATCAAATGGCTGCAACGGCCAAGCTTCCTCCTGGTCTCCCACGTGGGTGCAGGCGCCCAAGCACGTGGGTCATCTTCCACTGCTTTCCCAGGCCATGGCAGGGAGCTGGATCCTAAGAGGAGCAGCTGGGACAGGAAGCAGCGCCCATATGGGATGTTGGTGTCACAGGCTGAGGCTTAGCCTCGTTGGCCGCAGCGCCAGCCACTATTGCCCGTCTTTAAAATGTGTCCACTCTGGGGCTGGGGCTGGGCTTCAAGAGTTGAGCTGCCAGCTGTGACACCGGCATCCCATGTGGGTGCCAGTTTGTGTCTGGGCTGCTCCACCTCAGCTCCCTGCTGACGGCCTGGGAAAAGCAGTGGAAGATGGCCCAAGTGCTTGGGTCACTGCCACCCATGTGGGAGACCTGGACGAAGCTCCTGGCTTCTGGCTTCGGTCTGGCTCCACTTGGGGAGTGAACCAGTGGATAGAAGTTCTCTCTCTGTTTTTCCTTCTCTGCAACTCTGACTTTCAAATAAATAAATAAATCTTTAAAAATAGTGTCTGCTTATTACAAGCATTTTAATTATCGATGTCCAGGCAGTGTGCAATACTGTGTGGAAGTTCCAAAGTAATCTCTGAATATTTATTTATTATTGGACTATCTTCTCTTTGAAGAGGAGACCTGTGGGAACAGTCGGAGCAGATCTTATTTATGTAGCCCTATCTTCTCCATGAGCGTTTCCTGGACAAAATCCTGTGGTGCAGTTTGGAGCACGCCGGTGATGGGGTGCCTCCTTCTCTTTGTTCCTTTCATGGAGATTTTTTTCTCTCTCTCTCTCTTTTTTTTTTTTTTTTGAGTTTCTATATGTTTACTACAGATGCAATTATAATTTTAAAAAAGGTTTTTAGGTATTTGAAATGCAGTGATAGCTCCCATCTGCTGGTTCGCTTCCTAAACGCCAGCAGCAGTGACAGCCAGGCCAGGCTACAGCCGGGAGCGTGGGACTCAGTCTGGGTGTCCGCGTGGGTGGCGGAAGCCCAGCTGCCTGCGCCGTCACCTGCTGCCTCCCATGGTGTGCGTGAGCAGGGACGCTGTTCCTGGGCGTGTAGCCAGGACTGACACCCAGGCACCCAGATACAGGATGTAGCTTTCCCAAGTGGCGTCTCAACCGCGGTGCCAAACGCCCAGCCCTCATAGTTTCTTTTAAAAAAAGACTTATTTATTCGAATGAGTTCTGATAGAGATAGATCTTCCACTGGCTGGTTCACTCCCCAGATGGCTGCAGTGGCTGGGCCTGTGCCAAGCTGAAGCCAGGAGCCAGGAGCTTTGTCGTCTCCCATGCGGGTGCAGGGGCCCAGGCACTTGGGCCATCTTCCACTGCTTTCCCAGGCCGTTAGCAGGGAGCAGGATGGGAAGAGGAGCATCTGGGACTGAATCTGTGCCCTGATGGATGCCGACCTTGCAGGCGGCAGCTCTACCCACTGCACCACAGTGCTGGCCCCGCCTCGGCAGTTTTTTGAAGAGGCAGTGTACACTGAAAAGACCACTCTGCATTCTGTCATGGTTGGCTAGCCGGGTTAGACTCTTTGGCCTTTTTAAATGTTTATTTATTTATTTGAGAGGCAGACTTACAGAGGGAGAGACGGAGAGAGCGGTTCCTTCCATCCTTCGGTTCACTCCCCAATGGCAGCTACACCTAGAGCTGGGCCAGGTTGAAGCCAGGAGCCAGGCGCTTCATCCAAATCTCCCACATGGGCGCAGGGGCCCAAGCACTTGGGCCATCGTCCCCTGCTTTCCCTGGTGCATTAGCAGGGAGCTGGATCGGAGGTGGGGCAGCCGGGACTTGCACCTGTGCTGACGTGGGATGCAGGTTCTGCAGGCCGCAGCAAACCCACTGTGCCCCGATGCTGGGACCTGAGAAGTCTGTTCCCTTTATTATTCATAGCAAAAGACTGTGTGTGTGAGTGACAGCAGGGGGCACCGAGTCTGCTTTAATGCTTAGCTACACCTCTTTGAGGAAGTGAGATGAGGGAGAGACATTTATTGCCACCTGCATTGTCTGGATGTTCTCTATACTGAGACCGTTAATTTGTTAGAACTACTTGGTCCTGTCTGAACTTAGAGTTTACGTGAAGACCTTTATTATTGTCTGTATTTATGGGAGAAACTTAAAGTCTTGCTGTCTCTTTCCTGCCAAGACCTCAGCGTTTTAATTCCTGCCACACTGTGGGAGGAGAGCAAAAGGTAGGACGTTCTGTACCTGTATTCGATCTATTAGTGGCTCTGCCTTTCCTCCGGCCACTTGTGCTGTCATGAAGCCCGGGGTCAGAGTAAACGGGCAGCCCGTGTGCCCTGGAGGCTTCTGTCCCACCTCTTACAAGGTTGGAGCTGAAGCTGCAGGACACAGTTGCACATCCTAACTCCTATGCAAACAGCTGAGAGAAGTCCCTCTGGGAAGCTAAGTGGTGTGTATTCTTTTTTTTTTTTTTTAGAGATTTATTTGAAAGTCAGAGTTACACAGAGAGGAGAGGCAGAGAGAGGTCTTCCATTTGCTGGTTTATTCCTCAGTTGGCTGCAACTGCCGGAGCTGTGCTGATCCGAAGCCTGGAGCCAGGAGCTTCTTCCAGGTCTCCCATGTGGGTGCAGGGGCCCAAGGACTTGGGCCATCTTCTCCTGCTATCCCAGGCTGTAGCAGAGAGCTGGATTGGAAGTAGAGCAGTTGGGACTTGAACAGGCGCCCATGTGGGATGCTGGCACTGCAGGTGGTGGCTTTACCCACTATGCCACTGTGCTGGCCCCGACGTGTTTATTCTTAGAAAGTGATTATATTTGTGGCTGGCAGTATAGCAAAAGGGTCAAGCTGCTGTTTGCAGTGCTGGCATCCCATATGGGCACCGGTTCTAGTCCCAGCTGCTCCACTACTGATCCAGCTCCGTGCTATGGCCTAGGAAAGCAGTAGAAGATGGCCCAGTGCTTGGGCTCCTGGACCATTTGGAGACCTGGAAGAGGCTCCTGGCTTCGGGTTGGCCCAGCTCTGGCTGTTGCAGCCTTTTGGGGAATGAACCTGTGGACGGAAGACTTCTCTTTCTGCCTCTGCCTCTCTGTAACTCTGCCTTTCGAATAAATAAATCTTTTTTTTTTTTTTTTTTTGACAGGCAGAGTGGATAGTGAGAGAGACAGAGAGAAAGGTCTTCCTTTTTGCCGTTGGTTCACCCTCCAATGGCCGCTGCGGCCGGCGCATCGTGCTGATCCGAAGCCAGGAGCCAGGTGCTTCTGGTCTCCCATGCGGGTGCAGGGCCCATGGACTTGGGCCATCCTCCACTGCACTCCCGGGCCATAGCAGAGAGCTGGCCTGGAAGAGGGGCAACTGGGATAGAATCTGATGCCCCAGCCGGGACTAGAACCCGGTGTGCTGGCGCCTCAAGGCGGAGGATTAGCCTGTTAAGCCATGGCGCTGGCTCGAATAAATAAATCTTAAAAAAAAAAAATTCCAACAGCAATTAAATAAAGTGATTATATTTGTGTGCTTGTTTTATTAGTTTTTTCTTCAGTAATAACTGCCATTCCCTTTGACTTTTTTTTTTTTAAAGATTTATTTATTTATTTGAAAGAGTTACAGAGAGGCAGAGGCAGAGAGAAAGAAAGAGAGAGAGAGAGCCCAAGAGAGAAAGGTCTTCGATTCGCTGGTTCACTCCCAAATGGCCACAATGCCTGGAGCTTCTTCTGGGTCTCCCATGTGGGTGCAGGAGCCCAAGAATTTGGGCCATCTTCTGCTGTTTTCTCAGGCCATAGCAGAGAGCTGATAAGAAGTGGCGCAGCTGGACTTGAACCGACGCCCATATGGGATGCTGGCACTGCAGGAGGTGGCTTTACCCTGCTACAACACAGTGACGGCCCCTGACTTTTCTTTCTTTCTTTCTTTCTTTTTTTTTTTTTTAAAGAGATTTATTTATTTGAAAGGCAGAGAGAGGGAGAGACAGAGAGAGAGAGAGAGAGAGAGAACATCCATCCACTGGTTCACTCCTCAAATGGCCACAATGGCCAAGGCTGGGTCAGACCAAAGCCAGGAGCCAGGAGCTTCTTCTGGGTCTCCCACAGCGGTGCAGGGTCCTGAGCACTCGGGCCATCCTCTGCTGCTTTCCCAGTTGCATTAGCTGGGAGCTGGATCGGAAAGTGGAGCAGCTGACTCTTGAACCTGCACCCTTATGGGATGCTGGTGCTGCCGGCAGTGGCTTAACCTGCTGCACCACAGCGCTGACCCAGAGTTATTCTTGTTTGTTTTCTCCCTCGGGGAATCAGGTAAAACCAGAGTTTGCTCTGAATTACGGTGCTGGGTACGGTATAGGATGCAGAAGCTCCTGGTCATTTCCTGAAACAGCTGTGGAACTGCTAGCCTGTCAAGGCACGTGAGATTTAATTCTAAGTCCTCAGCATTTTGTTGGCGTCATTTGCTTAGCAATGCTTGTTACTTTTTCCAGACTGTGATGTTTTTGAGAACTGTAAGTAAAATGTTCTATTTTTAGGGTCTTTTCATCAGTGGCATCGTTGGGGATCGGCTGAACCTGCGATGGGTTCTGTCTTTTGGCATGTGCTCTTCTGCGTTAGTGGTAAGTTGCATTACAAGTGTTATTATTTTGGTTAGGTATTTTATAGTCCAAGTAACCCCCGTACTCTTCTCTGTAGGCTAGAACAGTAATATTGGTACTCAGTGTCCAGTCCCTGGCGTGAGTCTTTTAAAGACGATTCAGGCCCTTTCTTGGGCTCTCAGGCACCAGCAGGATCTGGGAGACAGTCTGCTTAGGCAGCGTCAGGGCTCTTTGCCTGGGCGCAGCCTCCTTGCAGCCAGACCAGCCCTCCCCCTCACCTGCTGCAGTCACACCCGACTGCTTTCCTCGCCCAGCTCACCCTGCTGCTCTCTGCCTTTTGCTTTTGTTCCGCTCTGAGTGGCCCTCTTCAGCCTCTGTGTCCACGTCAGGTCCTGGGCCAGCTGGCACCGCTTCCACAATGCCTGGCTCTGCCAGCCCCTCTCCTGCTCT
Organism: Lepus europaeus; assembly: GCF_033115175.1. Lineage (NCBI taxonomy): Eukaryota > Metazoa > Chordata > Mammalia > Lagomorpha > Leporidae > Lepus > Lepus europaeus. Next base: position 2,088,421 of record NC_084827.1, on the reverse strand, counting down.
CCTGGAAGAATCACTGTTGCTCTTCTGTGCTCCCAAGCCGGGGTCCCCTCGCAGCCTGGGGTCCCTTACACGGTCTGCGTTTAGCCTGGCCGTTTCTCTTCCAGTCTGGCCCTCCCTCGGACTGGGTGGCATGTGATTCATGATCGCGGATTTTCTAGATGGTGCAGCCGCGGTTCCACCCACCTTCTGTGAATTCCCTGTGCTTCAGCCTCTGCCTTCGAGAAGGTGGATTGCCATATCACCTTCTCCCAGGCTCGGCGTGGGCCGCTAGGAGCTCCTGGACGTCGGGCTTTTGGAACAGTGCCTAGAACCTTAATTGCTATGTGGGCAAGATCCAGGTCTGTTTCACCTTGATTTGCTTACTGGCTCCTAGCAAGAGGTTGTTTTGATGGACAGAGCACACGGGTTATCAGTGTCTCACTGTCTGCCGTGTGATGCAGGGAGCAGGGCTGCCCTTACCATGTTAGAGAGGGAAGCACTTTGTTCACAGCTGCTTGCTTATTTCTAAGTGTCCATACACTTTTACGTTTTTTTCAAGTATTAAAGAAAGTTGCAGTGTGTGCGTCAGCCCAGCCTTCCAGTGAGCAGTTCTGTGCTGGAGCGAACAAGTGTCGTGGTCGTCGCCTCCCCTCCCCTGCAGCCCTTGGCAGCCGCCACCCAGTTTTTCTGTCTTTAGACTTCCACTTGTAGCTAGAACCACACAGCCATATGTGCTCTTTTGTTTTTTCCAAACCCACGGTAAGTATTTCTGAAATCGACTTCGACTGCACATGAAGGACCAGCCGCTGGTTGGAGGTGCTGAATGGGCGAGCAGGCCACGAGCCGCGTGGGCTCCCCTCACCCGGAGGCAGTGCATGCTGGCTGCAGTCCCGGCAGCTCCACTCACTGGACTCTGACCCAGCTCAGAGCCCGGCACTGCCCTGAGGCCATTCCTGCACAGCCCTCTGGGGATTGCCATTCCCCTCGCATGCACGGGTCAGAGAGAGGTCCAGGCAAGAGAGAGGTGAAATGAAGTACAGTACGAGGCATTGGCTTTTTTTTTTTTTTTAAAGATTTATTTATTTGAAAGGCAGGTACAGAGAGGCGGAGGCAGGGAGAGAGAGAGAGAGAGGTCTTCCATTTGCCAGTTCACTCCCCAGATGGCCGCTCTGGCTGGAGCTGTGCTGATGTGAAGCCAGGAGCCAGGAGCTTCTTCCAGGTCTCCCACATGGGTGCAGGGGCCCAAGCACTTGGGGCATCTTCTACTGCTTTCCCAAGCCACAGCAGAGAGCTGGATCAGAAGTGGAGCAGCGGGGACGCACACTGGTGCCCATATGGGATGCTGGCACTGCCGGCAGCAGCCTCACCCGCTACACCACGGCACCGGCCCCAAAGGTGTTGGCTTGTACAGTTGAAGAGGCAAGCAGGAGGGTGACGGTGCCGTGGCTTCCTGTCACCCGGGCCTCCGCGTCTGGTCAGCCGTGCTGCCTCTGCGCGGGAGCGTTGTCAGTCGCTGCTGGCCCCGGCTGTGTGCTAATTCCTCACTTGGTGTTGCTGTGCAAGTCACCTGTCCCTCTCTCCCCTCTCCCCGAAGGTGTTTGTCTTCGGCACGGTCACCGAGTGGCTGCGTTTCTACAACAGATGGCTGTACTGCGGCCTGTGGATCGTGAACGGCCTGCTGCAGAGCACGGGGTGGCCCTGCGTGGTTGCTGTCATGGGCAACTGGTTTGGGAAAGCTGGGTACGCCACTCCTTCCCCCCCGGACCGTTTACGTGCTTTTCACATTGGATCATTCAGGCTTGTTGCAAAGCCAGCTAATTTTGTGTTCTAGACGGTGCGCGCATCTTCCCTCTGGTTTAGAAGGTCAGAGCGGTTTGGGGAGCGTAGGTTTCGTGTTGGAGCACACAGGGACGGGGCTGACCTCAGGGATGGTGTGGGCCAGCGAGACGCAGTGGCCGTGGGCCGTCCCCAGGTCTGCTCGCAGTGCTGCTGAAGTGCCTCCCCCATCAGAACACACAGGCCCCGTCCCACCCTGCCCGTGGCTCCCTCTGTGTTTGCTCTCGCTCCCAACCCCGCCTCCCCTTTTTTTGAGACCCAGTGACTAAGTTTAACCTTTTTCTATTGGAGATAAGGAAACTGAAGCCAGGAGTTACCTGTGAGACGTAGCCTAGGTCACGTGACAGGGACTCAGATGAACTCAGTGAAATTGAACATTCTCCCCCAAGCCTTCAAGTACTCGTTAGACTATTTATGTTGGACTTTACCTGTGTGGTGTGACTTTAAAAATTACCTTCAGTTTGTGAGGAAGGAGATGAGTTGAGGGAATGAAGACTGCTTTATTGTCTGCATCGCTCGACGCAGGGATTTTACCATTTTTCCTGGGCTAATGGTTTTGTGTTGTCAGATGCATTTTTATCTCCGGGAAGGCTCAACATGCTTTGTGTGTTCTGTTCTTTCATTTAGGGACCAGTGCAGGCAACAGGTACTGTCCGCCCACTGTGGTGTTGGCGCATGCTCTGCCTGTGGCCTCCCCGCTTGCACAGTGCGAGGCACGTGCTTGTCCGTGATCTGTAGCACTGTGAACTCCACTGTAAAGTGTCTGTGGCTCGGCTGGGCATCACTGACGCCTCGGATTCTGTTTCAGCCTGCTGGTGACTTCGGTGGCATTTTAACTCTTGCACCTGGTTTAACAGAATTGCTTTGTAAAAGGCATTTCTATGTGACTTTTTTTTTTAAAGATTTATTTTATTTATTTGAAAGAGTTAGAGAGAGAGGTAGGAACAGAGAGAGAGACAGAGAGGTCTTCCATCCACTGGTTCACTCCCCAGATAGCTGCAGCGGCTGGAGCTGCACTGATCTGAAGCCAGGAGCCAGGAGCTTCTTCCAGGTCTCCCACGTGGGTGCAGGGGCCCAAGCACTTGGGCCATCTTCTACTGCTTTCCCAGGCCATAGCAGAGAGCTGGATTGGAAGAGGAGCAGCCGGGACTAGAACCGGCGCCCATATGGGATGCTGGCGCTTCAGGCTAGGGCTTTAACTAAACCACTGTGCCACAGCGCCAACCTCTCCCTGTGACATTTTAATGTTCTTTTGGAGTAGGTAGTGCTGCCTGCTCATGTACTGTTTTTTAAAATATTGTATTTATTTGAGAGTTAGAGTTATAGACAGCGAGCGGGAAAGACAGAGAGAAAGGTCTTCCATCTGCTGGTTCACTCCCAAATGGCTGCAACAGCCAGAGCTGGACCGACCTGTAAGCCAGGAGCCAGGAGCTTCTTCCTGGTCTCCTACATGGGTGCAGGGACCCAGGCATTTGGGCCTCCTTCCACTGCTTTCCAAGGCCGTTAGCAGAGAGCTGGATTGGAAGAGGAGCAGCATCCCATATGGGATGCCAGTGCCGCAGATGGAGGCTTATCCTACGATGCTGCAGCGCCGCCCTCCATGTACTGTGTTTTTTTTTTTTTTTTAAAGATTGATTGATTTGTTTGAAAGGCAGAGGCCAAGAGAAAGAGGTCTTCCATCCGCTGGTTCACTCCCCAAATGGCTGCAACAGCCAGAGCTGCGCCGATCCAAAGTCAGGAGCTTCTTCTGGGTCTCCCACGTGAGTGTAGGGGCCCGAGGACTTGGGTTGTCTTCTTCTGCTTTCCCAGGCCATAGCAGAGAGCTGGATCGGAAGAGGAGCAGCTGGGACTCAAACCAGCACCCATATGGGATGCCAATGCTGCAGGCCGCGGCTTTACCTGCTGCGCCACAGCGCTGGCACACATGTACTGTTTTTTATTAGAGATTTGTATTAGGGATTTTATTAGAGATTTTTATTTTAAGGTAACATTTTTCTATTCGTGATTTTAAAAGTTATACTCAGGATACTTGTTTACTCTAAGCAAACCAGAAAATAAGAATGAACAAAGGGAAGCAACGTTTAGCCTGTCAAATGCCTGCATCTCATGGAGTGCCGGAGTTCAGTTCCTGGCTCCGGCTTCTGACTTGTGATTCTGGCTTCCTTAGGAGAGGGTTGTCTTGGCTTCAGTCACTGGGTTCCTGGTATCCATGTGGTATGCTTGGATTGAGCTCCTGGTTCCCAGCTTTGGCCTGGCCATCCCTTCCCATGTGGGGATTTGGTGAGTGAACCAGTGAATAGGGGAATATAATTTATGACACAAGTAAGTCTTTGGCAGTAGTGACTGGGCAGTGTGACCACTTATTACTGGACCAATCACAAAGAAAGCCATTGCAATTTAATTTTGAAAGAAAAGCAGTTTTTTTAAAAAAACTTTTTAGTAAACTTTATTGTACAGAACAAAAGAGTTACAGTTTTATAGTTATTTTCACACTCAGAGCATGAGTAAAAACTAGTAACTTATAAAAATATTTAGGACTCTGACAATTAGACAATGTACATTTACGTCTTATCTTCTAAAGATTTATTAGGGAGAGGTTTACCTGAAAAAAGTCCCCCCAGTAAACCCACAGTCTTTGGCTCTGCTGACCATTAAGAAAGTCCACAGAGTCAGCTTTCTGCCAGCCAGGAGATCTGTTTTCTTTGGTCTGCTGTCCTGTGTTCGCCGGCTTCCACAGTGTTTGCTGAAATTAACACCTGCTGAACGTCTTCGCCTTAACCCATGTTGTTCCATTCATTCCAAACACAATCTGCGGTGGGTGGAGTTTTCCACTTCCAGTGTGGTCTCACAGACTTGGGCTAACAGCCCAAAGTCACGTCCAGAAGCAGCCCGTCTGGTCCAGTTCCACCCGTCCCCAGCTGTCAGTGCAGGCCCTCTCTGGAGGAAAGCAGTGTATGACCCGGACCCGGATGGTCCCCGGGATCTCCCACAGCTAACATCACAGTCTCTGCCAGCCACTTCCTTCTGATGGGCCCGCCAGGACCCTCCTCATAGGCTAGCGTGTTTGGCAGTGCTGGGCGTCGTAGAACTGGGGAGGACCTAGACTCAGGTCGTTTGTCTTCCACGTGGGGAACGGAGTGATGTCCCGCGAACTTGGCTCGACGTGGCTGCTACTTCCGTTCACTCATGCTGTTGCTCCTGTACGTCAGGGTTGTGTTTTGTTTTGTTTGTAAATTTTGTTTATTTATTTGGGAAGCAGAAATAGAGCTTCTGTCCACTGGCTCACTCCCCAAATGCCTGTAATGACCAAGGCTGGACCGGGGCCGAAGCCGGGCGTCAGGAGCCAGGAGCGCAGGTCTCCCGTGTGGGCAGCAGGGACTTGCTGCCTCCCGGAGTCTGCGCTCTCAGGCAGCTGGAGTCAGGTGCTGAACCCATGCTCTGCCTAACCAGTCTTCTCACCGCTGGGCTAAGCACCGCCCCTGAGGCATGATTTTAAAGCAGATGCTGACTGTGCGTAGCTTCCGCGTGCATAGCATCCAGAACTTGTTCTTTGAAGAGTGTAGCTCCCTGCAGGCGAGGACACGGAGTGTTACCTTGTGACTTGTGTGTGGTTACACAGCTGGGAGTGGCAGAGCCCAGTGTTGTTTCCTTGTTCCGGTCTCACATTCCTTACGTATCAGTGAGGTTAGAAAAGTGTTGAAAGAGTAGGAATGTGGACTTAGCACAGTGTGTTATTGCATGTATCGAATAGAATAAAACATGAATGTGACCTTTAAAAAGTTAACCTTTGAAAACTGTTTTCCTTTGACAACCCTACTGCTGTTCCCAACGTCAAGCTAGCCATTTCCCTGAGACGACTGTAACAGGTTCTGTCCACTAGACTCCTCCTCTGCCCAGCCATTTAAAAAAAATTTTTTTAAGATTATTTATTTGAGAGGCAGAGTTACAGAGAGAGAGGGAGGGACAGAGAGAGAAGTCTTCCATCGTCTGGTTCACCCCCCCAATGGCCATAACGGCTAGAGCTGGGCCCACCCAAAGCCAGGAGCCAGGAGCTTCTTTCAGATCTCCCACACGCATACGGGGGCCCGAGGACTTGGGGCATCTTCCACTGCTTTCCCAGGGCATAGCAGAAAGCGGATCAGAAGAGGGGCAGCTGGGACTCGAACTGGTGCCCGTGTGGGATGCTGGTGCTGCAGGCGGAGGCTTAACATACCATGCCATAGTGCTGCACCTTACCCATTTTTTTTTAAAAAATGACTTTACTAAGGTACACAATAAGCTGCACACGTTTGAAATGTGCTATTTGGTTAGGCTTGGCTTGTGTACCCCTGAAAAACCACCACCCAGTGAAGGTGATGAACACATCCAACACGCCCAAGAGTTCCTTCGTGCTCCTGGGTGACGGACTCTTCCACTGACTGCTCTCTGTCACTGAATTTGAACTAAAAAATTATTTAGATGGGGCCGGCGCCGTGGCTCAACAGGCTAATCCTCCGCCTTGCGGCGCCGGCACACCGGGTTCTAGTCCCGGTCGGGGCACCGATCCTATCCCGGTTGCCCCTCTTCCAGGCCAGCTCTCTGCTGTGGCCAGGGAGTGCAGTGGAGGATGGCCCAAGTCCTTGGGTCCTGCACCCGCATGGGAGACCAGGATAAGCACCTGGCTCCTGCCATCGGAACAGCGCGGTGCGCCGGCCGCAGCGCGCTACCGCGGCGGCCATTGGAGGGTGAAACAACGGCAAAAGGAAGACCTTTCTCTCTGTCTCTCTCTCACTGTCCACTCTGCCTGTCAAAAAAAAAAAAAAAAATTAGCTACGGCTAAAAAAAAAAAAAAAAAAAAAATTATTTAGATGGAGCCATACAGTGTGTATTCTTTGTCCTTTTTGTTTGTTTGTTTGGAAAAGATCTATTTGACAGGCAGAGTTAGAGAGAGAGAGGTGGAGGGAGAAGGAGGAGAGATCTTCCAGCTGGACCTGCCATGTGGGTGACGGGCCGTCGTCCACTGCTTTCCCAGGCTCATTATTAGCAGGGAGCTGGATTGCAAGTGGAGCAGCTGGACTAGAACGGGTGCTCCTATGGGATGCCGGCGTTACAGGCAGCAGGTTAACCTGCCAGCCACTATGCCAGCCTCTGTCTGCCAGTGTTTTTCAGCATAATTAAAGACTCGCGCACATTGTATGTGTTGCTAGGTCATTCCTTTTGGTGACTGTATGTGTGCCCCAAGCACAGTGTGTTGTCTGTCTGTCCACCTCTTGGCGCACATTTGGGTCGTTCTCAGTTTCTGGCTATCACGAGTGAGGCTGCTGTGAGCATGTGGGCTCCAGTTCTTGTACAGACCTGTGCTTTCACTTCTCCTGGATAAATAGCTAGGAGCAGAGTGGCAGGTCATGTGCTAGGTGTTTACCTTTTTAAGAAACCAGCAGTTTCTTCCGAAGTGGTTGCACCATTTCACATTCCTCGCAGCGGTGTGTAAGAGTCCTGGTTGCTCTGCATCCTTGCTGACACTGGAATCAGAAGCCGAGCCGAGACCCACGCCCAGCACGATGTGTGATAGGGGTGTGTGTGTCCCAAGGGGCGTCTTAGTCTGTGCCAGAATCGCTGCGTCGTGTGTGTGTGTGTGTGTGTGTCTAGTGATCTGTTTATTTACTTGAAAGTCAAGGTTACAGTGATAGAGGGAAGGACAGACAGAGATCTTCATCTGCTGACTCACTCCCCAGGTGGCTGCAATGGCCAGGGCTGAGCCAGACCGAAGCCAGGAGCTTCATCCAGCTCCCCCATGTGGGTGCAGGGGCCCAAACACTTGGACCATCCTCTTCTGCTTTCCCAGGCCATTAGCAGGGAGCTGGATCAGAAGTAGAGCAGCCAGGACTCCAACTGTTATCCATATGGGATGCTGGTTTCACAGTCTAACCTGTGCCACAACACCTGCCCCTTTTGTGATCATTTTTTTTTAATCATAAGATTTTTTTTAGTGTATGTAAAGTATCTTGAAATCTTGCTGCCTTTTAAAAAAATATTTATTTTGCCTGCGCCGTGGCTTAACAGGCTAATCCTCCGCCTTGCGGCGCCGGTACACTGGGTTCTAGTCCTGGTTGGGGCGCCGGATTCTATCCTGGTTACCCCTCTTCCAGGCCAGCTCTCTGCTATGGCCTGGGAGTGCAGTGGAGGATGGCCCAAGTCCTTGGGCCCTGCACCCGCATGGGAGACCAGGAGAAGCACCTGGCTCCTGCCTTCGGATCAGCGCGGTGCGCCGGCCACAGTGGCCATTGGAGGGTGAACCAACGGCAAAAGGAAGACCTTTCTCTCTGTCTCTCTCTCACTATCCACTCTGCCTGTCCAAAAAAAAAAATAAAAAACAGTTTTATTTTGAGATGATTGTAGACTCTTGCTCTTAAGCATTCTGTCATTTGTTTTTGTTTAGTTTTAATGTTTGTTTTCACCTGTGTGTGTGTGTGTGTGTGTGTGAGAGAGAGAGAGAGCTTCCGTCTGCCGTTCACGCTCAGATGCCCACAGCAGCCAGGGACGGGAACCCCAGCTGGTCTCCCACAAGCACGTGGGCGTCTTCTGTCTTTCCAGGCACATTAGCAGAAGCAGGGTCAGAAGCAGAGTAGCTGGGACTCAGATGTGATCCGGGTATTCTAAACTGTAGTTTAACTGTGCCACAGTGCCTCTCCTGTTTTCTTATCACTGAGTTCTGAGAGTTCCTTAGATAGCAGAGACGAGTCTGATCACATAGATGACGTGCAGATATTTTCTCCAAGTTTTTGGCTTATCTTTAAGTTTTCTTAACTGTCTGTTGATGAACTCTTAAGTTGAACTTTAAGAAAATCTTAGACCTGATGTTGTGTCTTTTTGATGTATTTAGAAAAACTTTAAAATAGAATGTTGATTCTTTTTAACGTGAACCTTCACTGTTTTAGCCGTGTTCTGTTTTTGAACTGTGCGGAACCTTCCTTCTGATTTGTCTTCTCTTGTCTTCCACCTCTCTCCACCTTAGACGAGGGGTTGTTTTTGGTCTCTGGAGTGCCTGTGCGTCAGTGGGCAATATTTTGGGAGCATGCCTCGCTTCTTCTGTTCTGCAGTATGGTTATGAGGTAGGTATTTTTTTCCCCAGCTTTTCTGTGTGTGTGTTAACTAAATAAAACTGTGGCTATTTAAAACCAGCTGTAGTTCTGTCTCGGTAGGACAAATCTTGTCTTAAAAGTGAACAAACTCATGATAAATTCAAACGCATAAGAAATCATTCGTAGCTGAAGACTTTCTTTTTTAAAGATTTATTATTTATTTGAAAGAGTTACACACAGAGAGAAGGAAGAGACAGAGAGAGAGAAAGAGGGAGAGAGGTCTTCCATCCGCTGGTTCAGTCCCCAATTGGCTGTGACAGATGGAGCTGTGCTGATCTGAAGCCAGGAGCCAGGAGTTCTTCCGGGTCTTCCATGTGGGTGCAGCGGCCCAAGGACTTGGGCCATATTCTGCTGCTTTTCCAGGCCATAGCAGAGAGCTGGATCAGAAGTGGAGCAGCCGGGAATCAAACTGGTGCCCATATGGGATGCCGGCACTGCAGGTGGCAGCTTTACCTGCTGTGCCACAGCGCCGACCCCGCCAAGCACTGTTAAGAGAGCCTGAAGACATATAACAGTTGAGAAAAAATATTGGCAACTCATGTTACAGATAAAGGGTTAATAATATGACGGGCACCTGCAAATTGCTAAGAAAGAGACCAACAACACACACAAAGGAAAGTGAAGAATTTGAGTGCTTCATGGAAAGGAGCTAGATGGCTTGTGAACGTATGGAAACACACTCCGCTCCGCTCAGTAGCTCACTCACTGACGCCCTCTGTGTGTCCCCAGGAGCTAGAGAATACAGCACTGGCCAAGAGAGACAAAAATCTCTGTCCTTTTGGAGTGGTAGAGAAATGCAAAGTAAAGCTCCCCCGTAAAGATCCCAGAGTTTGCCAGCATGCTGTGTGTCTGAGGCTGGGGAGAAAGACCCGCAGCCCCTCAGAGCTCTCACCTGTGGTGATGTCTGCCAGACGGCCACTGCTCTGGCTGAGCGTGTCCAGCCACTGGGACTTAGCCACGCAGAGGGTTGTGCTGGAAGCTTGCACAGAGTGCTGTGTCTGCAAGGTTTTTCATCTCAGCATTGTTAGTAACGGCCAAAGACTGAAAACCAATGTCTGCCGATAGCGACCTGGTTAAACCCCAATACAGAGGCGCACTCTGCGGCTGCAAAGGAGAATTAGGACCTTCCTTGGTACTGAGTAGAGATCTGTGCCCTGGGCGGATCTCACGGTGTGTTAACGAAGAACGCAAGGATGCAGGCTAGCGTGTATTGAATAACGCCGTTTGTGTGAGCAGGAAGATGGGTCAATCTTTTTCTTGCACGTTTCTAAAGCAGTCTCTGACAGTAGAAATGAAATGGCAGCCATGGTTACGTGTTGGCACTTGGGTGTAGGGCAGTGAGAGGGAGAGTTTTTGCTGTATGTCTACTGCTTTTTTTTTTTTTTAATTTTTTTGACAGGCAGAGTGGACAGTGAGAGCGAGAGACAGAGAGAAAGGTCTTCCTTTTGCTGTTGGTTCACCCTCCAATGGCCGCCGTGCTGCAGCCGGCGCACCGCGCTGATCCGAAGGCAGGAGCCAGGTGCTTCTCCTGGTCTCTCATGGGGTGCAGGGCCCAAGCACTTGGGCCATCCTCCACTGCCTTCCCGGGCCAGAGCAGAGAGCTGGCCTGGAAGAAAGGCAACTGGGACAGAATCCAGTGCCCCGACCGGGACTAGAACCTGTTGAATCATGTGATCCTATTGGTTATTCAAAAAACCTAAATAGTTGTTAGTTTTTAAAAAGTAGATGGTCTACTTAGCGTCAAGAAGCCCTCATGGTCACTTCCAGCCCAGCCTTCCTAGCTTTATGCCGGGATTGGTTAGATAAGAATTTGGTTAGATATTTGGTTAGATAGGAATTTCAGTTCACCCTTCATGCTGCTTCCAGATTTGACTTCTGAGAATATCACTTTAATTTTGGCTGCTTATTTGTTTAAAAATTCAGACAGCCTGTTCCAGACTCCATTCTTAAATAAAATCCATCTGTGTAGCTTGAGAATTCAGCAGTGTAGAACGGTGGTTAAGAGTCTTTAATTATTTTTTAAAGATTTATTTATTTGAAAGGCAGAGTTACAGAGAGAGAGAGAGGTCTTCCATTTGCAGGTTCACTCCTGAGGGCTGCAATGGCTGGAGCTGGGCTGGTCTGAAACCAGGAACTTCATTTGGGTCTCCCATGTGTGTGCAGGGGCCCAAGCACTTACTTGGGCCATCTTCTACTGCTTTCCCAGGCACATTAACAGGGGGCTGGATTGGAAGTAGAGCAGCCAAGACTCAAACTGGCATTCGTAATGGATGCTGGCATCACAGATGGCAGTTTTATCCACTGTGCCACAGTGCTGGCTCTGAGAGTCTGTAATCTTTTATTGGGAGTATTCCTTAGCATCCCCTAAGCCTTCTACCTCAGTCACTCAACAAGCTTTTTGTCTCAATGCCCACTGTGCACCTTGGCTTGTGTAACACCTGGGAATATGGGCAACTGCTATGATTTTTTAACTCCTCTCTAAATCGTTATCTAGCTATGCCAGCCTCTAGGTGTTCTGAATTCCTATATGGATGGTCTTCAAAAAATTCATGGAAAATATGTATCATGAAACATCTGTGCATGGATTTAAAAAAAATTTTTTTTTTAAAAAGGTTTACTTATTTTGAAAGTGTTACAAAGAGAGGGAGAGACAGAGACAGAGGGAGATATCTTCCATCTGTGGTTTACTCCCCAGATGGCCACAATGGCCAGGGCTGGGCTGGGCCGAAGCCAGGAGCCTCATCCAGATGTCGGGACAGGGGCCCAGATACTTGGCCTATCTTCTGCTGCTTGTCCCAGGCCATTAGCAGGGAGCTGGGTCAGAAGTGGAGCAGCTGGGACATGAACTCTGGTGCCCATATGGGATGCTAATATTGCAGGCAGTGGCTTTACCCATTTTGCCACAATGCCAACCCCCAAAAAGATTTTGCACCAAAATACACTCCTCCTGTAACCCCAGTTTCCACAGATTTGATGAAGTGCTCTGTGCGTGCTTCTCAATGGGACTGGGCCTTCTCGTTTACTCCGCTACACTGTTGCCTTATGATACCATTCCGCACGTTGTTCATAACTTCAGCTGGATATTGTATTTTGCAGGGCAGATACTGTGTCTTTTGTGGGAGGCTGCGTGGTACAAAGACAGATTAGGGAGCCAGTCTTGATCTCACAATTGTAATACATGCTACTTTTTTTTAAAAAGGAAAAATATATTTTTAGTTTTGTTTGAAAGGCAGAAAGAGAGACAAAGATCTTCCATTTACTTGTTCACACTTCAAATGTGTGCAATAGCTGGGGCTGGTCCAGACTGAAGCCAAAGGCTTGTAACTCCATCCAGGTTTGCCCTATGGGTGCCAGGGACCCAAGTCTTTGAACCATCATCTGTTATAGGAAACTGGGGTCGAAGAGGAGACAGGACGCTCCAAGGTGGCATGCAGGCGTCCCAAGCGGTGTCTTGACCTCTGTGCCACATGCTTGCGCTGGTGGTGCTACTTATCCAGTGGCCTTAATGATCCTCTCCAGCCTCAGAGAGGCCCCAGGAAAAGTGAAATGAGAAATGTTTCCTTCCAGTCTCCTTCCTGCTCACCTCTCTGGCACCTCCACACATGCACTTCTAATAAATACGTCCATGGGGCCGGTGCTGTGGTGGCCTGCAGTGCCGGCATCCCATAAGGGCACCAGTTGTTGTCCTGGTTGCTCCACTTCTGACCCAGCTCCCTGCTAATTTGCCTGGGAAAGCAGTAGAAGATGGCCCGAGTGCTTAGGCCCCTGCACCCACGTGGGAGACCCAGAAGAAGCTCCAGGCTCCTGGCTTCAAATAAGCCCAGCTCCAGCGTTGCATCCATTGGAGAGGTGAACCAGCGGATGGAAGATCTCTCTCTCTCTCTCCCTCTGACTCTGCCTTTCAAATAATAAATAATAAATCTTTCAGAAAGTTAATGGAAAATGGAAGTCAGTGGTGATCGTTAGAATAAATAAGTAGATAAGCCCATGGTGACGACGCCCAGCTGTGACTCCCTCTCTTCCAGTATGCCTTCCTGGTAACGGCGTCTGTGCAGTTTGCTGGTGGGGTGGTCATCTTCTTCGGACTCTTGGTGTCGCCAGAAGAAATCGGTGAGGAGAAACTGTCTCTCTTCTTCCCTGTGTGCCACTGTTAGGGGTGAAGGGCGATCTGAGGCCGGAAACCCGAATCTCTCTCCTGGGAAAACCGTGGGCTCCTCTCAGTGAGGTCAGAGCAGTATTCCTGCTGTGTGTCCTGTCGAGCTGCAGGCAGCCCCGGAGCAGCTGCGTGTGTCTCTGGGGAGTCTGTACTCCTTTTATCGGCATAGGAAGAACTTAGCATTTGCAATTTTTTTTTAAAAAAAAGATTTATATATTTGAAAGAGTTAGAGAGAAGGAGAGACAGAGAGATCTTCCTTCTGCTGGTTCACTCCCCAAATGGCCACAATGGCCAGGGGCTGGGTTGGTCTGAGGTCAGGACCCAGGAGCTTCCTCTGGGTCTCCCACATGGATGCAAGGACCCAAGGACTTGGGTCATCCTCCACTGCTTTCCCAGGTGCAGAGAGCTGGATCAGCAGTGGAGTATCTGAGGCTTGACGTGCCCGCATGGGATGCCAGCTCTGTAGACAGCTGCTTAACCCGCTGTGCCAGCCCCTGCAAGCGTTTTTTTTTTTTTTTTTTTTTTTTATTTAAGGTATACAGATTTCGTGTATGTCATATATATAGGTTCAGGAGCATAGTGACACTGTCTACCTTACCCTGCCTCCTCCTGCTGCAGGTGGTTTTTCTAGAACTGAGGCATTTGCTAGGAATTAGCATGGATGAATCTCCAATTTCACTTCTTCAGACAGATTTCTTCTCTTCATAAAAATGATTAGTCGATGTTTTTGCCTGTGGTTAAATAAAGAATGTGTACAAGTGAAACTGTAGAAGCAAAGTGCGCAGTTCCTCTGTCTTTGCATGCAGCCAGTCCTCTGTTTTCTGCATATCCACACTTGTGGACCCTGCCTCTGCACTTCCACACCTGTGGGCCCTGCCTCTGCACCTCCACACCTGTGGACCCTGCCTCTGCAGCTCCACACCTGTGGACCCTGCCTCTGCACCTCCACACCTGTGGACCCTGCCTCTGCAGCTCCACACCTGTGGACCCTGCCTCTGCACCTCCACACCTGTGGACCCTGCCTCTGCACCTCCACACCTGTGGACCCTGCCTCTGCACCTCCACACCTGTGGACCCTGCCTCTGCACCTCCACACCTGTGGACCCTGCCTCTGCACCTCCACACCTGTGGACCCTGCCGCTGCACCTCCACACCTGTGGACCCTGCCGCTGCACCTCCACACCTGTGGACCCTGCCGCTGCACCTCCACACCTGTGGACCCTGCCGCTGCTCCTCCACACCTGTGGACCCTGCCTCTGCACCTCCACACCTGTGGACCCTGCCTCTGCACCTCCACACCTGTGGACCCTGCCTCTGCACCTCCACACCTGTGGACCCTGCCTCTGCACCTCCACACCTGTGGACCCTGCCGCTGCACCTCCACACCTGTGGACCCTGCCTCTGCAGCTCCACACCTGTGGACCCTGCCGCTGCACCTCCACACCTGTGGACCCTGCCTCTGCAGCTCCACACCTGTGGACCCTGCCTCTGCAGCTCCACACCTGTGGACCCTGCCGCTGCACCTCCACACCTGTGGACCCTGCCTCTGCAGCTCCACACCTGTGGGCCCTGCCTCTGCACCTCCACACCTGTGGGCCCTGCCTCTGCACCTCCACACCTGTGGGCCCTGCCACTGCACCTCCACACCTGTGGACCCTGCCTCTGCAGCTCCACACCTGTGGACCCTGCCTCTGCACCTCCACACCTGTGGACCCTGCCGCTGCTCCTCCACACCTGTGGGCCCTGCCGCTGCACCTCCACACCTGTGGGCCCTGCCGCTGCACCTCCACACCTGTGGACCCTGCCGCTGCACCTCCACACCTGTGGACCCTGCCGCTGCACCTCCACACCTGTGGACCCTGCCGCTGCACCTCCACACCTGTGGACCCTGCCGCTGCTCCTCCACACCTGTGGACCCTGCCGCTGCTCCTCCACACCTGTGGACCCTGCCTCTGCACCTCCACACCTGTGGACCCTGCCTCTGCACCTCCACACCTGTGGACCCTGCCGCTGCACCTCCACACCTGTGGACCCTGCCGCTGCACCTCCACACCTGTGGACCCTGCCGCTGCACCTCCACACCTGTGGACCCTGCCTCTGCAGCTCCACACCTGTGGACCCTGCCTCTGCACCTCCACACCTGTGGACCCTGCCGCTGCTCCTCCACACCTGTGGGCCCTGCCTCTGCACCTCCACACCTGTGGGCCCTGCCGCTGCACCTCCACACCTGTGGACCCTGCCGCTGCACCTCCACACCTGTGGACCCTGCCTCTGCACCTCCACACCTGTGGACCCTGCCTCTGCAGCTCCACACCTGTGGGCCCTGCCTCTGCACCTCCACACCTGTGGACCCTGCCTCTGCACTTAACCAGCTGCAGTTGGAAAAGCCTAGAAAAATAAACCAGAGTAGTACTGAACATATACAGACTTGTTATTCCCAAACAAGACAATGTAGCGACCTCGCATAGAATGGGTGAGGTATTAGGTGTCGTAAGTAATCTGGAGACGACTTAGAGATGCCCGAGTTAGATGCAGGTGCTGCAGCATTTTACGGAAGGGACCTGAGCACCACGGACTTTGGTATCCCGTGGACATCGAGGGGCAGCTGTGTTATTAAGCAGGCTGTGTGACTGTGACACCCTGGTTGGACTTGACTCCTGAGCCGTGGTTGCCTCCCCTGTAAAACGGGACTGTCATGGTGTGTGGGAGCCCTTGGCACAGTGCCAGGCAGTGGGATGTTTGCTCTAGTGGTTGCTGTCTCTTGTTCTAGGTCTCCCAGGGATTGAGGCAGAAAAGAGTTTTGAAGAAGACTCACATAGGCCATTAATTAATGGTGCTGAAAATGAAGACGAATACGATCCTAATTACTCAATCCAAGAAGACGCTACTGTCCCCCAAGTCAGGGCGATAAGCTTTTGTCAGGCTTGTCGCCTTCCTGGGGTAATACCGGTAAGGCTTGGTCAGATCTGCCTACTGCCCCAGCGAGAGGCCTCAGCCCCGGGTGTTCCTCGGCCTGGGATGGGCTCCTTCGAGCAGTCAGCCGCTCTCGATACTTGATTTTAGGAATATTTGCTCAGAGGAGAGTGGGTCCTGTCTCCCAGCTGATCTGTCTGATGCAGAACTGGCAGGCTGTTCCTGAAGAGCCGGAGAATAAACGTTTTTGGCTCCGGGGGAGCTGTGCAGTCTTTCACTCAGCTCTTTAGAGCGCAGGAAGCCATGGACAATACGTGACGGAGCCATGGCTGGTTTTGACCCCTGAGCCCTGCTTTGGTCTAGCATGGGCTAGGAAGAGAAAACCGTCTTTTTTTTTTTTTTAAATTTAAGAGAGGGAGACAGAGACATACAGAGAAAAACCGATCTTATCTACTGGTTCGCTTCTGGGGCTGGGCCAAGCCAGGCCAGACTGAAGCTGGTAGCCAGGAACTCCATCCCACGTGAGTTTCAGAAGCCCAGTAACCTGGGCTGCCACCGGCTGCCTTCCGGGCGGTGCTTTAGCGGGAGGCTGGACCTGGGGCAGAGCTGGGTCTTGAGTGCAGGCGTGCCGTGAGGATATCCGGGCAGCGTGTTAGCCGCTGTGCCACATGCCCGCCCCAGTGGTGTTGAGCCTATGTATTTTGTGGCCTTTTGTGTTATTACAGAACTGACTAAGGACCAAGAACGGTTTTGAGTGGTTCATTAAATGTCTTATTAGCCGACATTCTGGTTGTCAGGAAACACTGTTTTTTTTCTCCACTCTTAAAAGGGGCCTGGACAGAACACTGCAGTGTCCTTGGTCCTACGTTCCAGGCCGCCCAGCAGACGTTCTAACGTCTAAGCTGAGTCCTGTGTCCTGCAGCTTTGCGGTCACGAGGCTTCGGGCGCTCCCGCGCTGCAGGGGAAGTGGAGGCCCAGGCTGCTTGCGGCTCACCCCTGACTTTTGTGAGGCCTGGGTGGGGCACCCGGCCCTCTGCACTGTTTGCCTCCTGTGGGACGGAGGCGACCCCGGCCCCCATGGGGTTCACAAGGGCGGGTTATGGTGTTGAGAGCAAGTCTTGTTTTTCCACTTTTTAGTGGTGCACTTTGGATTAAAAGCCACAGGCCACCTTATTTCTCACGTTCCAGCGCCCTCCCTCCTGTGTCCCCAAGCTAAGAGAACTAACATTTGAACAGATGCTGGAGTGTGAATTACAATGTATGCACTTCTGAACATTCTTGGAAAAATGAAAAAATTTGAAATTTTTTGCACCAAAGTCAACATCTTTTAATTTCACTTGCCGTGAAGTTTGTGAAATGCCTTGTGAGTGCAGTTTCCCACAATTCTTCCGTTCGGATGCTGTGATGGAGGGAAATGCAAGTTCCTTAAGGCCTCCCCTTGTGCAAGGGTCGTCACCTGCTGGCAGTGGGTTCCTTTCTGGGACGGACGCAGATCTGGTGACTAAATATGGAACTCTTGCTGTTCCTTTGTACTTCATGAGCTGCTGTTCTCGGCCATGGCACGGGTGTAAAGGAAATCTACTTAACTTCATTCCTTTGTCTTTGTAGCAGCCTGTCTGGAAAATGCACTCACCATTGGGATTTGACTCTCTGGGGGGTGGAAGCAGTTTTAGAACAAGTGATACCTAGGGAATAAGTGGCAGCTCCGGGAAAAAGAATATACTAGCCAGACAGCCTTTGAAGTCAGCCCCTCGTCCCTCCTCCTCTTCCCTTTGATGCTAAATGTCAGGATTTCCTGGTAATAACGTGTTGAATATAGGAGTCTTCGCCCCACAACCATCCGAAGGCAGCTGCAGCTTTTGCCTCCCTCAAAGGAGAGCCAGCCGCAGGTCGATGACAGCGTGTTCCTTTACGTTTGGCTCATCAGAGATGTTTGTTCTCTTCTTTCCACTGGATGTGGGACTGGGTTGGGCTTTGGGTTAACTCCAGTGTGAAAGCAGTTTTAACACTGAGGCTATTTTTAGACCCTGAAACGATGGTTGAGTCACCTTGCTCTCCAACTTCCTCAGTGTTAATTTACAGGAAGTAGGATAACCTTTAACCTCTGCAGTAAGCACTGCATGTTTGCCTGTGGTTAGCGCCAGTTAGTTGCACGGGTACCATTTATCTTCTAGTCAAGAAATACGAGCCTGTGTCCTGCCTTTAGGTCCCAAACACTGGTTTGCTTCTGCTGGGAGAACAGCCCAAGGGGTGGTCATGAAACAGCCGTGCGCAGGTTCTAGTTCAAAGCCTGCTGCACCTGGGAAGCTGCTGGGATAAAGGGAAGAGGGAGGGCAGGTGCCGTCGGGCAAATGGGGATTTGTGAAGGTGTTCACTGCGAGAGCCGGGTGCTGCTCATGCCCAGCCCCTTTACCGTCGTGTTGAAAGCTGAGGTCGTGCTGTGTGCCTGACACTCGACTGTTTTCCTTCTAGTATTCCCTGGCCTACGCCTGCCTCAAGTTGGTGAATTACTCCTTCTTCTTCTGGTTGCCCTTTTATCTGAGCAACAACTTTGGCTGGAAGGAGGCCGAAGCGGACCAGCTGTCCATTTGGTACGACGTGGGAGGAATCGTAGGTACGCGTCTCTCCCTGTAGCAGAGTTAGTTCGCTAGACGTCTCACCAGGCTATGAAGCCTGGCTTCAGTTAGCAACCATTTTCCCTAAAGTGCCCTACCAGGAAATAGCCCGACTCTTAAAAAAAAGGTGAAAAGAGGTCCCTGGAGAGGAAGACCCAGCCGGGCAGCGCTGTGGTCACAGAGGTCTTCTCAGTGCTTTGTCTCGGGACACACACGGGACCTTCCCTAGACGTCCACTGCCATCTCCCTGCAGCTGGCTGTGTCAGATTGGAGTTACGAGGCCAGTGTGTTCCTGTTCTGCCTCCCGCCTCCCCGTCTCCCCGTCTCCCCAGCCAAATAAGGAAAAGAACACCCAGGGTGTCAGTAGCAGTAACAGCTGGGGTTAATTTTTGTGTTATGCAACTGCTTCCTTATAAAAAACAGATTTTAATAGTGACTTTGTGCTATAACCAGAAATATGAGCAAGGCACTAAGAAAGACGGGCACACACAATGCCTGCTACCTTTCTGTTGACATAGGATTGTGGTGAGCACATCAAAGCTCGTGACGCATTCCTTGGTGATGTCCGGCTGCCGTGTGTGCACTTGGTTGCCCTGGTTCTTAGACCCAGAGTCCAGAGCACAATGGCCTCCTTCGGACCTGTCCTTGCCTCTGTGTCCCCCGAGGTTGGAACTTCATAGGTGCCCGTTGTCTGATGGAGATGTGCCACATGCCCCCTAGCCCCTAGAGCTCAGAGCGGCCCTGTGTCCAGTGTGACAGTGGTGCTCGCAGCAGCCACATCACCTCTTTCATTTTTAAATATGTATTTATTTATTTGAAAGGCAGAGTGACAGAGAGAAGACACACACAAACCTGTCTGCTGGTTCACTCCTCAATGGCTGCAACTCCCAGGTCTGGGCCAGGCTAAAGCCAGGAGCCCAGAACTCCGTCAGGTCTCCCACGTGGGTGGAAGGGGCCCCACTACGTGAGCCGTCCTCTGCTGCCTTCCCAGAGGCATTAGAGGGAGCTGGACAGGGAGCGGAGCAGCTGGGACTGGAAGGAGCGTTCCCATACGGGATGCCGGCACCGCGGGCAGCTGCTTACCTGTACCACAGCGCGGGCCCCACATCACCTGTGTTCACATTCTGGCCTGCCTGTCAGTTCTTACCGAACCATAACTGCTGATTTATTCTCAGTGAACATTTACCGGCCACTGTTAGCAGCCTGTGAGACACAGTCCTTATTCATCATTTGAGTTCAAATGCAGAAACATCGGGAAAAGCATTCACAACGTGTTTTTGTAGGGGAAACAGGGATAATAGATGCTTTTGATTTTTCCTTGTTTCTTATTTTGATGTCTGATTAGTGGTGTTCTGTGCCTGTCATCCATCATGGTGATTTAACAGTCAGTTCATCAGGGGCGACACTTTGGCACAGTGTGTTAAGCCATGGCCTGAGTGCTAACATCCCATATGGGTTCAAGCCCCGGATGCTCCAGTTCCGATCCAGCTCCCTGCTAATGGCCTGGGAAAAGCAGCAGAGGATGGTCCAGTGCCTGGGCCTCTGCACCCATGTGAAAAGCCTGGAAGAAACTCCTGCTCCTGGCTTCAGCCTGGCTCAGCCTTGGCTGTTGCAGCCATTTGGGGGGTGAACCAGTGGATGGAAGACCTCTCTCTTCTCTCTTTCTCTCTTCTCTCTGTAACTCTGCCTTTCAAAGTAAAGAATTAAATCTTTAAACAAACAAAACGAAACATTTCATCTTCGTAAAGTAAATTGTGGTAGAAACTTCTGGAGAGTCAGCCATTTTTTGGCTAGACCTAAGGGTAGAAGGGAGGGGTGGGGGCCCTGCTCAGCTGACGCTGATGGAGCCGTGCTGCTTGTTCTTGAAGGTGGGACTCTGCAAGGCTTCATCTCTGACATACTGCAGAAGAGAGCCCCCGTTTTAGCTCTGAGCCTGCTCCTGGCCATCGGGTCCCTCGTGGGGTACAGTCGTGAGTATCCCTTTGCAGCCACTGTCTTCCTGAGCTCCTGGGAGCAAGCATTCGTCTGGAGTCAGCGGTGCGGGAGCCCCGGGGGCAGCTTCAGGCTGCTGTGCCACCCTGGCGCTGTCCTGGGGATGCCTGGGAGCGCCGTCGTCACATGGCTTTATTTGTGTGGGGAGGACATTGGCATCTCTTGTGCTTTGCTCACTTGTTTAAAAGCTTGCTTGGGAGTGTACGTGCTTTGTTTGGGGGGTGGCCCCCGAGGGACAGCATTGTAGCCAATAAAACAATAAACGGGGAGGCGAGTTCAGGAGCGGGAAGGTGCTCACTAGCTTGGTATGTGTCCCTTCAGAAGCGGCGGCCACGGGGAGAGGGGTTCTCCAGCTTGCAGACGTCTTCATTAGCCTGAGCCTGAGCGCCAGTGAGAGGCAGACGCTGCTGGCGAAGGCCGGAAGGCTGGTGTCAGCTGGTAGTCCCTGGGAGCGGCGTGTGCCGTCCCGGAGACTCGGCTGCTCGTGTTTGGTGGGGACCTGTGAAGCCATCTCCAGTCACCACGCCTGTCTGTTTCCTCACAGGTTCTCCAAACAATAAGTCCATCAACGCGCTTCTCATGACCGTCACAGGTACGGCAGGGGCTGTGCTGCTCTGTCTCTTTCTCTGGAAATTCAAAGGAAAACGGAACTTTCACCCTCGGCTTGAGGAGTGCTAGGACCTTAGTGACAGAGAACCCCACGGTGAGGGAAAGGTGCCTCTTTTTCTAGGCTGTCACCCCGTTCTGCGACCACCCCAGCCCTGCAGTGGCAGGAGCATCCTTGTCATCAGATTTGTAAACTTTCCCGTGGCTGCCCCAGCTGCTGGAGTTACTTAGGGATGTGCGTTAGGAGGGTACCGCCTGAGGAACCCATTTACCTGCCCCCCCCCTTTTTTTTTAAGATTTTATTTATTTATTTGAGAGGTAGAGTTATAGACAGAGAGAGGGAGAGACAGAGAGAAAGGTCTTCCATCCTCTGGTTCACTCCCCAGATGGCCACAACGGCCGGAGCTGGGCCGATCCGAAGCCAGGAGCTTCTTCCAGTTCTTACGGGTCTCCCACGTGAGTACAGGGGCCCAAATGCTTAAGCCATCTTCCACTACTTTGCCAACCCAGAGCAGAGAGCTGGATCGAAAAAGGAGCAGCTGGGACCCGGCCCGGTGGCCATATGGGATGCTGGCGCCGCAGACGGAGGCGTAGACTACGACGCCACGGTGTGGGCCCCTTCCCCGCTTTCAGAATGTCTGGTGTGGCTGGCTTTCCCTCCGTGCTGGGGCTGGTCTGCATTTCCTCACTTGAGCACTTAGCAGCAGGTTGCAGGATTACTTTTCAAAAGATGTATTTTTAAGTTTTCTTGCATTTTACTTTTTTTTTTTTTTTAAGATTTATTTATTTGAAAGATGGAGTGACAGAGAATGAGGGAAAGACAAAGAACAAGGTCTTCCATCTGCTGGTTCACTCCCTAAATGCTCACAGTGTCTGGGGCTGGACCAGGCCGAAGCCAGGAGCCTGGCACTGCGTCTGGGTCTCCCCTGTGGGTGGCCAAGTGCTTGACTCGCCGCGCACTGCCTTCCTGGACACGTTAGCAGGAGTGTAGGTTGGAAGTGGAGCAGCCCGATCTTGAACTGGCACTCTGGGGTGTGGCTCCCCATGCTGTAGCCTGACCTGCGGGCCTTGTGGCAACAGCTGCCCTCAATGACTGAGGCCCCTGGAGTGATGGCGACAGTGTGGCCAGGTTGTTGGGGGCCAGCCCATGTGAGAACAGTGGCACAATCACTGTGGACCTGTACTGTCCAGCTCTTTCCTCCCTCTCTCTGTTTCAGTATGGTCGGTGCTTGTCTGATGTAGCTCCACTGTGGTAGAATTTGATGAGCTAGTGCGATTATTATTAATGAATGCAAACAGCACATGATTAAAAAGGCTGTGTGTTTAAGCTTTAGATCTTTGGGTTTGATAAAATATACTGAGCGTCACATAAGTGAAGGAGGGGCTTCAGAGATGTGGGTGCTGCCGGACTGAGATGAAGCCATCTGGAGTTTCTGTCCCCCTCCCCGTTTCTCTCCAACGTATTAATTAAAATATTGGGGTGCTGTTTTCACTTACCCAGCAGAATGTGGTGTTGATTAGAGTCTGTTCTGTTCTGACTGCAGGGTTTTTTATTGGCGGCCCCTCTAACATGATCAGCTCGGCCATTTCTGCGGATCTGGGCCGCCAGGAGCTGATCCAAGGCAGCAGCGAGGCCTTGGCGACCGTCACGGGGATCGTGGATGGCACTGGGAGCGTGGGAGCTGCCGTGGGCCAGGTGAGACGCCGGGAGAGGGGCTGGGCTTTGAGCGCCGTCTTCCTTCAAAGGCTGAAGAATTCGCTTGTGCCTGCTCAGCCGCAGTAGGTGGCACTCTGACGCTGTGCAATGTGTTCTGGAAGCCGTCTGGGTTTCGTCTCCTCTGAGGTTCAGCTGCTGTGACCTAATATGGAAGGGCCCTCTACCTTTCTTAGTTCCGTCTTTGCACTTACGGATTCTTCCTGTTTGCAAATAAGCCAAGACCTCGCACGACGCATCCTTGTGTGGTGCCCGGCTGAACGTGGCCCTCCGAGGGCGGTGTGAGACACCTATCCCCACCTGCGCGCAGACCCACCTTTTTGCTCGGCTAGACACGTGTATGTACACACGCCTTTGACGTGTGTCGCCACCAGATGTGGCCATGGGCTCTGCAGCTGCCCAGAGTCACTGTCTCGTTTTCCTGCGTGTCCAGAAATCTGTTTTGGGTGTCATTCATATGAGTCTGGCTTCATCAGAGTAGCTGGGGTTCTCATTAATGTGTGGAGCACCAAGCTCCTTGGCAGCACTTGTTGAGTTAGAGCCTGGGCGTCTCTGTCTGCAGCAGGCCTTTCTGGTGTTTTCTTCTGCACTCCAACTGGACCTTTGAGATCCTCTGACCCAGGGTTGGCCTAGTCTGCGTACTCGGAACTTTTCACAGTGACCTTTGTCGCTTAAACTCAGACCTTCTCAGCTGGCTTCTCTCTCCTGGGGCAGTCGTGGGTCCCGCTTCCAGGAGGTGCTGCATAGTCGTGGAGTTTTGTAGAACTGTGGATCTGAGATTCATCTGCATGGCTGAGACAGCTGAACTTCTTTCTTTCTTTCTTTTTTTTTTTTTTTTTACAGGCAGAGTGGACAGTGAGAGAGAGAGAGAGAGACAGAGAGAAAGGTCTGCCTTTTGCCGTTGGTTCACCCTCCAATGGCCGCCGCGGCCGGTGCACTGTAGCTGGTGCACCGCGCTAATCTGAAGGCAGGAGCCAGGTGCTTCTCCTGGTCTCCCATGGGGTGCAGGGCCCAAGCACTTGGGCCATCCTCCACTGCACTCCCGGGCCAGAGCAGAGAGCTGGCCTGGAAGAGGGGCAACCGGGATAGAATCCGGCGCCCCGACCGGGACTAGAACCCGGTGTGCTGGCGCCGCAAGGCGGAGGATTAGCCTGTTGAGCCACGGTGCTGGCCGGCTGAACTTCTGATAGTAGATGAGCTGTTTACTGGGAAGGAGAATTCAGGCAGGACCCAGGAATGCCCCTTTGGTGGGCGGGTGGCTGGGGGAATGGGGTGGCATCTGGAAGACGTTGATAAGTTCACTGGCGCAGAGGTCAGGAGAAGGAGCTCCAAGTTCTGACATCAAGGAGGCCGGTGCCCTTGAAGGCTGCTGTTTGACTTGCTCAGTGTGGGCGGCTGCTGTGGCTAATGAGAGGGTAGAGTAAACCGTCCTGATGCTGTCACCACCTGTCACACGGTGTGTACTTCCTTGTTGGTGCCCGTCTTTGCCGTGGTGATGTAAGCTATGTGAGAATGGCATTTTGTGCCTGTTGCCCTAGTGCCTACAATGGCACCTGGCACACAGTGGACACTCACGTATTTGTTGAATGATAGAAGAATGAGTGATTGCTGTGCTTGATATGCTTGGCATATTTGGTTATATGACTAAGGTGCAAAAATTAAAAATACTTAAATACTTTTTTTATTTTATATATATATATATATTTTTTTATTTTGATTTTTGACAGGCAGAGTGGACAGTGAGAGAGACACAGAGAGAAAGGTCTTCCTTTTGCCGTTGGTTCACCCTCCAATGGCCGCCGCGGTAGCGCGCTGCGGCCGGCGCACCGCGCTGTTCCGATGGCAGGAGCTAGGTGCTTCTCCTGGTCTCCCATGGGGTGCAGGGCCCAAGCACTTGGGCCATCCTCCACTGCACTCCCTGGCCACAGCAGAGAGCTGGCCTGGAAGAGGGGCAACCGGGACAGGATCGGTGCCCCGACCGGGACTAGAACCCGGTGTGCCGGCGCCGCAAGGCGGAGGATTAGCCTGTTGAGCCACGGCGCCGGCCATTATTTTATATTTTTTTTGACAGGCAGAGTTAGACAATGAGAGAGAGAGACAGAGAGAGAAAAGTCTTCCTTTTCCATTGGTTCACCCCCTAAATGGCTGCCACGGCCGGCGGGCTGCGCCGATTCGAAGCCAGGAGCCAGGTGCTTCTCCTGGTCTCCCATGCGGGTGCAGGGCCCAAGCACCTGGGCCATCCTCCACTGCCCTCCCGGGCCACAGCAGAGAGCTGGACTGGAAGAGGAGCAACCGGGATAGAACCCAGGACCCCGACCGGGGCTAGAACGCAGTATGCTGGCGCCGCAGGCGGAGGATTAGCCTATTGAGCCACGGCGCCGGCCTTAAATACTTAGAGTAGGACAATTTCATACTTGATCTGCTCTCGAGGGGAATTGAAAAAATTCTCTTGGTCACTGGATCAGATGTCTTCATGTCTGGGGAAAGGATGCTTGTAGTGAGCATCCCTTCCTTCCTTCCTACTGTCCTTCCTACCATCCTTCCTTCCGTCCTTCCTTCTGTCCTTCCTTCCGTCCTACCTTCCATCCTTCCTACCGTCCTTCCTACCGTCCTTCCTACCGTCCTTCCTACCGTCCTTCCTACCGTCCTTCCTTCCGTCCTTCCTTCCGTCCTTCCTACCGTCCTTCCTTCCGTCCTTCCTTCCGTCCTTCCTTCCGTCCTTCCTACCGTCCTTCCTTCCGTCCTTCCTTCCGTCCTTCCTACCGTCCTTCCTTCCGTCCTTCCTTCCGTCCTTCCTTCCATCCTTCCTACCGTCCTTCCTTCCGTCCTTCCTTCCGTCCTACCTTCCATCCTTCCTACCGTCCTTCCTTCCGTCCTTCCTACCGTCCTTCCTACCGTCCTTCCTTCCGTCCTTCCTACCGTCCTTCCTTCCGTCCTTCCTACCGTCCTTCCTTCCGTCCTTCCTTCCGTCCTTCCTTCCGTCCTTCCTACCGTCCTTCCTTCCGTCCTTCCTACCGTCCTTCCTACCGTCCTTCCTTCCTCTTGAAAGGCAGAGTTACAGAGAGGCAGAGAGAGAGAGAGAGGCAGAGATCTTCCATCTGCTGGTTCACTCCCCAGATGGCCGCAATGGCCAAAGCTGGGTTCATCCGAAACCAAGAGCCAGGAGCTTCTTCCAGGTCTCCCACATGGGTGCAGGGGCCCAAGGACTTGGGCCATCTTCTACTGCTTTCCCAGGCCATAGCAGAGAGCTGGATTGGAAGTGGAGTGGCCAGGACTCAAACCGGTGTCCATATGGGATGCCGGCCCTGCAGGAGGTGGCTTTACCTGCTATGCCACAGCACCGGCCTCTGAGCATCCTTTTGTTATGTAAACCATATATTTTAACTTATCCTTCCCTTCTGGTATTTTCTTTATTAATTAAATGGCTACATTATAATTGGCATTTTAGGGAATTCAGTTTTATTTAAAATGTCTCACCTGCCAATATTCAGATCCCCGTGAACTTGGCTCAGCCGTAGACTGCCCTTCGTGGTTGGGTAGCATATCAAGAGTAAATCGTTTTCCGCTTTCTCATTCCTCCTCCATGTTGTGTTTGGAAGATTTCACCTTGCGCTGGGGATGAAATCCCAAACTCCGTGACTTCAGATCAAAGCTCTTAACAGCTTTGTCCTCAGCTGCTCCCCTAACTCAGTACCAGCTGTGTGGCCCCCACCTCCCCTTACTTCCCAGGAGAGAAGTCGGCCTTCCTTCCTGCGGTTGCCGCAGCGGCTGGTGTACACAGCCGGTTCAGCGCTTGCCACGCGGGTCACCTGTGCGGCCTTGCCCGCGGTCCTGGTTCCAGCCTGTGTCCCTGAGGACCGGGTCTGCTTCCTTCACCCTGTGCTCAGTGATGAGCGTGGTTTTATTTAACTCCTACCAGTGCTCAGTAAGATAAATGGCAGTATCTACCCGGGAAAAATGAGGACAAATATTCACTTTTAAACCTGAACAAGAATGTTCATAGATGCATTTTTTAAAAAGATTTATTTGGAAGGCAGAGATACATGGAGAGAAGGAGAGAGAGGTCTTCCATCTGCTGGTTCACTCCCCAAATGGCTGCAACAGCTGGGGCTGGGCCATGCTGAAGCCAGGAGCCAGGAGCCAGGAGCCAGGAGCCAGGAGCTGCATCTGGGTCTTCTACATGAGTGCAGGGGCCCAAGTACTTGGGCCAACTCCTGCTGCTTTCCCATATGGGATGCCAGCAGAGACTTAACCTTCTGTGCCACAGCACCAGCCCCTATAGATGCATTTTTAAAAAATGTTTTATTTACTTGAAAGGCAGAGTGAATTATATAGAGAGGAAGAGATCTTACATCCCACTGGCTCATTTTCCAAATGTCCGTAACATCTGGGGCTGGGCCAGGTCGCAACCTGGAGCCTGGGCCTCCATCTGGGCCTCCTGTATGGATGGGAGGAACCCAAGTATCTGGGCCAACTTCCACTGCTTTCCCAAGGCCACATTAGCAGGAAGCTGGACGTGGAACAGCTGGGACTCCAACCGTTGCTTCCACATGGGATGCTGGCATGGCAGGCAGCGGCTTAACCAGCTGGGCCTCAAATGCTGTCCACGGTGCGTTTTTCAAAACAGCTAAAAAATAGGCACCACCAGTATCCATCAACGAATGGCTGGGTGAATGTTGTGTCGCCGTCCAGTGGACCATTACTGAACAATTAAGAGGGGTGCTACGTCATGGATGAAGCTCAAAACACGCAGAATGGAAGAAGCCGGTCACAGCAGAGCAGAGTGTTTGTGATCTCATTCCTAGGAGATGTGTGGACGAGGCAAACCTGTGAGGAAAGAAACTGGGTTAGTAGCTGCCCAGGGCTCGTGGAGCTAACTGCTGCAGAGTTTCTTTTGGGGGTGATGCTGATGTGAGATGAGCTTACGGAGTGTCTGCACAGCCTTCGAGCTGCACACTTTCAATGGGTGGATTTTATTTTATGCATGTTATTAGCAATAAAACTGCTTAAGGAAACATTGAGTGGCAGTCAGAGTTGGGGGGCCGCTGGGCTTCTGTTAATAGGAGGGGAGACATTTGGTTTTGTTTGTTTTGCATGATGCAATCTAAACTAAATCACTCGATTATTCTTTATTTTTTCCAGCTTTTGAATTTCAGTCGTAAAGTGATCAAGAACTTAGGTTATCCTTTCATATCTAAGGCCAATTGATTCTATTGACAAGGGTGCCAAGACCATTCCCTGGGGGAAAATCTATTTAACAAACAGTACTGGGAGAACTGTGTATCCATCTACAAAGGTGGAACCTTACTTTACATCACACACACAACACTGACTCACAGTAGGCCCGAGGCCTAACTTTGAGAGCTAAAACTATGAACCTCTCGGAAGAAAGTGTAGGGACGACACTGGCACACAGATGGCCAGCAGCACCTGAGAAGACTCTCAGTACTGGCAGTCATTAGGAAAATGAAAACCCGGAACACTGGAGGTAGGACTTCACTCCTTCTGGGGTGGCTGGAGTTCAACAACAGAAAGAGAGGGAATGACGAGTACGGTGAGGGTGTGAGGGCCAGGAGCCTGCGTTGCTGGTGGCGCTGGAAGATGGTGCAGCTGCCGCGGGGCACATCGGTGCTTCCTCCAAAAAGGTTACCCCACCGTGTGTCCCGGCAGCACCTCGCCAGGTGCATCCCCACCTCCAGCAGGTGTTTGCTCGTGTCATTGCGGCGTTGTCCGTGGACACAGCCTGTGGTGTGCGACTCTGCGCCAGGACGCGCATCACAGCTGTGATCCGCGCTGTGACGTGGGTGGCTGGATGCACCGTGACGTCACTGTCAAGGGAAGCGAGCCAGTCACTACAGGACAAGCACGGTGTGATCCCACCTACGTGAACTGTCCAGATGGGTGGATCAATAGAGCCAGAAAGCGTATTGGAGGGAGAGGGATGGGAGGGAGGGACTGCTAGCAGCCACAGCGTTTCTGTTTGGGGGATGAAGCGGTTTTTGAAGTGGAGAGTGACGATGAGTGTGCAACACTGTAAGTGCAGTTGGCGCGGCTGGCCTGCTCTTTACAACGGCAGCTCCAATGTTAGACACATTTTCCCGTAATACCAGAAAATGGGCTGAATGCTGGTAGATCCTTTTCAGTAACTGAGGGTAAAGTAAGAGATGCGCTGTGGGATTCCTAGTGCAGCAATGCTGTGTGCAGGAGCAGAATTGCAGGGTGAGGGGCACACCTAGGAGACACGCCAGTTTGGAGGGCGTCGGTACCCTAACTGTGCCTTTCCCTGGAGGGAGGATGCGTGAGGATGGCCTGGGAGCATGCGTGTCTGGAAATATAAAAATGAATAAAAATGGGCCTTCTGACCTCGGAGCTTCTGTCACGCACTTTTGTGTTTGGACTCTGCAGCTTGTAAGACGAGGCCATTGACAGGGTTTGAATGGGAACAGCTACGGGGCAGAGCTTTGAACCGCGAGACGCTGCGCAGGCCCAGCTCGGTTCTGAAGCAGCCACGTTCAGTCTGCCCGGTAGCCGTGTCGTTCTGAGATTCATAGAGCATTCTATGGTAACGCCTTTTTCTCCCTTTTAGTATTTAGTGTCTTTGATCCAGGACAACCTGGGATGGATGTGGGTTTTCTACTTTTTCATTCTTATGGTAAGTTTGTGTTTTCCATTTTTTCAAACTAGTCCTTTTTGGTACTAACTTAGTTCAGTGCATTTACTTCAGTCACTTCTTAAAATGAGCAGAGTTGCCGATTGCTTTTAGAGCCTTCTGTGAGAAGTAAGACTTCGCTAGTCGATCAGCCGCGTTGCTTTCTCGGGCAGGCGAAGAGCCCCCGTGTGCCCTTGACCTGGTTCTGATGCGCGTTGCTGTTCATAATTCCAGAGAAGCAGCAGCTTGCTTAGAGGACCCCCAGCCGCTGCTCTGTGCTCTTCAGGGTGCTGTCTTACTAGGGGATTCCTAGGGAAGTTTCCGTGTAGGCTTAGCAACGTGCAGTTCATAAAAGAAGCACCGCTGGGCGTGTGGGTAAAGCCCTGGCCTGCAGTGCCGGCATCCCATGTGGGTGCTGGTTCTAGCCCCAGCTGCTCCACTTCCAATCCAGCTCCCTGCTGTGGCCTGGGAAAGCAGTAGAAGATGGCCTAGGTACTTTGGATCGGCGCACCTCCAGCTGTTGCAGCCAACTGGGGAGTGAAGCATCGGATGGAAGACCTCTCTCTCTCTCTCTCTCTGTGTGTAACTCTTTCAAATAAAATAAATAAATCTTTAAAAAAAAAAAAAAAGATATCACAGTGCATTACAAATATGTCTAGTCTACAGCCATACCACCCTGAACGCACCCGATCTCGTCTGATCTCGGAAGCTGGTTAGTACTTGGATGGGAGACAAATATGTCTAAAAAAATGTTACTCTGGGAATTGGACTCAGCACATTTAAAAGTAAATAAATCAATAAAAGATTTATTTGAAAGGCAGAATTACAGAGAGAGAGGGAGAGACAGAGAGAATCTTCCACCTGCTAGTTCACTCCCCAGATGGCCACAATGGTCGGAGCTGTGCTGATCCGAAGCCAGGAGCCAGGAGCTTCCTCTGGGTCTCCCATGTGGGTGCAGGGGCCCAAGGACTTGGGCCATCTTCTACTGCTTTCCCAGGCCACAGCAGAGAGCTGGATTGGAAGTGGAGCAGCCGGGTCTTGAGCCAGCGCCCATATGGGATGCCGGCGCTTCAGGCCAGGGCGTTAACCCACTGCACCACAGCGCCAGCCCCTCAGATAAGTCTTTTATAAAGAAGGCATTGCTGGGGCCAGCACTGTGGTGTAGTGGTAAAGCCACTGTCTGCAGTGCTGGCATCCCATGTGGGCACTGGTTTGAGACCTGGCTGCTCCACTTCCCATCCAGCTCTCTGCTGTGGCCTGGGAAGGCAGTAGAAGATGGCCTAGGTACTTTGGCTCCTCTGCCCGTGTGGGAGACCTGGAGGAAGCTCCCGGCTTTGGATTGGCCCAGCTCTGGCTGTTGTGGCCATCTGGGGAGTGAACCGGCGGATGGAAGATACTTCCACCCCCTTTCTAACTCTGCCTTTCAAATGAGTAAATAAATCTTAAATTTTTTTTTTAAAAAAGCACTGCTGTCTATACTGGACCCTGCAGTGTGTAGCTCCTCCAAGGATGATATATTCCCGAGGAAATGCTTGTTATGCCTTAGATGTTCTTGGCTGGGATTTTGTACTTCCCGGGAAGTAGTCAACACAGAATCAGGGCCTTGTGTTTTGAAAGAGTGGCTTTAAAATGTTTTATCCTTGTCGCCTTATTGGTGGGTGGTGGTCAAGGCAGGTGTCCTGGAGGGAGTCAGGTGAGGCCTGCTCCCCAGGGCTGCGTGCAGTGTGCTGGCCACAGCCTCCGCGTTGGAGGCAGCCCCGATCGCTGCACGTCCGGCCGGTTGTCCAGGGAGCCCCGGGACGGTCAGCTCCAGGCACGCTCTGGGCCTCTCTGCTACATGCCTTCTGACTTCTAAAGTCGGGCCGTGTGACTGTTCATGTTGGACACCCATGCAGAGAAGAGGGGAATGTCTTCTGATTAGTTTGTTGGTGTGATGGTAGTGCTAATTCCAGTAGAAAACTGGATCTGTTGTGAGAAACACTGCTTTTAATCTGAGCTTTAGGATCAGTTTTCTGTTCACCTGTGTCAAATCATTGAACTGTTTGCTTCAGGTTTTTTTTTTTTTTTTTTTTTTTTTTAAGATTTAATTATTTGAGAGGCAGAGTTACACAGAGAGAGAGAGGGAGCAAAGAGAGAGAGAGAGAGGTCTTCCATCTGCTGGTTCACTCCTGAAATAGCCACAGTGGCTGGGGCTGGGCCAGGCTGAAGCCAGGAGTGCATCCAGGTCTCCCATGTGAGTGGCAGGGGCCCAAGTGCTTGGGCCACCGTTAGCTGCTTTCCCAGGCCGTTAGGATTGGAAGTGGAGCAGCCGGAACTCAGACCAGTGCTCATAAGGGATGCCAGTGCCGCAGGTGGCAGCTTAACCTGCTGTGCCACGCCCCAGCCCCCAGGTCTTCCTTTGTGACATGAATGTGATGTGACATGAAGTGTTTTGTGACATCAGCTGTGACTTTCAAGATCATTTTTGTTGGTTGAGGATTAAGTTATCCTTGTGTGACGTCAGAGTGGGTGCGATTGTTGAAGCCCTGGTGCTGTCGCGGGAGTGGGTGTGCGGCCGCACTCTCAGTGGCTTCTCTCTCCACAGACGAGCTGCACCGTTGTGTTCATCTCCCCGCTGATCGTGAGGGAAGTAGCCTCTCTCGTGCAGAGGAGACAAGCGCACATGTTGAGTGAGTGACTGGGGCCACCAGGGCCAAGGAGCCGCGGAGACACTGAGGACCGAGGGGCTGTCTGGGCGCGGCGCAGTGGCCGCGGACCCTGCCTTCGCCAGCACTGCCAGCCCATGGAATCGGAGCCTCCTGCAGGCGGGCTGCTGGGCCACAGGAGGCCTTGGTGACGATCCTCGATGTTGTTTCGTGAGGGCACTCAGTGGCCTGTGAACCTGCCAGTGTCTTGCCAGGATTATCCCTGGAACCTCAGCTGCAGGCCGCGGACTTGGGCCCGAGTTCTCCAGCCCCGAGCCTCGAGGGAGCAGGAGGCAGAGCCGTGCGTGGCTCGTCCTGATGGGGAGAAAGGATCTTGCGTGCGCAGAGTGGCCACTCCTGATGAAGCGCTCAAGCCGCGGCCCGCGGTGAGCCTGCCGTGGACCAGAGCCCCCTTGTCGGCTGTGATGGGGACGCTCGCACTGCCTGGGTAACAGCCCCCAGGTGTCAGCTCTCGGCGCAGAACTGGCTCCACACGGCCCTCGGCTCCTCCTCTTCTGCCTCCGTTCAGCACGAGCTCTGGTTCCTGAAGCGAGGACCACGGGCGGCAGTTCCTGTGCCCGTGCGTCCCGGGGCGGGCTCCCCGCACGGCGCTCAGCCCCGCGGACCCTGCAGGCGCCAGGCCCTCAGGGAAGCTCGTGAGCTCCGTCCTGTTACAGAGCGCTGAGCCGGGTCACAGCCTGGGTCCTGAAGGAACCTCAGAGAAGCAGCAGCGAGAAGAGCCCAAGGTGTTCGCCTGGGGGCGCCGGCTGTGGCGCTGTGCGCGGGCCGTCTGCGCCCGGGCAGCTGCAGAGGCCGGGTCTTCGAGGCTGGGGGTCCTGGATGTGTGTTTTCAATTATGAAAGTGAACCAGAAGGAAAACGTGCAATTTCAAGGGCTGTCTCAGTCTGCGTTGGTCCGGGAGTGTTGTTCAGCCTCTCTATACTCTGACAGGTGGCCTGCGACGGCCTGGATGCTATTGAATCATGCAGACTCCAGTCACTATTGATTATTTACTGACGAAAGGGAAGATACGAAACACAGAGGGAAATAAACCGACTTTTATAACAGGTCTGTCTGTTGGGTTCTTTAAGTCCGTGCCTTGGGTCTCCTGACGCTGGCGTGGGGCCCACCGCCTACCAGGCTGGGTAGCTCCCCACCCTTGCTACCGGGAGCTGCGTTTCTGTCGTGGTGTGTGCATCGAGCCTTTTCCTTGGAGAAGGACACACTCGGTTTGGATGAATTGTCCGGACGTAGTTTAAGAACACTGGGTGAACTCTGTGTTTTATTGAACCTCTTGCTGACGTTTGGCTCGGAGAGTTTCCTGTGCCCACACCATCAGTCACGTCCAGGGCCACATCTTTGGGTCTTGACGCCCACCAGTGGCTGTTTTTGTTTGTTTAAGGATTTATTTATTTTTATTTGAAAGGTAGAATAACAGGAGAGAGGTCTTCCATCTGCTGGTTCACTCCCCAAGTGCCTGCAACACCTGGGACTGGGCCAGGCTGAAGCCAGGATGGAGTTCCATCTGCTCCCTCTCAGGCTCATCAACAGGGAGCCGGATCAGAAGCAGGGCAACCGGGACTTGAACCAGTGCTCCGATGGCACGCCAGTGTTGTAAGCTGGCTTAACCCGCCACGCCGCAACACCCACTGCCGCTTAACCTTGGGTGAACGAGAGACCCCCTGAGCTCTCCAGGGGCTGAGGGCCCCCAAGCTGTATCTGAAGGGAAATTAGAAATACTATAAATGTGCAGCATTGCACAAATGTTATAGTCCCCTGAGGATAGATTTCCTTATTCTAGTTCTGCAGTCTACAAAAATTAAACACCTGAGAGTTAACTTCTTTTTTTTTTCTCTTGTAGAAAAGAGCAGAGTAAAGGTTAATTTGAAAAGTATCTTCTGTTAATTTAAAAGAAACTTTAAAAAATTATTTATTTGAAGGCCGGCGCCGTGGCTCACTAGGCTGATCTCAGCTACTCCCTGTGTCTCTGTCAGTGTCTCTCCCTCTCGCTCAGTCACTCTGCCTTTGGAATAATTAAACCTTTAAAAAAATGCAGCCCCATTCGCTGCTCTGTGCTCTGTGTTTGTCCCACTGCAGTGTCTGTGGCGTCAGCAGGTGGTTCCGGTTGCACTCAGCAGGTGCGTCGCCCAGGCTCACGTAGCCTAGTGAGTGACAGAACCAGGCCAGCATCAGCACCCAGGTCTTTTGGCTGGACTCCAGTGTTTCTCCTGTGATGCCAGTGGCCGCCTCCTTTCTGACTCTTATCCCAGGTTCACGTCCAAGGCACACGAAGCTCAAGAGCCAAGGCCTGGAGGCTAAGCAGAAGCGTCGGGCACGGTGAGTGTGTGTGACACCTCCCTGTGGCCCCTGCACCTGCTGCTGTGCCCGGCCCTGCAGGGCTGGCTGGGCCACACTGGCGGCGGCCTGGCCCAGGATCCACCTGTCTGCACCCCAGTTCTGCTCCCTGTGTGCTGCTTTAAGGAGCAGCTCTGAGGAGACCCCCAGCACCCCGTAAGCTTTTGCGTTGTCGTTTGGTGTGACGGTTCGCTCTGCCACGTTCGCCAGGCCTGGCTCTCTGCCGGGGCCCCTGCTCGGTGACCCTGCTTCTGGTCAGCGTCTCGTTCACTTGGCGTGAGCGTCTCGCTTCTAAAACGCCGGCAGCTCCTCCTCTCGCCTGTCCCTCTGTTAGACAAAAAGCAGAATTGTTTGAAGCTGTTTTCAACCCTGTTAATCCCCGTGACTTAGAGACAAGCAGGTAAGGGCCCCCGGCTGGCAGGGATGTGTGGACTTCGTGGGCTACTTGTGTCTGGGTGAGGACTGCAAGGGCCTTCGCCTGTGTCGCGGCGGCTTCGGGGCGGGGCGGGGTCCGTGCGCATGTGTGCATTTGTTGAGCGCACCCTAGACCTTGAGCGCCTGACAGCGTCGATGTTGAGCTCTGCTGGAGAATGCCCACAGCATGGGCAGTGTTTCGCAGAGCAGAGCGAGCGGCCACTGGCCGGCCAGGAGGCCTGGGCTGGGAGCGCCTGCCCCATGGCCGCTGTGGCGTGACGCGGGTGTGATGGCCGTGGCTGCTGCCGGCTGGGTCCGCACAGGAATGGGTCTGTGGGCAGCCCATGGAGAGCACGCAGTGCTGCCGAGCCCTGGGCCTGTGGTTCATTGGCTTTGGAGGAGCAAGCCTGTGCCTGACTGCACAAGCATCCCTGTGAAGTTGGAACAAGATCCCACGTGTGCCCCTCCTGCCTCCCCAGCCCCAGCCCCAGCCCCAGCCCCTGCAGGTCCTGGGAACAGCCTGGTGATAGAGGGGCCCTCGGGGGGCAGAGGCCTGCAGGGTGGCCCTTAGGAGTGACCTGTGGACGTCTGGTTGCTGGCGTAGGCTGGGCGCCAGCTTGGTGCCACAGGATGGCAGTGGCCCTGTATCAGTGCGAGGTTGAAGGAGGGGCTCGCCCCGGACAGCGCCCGTGGGCACCCGGGCTGTGCCTGCCTCCTGCCTCAGCAGGGGGAGACAAAGCTCCAGAGACCAGCGCCTGTGTCCTTATGACGGAAGCTGGCTCCTTGTTCTCTCTCCTCCCCCCGAGTCTCTGGTTCCCACCCCCCGCCACACCTGTTGTCCTAAGAGGCTGAGATTATCTGGGGTTCTGCACCTGCGTGGTTGTCAGTCTCGGAATCTCCTCCTCGGCCTTGGCTCCCAGCAAACCAGACCTGGCTGCCCCCCCACCCCCCAGGGGAGCCACCCTCGCTCCCCTGCCGTCTCCACGCCTGCAGGCTTCTACGGGGGAAGGAGAGACCCTGGCATTCCCCACCCCCCAAGTAGTGAACAAGCCCCCCAGATGGTTGGGGTGGGGAAGGAGAGACCCTGGATCCCACCCCCCCGAGTAGTGAACAAGCCCCCCAGATGGTTGGGGTGGGGAAGGAGAGACCCTGGCATATCACCCCCCCTGAGTAGTGAGCAAGCCCCCTAGATGGTTGGGGTGGGGAAGGAGAGACCCTGGCATATCACCCCTCCCCCCCGAGTAGTGAGCAAGCCCCCCAGACGGTTGGGGTGGGGAAGGAGAGACCCTGGCATCCCATCCCCCCCCCCTGAGTAGTGAGCAAGCCCCCCAGATGGTTGGGGTGGGGAAGGAGAGACCCTGGCATATCACCCCCCCCCCAAGTAGTGAGCAAGCCCCCCAGATGGTTGGGGTGGGGAAGGAGAGACCCTGGCATCCCCTCCCTTCCCCGAGTATTGAGCAAGCCTCCCAGATGGTTGGGGTGGGGAAGGAGAGACCCTGGCTTATCACCCCCCCCCCCGAGTAGTGAGCAAGCCCCCCAGACGGTTGGGGTGGGGAAGGAGAGACCCTGGCATATCACCCCCCCCAAGTAGTGAGCAAGCCCCCCAGACAGTTGGGGTGGGGAAGGAGAGACCCGGCATCCCACCCCCCCGAGTCGTGAGCAAGCCTCCCAGATGGTTGGGGTGGGGAAGGAGAGACCCTGGCATCCCCTCCCTTCCCCAAGTAGTGAGCAAGCCCCCTAGATGGTTGGGGTGGGGAAGGAGAGACCCTGGCATCCCACCCCGCCCTGAGTAGTGAGCAAGCCCCCCAGATGGTTGCGGTGGGGAAGGAGAGACCCTGGATCCCACCCCTCCCCCCCAAGTAGTGAGCAAGCCCCCCAGACGGTTGGGGTGGGGAAGGAGAGACCCGGCATCCCACCCCCCCGAGTAGTGAGCAAGCCTCCCAGATGGTTGGGGTGGGGAAGGAGAGACCCTGGCATCCCCTCCCTTCCCCAAGTAGTGAGCAAGCCCCACAGACGGTTGGGCCCCCATGCAAACCTTGCTTTTATTTTCACCAAGGATTCCTTGCAAAGCGCAGCATCCAGCATTGAGTGATGCAGGTTAGGGCCGAAAGGGAGTCTGCTCCCGCCGTGTGTGAATCCCTGCCTGAGCTGTACTTGGGAATTGTCCTCCCAGCGGCACAGCAGGACGGAGGCCTTGGAGGCCAGTCCGTTGTCGGCAGGCTCTAATTGTTAGAAAGTTCGTCATCCTGTTGAGTGACAATCTCATCATTTTTCCATTGCCCCGGTTCCGCCTACTGAAGCAACATAGTTTGAGCATTTTCTCTTGATGTTTGAGACAACGTCACTGCCTTGCCCAGTGGAGTAGCAGGGAGCTGGATCAGAAGTGGAGCGGCTGGGACCCCAGTGGGTGCCTGTGTGGCATGCCAGCGTTGCCAGTGATGGCTTAGCCCGCTGTGTCACGGTGCTGGTCCCCTCTGATTTCTAAGCCATCTTCCTCTACTTGAGTTACAACAGCATCGCTGTCAGTGATCTCCAGCTTTGCCCTGCTCGGTCTGTCCCATTTGAAGTCACCATTGATTTGAAAGGCAGAGTTACAGAGAGAGAGGGAGAGACAGAGGTCTTCCATCCGCTGGTTCACTCCCCCAGTGGCCGCAATGTCTTCTGGCTGGGCCAAGCTGAAGCCAGAAACCAGGAGCTTCTTTCGAGTCTCTCATGTGGGTACAAAGGCCCAAGGACTTGGGGCATCCTCCGCTGCTTTCCCAGGCAGATTAGCAGGGAGCTGGATTGGAAGTGGAGCAGCTAGGACTTGAACTGGCGCCCATAGGGGATGCTGGCTACGCCACAGCTCCGGCCCCCCATGTTGAACTCTTAGGGCAATCTGGTTCAACTACCCTTTTGGGGAGGCATTCCCCTCTGCAGACACGGGAAAGGACTCCGTGTTTTCTGAGTTGACTGAGAGACCTTGAGTCTGCATCTGTGGCTGGAAGGTTTCCAAGACGGAGATCTGGGATTAACGGCTGCACCTCGCCCCACGGTGCATCAGTGCGGCGGCGTTGAACCCGTCTTCCTTTCCTCTCTTCTATAACTTGACTGAGGTAGAGGTCGCGTCTGCTGTACAAGTCGCTCACTGAACACGTGGAGGTTTCTGGGGCACTCCCCGAGCTGTGCGAGCATAGCCACAGTCAGTGTCTGAACATCTTCCCCGGAACGCCCGTTGGTAGTCACTTCTCACCG
The DNA here is from genome assembly GCF_033115175.1 of Lepus europaeus. Taxonomy (NCBI): domain Eukaryota; kingdom Metazoa; phylum Chordata; class Mammalia; order Lagomorpha; family Leporidae; genus Lepus; species Lepus europaeus. The sequence goes on along the minus strand of NC_084827.1, from coordinate 2,050,153 downwards.
CCTCCCGGCTCCGACCCGGCCAACCCCTGCCCTGCCTTCTGCACTGTGGCGTTCCCTGTTCTGGACAGTGTGCGTGGACGGAGTCGTGCGGTGTGTGGCCTTGGGGGCTGTGTCTTCCCTCAGGGCAGTGTTGTCGCGGCTCATCCACGTGGAGGGTTCACCAGTGCACGAACCCACTGCACAACCTTTGCTCTACGCACTCGTCAGTGGGAGTCATTTGCCTCATTTGTCTTTATTTTATAAAATTCATGGACTCTGAAAGCCACCCTTGGCAGTAGACAGCTCACTGGTTTCTTAGTTTATCCACAGTTATAGAACCATTAGCACTGTCTAATTCTGGGACATTTTGAGACTGGCAGATGCTACCTGTTCCCCCTCTCCCCACCCAAGTCCTGACGGACACCCTGTCTCTCAGGGTTTGCCTATTCCGGACATGCTGTGTACATGGAATACACATACGTGGTCATGGGATACACATACGCGGTCTTCCGTGGCTGGCCTTGTCCCTTTACATGATGTTTCAAGGCTAAGTGTGGGGATTCGTTTCTGTCCATTCGGGATCCATTCGTCACAGGGCCAACTGTATTAACTACATTCCTTATTTTCTGTATTATTTTCTTTTTAAATTTATTTTCATTTTATTTAAAAGGCAGAGAGAGAGAGAGAGGCATTTCCCGCCCGCTGGGTTGGGCCGGGCCAGGCCAAAGCCAGGAGCCCAGAACCCTTCCCGGGTCTCCCACATGGTGCCTGAGGCTCAGGTACTTGAACCACCACCTGCTGCCTCTCAGGCTGTGCACTGGCAGGAAGCTGGATGGGGAGCGGACAAGGTGAGCCGTGAGCCAGGTGGCCGGCATGGGAAGTGGCTGTCCCCAGCAGCAGCCTGACCGCTGTGCCAAAAGCCCGCTGCACTGTCTGCATTCCGGATGCTCTGTCATCTGTGTGCCTTGGTGACTGGGGAGAGGCTACGGCTCCCGAGACGAGCCACTTCTTAGAGGTAGCAGCGACCGGCCTAGGAGAACACCTTTCCTATGCCAAAAGCCAATCCAGACACCAGCCCCCAGCCAGATCCCTCACACTCACAGCCTCACCCCAGTCCCTGCTCTGCATCCCAGGCACAAGTGCTGGACACCCAGGGACGGCACCTCGGGCCCACACCTGCTGGAGCCCTAGGCTGTTTACCTGGGCTTGCCTTGGCTTTCCTGCAGGAAACACACCGAGGGCTCTGGCCCTGGCCCTGGCCCGGACCTCCTAGGATCGGTGTTTCACCGCGTGGCCCACGTGGTTAGGCAGGCCCTCTCCTCTCAGAGCTGCAGGGCATAAAATCAGTAGCATTGATCTCTCCATGTTGTCACTCAGTCATTGCCACAGATTTAACATCCTGAGGGTAAAACAGACAAAGGCTTGTGTATATTGTAACGTATAGGGGCCATAGCTGTGGTGTAGTGGGTAAAGCCGCTGCCTGCAGTGCCGGCATCCCATTTGGGCGCTGGTTCAAGTCCTGGCATCTATATGGATGCCAGTTCAAGTCCCGGCTGCTCGACTTCTGATCCAGCTCTCTGCTATGGCCTGGGAAAGCAGGAGAAGATGGCCCAAGTCCTTGGGCCCCTGCACCCGCATGGGAGACCCGGAAGAAGCTCCTGGCTCCCGGCTTCGGATCAGCACAGCTCTGGCTGTTGCAGCCATTTGGGGAGTGAACCAGCAGATGAAAGATTCTCTCTCTCTCTCTCTCTCTCTCTCTGTGCCTCTGCTTCTCTGTAACTCTGCCTTTAAATAAGTAAATAAATCTTTAATATATATATATATATATTTAATTTTATTTATTTTTGACAGGCAGAGTGGACAGTGAGAGAGAGAGAGAGAGAAAGGTCTTGCTTTGCCGTTGGTTCACCCTCCAATGGCCGCTGCAGCCGGCGCACCGCGCTGATCTGAAGGCAGGAGCCAGGTGCTTCTCCTGGTCTCCCATGGGGTGCAGGGCCCAAGGACTTGGGCCATCCTCCACTGCACTCCCGGGCCAGAGCAGAGAGCTGGCCTGGAAGAGGGGCAACTGGGACAGAATCCGGTGCCCCGACCGGGACTAGAACCTGGTGTGCTGGCGCCGCTAGGCGGAGGATTAGCCTGTTGAGCCACGGTGCCGGCCTAAAAAATATATATTGTAACATACATTAGTTTTGGTCCATTTTCATGTCCAAATAGCATTCCATCACACGGATGTACCACGTTTTGTTTATTCACTCATCAGTTGATGGACATTTTGACTATTCCCACTTTTGACTATTTTGAATAATGCGTCTATGAGTGTCCCTGTGCACATTTTTCTGCAAACTTCTGTTTTAAATTCTTGTGGTTTTACGCCTTGCCATGGATTTCTGGGTCACAGGAAGTCGTGTTTAAGCTCTTGAAGCACTGAACTGCTTTCCAAAGTGGCTGCACCGTGTGTGGACTTGCAGGTCTGCGGGTTCCCCTGTCTTCACCGTCACTTGTACAGCCTGGCCTTTGAAGTTTTTGGTTTTCCCAGTAGATTTGAAGTGCTGTCTTCTGTGGTTTTGATCGGAGTGTCTCTCCGTGTGTTTAACTGACCATTTCTCTTCTTTGGAGCAATGTCTCCTGTATTCATTTTTAAATTTTTTTGGATTGTGTTCTTATTGTTGGCGATAAGTTCCTCATGTATTTTGGACAGAAGTCTCTCATTAGATGTTGATGTTCGAATGTTTCTTCCTGTTGCTGTGGATTCGTTCCTGAGAGGAGGAGCGTGGTGGGGGCAAGAGGCGTGGAGTCACCACACAGACCCCGGGAATCGGGTGTAAGCAGACCTGAGGCAAGCAGCCTGCAGACTCGTTTATTTCAGTTGGTACAGCAGCTTAAATAGCCAAGGCAGCCAATCCAGTCAAGGGGCGGTCTATGCCCTAACCAATCACAGCCTGTTTCCAGGAAGTTTCCAAAGCCATCCAATCACAGCCTGTTGCCAGTCAGGCTCTGTTGCCAGGCAGTTTCTGAAACCATCCAATCACGGCCTGTTGCCAGGCAGGCTCTGTTGTCATGTGGTTTCTGAAGCCATCCAATCACGGCCTGTTGCCAGGCAGGCTCTGTTGTCATGTGGTTTCTGAAGCCATCCAATCACGGCCTGTTGCCAGGCAGGCTCTGTTGTCAGTGGCCATCTTGGCATGACCTTCTAACCTTCTCATTCTACCACATCCTCCTATTTGTGACTTTTTACTTCTGTGCTGTGTTCTTTGAACTACACGAAAATTTTACTTTTGATGAAGTCTAATTTATTTTCTTTGTCATCTTTGCCTAATCCAGCGTCATGAGGACTCACTCCTGTGTTTCCCTCCAGGAATTTTGTGGTGTTAGCTCTTGGTTTTTGGTGTAAAATCCGCTTTGAGTTATGCTTGCCCATGGCATACGGGGTGGGTGGTGAGTCACGTTTTGCGTGTGACCATCCAGGAGTCCCAGCGCCGTTTACGGGAAACAGCGTCCTTCCCTAGTGGAATTGGCCGGTGCCTTTGCTGAGGGTCAGTTGACTGTGAGGGGAGGGTGTATTCCCGATCTCTCAGTTCTGGTCCTCTGATCTGTGTGTCTTTATGCCAGTTTTACAAAGACTTGGTTCATCTACTTTGGAATAAGTTTTCAGGTTTTTTTAAAAGATTTTTATTTTATTATTTGAGAGGCAGAGTTACAGACAAAGGGAGAGACAGAAAGAAAGGTCTTCCATCTACTGGTTCACTCCCCAAATGGTCACAGTGGTTAGAGCTGGACTGATTGGAGGCCAGGATCCAGGAGCTTCCTTTGGGTCTCCCATGCGGGTACAGGGGCCCAAGGACTTGGGCCAACTTCTACTGCTTTCCCAGGCCACGCTAGAGAGCTGGATCGGAAGAGGAGCAACCGGGACTCGAACTGGCGCCCATATGGGATGAAGGTGCTGCAGGTGGTGGTTTAACCCACTGCGCCACAGCACTGGCCCCTGTTTCATAGTTTTAGGTACATAAATTTGTTATTTCTTTTGTTGAATTAACTCCTAGATTTGTTTTCTCTTGTACTTTACTGTAAATAGGGTTATTTTCTTAGTTTCATTTTGGATTGTTCAACGCTGGTGTATATAAATTGAGTTTTGTATTTTAATTTTGTATCTGCAACCCTATTGAACTTGTTTATTTGTTTTAATAATTCTTTTGTGGGTTCCTTGGGATTTGTACACACAAAAGCGTTCATATGGGAACAGCTGGTTTTCCTTGTTCCTCTCCTGTCTGGGTGCCCTTCATTTCGTTGTCTTGGCTCATCTCCCTGCCTGGGATCCTGCAGCTCCGTGTTGTCTGGAAGCTGTGACAGCGGACATCCTAGCCTTCTCCTGACCCGAGGAGGGAGCATCTGGTGTTTCCCCATGAAGTGTGACGGCAGCTGTGCGCTTTTTGTGGGTAGCCTCTTGCCGTGTTGTCGTCCTGTGCTGTCCCGTTTCTCTTTCTGCTGTGTACAGGTGAAGGTGTGTGGGCCTCAGAGTCAGACTGGAGGTGCTGGTGTTGTGGCATCGTGGGTTAAGCTGCCTGCTGCGCCAGCATCCCATATGAATGCCAGCTTGAATCCTGGCTGCTCCACTTCCAATCCATCTCCCCGCTGATGCACCTGGGAAAGCAGTTAGAAGATGGTCCCAGTGCTTGGGGCCCTGCACCCATGTGCAAGACCCAGATAGAGTTCCAGGCTCCTGGCCGGTTAGGGAGTGAACCAGTGGATGGAAGAGCTCTTCCTCAGTGTCTCTCCCCCTCTCTCTGTAACTCTGCCTCTCAAATAAACAAATCTTAAAAAACAAAAGCAGGAGCCGGCACCGTGGCTCACTTGGTTAATCCTCCGCCTGTGGCCCCGGCATCCCATATGGGCGCCGGGTTCTAGTCCTGGTTGCTCCTCTTCCAGGCCAGCTCTCTGCTGTGGCCCGGGAGGGCAGGGGAGGATGGCCCAAGTGCTTGGGCCCTGCACCCGCATGGGAGACCAGGAGGAAGCACCTGGCTCCTGGCTTCGGATCCGTGCAGCACCGGCTGTAGCAGCCATTTGGGGGTGAACCAATGGAAGGAAGACCTTTCTCTCTGTCTCTCTCTCTCACTGTTAACTCTGCCTGTGAAATAAAAACAAACAAAAAAAGCAAACAGAGTAGGGTCTGAGTGGAGTAGCTCACTAATTCTACCAGAAAATGTTGCGTGTTGCACACTAGTGTGTCAAAGGAGGTCCCTGCTCCCAAACTGCTGGTGACACAGCGAGAGACACTCACACGGGCTGCGTACCATGCACTCATGCTCTCTTGGGGGTGTGGCCAGGGCAGCGAGAGGGGACAGCAGAATAACCTGGAGACGCCCACATCGGTCTTAATCCACACAGGAGATCATCTTAGAAGAGGGGGAGCGTGGGCAGAGATGCGAGGCAGCTCTCGTCGGACCACAGGTGGGTCTGTGAGGCTGTAGTGCTGGGCGCTTGCACGTGAGAGGCCTGAACAAGGCAGGGGGCAGAGGAGTGTTCCACTGCGGCCACCGCGAGCTTCGCTGACAGAGCGCGGGTGCTGTCGGGGGAGGTGAGGGATGGTTAGTGGGTGAGATCATGAAGGGGAGATGTGCAGACAGGAAGCTGTGTTTAAGCAGGGATGATGGAGGACCTGGGCGGGGAGGGAGCACCCACATAGGGCCTGTGAAATCATGTGGTCTGGCCCTGCCAAGGCAGCCACAGACGGGACTCAAAATTCAATAAATCTATAGCAGGTTGATTTTTTTTTTAATTTTTTTTATTTTTGACAGGCAGAGTGGACAGTGAGAGAGAGACAGAGAGAAAGGTCTTCCTTTTGCCGTTGGTTCACCCTCCAATGGCTGCCGCGGTAGCGCGCTGCGGCCGGCGCACCGCGCTGATCCGATGGCAGGAGCCAGGTGCTTCTCCTGGTCTCCCATGGGGTGCAGGGCCCAAGGACTTGGGCCATCCTCCACTGCACTCCCTGGCCACAGCAGAGAGCTGGACTGGAAGAGGGGCAACCGGGACAGGATCGGTGCCCCGACCGGGACTAGAACCCGGTGTGCCGGCGCCGCAAGGCGGAGGATTAGCCTAGTGAGCCGCGGCGCCGGCCAGCAGGTTGATTTTTTAAGAATTTATTGGAAAGAGTTACAGACAGGGAGAGGGAGAGACAGAAAGAGCTTCCATCCACTGGTTTGCTCCCCAAATGGCCACAACAGCCCGAGTTGGGCTGATCCAAAGCCAGGAGCCAGGAGCTTCTTCCAGGTCTCCCACATGGGTGCAGGGGCCCAAGCGCTTGGCCAGGCGCATTAGTAAGATACTAGATGGGAAATGGAGCAGCCGGGACTTGAACCAGCATCCATACGGGATGTCGGCACCGCAGGTGGTGGCTTTACCTGCCCTGCCACAGCTCCAGCCCCGCAGCCGAATGTTTAAGCTGGTGATTTTGTAAGGCCTGCACATGATGCTATAAATACCCCTCCCCCACCAGGCCTCCCCAGCTCCTCAACTTGTCCTTAAGGCGCTGCCTGTCCAACCCCGCGTGCCCACGTGCTTTCCGCTTTAATCTCTGCCCCTCCCCTTGGTGTCACCTGTGTCTTCCCTGGGGAAATCGGGCTGGCTCTCCAGGGCACAGTGTGCGAATCCTGCCTGGCCTCAGTGCTTGTTCAAGGTGACCTGTGTAGGCGTGTGCTCGCTCCTGGAACTAGCCCCTCGCCTCACGTGCCTTAGCCACGTGCAGTCAGGACTTGCCGGTCCTGCTCCCTGCGGCAGAGCGGCCAGCCCTCTGCTTTTCCAAACGCCCAGCCCCGAGTGGCCGGGACACGGCCAGCGAGAGGGAGGAGACCGGCTCTGGACCCTGGGGAGGTCGTGCAGCAGGTTCTTGTCTACATTGCTGCTGACTGAGCCCGGGGGTCTACCCAGCATCTGACCCTTCACGCGGCTCCCAGGGGCGTAGGGCATGGTCAGAAACAAGCCCATGCTGGCGCCACGGCTCAATAGGCTAATCCTCCGCCTAGCGGCGCCGGCACACCGGGTTCTAGTCCCGGTCGGGGCACCGGATTCTGTCCCGGTTGCCCCTCTTCCAGGCCAGCTCTCTGCTGTGGCCCGGGAGTGCAGTGGAGGATGGCCCAAGTGCTTGGGCCCTGCACCCCATGGGAGACCAGGAGAAGCACCTGGCTCCTGCCATCGGATCAGCGCGGTGCGCCGGCCGCAGTGGCCATTGGAGGGTGAACCAACGGCAAAGGAAGACCTTTCTCTCTGTCTCTCTCTCACTGTCCACTCTGCCTGTCAAAAAAAAAAAAAAAAAAAAAAGAAACAAGCCCGGTGCTGTTCAGGCAGCGGCGCTGTGCGCTCGCTCCGCTCTGGGCTCTGGAGTTCGCTTGGAGCAGGGCCGGGGAGCCTTTTTTCGGCCAAAGGCTGTTTGTAGTTTTCTGACCTCATTTGCAGGCCATATAAAATTATCAACTTCACAATCAGCCTGCTGTGCGCCCGTGAACTCTAACTCCTGCCTGCCATTGCCTTGGCAGGGCCAGGGCAGAGGAGTGCAGCCCGTGGGGCCTGCGGGCCCGATGTTCTCCACCCCTGCCCGAGAGTCTGGGACCTAAACTTGCACGCATCGTGGGTACTTTCAGGTGATTCATTTGGTAAATTCCACAAGCCCTGCCCTGCCGTGCCCTGCCCTGCCGTGCCCTGGAATGACTCCTCAGCCAGGCTGCTCAGTGAGGCCGAGCAGCAGGTGGCTCCCAGGCCCACTTCCCAAGAACGAGAAGGAAGATGGACAGATAGGCTTGGGATGGTTTTTGTCTGGGGCTCACAGCGCTCCAGCGGCAGCCAGACCAGAAAGCAGAGAAACTGCGGAGGGTGCCAGGGCGCCGACCAGAGCATCCGGGTCTTTGGCAGAGCTCAGAATAGCCTTTGCAGCTCGCTGTGACTCATCACTGCCAGCTGAGTGGCGGAGGACGGGCGGGGTCAGGCCTCCTGCAGCCTCCTCCCGACAGGCTCAGCCTTCCAGCCTCGGCATCGTCGGTGATGCAGGGGCAGGCTGCTCTGGGTCTGCTCCAGCCCAGGCTGCTCTGGGTCTGCTCCAGCCCCAGCCCGCAGAGTCTGCGCAAGGCCCTGCTGCTCTGCTCTGCGGGAGGAGTTCTGGTTTTAGGGACTGATGTGAGGGGCCTGTGCTGGGCGGGGCTCCGGCATGGACCTCTGCAGGTGCCGCAGTGGCATAGTCTGCCACCCCCCCCCCCCATGTATTTGTTTTTCATTTGAGTGGCAGCATTAGACAGAGAGATCTTCTAGCTGCTGGGTCACTCCCCAGCTGGCCGTATTGAGGCCAGTCCATAGAGCCTGGAGCTTCTTCCGGGTCTCCCACAGGGGCGAGGGACCCAAGCACCTGGGCCATCCTCTGCTGCTCTCCCAGGCACATTGGCAGGGAGCTGGGTCAGAAGTGGAGCAGCCGGGACTTGAGCTGGCACCCATGTGGGAGGCCGGTGCTGCAGGTGGTGGCTTTACCCGCCACGCCACAGCGCCGGCCTCAGTGTGCCTGCCTTGAATCCACGTCCGTGTTTGCCCCACCGTCTTTCTTCACTCTCCTTCCCTGGCTCAGCAAGGGTTGCGTTTGGGCTGTGCTGCTCCGGTGCTTTCTCAGGCAGGTGTGCTCACACCCCTGGGCGTCTTCGTTCTCGCTGGCCATCACTGCAGAGGGCAGAGGGCAGAGGGCATCCCACTGCTCTCTGCGCCGATCCTCCGTGTGGATGCAGACCCAGGGTCACCACGTTGGCCCTCCTGTAACCTGCAACGCGATCACTACTTCAGAGCTCATCCTGGTACTGTGCTGTGCTTCAGAACGCATCACTTGTCATCTGGTCAACCCGAGATGCCCACAGGTCTCAGGTCTGTCAGCCCTCGCCCACATCCCCCTCGCTCTGATCAGCGCACGCGCTTGCTGTGTGTCCCACTTTTTTTTTTTTTTTAAGATTTATTTATTTATTTGAAACGGTTACACAGAGAAGGAGAGGCAGAGAGAGAGAGAGAGAGAGAGAGAGAGAGAGAGAGAGGTCTTTCATCCTCTGGTTCACTCCTCAAATGGCCACAACAGCCAGGACTGTGCCAGGCTGAAGCCAGGAGCTTCGTCCAGGTCTCCTACATGGACTCAGGGGCCCAAGCACTTGGGCCGTCTTCTGCTGCTTTCCCAGGCCATAGTAGGGAGCTGGATTGGAAGTGGAGTGGCTGGAACTTGAACTGGCACCCATGTGGTTTGCCGGCTCGGCAGGCAGAGGCTTAGCCCACCGCGACACAACACTGGCTCCACCCCCACTTCACTTCTGTAGCAAGTCGTTCTACCTCTTCCTCCTGCATCACAAAACTGATGTTCTTGGATCCACGGGATCACTCCTCCTCCCTCACAGAGGGAGCTTGTTCCTTCCTGCTCGGCTCGTGTCTCTCTGTCACTCACCCCATCGCCCCAGGATCCTCCGTGGGGACCCAGGTTTGGGACACGTCTCGAGTGAGATGGCTGCATCTGGGGGACTGAGCAGGGGGGAGGAGTGAGGAGCTACCTGAAAGTGAGGACTTAGTACTTTGGGGGATGTTTCGCTTCGCTCGGGCTTCGTAGTGCCGCAGGTTGGGGGGCTTTACCCAGCAGAAACCTATTCTCATCCAGCTCTGGAGGCCACACGTCTGAACCCCAGGTTTCTGCAGGCCTGGGGAAGTCTCAAGGGAGGGGTCCTGCCTGCCCCCCCAGCCCCTGCAGCCCCTGGCTTGCAGCTCCCCACTCCCACCCTGCCTCCGCTGTCACAGGGTATCCTCCACGTGAGCCTTCGCCCTGTGAGTCCTGGGTGCGGGTCTGGCTCCGCTGTGTCCTGTGGGGTTCAGAGCCGCTCTAACCGAGCGTGGCCTCCTTTTCACCTGGTCTCATCTGCCAAGAAGAGCAGTTCCAGGTAGTGGGGGTTAGGACTCAGCATACCTTTTTGGGGACCACAGTTCAACCCCCAAAAGGAGGAAATGAGCAGACAAACAAGACGGGTGCTCAGCAGTGTAGACCTGCGCAGCCGGGCCCTCAGCTCTGGCAGGCACGATGTGTATGATGACCGCGCTCGGGCCGTGGTGCGGCATCCGCGAGCCAGCTTTTCCACACAGACACCGGCCTGTCCTGCAACCGTGTCCTACTCAGCAGGCTTGATTGATGAATGACACATCTAGACTTTTCCAGGAGGTTCTTGGGGTACCAATAACAAGAATTCACTTAGGGCATGTTTCAGGAAAGCGAAGTTTCTCCCCTTTCATGCCGACGTCACGTTGCTTTTAGAGTTTATCTTTTGAAGTTATTTTAGACGCCACAGTTAAACTGACCCAGAAACAATTCCTTCTTTGAAACTTCCTCCGAAATGTTATTCCTGCTGACTCTAACAAGAGTAGCATGCACTGTGCTGGGTTTTGGCTCCTTAACCGTACTCTGGTCTTTGACCAAAAGCGATAAAGTATGGCTTCTGTATTGAGTGGCATCAAATATATAGACTGATACTCTGGTAGGCAGATGTCTGATCCGTGCCATGTGTTTCCCTGGAGGGAGGACCCCGGCTGTGGGGCCATGGGCTGTGGGTCACTTCCCGCAGGCCAGTGGAGGGGGCAGAAGGCGGAGAGGGGGTGGGGCTTGGGCTTGGCAGTTGCCTCTCTTCTGCAGCTCTCTTCAACTCACATCTCAGCCCCCAGTCAGTGAGGGTCATTTTGAAGCCACTTGATTCTAACTCCTTGCTCTTGAGAGAAGGGGAAAGACAGGGGCAGGAAGGAACTGGGGTTTTGCACAGGGTAGGGAGAAAGTCGGCTTGACCCAGGGGAGGGAGTGGAGGGCGGCCAGAGAGAACTTCGGGCGCTGTCCACAATGTATAGAAAGTCTGCTACCAAGGGCTCCAGGAGGGAGCATCTTTAAAGCGTGGGTGCAGGAACAGCAGGAAGACAGGAGTCAGTCGCTGGTCCACTCCCCACAGGCAACATGGAACGCAGTAGAGTTAACTGTGCTCCCAGGAGAGACTGGGAGCGAGGTCCTAGGAGCTTTGTATAACCGGGGATTCTTCCCCCAACACCCAGCCAGAAACGCCCCACCCACAGCAGAGCCAGACCGAGTTTTGTGAAGCTGCCCGTTGAAAAAGCTTCCCCGAGGTAAGTTCAGGATGGCCTTTGTTAGCTCAGATCAGGTGTGGCGCCCCTGGCAAATCCGAGTTGTTCTTCTAGCTCTTGTGCCGGCTGAACTCTCAGTGGAGCTGGGACAAGGCGGCCCCTTCCCAGGTCAGCACTCTGCTCACTGCCGGAAAACCGCCCTGCGCTCCCACGCCTCGGGAATCCCGCCGTCTCCCAGCAGGCTCCAGCCTTGCTGTTTCTTTCTGTTTCCTATTGCAATTTATGGTTTCTCTGTTCCTTTTCTTTGCTTATTAATTGTTTGGATTTATTTTATTTCTTTGAAAGGCAGAGTTACACACAGGGAGGGAGGGAGAGACAGAGAGAGAGACAGAGAGAGAGAGAGAGATCTTCTATACACTCGTTCATTCCCTAAATGGCTGCAATGACCAGAGCTAGATCATGTTCAAGCCCGGAACCAGGAGCTTCATCCAGGTCTCCCCTGTGGATGGCAGGGCCCCAAACCCTGCAGCCGTCTTTGCCGCTTTCTTCCATGCATTAGGAGGGAGCTGGATCAGAAGTGGAGCAGGCAGGACTTGAACTGGTGCATATATGGGATGCTGGCATCGCAGGTGGCAGCTTAACCTGCTATACCACAATGCTGGCCACTTCCATGTTTCTTTTAAGAAGTAGCATACTGGGGGCTGGTGCTGTGGCATAGTGGGTAAAGCCACCATCTGCAGTGCCAGCATCCCATATGGGTGCCAGTTCAAGTCCCGGCTGCTCCACTTCTGATCCAGTTCTCTGCTATGGCCTGGGAAGGCAGTGGAAGATGGCCCAAGTGCTTGGGCCCCTGTACCCATGTGGGAGACCCTGAAGAAGCTCCTGACTCCTGGCTTCTGGCTTCAAATTAGCTCAGCTTTGGCCATTGCAGCCATCTGGGGAGTGAACCAACAGATGGAAGAGCTCTCTCTCTGCCTCTGCTTCTCTGTAACTCTGCCTTTCAAATAAGTAAATAAATCTTCAAAGAGGAGCACATTGGAGGCGCGTGTGCGGCACAGCAGTTAAGATGCTGCTGGGGTGCCTCCATCTCCTATCTGAGTTCCCGGGTTTGAGTCCCCTGGCGCTTCCGATACAGTCAGGATGGTGTACACCCTGGGGGAGCAGGTGATGACTCAAGTGGTTGGCTCCCTGCCACCCGTGAGGGGGACCCAGATGGAGTTACAGTGGCCTAGCCCTGACTGTCACAGACATTTGTGGAGTAAACCAGCAGATGGGCGTTCTCTTTCTGCGTCTCTCTTTTTCTCTTTGCCTTTCACATAAGTAGATAGATAACATTTTAAAAAGTAGCGCCTCATGGTGGGTTGTGGTAGAGCGGTGGAGTAGAACACGGGCACCCCATATGGCAATGCCTGGGCTTGAGTTCTGGCTCCATCCCCAACTCCACCTTCTTGCCCGTGTGTATCCTGGGAGGCAGCAAACGATGGCGCAGTTACCCACATGGAGGGCTGGCTGGAGTTCCCAGCTCCAGGCTCCGGCCTGGCCCAGCCCTGCCTGTTGCAGGCATTTGGGAGAGTGAACCAGCAGATGGAGGAGCTCGCCCTCTGTCTCTGCCTTCCTTTCAAATACGATTAAAATAAGTAAATAAGATATTTGAAAGGCAGTGTCTCAACTTGCCCAAGCTGTAAAATCTTCAGCTTTTGCATGTCCTGTCTGTCCAGGGATAAAGGGGAGGATGTTTGGGCGAACTGGACAGGCTCGGGGGAGACCCACTGCTAAGTGAGGGGACGTCGCGTTGACCGCCCAGAGATCGAGGCCCAGGCCCCTTCCGGCCGAAAGGAGGGCTCTTGCTCCTGCAGGTCCGTACGCTGTGCTCGGAGTAAGGCTTTCGCAGAAGCTGCGTGAGGGCTTTGGGAACCCCAGCCGGCTCCCCTACCCTGCCTGGAGTATCGAGTAAGCTTTGGCCTGTTACTCTGCAGTCTGTCCCAAGGTCATTGTAGTGCCCTTGAGAAGTAGGGTCTCGGTGAGTGACGTTCAAGGGGCTGGCGTGCAGTCCATCGCTGCCTAGGCCTTCCAGAGCAGCAGCTCTCGTCCCTCCCCCGTGACCTACACTGCATCGTAGAAATGGGAGAAGACAGGACAGGCCCACACGCTGTGTGTCAGCTCTCAGGGGACTTCCTGTGCCACTTGAGCCATTGTTCTCCTGGAGCCGGTGTCCCCAGATGGGGTGCAACCACCAGGGAGCATCTGGAGGGGTTGGGGGCAATACCCAACAAAATGTCAAGAGCCATGGATCTATTTCAGTGTGTATTAGAAAAAGTATAACAAGCACACAAAACCACACCGTGAATCTTTTTTTGTTGTTGTTGTTGTTGACAGGCAGAGTGGACAGTGAGAGAGAGACAGAGAGAAAGGTCTTCCTTTTTGCCGTTGGTTCATCCTCCAATGGCCGCTGCGGCCGGCGCATTGTGCTGATCCGAAGCCAGGAGCTGGGTGCTTCTCCTGGTCTCCCATGCAGGTGCAGGGTCCAAGCACTTGGGCCATCCTCCACTGCCTTCCCGGGTGATAGCAGAGAGCTGGCCTGGAAGAGGGGCAACCGGGATAGAATCTGGCGCCCCAACCGGGACTAGAACCTGGTGTGCCAGCGCCACAAGGCGGAGGATTAGCTTGTTAAGCCACGGCGCCGGCCAGCCGTGAATCTTTTAGTCAGCGGTTGGATCGTGAGGGGCGGGGTCGTGGCTCAGTGGATCAAGCACCTGCTTGGGGTTTCTGTGCCCCGTCTTGATGCTCCCAACCCAGCTTCCTGCTAACGCGCGCCCTGAGAAGGTAGCTCAAGCCCCTGGGGCCCTGCCACCCTCGGAGGAGACCTGCGTGGAGTTTTAGCCTCCTGGCTTCGGCCCGGCCCAGCCCTGGCTGTTGCAGGCATGTGGGGGAGTCGGGAGAAAAATCTCTGTTTCTGTCTTCCTGTCACTCTGCCTTTCAAATAAATAAATAAATAAGTAGGTGGCCATTTTTAGAAAGTACGGTCACGTGTGCCTTAATGACAGGAGCGTGTTCTAAGCACCGTGGGGCTAGGACGTCTCCTTGTGTGCACAGCCTAGGTGGACCCGGTGAACCCACATGGTCTGGCCGGCACACGCCCAGCCTGCTGGCATGGCCAGTGCTCCGGGGCAGCCTGTCACTGTGCTGGAGACCGTGCGGCTGTGACTCTGCCATAGCAATTTTTCAGCTCCATTATAACATCCTGGGACCACCATCGTGTTCACGGCCATCTCTGATGAAATATCGGTGTTGTCGTGCAGCTCATTTCAACAAAGTTGAAAAGCAAGTCCCATTTTAGAGCCATTTTAGGCCTGGGTAGCAGGCAGCACGTGGTAACGTAGACAGCGTGGGATGTGGGAAGTCCCGCCCCCTGGAGACCTGACAGCCCCCCTGCACATACACGCGCACACACACATGCACCCCCGTCTCCTGGGCTTGTTCCTCTCCCACCCCTCCCTCTTAGCGTCCCCGGTGACCCCCCAGGGTTTGGGGAATGAGGGGGATGGACGCCTTCCTGGCCGTGAATCCTTTGCTAGGTCATAGGTGTGCCCGGCTCCGGCTGCCAGCGAGGCTTTGGGTGGCTTCTTAGGGGTGTGCTTCGAATACGGATGTGCCTGCCGTTGGGGATCCCCGGGAAGGTGGGTCAGGTGCAGATCCTGACCCCGTCTGGAGTGCAGCTTCCCCGTGATGTGACTGCTGCGGACCCCTGGGCCACACTCGGGCCCACCGGGTTGGTCACGGAGCCTAGAAGTGTGCTTCTGGGAAGAGGGCGCGTTCAGACACCCCACTGCCCCTGCAGCGAAGCCACCGGGACAGTCCAGCAGGCCTCGCTCTCCGTAAGGAGCACAGACACCACTCCGCGCCGGCTGAAGTCTGGTCATGAACACTGTGGCCCTGGTCACGGCCAGGGTGCTGCCCGGGGAACAGCCCCGTGGAGAGAGGTTACTGTAACCTGAACAGTGGCACCGAGAGAAGTTACTGTAACCTGAACACTGCACACACAGAAGTTACTGTAAGCTGATATCCCTGCTCCGACCTGAGAAAGGTAGGCGGGTCCGCCCCACTACGCTAGGCCAGCGCCCACGTCTGATTTGGCAAGCTTGCTGCGTGGGGCCGCTCGGCTGCTCAGAGCTGTTTCTCTGGCTGGATTGTTGGCCTGTTCAGCATGCATCAAAACATACCTGTCTATTTGGTTATGAGAACCAGACCGACAAACAGTGCCCAGGGTCACAATAGCTACATTCAGGAAGCCACCAGGGGCCGGTGCCATGGCGCGGTAGGTTAATCCTCCACCTGCAGTGCTGGCATTCTGTGTGGGCGCTGGTTCTAGTCCCGGCTGCTCCTCTTCCAGTCCAGCTCTCTGCTATGGCCTGGGAAAGCAGTAGAAGATGGCCCAAGTCCTCGGGCCACTGCACCCACGTGGGAGACCCGGAGGATGCGCCTGGCTCCTGGCTTCGGATCAGCACAGCTCCAGCCATTGCGGCCATCTGGGGAGTGAACCAATGGAGGGAGGACCTCTCTCTCTGTCTCTCCCTCTCACTGTCTGTAATTCTAACTCTCAAATAAAATAAATAAATCTTTAAAAAAAAAAAAAAAAGGAAGCCACTAGTCAAATATAATGAACCCAGGGTGAGACCACATTAAGACCAAGCGACTCGATCCAGCATCAGCCTATGTTTTTAAAGATCTGTTTATTTATTATTTTCCTTTTTTTAAAAAAAAAGTTTATTTATTTAAAAGGCCAAGTTACAGAGAAAGAGGGAGGGGCAGAAACATAGAGATCTTCCATCTACCAGTCCACTCGTCAAATGGCTGCAACAGCCAGAGCTGGGCCACCCAAAGCCAGAATCCAGGAGGTTCATCCAGCCTCTGACATGGGGGCAGGGTCCCAAGTACTTGGCCATCTTCTACTGCTTTCCCAGGTGCATTAGTAGGGAGCTGGATCTGAAGTGCAACAGCTGGGACCTGAACTGGCAACCATATGGGATGCTGACGCTGCAGGTGGCGGCTTAACCCACTGGGCCACAGCGCCGGCCCCAGATTTGTTTGTTTTATTTATTTGAAAGACAGAGTAACACATACAGACACACACACACAAAGGGAGAGAGATCTCCCAGCTGCTGGTTCACTCTCCAAATGGCTGCACCAGAAGGGGCTAGGTCGGGGCTGGAGCCAGGAGGCAGGCACTCAATCCAGGTTTTCCCACCGCTGGAGCCATCCTGCTGCCTCCTAGGGTCTGTGCTGCCAGGAAGCTGGGGGCAGGAGAAAGAGCTGGATACGAACCCGGGCTCTCCAAATGGAGTGTGGGCAGCTTAACCACTAAGACAAACATTCTCCCCATCTTCTCTCCTTCTTTTTTAAAAGAGTTTTAAATTTACTTATTTGAGAGGCAGAACAACACCTAGAGAGGGAGAAGTGGAGAGAGAAAAAGAGAGAGAAAGATCTTCCATTACCTGGTTCAATCCCCAAATGGCCACAGTGGCTTGAGATGGGCCAGGCTGAAGCCAGCAGCCAATGAACTCTATCCTGGTCTCCCACATGGGAGGCAGGGGCCCACGTACTTGAGCCATCTCCTGCTGCTTTCCCAGGCACATTAGCAGGGATCTGGATTGGAAGTGGAGCAGCAGGGACTAACAGGTGCTCCAATATGGGATGCCATTGATGTAAGTGGCAGCTCAACCTGCTGTACCCCCACACTGGCCCCCAAACTGGTGGAGGTGTTGGGGAATGAACTCAGGGCCTTATCTCTCTTCTATTAAGATTCAAGTGGAGCCAGGCACTTAGCAGAGGTCAAACTCTCCCGTGGACACGTGGTTGCAGAGTGCCCCCGGGCTCATCAGTGTGATGGTGTTTAATTTTGGGGGAGGGGTCATGGTATCCAGACTCTCCCTCAAAAACACACATACACAGACTTCCATAAACTGCCAGGGACCAGTGCGTTCCCTGCCGGGTCCCTGGATTCCACGGCGAAGACCTCCGATGAAGCACATTCTCTTTATCTTGGGGATGAGAAAATTGAGGCCAGGAAAGATGAGTGGTCACCGGTCCCACAGCGATGCTGAAGATGAGCCAAGTCCACAGGAGGATGTCACTGGCCTCCGATGTCCACAGTGCCTCCCACCTGCATTAACAGGAAGCTGGATCAGAAACAGAGGTGGGACTTGATCCCGGCACTCTGATGTGTGATGCAGGGGACCAGTTGGCTGCAGCACCAGGCCGCCCTCAAGGGCACTTTCTTAAACATTACAGTTCCTGGAGAGAGAGGCAGAAGGCTGGGCCTCCTAGCGGGCCATTTCGACTCTCACAGGTGCGCGGTTGAGAGAGGCCTGTCACATAGCGCACCTGCATGCCTGGGGCTGCGCTGAAGTTACAGACACAGACCCAGTGCACCTGTGCTGTTGCGAGCCAGAACGGCGGTGGCCTCTGGGGAGCCCAGAGGTTTCTCGGTGTCGGGAGCCCTGTTCTGCTTCTCACCATGGGTGCTGGTCCCCCTTTGGGTCCACTTTATGTAACTGGTTGGATGGTACTCTTGAGACAGCATTTCTCTGTAAGCGTGTTACGCCTCAGTAAAAACATCTGAAACAAACTGATCACACTGATAGGTCTAAGAGTCAAAGGGATCACACAAACAAGACTAGTGTCTGCTAATACTAACTGATAGAATCAAAAAGGGAGAGAAGGATCCAACATGGGAAGCGGGAGACACAGCAGACTCATAGAATGGCAGACATCCTAAACAGCACTCTGGCCTCAGAATCAGCCCTTAAGGCATTCGGATCTGGCTGAAGAGCCCATGAGAGTATTTTAGGCATGGAAAGCCAAGACACTCTGGCAAAAAAACAAAACAAAACAAAAAAAACACCTAAATGAAAGATCTCTGCGAGTGAGATCCCAGTAGAAAGAACAGGCCATCAAAGAAGGAGGTACCTTTCTCTGAAGGGAGGAGAGAACTTCCACTTTGACTATGACCTTGTCTAAATAAGATCAAAGTTGGCGAACTCAAGAGGCTTCCATAGCCTTGGCAACTCATGACAAGAGCCTAGGGAGATTATTGACACCATAAACAAGAGTGTCAAATCGTTAAATCAAAAACAGGAATCACTGTGTACTTACTCCTCATGTGGGATCTCTGTCCTTAATGTGTTGTCCAGTGTGAATTAATGCTATAACTAGTACTGAAACAGTATTTTACACTTTATGTTCTGTGTGGGTACAAACATGAAATCTTTACTTAATATATACTAAATCGATCTTCTGTATATAAAGATAATTGAAAATGAATCTTGATGTGAATGGAATGGGAGAGGGAGCGGGAGATGGGAGGGGTGCGGGTGGGAGGGAAGTTATGGGGTGGAAAAGCCATTGTAATCCATAAGCTGTACTTTGGAAATTTATATTTATTAAATAAAAGTTAAAAAAAAAACACATCTGAAACACACGCGTGCACTCATGGCACAGGCGGGCTCCAGCCTGTGCGTCTCACGTGTGAGCGTGCACCCTCCCCTGAGGATCTTATTAAAAGCCCAGTTCTGACCCATTGGGTCTCTGTGTGGCATGACACTGCACATTTCTAGAAAGGCCCTAGGGACTGGTATGCAGCTTCGGGATCACTTCCTGGGCCTCCCCTGGCCTGAGAGAGATAGCTACACAGAGGGCTGTTAGTCTGCCAGCTTGTTAGCCGACAGACCAGCCCACACTCTCCTGCGGGTCTGTGAGAGCCAGCTGCTCACAGCCCCTTCAGAGCTGGTATTCCGACTGCGAGGAGGTGGGCAGAGCCTGGAGTCAGGCCACGCCAGTGCAGCGGTCACCCGAGGACCAGCCCTCGCGGCCCACATGAAGGCCCCTGGGTGTCTGCCCGGCGGAAGGCACTGGAGACCTGGAGCTGTTGCCCCATGGAGCGTGGTGAGGACAGCAGGACCCTCACTCTCTGTGCGTCCACAAGCCTGGGGGGACCTGGCTCAGCGCCGGACATCCCAGCGCCGGTCGGTAGCAGTCTGGAAGACGTAGGTCCCGGCACTGGTCTGGAAGTTGTGATGGTGTGAGGAGGCGAGGGCTCTGGGAGGCGTTGGGTCGCGAGGGTGGAGACCTCAGGGCTCACAGAGCTGCCTCACCACTTCTGCATGTGGGGGCTCAGCCAGGAAACCGTCTAAGACCAGCCCACCAGCGCCGCGGCCTCATTTGCAGCCTTCTGAGCTGTGAGAGACAAATGTCTCAGCCACCCAGGCCGGGGGATTTTTGTTTTTGCAGCCCAATCAGACCAGGACGATCCCCAAACAGCAAACTTGTATCAAGGGAAGCATAATTTTGAGTTAAAAAAAAAAGTCATGCACAATACGATGTCTCTCAGCAATAGTACAAGCAGGCAGCGCACAAAGAAGAGGCGGGAAGCAGTGGGTGTGTTCTGCAGGGTGGCTGCCGCCTCTGGCGCAGGAGCGGAAGCTAGGGAGCGTTGCTGGGTCCTTTTTTTTTTTTTAAGATTTATTTTATTTACTTGAAAGACAGAAAGAGGTAGAAACACACACACACACAGAGAGAGAGAGAGAGAGAGAGAGAGGGGTCTTCCATCTGCTGGTTCACTCCCCAAATGACCACAGCAGCTAGAGCTGTGCTGATCCAAAGCCAGGAGCCAGGAGCTTCTTACGGGTCTCCCACATGGGTGCAGGGGCCCAAGGATTTGGGCCATCCTCCACTGCTTTCCCAGACCATAGCAGAGAGCTGGATCGGAAGTAGAATAGCCAGGACTCGAACCAGCACCCACATGGGATGCCGGCACTGCAGGGGGTGGCTTTACCTGCTACCACACAGCGCTGGCTCCTTTAAAGACTTTTGTTAAAAAAAAAGATTTATTTATTTATTTGAAAGTCAGAGTTACACACACACAGAGAGAGAGAGAGAGCATGAGATCTTCCAGCTGCTGGTTCACTCCCCAAATGGCTGCAATGGCCCTAGCTGGGCCAGGCTGTAGCTAGTAGCCAGGAACTTCCTCTGGGTCTCCCACATGGGTGCAGGGGCCCAAGCACTTGGGTCATCCTCAGCTGCTTTTCCGGGCTCATTAATAGGGAGCTGAATTGGAAGTGGAGCAGCTGGGACTCGAACAGGCACCCATAGATGCTGGCACTGCAGGTGGCAGCTTTACCTGCTATGCCACATTGCCGGCCCCCAATGTGGTACTTTTTTTTTTAATTTTCCAAATCAATTTATTAATTCTTAATATCCTGACAGCTGGCATCATTAATACTTTTAACAAAACCACTTAAAATTAGCCAAATATCTATGATAGATACATGTACAAAAGATATACAAATTAAAACCATTTAAAAAATAATAGATACCATAATTTGTTCTTGTCCATAACTTCTGTATTCAGAAATGATTGTAACATTCAAAACCCAAGATAAAAACTATACACAATATACTTTGAGTGATTTACATCTTAGAAACAAATGCAGTCTTTCACTGTTAGACATTTAGTGTCTCTGGTGGGTTGAGGAGGGAAACACCATGATACTTTGAATTTTTGTACTTGTATTGATTGTTGTTCGTGCTGTGGTGCTGAGGTAGGTCTGGTGAAGGTCCATAAGACAAGGCTTGAGAGTCTCCAGAGTGTACCCAGTCTTTCGTACTAATGATTCAGGCCAGCTTTGTCCCGTGACTGTGTAGAGTGCTACATGAAATGCTGCTCCAGCGATAACTGATGGCAGATACTTTAGGTATGGGTCAGCATCTATCAAACTTAATTCTCCCAAAAACGTTGCTAAACTTTCGACTTTGCAGTTTGCAGGCTGCTGATGTAGAAAGTATTGGGTAAGAAACTGATTTCCCGTTGGTGCAGCTAAGTCAGCAGCAAGGACTCTCACAACGAGAGCTCCATCCTCAGAACTTGTGTCTTTGTACAGGTATCATCTGTAATGTATACAAACTCCACTACTTCTGGTGGGTATATTTCTTCAAATTGTGAGGCTAGCGGCATAGCAGCAGTGCCCACAAACTGAAGCTTTCCTCTCAACACAGACATTGAAGAAAGAAACCTATCGATGTAGTTCACCACCAAATGCAGAGTCTCATTCTGTAGTTTATATTCCTCTCCTGCTTCAGCTAACCAGTCCACGGGGAGAGCCCTCATACCGTTAGTGACGTCAGGCTGTTTCTTCATGTGACCCACTCTAGGTTTATTTAACCTCCATCCCTGAGATATGTGTGACTATCCCCATGGTGGTCTGGGACCTCATTAACACTCACTGGCTTTTCATCTTCTAGTACCGTTGACATGTCCACAGTACGTGGTGACTCGAAACTACCATCCACTGGATAATCTAGAGGTACCAGAGGTGTTCTTTGTCCAGGTAGAGTGACAGCTGAGTTAGAAGCCAGGACATCTTCCGGCCGTCGTTTTTAGGTTCAGTGGGCCTCTTGGGAGGCTCTTCTGCTTCATCCACATGAATGGTGAGTGCAGGCTGTTTACTGTTTGCTTTCCAAGGAGGAACAGAGACCTGCTCACATTTATAGGAAGATCCTTAAGAGGCGCAACCCGTCGCGTCTGGGGCCTCTGTTGTGGAACTGGACCCCGGGAGTTCCCAGCCTTCAGTACCGCCAGAGCGGCCTGGGCCCGCGGCTGCTGGGCGTGCTCCGCCTTCTCGGGGTTGATGTTCTCCTGGTCCTCTAGGAGCGCCGAGGTAGCGCCGAGCCCACCTCGCGGGCCCTGGGCTTCGGCACGTTGTTGCCCAACATCGTTGCTCCAGGGGACGGGCGGCGAGCCAAGCAGCGTGCACACTCCGCCCAGTCGCCCAGTCGACCAGCGGCGCCGATCTGGCCGTAGCCCCCCCCCCCCCCCCCCCCCCCCCGCCGCAGCCCGGGCCAGTCTGCCAGCCCTCCCGCTCGCTCCCCTGTCCCCGGACCGCGTAGGATCCAGGAGGTTGTGAGAGGCGGAGGCAAACGCTGCCGGGCGCGGAGGGCAAAAAACACCCCGGCGATGTAGCCCAATGTGGTACTTTCTAAAAGAAACATGGAAGTGGCTGGTGTTGTGGTGTAGTGGGTAAAGCCGCCCTCTGCCGTGCTGGCCCCCAGGATTCATAGTTTGAAACTGAAAATGTCCTAGAGTATCTTGTCCACGCCCTCGTGTGCTGCATTTACAGATCACCCCAGGCGGAGTGATCTTTCACCCACAGAAATCCATCTGGCTCATGGTTCTGGAGGACTGCAAGTTCATGGCCAGGGAGTTTGTGCTGTGTTGTCCCAGGGTAGGACAGAGACAGCCAGAGGAGCCCAGCTTTTACAAGAAATCTGGTCTCTAAGTAACTAACCCACTCCCATGGTAATGACTGATCTTTGACCTAATCGGCTCTGTTGGTCCTCAGCTCCTGACACTGTGGCACTGGGGGTTATGTTTCCAACACGTGAGCTTTGGAGGATTCAAACCATAGTACATGAATTTGAAATTTCTTTATTTATTGGAAAGGCAGGCAGACACACCCCCACCCTCTTGTTCAGTCCCTAAGCACTCACAACAGCCAGGGCCAGAGCACACCAGAGCTGGGAGGCAGGATCGCCTACACAGGTGGGGTCTCCCACACAGGTGGCAGGAACCCAGGAACCGGGGGCTTCGTCACCTACTGCCTCCCGCGGTGTGCGTTCACAGGAAGCTGGAACCCGGAGCTGAGAGGGTCCTGGAAGCCAGGCACCCTGATAGGAGGTGACGGCATCCCAAACAGTATCCTAACAGCTGTGCCAAACGCCCGCCCCCGGAGCGTATCTTAAGATAACATTTTATGTTGAGATTTCTTTGTGCTTGACATTTTTTTAGGACATCTTGTTATTTTCAAATTTTCTGACATGCCAGAGAAAGTTGCCAGTTATGATTTTTTTGGAAGGACACTTTATTCTGAGATTCTGCTCTTCTTGCTTTTTTGGTGTTAAGATATCCTTTCGCTCGATGGTATTTTAATAAAACGTTGGCGATAACAGCAGCGGCTTTGAGATTTAACACAGACAGCTCTCGTGTGTTAAAGAACCAGCTGGACACTGAGTCACCCCTGCCCCCTTCCTTTCTCTGAAGCTGAGCTGGTTTGTCACAGTTCAGAGCTTGGGAGCTTCCAGTGTAGAGAATTTTCCTGTGGGAAAAGGAAGACTTTGCCTTAGCACCCACCTCTAAGAGTTTGCCAAGAAGTGGGTGCAGGTGGCTGTGGGGGGCGGTGAATAACGCCTGCAGAAGGTGGAAGGGGTGGGTGGAATCTGGGAGTTTCTCCTGGGTGCTCGCCGAGCCTCTGGCACACCCGGTGCGGCTTGGTAATCTTTCTCCCCATCTTGGAAGAAGGAAGCAGGAGGGAGGGGGCGGCAGAGAAGATGGCCCCTGGGCGTCAGATTCAGTCGGACACTGGCAGCCGTCTTCTTCCCCCAAACCAGAGCTGTCGGTCCTCCACCACTGAGCACCGCGCTCACTCCCGGAGCCCGAGGTGTGGAAGAGGACTGGTGCTGCTATTACAGCCTGCGTTTCCTGACGCACGCACGCCGTGTGTCTCACAGGGCTAGCTCGCTCATCCTTCCTCCCACCCACTCTCAGGGGAAGTGCTTGTTCCCAGTTCATTTCATTTTCCATTCTGGCTTAATATTTTGTGAGAGATGTATGCTAGGCTTTTAATTTGGGGGATAATTTTAGATTCACAGATAACTTCCAAGGATAGTACAACAGCCCCCACGAATCCTTCATCAGCAGCCCCCGTGTTAACATCTTACATAACCACGTCAGAATGACGAGATGAGCATTGGCACAACACTGTTAAATCAAAAGCAGACTTGGTTAGGGTTTCAAGTCCCATCATGCCCTGTGACTAGAAGCCGTGGAAGACCACAACAGCCCAGCTCGGGCAAGACGGCTGACGACACGGGCCCTTCCAGAATGGGGTGTGGTCTCAGCTCCAGGCAGGAGCCACGGCCTGCGGGGATGCTTGCCAGGACGAAGGCTGGGGAGTGGGTGGCATCAGCCAGAGGCAGGCGCACACCCGAGGCGGGAAGGGGGCTGGAGTCCTCCCGAAGAAGGGCTGCTTTGTCACTGCCTCTGTGTGGGAGTTAGGTGAGGCTTACAGAGGGGTGTCCTGCGGTGTCAACAAGATGAGGCTGGACTACGCTTCCCAGAACTCCCTCCTGTGCTGTTTCCAACAGGTGGGCCGCCCGAGAGAACTGGGGTGCCCAAGTGAAGCGCTGGCCATTTGGTAGCTTGGTCCGCGGCTGCTAGGCTAGTCGCTGCCCTGCCAGGCTTGCACAGTGGCAGGGACAGCCAGGCCCTCCCTGGCTGCCGCTGTCCACCTTCCCCTGAGCCGCTGGCAACCTCTCCAGTCCCCGGCCGGATGTGGATCGAGCGCCAAGACCAGGGGCTACCCGGGCCCTTAAAGTCAGGGGCAGTGAGCATTGGCACAGGTTCCAGTCCATTCCAGTGCCAGTGGGTTACAGCCTGTCCTTGTTTATCTCAAATGACACGTGTGAAGACATCAAACGCACACAAGGGCTAGGAGCGAATCTCTACCAGTCCACGCGCATCCCAGAGGCTCTGCTGCTCTGACTAAACGCTGAGTGATGGAATCCCTCTGTGACGTCATTCAGTGAGCTCACAAATGAGGGACCGTGGTCGCAGCAGTGGAGGGCAGGTGTGGGCTCAGCACCCAGGTCCTCTGTTCTCCAAGGCTGATCTGGCTACAGCCGCCGTGGTGCCGTACTGAGCTTCAGGGTTCCCATCCACTGCCCGGAGGCAGGTGGAGCACACTGGGTAGCATGCGTTAGGAAGGAGGAAGTGCTGTGTTCTCACTGGAACAGGCACTCTCTCTGGGTAGGGATTTTATTCCCTATGCACAATACTTCCGCCAGAACCACAGGATGTGGCCCCGCCGCGTGCGTCACTCTCTGTCAAGGTAGATGGGGTGGCATCTCTCTCCCCGGGGAAGTCACCTCACGGGAAATGCAGTGGAGGCGGGCTCACGTCTTGCGTGTTCTGCCTGGTCCTGGAGTGAGCTGCTGAAGATACATCTCAGTGCTAACGCACAGCAGGTCTGCGGGACGGCCTCCACGCTCAGCACCAGCGCCCGACACACGATGCTGTCTCACCCCTAGACAGAATTCACGGCCAGGGGTCAAGCAGTGGCAAAGGGAGCGGTCTCTCTCGCTATTCCCCGTCACGATACACCCGTGAAATGTTTCTTTCCTGTTCCTATAACTTGGGGGTCCCGGAGTCTTTGCTCCCAAGAGAAGATTCCATCAAGCAGTGTTCCGGTGGGTTGGATGCTGAGACTCCCACCTGGGCCCTTGGGCTCTCCTGTCAGTCAACCAACAGGCCAAGAGGGCTGCTGTTTGGCTGGGGTACGGATCTGAGGAAATGGGCTGTGGTGAGGAGCGTGTCTGGAATGTAGCACGTCCCCCGCGGCGCTCCTAGCACTACCCAGCCTGAGACACACGCGAGTGGAAAACTACAGGCAGGCAAGTCAGGCGCGGTGGTTCATGCCAACGAGGGCAAAGGGTAAAGAGCAGGTGGAGGAGGAGGCGGCGACACCAGCTGCCGTCCTGGCGCCAGCCACGCGAGCGGAGACTTCCCACCCAGTGGCTGCCAGTCCTCGTTCTCGCTTTAGTGCAAATAATCTGCAGATGTATTATCCAGTGTCTTCATTTCCCCTCTTCCCCTCTCTCATTCCCCTCCTATCTACGTGAGATAACGTGCTGCTGAGTTAACTTCGTATTTAGTATTCAAGTTACAGAGCATCAAAGAGGGATGAGCGAGAGGAACGAACCTCACCCGACACGGGAAAGGAGGCCGCGTGGCTTTGCCTTCTGTCTCGCAAAGAGGCTGGTGCGTTGTCGGTTGTATGAAGCCTGGTTGTGTTGTGTTAGGTGGGTGCATGCGTTTGCTGTGGGCTCTATTCAGGGGTGGAAAGGGCTTAAAGAGGCGTGTACGGGGGCCAGGTTGCCAAGGGCAGACTCCGGTGGTCTGCACTGGGTCAAGTAGGCTAAGCCGCATCTATACGTTACAGAATCTTCTGGGCAGAGCCGGCCGAGACAAGGCAGCAGGGAAGGGGGGGCATTCCCTCCTGCGGGCGCCACGGCAGGTGCGATGAGGCACACAGGCGCTGCCTGGTTCTCGCCTCCGCTGCTCCTTTCCCATCTCTCCTTCGCGCCTCTGATCCTGTAGGCCAGCACCAGGCACTGGGCAGCAGGCTGGAGGCGGCGGCTCTCCCGGGCGCAGCTTCCCACGGGCCTGCCCTGCGCGGTCCAATTTTGTCAGCTGGGAGGGCCTTCGCTTCCGATCGGCCAGTCGGGGATTTGGTCTGTGATCTTCTCGGCCTTCGTTTTCCCTCGAGTCGGGTCTAATGCCAATCTTAAATCCCTTACGTCTTCGCTCAGGAGTTGGCAAACCACGGCTGCTGTTCCCATCCAGCCTGCCGCCCCTTTTTGTAAATACCCAGTTGTCCTGGAACACAGCCCTGCCCCATGTATTTAGGTGTTGTGTGTGGCTGCTTAAAGCTCGCATTGAGTAGATGTGACAGAGATTGGAGGAGCCTTGGAGCCTAAACTACTTATGGCCTGGCAATTGAAGGACATTGCCGGGCCCTGCCAGCCCCTGCCTGTCCCTGCCGGTCCCTGTGGACCCTGGCTGGTCACGGGGTGGGGAGGGTGTTCTGCCTCTAGCAGGGGCAGCTGTCACGGTTTCAGGTACGAGGCACGGACGCCGGGAGAGTTGAGGAGTCAGGAATGCTCACGCCCTCTACCACACACCCCAGGTGAAACCTAGAGTCTAATTTTATTCGAATTTAACAGAAGACAGTGAAACTGAAGACATCGCTGAACTTAGGGTGACTGTTTCTTCACCACATTTAGTTCCTAAAATATTCTTCTAAGGCTAAAAAGAAAGAGGAAAAAAAAAGGACTGTGAAAACTATTAGGGATGGAACTCATTATACTTTTTGGAATCACATTCCAAATTTAGACCGCGTCGGCCTGCTCCACCCCGTACGGGATGATCAGTGCTGTTACACTGCCTGCCTTCTTCACTCCCCCCAACTCCCAATTTTCCCTCACGCAAGGGCCCTCAAAAAGGTCATGGAAGCTACACATCATGAAAAAACCCTGCATTCAAAAGTTTTGCACCAAAATAGCGTGTCTTTTTAAAAATGTATTTATTTTCCCTTTATGTGAAAGGCAGAGAGGAGACACACACAGAGGTGGAGCGCCTCCATCTGCTGGTTCAGTTCCAACAGCCAGGGCTGGGCCAGGCTGAGGCCAGGAGTCTGGAACCCAATCCAGGTCTCCCCCGTGGGCCAAGGTGACACAGGGCTTGAGCCATCGTCTGTGGCCTCCCAGGGTGCGCACCCACAGGAGGCGGGATCAGAAGTGGAGGACCAGGATGTCACCCAGGCAGCTCCCCAAGCAGTGACTCCTGTCGCCCTGTCTTTAAGTCCCCGGTGCTAGTCCGCTCTCTAAACCAAAGAGGAGCCTCTTGGGAAAGAAAAGATTTATCTCAGCTTATGGTTTGGAGGTTACAGTTCAGGATCAGTAGCCTCAGGGTCTGGAGGGTGTGGAGGGAAGACCACCTGGTGAGCCAGGAAGGAGAGAGAGCAAGAGAGAGCGAGTGAGAGAGAGAGAGAGAGAGCCAGCAGAACTTGAACTCAGATAATCAACGCTCTCCTGAGAACCACCCTCCAAGGGCACCCCTGTGACCTACACAGCTCCCCCAGGCCCCCTCCAAGATGCCATAAGTAGACCAAGTCTCCACCCACCCTTATCTGCCAACTGTGAACACGAGGCGAGGGTTTCAAAGACACAAGTCCGCCGGGCCCACAGCATCCCCCAAACGCACAAGGGGGCCGTGCTCGCCTGCTTTTCCCCCCATCCAGTGTCCCCCCTGTGCTTCTAATCAGAGTTCCCACCTTACAGGGAGGGGCCGAGTAGGGTGGAGACGGGAGGCAGTCGGCTGGGACTCAGGGTGTTGTTCCTGGAAGATCTGTCTTTTACAAATTAACCCAGCAAATCTGTTCAGAGTCAGCGATGTGTGTGCCGGGCACTAGTCCTTTCTTTTGAAGATCTATTCATTTATTCGAAAGACTGAGTTACACAGAGAGAGGGAGAGACAGATCTTCTGTCCTCTGGTTCACTCCCCAAATGGCCGCAACAGCCAGGGCTGGGCCAGGCTGAAGCCAGGAGCCAGGAGCTTCTTCCAGATCTCCCATGTGGGAGCAGGGGCCCAGGGACTTGGGCCCTCCTCTGCTGTGCTCCCAGGTGCATTAGCAGGGAGCTGCATTGGAAATGGAGCAGCCAGGACTGGAACCTGTGCCTGTATTGGGTGCTGGCATTGCAAGTGGTGGCTTAATCCGCTGCGTCATGATGCTGGCAGTGTTGATTTCTAATGTTGAATGTTTCACTTTGGAATCATCTCAGACACACACAAAACTGCACGTCTTCTCCACCTGGCTTCCTCACGTTGTCTGGTAGAACGTGCAATCCCAGGTCAGTGTTGGTGTGGCACTGTTAACTGACCTGCAGGCCTCATGAGGATTTTGGCTCTTGTCCCGCCAATGTCATCTTTAGGTTCTGGTGGATCCACACCAGCGTCAAGTTCCCAGCCCTGATTCATCCTGCATCTGGGGAGGCCCCACGGGCTGTCTTTCAAGTTCTTGGCACTTGGGGAGAGCGCTGGCGCTGGTTGGTTTGTAGACCATCCCTCAGCCTGGATTTTGGATGTTTTCTGCTGTTGAAGTTCAACAAGACCAGGGCGGTGGCGCTGTTCCCTTCCCGCAGCGCCCTTGAGGAGGCGCGCGGCCTGCGTGTGTCTCCTCCTGGCTTTTGCTGGCTTTGGTTCCCTGGGGGAAGGCCGAGTGTCCGGATTGCTCCACTGTCAAGTCGCCGTTCCCCCCGGGAGTCCCTGAGTGTGTGGTGTTGCGGGAGTCTTTGAAACAGCGCACACATCCTGCTTACTTACCAGGCTTGCCCTCGGCCTGTGACACCTGCCAGTGCTTCCCCACCAGGAAAGTTTAGGCCCTGGGCCTTGGCAGCCGGCAGGGTCCCCTCTGAGGCCCCTGAGTGTGGGATCCTGCGTGGCCCCGCTGCGTGCACAGCCTCCCTTGTACTCGGCACACGGGGCTGAGGGAAGCGAGCTTGGGGCCTGTGGTGGTTCTAACCTGGGGGCACCCCCACACGCCACACACATAGCACACATACAATACACATAGCCCGCCTCCTACACACACACCACACACATACCACACATACAATACACATAGCCCGCCTCCTACACACACACCACACATACAATACACATAACCTGCCTCCAACACACACACCACACACACATACAATACATATAGCCCACCTCCTACACACACACCACACACAATACACATATCCCACCCCACACATATGCCACACACACACAACACACATATACTACACACTCACACTTATCACACATACACACACATACCACACACACACACCCCACACACATACCACCACATGCCACACATATAATACACATATCCTACCGCCTCACACCAAATACACATACATTATACCACACACACATATCACACACATACCACACACACACCACACACACCACACACACACGTACCACACACACACCACACGTACCACACCCCCCACATACATGCCACATGCACACCCTCCACACACATGCCACACAAATACCACCACACACCACACACCACACACACATACATGCCAAACACACACCCCAACACACACATACACACCACACACATTATACACATCACAGACACACCACATACAACTGCCACACACACATACCACCACACACCACACATATGTGTATTATAGCATGTATCATACCCCCCACAAACCACATACACATACCACACTATACCACATACACACATACCACACATATACCACACACACACATATCCCACCCCACACATACCACACACACAATACACCACAAATATACCACACACACATATACCACACACACACATACCACACACAGTACACATATCCCACCCCACACATACGCCACACACATACATACACACCACACACACACACACCACACGTACAATATACATATCCCACCCCATACACACACACACCACACACATATATTCATATGCACCACACACAATACACATATCTCACTCCACACATACACCACACAACACACATACCACACACAACACATACCACAGATGTACCACATATACACACACATACACACAATGCATATATCCCACCCCACACATACACCACACCACACACACATACCACACACAATGCACACATACCACAACAACACATACCACACATGTACCATATACACACACACACCACACACAATACACATGTCCCACCCCACACATACATATACACACATATGCCACATCTACACCACACACATAAACCACACACCAAATGCACCACACACAAACCATATACCACACATCACACACACCATACACACACCACATACACACACCACACATCCACACCACATACAACACACATATACACACATAGCACATATACAGCACACACACAGCACACACGCATGCACACTCACCACACACATGCACACACATGCACAGAATACACATGCGCGCACACACACACGCACGCACAGAGGAATGCGTGGTAAGCCCAGCTGCCCCTCCTGAAAGGCGTAACGGGTCCTGAGGGGTGGGAGGTGGAGTGGGATGAAAAACTTCTAGAAAAGCAAGTTGGGGCCGGCGCCATGGCTTAACAGGCTAATCCTCCACCTTGTGGCACCGGCACACCAGGTTCTAGTCCCGGTTGGGGCGCCGGATTCTATCCCGGTTGCCCCTCTTCCAGGCCAGCTCTCTGCTATGGCCCGGGAAGGCAGTGGAGGATGGTCCAAGTGCTTGGGCCCTGCACCCCATGGGAGACCAGGAGAAGCACCTGGCTCCTGGCTTTGGATCAGCACAATGTGCTGGCCGCAGTGGCCATTGGAGGGTGAACCAATGGCAAAGGAAGACCTTTCTGTCTCTCTCTCTCACTGTCCACTCTGCTTGTCAAAAAAAAAAAAAAAAAAAAAAGAAAAGAAAAGAAAAGAAAAAAAAAGAAAAGCAAGTTGGGCCTCAGCAGGTTGACGTTTCCGAAGGTGCTGCAGAGAGATCCCTTTGGGAAGCGAATCGGCCGCCCCCTGGAGCACGCCCGCAGGAGGGCTCAGCTCGCTGGTTCCTCCCGTGTGGAACACCCACGGCTCCAAGTGCGCGCACAGCAACGTCAGCCCCGGTCAGCGAGCCGTCCGCAGGCCACGTGTTCCTCCCGGC
Source organism: Lepus europaeus (assembly GCF_033115175.1). NCBI lineage: Eukaryota > Metazoa > Chordata > Mammalia > Lagomorpha > Leporidae > Lepus > Lepus europaeus. Next base: position 2,018,729 of record NC_084827.1, on the reverse strand, counting down.
GGCGTCTAGGCAGACGTGATTCTGTGGGAGACCGGGGACTCACGGAAGGGACTTGTGTCCTGCTTCCAACTCTATCGTGTCACAGGCAGGTTGTACCGCTGGTAGTTCTGGAGTCGGGGAGACCACGGTGACAGGGGACTCCAGATCCCAGGACAGCAAGCGTTAGCAAGCATGTGTCCTGGCCCCGTGGCTCTTGTCCACAGTGGACCCAGCAGAACGGGTCAGGCCAGTGCTCCTGGAGTTTCAGGGAGCACTCGGGACTGGCTGAGCAGTGACCATGACAGAACTAGACTGGAAGCTCAGTGTGACAGAGGGAACGAGGTGTTGCTTTAGCCAGGGGTCCTGCAGCCCTGGGGGGGCTGGCCGGGCCACGGAGGGTGCCGAGGGGACAGCTGACGGGTGCATCAGCCGAGGCGGCGGCTCAGGGCCACTCTGCACTCACAGAGGTACAGGCGGGCAGAGAAGCAACAAGGCAGGCGCTCCCAGGCTCAGGCCCAGCGGGGCGCAGCAGTCCTGTTGTACACCCTGGATGCTCGCTCTTGTCAGTCCTCCAAGACCCTTCCTGATCCTGTTCCCTTCCTAGCCTCATCTCCTGCCCCTCCCCTCGCTCCCTGCGCCCAGCTGCACCGGCCTTCCAGCTGCTGCTGGAGAGGAGAACCAAGTGAGGCCGTCCTGCCCCAGGGCTTCTGTGTCTGCAGGGCTGGAGCTGCTCGGACACTCACTCCTGCCCCCGCCCGCGGCTCACCTGTCTCCTAAGGTCTTCCCTGGTGTTGCCCGCCGCATTGCGTCCCTCCAAGACGGGGAGGTCCTAGTCCCCAGCCCCGATGCGCGTGAGCTTGTCTAGTAACAAGGTCTTTGCCCATGATCAACCTGAGGCCGGGCAGAGCCTCCCCCACCAAGCCTGGTTCCTTAGACAAGCACTCAGGGAGGGGGGGTGCGGCCCCAGCAACCTCATTCCGGCCGTCCAATTGGCCTTCCGTGGTCCCCAGCAGCCCCACCCTCTCCTCTCTTCCAGGCGCCGCCCCCTTCTAGTGTCCACGCTCTGATGGATTTTGGGATTTTGTTTACCGTCTCTCTCCTTGCCGCTGGAATGAGGGGGGCTTCCTGGTGCTGGTCCCTGGTTTACCTGAGTGGCCTCACATGCGTGGCTGCAGGCAGACGTCGGCCAGGACCTGCTGGCTGCACCCTCACTGGGCGCAGATGCTGGCAGGCAGTTGGGCTGGGGACCTGGACACGATCCTGTGGCCTGGGCCTCTCCGCATAGCCGCTGGGTTCTGGAAGGAGCTGGGAACTGAGTGTGACGCAGGGACTGGTGTGGCCTCACTCCTGTCCCCTACTGGCCACAGCAGTCACAGCACACGTGTGCACCTGTGGGGTGGAGCGAGTGCAGCTGCACGTGGGAGGCACAGCCCATCGCTGTCACTGTCGGGAGGGGGTGTCTGCGGGAGCGCCTCTCTGATGAGGTGGCCTGTGACACAGCCCTGACGGCGGGAACAGGTGAGCCCCGCGGATAGATCGGGAAGGTGCTCCAGGCCCAGGAAGGTCAAGTGCAGAGCCCCTGAGGCAGGAGCAGGGCAGCTCCGGCAGGCGGCAGTGGGTGGCATCTATAAGACGCAGTGGGGGATGGGAGCGCAGCGTCTTCCCCGTGGGGCTGAGCAGTTCGCAGACACAGGAAGGCCTTTAGCCGCACAGGAGGCCCCGGCGCAGCCCGTGCTGCTGACCGGGAGCGCTGTCTGCTTGCCTGGCTGCCTGTTCCCTCCCGACCCTGGGCCCCCCGTCCTCGCTCCCGCAGGCTGCTGTTTGCACCCCGAGCTCCACCAGCCCAGGACACCTGGTGGTGAAGTTTCCCTCTGCCACCCAGTTGTCAGGGACCAACCATGTCACCCAAGTTGCTGTGTTTGCTGCTCTTAGCCCCGGCAGGTACTGGGGGCCAAGCTCTGGGTGCCCAACTCACGGCCCTGGGGCCTCAGGACTCCTGCTTCCCACCTGGCCGGAGCCCCAGCATGTGGACTGCACAGTGGTTCAGAGCCGGGGAGGTCCAGGGGCCCTGACCCCTGCCTGGCCGTCCCCGGTCCCACCTGGCCCTCTGGCTGCTGAGCCTGCTCCACAAGGCAGATTATCTGAACAATGGCTCACCACACCCCCGCTCTGGACTCCTCCAACTTCCCCAAAGACCCTCCAAAAAGCCCCACCTCTTAATATCGTCTTATTTGTGATGGAGTTTCTTTTTTTTAAGATTGATTTGTTTATTTGAAAGAGTTACACACAGAGAGGAGAGGCAGGGAGAGAGAGAGAGAGAGTGAGAGCGAGAGAGAGCGAGAGAGAGAGAGAGACTTCCATCCACTGGTTCATTCCTTAGATGGCCACAACGGCCAGAGCTGCGCTATCTGAAGCCAGGAGCCAGCAGCTTCTTCTGAGTCTCCCACGTGGGTGCAGGGGCCCAAGCACTTGGGGCATCTTCTGATGCTTTCCTAGGCACATTAGCAGGGAGCTGGATTGGAAGTGGAGCAGCTGGGACTTGAAGCAGCGCCCATGTGGGATGCTGGCACTGCAGCGGCGGCCTTACCCGCTGTGCCACAGTGCCGGCCCCTGGGATGAAGTTTCAATGTTTGCACTGTGAGGGACATGTGGACCACAGCACGAGTGACCTGGACAGCTTGCGGAATGTCGCCTGGTTGCTGAGCGTGGTCTTCCTTCTGGCAGGAGACGGGGCAGAGAGAGCCCCTCCCCGGGCCTGGCGCTGCCCTCGTAGGTGTGTTGGGAGCTGTCCCGGGGGGCATGCCTATAAAGCACTTACAGGAGCAGCTGGCCGGGGTGCTGCCCTGTTGGCGCTGACCATTTTACTGTGTTAGATTCTGTGACTCTTAGACAAAGTGCCAGACCCTCCTGTGTGGCTGCCCTGGGCCAGGCCCCCAGCCAGACACCATCCAAGGCCCCATGGCCCCACGTCCACCTGGGCCTGTTGCATTGTTCTCTCCCCTACCCTAGGCTGGTCCCACTAGCCTGATAACCCCTCACACCTCCACCGGGGCTCACTCAGAGTCCCTGGGCAGAGTGCAGTCTGCCTTGTGACAGAAACCACCTGAATGCTCAAGGCAGCTCCACGGGACCCAAGGTGGGCGCTGGCACCTTTGGGGATGAAGCAGGTGCCCTCAGCGGCTGGCAGGCCTCAGCAGCCGCCGCCCGATGCCGAGTTTTGGTTTCAGCTGGAGAGGCTGAGGTGCCAAGACTTCTTCCTGAGGGGGGCTGGATGGGAAGGGGCCACGTGGTGGAGATGACGTTACCCCCGCACGGCCAGTATAGGGTGCACCCAGATTGCCTGTTTCGGAGCAGGTGGTGCCTGGGGGTGCTCACAGGTAAGGGCGAGGGGCACAGCCGCTCCTGCTACAGCTGTGGTGAGCAGGACACTCTGGTATCCCTCACTTGGGGACAGCAGCCTACTGAGATGGCTGATCAGTATAGAACATCAAGGATGGAGCTGGTGGTGTGGCACCGCGGGCTAAGCTGCTGAGTGTGGGTGGCTTCCTGTATCTGAAGTGCCATCCCCAGCCACTGCGGCCATCTGGGAAGTGGACCAGCAGAGGGAAGACCTCTGTCTGTCTGTCTGTCTCTCTATTTATTTATTTGAGAGGTAGAGTTTCAGTAAGAGGGAGAGACAGAGATCTTCCATCCTCTGGTTCACTCCCCAAATGGCCACAACAGCCAGAGCTGGGCTGACCCAAAACCAGGAACCTGGAGCCCCTCTTCCAGGTCTCTCGTGTAGGCAGCAGGGCCCCAATCCCCTGGCCATCTTCTGCTGCTTTCCCAGGTGCATTAGCAGGGTGCTGGATGGGAAGTGGAGCAGCTGGGACTTGAACCAGTGCTTGTATGAGATGTGACGTCAAGTTTCCCCGGGGCCTGCAGCCCACGCTCCCCACACGGGCTCCGCCATCCTCCCTGCTCGGTCCTTCCTTCACACTGTCCCTCTCAGCCGCCGTGAGGCTTTGCGCTCCCTGCCCAGTGGCGCCCCTTCCCGCCTGCCCCCTGCTCATCCTCCAGGGCCCAGCCTCCTGGACACGTGGGGCGGGGGCTCCTGCCTGTGTCCTGACAGTGGATTTCCTCCTCTGACCCCCCACCCCCGACATGCCAGACTCAGATGTGCAGGAGTGACCGGGAGGCCCCGGGCACGGCTCGGGGAAGGTGGGGACGTGGGCGGACACCGCCTCCGATGCCTTCCTCCAGAGACACCGTGCCAGCTGTGGTGCACAGCGGCTGGCGAGTGCTGCGGCGGTTAGCACGCGGCTCAAAGCGCCTGGGTTCCAGTCCCAGCTGCGTTTCCAGTTCCAGCTCCTGGCGAATGCACACCCTGGGAGGCGGCAGGGGATCGCGCGAAGACTGGGGCTCCTCCATCCACGTGGAAGGCTCAGATGGAGCCCCAGGCTCCTGGCTGCGGCCTGGCCCAGCCCTGGCTGTGCAGGTATATGGGAGAGTGATCCAATGCTGGGGATCTCTCTGTCTCTCTGCCTTCCAAATATACACAATTTTTAAAAGGTAACATTGCTGAAATGGCAGAGCTAGGCAAGCAAGTCACAGGTAGCCCCAGGGAAAAGCGAAGAGCCACAGTCACTGATGTCCCAGACTGCGCAGGCCCAGGACGGGCAGCACCGGAACCTCTGGCAGTCAGGGCACAGCTGGGGATGGGCAGCTGGACCCGGGAGCCACCTTGGAGGCTGCTGACCAGACCAGGGGAACTTGCAGGCACAGCGTCTTCCAGCAGGAGCCCACGTCCTGTCTGCACAGGTGCCCTGAGCCGGGGGCACTGAGGTCCCAGGCTCCTCGAAGCTCTGGTCCCTGCACGTCCTGGGGCAAGGAAGCCGCTGTGTGACAGGTACTCTCTCCGAGCCTCGTCCCCCAGTGGCCGCGCCGCCCTCCGCCGCTCTTACAGTTTTACACTCAGGTGGTTAAAATAGAACAAGAGTAATGTGAAAATCAGCCAGGCGGTTGCTTCTCTGGGGAGAGGAGGGGGCATGAGGAGGGATGCCCAGGAGGCCTGCTGGGGGTTGAACTGTGTCCCCCAAGTCCTAAGCCCCAGCACACGCGCGTGGGACTGTCTGGAGATAGGGTTTTTGCAGCCACAACCAAGTCCACTTGGGGCCTCCTGACTGGGATAGAGTGGGCCCCGCATCCAGCAGCTGTTGTCTTTTTTTTTTTTTTTTTTAAGATTTATTTATGCCTAGCGTCGCTGGCACACCGGGTTCTAGTCCTGGTTGGGTGCCGGATTCTGTCCTGGTTGCTCCTCTTCCAGGCCAGCTCTCTGCTGTGGCCAGGGAGTGCAGTGGAGGATGGCCCAAGTGCTTGGGCCCTGCATCCCATGGGAGACCAGGAGAAGCACCTGGCTCCTGGCTTCGCATCAGCGTGGTGCGCTGGCAGCAGCGGCCATTGGGGGTGGTGAGCCAGCGGCAAAAAGGAAGACCTTTCTCTCTCTCTCTCTCTCACTATCCACTCTGTCAAAAAAAAAAAAAAAAGATTTATTTATTTGTGTGAGAGGTAGAGTTACAGACAGAGAGAGGAAGACACAGAAAGAGAGGTCTTCCATCCGCTGGTTCACTCCCTAAATGGCTGCAATGGCCGGAGCTGAGCCAATCCAAATCCAGGAGCCAGGAGCTTCTCCCGGGTCTCCCAGGCTGGTGCAGGGCCCAAGCATGTGGGCCATCTTCCACCGCCTTCCCAGGTCATCAGCAGGGAGCTTGTCTTGATGAGAGCAAGGAGAGGGCGATGTGGGTATGGGCACGGCGGGCAGCAGGCTGTGTGACGAGGGGGGCAGAGACTGGAGGACCAGAGAGTCTGGGGTCCCCAGGGGTTGGGGCTGTCGCCAGGCAGCAAAAGCCTGCGGCAGGAGCAGGCCCCGCTGACCCTGGGCCTCGCCATTGTGCGAAGCTCCTGGTCTGTGGCCCTGGCTGACAGGCGCGGCCGGCTGCTGAGGTTTCTCCGTGGGGCACTTCCTCGCCGGGGCTGCCGGTACCTGTGTGCTTCAGATACACGTGTGACTTCACAGCAACAAAGATGAAAGGAACAGCAAGAACAAAGGGAACAGGAGTGACTGCCCGGGCTTTGAAGTTCAGTTCAGGTTGGGCACTTTTGGCTGTGGGTTTTCTTTGTGTACCAAGATCACAGCAGGGGGATGTCCCCACCTGCAGTGTGTGGAGCCCGTGCAGGAGGGGACCCTCTGGGCGTAGGGTGAGGAGCAGAGGGACCCCGGGGCCTCACGTCTTACAGGCAAGCACTTCACGTGACCGTGGGCCAGACAGCGTCCCTCTGGTGAGATGCCTTGTTTCCTGGGGGCGGCAGCCTGGGCGCCCTCGCAGGGGAGGGTCTGGGATGCTCAGCACAGCCCTGGGCCACTTCTAGCTCTCTGTGGGTGACCATGAGGACCAGCAGCGAGGCCTCCCCCCAGGCCAGAGGAGCTTCCTGGAGCAACCTGTGTCCACAGAGGGGCCAGCAGTCAGAACAGAACAATCCCCTGCCCCTCCCCAGCACCGGAGGCCCCCTCCCGAGCCAGCTGGCTGAGCTGCTGCTTGGGGAGCCAGCATCCCACGTGGGCGCGCCGGGGTTTGGGGCCCCTCTGCCTGCACTTCTCGTCCAGCTCCCTGCGCTGTGCTCCCCGGGAGGGGGAGATGGTGGCTGCAGTACTCGGTCCCTGTCACTCACCCGGGAGGCCCTGTGTGGAGCTGCTGGCTCCTGCTTGTGGCTCCGTGCAGCCCCCCAGGTGTGGCAGGCATTTGGGGAGTGACGCGGTGGATGGGCGGTCTCTCCCTGTTTGTTTTGTTTCTGCTTTCCAGATAAATAAGGAAAGAAAAAAACCAAAATTAAACGACACCCCCACCCCCACCGCCGCCCTCTGCTCTCTGAAAATCAACTTCAGGAGTAGCTTTGCCGTCCTCTGTTGGCCAGGGGCAGCAGGGCAGTCTGCTTTCTCAGTGGCCTTTTAAATTTGGATTTATTTATTTATTTGAAAGGCAGAGTTGCAGAGAGACAGGGAGAGACTGAGAGAGAGAGGTCTTCCATCCACTGGTTCACTCCCCACATGGCCACAAGAGACAGGGCTGTGCCAGGCCAATGCCAGGAGCCAGGACCTCCATCCGGGTCTCCCACGTGGGTGCAGGGGCCCAAGCACTTGGGTGATCTTCTGCTGCTTCACCCAGGCCCTTAGCAGGGAGCTGGACGGGAAGTGGAGCAGCTGGGACTCAAAGCAGGTGTCGTCGTCGCTGGTGGTGGTGTTGCCCGCTGCACCTGCTGTGCCGTGACACCAGCCCCTCCCTCTGGTTCTTCCGTTCTGCTTGGTCAAGGCGCTAACAGCCATCCTAGGAATTCTGTACTGTTTTAGTAGAGGATGGGGCAGTCGGTGCTGAGCAGACACAGCAGACGGGGGGAAAAGTGCGCTTTGGGCAGCGGGTAGAGTGGAGGGAGCCCCTGGACAGCTGCCTCTCAGAGCTGTGCTGCGTTCTGCTCCTGAGCTTCTGGGGGAAGGCAGTGATTCCGTGAAAGGCTGGGCTGCGCCGTCCAAGGACGGGGGACGCGGGGAGGTGAGTGCGGAGACCTGTGTGGTCACTGCTCGCCGTCTGCCAGGGGTGGGCTGGCTGCCCCGGAACCCGACGTCAGGGGCTCACGCGCAGTGCACAAGGAAAAGGAAGCAGCCAGGAGTGGAGGAGCCCGGCGGCGCACTGCCCGAGCGTCTCTTGGGCGAGCCATAAGCAGGCCGTTAAAAAATTCTGCTGCGGCAGGGGACGGGGCAGGCTCCACGCGTTCTGTGCGTCAGCTGCCCTTGTTTCAAAAGTGCTAGAGCTGTGTATAGCCCACGGATAATTTTTTCTCCAAGCGATGATTAATTAGAGTTGAAAAAAAGAGAAAAAATAATAAAGCAACCGTAAGTGCCCATCCCTGGGCCTGCAGCAGACATCATGGGTCAGTCAGCTGCCTGACCAGCACCGTAGATGGACCCCAGCCCCCGTGCCCACTGTACATGGACCCCAGCCCCTGTGCCCACCGTACATGGACCCCACCCCAGCGCCCACCGTACATGGACCCCACCCCAGCGCCCACCATACATGGACCTCAGCCCCCATGCCCACCGTACATGGACCCCACCCTGGCACCCACCGTACATGGACCTCAGCCCCCATGCCCACCGTAGATGGACCCCAGCCCCTGTGCCCACCGTACATGGACCCCAGCCCCCGTGCCCACCGTAGATGGACCCAGCCCCTGTGCCCACCGTAGATGGACCCCACCCAGGCGCCCACCGTACATGGACCTCAGCCCCTGGTGCCCACCGTACATGGACCCCACCCCGGTGCCCACCGTACATGGACCCCAGCCCCCGTGCCCACCGTACATGGACCCCAGCCCGGCGCCCACCGTACATGGACCTCAACCCCCAGCGCCCACCGTACATGGACCCCAGCCCGGCGCCCACCATACATGGACCCAGCCCCCATGCACACCGTACATGGACCCCAGCCCCCGTGCCCACCGTACATGGACCTCAGCCCCCGGCGCCCACCGTACATGGACCCCAGCCTGGCGCCCACCGTACATGGACCCAGCCCCCATGCACACCGTACATGGACCCCAGCCCCCATGCCCACCGTAGATGGACCCCAGCCCGGCGCCCACCGTACATGGACCCCAGCCCCCGTGCCCACCGTACATGGACCCCAGCCTGGCGCCCACCGTAGATGGACCCCAGCCCCCGTGCCCACCGTAGATGGACCCCAGCCCCTGCGCCCACTGTACATGGACCCCAGCCCAGCGCCCACCGTACATGGACCCCAGCCCCGTGCTGCACATCAGTGTCCTTGTCTGGGAGGTGCAGATAACACAGCTCATAAAAGATGGGGCTGTTGCAAGGACTCGACCACCTGCCTCCCCACGGCAGCTGAGAGGAAGGGCCCAGAGCAAAGACTCCACACACGTTTGTTAACTTTTCTGGACTTGAGAGCCCGGTCAGGACTCAGGCCGGAGGGAGTGCCACCCGGGGCAATGTCCGCCCCAGCCTCGCCAAGTTTCTCCCTCCTGTTTGCCTCTGAGAACAGCAAGGCTGCAGGGCGCTGGCTCCGGCTGGTTGGAACCTGTGAGAGCCAAGAGGGCTGCCGGCGTGACCTCAGACTGACCGCCCACTGACTGAAAAGCCCCCGCACTGGGCCGCGACAGACAACGGTGCCCGGAAAGGGACGGCAGGACAGGAGGACAGGAGGGAGCCCCCAACCGGAGAATCGCTGTGGCCTCTGCGCCGGCGAGGCCAGAACAGCGTGCGTTCCCACGTGTGGACTCCTCGGCCTTGCTTGTCGCCTTCCTGACGCTGGACCAGAAGTCAGGGTCTCCCAGCTGCCCCAGGACGACCCTGCAGAGGTACTGGGTTTGTGGTTACCTATGAGCTCAAGTTGTACTCAACAAAAATATTTGTTGTATGCCGGAGCTGGTGTAGAAATGCTGGGGTTCTGGGGTGACCAGGAGCAGCGAGGCCTGGGTTTATGTGGGCGCTGGAAGCCCTGGCCAGTGGCCGTCCTGTTACATGAATGGCGTGTAGGCCATGTGTTTATGTTTGCTATGTGCCGGAGCTGGTGCAGAAATGCTGGGGTTCTGGGGTGACCAGGAGCAGGAGAGGCCTGGGTTTATGTGGGCGCTGGAAGCCCTGGCCAGTGGCCGTCCTGTTACATCAATGGCGTGCAGGTCATGTGTTTATGTTGGTTGTTTTACATGAATACTCAATCTACCAGGGTGACTAGAAGGCACGTGGACAATTAAATATAGAAAGCTGCTCTTCATGAACGGGGAAACCCAGTGGTGGCATGAAAGACGAGAGAGGGAGATCCATCGATCTAGGCATTCAACATCCATATCTAAGGAGGAGGCAATTTAAAGGGGAAAATCATAAAAAATATGTCTACATCTGAAGGGCAGGTGTCTTAGCGAAACGAATGAAGATACTCTCACCAGAGCATATTATCTGTGACATTCCTGAATCCCAGGGGTTGGGTGCTGGGGGGCACCAAAAAAACCCAGTGTGCGGGGAAGGCAGGAAATGAGTCCCACACAAAGAAACAGGAATCAAAAGGCCTTAGATTTTATACCCAGCTAATCTACCAGTCAACTGTGAAGTTAAAGATATTTTCAAACACAGTATTTTTTAGAAAACTTTTATTTAATAAATATAAATTTCATTAGTACAACTTTTGTATTATAGCGGTTTTTCCCCCCATAACCACCCTTCCACCCGCAAACCATCCCATCCCCTAGTCTCTGTCCCATCCCATTCTTCATTAAGATTCATTTATAATTATGGAAGATCAACTTGGTATATACTAAGTAAAGATTTCAACAGTCAAGCACAGTGTTTTAAAAAATATATTTCTGCTGGGGTGGACATTGTGGCACAGAGGGTTAAGCTGCCACTGGGGACTTCTGCATTCCATAGCAAAGTGCTGGCTTGAGTTCTGGCTCCTTGGCTTCCCATCCGGTTTCCTGCTCGTGCATCCCTGAAGGTAGTGGATGATGGCTCAAATGGTTGACCCCTGCCACCCACAGGGAAGTCCTAGGTGGCGTTCCGGGCTCCTGGCTCTGGCTGTGGGCAGCCCTGGCTATTGCAGGCATTTGAAGATGAATCAGCAGGTGGAAGATCCTCCCTCCCTCCCTCTCTCTCTCTCTCTCTCTCTCCCTCTCTCCCTCTCTCCCTCTCTCTCTACCTCCCTCCCTCCCTCTCGCTCTCATTCTCTCTGTTGCTCTGCCTTTCAATTCGATGAAAATAAACATTCTGTTAAAGGGTAGTCTTTAAAGAAAAGGTAATACGTAACTCTTGTAGAGCGTATGAAATTGACATGTGATAAACATCTTAACTGGTTATTGATGAGGGTACTGGTATGATGCAGCCAGTTGAAGGACAAGTCAGGGAGGCCCAGATTCACATGAGATAAAGGAATTCCGAGATTAACTTGCAAATACGTAGGAAGCTGGCTTTTTCTGGAGGGAAAGGCGTGTGGATTGTTGATTTGCCTGTCCAAAGACGAGAATTCTCTTGCACTACTGGTTATCTACAATTTACAAAGTGGTAATATAGCTCCAAGACAGCTGGAGGCACAGAGCCTCTGCAAGATCAGAAGGCAGTGTTTCCGTACCGCATGGGTTTTCACGGAGCCCACAGTGCTCCAAGTCTGTTCCTGGTGACTTTATTAGGACACTACTAGAGCATGTACCTAATCAGAAAGAGAAAGTAAATTAGAAAAAAGAAGACGACATGAGATCTCTCAAACAGGGTACAGGGCGTCCCACGCTGGGGGCGGTGCACCGTGAGGCTGTGCTGAGTGAGCTCAGGCTGGAGCCCAGCGGCCCAGTCCAGGAGGAAGGGGACTTCCCGAAGGCCAGGAGAGGAGAGGTGGGCCTGAGCTGGTGGGGCATGTGGAAGGTCCTGGGGAGGCCTTTGTTCAGAGAACATCAATGGCGAGAAGTAGCAAACAGGTGCATTTTAAACGGAGGCCAATGTTAGCTTTAGGAGTACTGAGGGCTAGCAAGGGTGGGGACACAGAAGGCTGCCGTTGGTTCAGGTGGGAAGAGGCCTTCCATAGCATCCATCCTGTTTATTCTCTCCAGGAGTGTGGTAGAGCTGGGATGGGTGGTGGAGGAGAAGTGACGGGTGTAAAAAGACAAAAATGACAACACATTCAGCTTAAGGTGCTGCCGCATCTTGATTACAATTCTAGACCTGGGCAGCACCTCATTCCCTAGAGAATAACGCTCCCGTGAACTGGACAGACGAGGTCACAGCTGAGCTCCCGTGAGCTGGACAGACGAGGTCACGGCCGAGCTCCCGTGAGCTGGACAGACGAGGTCACGGCTGAGCTCCCGTGAGCTGGACAGACGAGGTCAAGGCCGAGCTCCCGTGAGCTGGACAGACGAGGTCACGGCCGAGCTCCCGTGAGCTGGACAGACGAGGTCACGGCTGAGCTCCCGTGAGCTGGACAGACGAGGTCACGGCGAAGGCAGGGAGGGCAGAGGGAAGCAGAACACTGCACGAGCGGCTTCACAGCCACCTTCCTGGGGGGGGACTCCTCACTGAGCCAGCTGAAACTGGCTTGTCTGGGGCTCTGGCTGGCATCTCTCACGCTCTGATTCCTGGGAAGGTCAGATAAACAACTTAGTTTTGGCTCGGTGATGTGGAACGTTAGCCTGAGCGACTCCATTTTGGATTGGCCATTTGGGCCTTGCACAGGAGCTCGGTCCAAACCAGTGTTCTACAGATTTTATTCAACATGGATCACATACAGAAGAGTTTGGCCTACACCTAAGTCAGTGGAGTAATGTCCAACAACGACTAACTTGGAAACAGCCCCGGAAGCACAGTATTCATAAATGTGGAGACAAATGCCAGAGAAAATAGCTAGAGTGGCTCTCAACGGCTTCCTTTGGGACCCTGAGCCTGGAGGTGAGAAAGCTTAGGGCAAGAAACGCCTATTTTCATTAAAAATGCACATACACACATATATTAGAAGTAAATTTGAAAAGAAACATTACACCTACAAAAAGGCGTATGTTATTAAGTGCTGGTGGGGCGTGGTCGATGTCCTGTAGTTACTAGTGACGTGGAAGTTGGCACGGCCATTGTGGAAGGTCATTCGGCAGAATCTAATGAAATCTGAAATTTTGAAAACCATTTTGGAGGGTGAGACATGGAGAGAAAGAGACAGACAGACAGAGCTCCCCTCCTCTGGTTCACTCTCAAATGCCCACAGTGCAAGCAGGATGCCCACGGGGGTGTCAGGAACCAAGCACGTGGGCCCACACTGCTGCCTCCCAGGGACCATGTGGGCCGCAAGCTGCAGTCGGGAGCCACGGCCAGGGACGGACCCCGCACTGCGATTGGGACGGGCATCCGAGCCACCCGGCGAGGCCTGCTCCCGGACGGAGCTGTGATGGGCATGGCCCCTTGACCCGGAAGTCCTGCTTCTCGGCTTCTTTCCTCAGAGGTCTCCCCCTATGGGTGTGGTCAAGGAAGCACAGCGGGCGAGGCTCCTGGAGCACTGGTTATAAGGCAAAAAATACATAAATATCCAGTGAAAGAGGAACGTATGACAACAGCAACACAAAGCAGAAGTATGGTGCTGCTGACGAGCAGCGTGTGCACTACGTAAAGACGCTACGCAAGCCTCGCAGACAGACGGTTTAGTGGAAACCACAAGTTCCATTGTTAAAATTACAACCACCTGCACAAAATGAAAGGGCATTTTAAAAAAAGATTTATTTTATTTATTTGACATGCAGAGTTACAGAGAGAGAAAGGGAGAGATAGAGAGAGGTCTTATAGCCACTGGTTCACTCCCCAGATGACTGCAACCCTGGCTGAATTTAGGAGCCAGGAGCCTCCTCTGGGGCCCCAGTGTGGGTGCAGGGGTCCAAGCACCTGGACCATCTTCCACTGTTTTCTCAGGTGCATTAGCAGGGAGCTGGTTTGGAAGTGGAGCAGCTGGGACTTGAACTGGTGCCTGTATGGGATGCCAGCGCTACAGGTGGCAGTTTAACCTGTTGTGCCACAGTGCTGGCCCCTGCAAATTATTTTTTTAAGAATTAATTTTTTTTTATTTGAAAGACAGAGTTACAGGGAGAGGTAGAGACCGAGAGAGAGGTCTTCTATCCGCTGGTTCACTCCCCAGATGGCCTCAACGACTGGAGCTGCACTGATCTGAAGCCAGGAGCCAGGAGCTTCTTCTGGGTCTCCCATGCAGATGCAGAGACCATCTGGGGCCATCTTCCACTGCTATCCCAGGCCATAGCAGAGAGCTGGATCGGAAGTGGAGCAGTCTGGACTAGAACCGGCGCCCATAGGGGAATGCTGACGCTTCAGGTCAGGGCTTTAACCCGCTGCACCACAGTGCCAGCCCAGAATTAAAAGTTCTAATTATGGTGAAGTACACACAAGATGAGTTTATCATCTTAGGCATACAGCTCAGTAGTATGAAATGAATTCCCATTGTTGAGCACCTACTTTTCTTTTTAAGATCTATTTATTTATTTGGAAGGCAGAGTGACAGAGAGAGACACACACAGAGACTGAGACAGAGAGAGGCAGAGATCTTATATCCAGTGGTTCACTCTCCCAAGTGGCCACAGCCGCCAGGGCTGGGCCAAGTCAAAGCCAGGAGACAGGAATGCCATCTGGGTCTTCCATTTGAGTGGAAGGCCCCATGTATGTGAGCCATCTTCCACTGCCTTCCCAGGCACATGAGCAGGGACCTGGATGGGAAGTGGAGCAGCTGGGACTCGAATTGGTGCTTTGATATGGGATGCCAGCATAAGCAGCTTAACCCGCTGTGCCACAACACTGGCCCATGTGCACCTGTCTTCAGAACACTTGTTCATTTTCAAACTGTGCCCATCAAATACCAACTTCCCACCCCCTTCCCCTCAACCCCTGGCAACCACTGTTCGCCTGTCTCTGAGTTGGACAGCACTGGACCACAGGGAAGCAGGATGATGTGTGTGTCTGTCTTTCTTGATGGCTTAGTTTGTTTAGCATAGTGCGCTCACGAGTCATCCTGTCATAGGGTGTGTCAGGAGCATCTCCCTGTTCTTTGTATTTCTTTTTAAAAATCAGAAGGTATATGTTACTTTTAGTAAAGTAAAAGTAAAAATGTGGGAGGTCGTTGTGGTGTCGTAGGGTAAGCTCCGCTGGACCGCATCCCATGTGGGCTGCAGTTCAAGTCCCAGCTGCTCTGCTTCCAACCCAGCTCCCTGCTCATGTGCCAGGGAGGCAGTGGAAGATGGCCAAAGTCCAAGGGCCCCTGTACCCACGGGGGAGACTCTGATGGAGCTCCAGTCTCCTGGCTTCAGTCTGGCCATGGCCTAGCTGTTGCAGGCATTTGGGGAGCAAATCGTTGGATGGAAGATATCTCTCTGTCACTCTGCATTTCAAGTAGAAGACAAAAAACAAACATTAAAAAAACTTTTTGAAAGACAAAGCAAATATGACTGACCCTCTGTATCTCTGGGTTCTATGTCCATGAATTCAACCAACAGAGGATAGAAAATATTCTTTTTTTTTCAAGATTTATTTATTTATTTGAAAGGTGGAGTTACAGAGAGGCAGAAGCAGAGAGAGAGAGAGAGAGAGAGAGAGAGAGAGAGGTCTTCCATCTGCTGGTTCACTCCCCAGAAGGCTGCAACAGCCAAGACTGGGCCAGGTTGAAGCCAGGCACTTCTTCTGGGTCTCCCACATGGGTGCAGGGGCCCAAGCACTTGGGCCATCTTCTACTGCTTTCCCAGGCCGTAGCAGAGAGCTGGATCGGAAGTGGAGCAGCCGGGACTAGAACCGGCACCCATATGGATGCCAGCACTGCAGATGGTGGCTTAACCCACTGCCCCACAGTGCCGGCCCCAGCAGAATAGATTTAAAGGTCCAGAACAGACCCAAATACACACAGGGATTTAGTTTATAAGCAGAAGTTTGGTTTATTATCTGTGGTGGACACTTCTGGCCATCTGGAGTGAATATGGACTATTTCCACCACATCTTAACCTAAGATGCAGACTAATTGATCACGTAAAAACAGAAACCAGAAAAGTACTGGGATAAAATGCGAGATCAAAAAGATGTGTTGTGGGAAGGCCTTTTAAAATTATGTAAATCCCAGAAATCATGAAAGAAAAGGTTCAAACATTCAAGAACACAAACATTGTAAAATGTCTGTGGCACTTGACCCCACTGTACTGTGCCACTGAAAATGGCTTAAATGGCAAATTTCATTTTAGGTACATGTCCGCAAACAGACAAATCTAAGTTACTAAAGATGGAGTCAGAAGACAGCCTAGGGAACGTTTGTGACTCACACCGCAGATGAGGCTGATATTCCTGGTGAGAACTCCCGCACATCTGTATCGTAAGCGGGGAGAAGAAAGAGAACAAGGCTAATGCCAGCCAGCGCTTTGCCACGCCCTCGGTCCCATGGATACAGGTGCCTGAGCTCCCATCTTTAATCCTCACAACCCCATGAGGGACAGGCTGTTACTGTCCCGTAAGAAGTCGGGCGCAGGGGCAGGTGTCGTGGCGTGGCACCCGTTCGAGTCCTGGCTGCTCCACTTCTGACCCAGCTCCTTGGAAAGCAGTGGAAGATGTACACCCAGGTGGGAGGTCTGGAAGACGCTCCTGGCTTCGGCCTGGCCCAGCCCCAGCTGCTGTGGCCCTGTGGGGAGTGAACTAGCTGATGGAAGCGCTCTCTGTCTCTCCCTACAGAGGCCAGGCACAGACAGGGTGGTAGCTGGCCTGAGGTCACACAGGTTCCTCCAGGGGCGGACACATCACCACGGGAACTGCTGTAGCTCGAGCCTTCAGAAGAAAAGAGAGTGCGGTGGCTGAGGGCAGAGGTGAGCTGCAGCCGCCCTGGCCGCCCGAGCGCAGCACTGCCACAGGGGACAGCACAGCAGAGGCCGCCGGGGTGCCCAGGCGTCCCCCACAGCCTCCAGAGGGGCCGGATTCAGACCCAGCATCGTGGGCTCTGGGGTCGGTCCTGAGCCAGTGGGGCCCTCACAGGAAGAGGAGATTCAGACGCGGATCCCAGGGCTGGAAGTCAGGGGAAGACGGCTGTCGCCCAGGTGGGAGACCGGGCCTTGCCCCCCCCAGGCCTCCCTCCTGCACGCCCCAGAGGAGCCAGTATCTTCCGGGCGGATGGAGGGGACCAAGGAGCAGCCTGTGCCCTACACGTTCTGCCCGGAGCTGGCGGGTTGGCAGCCTCGGCCTTGGACCTAAGTTGGACTTTGACTGCTTTCCCGGAGTGGGCTGTTTCTAGAAGCACCGTGTGAACGTGACGGTGCCTCCCTGGTGTGCCGGTGGGGACAGGCAAGGCGGCCAGACAGATGGGGCCTGCGCGTGGGCGAGGGCCGGGTTCCAAGTGCGCCCCGGTGAGACCTGCCCAGGGAAGCAGTCACACGCCGTGTGCTTGAAAGAGAAAGGATTTGTTTGTGGAGCCGGGGCTGGGCCAGGCGGGAGCCAGGAGCCAGGAGCTTCATCCGGGTCTCCCACAAGCGTGCACCCCCTCCACAGTCCTGTGCTGTGAGCAGCCCACCAGGCTGGGCAGTTCACAAGGAACGGAGGTTGAGTCCTGACGGTTGTGGAGGTGGAAAGTTCCAAATCAAGGCCTTGGTGCCTCGTGAGTGGCGGGGCCTCGTGTGTGGCGGGGGCCGTCTTGCCGTGTCGCTGACAGGGCCGACAGTGCAAGGACTTCTCAGCCCATGTTATGGCCGTGTGGATCCTAAACGCTGCCCCGCAGGCCCCACTCCCCACACGGCTGCACTGGGGATTTTGTTTCTCATGCGTGAATCCTGGGGCACCTGCAGACTATGGCAGGGCTCATGGGGCCACGTGAGCCACTGGAGCCTGAGGAGGCCACGTGGGGCCACGTGAACTGCTGGAGCCTGAGGAGGCCACGTGGGCTCTGCATGAACCATTGGAGCCTGAGGAGGCCACGTGGGGCCATGTGAACCGCTGGAGCCTGAGGAGGCCACGTGGAGCCACGTGAACCGCTGGAGCCTGAGGAGGCCACATGGGCTCTGCATGAACCACTGGAGCCTGAGGAGGCCACGTGGGCTCTGCATGAACCACTGGAGCCTGAGGAGGCCACGTGGGGCCACGTGAACCACTGGAGCCTGAGGAGGCCACGTGGGGCCACGTGAATCGCTGGGGCCTGGGGTGGCCACGTGGGGCCACGTGAACCGCTGGAGCCTGAGGAGGCCACGTGGGGCCACATGAACCACTGGAGCCTGAGGAGGCCACGCGGGGCCACGTGAACCACTGGAGCCTGAGGAGGCCACGCGGGGCCACGTGAACCGCTGGAGCCTGAACCACTTAGGGGAATCGGTAGCAACCGCTGGGGGCTGGCCTCCCCAGGGAAGTGCGAACAGAGTCCAGCTGCACAGAACAGAACTCCCAAACAGTAACGGCTCCCATAAGTGGTTTCCTTGTTTCTCACACGGAGAAGCTCAGAGCAGGCGCCACGTGTTATCAGCGATCTCCGGACTTTGCTCTCTGCTGTCTTCAGCACTATAAAAACTTACCTCAGAGTCCCTAATGGCTGCCAGAGCCCCCGCCATCACCTCTGTGTCATGCAGGTCAGCAGAAGAAAGAAATAGGAGAGGACAAAAGAATGTCCAGTTCCTTTTAAGGAGCTTTTCGGAGAATCCCTCATCCTTCTGCTTATATTCCGTTGGCTGGGACGCAGCTCTGAAGCCACACCTAGCTGCGAGGGGAGTGGAGAAATGGTGCCTTATGACTCACAGCATTGCCACTGCGCATGCAGCTGGACAGTGGTCAGTGACCGGGGGCGTGGCCACCGCGGCACTGTCTGCTCTGAAATGACACGCTGTATGTGGACTTTTTTTTTTTTTTTTTTTTTGACAGGCAGAGTGGATAGTGAGAGAGAGAGACAGAGAGAAAGGTCTTCCTTTTTGCCGTTGGTTCACCCTCCAATGGCCACTGCGGCCGGCGCATCTCGCTGATCTGAAGCCAGGAGCCAGGTGCTTCTCCTGGTCTCCCATGGGGTGCAGGGCCCACGCACTTGGGCCATCCTCCACTGCCTTCCCGGGCCATAGCAGAGAGCTGGCCTGGAAGAGGGGCAACCGGGATAGAATCCGGCGCCCCGACCGGGACTAGAACCCGGTGTGCTGGCGCCACAGGCGGAGGATTAGCCTGTTGAGCCACGGCGCTGGCCACTGTATGTGGACTTTATCACAGGAAAAGGTAGAGTCCGATAAAGAGGAATGGCACACAAAGGAATACTGGGGTGTGTACCAGCAGGTTTGCAGACGGCGTTTTAAGCAATTGTTTATTTGAGGGACAGAGAGAGGGAGAGTGAGGTGACAGAGCGCTCCTGTGTGCGGGTCTGCTCCCCAGATCTCTGCATCGGCTGAGGCTGGGCAGGAGACAAAGCTGGGGCCAAGAACACAATCCAGGTTCCAAGAACTCAGCTATTGAGTCATTGCCACTGCCTCCCGGGGTCTACACTGGCAGGAAGCTTAGTCAAGAGCTGGATCCAGGAATCAGACCCAGGCACTAGTGTGGGTGGTTCCAGCTATCTTTTTTCTCTCTCTTTTTTTTAAAGATTGATTTATTTATCTGGAAGGCAGAGTTACAGAGAGATAGAGGCAGAGACACAGAAGAAATCTTCCATCCGCTGGTTCACTCCCCAAATGGCTGCAAGGGCCGGAGCTGCTGGGTCAATCCGAAGCCAGAAGCCAGGAGCTTCTTCTGGGTCTCCTACGCGGGTGCAGGGGCCCAAGGACTTGGGCCGTCCTCCACTGCTTTCCCAGGCCACAGCAGAGAGCTGGATCAGAAGTGGAGCAGCGGGGACTTGAACCGGCGTCCACATGGACTGCTGGTGTTGCAGGCTGGGGCTTTGCCCGCTATGCCGCAGTGCTGGCCCGGGGTGCTTCCATCTCAGTGCTAGGCCGTGAGCTCTCTGAGGTAGCTGGTAGACCGCTGTCCCGGGGTCTGCCCCTAGGCCTGAGCTTCAGGGCGTCCTCACAGTGAGGCCCAGGCCTCCGGGCAGCTGGAGGGGCAGGGAGCTGCCTCCCGGTCTCCGGGCAGCTTCCTGTGCTTGACAGGGCTTTGGACAGACAAGGACCCCGCAGTGTCTAAGCCAGCGTGGCTGCCAGGAGCAAACGCCACCGAGCGGGCGGCTCAGACGGCAGTGGTTCCTGGCTGTTCGGGAGGCTGGGAAGTGGAGACGGCGGTGCCGGCTGCCCGGCGCTGGGGGAGGTGGCCTTCCTGCAGTACACATGGCAAAGATGCTGAACCCCGCAGGCAGAGCCCCGCCTTCTCCCCCGCCAGGTCCTGTCTCCACGCGCAGTCTCGGCAGCTATCAGGGCTTCAACGTGAGTTCTGGGGACACAGGTCCGTCTACGGCGCAGGCCCAGGCGGTCGCCACTTCACGCCTGCCAGTCTCCCTGCAGGCCAGGCCAGGCCAGGCCAGGCGTTTGCTTCTCACCTCGCCTGAGAGCTCGGGCGACCCCAGCCCACACTGGGAGTGTCTCTGCTGGGAGCCTGCATTTCTGTGCACCCCAGAATGAAGGGGTTGTCTCCCACCTTGCACGGAATGTACTCCGGAAGGAATGGGTAGCAGGGAAGGAAATGGAGAGACCAAAGTGGGGGTGCCTGGCCACGCCTCCTGCTTCACCCTCGGTCTTCCCAGAGGCCGAGTCTGGCCCGGAAGGCCCAGGACTCAGAAGGGCAGGGCAGGGAGCGGCAGGGGGCTCCACCTGCCCAAGCCGTCCAGGGTGCTCCGACAAGGGCAAGTCAGGTTCAAAACAGGAAAGCCCAGGGCGGCGATACGCGGGCCCTTCTCTGTACACTTCGTGCATCTCCAGGGAAAGCTGGCGCCGAGCCGCTCCGCTGGTTTTTACAAATCCCCTGGAAGAGGAAGTGCTCAGGAGCTCTGCAGGCTCGGCAGGGGCGGGCGCTAATCTCTTCCAGGCGCTGAGATGCCGGGAATGGGATCGGGGCTGCGGGAAGCTCCCACGGCTTTACCACAGCGGCAGGAAAGGCGGCCCTCGCGGGGCCGGAGTGCAGTGGAGCTCCAGGAGCGGAGTGAGCCCCAGCGCTGAGCGCCGAGCAGCTGCACACAATCTTCCCGCCCGGGCGGCTGCAGCGCTGTGTGCCGGCCGGTGCAGGTGCAGGTGCTGGGGCCCGGTCCCCCTGGGAGCCCCCGGGGCGGTCCCATTCCTTTGGAGCCGGCGCACAGGAGCTGCTTCCCAGGGCAGCCCACGCTCACAGGACTCCCAGAGCCGCGGGGCTTCCCTGCCCTGTGCCTTGTGGCCCTGTGGTTGCCCCCACACCTTCTCTCCTCCTCCTCCTCTTGGCCAGTCTCTCCTACCCAGTGTGGGGATTGTTGACCTCTCCCCTCTGCTTGATGGAGTGTGGGACGACCCCACGAACCCCACCCCGATACCAGTGTGAGATGAGTAGGCAGGAAGTTACAGTGTAGGCCAGCTGCAGCTCTTGGTCCCTGCAAAATGATGCTGTCTCTATTTTTTATGTTTTTATAAAAGCTTTTGTTTAATGAATGTAAATTTCACAGGTACAGCTTTAGGAATATAGCAGTTCTTCCCCCCATACCCACCCTCCCACCCCCGCTCCTGTCCCACCTCCTACTCCCTCTCCCATCCCATTCTTCATTAAGATTCATTTAAATTTAACTTTATATACAGAAGACCAGCTCTATACTAAGTAAAGCTTTCAACAGTTTGCACCCCCTCCCCCACAACATATGAAGTACTGCTTGAGAACAAGTTTTGCAGTTAATTCTCACAGTGCAACTCATTAAGGACCGAGGTCCTACATGGGGAGCAGGTGCACAGTGACTCCTGTTGTTGATTTAACAATTGATGCTCTTATTTATGACGTCAGTGATCACCCGAGGCTCTTGCCCTGAGATGCTGTCTCTGTAACTGCTGGCTCCATGGGCCCGCCTTCCCAGGATGCACCTGCTGTGGCCAGGGCCAGGCCCACCTCAGGCCCCACTCTGCATATCCATTGGGGAACCGCCCCTTCCCTGTAAAGAGGGGGGCAGGCTGGGAGGTGGCTCTTTCTGTCCCGCTTATAGGTTCCATTTTCAGTTTTTCTTTTCTTTCTAGTTTAAGGGCAAGAACTGGCGGCTCGGGGTGGGTACTTGTGTGAAGCCGCCCAGGTCTGCACACGGCATCTTCTGGTGCTTGTCCGGCGGCGTGCGTCCTCGCCCGCCTGGGGCCCGCGTGCTGTGGTGGAGGAGAGACGCTGCCCCGCTGGCCGGTCTCCCTGCCTCCCTGCCGCGGGACCTGGCGGTAGGCCTTGTCCTTGGCGTGTCCTCCGCGGCCCAACCTGCGTCTGGTTTCACCTAGGTACTTCCTCCCCCAGGCCCCGCTCCGGGTGCGGGCTCCACAGGCGGAGCCGCTCGCTGTTCAGGTTCCAGGCCCAGGGCACCGCCGCGCCGCGCCTGGTGTCGCAGGTGCAGGAGGCCAGCCAGCCAATGTGCAGGTGAGACACTGGGCTCCCTGGGGTGCGTGTTAGCGCTGGGCGTGAAGCTGTCCCGAGCCACTGCTGCACGTGGGATACAGGTTCCTGAGGTGAACGGGAGACCTGAGCCAGGCAGAACACCCGGCTGCACGCTCTCTGGGAAACAGGGCGCCTTGCGAACTCGCCTACAAGGTAGGTGACTTCAAGAAGTGCCTAAGTGCGCTGTGAGTAGCTCCTGTACTGCATTGTTAGCGTGTGTTCAGTGCAGACGGCACGGCACCAGCGAAGCCACGACTCTGTAGGGCGCAGGTGAGATTCGAGGTGCGCAGTGTTCAGTCGGGAGCCTGGAGAGAGGACCTGGGAGGGCGGGAGCTGCCGCAGAGCGCGTCCCGCCTAGCACTTGGAGCGTGGGGAGTGCAAGTTCGGCTTTTTTGGACATTTCACAGAGGGCTGAGTCTGTGGATACAGAGCCCGCAGGTATGGAGCGCTGACTGCGTAGACAGAGGATGGATAAGGAATTGCCTGCCGTGACCGGGGCTGGGAAGTCCCCAGACCAGCAATCTGCAAGCTGGGGACCAGGCGGGCCAGGCGGGTCCAGTGCGGACTGAAGGTTTTGCACCAGGAGAGCTGGAGGTGGAGTTCTGGTCTGCAGGAGGCTGGAGACCGGGGAGCTGGTGCTCCAGGTAGAGGCCGGGGGCGGGAGTGCCTCCCTCCTCAGGAAGAGCCCTTTCTGTCCTGTCCAGGCCATCCGCGGATTGGCTGTCGCGGACGGAGCTGTGTCCGCCACAGCCCAGATTCCTGTGTTGAAGGGTTAATCCCCAATGCCACGGCCACTTGGAGGTCACGAGGGTGTGGCCCCGCTGAGGGGCGCAGAGCCCTCACCACGCACCCTGATCTCGGACCTCCAGCTGCCAGACCTGGGGAAAATGTGTTTCTGTTGTTTGAGCCACAGAACCCATGGTGTCTGTGACAGCAGGCCCGGCAGACTCGAGACACAAGAAGACAGCCCTGTACAGCCGGGCCGCAGGGCCTGGGGAGAAACCTTGACCTCAGGCTTGCAGATGCCAGCGCTGTGAGACGGTGCATCTCTTCCCTCCCTCCCTCTGTCCGTCTGTCCGTCCTTCCTTTTTTTTTTTTTTTTTTTTATTGATTTTATTCAAAAACCTGAGAGACACAGAGAAGTCATCTACCTGCTGGTCCCCTCCCCAAGTGGCCACAATGGCTGTGGCTGGGCCAGACTGCAGCCAGGAGCCTGGAACTCCATTTGGGTCCCCATGTGGGTGCAGGGGCCCAAGCACCTGGACCACCTGCTTTCCCAGGTGCATTACCAGGAAGCTGCATTGGAAGTGGAGCAGCTGGGACTCACACTGGTGCCATACGGGATGCTGGCATTGCAGGCGGTAGCTTTACCCACAACACCACAGTGCTGGCCCTGATCAATCTGACTATGTGAAAAATAGGCTTGGGAACAGACACTGGTGCAGCAGGCTAAGCTGCCGCTTGGGGCCCTGCATCCTATGTTGGAGCGTCAGTTTAAATCCTAGCTGCTCCATCTGACCCAGCCTCCTAGCGCACTAGGAAGGCAGTGGATGATTCCCAAGTACTTGAGTCCCTGCCGCTCATGTGGGAGACTTTGATGGAGTTCTAGGCTCCTGGCTTTGGCCTAACCTGGCCCCATTTGTTGTGGGCATTGGGAGGAGAGTGGACCAGTGGATGGAAGATCTGTGTGTGTGTGTGTGTGTGTGTCACTCTGTCTTACTGGCTGGGACTGATCTGGATAGAAAACAGGAGATTCTTTGAGTCTCCCACGTGGGTGCAGGGTCCCAAGCACCTGGGCCATCCTCTGCTGCTTGCCCAGGCACATTAGCAGGGAGCTGGATTGGAAGTGGAGCAGCCGGGATGGGAATCGGTGCCCGTCTGGGGTGTAGGTGTTGCAGGCAGCGGCTTAGCCATGTACATCACAATTCAACCCCCAAAAATCTTTGAAAAAAGTAGGTTTTATCAGGCAAAAATTACTATAAAAAGTCAAAAGACAAAGGAGCAGTATTTTCAACGTGTATCAAACAGAGCTCCTGTCCGTGCTCGAGAGCCTGCGTGTTAGGAGAATGCCTCGAGAAGTGTAGGCAGGAGGGAGCGAGAAGTATAGACAGGAGGGAGCCCAGGGAACAGGAGTCCAGGCTCCTGTCTGGCAGAGCGGGGGCACAGACAGCTCCTAGGCTTCGCCATGTTCCCGCTGAGGTAGCCGTCTATATTCTGCGTCTCCCCGTCTCTGAATTTCACACTAAGACCTCCCCGGATGTGGCTGAGCTACCAAGAAAGACCTGTTGGAGGTGTCACGGGTCGCAGTGTGTTTTCTCAGGCCGCCTTAACAAAGCACCACCCACCAGGGGCTTGAAGCAGCGTGAGTTCTCTGCTGGGTTCTGCAGGCCGGGGTTGAGGATCCGAGCCTCGGCTGTGGGCGCCCTCGGAAGGCACCACGGCGGGACCCTCGCCTGCTGCTTCGGCGCTTCGGGGGCCGGGCACCTTTGCCTGGAGGCGGCGGGCCTCTGCCTCTGCCTCTTGGGGTGTTCTGCGTCCCTGCACTCTCTCCTTATCTCCTGTGAGATGTAGGGCCCGCCCTCTACCATGATGATTTTGCCTTGAGATCCTCAACTGACGACTTCTGCAAAGACCTTGATCTGGATAAGATCGGGGCCTGGGGCTTGGCCTGGCGTTCAAGACACTGCCCAGGCTCCTGCACCCAGTACTGAAGAGCCTGGGTTCGCGTCTCAGCTCTGCTCTGGGTTCCAGCTGCCTGCTCATGTGCACCTGCGAGGCAGCAGATGATGGCTGAAGTGCTTGGGCCTCTGCCACCCGTGGGGGACAGCCAGACGGAGGTCCTGCTCCTGACTTCAGCCTGGCCTGGCCCGGTCCTGGCCATGGGGGAGTGACCCAGTGGATGGGAGATTTCTCTCTCTGCTTCTTTCTGTCCCTGTTTCTCAGATGGAATGAAGGAAGGGAGGGAGGGAGGGAGGGAGGAAGAAGGAAGGGAGGGAGGGAGGGAGGGAGGGAGGGAGGGAGGAAGAAGGAAGGGAGGGAGGGAGGGAGGAAGAAGGAAGGGAGGGAGGGAGGGAGGGAGGGAGGGAGGGAGGGAGGGAGGGAGGGAGAAGACTGGGGTGAGTGTTTAGCCCAGCAGCTAAGATGCTGGGTAAGAAGCCTGCATGGCAGACTGCAGGATTTGGGTTCAAGTGTTGGCTTTGCTCCGACCCCAGCTTCCTGCTGATGGGCGCCCTGGGAGGCGGCAGTGACGGCTCAAGTAGCAGAGGCCCTGCACGCGCGTGGGAGACCAAGACTGGGTTCCTGGCTCCTGTGTTCAGTGGGGCCTACGTGGGCATCAGGGGAGTGAATGACTGGATGGGAATTGCTCTCTAATAAATAAATAAGATCATACACTGAATTCTGGGAGGAACACGCCTCCACCTGCTTCCCCGAGCCTTTTCAGCAGCAGATGATAGGAAATCCGTGCAACTAGCTCAAACAAATCATCGACAGCAATCGTGGCCATCCACACCCAGAAATCCAGTCCCTGTGCGTAGCAGCCTAAGAGAAAACTCCTGCATGTCGTTGGCTTTGACCACGTTACGAGTCCGACTCCAAGCCCATTGCTGCTGTCAGCCTGGGGTATTTGTCTTAGCTCTACAGCCAGGGAGAGATTGAGTTCTGCTGAGAGCACAGCCTGAGGTTGTCCTCAGATCCTGTGACCAGGAGAGGGGTGAATGGGGGCCAGGCAGGACAGCACAAGCCCTCCACTGGAATCCACAGTCTTCCCCGTGGCCCGCGAGCTCTTGGTTCTCTTGTCTGCATTCCGAGCCTTGGAGAGCAGCAGGCTCTCAAGTAAATATTTGCTGAGTTGTTTTTGAATATTTAGCGTGATTCAGTCTCTGAGGACTTCATCCATCCTAAATCGGAGACCCAGCATCTGAACCATGGTGACCCCTCCCATGCAGATACCGCTTCTTGTAGACCAGCTGGCCATGTTATGTAACCATTCACTTAAAAACTTTCATGAAAGGGAACCGAGAAGGGTTCGGCTCATGTTTAGGCAAGAAACAGAAGTGGAGGTGAAATTGAGGAACAAAGAAGGACGTCTCCAGCTCTCCGCTGTGTCCCAACACACTTGCAAACATCACCGCCGAGTTAGAGCAGTTACCCCTGGGACCTTGGTGGAGAACATAGGATTCTGGATTTAGCCATGTGTCATCCAGTGGCGTAGCCTCAAGTGTTGTGCCTTGAACACCCACAGAGGGACCTTGTGGCCCACACATGACAAGAGCCGATGCCTGGAGGGTGAAATCACAGCCCCTAAGCCAGACGAAGCTGGACTTGGGAACCACACTGGGGAGTTAATTTGCTGACCCAGATGTAGCTTGCAGCCCACAAAACCTCACACCACAGCAAAGCCCTTTCTTGTGCTGAGCCAGCTGGCGGAGCGTGATGTTGCAATGGCTCGGTTCTCAGTAAGGGATCTGAAGAAAGAGGGGCAGAGCCACAGCCCCGAGCCCACAGCCCCGAGAGGTCTTCCTGTTTACTGCGTGGGTGAGAGGGGAACCTTCTGTCTGTGGGCCCTGGGGTTTCACCAGAAGGCACCGGCTGGGACTTTGGGTTTGAGCTGTGTGTACACAGTCCACACTTGATGGCCCGCTGGCTGTACTCGGGGTGAGACTTCAGACTTAATCCCGTGGACCCAAAGCATGTATGGAAATTGGACTTTAGACTGTGTGAACAGGGCCAGCACTGGGGCTCGGCGGGTTAAGCCGCCACCTGCAACACTGGAATCCGATATGAGCACCAGTTCAAGTCCCGGCTGCGTCACTTCCAATCCAGCTCCCTGCTGCTGTGGGTGGGAAAGCAGGGGAAGATGGCCCACGTGGGAGCCTGGGATGAGGTGCCTGCTTCTGGCTGCAGCCTGCTATTGCAGCCATTTGGGGAGTGAACCAGCGGGTGGGAGATTCTCTCTCTCTCACTCTGCCTCTCAAATAAATAATAAATCTTTACCAGAAAAAGACTATGTGGACCAAGTCACACTTCTCCTTGACTTCCATTTTTAAAAAAAGACGTATTTACTTATTTTAAAGGCAGAGAGAGACATTGATGTTCCCCCAAATTCCCACAGTAGCCGGGACTGGGCCAGGCTGCAGCCAGGAGTCAGGCACGCCACCCAGATCTCACATCAGAGGAAGGCGGATTGGAAACAGAGTAACTGGGACTCAGGTGGCCTCTGGACACAGGAGGCAGGCTTCCCAGTGCCGTGTGAGCCCGTCGCGTCACCCGCTGCGTCACCACGCCTGCCCTTGACTTCACTGGCAACCAGGAACAGGTTTGCGTGGAGCCCAGGACTGTGCGGGCTGGGAGGTCTCCCTGTGACACAGCAGCTGCTCGGTGTGGAAGCCTCGCCTCTTCCTCAAGCCCCGCTAACACGTGAGTGGAGATTTTTTTTCTTTAAAAGGTGTAGCCTATAAGGAAGGTAATAACATACAGGGGGAATTAACTTTTTTTTAAAACTGGAAATTAGGGATGCCTAACCCCATACGCCAGAGGGAAGTATCTTGTACGGGGAGAGCCAAGAAAACAAGCTGGTCCAGATTTCTTTTCTTTAGGATTTATTTATTTTAATTTGAGAAGCAGAGTTAACAGAGAGAGGAAAAGACAGAAAGGTCTTCCATCTGCTGGTTCACTCCCCAAATGGCCGCAATGGCCAGAGCTGGGCTGATCTGAAGCCAGGAGCTTGGAGCCACCTCTAGGTCTCCCTCATGGGTGCAGGAGCCCAAGCACTTGGGCCGTCACCCACTGCTTTCCCAGGCCACAGCAGAGAGCTGGCCTGGGAGAGGAGCAGTTGGGACACAAATCAGCGCTCATATGCCGCAGGCAGAGGCCCAGCCCACCACACCACTGTGCCAGCCCTGATCTGTGTTTCTGAGATGCCCCGAGGCCTGGACATTGGTTCACCAGGTACTTCTGAAGACTGGATATGGCTGTAGCAAAAAAGGAGAGCATCGTTTAGAAGCTGTCATCAGGCATGAGCGTTTGGTAGGACAGCTAAGATGCCACTGGGAGACCTTCATCCTGTATCAGTGTTTGGGCTGAGTCCTGGCCCCACTTGCAGTTCCAGCTTCCTGCTAATGCACACCCTGGGAGACAGACAGTGATGGCTCAGGTACCCACGGGGGAGACCCACCCTGAGGTTTTGGCCCCTGACTTTGGCTTCGTCCAGCCTTAGCTATTGTCATAAGATGATTAGATTCCTGAATCCTCCCCCAGCCTACACAACAAGCCATTCCCGTTTCTCTGCCTGAGCCAGAGACCGAGCACTTGCCCCATGGGGAGGTGAAGCCAGAGAGGCCCTGGAGGCCCTGGGGACAGCAGGGTGAGATTCGTCAGACACTTGGACCAGAGCGATACGCTGATGGTACCAAAGGCATGGGAATGTAATCTGATTATGGTGTTGGGTGTCGTTCTCATGAGAGGGCCTGAGCTGGGCCCAGCCCCTCACCCCGCTGCCTGGCTCCCCGCAGGCTCTGTTCTCCAGGTGAACTTTGCCACTGCCCTCTTGAGGAGCCAAACCAACGGGGCTTCCCGGCCTTGGACTTGAACCTCTGAAACTATGAACTAAGCAACCCTGTTTCTTTACAGGGTGAGTTGTTTCAGGTATTCTATTGCTGTGATGAAAAGCTGCCTCAAGCAGGGTTAGGCTCTCATTCTTCCCATCTCTGTCTCCCAGACACCGGCAGACATGTGTATCCCTAAGAGCGAGTCTGGGGAACTCTGCTGAGAAAGCTGACCACTGAGAAAGGGAGAAGGAGACCCCGTCAAACGTGAGCGCCCAACGTACATTCACATCTTGTTTATGTCAAGGTTTGGTGTGTCACTCTTAGGTATGTCCGGATGGGCCATTTGTGAATAGCATGTGACATGAAACAGGACAACACACACACACACATACACACACATATACACACATGCACACACACATACACAATACACTTACATACACATACACACAAATACACACATACACACATACATACATACACACAAATACACATACACAGTCACACAATACACACATACATACACATACACACGTACATACACACATACTCACACACATACACACATACATACATACACATACACACATATACACACATGCACACACACATACACAATACACTTACATACACATACACATACACACAAATACACACATACACACATACATACATACACACAAATACACATACACAGTCACACAATACACACATACACATACACACGTACATACACACATACTCACATACACACATACATACATACATACACACAAATACACACATGCACACACACATACACAATACACTTACATACACACAAATACACATACATACATACATACATACACATACACACAAATACACATACACACTCACACAATACACGCATACATACACATACACACATACGTACACATACACACAAATACAAACACTGGCACACAATACATACATACATACATACACACATACACACGTACATACACACATGCACACACATACATACATACACACACATACATACACATACACACATGCACCTACACACATACACATTTGCACACATACACATACACACATACACACACTCACACATAGACACACACACACAGAACCTGGAGGAAGGGAGCCAGTGAAAGGAGCAGAGACAGCTTGAACAAACAGAGCAGATCCACACGGAAGACGCCCAGCGTGGTCACACCAGGTTTGTGTCCTTGAGAAACGAGGAGAGGGCTGTGTCGCAGTGGGCTCTAGAGAGGCCAAGGCCAAGACGGCGTTTGGTGTGCAAGACGGTTCCTAGGGACCGGCCGTTGTGGGAGCCACGAGGAGGAGACAGACTCCGAGGGAGCAAGTGAGCGGGGCGAAGACTTGACGCCCCGCACGGAGAGCAGCACCGGCGCATGGGGGGCACCAGGTTCTGAGTTGGCCGGGATGGCCATGTGCTGATGCCCCGGCCCTGGCCAGTGGTGAGCCCCCAGGAGGGCCCTCAGGGAGCTGGTCTCCTTGGAAGCATCTTCACCTCCAAGGATATTATTTTTTAACATCTTTTTTTGATACAGTTAGACAGTGAGGAAGAGAGACAGAGAGAAAGGTCTTCCTTCCCTTGGTTCATCCCCCCAAATGGCCGCTACAGCCGGTGCTGCGCCGATCCGAAGCCAGGAGCCAGGTGCTTCCTCCTGGTCTCCCACGTGGGTGCAGGGGCCCAAGGACTTGGGCCATCCTCCTCTGCCTTCCGGGGCCACAGCAGAGAGCTGGACTGGAAGAGGGGCAGCCGGGACAGAATCTGGCGCCCATATGGGATGCTGGCACCACAGGCGGAGGATTAGCCAAGTGGGCCACGGCACCGGCCCCAGGATATTATTTTTTAAAATGAGCACTCAGAATAAAAAAGAATCCTTGGAGGTTTGTGCTGTGATATTAGAAACTAAAAATTCAAGAATGGTCAGAAGGTAATGTTGAGAAAAAAAATCTGCAGATAAGGGACAAAAAAGGTGAGCACGTATGACAAAGACAGTAAGAAAAGAAGGTCCATTGAGGAGGTCGGACATTTGAGAAACTGGAATTCCATACAGAGAAAATAGAAAGGAAGAAATAATGTTTTAAAAAATTATGATTCCAGGGGCTGGCACCATGGCTCACTTGGTTAATCCTCTGCCTGCGGCGCCAGCATCCCATATGGGGGCTGGATTCTGTCCTGGTTGCTCCTCTTCCAGGCCAGCTCTCTGCTGTGGCCCGGGAAGGCAGTGGAGGATGGCCCAAGTGCTTGGGCCCTGCACCTGCATGGGAGACCAGGAGAAGCACCTGGTTTCTGGCTTTGGATCAGCGCAGCGCGCCAGCTGTAGCAGCCAATTCGGGGGGTGAACCAATGGAAGGAAGACCTTTCTCTCTGTATCTCTCTCTCTCTCTCACTGTCTAACTCTAAAAAAAAATTATGATTCCAGAAAGAATTATAAAATGGAAATCCATTTATCTAGATTGAAAGCCTATCCAGTGAATGGGAAAGAAATCATATAACAAGACACAAAATCATGAAATTTCTGAGGGCCGCTGCTGTGGTGTGGCTGGTGAAGCCACTGCCTGCAGTGCTGGCATCCCATATGGGCGCAGGTTCTAGTCCCGGCTGCTCCACTTCTGATCCAGCTCCCTGCTATGGCCTGGGTGGGCAGTAGAAGATGGCCCAAGTCCTTGGGCCCCTGTACCCACATGGGAGACCTGGAGGAAGCTCCTGGCTCCTGGCTTCAGATCAGCCCAGCTCCGGCCACTGTGGCCATCTGGGGAGTGAACCAGAGGAGGTTCACTCTGCCTTTCAAATAAATAAATAAATCTTAATCATGAAATTTCTGAACAGCATGATTAAAGAGAAGATCAAAAAATAAACCCAGGAGAAAAAAACACAAAAATCAGGTCCTTGACGAAGGTCCGGAATCGCATGACTCTGGGTCCCTGCACCAGATGCTGGACCACGATGAGTGATCGGTGGCTTCGCAGCTCTCAGAGGCGCTTCCAAGTGATAGCAGCCAGACTAACAGCAGTGCAGAGGCAACGTGAGGACGTGTTCAGAGATGCAAAATTTCAGCATTTTTGTATCCAGAGTAACCTTGCACAGAGAACCAGGTGGCGTACTGCCTGAAGACCCAGGAGCGGCTGAGAGCTGGGAAACGGGGGAGGACGGGGACGGAACACGAGAGGACGAGGACGGAGGACTCAGAGGGAGTGACCAAGGGAAAGGAAACCAGAACCGGTCCTGCCGCATCTGAATACGAGAAGACCTACGTTCCAGCTGACAGCTCGGAGAGGAGAGTGTGTGCACCATCAGCTACACAGAAAGCCAGGCAGTGTTCACTTCCGGGGAAGTGCAGACGCAGTGTGTACTGTGCTTTGGTTTGCACACATTCGGCTTCCCTACAGAGGGCGCAGGCTCCGTGTGCCTTTATGGGGTCTGAAGGGGAGGCTTTCGGTAATTGATTGGATTAGGTTGTTTGGGTGAAGCCCCATGCTAGAGTCATGATGGCTTTTTTTTTTTTTTTTTAAGATTTATTTATTTATTTGAAAGGCAGAGTTACAGAGAGAGGGAGGAGAGATCTTCCATCTATTGGTTCATTCCCCAAATGGCCACAATAGCTAGGCCAAGGCCAGGAGCTTTACCCAAGTCTCCCACATAGGTGGCAGGGGCCCAAGTGCTTGGCCAATCTTCTGCTGTTTTCCTGGGCACGTTAGCAGGGAGCTGGAATGGAAGTGGAACAGCCAGGACTGGAACCTGTGCCCATATGGGATGCCAGCGGTGCAGGTGTGCCACAACACTGGCCCCCATCGTGGCTTTTCAGGAGAGACCACGTGGATGAGCGTGCTCCCTGCCGCTCTCTGCGTCCTGGCTCCCATGTGACGCGCTGTCCAGCACCCTCAGCAGAAGCCAGAGTAGCGAGGATCTGAGACTGCGCCCCTCAAATCCTTCCTCCCTCCAAAGCAGCTTCCCTCTGCTGTTTGTTTATGGTGCTGAGAGCGGCTGACTAATACAGACCAGCTCGGAGATGGGCTACGACGACTCAGCCCAGCTCAGCTCTGAACAGTGAGCACGCCGTCCTGATAACCCCGGCTACTGATAGGAGGATAAGAAAAGGAAATATGTGAGAGCCACGTCTTTATTTTCCAAAGGACGAAGGCATCAGATAATAAATAAAACCGAGAGTCACAGGAGGAGCTGGTAGAAGTCAGAAAGTGGTGCTCTTTAGCGGCCTTGTGGCGTAGCTGGTAAAGCTCCCGCCTGCGACGCCGGCATCCCGTACGGGCGCTGGTTCTTGTCCAGCGGCTCCACTTCCCATCCAGCTCCCTGCTGTGGCCTGGGAAAGCAGCAGAGGATGGCCTAAGTGTTTGGGCCCCTGCACCCGCATGGGAGACCTGGAAGAAGCTCCTGGCTTCCTTGTAGCCCTCTGGGGAGTGAAACAGTGGTTGGAAGATTTCTCTCCCTCCCCTTCCCTTTCTCTCTGTAACTGACTTGCAAATAAACAAATCTTTAAAAACAAAACTTAGTGGTGTCCCAAGGGAGCGAGTTGTAGCAGAGTCAGTTAGACGTTGCTGGCTGCACTGGCCTCCTGTATTGGAGCGCCAGTCCAAGTCCCAGCTGCTCTGCCTCCAGCACCCTGCTAACGCACTGGGGAAGGCAGCAGATGACTCTTGCCACCCGTGTAGGAGACCTGGCTGGGGTTCTGGGCTCCTGCCTTTGGCCTGGACCAACCGTGGCTGTTGGGGCCTTTGGGATGTGAACCAGTGGCTGTAAGATACCTTTCTCACTCTCTCTGTCACTCTGTCTTTCAAATAAGTAAATCTTAAAACAAAACAAAACAAAACAACAGTCTTGGCCTTTGGAAATCAGAGATGGGAATAGTGGGGGAAGGGACTGAGCATTTTAAGACTTTTGAGGACTATTTTACTTTTAAAATATTGCATATATATATATATTTAAAAAACAGTAAAACTGAGAAAAGATCATTACTGAATTATGGAAGAAGTTAAATTAGTAGTGACTTATTTTTTGAGTGCTTGCTATATATAAGAAACTATGTTAGGCATTTAACTCTCATTTTAACAACATTTTTATTTGAAAGGCAGAGAGAGAGAGAGAGCTATCTCCCATGTGTCGCTGTCTTCCCAAATGCCAGCCTCAGATGGGGTGGGTCAGGCCAACGCCAGGAACACGGAATTCAGTCTGAGTCTCCCACATGAGTGGCAGGGGCCCAAGTGCTTGAGCCATGCGGCCTGCTGCCCCCGGGGTGCACATTAGCAGGAAGCTGGAATTGGAAGCGGAGCCGGAGCCGGGATGCATATCCAGGCACCGGTGTGGAATGCAGGCATCCCCAGTGGTGTCTTCAACACAGCACTGCACACCTACCCTTCCTTCCACTTCTGTTAGCCGATGGTTCCCTTCCTTCCTCCCCGGTGTGAGTGTCGCTGTGGACACACAGATGTTTATTCCACAGTGCCGTTCATTTCGATGCTCCGTTGACCCCTGTTTGGTGAAAACCCCGCCCAGTGGTTCCTGCCTTGGGCACAGTGTGACGTCCCTGGCTCACTTTCCCTGCTCCAGAGGGGCTCCTGCATTTCTCTGAGGGGCGGAAAACATGGCCATCCTCGGTGAGCTGCTAGTGGAGGTCCCATCCTGCCCCCAGGTAAGCCAGCCTGTGCCGCGTGCCCGGCGCTGGGCCGCGTGTTTCCGTGCGTCACCTCGTAGTTCACGGACAGTTCCTCGTGGGAGATGGTCTCACCCCCTTGGCAAAGGCAGTCAGGTTGTGGAGAAGGTGCGAGCCAGCTAGGGAGGAGTCTGCGTCCTGACGCCAGAGAGCGAGCTGGCAACCCCCGTGCCGCGTGCCTATCGGCACTCTGCCCACAGAAATCCAAATCTCCTAACAGCTACAAGGGAAACAACAAGCCCAAGCTTTAGGAGGCTAGGTATGGGGCAGGGCTTGAGTGCAGCAGGTGGCCGGTGCTCGGACACCCCCCTCCCGTATCAGCATGCCTGGGGTCCAGGCCCGCCTCTGCCACCGCTCCAGCTTCCTGCTAGTGTGCACCTGCGTGGCTCCCCGCCACCACCCAGAGACCCAGCGGAGTTCCCGCTCCTGGCCTTGACCTGCTATTGTAGGCCTTTGAGGAGGGGAAGACCCTCCCTCCCTCCCTCCCTCCCTCCCTCCCTCCCTTCCTCCCTCCCTCCCTTCCTGCCTCCCTCCCTCCCTCCTTCTCTCCCTCTCCCTCCCTCCCTCTCTCCCTCTCCCTCTCTCCCTCTCTCCCTCTCTCCCCCCTCTCTCTCTTTCAAATAAATAGCATTTTTAAAGCTAAATCTTTATTTTTTTTTGACAGGCAGATTTAGACAGTGAGAGAGACAGAGAGAAAGGTCTTCCTTCCGTTGGTTCACCCCCCAAATGGCTGCGCTGATCTGAAGCCAGGAGCCAGGTGCTTCTCCTGGTCTCCTTGTGGGTGCAGGGCCCAAGCACTTGGGCCATCCTCCACTGCACTCCCGGGCCACAGCAGAGAGCTGGCCTGGAAGAGGAGCAACCGGGACAGAACTGGCGCCCCAACTGGGACTAGAACCCGAGGTGCCAGCGCCACAGGCAGAGGATTAGCCTAGTGAGCCGTGGCACAGGCCCAAATAAGTAGCATTTTTAAAAGATAATAGGTAAAAAGGAAAATTTAAAGAAATCCTTGAATACAAGCTGGTGGCTTTGTCATTCATTCTAAATTGTCCATCGGCACAGCTTAGGCTACCTCGGGCCAGGCCTGTCTCGGAGCTCGGCCGGAGCCTCGTCATGCCACAGATGGGAGCCGAGACCCTGGACCAGGCAGGCCTCCAAGGCCCTCAGGTGTCCCACGGCCACAGGTGCTTTTCTGTGCTGCCCTCAGGACTTGAGATGTGCAGGGGCGTGAAAGGGTCGGGGGACAGCGCCGCGGGGTGAAAGTGTTGGGGGACAGTGCTGCGGCGGCCGTGTAGCTGCGCAGGTTCTCTGTCGCCGGTGCCGGGGACCTGGAGGGGCACCTGCCGAGTCACAGCCCGGGGCTGCCCCAGGACGGGGCCCCTTCTCCGAGGTGCACAGAGGCGCCCTGTGGGCTAGCAGAGGCCCTGTCTGGGGGGGGGGGGTCTTCCAGGACAGAATCCTTCTGATTCAAGGGTGAGTGACTATTATCTCATAATGAGAGGAAACATGGAGCTCCAACAGGAACTTCCAGCTGCGGTCAGCAGCCCGGTGCGACCTGAGGCTGCCTGGCACGCGGCCACTTTCCTGCCTTTGTCTGGACTCTGCCCTGGCCCTCTCCACTTGACCCCCGAGGCCGTGACGCCCCGGCGCTGGCTCTGGGCCCTCTTCCCCCTGCCCTGTGCTCAGGCAGGAAGCAGCCCCTACCTGCGCACCTGGGCCGTGGATCCCAGGGGCCCCGGAGGGTGCGAGGGTGCGGGTGCGGGGAGCCGATCCATTAAGATAAAGGAAGAGTAAACAGAAGCAGATGTTCCTCCAGCTCAGGTCCCAGGCTTGCTGAAAAGCTGGAGCCCCTGGCAGCTGACAAAGGCGGGCTGGGGCGGGCTGGGGCGGTCTCGGGGCGGGCTGGGGCGGGCTGGGGCGGTCTCGGGGCGGGCTGGGGCGGTCTCGGGGTGGTCTCGGGGCGGGCTGGGGCGGTCTCGGGGTGGTCTCGGGGTGGGCTGGGGTGGGCTCGGGGCGGTCTGGGGTGGTCTGGGGCGGTCTCGGGGTGGGCTGGGGTGGTCTCGGGGCGGGCTGGGGCGGTCTCGGGGTGGTCTCGGGGCAGGCTCGGGGCGGTCTCGGGGCAGGCTGCACCCCCGAGCCGGGTGCTGGGCTGGACTTAGTCCTCGACTCTCCACAGCTCCACCTTGCTTCCCTTCCTCCTCTCCCTGCACGTGTGTGAAAATCAAGTACATCCACATCCTGTCCTCATCAATGCCAGCGGCCACTCTCAGCTGTAAACGATGGGCACCTGGGAGCTGCACACGCACACATACACACGTACGCATACCACGTACACACTGTACATGCTACTCACACGGACCATACCAGGTACACAAGCGCATCACATACACACATGTACGCATACCACGTACACACTGTACATGCTACTCACACGGACCACACCAGGTACACAAGTGCATCACATACACACATGTACACATACCATGTACACACTGTACATGCTACTCACATGCACCACACAGGTACACAAGCACATCCTACACATACATGCATGCATACCACATACACACTGCACATGTTACATGCACCACACATGTACATAAGCACATCCTACACACATACATACATGCATACCACATACACACTGCGCATGTTACATGTACCACACACGTACACAAGTGCATTGTACACACATACACACACATAGTAAACACATACAGTATGCACACTGCACACGTGTATACCACAGTACACACACATGTTCGGCAGATGTGTGCACACACAGCTGTCATCTAGGCTGAGATTCAAGAGCCCTGAGGTGATCCATTCACCAGGAGTGCAGGCTCTCTGGAACTTTCCATTCCCCTGCCACAGAATGGCTTGTCCAAGCTCCACCACGCGCTCTTTGGGTACCGACTTTCACCTCAGTAAAGGGATGAGGGGAACAGGGGAGGCTCTGGGGCCCCAGGCTCTAAAGCCCTCCGGCTCCAGGGCTGTGTGCAGCCAGCACCCCTACTCCGGCAGGGATCAGAGCCAGAGAGAGTCTGACCCTGGGGCTGTGGATGCCGGCGCTGCTCTGGGGATGCCGTGGGACCATCTCCCGCGTGTCATTCCACAGCTGGTTCCCCTCGAAATAAAAGGTGGTCAGGAGCCCGGGCGGATTTAAAATCCCAATATTGGGTGGGTGTTGTGGCACCAGGGGTTAGACTGCTGCTTGGAACTTGCATCCCCTCTGAGTGCCTGGGATTGAGCTCCACCTCCAGGTTCCTGCTGACGCACACCCTGGGAAGGCAGCAGTCATGGCTCAAATGCTTGGGTCCCTGCCGCCCGCAGGGGAGGCCGACTCTGGACTCCTGGCTTCCGCTGGCCTCGTCCTGGCTGCTGTGGGCATCTGGGCAGCTCTCTGTCACCCTGCTCCTCTGCTCTTCAAATAAAATAAACCTTTACAAACAGATCTTTTAAAGATTGATTTACTTGAAAGGCAGAAAGAGAGAAAGAATCTTCCATTCACTGGTTCACACCCCAAATGGTGCAGTAGCCAGGGCTGGGCCAGACCAAAGCCAGGAGCCGGGAGCTTCTTACAGGTCTCCCACAAGGGTACAGATGACCAAGCACTTGGACCATCTCCTGCTGCTGTCCCAGGCACACTAGCAGAGAGCTGGATTGAAAGTGGAGCAGCCAGGACTCAAACCGGCGCCCATATGGGATACCAGCATCGCAGGCAGTGGCTTAGCCTGCTAGCCACAGCACCAGCCCCTAAAATCCTTAATAACCTAAAAATGTGCAAACTCAGTCCCAAGTACAACCTGCTTGTACTTGTAAGTAGTGTGTAACCGTCCCAGGCAAACAGGAAGGAGGGGGGGAGACGCCCTAACTTCAGGTGTGTCTGCAGGAAAAGCTACTTCCTCTGTGGCTTGAGCTCCTCCACACCCCTGTCCTTTGGACTTCACCGCCAGGTGACCCCTCGGGTCCAGGTACCGGGTCATCGAGCCCCGGGAGGCTGCCCGCCTGCTGCTGTTAATCTTCGGGTCACCTCATTTCTCCCTTTTTGGAGTCTGGGTTTTCAGTCCAGCAGGCTTGAGGTGGGGCAGCAAGTCCCAGCTCACTGTGGCAGCCCCTAGAGGGAGCTTGGCGTGCAGCAGGGTGACTGGGGAGAGTCCCCTGTCAGAGGGGGAGGGACGCAGGACTGGGCGGAGTGGAAGCCAAAGTGCAGCGCAGTTGACACCCTTCCGAGCTGGCCTGAGCGAGGCCAGGGCTGGGTTCTGGGCCCTGTTCCCTGCTCCCTGCCCCCACGCAGTTGAGTTGGACGTGGGCACCCCCACCCCAGGGAGGGGCCAGCTTCCTGTAGGCAGGGAGGGGCTGTGAGTTGTCATTGGTCCCTGAAGGGAATCTGGGCAGAGGCCAGAGAGTCCAGCCCGCATCCCGAGTGCCCTACTTCCTACCTGGGTGACCTTGCCCCAGTTCCTTGTCCGTGTTTAATATGCATTGCATGTTCTGCATCTGCAAACAGGGGAGCTATGAGCACTAGGTGAGACCGTGTTCCTGCAGGGAAGAGAGCCCTGCCCCTTGGCTGGCTGCCCTCTGGGAGCTGCTGCCTGCTGGTCTGGTCGGGATCCAGGACTCTGGTTCACCCACGTTTATGAGGGGTGGGGCTCCTGGGTGATAAGGAGCCCTGTGCCCAGGTGTGGCCTTCTCGCCCACTTCCTGCTCCCAGGGATGGGCGGGTCTTGTTCTCCCCTCCTGGTCTCCAGGGCCTCATGGGGCCCGGCCTTCTTGCCACCCCACCCCCTCCTCAGGCAGGTTGGGCCTGTGTTGAGTAGGACGTGGGATGTGAGAGCGTCTAGGTTATGGGTTTCCAAGCCTCTGCTGTGCCGTCCACACAGAGCCCTTCCTGGTGTGGCCTCTGCCCCCTGCAACACAGCTTACGGACAGGAGCTGCCAGCCATATCTGTGGGAGACAGCAGCTCCTACGCACGGGCTCTGAGCCAGGCAGGGGCCTGCCTCTTTGTCTGGGGCTCTGTCTCTGAGGGAACAGGCTCTGCCCTTTATCGTTTAAAATATGTTATGTATTTGAGAGTTAGACTTACAGACAGAGAGAGAGGTCTTCCATCCACTGGTTCACTCCCCAAGTGGCTACAACATCCAGAGCTGGGCTGATCCGAAGTCAGGAGCCAGGAGCTGCCTCTAGGTCTCCCATGTGACTGCTGAGGCCCAAGGGCTTGGGCCATCTTCTACTGCTTTCCCAGGCCATGGCAGGGAGCTGGGTCAGAAGAGGAGCAGCCAGGACTCGAACCAGCGCCGTTTGGGACACCAGAGCTGCAGGTGCGCCACAGCGCTGGCCACTGCTGTCTTATTTTTTACCTTGCTGTGGGCCCTCAGGAGCCTTGCAGGATGGAAGGGGTGGAAGAGCTAGGGCAGAACTCACGCATCCTGGGCCCCCTGAACCCCACCTGTGCTCTCAGTGGAAGAGATGGGGAGATTGCAGATGGATGAGGTGGGGGCGGGGCAGAGCACGGCGGCCACAGAGGAGCCAAGTACAGACAGCAGGAAGCACTGACAGTTCCACTGCTCACACATGGATGCGATGCAGTCTTGTGCCTTTTCTACCCGTGTTGTACCCACAGTATCTGCCCCCACAAAGGCCTGAGTCCAAACTCCAGCTCAACCCAGCGCTCCAGAAGATGGCAGAACCTAGGGTGCTTTCCACTCCCGAGAGCTTTAGTCACAAGAGATTTTCCCTCACTTTTTAAAAAACTGACTGCCAGTGCCCCCTCTTCTTCCTCCTCCCTTCAGTAATCGTTTCTTTAGAGAAATTTATTTTTATTTTTTTGAAGATTTATTTATGTATTTGAAAGGCAGAGTTACAGAGAGGGAGAGACAGGGGCTGAGAGAGAGGTCTCCCATCCACTGGTTCACTCCCCGAATGGCCTGAACAGCCAGGACTGGGCCAGGCTGGAGCCAGGAGCTTCCTCTGGGTCTCCCATGTGGGTGCAGGGGTGCAAGCCCTTTGGCCATCCTCCACTGCTTTCCCAGTGCGTTGACAGGGAAGTGGAGCAGCCAGGACTCAAACTGACACCCACACAGGATGCCGGTGCCACAGGCAGAGGCCTAACCACAGTGTCCACCC
The DNA here is from genome assembly GCF_033115175.1 of Lepus europaeus. Taxonomy (NCBI): domain Eukaryota; kingdom Metazoa; phylum Chordata; class Mammalia; order Lagomorpha; family Leporidae; genus Lepus; species Lepus europaeus. Next base: position 1,978,328 of record NC_084827.1, on the reverse strand, counting down.
CTTGCTCATTCATTTTGTTTAAAAGGAGAGAGAGCAATTTTCCATATGCTGATTTACTCTCCAAATGCTCACAACAGCCAAGGCCGGGCCAGGCAAAAGCCAGGAGCCTGGGACTCAATCCAGTTCTCCCACATGGATTGCAAGGACAGAAATATTTCAGCCATCGCCTGTGACCTCCCGGGCTGTGCATGATCAGGAAGCTAGCTTGGAAGCAGAGGACCTGGGATGTGACCCAGGAGTTCAGATATGGATGCCAGCATCCCGAGTGGCATCGTAACCACTGCTTCCCATGGCTTTTCCTGATAGATGGATATGGCCTCAATGGGCCCTGTATCATGCATGGCAACACTTGTTGGAGGGGAGCAACATCTGCCCTGGCAGCTACTCCCCTGTAAGAGTGGCCACAGTCTACAGGAGAAGTAGTAATTACGTACTCCAGGGGCTGGCGCTGTGGTATCGTAGGGCAAGACTCTGTTTGCGGTGCTGGCATCCCATATGGGTGCCCAGTTCACATCCCGGCTGCTCCTCTTCCGATCTAGCTTCCTGCTAATGAGCCTAGGGAAGCAGTGGAGGATGGCCCAAGTGCTTGGGCCTCTGCACTCATGTGGGAGATCCAGAAGAAACTCCTGGCCTCTGGCTTCAGATTGGCCCAGCTCTGGCCATATGGCCATCTGGGGAGTGAACCAGAAGATGGAAGATTCTCTCTCTCTCTCTCTTTCTCCCTTTCTGTAACTCTGCCTCTCAAATAAATAAGGTATTCCAGAGTCAGTGGCCTGTCTTTGCATTTTTTAAAGGTTTATTTTATTTATTTGAAAGAGTGACAGAGAAAGAGATCTTCCATCTGCTGGTTCACTCCCCAAATGGCCACAATGGCTGGAGCTGGGCCAGGCAGAAGCTGGAGCCCCAAGAGTGTAGGGGTCCAAGCACTTGGGCCATCCTCTGCTGCTTTCCCAGGTGCATTAGTAGGGAGCTGGACTGGAACCAGAGCAGTCAGGACCCGAACTGGTGCTCTGATATGGGAAGCCAGAGCTGCAGGCTTAGCCCACTCCCCTACAACGCCAGCCCCTGTGCTTGAACCTTGGATCACAGTAGTTGTGGGGCCTTGAACAAGTGATGGCACTGTGCCTCGGTTTCCCTGTCTGTCCAACACGATGGAATAGAATTCACCTCACAGGATGCTTGTGACAGCACACAGTGCCCAACTGTACTGAATGTCAACTGTCACAGACAACAGATGTCAGCGGGCAGACGCTTGTGTAAAGTTCCACAGACGTCACTCATCGACTCTGATTCCCGCAATACAGTGTCGCTAGCCCGAGGACAACCAAGTTGGGAAAGTCAGACTTCATTAATGAGGACCCCCACCCCAATCAAACAACTCCCTCCAGAAGGCTCTTTTCGACTGCCCAGGGGTTGTGGGGGCAGCCTTGGCCCCTGCCTCTGGGAGGGCATGAAGAGAAGCACAGTCGTGCTCTCTGTCTGCAGCTCGGCGCGCACCTCCTGGATCCAGGACCCCACCCCTTCCTGGGTCCTAGGGCTCTGTCAACGGCCAAGTCCCCCGGACTCAGCACTGCCGGCCCGACTCCTGCTGGGGGAGTGAGTGCCATGAGCCACCACCCCTTCCTCCAGTTCCCTTGGTCTTTGCTGAGGGGTTGTCAGCACCCAGGCAAAAACCCCTCTCCAGCCGCACCTCCCGTCTGCCGCGTTCTGCTCCACCTGCCTGCCCAGCAAAGCACAGAACGAGAAGTTCAGTCCAAGCTACGCGATGTGCAGTCATTGCACTGAAGAGAGCTGGAAAACAGGGGCTTGGGGGTTGGTGACGGAGAAGGGGAAGGCTGTGGGCAGAGCACCAGCTGAGGACTTTTCCAGAAGTGTGGAGACCATAAAGGCAGGTGAGGCCAGGTAGGCAGGACGCGGCCTCCCCAGGCGACACTGCCTCTTCCGGCTCTGTAGACCATTCCTTCCCTGTCAGCGTGGAGCACACGGAGGACGGAGGCGCCAGGTGAGGGCTGGTCTCAGGGGCTGGCGGGCTCCGTCGCCGACCCACGGCTCGTTTTAGGTGTCGGGCAGGCAGGGTGAAGAGGGCTGCCTGCTCTCACAGAGCTGCTACTGTAGTCAGGGGAAATAATTCAGAGGTAAATTTAGATGCCACAACACCACAATGGCATTGGTCAATAGCTGGCAGAGCAGCGCCCTGGTGCCAAATCCAGCCCTTGTCCTGGTTTTCCTTTGTTGAATGTTTAAAGGATTGTAAAACGAAACCAAGTTAGGCACACAAGCCCAGCTCTCCATTATTTGGTCCTTTACAGGACGAGTTTGCTGAGCCCGGGTTGAGGCAGCGACTCGGCACGGTGCACGGTGCACGGTACACGGTGCACGGTACACGGTACATGGTGCATGGTGCACGGCACACGGTACGGTGACCCAGCGGACGCTGCTGGTTGCTCTCCCGGAGCCCAGCCACAGAGAACCATGGTAGCCCTGAGCCTCGGGTGAGATGGGGCCTTAGCCGCCTAAGCCCAGTCTGGCTCCAGGTGGAAGGGGGCTTGGCTCAGGGATGTGCCAGAGAGCACGTGGATTCTCCTGGGCTGACTGTGGGCCCAGCGTCTTTCCCTTGGGTGCTGGCAGACGAGAGACTCTTGGTAGCAGTGGGACTTGGACGTGAGGCTCGGGGTGCTGCAGCCATTTTGCTAGTGTGCAAGACATCAGCAGGATAAAGCTGACCCGTGGAGGAAGGAAAGGGATCCAGGCCCTGGCCATGCCATGGCAAGGTCTGGTTTGCTTTTTGACTTTTTAGCTCCCAAGTCAATAATTTCCCATCCGTGTTTAAGCTGGTTGGGGGTTCTTGTTTCTTCCTTATTAAGTTTATTTTTATTTATTTGAAAGGCAGAACGAGAGAGATCTTCCATCCTTTGGTTGGCTCCCCAAGTGTCTGCCACAGTCAGGGCCGGCCAGGCTGAGTCCAGGAGCAGGACCTCCATCTGGGTCTCTCACGTGGGGGGCAGGGACTCAAGTACTGGAGCCACCCGCGGCCTCCCAGTTAGAAGCTGGACTGGCGCAGAGCGGGACTCGGTCCCGGGCACTATGACATGGGATGCAGGTGCCCGGGGGCAGCTTGACCTCTGCGCCACAACACCCACATCTCTTTTTTGACCCAATGCATCCTAACTGCTAGAGGAACGTCAAGGAAGAAAGAAAGGGCGATTCAGCCGGGCCCTGGCGATGCCAAGCGATGCCAAATGACTAGGAGACCTGGAGGAAAACCTTGCAAGCAGAGGCAAGTGTCCTGAATGCGCACGGATGAGACACCCCAGGACAGCCGGAAGGCCAGAGCCCTGGCAAAGATGGCATGGGACGGGCACGGGGCTGGGCGCGGCCGAGGTGGCTTCGAGGAGCTGAGATGTTACCCCAGAGGCATGGGCAAGCTGCCGTTACTTGTTTCTTTTGCACGTAAATCCATTTTTATTTATAGTACAGCAATAAAGTACGCGGCGTGCCGAGTTCCAACGCCCAGGCACACACTCATACAGCCGTCACCCAGATGAGGAATGGTCCTGGCTTCCGCGAGCTGCGGATTCAAGGTGCTCTGCTAGCTCCGGGAAAGCACGTGGAAAGGAAACAAGGGGAGGTGGTGGTGTGTTTGATTTAGTGAAACCCAAAATATTATTTATCGATGCTGAGAGTATTAATGAGCCGCTACCCTTCTTCCTTACCAGGCCTCTGAAGTCCAGTGTTTGCTTTGCTCTTACCGCCTGGTCAGTGTAGCCAGCCACGGCTCGGGTGGCCAGGCATTCGTGTACTGGACAGCGCAGGTGCAGAAGGCTGGGGTTCGAATGACGAGCAGCAAGCACTAGGGAGCGGAACAGAAACTGTCCGAGGCAGGCCACGACTTTGTTCAGAGTGTAACTTCTTTGTTTTTCTGAAAGCAAAGTCCGCTCCCGCCCAGTCTCAGTTCCCTAACCCTGTATCCCCTACGGTCTTAGGTTACTCAACACAGGATACTGCCACGGGGTCTGGTTCCTTCTCAGGCTGCCTTGTGAATGGGGGGTTCTGCACAGCCCGAGGCAGTAGGGACAGCTGAGAGCCGGGTCCTCTCCCCGTCCACACCTCCAGCCTCCTCCCTGGGTTAGCGCAGATGCTCACCTGGGAGCCTTCCTCAGGCTCTGGGTTAAAGCTCGCAGGCAGCACAGTGCGTGCCCAGGGCCGTCCGAACCCCCGTCCGCGCCCATGGTCCCCTGACCGCCGAGCCTCACCCACGGTGCCCAGAGGCCCAGAGCCTTCCCTGGCCCGGTGGCAGGGCTCCGCGGGCCTGGCTGGGCGAATCCTCGGGGAGCAACCCTCCTGCTGACAGCATCACGGTAGCCAGGGGCAGCGCGGACGGCGGGGGCCGCACTGCTGCTTCCTCAGGGCCGGGATGGTGGCGGGCGCTCAGGCGCAGGCTTGAGGCCCCTTGGGTGTCGCCTACCTGAGGGAGGCAGGGCCCAGCCTCCCACTGGGGACCAGCAGGGGGACGACGGGGGCCCCCCCGGCCGGAGCTGAGGGTAACCCATCCTCCGCCTTTCTGTTTGCCCATTGGCACTGGCTTTCCAGCCTGCTCACACACAGGTGTGCAGCAGCAGAGCTACCCTGTGTTTCAAGGGCAGCGGCTGCGGGGAGGGGGGGAGGGGTTGGCCTAATCCCTGCGGAGGAGGGGGGGTTGGCCTAATCCCGCTGGGCTTCATTTCAATTGCTGGGTGTGCCCTTGGCTGCCCGGCACCCTCCTTTGATGTCTGCACAGCGCCGTGCAGTTGCCAACAGGGCACTAGTCCCCGTCCCGACCTATACCCCAGGAGTCACTCCGGGTACACGGCCTCGCTTCCCCCAGGGTTAAAATGCAGTTACTGTATCTTGGAGGCTGTAGTGACTGCCAGGTGGGTGTGGGCATTTAGCTGAGTGGTTAGGACATAGCTTGCAACCCTGGCATCCCCCTGAAGTGCTGGGTTCAAAGCCAGCTCCCTGCCAAGGCGCCCTGGGAGGAGTGACCGGCCCGGCCCAACCCAGGCTGCTGTGGGAACAGACGAAGATCTCTGTGTCCCGATGCCTCTCAAATAATAAATGAAGAAAAAAAATCCAGTCACTGCACGTGAGAGCGCGGCAGGGGGAGTGGTGCAGGGCGGCCTCCCCAGGGAGGAATCGCCCTGCGCTCTGGGGCTCTCCCACGGCAGCCCCAGGGACGGCTCTGGCCGGGTCCCCGGACCCCACGCCGGCCTCTCTCCAGCCGCTGGGCCCGGCCGCACCGCAGGCTCGTCCCGGGTCCCGGGGGCTGCGCGCACCTGCGCCGCAGCCCGGGGCCACCCTGCCTTCCCGGCCCGGCCCTTCGGCGAGGTCCTCCTGGCTCCTGCTCGGGCGGAGCGCCATGGCCCGGCCCAGCGCGCGCCGCCTTTGTCCGTCCCGGGCCTCCCGGGGGCGCGGGGCGCCCAGATCGCGGGGCGGGGATCGTTCTCCGCACTCGCACACGCGTCTGCACGCCGCTCCACGGAGCACCGCCCCATCGGGCCCCATTGTTCCCGGGCGAAGGCCCTCGCCGCCCCGGACCCCTCTTCCGCCCCCGGCCCGGGGCGGGGGGCGGGGCCGGCGCTGCCAATCACGGCGCGGCGCACGTGCCGCACGTCCCCGCTGCGGTCCGCCCCGCGCAGGCTCCGTGGGGCCCGGAGGTGTGAGCGCGCGGGGGGCGGCGCGTGGAGGGCCGCGTGCACGCCGGGGCCCCGGGGAGGACACCCCGGGGCCGGAGGAGGGGCCTGCACCTCGGGGGGGCCCCCTTCTGTAGTCAGGGGCGCGCCGGAGACCCCAGCCGTTCCCAGCCGTGCGCCGCGGACAGGTGCACACGGCCCGCCCAGCCAGGGATCCGCCCAGAGAGGGCGGGCAGAGGGGGCTGGAGGGCACCTGTGCGGGGGCGGCTCTGCGCTGTAGACCCTTCCTCGCCCCCAGCCGGAGAAGCGGCGTGGTTCACAGAGCCGGCGCGGGTGTGGACCGCCGGCGCGAAGCCGGGCAGGCCGACCTCCGCCCGGGGTGCCCCGGGCCCGCGTGGGGCCAGTGCCATTGGCGGGGAAGGCGCCCTCTGACGTGTGCGTAGGCCTTGGGCCCCTGATGTGGCGGTGACCAGAGACTTGGCAGGGGCCGGCTGCCTGGGCTGCGGGCTCACCGCGCGCGTCGCGGGGCGCGGGGCAGCAGGCCGCAAGACAGAGTTTTCCTTTCCCGAGGTGTTCGTGTGAAATTACAGCGGGAAGCTTTGGGCGACAGGTCCACAGAGCGTTTCCTTGAGTCCTGGCGGGCCTGCGAGGCAGGCGTCTGCCCGGCTCAGCCCCAGCTTACCGCCGTTAATGGGGTTAATTAAGTGCGGCTGGCCAAGCCAAACACGAAGCGTGCAGGGCTCAGGGTGAGGAGGTGAGGAGTGGCCGGCTGGCCTCGCCGCTGTCCTGGACGCCGACGGGAAGTGCTCCGTGTCGCGCGAGGTCTTCCCGGATCTCAGGAGTGTCTCGGGGGTTGCCTTTGGGTAGCGCCGTCTCCAAGTGGCAAACAAGAGGCCTCGAGGCAGCCTATGTCTTGTCTCTGCGTTGAATTTGCTCCCAGGCCGGGTCTGTCCCTTCCTTCTCCGTGGCCCAAGTCGCACAAAACGAGTCGCTCGGCCCCGGCCACGGGCCTGACACAGCGGAACGTGGGTTTTTGTCCTTTGACACGGATGTTGTGACTTGACTTTGCCTTCACAAAGCCAGCCAGCGCCGTGGACTGACTTGGGCCGTCTTCTGTTGGCCGTCTTCTGGTGCGTAGCTGGCACCAGCGTCTGCCCAGTTCCTGGCTGGGTCCTCGTGGTTGAAAAGTGGAAGAGGGAAGCGCGCGTGAGAGCCTGAGGGGACGCGCCAGGCTTGTGTCACAGCCATTGTGGGACCTCGTCCACTCGTGGACACGACAGCTCCCATGACCTCTCAGCCCCACTGCACTGTGGAGAGAAATCATATTCAGACCAGAGCATTACCTAAATGACCTTTCCCCAAGGATTTGTTCACTTACTTGTTTGAAAGAGCAACAGAGAAAGAAAGACAGAGAGGTCTTCGTCTGCTGCTTCACTCCTCAAATGACCACAGCGGCAGGGGCTGGGCCAGGCTGGAGCCGGGAGCCAGGAGCGTCACACGTGAGGTCTCCATGTGCGTGACGGGGGCCCAAGCACCTGGGCCACCATCGGCTGGCTCAGGAGCATTAGCAGGGGAGTGGCTGGGAAACAGGGCAGCCAGCGCTCGAACCAGTGCTCCAGTACGGGCTGGGGGCCTCCAGCCCGGCGTAACCCGCTGTGCCGCCACACAGCCCCCTCACCTTTTCCAGGGGGCTGCCTTTGGGATCAAGGGCGCCCTCCTGAGGGCCCTGCTGAGCTGAGAGACCAGCAGGCGTAACCTCCGTGAGCAGAGTGTGGTGGGCTATGCCCCGGGAGACCCGGGAGGAAGGCAGGGAGGCTGAGTAGCCCTCTGGGTGTCCGCAGCTGGTCTGGGAGGGATGCAGGAGCCGCAGAAGTCGGGGTACCCAGCTAGGGCCGCTCCAGCCAAAGGCTGATGGGGGGTCAAACCTGGCCAGGCTTTGCTGTTAGCATGGAGAGAAGGAGCCACAGCTGGTGACACCAAAAATACCATGGGATTTGCTGGCTGCCTGCTGTGTCCTAGGCGCTTCACAGAAACGCCTTGTGATGGGTTGCTACAGGCCGGGAAATGGCCGCGTTATCCCAAGCGGAAGTGGCCTGGGCGATCTGCTCTGGCTTTGTAAGCACTGGGGGATGGCAGTGCAGAGATTGGTTTACAAGATCTTATCATGAGGGAAGTCAGGGGCTTCCAAGACTCCATCCCCCGCAGGAGAGGGGGCTGGATCCGAGGGAGCAGGGACAGATAAGGGTGTCCTGGCGGCAGAGATGTGCAGGAAGGAGTTGGGACAAACGACACGGGGTAATTGGTGCTGTTGGGGTGGGCCAGAGTGCCTTTTGGTAAGCGCGTGTTCAGGGAGAAATGAGAGGTGGGGCCTGGTGGGCCCGGGGCGCCAGTTGAGGCATCGTAGGAAGGCGGCTGTGTGCAGCTGCAGGACCTGCGGTGTGGCCAATTCCTTCTAAGTATCGTAGTAACACCGCACAGTTGTGTGTTTTTCTTTTAAATATTTTATTTACTTGAAAGGCAGGGTCACTGAGAGAAGAGACAGAGAGGTCTACCATCTGCTGGTTCACTGCTCAAATGGCCATAATGTCTGGGGCTGGGCCAGGCTGAAACCAGGAGCCAGGAGCTTCTGGGCCTCTCACGAGGGTGAAGGGGCCCAAGGACGTGGGCCACCTTCAGCTGCCCTCCAAGGTGCATTAACAGGAGCTGGATTGGAAATGGAACAGCCGGGACTCATGGAATGCCGGCGTCACAGGTGGCGACTTCACCTGCTGTGCCACAGCGCCAGCCCCTACTGCGCATCTATAACACAGTGCTGTTGGCTGAACTGTGTTGGTGTCCTGTAACCCATATGTAACTTGTAGCACTTCAGAATGTGACCCTTTGGCAAGGGGGCTTTGCAGATGAAATGAGTTAAGAGGAAGTTGCCTTAGAGTAGGGAGGACTTCTGCACCATGGCTAGTGTCCGCATACGAAAAGGGAATCTGGACACAGGCGTGCACAGGGGCGGGAAGGCAGAGGCCGCCCAGCCAAGGAACACCAAAGCTGACCCCCGCCAACTCACCAGAGGCCAAGGGAGAAGCCTAGAACAGATTCTCCCTCCCAGTCCTTAAAGGGAACCAAGTCTGGTGAACCTTGATCTTCGAGTTTGGCCTCCAGAGCTGCGAAGTGCCGTGCTTGTGTGGTTCATGCCTCCCAGGCCTTGGTACTCTGTCCCAGCCCTAGGTAACTGATGTGCCGGGCCGCTTCTCTGATGATGGCCTAGTGGGGACAGGGCTCAGACTTGGAGACCTCGCTTTGTAGAGGCCGAAAGGCCTCTCAGGAAATGATCTCTCTCCAGCAGGAGGAAACGTGTATATCGTTTCAAACGCAAAGGAGGGGTGGGTGTTTGGCTTTGGGACACTGCATCCCGTGTCAGAGTGCCTGGTTTGAGCCCCAGCTCCACTCCCAGTTCCAGCTCCCCGTAATGCAGACCTTGGCGGCCAGTGGTGAGGCTCGAGGAGTTAAGTTCCTGCCCCCTCTTGGAGACCCTGGTTGAGTTCTGGGCTCCTGGCTTCAGCCTGGCCCAGCCCTTGCTGTGGTGGACATTTCGGGGATGAACCAGCAGGTGGGAGATCTTTGTGTGTGTGTGTCTCTCTCTCTCCCTCCTCCCCACTCTTTCTTCCTCTCCTTTCCAAATACATGCAATAAGTTAATAGCAAAACAGAATCAATACATAAAGATGATGGTGAACAGTTCAATTGCGCCCAGCCGTTTGTCACGCAGCTGTCTTGCCGGAGGCGACCACTGTCACTCTGCAGCCTCTCTTCCTGGTATTCCCATTTTTCTAGGTAACAGGCTTGTTTTGCTGCTTCTTGATTTTTCAAGTGTGGACATTCCACTTGCCTCCCCATCGTGGCAGCTGACCGACTGCTTTCCTTCACCCGGCCCCTCCATGTCCTCACGTCCAGTGTTTGATAAAACCATTCATGTTGCTAGGGCACGGCAAACACCTCACCTTGGAGCCACACTGGGCTGTGGGACAACACCCTCTTATACAGCCTCCTCTCCCTCTGCAGTTAATCACAGGTTTGCTTTCGCATTTGCCTGATTTTCTCTGAGCCTATATTGGGAGTCCTCAGAAAGCCCTCCAGCCCTGTTTAGCCAGCTCGTCCCGGTCACCGGTCACCGGTCGCCGTGGCCTTCTTCCCTGGTCTCTCTGCTGCCAGTGTGACTCCAGGCTCCTGCTGGTGGTCTGCGGCCGGAGGGCTTTCTGAGGACTTCCTGAAAGACTGAAAGGCCCTTAGCCTGAAGAGCTGGGCCTTGGGATCCACGGACAGGGCTCTGGGACCTGGTAGCACCGTGCGTTTCCTGCACAGTGGCTCAGGGAGCTAGGCGGAATATTTTTACCCGACTTATTGCTACGGACTCCATCTCTAAGTAGCAGGGGTTCATTAAATCCCAGGTCCCCTGCTATTCCACTTCTACTGAAGATGAAACTCATGGAGCTGGGAGGTAACCGGAAGTAACAGTGGCATTGTACAATGTGGTGGCCCTGGGGAGGCCGTATTTATTACAGTCAGTTATGGGCATTGTGGTTTATTATTGTTATTTTTAATTTGAGAGGCAGAGAGGATGAGAGAAAGGAGGGGGGGGAGAGGGGGAGGGAGAGAGGGAAGGAGGGGAGCCCGATCCCGAATCTGTTGGTCCACTCTTCAAAGGCCTGTAATAGCGGCCACTGGGCTGGGCTGGGCTGCAGTTCAATCCAGGTCTCCCACGTGAGGGCAGGGAGAGGGAGCCAAGGACTTGACCTCCCCTGGTCTGCATTAGCAGGAAGCTGGAGTCAGGTGCGGGAGCCGGGGATCAAAGGCAGGGCCTCTGATGTGGGATGCAGGCGTATAACCCGCTAGGCCAGCCACCGCCCCGGACGTCACGCTCTAAGAACAAGAATAACCAAGTGCACTTCTAGGCCAGATCCAGTTTGTCCTCCTCACCTGTGGGACGTCACTGGGTGCAACCCAGCCAGGGTTAGTAGCACCAGGAAGCGGAGTCCTCTCTTGTCTTCTGTTTGCCACTCGGCACCGGTCGGTGTAGGCTCAGGGCTGTCTCCAGCCTGGCTGAGCTCCCCCATGGCCGATGTCCTTCTGTGGCAGCCTTTATCACTGCGATAAATGTCAGGAGTAGCTCAGCTTTACCGGGAATCTCACGTGTGCGGGGCTCATGGCAGCCCCTCTCCCCACACCCCTGCATCTCCCGGAGTCTCACGTGTGCGGGGCTCATACTGCCCTCTCCCCACACCCCGGCATCTCCTGGAGTCTCACGTGTGCGGGGTTCATACAACCCTCTCCCCACACCCCGGCATTTCCCGGGAGTCTCACATGTGCGGGGCTCATGGCAGGCCTCTCCCTGCACCCCGGCATCTCCTGGAGTCTCACGTGTGCGGGGCTCATACAGCCCTCTCCCCACACCTCGGCCTTTCCTGGTCTCACGTGTGTGGGGCTCACGGCAGCCCTTCTCTCCCCATACCCCGGCATCTCCTGGAGTCTCACGTGTGCGGGGCTCACGGCAGCCCTTCTCTCCCCACACCCCAGCCAGCTTCCCTGGCACTAGAGTCCCTTTGCCAGGCCCATGTTACCCCAGCTCTGGGGCTGAGGGGTGAGTGACGGGGTGGGGGGTGCTCCGGTGACCGAGGGGCCACTGGCTGCAGGCGGGAGCTGAGATTCCTGGGAAGTGAGTGGAAATTTCCTACATTCCATCTCCCCGGCAGGGCTGAGTTTGTTGCTTTCGTGGGAAACTTTACTTTACCTCGAGGTTCCTGTTTGGTTTTTAATTCCCGCTGGGCCCTCATCTCTGCACCTTTAGACTTTTTGGCCTCAGCTGTTCTGTGGATTCTTGCTGAGTTTCTTTGGTCAAGGTCAAGGTGTCTGTTTTCCTTTTGATTTCTCAGTAACCCGGCTCGGAGTTCATAATCCCACAACCTCAGGGGTCTCCTGAGGTTGCGGGAAAGCAGCTCAGGAAGTGGTTGGGCTTTGGGAGTTCTAGAAATAGAGCCCAGAATCTAGACCCAGAGAACTTGGTGAGCCCGCGTGACCCGCTGTCCAGGCACTGAGCAGGGTGCTGGGCCAGCCTCCTGCCTCAGGGGCCGTGTACGGAGTACGTGCCAAGCCGCTGGGCGAGCCCCCGGCCCCACCGTGAGGAGCTGTCCTGAGCTTAGGGGAAGCAGTTGGAGTTGTTCCTGATTTGAGTCAGTTTAGACTCAGCCGCAACCACCAGCGCGTACACGAGACGCAGCGCACCGTTTCCCGGGGACGTGGTCCCCGCTCGGCGACCTGGGGGCCCAGGCACTTTCCGTTCTCTGACCTCTTCAGGCTGTGACTGTCTCCTCGTGCTCCAAACTGACAGCTAGAGCTCCAGTCGTCACCAGAGACGTCCGGTGTCAGGTGGAGGAAAGGCAGAAGGGGCTGTGTCCCTCCTTTTGTAGAGACCTCCTGGAAGAACCACGCTTGACCTTTGCCCCCCTCTCTCTGGCCAGAGCTTAACAGCCAAGGCCAAGCTGAAGAGAGCCAGGGGAGTTTAGTCGTTAGCAGGTGCAGTGCTGGCTGGGTGAGGGTGGGTTCTAGGGAGAGGCAGCTCTGGTCCTAGTCTGAGTGGGCAGCTGGCAGTCTGTCAGGGAGAGCTGGGTTTAGAAGCCGGGAAGTAAGCAGGTTGCTGGGATGTGTAACTCACTTAACTCCCTCGTGAGCCTACGCGGGTCACTTTACTTTTTTGAGCTTTAATATCTTCACTTTAAAGAAAGGCTCCTTGTCCTCTGGTTTTCCAACTGCGCTCTGAGCGCTGGGTCTGTCCCCAGGAGTGACTGGGAGTCACGGGGGCTGGGCCAAGCGCGGGGTCGTCGGTCGTCCCCGCTCCGAGCGCACCTGCGTTTTCACTTCACGGATGCAGCGGCCGGAGGAGGACCTCCAGGAGCAGCTGTGGGAAGTTCCTGGGTTTGCAGAGAGGCGAGTTGGACTGGTTCTGTAGGTTCAGGTTTCTCTGGTTCTGGAGATGGTTCTGCGATTGTGCGAGTCCAGTGAGCTGTCAGAAGAAAAGCTTGGTTGTACTTCCGTAGTTCTGTTGGTCACTGGACCTCAGGGGTATCGGGATGTATTCCCTCAGGTCGGGTGTGGAACAAACAGGCAAGCTTGTTGCCTTGATCTGCCGTTTTCTGCTTGCTCCTCAGTCCCTCTGAGCCTCAGTTTATTCCTCTGTAAAATGGGCCCAGTACTAGTCTGATGCTGCTCTGTGAACTCAGTGTAATCAAGTAGGCTGTAGGTAAACACCAGTTTACTTCGGTGCCACCTGTTCATCACAGGGTCCCACACGCGTAGGCGTTAGATAGGAAGTCCTCGTATTAATGAATGATGTAGCCAGTGGGTTCCCAAGGCTCAAAACAAAACCAGTGGCCCTGGAACCCTGAGCGTGACTCGGATCAGGTGTCAGCTGAGCCCTGTCACGCCTAAGGATGAGATTTCCTCCCAGTGTGCCATGTCCTGGAACCCGCGGACCCCACTGCTCTCCTAATCTTCATTCTCCCCCACTGCCTCCCCGGCCCCCCGTCCACGAAGCATTCCCAAGGCTTTTTCATCTTAAAAGAAAACACTTTGTTCTCTGGGCGAAGACGCCTGTGCCTGTGTCTGTCTGCTGTTCACAGCCAGGGACCCAGGCTGAGCTGTCTACACCGGTGCCTGTCACGTGTGTCCGTGCCCACAGAGAGCTGACGGCTGCTGAGAGTTCTTGCCGAGGCCGTGAACGGCCCTGTGGGCAATCTCAGCTCATATGGGGCCTGTGTGGCGCCGGCGCCTCGGTTTCGTGAGCTCACTTGATAACTTGGAGGAAGTGACGTTCAGTACGTGAACGTGAATCACGCGTGTCAGCGTGGGCCTGGAGTCTCACCTCGCAGGGACGGGGTGCGTGTGTGTCCGCACACTGCCCAGCTGTCACGCGTGTCAGCGTGGGCCTCGTGTCTCACCTCACAGGGACGGGGTGCATGTGTGTCTGTGCACTGCCCAGCTGTCACGCGTGTCAGTGTGGGCCTCGTGTCTCACCTCACAGGGACGGGGTGTGTGTGTGTCCGCACACTGCCCAGCTGTCACGCGTGTCAGCGTGGGCCTCGTGTCTCGCCTCACAGGGAGGGGGTGCGTGTGTGTCTGTGCACTGCCCAGCTGTCACGCGTGTCAGCGTGGGCCACGTGTCTCACCTCACAGTGATGGGGTGCGTGTGTGTCTGTGCACTGCCCAGCTGTCACGCGTGTCAGCGTGGGCCTCGTGTCTCACCTCACAGGGACGGGGTGCGTGTGTGTCTGTGCACTGCCCAGCTGTCACGCGTGTCAGTGTGGGCCTCGTGTTTCACCTCACAGGGATGGGGTGTGTGTCCGCACACTGCCCAGCTGTCACGCGTGTCAGCGTGGGCCTCGTGTCTCACCTCACAGGGACGGGGTGCGTGTGTGTCCGCACACTGCCCAGCTGTCACGCGTGTCAGCGTGGGCCTCGTGTCTCACCTCGCAGGGACGGGGTGTGTGTCTGCACACTGCCCAGCTGTCACGCGTGTCAGTGTGGGCCTCGTGTCTCGCCTCACAGGGACGGGGTGCGTATGTGTCTGTGCACTGCCCAGCTGTCACGCGTGTCAGTGTGGGCCTCGTGTCTCGCCTCACAGGGACGGGGTGCATGTGTGTCTGTGCACTGCCCAGCTGTCACGCGTGTCAGTGTGGGCCTCATGTCTCACCTCGCAGGGACGGGGTGCGTGTGTGTCTGTGCACTGCCCAGCTGTCACGCGTGTCAGTGTGGGCCTCATGTCTCACCTCGCAGGGAGGGGGTGTGTGTCTGCACACTGCCCAGCTGTCACGCGTGTCAGTGTGGGCCTGGAGTCTCACCTCACAGGGACAGGGTGCGTGTGTGTCTGTGCACTGCCCAGCTGTCACGCATGTCAGTGTGGGCCTCATGTCTTACCTCGCAGGGACGGGGTGCGTGTGTGTCTGTGCACTGCCCAGCTGTCACGCGTGTCAGCGTGGGCCTGGAGTCTCACCTCACAGGGACGGGGTGCGTGTGTGTCTGCGCACTGCCCAGCTGTCACGCATGTCAGTGTGGGCCTCATGTCTCACCTCGCAGGGAGGGGGTGCGTGTGTGTCTGTGCACTGCCCAGCTGTCACGCGTGTCAGCGTGGGCCTCGTGTCTCGCCTCACAGGGACGGGGTGCGTGTGTGTCTGTGCACTGCCCAGCTGTCACGCGTGTCAGTGTGGGCCTCATGTCTCACCTCACAGGGACGGGGTGCGTGTGTGTCTGTGCACTGCCCAGCTGTCACGCGTGTCAGCGTGGGCCTGGAGTCTCACCTCACAGGGACGGGGTGCGTGTGTGTCTGCGCACTGCCCAGCTGTCACGCGTGTCAGTGTGGGCCTCGTGTCTCACCTCACAGGGACAGGGTGCGTGTGTGTCTGTGCACTGCCCAGCTGTCACGCGTGTCAGCGTGGGCCTCGTGTCTCGCCTCACAGGGACGGGGTGCGTGTGTGTCTGTGCACTGCCCAGCTGTCACGCATGTCAGTGTGGGCCTCATGTCTTACCTCGCAGGGAGGGGGTGCGTGTGTGTCTGTGCACTGCCCAGCTGTCACGCGTGTCAGCGTGGGCCTGGAGTCTCACCTCACAGGGACGGGGTGCGTGTGTGTCTGCGCACTGCCCAGCTGTCACGCGTGTCAGTGTGGGCCTCGTGTCTCACCTCACAGGGACAGGGTGCGTGTGTGTCTGCGCACTGCCCAGCTGTCACGCGTGTCAGCGTGGGCCTGGAGTCTCACCTCACAGGGACGGGGTGCGTGTGTGTCTGCGCACTGCCCAGCTGTCACGCGTGTCAGTGTGGGCCTCATGTCTCACCTCACAGGGACAGGGTGCGTGTGTGTCTGTGCACTGCCCAGCTGTCACGCGTGTCAGCGTGGGCCTCGTGTCTCGCCTCACAGGGACGGGGTGCGTGTGTGTCTGTGCACTGCCCAGCTGTCACGCATGTCAGTGTGGGCCTCATGTCTTACCTCGCAGGGAGGGGGTGCGTGTGTGTCTGTGCACTGCCCAGCTGTCACGCGTGTCAGCGTGGGCCTGGAGTCTCACCTCACAGGGACGGGGTGCGTGTGTGTCTGCGCACTGCCCAGCTGTCACGCATGTCAGTGTGGGCCTCATGTCTCACCTCGCAGGGAGGGGGTGCGTGTGTGTCTGTGCACTGCCCAGCTGTCACGCGTGTCAGCGTGGGCCTCGTGTCTCGCCTCACAGGGACGGGGTGCGTGTGTGTCTGTGCACTGCCCAGCTGTCACGCGTGTCAGTGTGGGCCTCGTGTCTCACCTCGCAGGGACGGGGTGTGTGTCTGCACACTGCCCAGCTGTCACGCGTGTCAGTGTGGGCCTGGAGTCTCACCTCACAGGGACAGGGTGCGTGTGTGTCTGTGCACTGCCCAGCTGTCACGTGTGTCAGTGTGGGCCTCGTGTCTCACCTCACAGGGACGGGGTGCGTGTGTGTCTGTGCACTGCCCAGCTGTCACGCATGTCAGTGTGGGCCTCATGTCTTACCTCGCAGGGACGGGGTGCGTGTGTGTCTGTGCACTGCCCAGCTGTCACGCGTGTCAGCGTGGGCCTGGAGTCTCACCTCACAGGGACGGGGTGCGTGTGTGTCTGCGCACTGCCCAGCTGTCACGCATGTCAGTGTGGGCCTCATGTCTCACCTCGCAGGGAGGGGGTGCGTGTGTGTCTGTGCACTGCCCAGCTGTCACGCGTGTCAGCGTGGGCCTCGTGTCTCGCCTCACAGGGACGGGGTGCGTGTGTGTCTGTGCACTGCCCAGCTGTCACGCATGTCAGTGTGGGCCTCATGTCTTACCTCGCAGGGAGGGGGTGCGTGTGTGTCTGTGCACTGCCCAGCTGTCACGCGTGTCAGCGTGGGCCTGGAGTCTCACCTCACAGGGACGGGGTGCGTGTGTGTCTGCGCACTGCCCAGCTGTCACGCGTGTCAGTGTGGGCCTCGTGTCTCACCTCACAGGGACAGGGTGCGTGTGTGTCTGTGCACTGCCCAGCTGTCACGCGTGTCAGCGTGGGCCTCGTGTCTCGCCTCACAGGGACGGGGTGCGTGTGTGTCTGTGCACTGCCCAGCTGTCACGCATGTCAGTGTGGGCCTCATGTCTTACCTCGCAGGGAGGGGGTGCGTGTGTGTCTGTGCACTGCCCAGCTGTCACGCGTGTCAGCGTGGGCCTGGAGTCTCACCTCACAGGGACGGGGTGCGTGTGTGTCTGCGCACTGCCCAGCTGTCACGCGTGTCAGTGTGGGCCTCGTGTCTCACCTCACAGGGACAGGGTGCGTGTGTGTCTGCGCACTGCCCAGCTGTCACGCGTGTCAGCGTGGGCCTGGAGTCTCACCTCACAGGGACGGGGTGCGTGTGTGTCTGCGCACTGCCCAGCTGTCACGCGTGTCAGTGTGGGCCTCATGTCTCACCTCACAGGGACAGGGTGCGTGTGTGTCTGTGCACTGCCCAGCTGTCACGCGTGTCAGCGTGGGCCTCGTGTCTCGCCTCACAGGGACGGGGTGCGTGTGTGTCTGTGCACTGCCCAGCTGTCACGCATGTCAGTGTGGGCCTCATGTCTTACCTCGCAGGGAGGGGGTGCGTGTGTGTCTGTGCACTGCCCAGCTGTCACGCGTGTCAGCGTGGGCCTGGAGTCTCACCTCACAGGGACGGGGTGCGTGTGTGTCTGCGCACTGCCCAGCTGTCACGCATGTCAGTGTGGGCCTCATGTCTCACCTCGCAGGGAGGGGGTGCGTGTGTGTCTGTGCACTGCCCAGCTGTCACGCGTGTCAGCGTGGGCCTCGTGTCTCGCCTCACAGGGACGGGGTGCGTGTGTGTCTGTGCACTGCCCAGCTGTCACGCGTGTCAGTGTGGGCCTCGTGTCTCACCTCGCAGGGACGGGGTGTGTGTCTGCACACTGCCCAGCTGTCACGCGTGTCAGTGTGGGCCTGGAGTCTCACCTCACAGGGACAGGGTGCGTGTGTGTCTGTGCACTGCCCAGCTGTCACGTGTGTCAGTGTGGGCCTCGTGTCTCACCTCACAGGGACGGGGTGTGTGTGTGTCTGTGCACTGCCCAGCTGTCACGCGTGTCAGCGTGGGCCTCGTGTCTCGCCTCACAGGGACGGGGTGCGTGTGTGTCTGTGCACTGCCCAGCTGTCACGCGTGTCAGCGTGGGCCTCGTGTCTCACCTCACAGGGACGGGGTGCGTGTGTGTCTGTGCACTGCCCAGCTGTCACGCATGTCAGTGTGGGCCTCATGTCTCACCTCGCAGGGAGGGGGTGCGTGTGTGTCTGTGCACTGCCCAGCTGTCACGCGTGTCAGCATGGGCCTGGAGTCTCACCTCACAGGGACGGGGTGCGTGTGTCTGCGCACTGCCCAGCTGTCACGCGTGTCAGTGTGGGCCTCGTGTCTCACCTCACAGGGACAGGGTGCGTGTGTGTCTGTGCACTGCCCAGCTGTCACGCGTGTCAGTGTGGGCCTCGTGTCTCACCTCACAGGGACGGGGTGCGTGTGTGTCTGTGCACTGCCCAGCTGTCACGCATGTCAGTGTGGGCCTCATGTCTTACCTCGCAGGGAGGGGGTGCGTGTGTGTCTGTGCACTGCCCAGCTGTCACGCGTGTCAGCGTGGGCCTGGAGTCTCACCTCACAGGGACGGGGTGCGTGTGTGTCTGTGCACTGCCCAGCTGTCATGCATGTCAGTGTGGGCCTCATGTCTCACCTCGCAGGGAGGGGGTGCGTGTGTGTCTGTGCACTGCCCAGCTGTCACGCGTGTCAGCGTGGGCCTCGTGTCTCGCCTCACAGGGACGGGGTGCGTGTGTGTCTGTGCACTGCCCAGCTGTCACGCGTGTCAGTGTGGGCCTCGTGTCTCACCTCGCAGGGACGGGGTGTGTGTCTGCACACTGCCCAGCTGTCACGCGTGTCAGTGTGGGCCTGGAGTCTCACCTCACAGGGACAGGGTGCGTGTGTGTCTGTGCACTGCCCAGCTGTCACGTGTGTCAGTGTGGGCCTCGTGTCTCACCTCACAGGGACGGGGTGCGTGTGTGTCTGTGCACTGCCCAGCTGTCACGCGTGTCAGCGTGGGCCTCGTGTCTCGCCTCACAGGGACGGGGTGCGTGTGTGTCTGTGCACTGCCCAGCTGTCACGCGTGTCAGCGTGGGCCTGGAGTCTCACCTCGCAGGGACGGGGTGCATGTGTGTCCGCACACTGCCCAGCTGTCACGCGTGTCAGTGTGGGCCTGGAGTCTCACCTCACAGGGACAGGGTGCGTGTGTGTCTGTGCACTGCCCAGCTGTCACGCGTGTCAGTGTGGGCCTCGTGTCTCACCTCACAGGGAGGGGGTGCGTGTGTGTCTGTGCACTGCCCAGCTGTCACGCGTGTCAGCGTGGGCCCTCTGCACTCACTGTGGCTGTCCCGTTTGTTCTGCTCTGCCTCAGTTCGTCCCCACCCGCTGAGTGCCACCATGCGGAAGGAGGCGTAAGGTCTGGAGAATTCCAGGGCTTTATAGCGTAGAAGGGAAGCCAACAACACCCAGCATGGCGGCCATCTGGGGAGTGAACCAGCAGATGGAAGGCCTCTTTCTCTCTCTCTCTCTCTCTCTCTCTTTTTCTCTCTCTCTCTCTTTCTCTCTCTCTCTTTCTCAGAAAAAGAGGCTGGGGAGCGAGGGCAGCAAGGGAGGAGAGGGGCTGAGACGTCAGGTAAGTGTGAGGGGACCGGGTAAACAAAGCACAACCCCTGAGTTTTGCTCTAGAAACATCTTCCCTGTCTTCCTCTGTCCTGGTGGTGGAGAAGCCTAGAATGTTCTGGAAGGCTGGAAGCAAAGTTGGCATGAGGACTTCTCCAGGTCTGTTTGTGGCTGAGATGGATACCGAGGAGTGGGTAAGGAGTTCTGTGGGCCCACTGGGTGACTTCGGGGCAGTCTCCCAGCACCCACCTCACCCTGACCTCGGGGGCCCACTGGGTGAGTTCAGGGCAGTCTCCCCAGCACACGAAGCTCAGTACCGTGGCCACTACAACCCAGCTGTGCGAAGGGGAGGCGGCTGGTCCAGAACGGCCTAGTGCCAAGCAGGCCTGGAGCCGGGATGGGCTTGGGGGGAGCAGGGACTAGGAAGGACTCTAGACCTGGTGTGTCCCCAGGAGGCAGGGGATGAGTGACTGGAACGTAGTCAGCAGGTTCTGGCTGTCTGGATCTTAGAAGACTTGCAGATCAGCGTAGTTGACGGCGCGCATCCTGGCGGTCTGAGCTGGACTGAGTTACACGTCTGTCGCAGCTGGGGGCCGCGGGAGCTGGGGTGGCGGTGCCCCTGGGCCGTGGCTGGAGGAAGTCTGCACTGGGCCTCCTGCTGGCTCTCGGCAGGCAGCCCTTACATGCAGGGCTGAGGGATGGGTCAGCGAGACAGGCTAGAGGGACGGAGCCGACAGGGGGCTCGGCTGGGGCACGCCTGTGAGGGCATGGAGCAGACGGGGCTCAGTTGGGGCACGCCTGTGAGGGCGTGGAGCAGATGGGGCTTGGCTGGGACATGTGTGTGAGGGCGTGGAGCAGACAGGGGGTGCGGCTGGGGAACGCGTGTGAAGGTGTGGAGCAGACAGATGGCTGGCGCACGCGTGTGAAGGCATGGAGCAGACAGATGGCTAGTGCACACGTGTGAAGGCGTGGAGCAGACAGATGGCTGGAGGCACGTGTGTGAAGGCGTGGAGCAGATGGGTTCGGCTGGTGCACACGTGTAAAGGCGTGGAGCAGACGGGGCTCGGCTGGCGCACGTGTGTGAAGGCGTGGAGCAGACGGGGCTCGGCTGGCGCACGCATGTGAAGGCGTGTGGAACCTCCTCAGGGCCTGCTCAGGGCTCCTCTGTGTGTTTCAGGGCTCCCCCTGGTCGCCGTTGTCACGGCCACAAAGCACGGGTGGCTTCCTTGGCAGGTGTTCAGTTGCCTCGCTCCGTCCTCACAAGCACTGTAAGGGACTTGTGCCTGGAGGGGGACTGAGGGTGACTGCCCAGCTCGCGTGTGGCGGGGCCCCGTCTGACTGGCTGCAGACTGTAAGGGGCACAGCGGCGAGGGGCACGGACCGTGGGCAGCGCCAGGGCTCCCTTTCCTCTTGGGGCTGCTGGCGGTAAAAATGAGCTCACAAGGAGATGCGGCGGATCCAGAGGGGCACTGGCGCGGCCTGATACAGCGGGGGAAGGCAGGATGTGTGTTTCCCGAAGCCCCGATGAGAAGGCAGAGCCAGAGCCCGCGCACTGCCGGGACATCCTTGGCCCAATCGTCTTTCATTTTCAGCTGAAATCCAAGCTGAGCTCGCCGTGCTGTATTCTGCCCGCAGCCCTATCGAGGGGGCTTCTCTGGGGGCCTGACCCCCCGCGCCACCTGCTCTGACGCGGCTGTCGCCTTGCCGTCCCCACTGCCTGCCGCCTTGTCTTCCGCAGCTCCTCTCCCGGCTTCCAGGGCTCTCTTTAGGCCCCTCCTTTCCCAGACAAGTGGAGCGCACCGTCTAACCCACGTGCTGTTCTTCAGCCCTCCTCGCCAGGCTCCGCCTCCTAGGGCAGAGCCCGCCTCTGTGGGCGGAGCCTTGTTGAGTGCCAACCCTCCTCCTGGTTCGCGTCTCTTCCCCACAGAGGGGGCGGCTGAGTCTGGGGCCTGCTCGAGCTTGCTTGTTCCTGGCCCAGGAAGCAGGGAGCCCAGAGTGGAAGGGAGCCGCAGGAAGCCACAAGCAGATTCCTGGAACAGAGGGGGGCGGGGCTCAGGAGGCCACGCACTGCAAAAGCTTTTGCATCAAAATAAACTTAGTCTTCTAATTTTTCCATAAACTTTTACAAAGTTCTTTCTTTGGGGTTGGCTTTGTGGCTTAGCAGGTAAAGCTGACATCCCACATGGACGCGGGTTCGAGTCCTGGCTGCTCCTCTTCCTATCCGCTCCCTGCTAATGGCCTGGGAAAGCAGTGGAAGACGTCCCAAGTCCTTGGGCCCCTGCACCCATGTGGGAGACCTGGAGGAGGCTCCTGGCCCTGGCTTCAGACCACCACTGTGGGCATTTGGGAAGTGAACAGTGGATGGAGGACCTCTCTCTCTCTCTCTCTCTAACTCTGCCTTTCAAATAAGGTGGACAGAGACCTTCCATTTGCTGGCTCACTCCCCCAAAGCCTCAGACAGCTTGGCTGAAGCCAAGAGCCCAGAACTCAGGGCAGTTCTGCTGCGTGGGTGGCAGGGAACCAAGTGCTTGAGCCGCCGCTGGCTGTCTCCCAGGGTGCACGTGGGCAGGCTGCTGGAGTTGGGCAGATGGCTCTTAACCGCTGCAGCAAATGCCCGCCCCTTCCACACTTGTCCTGCTTCCTGGCGTCTTCCCCTGGTCCCCTGGCTTCCTGCTGCTCCTTCCTGCTCAGGTCCCGCCCCCGGCCCGGGCCAGGTGCAGTCCTGGGCCAGGGGCGGGCCCCTGCATAGGTGTGACTCCCGGCCGCCCTCCCCCCCTTGCTGCCCGGGTAGAGCCACGCTTCTGGAACTCCTGGAGACTGCCGGCCACCCCAGGAGGGCCCAGGGATTTGCATTTCTATCCCGTTCTTCGTTCTTCGGGTGAGGCCGAGGCTGCGGCCCAGGGGTCACACTCGGGGCCTCTGGAGCTGCTGGGGTTCTGAGAGGCTCTGGTTTCAAAGAGGAGGGCAGCCCCAGCTTCCTGTTTGCTATGCAGGAAGGACTTCAGATGTGGGGGTGCCAGGCCGCTGGTGGAAGGGCCAGTCCCTCGCCCAGGAAACAGGAGAAGAGGTGGTGACTGATCACGTGTGGTGCCTGGGCCCCTGGGCGCGTGCTCTGCCATTTGGGTCCCTTTTTTTTTTTTTTTTTTGACAGCAGAGTGGATAGTGAGAGAGAGACAGAGAGAAAGGTCTTCCTTTGCCGTTGGTTCACCCTCCAATGGCTGCCGCGGCCGGCGCACCGCGCTGATCCGAAGCCAGGAGCCAGGTGCTTCTCCTGGTCTCCCATGGGGTGCAGGGCCCTAACTCTGGGGGTGCTAATGGGAGATGGTCAGTGCTTCTGGAAACCTAAGGAGGAGAGGAAGTGGATCCAGCGGTGGGGTGGGGGGGGTCTGACTTCTTTTCCTCCCCCTCTCTGTGCGATTTCTGCTCCTGCAACCCTGGGCACCCACGGGGTGGGCCTGGGACTTGGAGCAGCCTCTCTGCTGGGACCCCTGTACTGGCTTCCCACGCAGCTCCTGTGCCCGTCACAGCCTCCCGTACGCCATTCTCTGCATGGTGACCTTTGTCGCCCTGTAAAAGTGGCTCAGAAGATGACCTCTTCACGAAGGGATAAGACAAAGACAATGGAAGAACAAAGAGGCTGCATCTCCATAGGGCACCTTGGGGGGGGGGCACTGTGAGATGACACTCGAGTTAAATGTCAGGTCCCCCGAGGATCTGTCCTTACTAGAACGACTTCCGACTTCCTGGGTGGCACTTGACTCGCAGCTCCTTGGGACACCCACATCCCGTCTTGGAGTGTCTGAGTTCAATCCCAGCTCTGCTTCCTACCTGATCTGGTTTCCTGCCGAGGCACGTTCTGGGGGGCCGCTGGTGATGGCTCAAGTACTTGGGTCCTTGCCACACATGTGGGATGCCCAGGTGGAGTTCTGGGCTCCTGGCTTTGACCTGGCCCAGCCCTGGCTGTTGTGGGCATTTGAAGAGTGAACCAGTGATGGAAGATGTCTCTCCTTCTGTTTGTCTCTTGCTCTCTGTGACTCTCTGCCTTTCAAATAAAAAAAAAAAAAAAAAAAAAAAAAAAGGATTTCTAGGGGTTGAAGTTGGAGACTCCCTGAAGGAAGTCAGGCTCATTCTATTCACGGGGTAAATGGCAGATCTTGGCAGGGCAATGGCTGGGCAAGGCGGAGCATTGCTGTCCATCATTGCTCCCTGAACGCCACCAATGATATCAGCTGATTCTGAGGCCATGCACCTACTCCTTCCATGCGCTGGGGACACTTCTGCTAGTAGTGGCTCCGACCCCCTCAGCCAGTCCTACAGAGTAGGACAGAGAGCGGTCTCTTTGGAAAGTGCTTCCCTACAGGACCCGGGCCTTCCTGAGCTCCCTGCTGTCCCCGTTCGCGTCCATGCTTCCAGGCGCAGGTGTCCTGCACGGCCTGTGTACAGCGTACAAGAGCCGTGCTGGCTGTTCGATCACTTTGGGGAGGAGGGAGGATCTGGACCATGCCGCCCTCTGGCTGGGCGCTGCCCCCAAGCACCCTCCTCTGTGGTCAGCAGCACTCCTGTAGCTCTGCAGGCCACTTGTGCCTGCAGGTCTTGTCCTGCCCCGTGGGTTCAGGGACAGGGACCCCGTCCTCTCTCTCAGCACGGCACCCGGCACACTGGAAGTACTTCAGAGCTAGACTCCTTCCAAAAAGCCGTGGGAAAGACTGAAGTTAAAAGATAAGGTTATTTGGGTGCAAGCATTTTGGAATCCAGGCATAGTTTTTTATATGCCATTTCCATTAATTTTTTGAAGATCCCTAATATTTAATGCGTGAACAATATGTTAGATTTATTTGTTCCAGAAACAATCTAGCATAGGAAAGACAGGGCACTTAATTTGTACAAAACATCATTCTTCCAAAATCCTTGAAGGAGATGAAAATGAGAAAAGCAGAAATTTGTGTCAGCGGCAGCACACAAAACAAGACTGATTAGACAAGTGGAAAAAATGCGCTCTGTGAACCGGGTTTTATTCTCGGCTGCCTTTCTGGAAACCAGGCCTCCTGTGTCCTTCTGACACAGCGGGGGACGCGGGCACCATGAGCACAGTGGCTGCTTGGTTTTGCTGTCAGGCTGACTCGTCCTCTCGGTTCTTCGATCTCGTCAGTCCTCGTGTGCAGGCAAACACTGACAGTTCCTTCAACAGCTTGCAGGTGCGTGCGCAGCAAAAACTCAGAATGTGTGTAATGTGCAGACACGCGTGGGCTGCACTTTCGTATTTATCATGTAAGACATGAGTCAGTTACACATAGTATGTCTTTAAACTTTGCAATTTGAAAGGGAGAGGGATGGAGAGACAGAGATGCCTGCAACAGGTGCCTACACAGCCAGGGCTGGCCAGGCTGACACCAGGAGCCCAGAATCAATCTGGGTCTCTCACGTGGTTGGCAGGGACACAAGGCCTTGGCCATCATCTGTTGCCTCCTACAGTATACATCAGCAGGGAGCTGGAAGGGAGAGCAGAGCTGGGACCCGAGCCCGGCCGTTCCAGAATGGGATGCGGCCGTTTCGTGCTGTGCTACAGTATGTTTAAGTGTTTCCAGACGTGAGAGCGTTTCAATCTAATTTCTATTGCCCCCTAAATTTCTCTGTTCTGTTTTTTCAGAAACGTTTGCTTTATCATGTCTTCAACTTTTTGTAGCAATCTAAAACTCTAGCTCTTTTGGTTTCTTGAAACAAAATCAAAGAATGAAAATCACGGACAGAGAAGTTCCTGGAAGATCAAGTCAGAATTGCTAACATTCGCGGAGATTTGTTAACATCACCGACGATTTATTAGCAACATCGACTTCGTACCAGAGACCTTCTGAACGGTTCACGCCCTGGCTCCCTGCGTCCGCCCAACAAGCTTTTGGGGTAGAGCTGTTCAGTTCAGCCCCACCTTGCAGGAAAGGGTCTGGCCTGAGACCACACTGGTGTCAGGTGCAGGGGCGCAGACTCTGGCCTGTGCATGCATGCAGTTATTTGTTTGCTTGCAATACTGGAAGGTCTGTTATTTCTTATTTATTTAAGATTTGTTTATTTATTTGGAAGTTAGAGTTACACAGAGTGGAGATACACACACACAGAGATCTTCCATCTGTTGGTTAACTCCCCAAAATGGCGGCAACAGCTGGGCTGGGCTGAGCTGGGCAGGAGCCAGGAGCTTCTTCCAGGTCTCTCATATGGGTGGCAGGAGCCCAAACACTTGGGCCATCTTCTGTTGCTTTTCCCAGGCCAATAGCAGGGAGTGGAATTGGAAGTGGAGCAGCTGGGACTCGAACCAGAGCCGATATGGGATGCTGGTGCCGCTGGCGGTGCCGGCTTAACGCTGGCCCCTGGCCTGTGCATTTAAGTCCCAGCGCACCCTACCTGCCTTCCATGACTGAGATGGAGGGGGGACATCAGGCCTCTGCTTTATTTGACTCAGAGTGAGACCTGCGTCTGTCATCACTGTGTGAGCCTGCGCTCGGCTGAGCTCAGTGTCACGGGGAGACGTGGTCCCCTCTCCTCCTCTCTGTACTTTGTTGCTGTAAACTCCTGTGCATGTGAGTGGATTCCTTCAAGAGCTGCTTTCTTCTGCTCCTTCCTGGTAGAACTTGAGCTTCCTTCCACCCCTGCCTGGCCCAGCGCTCGGAGACAGCCACCAGAAAAGCAGCTGGGAGTCGGAGGTGAGTGGAGGGAAGGAAGCAGAGGACAGCCGCTCGGTCACAGCAAGACTTGGAGGCCAGACAGCCGGAAACGCACCGGGTGGTGAGCAGGTCCGCCTATGGGAACGGACAGATGGGCCCCAGCCCCAGCCCGCTCCTGTGGTCTTCGAGGCCAACACCTCAGGGTCAGGCGGGCAGGGCTGGTGAGAGCTACTAGGCAAAGAGCTGACTTCACGCTTCCAGTGGGAGTTCAGGGCACAGGAGGAGGGGCGAGGGCACCTTACCCTGGAAGGCAGGGAACCCTGGGGGCTGTCACCCCCACAAGGCTGGGCGTGGTTGTTGGGGTGGAAGACGTGGGGTGTGTGTGTCCCCCCCCCCCACTCTGCTTTTCAAATAAATAAATGAATATCTTTAACAAAGTTCTCTGGGATGGGCACTTGGCTCAGTAGCTGAGACACTTATATCCCGTACTGGAGTACCTGGGTTTGATATCATGCAGGCCCCAGGAGGCAGTAGTGATGGTTCAAGTCGTTGGATTCCTGCCATCCATGTGGGAGACCTGGACCAAGTTCCTGGCTTCCGGCTCCTGGGTTCGGCTGTTATAGGCATTTGGGGGGTTAATCAGTGAGTGGGAGCTCCCTGTCTCTCAAATAAATAAATAAAAACACTCAAATAAGTTTTCTGGAGTAAATAATTTTAAAGTTAGAGAATGAAAATGCTGTCTTGTAAGACTGTTGATCATTCTGGGGAGATGGACTTGTTTCTAGCCGTACTGGAGAGGCACAGACCGGGGTTCGCCCTCCTCCCCAAGACGATCTAACAGCCAGCACGGCTCTCGGATGCTGTACACAGGCCGTGCAGGGCACCTCCAGCTGGAAGCACGGAAGCGAATGGGGGCAGCGTGCAGCCCCTCAGGTGAGCGTCTGGACAGGGTTTCTGGTCTGCACTGTGAGGGGAGGACGAAGTGGCTGGGGTTTGCAAGGCCGAGAGAGGGAGAGGCAGGAGCCACACACACACACACACACACACACAGAGAGAGAGAGAGAGAGAGACAGACAGACAGACAGACAGACGGATGGACAGACAGACTTGGCCCCTGAAGATCTCCTGAGGGCTCCACGTGAGTCTTCATCTCAGTACCATTCGGTCCTTGCATGCGAGGAAACATTGGGAGGCCGGGGAAAGAACCACTTGGAAAGAACAAGAGCCCCAGCTGGGCACTGGGACGTGAACGGGGGCTGGGAGTGCTCCCAGGCCACTGCCTGCTTCTCACACAGTGCTGGGGCTGGTTTCTGATCTTATCAGCCAGAGCCGACACACAGGCCACTCTGTGGAGCCCTCAGAAAGGTATTATCTCAGTGCTAGGGCCAAATTGCCTCTAGACTGACAGCTATTCTGGACTCATTGAATGAAACTTAAAAGCAAGCCCTGGGAGGATCTATTTCCAAGTAATTTAACTGCATTTCAGAACAAAGTATAAAATTTTTTTATAACCACAAAAACTCCAGCACCCAATATTGTAAAATTTACGGTGTCTAGCATCCAAACAAAACTTACTAGACAGGAAAATATGGCCTGAAATGAGAAGAAAAGTCAGTCAGTAGAAGTAGATCCAGAAATAACACAGAAAATAAAATTAGTAGGTGAGGATATTAAAACTCTCCATATGTCCAAAGAGAAAAACATGAAAGTCATAGATACATGGGTAGTTCAAGAAGCCCATAGGATTAAAAGACAAATTTATTTTGGTGCAAAGGTTTTTGAAATTCATGCATATGAGGGAGTATTCAAAAAGTTCATGAAAAAATGCATATTATGAAAACACTGCATGGATTCAAAATTTTTGCACCAAAACAAACTTCTCTATTAATTCCATCTTCTGACAACCTTTGAAGTATTCTTGTACACATGGAAATTATAAAAGTGGGCTTTCAGAGATGAGAACACAGTGTCTGATATGAGAATATTACACAGGAATAGAAAATGTCATTGGAGCTTTTGTCTTTGAGGCCCAGAGATAAGCCAGTATGTTGGCTGGAGACACAGATGACCCATAACACTGAACACAGTGCGAGAAACCGGGAGTGTCGCCCCCCAGGTCTCTGAACAGGGCTTTGTGGGGAAGTCAGCTTGAGCATCAAGGATTTCAGACAGGAGTGAGGCGAAGAGTGGGGGCGGAGCACACAGGGGAGAGAAGCTGCCCACGCCAGCGTGGCTGTGACTGAGAGTGGTGTCCTGACCTATGGGGGGGGGCGTTTGGCCTAGAGGTATCTACCCCTGTGCCCCTATCAGAGCGCCTGGGCTGGGTTCCTGGCTCCATGCTGACTCCAGTTCCCTGCTAATGCAGACGCTGAAAGTGATGGCTCAAGTAGTTGGGTTCCTGCCACCTCTATGGGGAAACCGGATCAGGATCTCAGGTCCTGGTGTAGGCCTGAGCTGCTGTGGGAATTTGGGGAGTGAATTAATGGATTGGGGATTGGGAGCACTCTCTCTCCCCCCCCTTCTCGGGGGGGGGGCTCACTTACGGGAGCAATGAGAGAACAGGTTGTGAGTGCCCGTCACCACCTGTGAGCAGTGGCACTGTGCCAGGATTCGCTGCAGCTGCTCCTGAACTGACCTGTCTACTCCTCTCCAGCTCGACACTCAGCCCCATTTTGTGGGCGAGGAAACTGAGTCCCGGAGAGCTTGGATGCTTTCTTCAGACACTCACTATGAGAAAACGACTGCGGATCCAGCCCAGGCCACTGCTCAGGCCACGGAGCAAGCAGGTGAGGGCTGACGTCTGTGAGTTATTTTGCTGTTTGTTGTCCTGGCTTGGGGGGGGGGGGCTTAAACACTGGGATGAAGCAATCAGTTTATTCGGGGGATGACAGGGACCCTATGAAGTGCCGGGGGCGGGGCAGAACAGATCATGTAGGGGGGGCGCCTTGGGGAGATGCTGCAGGTGCATTGGAGTCAGAAACTTGGGAGGCTGTCCCAGCCCAGGCACTGCTAGAACAGAAGCAGCAGTGGGAAAGACCAGAGGCAGGAGGGAGAACCTAGGGGAAAAACAGTTTTAAAGAAAGAATTCGTAGAGCCTGGAAGAGACTTTCTTATGCAAGTGTTGGGGGAGGGGCCTGTGTGAAAGTCGTGGGGCTCCCCTGGAAGCGGAGAGAGGAACTCAGGGCGGAGGGCAGAGCGCCAGGCCGCGGAGAGCTGGGAAGCTGGCAGCACAGCAGGGCCGAGCTCCAGGGGAGCCTCTGGAGGGGAGGAGAGGAGACCGCGGTGTCCAGGGGGTGGAGGGAAGAGGACCCAGCAGAGATGGGAATTCCGACAGACAACGGGGCAGGGCCGTGCAGACAGCAGACAGGAGCCCGTGTCCTCGTGAGGAAAGCCGCACGTGCTGCCTTGGACCGGCTTTTCTGTTTGTTGCTGGCGTTTGAGCTGTTCTGGGAAGAGCAGGAGAGGAGGAACCGGGGAGCAGAAGCTGTAGGATGCAAGCCAGGGCCGGCACAGGGCTGGCTGTGCAGTCATCCGCAGGGGCTAGGCTGTGGCTGCGGCTCTGTTTTTTAACATTTATTTATTTATGTATTTGAAAGGCAGAGAGAGAGCGCGGCTTTCATCCGCTGATTGCATCGTCAAATGGTCACAATAGCCATTGCTGGGCCAGGCCTCAGCCAGGAGCCCAGAGTTCTCTCTGGGTCTCCCAGATGGGTGGCAGGGGCCGGGTCCTGGAGGCAGGACCTGCTGTCTCCCAGGGTGCATGTGAGCAAGAAGCTGGATCAGACGCAGAGCCAGGACTCGAACCCAGGCTCTCCAGCACACACCTGTGCTGATCCGTCTGGGAACAGAAAACAGGCTGAGAAGGTGCGGATGTGGCTTCCACGTGTGTCCTGCGGGCTCTGAGGGTCTCTAGGAGCCTTTCCTGTCCCTGTCCCCGGCGGCGCGGCCCCTCCCCCAGGACTGTGTGGGGAGGCCTGGCCACTGCTCTTGGCTGCGCCCACTCAGTACACCGTGTTCAGTTATGATGCTTGTTGTTCCCACGAACGAGGGTGACATCCGGCCCTCAGCTGTCCTACAGTGCACGGAGGACGCGTTTGGGGCTGGAAAGAAATCCTCATTGCAAAATTTTCCCTGGGACGTGGAATTTAAACTTTTATCACTGACGGGAGTTTGCTCCTAATTTTCCGGAACGACTCAAATGTTTGCTTCAGACAATGACAGAGTGGATCTTGCTTGAGTCATTGGATTTCTGTTATTTCGGTAAGACGTGGGTGGGCAATGTGACTCAGTATTTTTCCAAGAGACGTGAAAATTATATTGCCTATTTTGGATCATTTCATGCTGGGATCTGGAACATTTTTCCTGAATTTCAAATCTTGGAGCTTGGGGAAATTTTGTTTTTGTTTTGTCTCTCAATCATGTCAGATCTTTTCCAGATAAAAATTTACTTAGCAAGAACTCTAAGTTATAAAATCTGTTTTGAATGATAATCCCCATCCCTACGTTGTGAAAAGCTTTGCTAAAAGCCAGTGGTGTGTTTGTCCTCTCAGTTGTGAAAAAGCTGGAGAGAGTGCTGTTGGACAGAGACCTGAACGCCATCTAGCTAAGCCTTACGTGGTGAGCGAGGATCCCAGGCTGTTTGACCGCGTCTCGGGGCCTGTGCCTCTGGCTGAGGTCCCTCTGAGCGTGGCCGGCGGTGGAGAGCTCTTTCGGTGCCAGGCCAGCCCACTGCTGGACCGAACCGTCACACCAAGCTCCCTGCAGCTTCCAGACCTGGATCCTGGTCCCCGCCCGTTTTCTACGTGCATCCCTATGGAATGATTCTGTAGCTGAGCGATGCCTACTGCTCTGTTTCCCGTCTTGATAACTTGGGAAGGTTCTTGTATTTTCCCTTGATGCTGGGACAGGACACTGGTTCTCGCTGTCTCACCTGGGAATAAGAGGAATGTGTCTTGGAGCCACTACTTCCAGATAGAAAGACCAAGGGGCACGCGCAAGTTCCTTTCTGCACGTGTGCAGGGAGCCCAGCAGTGAGAGCTCCTGGAGTGAGTCAAATGCCGGAACCCTCACTGCCCACCCAGCCCACTCTCCCCACCTCTGGAGTCAGCCCCAGGTAGGAGCCATTGCAGGGCAGTGGAGACCCCCCAGAAAGTCCTAAACCAGAGGCAGGTGTGCCTTGAAATTAGTGAGGCTTACGATTCAGGGCCCCTAGGGCCAGCATTGTGGCACAGTGGGTTAAGCAATAGCCTGCAATGTCAGCATCCCATGCGGGCACCAGTTCAAGTCCCAGCTGCTCCACTTCTGATCTGGCTCCCTGGTAATGCACCTGGGAAAGCAGCAGCAGATGACTCAAGTGCTTGGGCCCTGCCACGCATGTGGGAGATGGAGCTGTAGGCTTCTGGCTTCAACCTGACCCAGCCCTGCCTGCTTTTGGAGGCTGAACCAGCAAATGGAAGAACCCTGTCTCTCTCTCTTTTTAACTCTCCTTCTCTTTCTATAGCTCTGACTTTCAAATAAATAAATGTTTAAAAAGTAAGATCCAGGGCTCCTCACTGGCAGAGAGTTCTTCCAGTAGCAATAATGTAGCAATATGCTTATATTATCTCAGTTTTTAAAAAATTTCAAAAGACATTTTAACTAGGGCCAGCATCTTGGCACCATGGGTTAAGCCGCCACCTGTAATGCTGGCATCTCAAATGAGCGCTGCTAATGTGCTTAGGAAAGCGACAGAAGATGTCTCAAGTGCATGGACTCCTGCCACCCAAGTGGATGACCAGGATGGAGGTCCTGGCTCCTGGCTTTGGCCAGGCCCAGCCCCAGCTGTTGTGGCCATTTGGGGAGTGAACCAGAGGATGGAAGCTCCCTGTCTCTGTC
Organism: Lepus europaeus; assembly: GCF_033115175.1. Classification (NCBI taxonomy): domain Eukaryota; kingdom Metazoa; phylum Chordata; class Mammalia; order Lagomorpha; family Leporidae; genus Lepus; species Lepus europaeus. The sequence continues at coordinate 1,946,420 of NC_084827.1, read as the reverse complement.
TTTCCCTCCCTCTGCCTCTGTGGTCCTTCCTTCCTTCCTTCCTTCCTTCCTTCCTTCCTTCCTTCCTTCCTTCCTTCCTTCCTTCCTTCCTTCCTTCCTTCCTTCCTTTGACAGGCAGAGTGGACAGTGAGAGAGAGACAGAGAGAAAGGTCTTCCTTTGCCATTGGTTCACCCTCCAATGGCTGCCGCGGCCGGCACGCTGCGGCCAGCGCACCGCGCTGATCCGAAGGTAGGAGCCAGGTGCTTCTCCTGGTCTCCCATGGGGTGCAGGGCCCAAGCACTTGGGCCATCCTCCACTGTACTCCCTGGCCACAGCAGAGAGCTGGCCTGGATGAGGGGTAACTGGGACAGAATCTGGCACCCTGACCGGGACTAGAACCCGGTGTGCTGGCACCACAGGCGGAGGATTAGCCTAGTGAGCCGCGGCGCCGGCCTCTGCCTTTCTTTCTTTTTTCTTGCCACCACCCCCCTCCTTTAAATTTAGTTATTTGAAAGAGTCACAGAGAGAGCGAGAGAGAGAGAGAGAGAGAGAGAGAGAGAGAGATCCTCCATCTGCTGGCTTGCTCCCCAGGTGGCCACAATGGCCAGGGCTGGGCCAGGCTGAAGTCAGGAGCCAGGGGCTTCTTCCAGTTCTCTTGCATGGGTGGCAGGGACCCAGACAATTGGGCCGTCCTCTGCTGCTTTCCCAGGCCATTAGCAGGGAGCTGGGTGGGAAGTGGAGCACAGGACACCAGTTGTCACCCACGTGGATGCTGGCGCTGCAGGTGGCAGCTCTGCCTGGTGTGCCGCAATGCCAGCCACTCTACCTTTCAAATGAATAATAGGTAGATCTTTTTTAAAAATATATTTTAGCTGTCATTAGCTAAAACCATCCGTCTTTGTGCTCTGACTTCATCGCTCACCCTGTTGTTGGGTGCTGCACGAGTGGCCACAGCCTGCGCTGTCGGCGTCCAGTGAAGGGAATCTGAGGTGGGATTTCGTGTTGCTTGGTTTGGTGGGACAGATTTAAATTGCTGTAGTCGGATCTGTGGCAGTTATGTTGTGGCCAGCTGTCCCAGAACAGGAGTGGCTACCAGGCAGTGCCTAGTCAATGTTTAACAACCCGATTTGTGGTGTTTGCCAATCGCCATGATATAAATACTCCTACTGTGGCCCATTTCAAGCTGTCGACGTGACGTCACTGGTTTGGAGTTAGGAAGAGTGGTGTCTCATTCCACGGTGCTTGTCCTGTGTGAATACAGTAGACATAAATAAGCTCTAGAGCACAGCGCAAGTAACATGTAGTGACATAATTGGAAGTGATGACTTTGGTTATTATCCTTGCTTTTACTATATTTAACTGTACACTTATATAATCTAATTAGTTACTCTTTTTACTTATCTAGTTGTGATTACTTGAAAGGCAGAGTTACAGAGAGAGGGAGGGAGAGAGAGAGATCGTCCATCACTGGTTCCCTGCCAATGCCTGCATTAGACAGGGCTGCTGCAAGCCAACACCAGCACCCAGAGTTCAGTTTGGGTCTCCCATGTGGATGGCAGGGCCCCAGCTAGTGAGCCATCATCTACCGCCTCCCAGGGTGCTCATCAGCAGGAAACCAGATAGGAAGCAGTGTATGGCGGACACACGCCAGGCAGCCCAAGAGGCATCTTAAGCACCGTGCCAAATGCCAGCCCCATAATTTAATTTTCTTAAATGGCTGTGTTTGACAATAGGCTCCCAAAACTCCTGGCCAGCTAACCATGGGCCTCGCTGAGCTGAAACGAGCGGGCTCCAGCGTGCCGCTGTACACCAGGAGTGCTCCTGGTGCCGTTTCGCTGATTTGCCTGTCTTGTGACGTGGAAGTGCAGGGCGAGGGTTGGTCATCTGAATGAAGTGGGTGAGCCGCACAGAGACAAAGCTTTTAAATGTCTGGAGCCGGAAGTTCTGCAGAGAATTCTGTTAATAACAGATACATAAATTTGTAGAGAGAAGGTTTGATTCTGGTCAAATGGAAGTTCGTACCTATCATGATTATGCTTGATAATCCAGTGCTTAGAATTACCAATGCCCAGGGCCAGGACTGTGGCATAGTGGGTAAAGCCGCTGCCTGCAGTGCCGACATCCCATATGGACGCTGGTTCAAGCCCTGGCTGATCCAGTTCTCTGCTGTGGCCTGGGAAAGCAGTGGAGGATGGCCCAAGTCCTCAGGCCCCTTCTCCCACCATGGGAGACCTGGAAGAATCTCCTGGCTCCTGGCTTCAGATTGGCGCAGCTCTGGTTGTTGCGGCCAACTGGGGAGTGAACCAGTGGATGGAAGACCTCTCTCTCTCTTCCTCTGCTTCTCTTTCTGTTTAACTCTGACTTTCAAATAAATAAATAAATAAATAAATCTTTAAAAAAATTACCGATGCCCTATACAGTTAAATTAAAAAAAAAAGATTTATTTATGAATTATTTGAAAAAGTGATAGAGAGAGAGGAGAGGGATCTTTTAGCCATAGGTTCACTTCCCAAATGGCTGCAATAGCTGGGGTTGGGCCACGTTGAAGCCGAGAGACAGGAACTCCGTTCAGTTCTCCCATGCAGGTGGCAGGGACCTAAGTACTCAAGTCATCTTCTGCTGGTTCCCTGGTGTGTTAGCAGGGAGCTGGATGAGAAGTGGAGCAGCTGGGACGCAAACTGGTGCCCATATGGATGCAGCCGTCCCGAGCGGCCACTTAACCTGCTGCCCCGAAATGCCTGCCTGCCCACTTTAAAAGCTTCTGATGGTCTGTGAGCGAGCTACTGCTGCATCACAGATGATTCCAAGGTCCAGCTGCTTCTGACAGCAGCCGTTTGTTATTTTGCAGCTTCCCTGGGTCGGGAGGGTCAGGCGTGACCTAGTGGCTCCTTGGCACGGGGTCCCCTGTGGGCTGCAGTCGGGCGTGCGAGGCTCGTCACTCGTCGTGGGCTTGATGTGGGGAGGGAGGGTTCTCTCCCAAACTCGCGCACGTGGCTGGTGCTGAGACTTGGTTCATGATGGCTGTTCACTGAAGGCATCGCATCCTCACTGGCTCTTGGCTGGAGTGCGTCAGTCCCCTGCCACGGGAGGCTCTCCATAGGCAGCTACGGCACGGTAGCCAGCTTCTGCCACACAGGAAGTGACAGAGACACAGGGCAGTAAGACGGAAGCCACGGTCTTTCTGTAACCTGATCTCAGAAGTGACACCCTATAATTTCTGGGTATCCTTTTAGTTAGTGGCCACTTAATTAGAAGCCACTGGGTCTAACTCACCCTTTAGGGAAGGGGATTACACAAGGGTACAAACAGTGGGAGGCAGATGTCATTGGAGACTCTTCTAGAAGCTATCTACCACAAATTGGAGTGTAGCTTTTTTTTTTTTAAAGCGATTTATCTTATTTATTTGAAAGGCAGAGTTACAGAGGGAGCGAGAAATCAAGACACCGAGAGATCTCACCTGATGGTTCACTCCCCAGATGGCCACAATGGCTGCAGCAAGGCCAGGCCAGAGCCAGGAGCCAGGAGCTTCTCCAGGTCTTCCACAAGGGTAGCAAGGGTCCAAGCTCTTGAACCATCTTCATTCGCTTTCCCAGCCTGTTAGCAGGGAGCTGGATCAGAAGTGGAGCAGCTGGGACCCAAACCGGCACCCATGTGAGATGCCGGTCTCACAGGCAGTGGATTTAACCCACCACAGTGCCAGCCCCAGTGTGTAGTTGTTGACGTCATTGTTTAACTTGAGAGAGAGACAGAGACCAGTGGAGACAGAGAGCAAGCTCCCCGTTACTGATTCATTCCCCAGATGCCTGCAGCTTCCAGGGCGGGACGAGGCTGAAGCTGGCCGCTTGGAGGAACTCCATCTGCGTCTCCCAGGTGGCTGGCAGGGACCCAAAACTCAGCCATCATCTGCTGCCTTCCAGGTGAATATTAGCAGGAAGCTGGAGTCAGAAGCCAGGACTTTATTTTTAAGTTTGTTTTAAGTTAAAACGCAGCCATAGAGAGGGAGATCTTCCATCTACTGGTTCACTCCCCAAATGGCTACCATGGCCCAGACTGGGCCAGGCTGAAGCCAGGAACCAGGAGCTTCTTCTGAGTCTCCCACATGGGTGCAGGGGCCCAAGCACTTGGGCCATCATCTTCCACTGCCTTCCCAGGCGCATTAGCAGGGAGCTGGATTGGAAGTGGAGCAGCCAGGACTCGGAGCAGTGCCCATATGGGTGTCGACGCCATGGGTGGCTGCTTAACCTACTATGCCACGTCACGGGCCCTGGAAGCCAGGACTTGAACCCAGGCACTCTGATACAGGTATGGGCTCCCACTTAGTGGCTTAACCACTGTGAAGAACACTGGCCCCTGTTGTAGCTATTTTTAAATGAAGTTTGGATATATCATTTCAACTACACTTTGGAAAATGCTTTGAGCATCTCAGTATAAAGTGTGAGAAATTACGGAATCCTGACTTATGTGAATATAAAGGGCATCTTCTTTTGTGAAATTTAAATGTAGTTTTTGAAGATCTGAAAGGAAATTCTGAATATAAATTGAAAATGAAACTCATAAAATAAATAATTAAATGGAAAATATTCATTTTTTAAAAAAAGATTTATTTATTTACTTGAAAGACAGAGTTACAGAGAGAGAAGGAGAGACAGAGACAGAGAGATGGAGATCTTACATCCACTGGTTCACTCCCCAAATGGCCACAACAACCAGGGCTGGGCCAGGCTGAAGCCAGGAGCCAGGAGCTTCATCTGGGTCTCCCACGCAGGTGCAGGGGCCCAAGCGCTTGGGCCATCTTCTACTGCTTTCCCTGGCCATAGCAGAGAGCTGGATGGGAAGAGGAGCAGCCAGGACTCAAACCTGCACCCATATGGGATGCTGGCACTGCAGGTGGTGACTACCTGCTATGCCACAGCGCCGGCCCCGTACAGTCCTCTTAAAATCTAAGGAAACAATAGTGTCCTCCCAGAGCCTCCTCTGCTGGCTGAGGAGCTGTAGGTCCTTTACCCGCTTCTCGGGTCACATGTATTCCAGGCCTTTTGCTTGCCTGGTTTTCCCCTTTGGGAGGAGTTCTTTTTTTCTTTTAAATCAGTGTCCTTGTTCAATGTAGGCACCAGGTCAGAGATCATGAGAGGGCTGGTGGCCTTGACTTCACACTGCCAATTCACTTTTAAAATCAGAGACATGAGGCGTGCAGATAACTTACATTCCAGCCATCTCCTCTGAGTTCTTCTTGTGCCCTGCTGATGGGTGGGTCTCCACGGTGCCCTGGCCCCCACTCTTCATCCTATCAAACTATGAAGACTTCACATTCATCCTAATCCAACCTGATTGTATTAGGCTCTGCCCAGATTCCAACCTTTCACGGTCTTTTGGAGTGCTGATGTCATACCTGATCTTAGCCGGGAGGCTGAGAATCCCTGGCATCCTGATCCTGCCAGCTTCTGGCTTTCCCTTCTCATCGCAGACCGTTGATCAGCCTACAGTCAGGATCCACGCGGAAGTTGCTAATGACAAGTTGACAAGGACGGGGTAGGCACAGAGCCCTGTGCAGGCCACTGGAGACCCCTTGCAAGTGAGCAGCCCTTCATCAATCGACACTCCCTGGAACAGCATCGTTCAACCGGACACAAATCCACCTCGCTGCAGCCCGCGTGGTTCTGCCTTGTGCAAGAGAGATCAGTGACGTGCTTTGAGCAAACATTTAGCTCAGTTTAAGCTGTCAGGTTCCAGCAGATCTGTTGCCTTCATACATCACAGTTTAAAAGAACCCCCCCTTCTTCAGCTGTTAGGTAGTTGGTGCCACACACTATCAAGCCTCGAGTACGTAGGAATGTTCTAGAGTGAGAATTCACTCTTGAGTGAGAATATGCTAAAGCAATGCTGGGACCTTGCACAGATGGAGGCCACTGGTGTGTGTGTGTGTGTGTGTGTGTGTGAGAGAGAGAGAGAGTGATTATGGTGAAGAGTGCACAGTGAAATTTCCCATGTCACCCATTTTCGGGTGTCACTTCGGTGTTGCGCAGCCGTCACCGGCACCTCGTCCCAGAGCACTGCTATCGTCCCAGACAGAAGCTCCCGCCCACTAAGCAGTGGTTCCCCTTTCTCCCCTCGCCTTGGCCACTGCGTGGGTTTGCTTACTCCGCCCGTCTCCCATAAGCGGGGTTGTGCCATGTGTGGCCCCTTTTGCCTGTTTCCCCTGCTCTCCATGTGCCAGGTGCGTCCTTGCAGCACGCGTCAGTACCAGGCTCTGGCCGGGGTGGAGGAATGTAGGATTTCTCACCTCTCCGATGGTGTGAAAGCAGCAGGCCTTCGTGGAAGCCGTACCTTTTGTGGCTTGAGTTCTGCTGTTTTCCAGAACTGGTGATGCTCTGCAGGACCCCCTCGCCCGGTGCTGACAGCAGTCACAAGGAGAACGCGGCTGCTGCCCTGTGCCGTGTTGCTGAGCTGCTCTGGAGGGGCTGTGGGTCCAGTGCTTTCGACTTAGGACATCTGCCACTGGTGATGGGTTTGTGAGAACCCAGCCCTGTCTTCACTTAGGGGCATCTGTTCTCTGTTCCTTTTCATGACTGAGTAAGGTTCCGGGCATGGGTGGCCCATGTGCCGTTCATCTAGCCGTCAGTGGCTGCACAGCTGATTTTGTCCACGTCCTGGCTCCTTGGATAGTGTGTGATGGAGGCCATTTCAGAACTTGAGCTCAGCAGAAAGAGCTTTTTCCTTCCATAGGAGCTTAGTAGAGTTAGTGAGGGAAAGAGACAGAGAGAAAGGGCTTCCTTCCGTTGGTTCACCCCCCAAATGGCTGTCATGGCTGACACTATGGCCAGCGCACCACCAGGAGCCAGGTGCTTCTCCTGGTCTCCCACGGGGTGCAGGGCCCAAGCACCTGGGCCATCCTCCACTGCACTCCCTGGCCACAGCAGAGAGCTGGCCTGGAAGAGGGGCAACTGGGGCAGAATCCGGCGGCCATATGGGATGCCGGTGCCGAAGGCGGAGGATTAACCAAGTGAGCCATGGTGCCGGCCTCTCCATAGGAGCTTTAACACCCTGTCTCACAATTGTGAAGTCTCAGCCTCCAGAGCACAACAAGGGGTCCCATGGAGCCTCTCCTAGCATTAATAAAGGAAAGCTTGTCCTCAGAAGGCACATGGGGACTGGCATTATGGTGTGGTGGGTAAAGCTACTGTCTGCGGTGCTGGCGTCCCACATGGTCTCCGGTTCGAGTCCCAGCTGCTCCACTTCTGATCCCTCTCCCTGCTGATGCCCCTGAGAAAAGCAGTGGAAGATGGTCCAAGTACTTGGGCACTTGCCATCCAAGTGGGAGCCTCTGGTTCCTGGCTTCAGCCTGGTCCTGCCCTGGCCACTGTGGTCACTTGGGGAGTGAACCAGCAGATGGAAGATCTCTCTTTTTCTTTCTCTCTGTCTTGCCATTGTTCTCTGTAACTCTGATTTTCAAATAAATAAATAGATCTTAAAAAGAAGCCACATTGCACATTGCAGCATGAGAGGGAGCAAGGATTATGGATGCACAGTTTGAAACTGAAACACTTGGAACAAGAATAGCTTAGGGGGCCTGGAAGGAATTTCACTGGTCACTAACTTCAAGGTTGTCCCCGGTTCCTTAGTGAGGTGAGACTGGACTGGCAGTAGATGACACAGGGTTCCTTGAGGGTTTGTTGCATGGCCTCAGCTGAAGGAAAGTGTGTGTGCACCCAAGGGTGCTTAGGGGCGGCTGAACACCAGTGGATCTTCTTGTCTTTTTGAAGTGACAATTGGCAGAAGCCCTTCTTTAGGTATTATACATCCTCATCCAGACCAGGTAGCCCTGTCTGGGCAGGGAACAGGGCTCCCGGACGGCTCAGAGACACTAGTGCAGCTTGCCTCTCTGTGCAACGCTCTCTCCAGCAGGCTCGTTCCTGCTTGGGCGAGCTACCCCTGTGCCTCGCGATGTGGGACTCGGCTCAGCAGCGCCAGCGTCACCGAGAACGCTCAGCCCCATCTCAGGCCGCCTCGGTCAGTCTGCACTGTAAAGTGATCTCCCGCTTGGGGCTGGCCTTGTCGTGCGTGGGTTGAGCCACAGCTTGTGATACCACTGGGGAGGAGTGCCAGTTCTGGTCCTGGCTGCTCCATTTCAGAGCCAGCTCCCTGCTGACGCAGCTGGGGGGAGTAGAGGATGGCCCAGGTACCTGGGCCCCTGCCACCCACGTGGGATTCCTCTGGAGAGCTCCTGGCTCCTGGCTTCAGCCTGACCCAGACCTGGCTGTTGCAGCCATTTGTGGAGGGAACGGTGGTTGGAAGATGTTTCTGTTTCTGTCTCGCTCCCTCTCCTGTTGTTCTGCCTTTCAAAATCAAGACGTCAGTCAATCAGTCTTGAAAGTGATGCGTTAGTCGGAGAAGTGCCGCGCTCTGGTCACCTTGGGCTTCTCTTGCTGTCTCCTTCAGCGTGAAAGCTGCAGTTTGTCAAAGAGCCCGTGCACATGGTGGCTCTGCCCCGTCTCCTGACCTCTCTGGTGTCCTCCATGGTGCGCCCCTGGCCTTTTCCTCCCTAGCCCCGCTGGCCTCCTGGCCATCGCTAGAATTCACGGGGCACACGCCTGCTCCAGGACCCTTGCACCTGCTCTCTCTGGAATATTCCTCCTGCATGCCCACATGGCCACGCTCTCATCACTCTCTTTGGTCCTTCAGTCACTTTCTCAGTGACCTATCCTTTTGCGGCAACTCATCTCCCGCCTCCAGGAGACCAAAGGGTTACCCCTTTGACATTTGCCTGAATTGAAATTTCTTTAGAATGTGACCACAGAGGAGGTCAGCCCCATGAGCAACTTTTTTTTCCCCTTAACTTCTTAGAGGTCAGAGCTGCACCCCTAGCTCCTTGAAGAGGGCCTGAGATACGTTGGTGGCAATGAATTCTTTTGAATTTCCAGTCTGATAACTGGGAAATCAGGACAGAAAGTTGAGTTCAGCGAGCTGTACTGGCTCCTGCTAATCCCTCCCTCTCATTGCCTTTCTTGTTCAACTTAGTTTTAATTATAGAAATAATACATGCGCATAGGAACATTTAAATGAGGCAGCCACAGAGGAAACCTCGAAGTCCCCACCCCTACCTTTTCCTTTGTTCTCCTCCCCGGAAGCTCCCAGTGTCAGTATTTTCTGTTTTAAATCTTTATGCTGGTTTCTACAGAACCTAACATAATTTGCTTCTGCTTCTGTTTCTCTTTTTACCAGTGTAGAATGTGCCTATCAATTTCCTGCTCTAAATATGAAGAATTTAGTGTGTCTACAACATTACCTAATTTTCTTAATTGGTTTTTATTAGATGTGTTATTTTAGTTCTTTTAGTTCCTCTATGTTGTATGTATTTTACAGTTTTAAATAAAATACCAAAACTTTCATTTTGGGATTTATCAAATTCAGTCAGATCCTACTGACTCTCTGCTATGATAGATAAAGAAACTGGCACACATGGGCACTTCAAAAAGTTCATGGGAACTGGAATTAAAGATAAGTTCACTTTGGTGCAAACATTTTTTGAAATGAGTAATACACATTTTTCACGAATCTTTTGAAGACTTTCCATATGCATGGATTTCAAGTACTTTTTCAACAAAATACATTTTTCTTGCAATTCCATTTTCCACAAACTTTTCAAAATAGCCTCAATACTTTCATTTCCTTTCTTTTCACATCTACTTCCCATCGAGGTTTATAATATTTATAATGTGTTCTACAACCATAAATATACTTTTCTGTGTTTTGACTACAGGTCAAAACTAAGAATAAAAATCATTTTTAATAGTCATTATAATATTATGATTATTTAAATGTTATTCACCATTGAGTCACCAATGATTGGTTGTATGGAGGATGTAATCCAGTATCATTAAAATTTTGGAACTTACATCACATAAACATCAGTATCTTTTAAATAATTTATTTATTTGAAAGGCAAAGTGGTAGAGAGAGGGAGAGAGGGGGAAAGAGAGAGGGGAGGGGAGGGAGGGAGAGAGAGGGAGGGAGGGAGAGGGAGAGAGGGAAGATGGGAGAGAGAGAAGGGGAGGGAGGGAGAGAGAGAGAGGGAGAGGGGGGAGAGAGGGAGAGAGGTCTTCCATCCACTCCCTAAATGGCTGCCACAGGCAGGTCTGGACCAGGCAGAAGCCAGGAGCCTGGGATCCCATCATGTTCTCTTGCTTAGGTGGCGGGGACCCCAGTACTTGGGCCATTTTCCATTGCTCTTGCAGGTGCATTAGCAGGGAGCCGGATCAGAAGTGGGGCAGCTGGCCGGCGCTGTGGCTCACTTGGCTAATCCTCCGCCTGTGGTGCCAGCACCCTGGGTTCTAGTCCTGGTCGGGGTGCCGGATTCTGTCCCGGTTGCTCCTCTTCCAGTCCAGCTCTCTGCTGTGGCCCAGGAGGGCAGGGGAGGATGTCCCAAGTGCTTGGGCCCTGCACCCACATGGGAGACCAGGAGGAAGCACCTGGCTCCTGGCTTTGGATTGGCGCAGCGCCGGCCGTAGCAGCCATTTGGGGGGTGAACCAACGGAAGGAAGACCTTTCTCTCTGTCTCTCTCTCTCTCTCACTGTTCAGAATCACTAATTTTGTATTTAGCTTTGTTCATTCATTATTCAGCTCATTCACTCTTTAAAAAAATAAGTTTTAGCAGTCCTATCTTTCTATTTTAAGAATTATTTGGAAGGCGGAGTTACAGAGAGGGAGAGTGGCAGAGCCAGAGAGAAATCTTCCATCTGTTGATTCACTCCCCAGATGGCGGCAATGGCCAGGACTGGGCTAGACAGGAGCCAGAGCCAGGAGCCAGGAGCCAGGAGCTTCCTCCGGGTCTCCCACTCAGGTGCAGGGCCATCCTCTGCTGCTTTCCCAGGCACATTAGCAGGGAGCTGGATGGGAAGTGGAGTGGCTGGGACTCCCACTGGCACACATGTGGGATGCTGGCGGCTGAGGGCGGAGGCTGTATGCCAGTGCTGTGGGCTGTGCCACAGTACCGGCCCTAGGCAGTCCTGTTTCTCAGGTTCTAACTCCAAGGAGCTGTGAAGGAGCTGGGAGTCTCCTTTCTCTCAGCAGCTTGCTCTTGTTGCCGGAAATTTACTCACATTTCTCTGAAATTATTCATTAAAGAGAAGAAAAACCTTTTTCTGATGTTTCCGAATTATGTTTTTCTGGTGTGAGTGGTTTCTCTTTGTGTTTGTTTTTCATGTGAATACTTGCTCACGATGTTGCTTTTCCTCACATGCCTGTTTGTCTCTTCCTATTCTGTTTGTTGGTGGCTGGGTTGGGCGTTGTCCACATGTGGTCAGCATGGCTCTCCTCTGAATGGGAGCTCTGGTTACGAGTTGCGGTAAGCAGGTGAGGAGAGTGGCCAGGCCTTCTCCCGTCTGCCATGTGGCAGTGTGCCCACAGGTTGGGGATCCACTCAGTTGTCAGAGTGCAAGCACTTTATTCTGGTAAAATGCAACTTTTTTTTTTTTAAGCAAAATGTTTATATATATATGTGCATGTGTGTGTGTATTTTAAATAGTTATTTATTTATTTGAAAGGCAGAGTGACAGAGAGGGAGGCGGGGTGGGGAAGAGAGAGAGAGAGGGAGAGAGAGACTCTTCCACCTGCTGATTCACTCTCCACATGCCCTGGGCCTGGGCCAGGGTGAAGCTGGGAGCTAGGAGCTCCATCTGGGGCTCACCTGGGTGGCAGAGGCCCAAGCACCTGGGCCTTCATCTGCTGCCTTGCAGATCCGCCTCAGCAGGAAGCTGGACGGGAAGCAGAGTAGCCAGACTTGGACAGCCCTGACTGGTACAGGCCTTTGGAGGGTGAACCAGCAGATGGGCGGTCTGTCTCTGCCTTCCACACAGAACGAGGATAGATAAATAAACAGGAACCACTTGTCGTAGTATTACAAGGGTACAGTCAGTAAGTCAAATAGTACTGAAAGGCTTATAATGAAGCCCCTGTCCTCCCCACTCTCGATTCCTGCTCTGCTGGCAGCCACGTTCACCTCCTAGCCACTGTTCTGTTAGTGAACTCCACACTTCCGAGTGCAAAAGTTCTATGGGGCTTTCTCCGTTTCTCCGGGTTAAATACTGCCCATTCCTGTCGCTGTTACCGGAGAGTTAACTCTTTCCCCGTGTGCATTCCCTCTTGTCCTCTCTCGGTCTTCTAGCTACAGGGACATCGTGCCCTTGGTTGCTGTAAATCGTGAGTCAGGGTCTCAATGGAATTCATGACAGAACAATTTGGTGTACTGGGATCATTTCTATTCTGTTACAACTTTCGTTATTCTAAAGCTAAAATTGCTTTATTTTTTATTTGCTTATTTTTCTGCACATTCACTAATTTTCCCCCAAATGCTCCAATATAGCCACCAGGCTCTCATCAGTTATGTTTTTCCCTAATATTAAAAACACCACTTCAGACAGGCTGTCAGATCCAGTGGTTTTCACACTGGAGACCCTCTTCTGTGGTCTGTGTCAACCCTCTGTCCTGAGGCCTCTTCCCCCGGCTGTCTCCTTGGCCCAGTCCTGGGACTTCCATTTACCATCCTCCTGTGTCTTATAAATCTTAGCGGAAGTTCTTAAGTAGCTCAGCATAAAGTCACTCTTCCTTGAATTGTGCGTCTAATTCCTGGCCTCTGTCGTAATGCCTGTGTGTAGGTCATTCTCCTGATAGAGCCAGGACAGCTTAAGCAAAGTAGCCAACTTGGTCAGATACTGTGTAGTTGACGTTAGAATAAACTGTGTATTTGACGTGTGCCACAGCATGGTAACAGACATCCTGCACTGCCTGCAACACCTGCCTCGTGTCTCTTTGTCCCTGTGTCTCCTGGCCCAGGGAAGGTCATCCTACCCGTAGGCCCCAACCCAGTGACAGAGGCTGTCATATGTGACTTGTTCACAGACGTTTTAGGGGGACTTAAATTCTCCAGTCTATCGTCGCTTTGGCTCCACATACAACCCGGGGTCAGCTCTCATCTGCTGCTCTGACTAGCTGTGTACTCTGGGGAAGTCAGATCTGATTTCCCACGCAGCCCAAGTACCCTAACATCACCTGCACTGAGGTGGTTGCACGGGTTAAAGGAGAGAATGTGGACAGCCGGGCGAGTTCCTGGTGCACAAATGCTAGCTCTGTTCCTGGTTCTCTACTCTCTTGTCTTTGATTCCACTTCCAGCAGCTTTCTTTGCATTGTCAGCTGGTTTTACCATTTCCTTTGGACAACGGAGCTTTGTGTGTGTGTCTGTGTGTGTGGCAGGCACATTCTTTCCCACGTGGCCACACATGGTCTTTGTCTGGCACCACCTCTTTCCACCTGTTCCCTGCTTTCATACTTCTCACTGGTCTCACTTTCAATACACTTAGTCTAGTTTCAGATAGAGGACCTTTCTAAGTGGGTCAAGTCAATACTTAGTCCCAAGTCCATATTTTTTGGTGCAGAGTATTTTATTTTTAGCTCGAAGACATCTACCAATAACGGAGCTGAGAACAAACAGAAGTTAAACAGTTTTGCATTATCGCCTGTCAATACTATACCATCTGCCCCAAGCACCATGGCTACACCTTCTTGTTCTTTTTCTTATTCTACATATAGATGAAAGAGTCCTTTGAGTTGTCCTTAACTTACTTTGGCAAGGCCCAGCTCCTCCTAGGCCTTTGTCTTCCTGGCACCTTTTATACAAGTCTGTGCTGCAATTCTGTATTTGTTCATGCTTGAATGTCCCTTTTTCTTTTTTTTTAATTTTTAAAATTTTTTTTATTTTTGACAGGCAGAGTGGATAGTAGGCCACTTGGGCCATCCTCCACTGCACTCCCGGGCCATAGCAGAGAGCTGGATTGGAAGAGGAACAACCGGGACAGAATCCAGCGCCCCGACTGGGACTAGAACCCCGTGTGCCGGCGCCGCAGGTGGAGGATTAGCCTATTGAGCTATGGTGGCGCCAGCTGAATGTCCCTTTTTCTAAGTCCTCTAGAAATCTTGGCTTTTCAGGGCTCCCTCCCTACTTCATGATGAACTATTCGCTCACATTTTTGTTCCTGTAAATCACCATTTTATTAACATGCAGGAACTATTTTTATATTTCTTTGAGTTTCTCAATGGCATTAAGCATAGTGCCTTATATGAAACAAATTGCGATAAAATCTTGTTAACCCAACTTGCTGTTGTTGCTACATGCTAAAGTGATTGCTTTTCGTGTACTTGTTAAAATCATCTTGAAAACATTGTGTTCTCAAACCTGGGAACTCAAACATTTTCTCTATAACTTGTCCTAAATATTAAGGCTGTCTATACATTAATTACTATTTTTTAAAAAGCACAGCATTTTTAGGCTGGTGCCGTGGCTCAATAGGCTAATCTTCTGCCTTGCGGTGCCGGCACACCAGGTTCTAGTCCTGGTTGGGGCACCGGATTCTGTCCCGGTTGCCCCTCTTCCAGGCCAGCTCTCTGCTCTGGCCTGGGAGTGCAGTGGAGGATGGCCCAGGTCCTTGGGCCCTGCACCCCATGGGAGACCAGGAGAAGCACCTGGCTCCTGCCTTCGGATCAGTGCGATGCGCCAGCCACAGCGCACCGGCCACGACGGCCATCAGAGGGTGAACCAACGGCAAAGGAAGACCTTTCTCTCTGTCTCTCTCTCTCACTATCCACTCTGCCTGTCAAAAAAAAAAAAAAAAAAAAAAAAAAAAAAAAAAACCACAGCATTTTAAAATGTGAAATGTGTATCTATTTTCATATCTGAAATCTGGAGAGAGAGAGCATGAGCGCAGAGATCTTCCATCCACACCCCAAATGACTGCATTAGCCAGGACTGGGCTCAGGCTAAAGCCAGAGTCTCGAACTCCATCTGAGGCTGCCATGTGGGTGGCAGTGACCCAAGCGCTTGGATCATCATATGCTGCCTCCCAGGATCTATTAGCAGGAAACTGGGTCTGAAGTGGAAGCAGAGGTGCCAGGACTTAAACCGGCACTCCAGTATGGGATGTAGACATACCAAGCGGTGGCTTAACCTGCCACAATCCCTGCCCAAAACTACTATTCTTTAAAAAAGATTTATTTAGGGACCAGCGCTATGGTGCAGGGGTTAATATTCCACCTGTGGCCCCGGCATCCCATATGGGCACCAGTTCTAGTCCTGGCTGCTCCTCTTCTGATCCAGCTCTCTGCTATGGCTTGGGAAAGCAGTGGAAGATGGCCCAAGTCCTTGGGCCCCTGTACCCACATGGGAGACCCTGAAGAAGCTCCTGTCTCCTGGCTTTCGATCGGCCCAGCCCCAGCCATTGCAGCCATTTGGGGAGTGAACCGGCAGAAGAAAGACTTCTCTTTCTGTTTCTCCCTCTCTCTGTGTGTAACTCTACCTCTCAAATAAATAAAATCTTTGAAAAAAGATTTGGGAGCTGGCTCTGTGGTGTAGCAAGTAAAGCCGCCACCTGTGATGTCAGCATCCCATATGGGTGCTCGTTTAGGTCCTGGCTGCTCCACTTCCAATGCAGCTCCCTGCTGATGCACCTGGGAAATCAGTGGAAGACGGCCCCTGTGCTTGGGCCCCTGCACCCATGGGAGCCCCACTGGGCCATCATTTGGTGCCTTCCCTGGTATATTAAGGAAGCTGGGTTGGAAGTGGAAAAGCTGGGACTTGAACTGGCGCTCTGATATGGGATGTGGGTGTCACAACCCTGGCCCCCTAATCGCTATTTTTAATTACTTAAGCAAAAGATGGCTGGAATTTGTAACTCGATCTCCAGCACTGTGAAAAAATGTATTCAGTGGTATGTTACAACTTTTGTGCCATTGGAAAACAAAACTAAAATTTAAATCACTTTTGGTTTAATGTTAAATTTCTTAATTAGAACCTATAAAAGAATAAATCTGTGAGGCAACACAATTTAGTTGTAACTAAACCTACAGATTTATTAGGCCTTAAATTAGTTAATCCTAGGGAAAATATTTGTAAGATATAAATGATGCTTTTTAAAGACAATGCACAATATCTGAACTTCTTACATTTATACTTAATGCTGCAGTTTTCAGATCTCAATTGTCATTTGGGTTCAACTTAAAAGTCTTAGAGCTTTTAAAATATTTTATTGATCAAAAGAAGTGACTGTTGATTGCTACCAGTCAGAATTAGAGATGAATCATTCCTGAAATAAAAACAATAAATTAAAAACTTGTCCAGAATTTTGTTACAGTATTTATCAACTTTTTCTGTCTATCTCAGACATTGCTGAATACACGCTTCCTTCCTGGCTGAAAAATATGTGTGATGCTGATCCTCTAGGGCTTTTGCTGCTTTCTCTCTCTGTCTCCTAAAAACCACCCACTTCAGTCACATTTACCAGTAAGTTCTGCCGTCTTTATTTGGTTTGCTTTTTATAACATGAAAACCATTAACAAACATTAAACAAAGAAATCAGCTTGGGATGTCCACATCCCATATTAGAATTCTAGTTTGATTCCAGCTTTTCTGCTTCTAATTCAGAACCCCTGCTAATGCACCTGAGAAGGTGGCAGATGATGGCCCAAGTCTTGGGTCCCTGCCACCCACGAGGGAGACCTGGATGGCATTCTGGGCTCCTAGCTTTGGCGTGGCCCAGCCTGGCTGTTGGAAGCATTTGAGGAGTGAACCAGTGGATGCAAGATACCTCTCTTTTCTCCTTCTCTTTTGTCACTCTTTCAAATGAATGAATGAATGAATAAGTAAGTCTTTTAAAAAAATCTATCTGAGGGTTTACTTGCTTGGAAAGTAAACTTCTTCATGCAATAAATTGGGATGATTTTTTAAAAAAGATTTATTTATTTATTTGAAAGTCAGCGTTACACAGAGAAGTAGAGGCAGATAGAGAGGTCTTCCATCTGATGGTTTACTCCCCAGCTGGCTGCAATGGCTGGAGCTGTGCCGATCCGAAGCCAGGAGCCAGGAGCCCCTTCCAGGTCTCCCACATTGGTGCAGGGGCCCAAGGACTTGGGCCATCTTCCACTGCTTTCCCAGACCACAGCAGAGAGCTCGATCGGAAGTAGAGCAGGTGAGACTTGAACTGGTGCTCATATGGGATGCCGGCACTGCAGGTGGCAGCTTTGCCCACTACACCACAGCACTGGCCCCTTGGTTGGGATTTGAAACAAAGACTTTGGGGTGGGCGTTTGGTGTAGTAGCTGTCGCTAAGGATGCCAGCACCCTGTATCAGAGGGACCAGGTTTGAGTACCAGCTCCCCTTCAGATTTCAGCCTCCTGTGGATGTACACCAGAGGAGGCAGCAAATGATGGCTCAAGTGATTGGGTCCCTGCACCGTGTGGGAGACCCAGAGTTAGCTCTGGCCTCCTAGCTATGGCCTGGCCCGGCTCAGCTGGTGCAGGCATTTGGGGAGTGAACCAGTGAATGGAAGCTCTCTCTGTGTCTCTCTGCCTTTCAAATGAATAAATAAGAATTTTAAAAAGTGTAAAGGCTTTTGGTGCTTTGATAGACCAAAGTGATACACAAATTCACAGAATTTATTACTACAGGATAACTTTTAAGTTCTAGGTCCACTGAAAGGTGAAACTTAAAAAAGAAATTCATAGACTTTACTTTTTAGAACAATTTTAAGATAGTATATAGTTCCCATAAGCATGTGCCTAGTTCTCCCTGTTATCAACATCTTACATTTGTCTGTCTGTTATAGACTACTGCACTGATACATTAACCAGAGCCTACAGTCCACTGATATTTCCTTAGTTTTGATTTAATGTCTTTTTCCATGATCCCATCTAGGACTCCATGTTACATTTGTCATGTCTCCTTAGGGTCCCCTTGGCAGTTTCTTAGGTTTTCCTTGTTTGCCATATCCTTGACAGTTTTGAGGAGTATGGGAGTTCTGCTGTCAGACTAAGGTAAATGTGAAACTTTCCATCAGGAGACATC
Source organism: Lepus europaeus (assembly GCF_033115175.1). Taxonomy (NCBI): domain Eukaryota; kingdom Metazoa; phylum Chordata; class Mammalia; order Lagomorpha; family Leporidae; genus Lepus; species Lepus europaeus. Next base: position 1,928,553 of record NC_084827.1, on the reverse strand, counting down.
CCAGTTCTCAGCTTTGTCTGCTTCCACACTGCTCACCTTTGCAGGCATGCAGCCCTGAGGGGATTTAGGAGACTCTGGATAGATACGTGATCTAGAAAAGAGCCACCTTCTCTCCCACGAGAAGGGCTGAGTCTTTCCTCTTTATTTCATATACCATCTATACTGTTAACCTTCACAAAATAACAGCCCCACAGCATTTTGATCTCTAAAGCACAGGTACAACTCTAGAAGGTGTTATAGGAAGAATATAAGATTTAGTCGGAATAGGCAGTTTTCAACTACAAACTGTCATTTAACACCTGAACAGACTCAAGCAAAAGGCTTCATTTTAAAAACGTACTATGAAAACTTTCATACAGAAAGTTTTACAGAAAAGTTGAAAGACTGGAAGAACAAACATCCACATACACAGACTTCCCTAAAGGCTGTGGATAGTATTTGTTTAATCCATCTCCTGAGTTCATGCTGAATACTTCAAGCTGTATCCTTGAGGAGGCATGTAACACCAGGCTACATTCTTGACTGCTCTGCTTACTAATGTCACGTATCTGTCTGTTTTCAGTATATGTCATTACTGCTCTGTTCTTGCAGTGGCACCTTGAATATGTCCAGCGTGAAGACAGCTCTTCAGTAGTCTTTTAACCTTGGGCAGAAGCAAAGGCAGTGCAGCTGATTGTCCACAAAGCTGCTGAATTTTGTATTAGGTCCTGCTTCCCCTGCTCCCCCCCCCCCCCCTTTGTAATAGGTCCTGCTTCCTCTCTCTAATTTTGTGTATTAGGTCCTGCTCTCTCTCTCTCCCCACTATTTCAGAGACAGAGTTACGGGGAGGGGAGAGAGAGAGAAAGAGAGAGAGAGAGAGAGAGAGAGAGAGAGAGAGAGAGAGAGAGAGAGAGAGAGAAAGGTCTTCCACCTGCTGGTTCATTCCCCAAATATCTGCAGATTGGAAGAGGAGCAGCTGGGACTAGAACTGGTGCCCACATGGGATGCTGGTGTGCAGGCTTAGCCCACTATGCCACAGCACTGGCCACCCCACCCCTCTTTTTTAAAAGATTATTTATTGGAAAGGCAAAGTTTCGTATATACAGAGGGAGAGGCAGAGAGATTTTCCATCAGCAGGTTGACTCCCCAGGCAGGTCTGGACCAGGCTGAAGCCAGCAGCCTGGAACGCCACCTAGTCTTCCAAGTGGGTGGCAGGGGCCCAAAGATTCGGGCCATCTTCCACTGCTTTCCCAAGCACATTAGCAGGGAGGTGGATCTGAAGTGGAACAGTGTGAGATCAGTGTCGCAGGCAGCAGCTTAACCGGCTGTGCCATAGCACCAGCCATGGGTCCTACTGTCCCCACTGGGACTCTTCTCTCCTCTTTCCCCCAGCCCCAGTGCTGTAGCCCTTTCCATCCAGATGCTGTCCTCTTTCCCTCACCTCAGTAAATTAAAATATCCTAGTCTTTCCACAACTGTAGCAGGCTGCTCCCTGTGTAGTTAATCTGATGAACAGGCTATTGTGAGGCTCAAGTTGTATAAAGTACTATACGAGAACAAACTGCTAGCATTTAATGTGTGTCAGTAGTTTAATGTAGCACTTCCAATGCATGCTTGGTTTCTAAGAAAGGGAATAGCAGACACAATTTATGGATGGAGACAGACAAGTACTGTTAGTAGCAGGAAACAGGATTGTTAGGTTGGAGAAAAAGTTCCTTGCCAAAGAGAAATAAGCCTGTGGACAGCAGCAGTGTTAAAAGCAGAGTGGCTCAGATTTGCTGTGACAGTGAGAGGTACTCAGGTAGTCTAGGTACTCGGCTCTAGGTACTACAGTCTCAGCAAGAGAGAAGGGCAGAGGAAATGCAGCGTGGTCACACACTGCCATGGAGCAGGGTTTCTTTCTTTAAGATATTTTCTTCTGAAAATTTCTCCTCCCCCTTGTCTCTGGTGGGATAACACTCACCTCGCCTTTTCTCCTAACTCTCTAGCTGCTTTTCAGTCCTATTAAGCTAAAATTAATTTTGTTACAAAACTTTATTATAAACTTGACAACCATACGGCTTATTATGTGCTAAGAATTGTGCCCAGCAATTTATCTCTTTTAATGCACCCGACTCTGTGAAGCAGATATTCTTATAATCTGCATTAAAATGAGTGAATTAAAACCCAAATGTAAGTAAGTTGTCACAGAGGCAGTGCATTGTAAAATCCAAATCAGTGTGCTAAGTACCACATATAGACCTTGCCACTAAAATTTTGGCATTATACAGAATTTTATTCTTTTCTTCTCAAGGTTAAATCTTTGTGTTTTTAACTGTCCATTACGGATTTGTACACTGTACAGTATTTTTATTCATTACTGACCTTCCTGTGTAGGAACTCAATTAAGTAGAGTAGGTAAAAATACAAAGAAATGGGTCCAGCACTGTGGCACAGGTTAAACCTCTGCCTGTGGTGCCAGCATCTCATATGGGAACTGGTTCAAGTCCCAGCTGCTCCTCTTCCGATCCAGCTCTCTGCTATGGCCTGGGAAAGCAGTAGAAGATAGCCCAATCCTTGGGCCCCTGCACCCACATGGGAGACCTGGAAGAAGCTCCTGGCTCCTGGCTTTGACTTGGCTTCAGCCCTGGCAGTTGCAGTCATTTGGGGAGTGAACCAGCAGATGGAAGACCTCTCTCTCTCCTCCTCACTGTGTATCTCTGCCTTTCAAATAAATACATAATATTTTTAAAAAAATTCACAGAAATGATCCTACTATTTTTCTCTCTGAATCTTCTCATGTGATGTGACTTCAATTTGTCCGATTATTGATGGTACTTATTCACTTGATGGTTTGTAAGCTTCTCAACAATGTAGTTATTCAAATTCCCTTTGTAATTAAAAAGAATTTTGTGGGGAGATATTTTGAAACTTTGTAAATACTCCAATTCTTATAAATCTTAAAAATCCACTTATTTACTTGTGAGGCAGAGAGAGCAAGCGCTCATCCCCTGGCCCACTCCCTAAATGCTGCCAAGGCTAGGGTTGGGTCAGGCAGAGGCTGGGAGCCTGGAATCCATTCCAGGAATCCAGGTCTCCCACCTGGGTGGCAAGGGCCCAGTCACTTGAGCCTGACTGTGCACCAGCATGAAGCTGGAGTTGGGAGCAGAGCCACATCTCAAATCCAGGAACTCTAAAAAATGGGATGTGAGCACCCAGCTGTCTGTTCTGAGTGCTGGACCACAGCCCTTCCCCATGAGAGTTTCAGTTACATATTTGTTCACATCCCTGTGGTTTCCCATATTACTATAGTATCGTTTTATTCTGAAGTTCAGTTTGTCCCTGATTTGGCCAGCGTGACACAGGTTGGCCTGAATCCTCTTGACACGCCTGTATTTTCTGGTACAACTAGAGACTCTAGGCTCATCCTGTACTTTCTCTTCTCCAGTCTTGGGAGTGGAAAATAGCATGGAAAAGCCAAGCTCTGGGCTAGAAGTAACTTATTTGTGGTGATCCTACTCCCAGATCCTGTCAGTGCAAAGGATACATATGTACTTATTAATCAGTGTCTATGTATTTCTACAAGCAGAAACAGATTAATATCCTCCTTAGTAGCATACTATTTATTATCATTCATTCTAGTTTTCTTTTGCCATTTGTAACTTCCTCCACAGTAAGAAGTCTGGCTCCTCTTCTCCATACTTCATTTATGTAACCAATCCTTGGTAGTTAACAACTCTCTCACCCTCTCTGCTGCCTCCACCATTGCTGGATCGCTGCTTCTCCCCACTTCCCACCCCCTTGTCGACTGCCCAAGGCCAGGTGGCTTCTAAAACCTACCACACCAAGTTCTTCCTTACTGGGGATGCTCTCCTCATCCAAACTATTGACAGCTTTCGCTGTCCTCTCAGTATACACACCCTCTGTGAAGCATGTTTTAAGATCTATCATCTTGGGGCCAGTGCTGTGGCGTAACTGGTAAAAACCTGCTGTCTGCAGTGCCAGCATCCCATATAGGAGCCAGTTCGAGTCCTGGTTGCTCCTCTTCCGGTCCAGCTCTCTGCTGTGACCTGGGAAAGCAGTAGAAGATGGTCCAAGTCCTTGGGCCCCTGCACCCGCGTGGGAGATCTGGAAGAAGCTCCTGGCTCCTGGCTTCCGATCGGCGCAGCTCTGGCCGTTGCAGCCATTTGGGGAGTGAACCATTGGTGGAAGACCTTTCTGTCTGTCTCTCCCTCTCTGTAATTCTGCCTTTCAAATAAATGTCTTTAATTTATATATATATATATATATATATATATATATATATATATATTTGCTTCTTCCAGAACTTCTGTGAAGTGATCAGGGAAGGCATTATTATGATCCATACTTTTCGTTTTAACAGATCTTCAGAAACCTAGTTGCAGAGAAGTGGAGTGACCTGTTCAAGTGATTGGCAGCCCCTGAATGTAGGGCTTTCCCACTCCTCCAGTCCACACACCAGAATGACAGCCTAACTTTCCTTTTTGCCCCAACAGATGGACGTTTTGTGGTCAACCATGATTTGCAGGCTTTTCTCTTCCCACAGTTTAAGCGCCAAGCAGCGGTGCGGTGGAAACAGGACGGGAGGCAGATCAATGATCAAGGAGCTTCAGCGAGTTTTCTCTCTCTACAGAAGAGGTCAGAATCGACCAGCGAGTCCGAGCTTGGGGACCCCCTCGCCAACACCGCCAGGGAGCCGCGGGCCTTCCCACCGATACGACACCCTGCAGACACGCGGCGACAAGTATTCACTCAGTGATCCTAACTCGTCCTCCGACTCGGGAACTTACGACTCCAAGGCTTGCCTTTGCTTTTCGGTACCTGTCACCCGGTTTTCCTGTGGAGTCCCAGCATCAGAACCCTTTCCTGGCGGCTGAGTTACCACGCACCGAGCGCCGCCGACGCCGCGAGGGGACACTCAGCCTCCCCCGTGCTCCGGCAGACGCCCCGGGGCTCCCCGCAGGCCGGCCCCTTTCCACTCCGCAGCATCGTCCCGGGGCCTCCGCTTCCGTCTCAGAAGTAGCGACGCCGCCCCGCGGCCCCTCAGCCGGGCGCTCGGCCCCTCAGCGCGGCCCACTGCCCCGCCAGCCCCTCAGCCGGGCGCTCGGTCCCGCGGCCCCTCAGTCCGCCCCGCCGCCGACCCCTCAGCCCGGCCCACTGCCCCGCCAGCCCCGCCAGCCCCTCAGCCCGCCGCCCCGTTAGCCCCTCAGCCCGCCGCCCCGTTAGCCCCTGTGCCCGCCGCCCGGCTCCTCAGCCCGGGGCTCCGCCCCGTTAGCCCCTCAGTCCGCCCCGCCGCCGGCCCCTCAGCCCACCGCCCGGCTCCTCAGCCCGGAGCTCCGCCGGCCCCTCAGCCCGCCGCCCCGTTAGCCCCTCAGCCCGGAGCTCCGCCGGCCCCTCAGCCCGGAGCTCCGCCGGCCCCTCAGCCCGCCGCCCCGTTAGCCCCTCAGTCCGCCGCCCCGTTAGCCCCTCAGCCCGGAGCTCCGCCGGCCCCCTCAGCCCACCGCCCGGCCCCTCAGCCCGGAGCTCCGCCGGCCCCCTCAGCCCGCCGCCCGGCCCCTCAGCCCGGCGCCCCGTTAGCCCCTCAGCCCGGAGCTCCGCCGGCCCCCTCAGCCCACCGCCCGGCCCCTCAGCCCGGAGCTCCGCCGGCCCCCTCAGCCCGCCGCCCGGCCCCTCAGCCCGGCGCCCCGTTAGCCCCTCAGCCCGGAGCTCCGCCGGCCCCCTCAGCCCGCCGCCCGGTTGGCCCCTCAGTCCGCCCCGCGGCCCCTCAGCCCGGGCTCCGCCGGGCAGCCGCGGAGGGCAGGGAGCGCGCGCGCGTGCGCGGGACGCACGGCCGAGCGCCGGGCCGAGCGCCGGAAGCCGCCGGGCCGCAGCCTGCGCGCGCCGCCGCCGCTGCCCTCTCGCCGCGGTCGCGCGCGCGCTCTGAGGCGCCGCCGCCGCCGCCGCCGCCGCGGCTGCTGCTCCGGCTGCTGCAGGAGGCGGCGCTGGCTGGCGGCTGCGCTCGCTCCAGTCTGCGAGCGGAGCAGCGAGCGAGCGTGTGTGTGTGTGTGCGTGTGTGTGCGCGCGTGTGTGTGTTTTAAAGATGGCCGGAGCGGCGGCGGCGGTGGCCGCGGGAGCAGCGGCGGGAGCCGCGGCGGCGGCCGTGGCGGTGGCGGCGCCGGGCCGGGCCTCGGCGCCCCCGCCGCCCCCGCCCGTGTACTGCGTGTGCCGGCAGCCGTACGACGTGAACCGCTTCATGATCGAGTGCGATGTCTGCAAGGACTGGTTCCACGGCAGGTAAGCAGCCCCCGCCGGCCCCGCCGCCCCGGCCGGGCCGCGTCCGGCGTCCGGGGGCCGCGGGCAGGTTGCCGAGCGGAGCCGCTGGGCTCCCCCGGCGCCGGCGAAGAGTCGCCGCAACAGACGGGAACAAAGGGGGCCGACGGCGAAGTTGGCAGGGGAGCCCGGGGCGCGGGGCCGGCAGGGCCCGGAGCCCCCGCGCCGCCCGGGCCGGGAGCCCCGGGAGCCCCGGCCGCCGCGCTGCCTGCCTTCCGGGAGGCGGCTCCCCGCGCCCCTGCCCCGTCTCCGCCAAACTTCCGCGAGCGGCGGGGCGCCGGGCCGGGGGGGGGGGGGGGCGCGGCGGGGCGGCGGCCGCGGCGCAACAGATGCGGGGGGCGCGGGGGGCGCGCGGGGCCCGGGCCGGCGGGGGCGCCCCGGGTCGCGGCCCGCACCCCCAGCACAGCCGCGGCCGCCTCCCCGGGCCCCCGGCGCCGCGGCGCAAACTTTACAAAGAGCGCCGTGGCCGTGGCCCGGGGGCCGGCGACCCCGGCCGGCGGCGGCTGACTCACGGGGCACCGGCCGCCGCCGCCGCGCCGCGGCTTTGACGTTTGCGAGCGCTCGGGCCGCCTCCGCAGCCAGGCCGCCGACTCGTGTGTTTTGTAATCAAAGTGTGAGGCTAATAAAGGCGGCGCCACAGCCTCTTGACTCCGGCGTGGGAGGGACGCGCAGGCATTTAAACAAAGAAACTAGTTGGGGCTGGGCTCCCGAAGTCCGTGTTTGGGCGCCGCGGCGGAGCCTGCGGTCACCTTTGGGTGCAGCAGGTCCCCCCGGGCACCGCTGGCTGTTGTGTCCCGGCGAGAGCTCGGCTCGCGAGCGGCGGCAGCTGTGCCGGCTGCGGTGGTAGGAAGTGTCCTTTGATTGACAGGAGGGCATTTAAATGCAGCCTCCCCCCCCCCCCCCCCAATTTCACGGCAACACTCGGGGCCAGGCCAGATGTCTTGGTCTCCCTCTGCTGGTCCGGGGAGAGAAAGCCCTCGAAATTACAGGTTTTCAGTGTCGACTGCGAGATACAGTTTCACTTAATTGTCAAGTACAGTGAGTTAATCAGTGTCGAGGTTAGACGACGTCGACGACGGAAAACTAGACACGTTACCCCTTTCAAAGAAAGGTGGCCTCCTCGTTTTGCATCAAGATGTTCGTTAGTAATCTGCAGTCTTGTATGGTTGTGCAATATTGTCAAACCTTGCCGCTTGTAATTAACAAGATATTACCCGAAGAAGTTTTTATTACTCTAAACGGAATTTTTATGAGTATCTAAAAGTGAAATTTGAAGATACCAAATCTTGCCAGTTCTATTTTGACATCCTCTGTTTCCATAAAATAATTCTAAGCCACTAGAATATAGATTATTCAAAAATTTAAGTTCTGTATAGAATAAAAAAATCCCTAGTGATTATGTAAATGCTTAGTTTTTCAAAGAACTGTTTTATGAAATTGAAGCTTTTTTTAAGGTTTCACTTTAGTTTCATTTTTCAAAAAAGATTTATTTTTTATTTGAAAGGCAGAGTGCGAGACAGAGGGAGAGTCAGAGATCTTCCGTCCGCTGGTTGACTCTCCAGATGGCCACAAGGGCTATAGCTGGGCTGATCAGAAGCCAGGAGCCAGGAGTTTTTTCGAAGTCTCTTACGTGGGTGCTGGGTTCAAGCACTGGGGTCATCATCTTCTACTGCTTTCCCACTAGCATTAGCAGAGAGCCCGATGGGAAGTGGAGCAGTCAGGACTTGAACCAGCATCCATAAGGGATGCCGGCTCTGCAGCTGGGGGCTTCACCTGCTACCCCACAGCGTGGGCCCTAAAACTGAGGCATTTTAAGTTGCATCAGAAATTTGTCCCATTGTGCAGTGTAGAGATTTAATAGGTTGGTAAATTTTAGACGTAGTTTTTTTTTTGCCATCTTAATTTAGGTAATAATGCTGTAGTCATGAAAAGCATCAGGTCTTATAGAGAATTTTCTAGTATGTTTGAGTATAGATTGGTAAACAGGAGAGGCTGAAGGAGTAGAGGGTACAGAGGAGAGGGCAGGACCGAAACACCAAGCCCTCCTTGCTCTGCCCTGTGGATCTGTGTAATTCTGTGTTTGTGAAAGGACTCTAAAATATATGGCCTTTTTTTTTTTTTTAAAGTTTATTCATTTATTTGCAAGTCAGAGTTACATAGAGAGAAGAGGCTTTTTTTTTTTTTTTTTTTTTTTTTGAGCCCACTTTGTTTTGAGCAGATGCTTGTGACTTTAATGTGGTCAGGTGTCACAAGTTAGCAAATGCAGTGATACTGTGTTGCCCCAGCAAGGCGGTATATGAAGTCACGTGTTCTTCCTGTGACTGTTCCATTGATATTTTTTAATGCAACAAAGTATACTTTATGTGTTAATTATTAACCAGATAGCATTGGCCTCCATGGGAGTTGGCCCCTGCAGGACTAAGCTGTATCACTGGTCTCCACTCTCAGTTTGGGGTCAGGAGCTGGCCCATCTGCAGAAGGACGGAGGGGACCTAGGAGGTTGGACACACAGAATTGCCCTCATCTGGATAACTTCTTGATAATTCTGTTGCTTTTTAAACTCGGAGAATCAGTGAGTCTTGATATAAATTTCGGTTTGCTCTGCCTGGAGTTTGTGTTATCAGGAAATCTGAAAAGTTGTCTCCGTGTGTCTCATGACAGGGAAGGCAGGCCCGTCTTGGTGCTTTGCCGTCAGGCCACCAGGCGGACGGATCACCTTCCTGTGGGCACTTGGATGCTTTGCTTGCATCCTTGTGTTCAGGAATTTCCATCCCTCAGTCCACGCTTTTGCCAGTGAGAGGGGAAGAGAATACTTGCCAGGCAGGGTACACCGTCTAGCTGATAGTCCAGGCTGTGAGCTGAGGAGGAACAGGATTTTCCTGGGAAGATGCCTTCCAATCTAGAGATGGAATTCCTACTCTGAGTTCTTCTAGAAGGTTGATAAAGACCTCACCTGATAACCCCCTTACCCCCATCTCCAAGCTGGATATCTTTCTATACTACTTTTAAATCATCCTATGCAAAACTGCTTCAGTGTCCTAATTAAATTGTGTTGGACTATCTTGTCTCCCCATTAGAATGTAAACACTTCAGTATTAGTCTTAAATCACATTAAAAAAAAAAAGGATTTATTTATTTATTTGAGAGGCAGAGAGGTGTTCCTTCTGCTAGTTCACTCCCCAGATGGTCATGACAGCCAAAGCTGGGCTAATCCGAAGCCAGGAGCCAGGAGCTTCTTCCGGGTCTCCCATGTGGGTGCAGGGCCCAAGCACCAGGGCCATCTCCTGGGGCTTTCTTGGGCCTAGCAGGGAGCTGGATCAGAAGTGGAGCAGCTGGGTCTCAAACCAGTGCCCAAATGGAATGCCGGCACTGCAGGCAGCAGCTTTACCCGTTAAGCCACAGCACTGGCCCCCACATGTCCTTTCTTTTTTTTTTTTTTTTTTTTTTTAATGGAAGTAATTTATTATAGAAAAATTGGAAGTTGCAAAAAAGTTTTTTTTTTTTTTTTTTTTTTTTGACAGGCAGAGTGGACAGTGAGAGAGAGAGAGAAAGGTCTTCCTTTTGCTGTTGGTTCACCCTCCAATGGCCGCCGCGGTAGGTGCGCTGCGGCCGGCGCGCCGCGCTGATCCGATGGCAGGAGCCAGGTACTTCTCCTGGTCTCCCATGGAGTGCAGGGCCCAAGCACTTGGGCCATCCTCCACTGCACTCCCTGGCCACAGCAGAGAGCTGGCCTGGAAGAGGGGCAACCGGGATAAAATCCGGCACCCCAACCAGGACTAGAACCCGGTGTGCCGGCGCCGCAAGGTGGAGGATTAGCCTAGTGAGCCGCGGCGCCGGCTAAAAAAGTTTAAAGAATATGAAAATACCCGTGTCTTCCATAGATAAACACCATTTTACTATTTGAAGTATATGTGTATATATATTTCCAATTTTTTAAAAGATTTGCTTATTGGTGGCCGGGTTCTAGTCCCGGTCGGGGCACCGGTTTCTGTCCCGGTTGCCCCTCTTCCAGGCCAGCTCTCTGCTGTGGCCAGGTAGTGCAGTGGAGGATGGCCCAAGTTCTTGGGCCCTGCACCCCGTGGGAGACCAGGAGAAGCACCTGGCTCCTGCCATCGGATCAGCGCAGTGTGCCGGCCGCGGCGGCCATTGGAGGGTGAACCAACGGCAAAAAGGAAGACCTTTCTCTCTGTCTCTCTCTCACTGTCCGCTCTGCCTGTCAAAAAAAAGATTTGCTTATTGGGTTCAGTGCTGTGGTGTAATGGGTAAAGTTGCTGCCGGCATCCCATATTGGCGCTGGTTTGAGTCCCAGTTGCTCTACTTCCAATCCAACTCTCTGCTATGGCCTGGGAAAGCAGTAGAAGATGGCCCAAGTCCTTGGGCCCCTGCACCCACATGGGAGACCTAGAAGAAGCTCCTGGCTCCTGGCTTCAGATAGGCACAGCTCTGGCCATTGTGGCCAATTGGGGAGTGAACCAGAGGATGGAATCTCTTTTTCTCTCTCTCTGCCTCTCCTCTCTCTGTGTAACTGTGACTTTCAAGTAAAATAAATAAATCTTTAAATAAAAAAAGATTTGCTTATTTATTTTAAAGGCAGAGTTCCAGGGGTGATGGAGGGGGAGAGGGAGATTTTCTGTCTGCTGGTTTAGAGTGGGGGGTAGAGAGAGACAGACAGACAGAAAGGGAAAGAGACATCTTCTGTCCACTAGTTTACCCCCCAAATGCATGCAACAGCTGGGGTTGGGTCCATCTGAAGCTAGGAGTCAGGAATTCCATCTTGGTCTCCCACACAGGTGGCAGGGGACCAAGTACTTGGGCCATCTTCTGCTGTTTTCCTAAGCACATTAGCAGGGAGCGGAATGGAAATTAGCAGCTGGAGCTTGAACTGGTTTTCCAATATGGAATGCTGGTGTGGCAGGTGGTGGCTTAACCTGCTGCTGCCCCACATCACCAGCCCCAACTTCCAACTTTTTCCTCTCTTTAAAAGTTCTTTGAAAACATTTTTAGTGATTTCACACTGTTTGTTTCCATGGAAGTACATTTAAACATTACTCCCCTGTTGTTACTTGTTTACTATTGGTATTTGCTCATGATAGGATTGATGTCATTGTGGGCATCCATGATTATTTCCTTAAAATAAATCAAATGGATTACTACATGTCAAACACTTAGAAGATCTGGCAGCTGGTGACTACTCAGTAAGAAATCTCCATGAACTAGAATCATTAATGAAAAGGTACAGGTGTTTTTAGGCTTTTTGTACCTATTGCCAGACTGTTCTCCATAAAGGTTATTTCATTTTTGTTTATAATACTTAAAATAAAATCACTTTCATTTGAAAGGTAGAGAAAGCAGACAGAGATCATCCATCAGCTGTTACACTCCCCAAATGCCCACAGTGGCCAGTGCTGGGCCAGGCCACAGGGGGGCTGGGACCCACATTCTTGAGCCATTGTCACTGCCTCCCAGGATACATAATCAGGCAGCTGGTTTGGAAGCAGAGGAGCTGGGACTTGAACCAGGCACTCTGATAATAGATGCAGGCCTTCCACGTGGTGACTTAAGCTACTTTGCCTAATACCTACACCAGGTTATTCCAATTTACTCTTGCCAGCTGTGCCCACTTTCTAGTTCCTTGAGTTCTTACCAGTCTAAGGTGTTATTTTTCCTACCCCTCTCCCCGCAAATAAAACCACCAAAAGGCATGACTGTTCATGACAGTGTTACTTATTATCCTCAAACTAGAACAACCCAGATGTCAAGTGAAAATTGTTTAAATTGTGGTACATTCATTAAATAAAATACTACTGAGTAATAAAAAGAAATGTGCTATTGATCACCGAACAACATGGAAGAACCTCATAAAGCTGAACAACAGAAACCAGGCACAGAAGGGTATGCTGATGGTTCCATTTATATGAAGTTCAAATACAGACAGCTGCATGACAAAAACCATTATGGTATTTGTCCTTGTGGGGATTGTTGAGTGAGAGGAGCTTCTGAGGTGGAGGTAGTGTTCTGTACTTTGATCTTGGGTGCCAGTTAGGTGAGTGGATAGAGATGTAAAAATCTGAGCTGCCTATGCACTGAAGATTTTAAAAAACATTTTAATGTTAGAAGTGTACTTTAGTCACTAAAATTAATCATTAAGACTAGTTGGAAATTTAAATTTAGTAGATGATGTACACTGTTTTATAGTTGTAGTTTGCTTCTGGTTCTCGACTTTAATGATTGTTGTTAAGTATAGTGTTGACTTTGGCTTAGAGCTTGTACTTTATCAGGCGCTGTTCTTGGTGCTAGGAACAGTGAACAGCACAAAGTTCTTGCTGTTTTGTTACATATGCTAGCAGAGGAACCGAGATAAAGCAGTATATGACAAAAGAGTGGGAAGTACTGTGGAGAAAATTTGAGTTGAGGAGGAGAGGGAGGTGGGGTAGGAGTATTCTGCTGTGTAGGGTGTGATTATGGAAGGCCTTGAGGAGACCCTGGCACTCAGCTGGTCTAGGAAGAGGCGTGCCAAGCCGACGGAGGAGAGGTGCAGTGTTGTGAGGCTGGGGGTGCCTGTCAGTGCAGGGAGAGTCAGAGCGCTCACGTGGAGTGAACTGGAGCTGGTTGTGGTTGGATCTTGTAGGCCAGGGTTAGTATTTTGGATTTTATCTGAGCAGATGTTTTGCTTTGAGTGGAGGAATAGTGATCTGCCGTAACCCTTGGAAGAACTGCTCTGGCTGCTACAGTGGATAAGACGTGAGGGAGGAAAGGTGAGGCTGCGTAATAATCCAGGTGACAGATGCTTTGAACTAAGAGTTCAGTTCATGGGACTGTGAAAACTTTATCTGGAATACTACTACAGGGTGGCAGTTTGTTAGATAATTGCTTTACAGGGCCCAGGGAACTCACTAAAATAATGTTTTATCAAGTGCACTGTTCTGATAACATTAGATACGTGTTACCATTATCCCCATTTTAGAGATGAGGTAGCTGAAAGGACATTCAGTAGTTTTCCCGGGGCTGCAAAGCTTAGGGTGCTGCAGCTAGTCCCATGCAGAGCCCGGGTAGGTGGCACTAGGTCTCTGTGTCCTCAGCTGCAGGTGTGAGTCATCTGTCTGTTTTGGGAGTGTATAGGTTGGTCAGATAAGTCAGGGTTCCAGAAAGAGATGCCTGGATACCTTTTTTATGTTGTTTTCCATTAAAATTTTCTTTATCATAAACTTGTAAAAAATTGTCATATTTTCCTTGAGGATGGAGTATTTATAAGGGACTTACTTAAAATGTTTTTGATTATTGAAGTATATTTCTTTTTTTTTTTTTTTAAGATTTTATTTATTCGAAAGTCAGAGTTACACAGAGAGAAGAGAGGCAGAGAGAGAGAGAGGTCTTCCATCTGATGGTTCACTCCTCATTTGGCCAAATGGCTGGAGCTGTGCCGATCTGAAGCCAGGAGCCAGGGAGCTTCTTCCAGGTCTCCCACGTGGGTGAAGGGTCCAAGGACTTGGGCCATCTTCCGATGCTTTCCCAGGCCATAGCAGAGAGCTGGATCGCAAGAGGAGCAGCCGGGACTAGAACTGGCGCCCATATGGGATGCTGGTGCTTCAGGCCAGGGCATTAACCCGCTGTGCCACAGCGCCGGCCCCTGGAGTATATTTCAATTTTTATTTAGTTAGGGATTAGAATTTCTTTTTTTTTTTTTTTTTTTTCTTTTGACAGGCAGAGTTAGTGTGAGAGAGAGACAGAGAAAGGTCTTCCTTTCCGTTGGTTCACCCCCCAAATGGCCACTACAGCCGGCATGCTGTGGCCGGCGCGCTGTGCCTAATCTGAAGCCAGGAGCCAGGTGCTTATCCTGGTCTCCCATGCGGGTGCAGGGCCCAAGCACTTGAGCCATCCTCCACTGCCTTCTCGGGCCACAGCAGAGAGCTGGCCTGGAAGAGGAGCGACCGGGACAGACTCCGGCGCCTCAACCAGGACTAGAACCCGGGTGCCGGTGCTGCAGGTGGAGGATTGGCTTAGTGAGCTGTGGTGCTGGCCTAGAGTTATTTTTAAAGTTTGCTTTATATACCTTTCACCTTAATGGTGGAGTCTTTTAATGTTACAACGTAAATTTATTTGGTAAACACTTGTCTCATCAGAACAAAAACCCCATATTTTGAACTTTTTTGATTACTTTTTTGATATGATAGTGTATCCTAAGAGAATGTGTGAATACCTGTGTGTTTTACTTCTTACAGTTTTGTATATTTATGTTCAGTTTTGCTATTTGAATAAAATATACTGTGATGCATGGGGCATACATTTCTGTCATCAAGCTTCTTTTAAAATATTTAAAAATTATTAGTTTGGGATAAATTGCTGTTTGGTATGCTCTTGTAACCTATGTTCTTAGTATGAAATTGAGTTTCCTGATCACTCATGGAGAGGAATGCTTTCAGTTTTTCTGACTTGAAGTGGGGAGGGGGAGCCTCAAGAGTAGGAACAGGTGTGGAGGAATTTGATTGCGGAGCAAGCTTCGGTTGATTCTTTCAATTTGAATTCCAAGATAATTTGCACAGCTTTTGAACAGCTGGCCACTGCTGGTCTTACAGCTGCCGTACTTTTGGTTCTCTTTGGAAGTTATGTTTTATTACTGTAGTGATTATTTACTTTTCCATTAAAGTGTGAATTAATGGTAACTTGTCTTTATGTATTTGTTTGAGTCCTGGTTCCTTTTTACTCTAGTAGTGTTTAGAAACTAAAGTTTGGCAGTAAATGGGCTCATGGCCTTCTCAGTCAGAGCCAGGAAGCATACTAATCAGACACATGCATACACACCTATATTTGTTTCTAGATCTATCTGTAAATGTTAAAAGCTGTACATTTTCACAATAATTTGAGTCTAATCTAACACCATAGGTTAACTTTCTCCTTTTCCCTGTAACTTTTCCAACAATGAGATACCCAGCTCCCATTATCTACAAAATAGATACTGTTTAACCCTCGAGTAGAAGAGAAATAATACTAGAATTGCTAACCCCATCCCCTATGAGAAACAAATGTTCTAGTTATAGAGTTTGTGTATAGTTCTTTTTGTCTTTACCCTTATAACATCTAGTCAAAGTACTATTATTCAAAGTTACTTACGGTAATTTTTTTCTCTCTCACTTTATTTTTTTTTAAAGATTTATTTTATTCATTTGAAAGAGTTACAGAGAGAGGTAGAGACAGAGAGAGAGGTCTTCCATCTGCTGGTTCACTCCCCAGATGGCCGCAATGGGCAGAGCTGTGCTGATTGGAAGTCAGGAGCCAGGAGCTTCTTCCGGGTCTCCCATGTGGGCGCAGGGACTTGGGCCATCTTCCACTGCTTTCCCAGGCCATAGCAGAGAGCTGGATTGAAAGTGGAGCAGCTGGGACTAGAACCAGCGCCCATCGGGGATGCTGGCACTTCAGGCCAGGGCCTTAACCCACTGTCCCACTGTACCACAGTGCCGGCCCCCCATCTTCCCCACTTTAGTATGTTTTAGCATTCATTTGTATACACTTAGGTTCATTTGTTACTATTTGTATTGAATTTTAGGTTCCTCCCATATCCTTGGTGGTTTTGGTTGTTGGTTTATTTTTTGAGTATGTAACACATTACTGGGGTTCTGAAAAGGTGTAAGAGAAAAGATCTACTCAGAAGTGTCACTCCCTCCTACGGCTTTCGCATTATCTGCTGCCTTTTCACTTCTTTCCTATGTACTTCCTGTAACACATCTCTCTAGTTTCTGATTTACCCTTTCTGTGTGGAGGGCTCCTTAGTTTATCCCACAGATGGGCAGATGCATGTGTATTTTCTTATATCTGCTTTCTTTCCAAGAAAGGCAGCATAGTATAAATACTTTTTTGCACTTTGCTCTTTTCACTTAGTGGTATATACTGGGAACCACTCTACGTGACTACATAGAGAGCTTCCTTATTCCTTTTTACTGCTGTATAGTACTCTCGTGTGGCTATACCTACCATGTTTTATTCAGCTGTTCTCTTGTGTATGAGCATTTGCCGTTACAAACAATGCTGCAATGTATCAAACCTTGGATATATGTATTTTCATACTGTTGGAGATATATCATTAGGTTAGATTGCAGGAAGCGGGATTACCTGGTTGAACGATCAAACGCATGTGCTCTTTTATTAGAGTTCCTGATCTCCCTCCTGAATGGTTGGCCCAGGCTGCGTTCTAGCCAGCAGTATGTGAGAATGCCTCTTTACCACATCCTTCCTGAGGACGTTTTCTTTTATTAAGCTTTGCCAGTCTGGTAGATGAACAGTGGTATCCATGTTTTAATGTGCATTTGTCTAATTATAAATGATGGATATTTTTCATATGGCTTAGGACCATTTTCTTTTTTTTTAGAGTTGTCTGCTTACATCTTCTGATTTTATCAGGTTTTTGGTTCTTTGTGCCTCAATTTTTATGACCTCTTCATGTGTTAGGCTTGTTAGGCCTTTGTGGCATTTGTTTTATAAGTATTCTCCCCTACTTTGTAGTTGTCTTTTGGTTATGTTTATGATTTTTTTTTTGCCATGCAAAACATTTTTGAAGAAATTATGTAGTAATATTAAGTCAATCTTAAAATTGGCTCTTGGGTTTTAAAACTCTTGGGTTTTGAGTTATAATTAGCAATCCTTTTTTTTTTTTTAATTTGTTTATTTGAAAGGAAGAGTCACAGAGAGAGAGGGAGAGACAGAGAGAGGAAGAGAACTTCATTCCTTGGTTCATTCACCAAATGTCTCCAACAGCTGGAGCTGGGCCAAGCTGAAGCCAGGAGCCAGGCCCTCCATCCAAGTCTCCCATGTGCGTAGCAGGGACCCAAGCACTTGGGCCATGATCTGCTCTCTCGTAGGCACATTAGTAGAAGGTTGGCTGAGAGTGCAGAGTGACTGGAACTTGAACCCTGGCACTCCAGTATGGGATGTAGGGAGTGCCAAGCAGTGGCTTAACCTACTGGGCTACAGTGCCTGCCCTGAAATTCTTTTAAAGGGGACTTTATGTACAATTTTACTTTTTTCTAAATTACCACCCAGTTGTCCCAGCATTGTTTGTTTGAAAGTCCCTATTTGCCCCAGTGACTTGAGATAGATCTATCAGTATAAAATTTTATATATATACTTGGGTCTGTTTCTGCACTTTTATTCCATTTCACTGGTTTGCTTGTCCAGCCTGTGCCAGTGCTGCACTGCTTTAGTCATACGGCTTTCATAGCATGTTTTCAAGTCAGAGAAGGCTAGTGCCATTCTCCTAGTTACTTGTTTCCAGTGTTTTCCTGGTGGTTCTTGCAGTTTTATTTTTCTATATGAACTTTAGTATCAACTCGTCTAATTTCATTTAAAGTTTGTTGGTGTTTTATTCGAATTAGGTTAAGTTAACATATTAAGGATGATAACTGATTTTTTTTTTAAAGATTTATTTATTTGAGAGGCAGAGTTTCAGACAGAGGGTGAGACAGAGAGGTCTTCCATCTGTTGTTTCACTCCCCAAATGGCCGTAACAGACAGAGCTGGGCTGATCTGAAGCCAGGAGCCAGGAGTTTCTTTCCGGTCTCCCATGCTGGTACAGGGGCCCTAGCACTTGGGCCATCTTCCACTGCTTTCCCAGGTGCATTCAGGGAACTGGATCAGAAGTGGAGCAGCCAGGACTTGAACTGGTGCTCATCTGGGATGCTGGTGTCCAGCGCCAGCCTCTTAAATAGCGTCTTGGTGATATTTTATACCTAAATTTAAAGACAATATTCTGCATCTAAATTTAAAACGTACCTCTGTCTTTGGTAGTTTTTAGAATAAAACAAAGTTGACAAGAATAAGGGAAACAGGAAGAAAGAAGTTCTTAGCAAGTGATTGATACAAAGGAGTCTGTAAAACCTTGATCAGCAGGATTTTCCCGTAGCAGTGTTTTCTAACCTGTGTTTTGTGAACCCAGAGGTTTAAGTTACCTTGGGAGTTTACGTTTTTAATTTGTCTTTCAAAAAGGCAGTGACTGTTTTCTCTTTAAAGTGGGTTATTTTGAGAGCTTCTGAGTGTGAGCAAGCATGGCAGGGCATCAGGTAGACATCAGTTAAAGTGCTTAGGATACAGTGCCTGGCTGCTTGGTCCTCAGCTGAGTGCTGCCAGCCACCATGGTTTTTAAGTGGACATTTCAGACAAGTACATATGTAGAACCATGCAGTACAGCTCCAGGTGTCATCACACTGCCTCAGTGGTTATCAGTACACACACAGATGTAGAACAGTGTAGTGTGGTCCCAGGTGTCATCAGCCGCCTCAGTGGTTATCAGCTCACACACACACACACACAGACGTAGAACAGTGTAGTGTGGTCCCAGGTGTCATCACACTGCCTCAGTGGTTATCAGTACACACACAGACGTAGAACAGTGTAGTGTGGTCCCAGGTGTCATCACACCGCCTCAGTGGTTATCAGTACACACACAGATGTAGAACAGTGTAGTGTGGTCCCAGGTGTCATCACGCCGCCTCAGTGGTTATCAGTACACACACAGACGTAGAACAGTGTAGTGTGGTCCCAGGTGTCATCACACTGCCTCAGTGGTTATCAGTACACACACAGACGTAGAACAGTGTAGTGTGGTCCCAGGTGTCATCACACTGCCTCAGTGGTTATCAGTACACACACAGACGTAGAACAGTGTAGTGTGGTCCCAGGTGTCATCACACCGCCTCAGTGGTTATCAGTACACACACAGACGTAGAACAGTGTAGTGTGGTCCCAGGTGTCATCACACCGCCTCAGTGGTTATCAGTACACACACAGATGTAGAACAGTGTAGTGTGGTCCCAGGTGTCATCACGCTGCCTCAGTGGTTATCAGTACACACACAGACGTAGAACAGTGTAGTGTGGTCCCAGGTGTCATCAGCCGCCTCAGTGGTTATCAGCTCACACACACACACACACACACACAGACGTAGAACAGTGTAGTGTGGTCCCAGGTGTCATCACGCTGCCTCAGTGGTTATCAGCTCACACACACACACACACACAGACGTAGAACAGTGTAGTGTGGTCCCCGGTGTCATCAGCCGCCTCAGTGGTTATCAGCTCACACACACACATGTATAGATGTAGAACCATGTACTGTGGTCCCAGGTGTCATCAGCTGCCTCAGTGGTTATCAGCTCACACACACACACACACACACAGACGTAGAACAGTGTAGTGTGGTCCCAGGTGTCATCACGCTGCCTCAGTGGTTATCAGCTCACACACACACACACACACACAGACGTAGAACCATGTAGTGTGGCCCCAGGTGTCATCAGCCGCCTCAGTGGTTATCAGCTCACACACACACACATGTACAGACGTAGAACAGTGTAGTGTGGTCCCAGGTGTCATCAGCCGCCTCAGTGGTTATCAGCTCACACACACACACATGTACAGACGTAGAACAGTGTAGTGTGGTCCCAGGTGTCATCAGCCGCCTCAGTGGTTATCAGCTCACACACAGACGTAGAACAGTGTAGTGTGGTCCCCAGTGTCATCAGCTGCCTCAGTGGTTATCAGCTCACACACACACACACACACAGACGTAGAACAGTGTAGTGTGGTCCCAGGTGTCATCAAGCTGCCTCAGTGGTTATCGGCTCACACACAGATGTAGAACCATGTAGTGTGGTCCCAGGTGTCATCAGCCGCCTCAGTGGTTATCAGCTCACACACACACACACACACACACAGACGTAGAACAGTGTAGTGTGGCCCCAGGTGTCATCAGCCACCTCAGTGGTTATCAGCTCTCACACACACACGTACAGACATAGAACAGTGTAGTGTGGTCCCCGGTGTCATCAGCCGCCTCAGTGGTTATCAGCTCACACACACACACACACACGTACAGACGTAGAACAGTGTAGTGTGGTCCCAGGTGTCATCAGCCGCCTCAGTGGTTATCAGCTCACACACACACACACACACACACAGACGTAGAACAGTGTAGTGTGGCCCCAGGTGTCATCAGCCACCTCAGTGGTTATCAGCTCTCACACACACACGTACAGACATAGAACAGTGTAGTGTGGTCCCCGGTGTCATCAGCCGCCTCAGTGGTTATCAGCTCACACACACACACACACGTACAGACGTAGAACAGTGTAGTGTGGTCCCAGGTGTCATCAGCCGCCTCAGTGGTTATCAGCTCACACACAGATGTAGAACAGTGTAGTGTGGTCCCCGGTGTCATCAGCCGCCTCAGTGGTTATCAGCTCACACACACACACACATGTACAGACGCAGAACAGTGTAGTGTGGTCCCAGGTGTCATCAGCCGCCTCAGTGGTTATCAGCTCACACACACATATGTACAGACATAGAACAGTGTAGTGTGGTCCCAGGTGTCATCAGCCGCCTCAGTGGTTATCAGCTCACACACACAGACGTAGAACAGTGTAGTGTGGTCCCAGGTGTCATCAGCCGCCTCAGTGGTTATCAGCTTACACACAGACGTAGAACAGTGTAGTGTGGTCCCAGGTGTCATCACGCTGCCTCAGTGGTTATCAGCTCACACACACACACACACACACACAGACGTAGAACAGTGTAGTGTGGCCCCAGGTGTCATCAGCCGCCTCAGTGGTTATCAGCTCTCACACACACACGTACAGACATAGAACAGTGTAGTGTGGTCCCAAGTGTCATCACGCCACCTCAGTGGTTATCAGCTCACAAAGCCTTGCTTTATTTACTCCCTCATACTTCTCAGCTGATATTATTTTGAAGCAAATGCCTCATATCACATTATTATGTCTATGAATATTTCATCATATATAAAAGATAAGGACTATGCAAAAAGCATATTAGCTTTATAACAACTAAAATAATTAACAGTTCTTTAATATCAAATATTGACTGTTCAAGTTTCTAATTGTGCCATGAATGTCATAAATTTTTAACTGTTTAAATCAAGATCCAGATATGGTCTATATACTGTGATCTGTTGATATATCTTCTAAGTTTATATATAGCAGTGGTTCTCAACTGGATAAGGTTTGGCTCCCCAGGGAGGATTTGGCAAGGTCTAGAGATTTCTTTTTTTTCATTTTATTTGAAAGGCTTAGAGACAGAGATAGAGATCTTCCACTCCCCACGTCATTCCCCAAATACTCATGACATCCAGAGCTGGGCCAGGGACATGGAACTCAATCTGGTCTCCCATGTTGGTGGCAGGTACCCATGTAAGTGAGCCATCATTTTTGCTTCTCAGAGGCACAGCAGCAGGGAGCTGAACTGAAGCAGAATTCCTGGGGCTCAAACCAGGCACTCTGGTATGGGGTACAGATGGTCCAAGCTGTGCTTTAACTGCTGTGCCAAACACCTGCCCCTAGACAGCTGGTTTGGGGGTGGGACTGAGTTGCTGCTGGTGTCCAGTAGGGAGAGGAAAGGGATGTTGCTAACATCCTGCCTTGGAGATAGGCATGCCATTGAGGAGGCCCACTGTCCATACTGAAGCTCACTGGATGTGGGTCCTAGCTCCTCTGTCCCCAGTCCCAGCTTCCTGTGATGTGCACCCATGTAAAGAGGGTGGTGACTCCAATGATTGGTGTCACATAGGACACACAGATTGAGTTCCCAGCTCCTTGCTCCTGACTCAGCCTGGCTCAGCCCCGGGTGTTGTAGGCATTTGGGGAGTTAGCCAGTGGGAGATCTCTTTCTGCCTTTCAGTTTAAAGCAACCATAATTTTTGCACTGGATAGCCCCAAGAAGAAAGAATTATCTGGTTTAACATTTGTAATGTTGCTGTTGAGAAACACTGATCCACAGATTTTCTTTTCCTATCTCTCTTTTTCTCTTGCAATTTCTTTGTTATAAAAAAATGATTGTAAAATAATCCCCTGGCTGGCATTATGGCATAGTGGATAAAGCTGCAGTCTGTGACAATGGCATCCCACGTGGGTGCTGGTTCCAGTCTTGACTGCTCCACTTCTGATCCAGCTCCCTGCTAATGGCCTGGGAAAAGAAGCAGGAGATGGCCCAAACAGTCAGTGGAAGATGGCTCACGTGGGAGACCTGGATGAAAATCTTGACCCTTGGCTTTGGCCTGGTTAAGCACTGGCCGGCCATTGCAGCCATCTGGGGAGTGAGCCAGCAGATGGAAGATCTCTCTCTTGTCCCTGTGCCTTTCCCTTTTTCTCTGTAACTCTTTCAAATAAGTAAGTCTTTAAAAATGAATTAAAACAACATAGAAAGATTTAAAAAAAATGAAAGACTGGCTGGCGCTGTAGTTCACTTGGCTAATCCTCCGCCTGCGGTGCTGGCACCCTGGGTTCTAGTCCTGGTTGGGGCGCTGGATTCTGTCCCGGTTGTGCCTCTTCCAGGCCAGCTCTCTGCTGTGGCCCGGGAGTGCAGTGGAGGATGGCCCAAGTCCCTGGACCCTGCACTGGCATGGGAGACCAGGAGGAAGCACCTGGCTCCTGGCTTCGGATCCGCGCAGCGCACCGACCGTAGCGGCCAATTAGGGGGTGAACCAACGGAAGGAAGACCTTTCTCTCTGTCTCTCTCTGTCTCTCTCTGTCTCTCTCTCTCTCTCTTTCTCACTATCTAACTGCCTGTCCAAGAAAAAAAAAAAATGAAAGACAGAAACACAAACTTCTGGCGGGAGTCTGGTCCAGCCCTGGCTGTTGCAGCCACTGGGGAGTGAATCAGCAGTTGGAAGATCTCTTTCTCCCTCTCTCTAGAGAAGCTGAGAGCCTCATGTACTTCCCACCCCGCCCCCCCAAAAAAGTGAAAATCTTTGTCACCTTTCTACAGTTCCCACCCCTCCAGTGATAAATGCCATGAAGAGTTTTAAGTTCATCCAGAAGGAAGGGATCATACTAAATATAAGTATTTTATGTGCTAATTCGAATATTGAGAAACTCACTGTTAGAGGAAGTGTAGTGACAGTGTATCCAGTTTGTATTTCACTGTGGGGAAGGGGAATGAAACACTTTCCAGATGTTCCGTGGGGGAGAATGAAGACCACTTTCAGGACGCTTCGGAAGCGCTTCTCTTCCTTTATGATTTAGAGATGTCGTTTTCCTTAAACCTGAAAGACAGAAATCTCAAACATCTCACATTGGCTCCTGTTCATCAGTTAGTAAGAACATAGTTTGATACCGTGTGCAGTAAAACATGACATTGTGAAAACTGGAGGAATCTGTGCTTTGTAATTTGATGTTTTCCATGTGTAAAAGCTGTTTCAGAGAGCGAGTGCTGTTTCATAGAGAAACTGAAATGTGGTCCAGTGTGGTTTTTTTCATGTGTAAAGCATCCCATGGAAGCTTTAATATTAACAAATATATGTATTTGTATATATGTACATGTATACATACATATAATAGTCCTGAAGAAGCTAGAGATAGTGCCACTGTTCAGGAACCCTGCAGACAATTTTAAAAAATCATGAGGGGGCAGGCGCTGTGGCGCAGTAGGTCAATCCTCCACCTGCTAAACCATAGGTTTAGGTCCTGGCTGCTCCTCTTCTGATCCAGCTCTCTGCTATGGCCTGGGAAAGCAGCAGAAGATGGCCCAAGCACTCGGGCCCCTGCACCCGTGCAGGAAACCTGGGGGAAGCTCCTGGCTCCAGCCTTTAGATTGGCCTAGCTCCAGCCTTTGTGGCCATTTGGGGAGTGAACCAGCAGATGGAAGACCTTTCTCTCTGTCTCTCCCTCTCATTGTCTGTAACTCTACCTCTCAAATAAATAAACAAAATCTTAAAAAGAAAAGCCACGCCCAAAGCTCAGAAGGCAGAACAATTTGGACAGCTCCCTGACTGAGCCAGTGAGTTGCAAAGTATGGTATATAAGGTGCCCTTGAACAGAGACTTTGTGGCTCCCCATGAATGGCTGCAGAGACTTTGCGTGGCAGCGTTCTCTCCTGAAGACTGGTTTTGAGGGTTCGTGGGCTTTTCCTCTTCTGTGTGAAGTGCCAGCATGCCCCCTGTCAGCTAGACTACAGTGTGAGGAAAACTTGGGGAACCAGCGGTATGAAACCATTTTCAGCAGTCAGCACTGAGTTTCACCTTCCTTGGCTCCTAGGCAGCCCCGGTGCTCTGGCCCCAGTGCCTGTGTGTCTGGTCTCTCTGCTCCTGTTAGCTGGGCACCCGTCCTTAGTTCTCTGCCAGCACTCACCTGACCTAGTGACTCAGTCCATCTTTATGGGAACAGCTTCTGAATTCCTGCACCTTTTGTAGCCCTCTCCTCTGAACTCGTCTTGAGTTCTCCACCTGCAAGAACAGGAGGTGAACTCACTGCAGTGTATCCAAATCGAGCTCCAGCACTTCTTCCCAGTCAGAGCTGTTCCTCCTCCATCTCACTGAATGGCAGGCCACTCCTTCACGTTGCTCAGGACAGAAGCTCGGAGTCACCCTGACTCTGCAGCGAACTCTTCCGCACACCCTGCCAGCCTGCGTTCAGTCGTAGCCTTCTTACTGCCTGCACCATGGCTGCCCTTACACAAGAGGGGGGAATTGCAGTGGCCTCCTACCCCCCACCCCCCATCCTCTTGAAACCATGTTGAGTTCAGTCTTCTTCTTTTTTCTCTTCTTCTTCTTCTTCTTTGAAAGGCAGAGTTTTATTTATTTGTTTTATTTATTTAAAAGGCAGAGTTACAGAGAGGCAGAGGTATAGAGAGAGACAGAAAAGTCTTCCATCTGCTGGTTCACTCCCCAGTGGGACGTAACGGCTGCAGCTGTACCGATCCAAAGCCAGGAGCCAAGAGCTGCTTCTGGGTCTCCCACCTGGGTGCAGGGGCCCAGCGACTTGGGCCATCTTCAGTGCCACTGCTTTCCCCAGCCATAGAAGAGAGAGCTGGGTTGGAAGTGGAGCAGGCGGGACTCGAACCAGTGCCCATATGGGATGCTGTTGCTGAAGACTGGGGCATTAACCCGCTGCACCACAGTGCTGGCCCCGAGTTGAGTCTTCTTAACTCTTCTGAAAGCCTTCACCGTGGCCTGTAGGAACCTAGATTGTCCTGCCGTTCTGTCTGCTGACATTGCTTGCCCCCGCGCCTTTGCCTACTTTACGGCAGCCACGCGGACCAGCCTTGGCTCTCACCTCAGGGCCATCGCTTGCCATCCCTGTGCTGAGAGCATTCTTCCTTCAGCTGTTCCAGGCCTTGCTCTTCCTGCACTGCCCCTGGTGTGCCATTGTCACCTTCTCAGTGGGCACTTCTGTACCCACTCTAATATAGATTAGGAAACAAGTTCCCCACCCTCAGCAAGGCTCTTTTCTCCTTAACACTTTTCACCAGGAAGCATGCTGTACGTCTATTGCTTATTTATTAAACTTCCTGTTTAAAACATTTTCCTTTCCTTATTTTTACTTTACTTGAAGGGGGTTGGTGAGAGAGAGAGAGAGAGAGAGAGAGAGAACACCTTTCCTCACTTGGTCCGTCCTCAAATACCTGCAGTAGCAGGGGCTGGGCCAGGCTGAAGCTAGGAGCCTGGAACTCAGTCTGGGTTTCCCATGTGGTGGCAGGGACCCAGGAACTTGAACCATCACCTTCCGCCACCCAGAATGCACGTTATTAGGAAGCTGGACTTAAAGCCAAGCACTCTGATACTGATGCAGGCACCCCAGGCAGCATCTTAACTGCTGAGTCGGGCTCTCACCTCTACTTGTTTATCTATTTAAAAAGATATTTGGAAGGTAGAGGGAGATCTTCCAAATGGCGCCAGGAGCCAGGAGCTCTGTCCAGGTCTTGCACTTGGGCACTCATCTGCTGCTCTCAGGCATATTGTCAGGAAGCTGAATTGGAGGTGGAGGTGGAATACCATCCTGGCCTCTTTTGCTTTTCTACCTTGCTTTCAGAGCTACCTCTCACCACCCTTTTCTGTGCCTTCCATCCCCAATACTTGGGTGTAATTTAGCTTAACACTTATCTTTTTATTGTTGTTGTTGTTGTTAAAGATTTATTGAGAGAGAAAGAGAGAGAGGGAGGGAGGGAGAGAGGGAGGGGAGAGAAGAGAGATCTTCTATCTGCTGGTTCACTCTCCAAATAGCCGCAGTGGCTGCGGCTGGGCCAGGTCAAAGCCAGGAGCCTGGAACTCCATCCAGGTCTCTCACATGGGTGCAGGGGCCTAAGCACTTGGGCTGTCTTCTACTGCTTTCTCAGGTACATTAGCAGGGAGCTGAGTCGGAAGCGGAGCAGCCAGGATGTGAACTGGTCCCCATATGCGATGCTGGTGTTTCAGGTGGTGGCTTAATGTGTAGCACAACGCCAGCCCCAAATCGTCGTGTTGATGTGTGTCTCTGGGACTGACATGTACGTTGCTGGGAGTGATGAATTTTCCCTCCAGATGGAGGTGGTTTTTCTCGACAGTCAATTGTGGATTTCCTCATCTCATATTGGACAGCTTTGTCTTTATAATCTTTGTTCAGGAATTAAGTATTAAATATTGCCCAAGTATTGTTACTCTATACCTGTTTCCTTTGATAAATTTGTCTGTTGTACTTAAGATGCATGCCCTTGTGCCGTGTTTATCCCTAGAAGGTAATGGGATACCAGAGGAAAGGAGAGGAGCACTGGGTGTTGAGATCAAGAGTGAGCCAGTGACGTGTGTGCATGTGGGCTTGACTCGGCTGGGATAGCAGAGGTAGCAAGCTCTACAGGAGCCTGCCCATACCCCGAGACTTTTTCTGTTTGCATCTCTAGTTCTGTCCCTGTTGGCGGAATACTTCTTGCTGAAGGCACCTGAGACCAGGCCTGACAGCCTTCGTGACTAGACATGCTGGGTGTTAGTGCCTTTGGGCTAGCCTTCAAATATCACCCCTTGAGTGGAACCACTCTGAAGTCTCTTCTGCTTAGTCTTCCATAAGCCCCAGAGGGGTGAACGCTCCTTAGGGTACCCTCCATGGCTTAGCTTTCCCTGTCTCACTTTTCTACTCTCCAGGGATCACCTCTTGTGTGAAAGCTTGCATCAGAGCTGTGTCAGAGTCTGCTTTGGAAGATTCCAACCTAAATCAGTAGATAAGTTACTAATGAGAAGAAAGGTCAATACATGAGAGATGTTGGATTTGGAAATAGAATTTAATTTCACTAGGAACATTTTAAAATGTTTGACAGCGAGGGAGAAGGAATGTGCACCCCATCTGCCAGTCTCCTCCCCGAATGCCTGTGACAGCTAGGGCTGAGCAGGGACTGAGCTGGGAGCCGGAAACGCAGATCTCCCAGTCGGGGCAGGGATCCTCTCTCAGAGCCATCATTGCTCCTGGCCAGGGTGCAAGGTAGCAGGAAGCTGGACCTGGGAGTGAAACGGACTGAATCCGGTGCTTCAGTGTGGTGTCTGGGCACCTTCACCGGTGTCTTAGGCACACATCTGAGGACAGGTTTTCGATGTGGTAGTCATGTTTTCGTATTGATGCCTCTAATGACGTGGTTCCGTTTACTCGTGTCTGTGTGCAGATGTACTTTGAGTGTGGCTGTCAGAGTAGCACATGAAAGCGGCCCCCTTGCCTCACTGGCTGGGTGTCTGCTTGCGCTGCTCTGAGAAGATGTGCTTCCTCCAGTGTACATCTGACGTGATTTTGGTTTGAAGCTGTCTCTGGTTTATTCTGCCTTCCTTTAGAGCAGCAGTGGGGACTATCCAGCCTTCAGGCCACCTACGCCCTGTGAAATTATTTGCTCTGGCTCTGCCAGGGCAACTGCAGGTGGGACTTGAAATCAATAAATCTATAGCAGGCTAATTTTTTAAAAAGGTTTGTTTATTTATTTGAAAGGCAGAGTTATAGAGAGGCCGAGGCCGAGGCAGGGAGAGAGAGGGGGAGGGGGAGGGAGGGGGGGTGGTCTTCCATCTGCTGGTTCACTCCCCAAGTGGCTGCAGTGGCTGGAGCTGGACCAGTTTGAAGCCAGGAGCTGGGAGCTTCTTCCGGGTCTCCCACGAGGTGCAGGGGCCCAAGGACTTGGGCCATCTTCTACTGCTTTCCCAGGCCACAGCAGAGAGCTGGATCAGAAGTGGAGCAGCCGTGTCTCAAACTGGCTGCCCGTATGGGATATTAGCCCTGCAGGCGGCAGCTTTCCCTGCTATGCCACAGTACCAGCCCCAGTGGGCTGATTTTTAAGTTGATAATTTTGTATGGCTTGTGAGTGTAGTTATAAATCATCCAAATGGCAGAAAAAAGGTTCCCCACCCTAAAATTTCCTGTATTTCAAAACACTAGAAACATCACAGTGGTAACTAACCTTAGCATAGGAACAGTTGCAAGACAATGTGAACATTTCATGTTTGAATTATTATATAAGAAAACTGGCAACCACTTTATCATCTTTGGGGAGTGCTTTGATCTTAAATAAGATTTTCCTATGACTGAAGGTTCCACTTATGAAATGTAACTGAGTGTCCACTAAAAAGTTACTGAGGAAACTATTTTGAAAACAATTTTGACAGATACATTATGTTGTTAATAGAAACTACATTACTCAGTTTTGATGGCCTACTGTCACGGCTCTCAGTCAGCTTCTCTGTGGAGTGGGTTTCTGGACGGCTGAGTGCTCACTGGCCCCAGGCGTCTCTGTGCTGTGGGTTCTGACTGTTGGGTGCTCACTGGCCCCAGGCTTCTCTGTGGTGGGTTCTGACTGTTGGGTGCTCCCTGGCCCCAGGCGTCTCTGTGGTGGGTTCTGACTGTTGGTTGCTCCCTGGCCCCAGGCGTCTCTGTGGTGGGTTCTGACTGTTGGGTGCTCACTGGCCCCAGGCATCTCTGTGGTGGGTTCTGACTGTTGGGTGCTCCCTGGCCCCAGGCGTCTCTGTGGTGGGTTCTGACTGTTGGGTGCTCCCTGGCCCCAGGCGTCTCTGTGGTGGGTTCTGACTGTTGGGTGCTCCCTGGCCCCAGGCGTCTCTGTGGTGGGTTCTGACTGTTGAGTGCTCCCTGGCCCCAGGCATCTCTGTGGTAGGTTCTGACTGTTGGGTGCTCCCTGGCCCCAGGCGTCTCTGTGCTGTGGGTTCTGACTGTTGAGTGTCACTGGCCCCAGGCGTCTCTGTGGTGGGTTCTGACTGTTGGGTGCTCACTGGCCCCAGGCATCTCTGTGGTGGGTTCTGACTGTTGGGTGCTCCCTGGCCCCAGGCGTCTCTGTGGTGGGTTCTGACTGTTGAGTGCTCACTGGCCCCAGGCGTCTCTGTGCTGTGGGTTCTGACTGTTGGGTGCTCCCTGGCCCCAGGCGTCTCTGTGGTGGGTTCTGACTATTGGGTGCTCACTAGCCCCAGGCTTCTCTGTGCTGTGGGTTCTGACTGTTGAGTGTTCACTGGCCCCAGGCTTCTCTGTGGTGGGTTCTGACTGTTGGGTGCTCCCTGGCCCCAGGCGTCTCTGTGGTGGGTTCTGACTGTTGGGTGCTCCCTGGCCCCAGGCGTCTCTGTGCTGTGGGTTCTGACTGTTGAGTGTTCACTGGCCCCAGGCGTCTCTGTGGTGGGTTCTGACTGTTGAGTGCTCCCTGGCCCCAGGCGTCTCTGTGCTGTGGGTTCTGACTGTTGAGTGTTCACTGGCCCCAGGCGTCTCTGTGGTGGGTTCTGACTGTTGGTGCTCACTGGCCCCAGGCGTCTCTGTGGTGGGTTCTGACTGTTGAGTGTTCACTGGCCCCAGGTGTCTCTGTGGTGGGTTCTGACTGTTGAGTGCTCCCTGGCCCCAGGCGTCTCTGTGGTGGGTTCTGACTGTTGGGTGCTCCCTGGCCCCAGGCGTCTCTGGGCTGTGGGTTCTGACTGTTGAGTGCTCCCTGGCCCCAGGCGTCTCTGTGGTGGGTTCTGACTGTTGGTGCTCACTGGCCCCAGGCGTCTCTGTGGTGGGTTCTGACTGTTGGGTGCTCCCTGGCCCCAGGCGTCTCTGGGCTGTGGGTTCTGACTGTTGAGTGCTCCCTGGCCCCAGGCGTCTCTGTGGTGGGTTCTGACTGTTGGTGCTCCCTGGCCCCAGGCGTCTCTGTGGTGGGTTCTGACTGTTGGGTGCTCACTGGCCCCAGACGTCTCTGTGGTGGGTTCTGACTGTTGAGTGCTCCCTGGCCCCAGGCGTCTCTGTGGTGGGTTCTGACTGTTGAGTGCTCCCTGGCCCCAGGCGTCTCTGTGGTGGGTTCTGACTGTTGGGTGCTCCCTGGCCCCAGGCTTCTCTGTGGTGGGTTCTGACTGTTGGGTGCTCCCTGGCCCCAGGCGTCTCTGTGGTGGGTTCTGACTGTTGAGTGTTCACTGGCCCCAGGCGTCTCTGTGGTGGGTTCTGACTGTTGGGTGCTCCCTGGCCCCAGGCGTCTCTGTGGTGGGTTCTGACTGTTGAGTGTTCACTGGCCCCAGGCGTCTCTGTGGTGGGTTCTGACTGTTGGGTGCTCCCTGGCCCCAGGCTTCTCTGTGGTGGGTTCTGACTGTTGGTTGCTCCCTGGCCCCAGGCGTCTCTGTGGTGGGTTCTGACTGTTGAGTGTTCACTGGCCCCAGGCGTCTCTGTGGTGGGTTCTGACTGTTGGGTGCTCCCTGGCCCCAGGCGTCTCTGTGGTGGGTTCTGACTGTTGAGTGTTCACTGGCCCCAGGCGTCTCTGTGGTGGGTTCTGACTGTTGAGTGCTCACTGGCCCCAGGCGTCTCTGTGCTGTGGGTTCTGACTGTTGAGTGCTCACTGGCCCCAGGCGTCTTTGTGGTGGGTTCTGACTGTTGAGTGCTCACTGGCCCCAGGCGTCTCTGTGGTGGGTTCTGACTGTTGGGTGCTCACTGGCCCCAGGCTTCTCTGTGGTGGGTTCTGACTGTTGGTTGCTCCCTGGCCCCAGGCGTCTCTGTGGTGGGTTCTGACTGTTGAGTGTTCACTGGCCCCAGGCGTCTCTGTGCTGTGGGTTCTGACTGTTGGGTGCTCCCTGGCCCCAGGCGTCTCTGTGGTGGGTTCTGACTGTTGAGTGTTCACTGGCCCCAGGCGTCTCTGTGCTGTGGGTTCTGACTGTTGGTTGCTCCCTGGCCCCAGGCATCTCTGTGGTGGGTTCTGACTGTTGAGTGCTCCCTGGCCCCAGGCGTCTCTGTGGTGGGTTCTGACTGTTGAGTGCTCACTGGCCCCAGGCGTCTCTGTGCTGTGGGTTCTGACTGTTGGGTGCTCCCTGGCCCCAGTCGTCTCTGGTGGGTTCTGACTGTTGAGTGTTCACTGGCCCCAGGCGTCTCTGTGCTGTGGGTTCTGACTGTTGGGTGCTCCCTGGCCCCAGGTGTCTCTGTGGTGGGTTCTGACTGTTGGGTGCTCCCTGGCCCCAGGCGTCTCTGTGGTGGGTTCTGACTGTTGGGTGCTCCCTGGCCCCAGGCGTCTCTGTGGTGGGTTCTGACTGTTGGGTGCTCCCTGGCCCCAGGCGTCTCTGTGCTGTGGGTTCTGACTGTTGGGTGCTCCCTGGCCCCAGGCGTCTCTGTGCTGTGGGTTCTGACTGTTGGGTGCTCCCTGGCCCCAGGCATCTCTGTGGTGGGTTCTGACTGTTGGTTGCTCCCTGGCCCCAGGCGTCTCTGTGCTGTGGGTTCTGACTGTTGGTTGCTCCCTGGCCCCAGGCATCTCTGTGGTGGGTTCTGACTGTTGAGTGCTCACTGGCCCCAGGCTTCTCTGTGGTGGGTTCTGACTGTTGGGTGCTCCCTGGCCCCAGGCGTCTCTGTGGTGGGTTCTGACTGTTGGGTGCTCCCTGGCCCCAGGCGTCTCTGGTGGGTTCTGACTGTTGGGTGCTCCCTGGCCCCAGGCGTCTCTGTGCTGTGGGTTCTGACTGTTGGGTGCTCCCTGGCCCCAGGCGTCTCTGTGGTGGGTTCTGACTGTTGGGTGCTCCCTGGCCCCAGGCGTCTCTGTGGTGGGTTCTGACTGTTGGGTGCTCCCTGGCCCCAGGCGTCTCTGTGGTGGGTTCTGACTGTTGGGTGCTCCCTGGCCCCAGGCGTCTCTGTGGTGGGTTCTGACTGTTGGGTGCTCCCTGGCCCCAGGCGTCTCTGTGGTGGGTTCTGACTGTTGAGTGCTCACTGGCCCCAGCCCAGGGGCAGTGGTTGGCAGTGTTTCATCCGCTTCCTTGCAGTTTTCTTTCCCTGCGGTCTCTTAATCTTCTTTGTCTAATGCCAGTTGCTGCTTCAAATTTTCTATTCTCTGAACTTGAGAAACTCTGTCATTCTAGCTCCAGGATGGGCCTAGCCAGGAGTGGAGTGACAAGCCTGGAATTTTCCAGTCAGAGTGCTTGTGCTGGGTAGCAGCTTGACATTTTTCCCTGGGACAGACGCTGTGTCTGGTGGACATAGACAGCCTTGACTCCTGGATGGTTTCACCCAGAAGAACATCAGATGGCTGACTTCAAGACATGGTTTATGTTGCTTTCATATAGGTCTTGTATTTGACAGAATTGGCAGCTCTTCAAGGTAAGAGAACTCAGCCTTGTAGCTTCTGCCTAAAGAATTCTAGAAATACTTGCTAATCATGTGGTGGTAGGAGTAACTGGAGACTAACATCTTCGATGCATTTACTTTGAGGTTAAAAAGAGAATTTTACAAAGTTTTGGGGTGGACATTTGTCACACCTGGTTCGAGTCTTGGCTTTGCCACTTCTGACCCAGCTCTTTGCTGATGTGCAGCCTGGGATGAACAGTGATGGTGTAAGTCCGTGGTCCCTGTTGCCCACCTAGGAGACCCAGACTGAGTCCCAGGCTCATGGCTTCCACCTGGCCAGGTCCTGGCTGTTAAGGGAGGTCTCTGTTCCTGTCTGGCCGCCTCTGCCTTTCAAATGAAGTGAAGACAAGAAGTAGAAATCGAAAGAACTTGTAGTGTGTGAGCAGTTCCTGGCTTCTTTGGCATATGCAGCTGTTAACACGCACTGCTGGTGTTCAGGGAGTGCTTGGTGATGCTTCACTGGTTTGATCTCCTGTGTTCAGTGTGTGATTTTACAGTATGTTTGATTTCTTGGTATTTTTGTATCGATTATAAAACTGTAAAACAACAAATTTTGATTTTATGAATTTAAATTGTAATTACAAAAGTTTTAAATTTATACTAAATTCTTCAATGCAGGGAAGTCTAAAAATTTATTTATTTGAAAGAGTATCAGAGAGAGAGGGAGATGGACATGGAGAGAGAGAGAGAGAGAGAGAGAGAGACAGACAGACCAGACACCTTCCATCTATTGGTTCACTCCCCAAAGTGGTCACACAACAGTCAGGGCTGGGCCAGGCCGAAGCCAGAAGCCAGGAACTCTGTCTGGGTCTCCCCCATAGGCAGCAGTAGCCCAGGGACTTCAGCCAAGTACGCAAACTAGCACTCTGACCTGGAATGCCTGTTCTGTGCCACAGTGCCAGCTCCCTGAAAGCTAACTTCTGAAGCACTTTCTCTTGGTGGGAAATAGCAGCCCTGTGAAGAGTTTTATGGAAAAAAAAAATGAAAAGAGAAGAAAGACCTGAGGCCAGAGTGCAGTATTTGTCACTGATGCTAGATCCCCATCATGAAGGTTTTTTTTTTTTTTTTTTTTTTTTAAGATTTTATTTATTTATTTGAGAGAGTTACAGACAGTGAGAGGGAGAGACAGAGAGAAAGGTCTTCCATCTTCTGGTTTATTCCTCAAATGGCCGCAATAGCTGGAGCTGGGCCAGTCTGAAGCCAGGCGCTTTCTTCGGGTCTCCCATGTGGGTGCAGGGGCCCAAGCACTTGGGCCATCTTCTGCTTTCCCAGGCCACAGCGGAGAGCTGGATTGGAAGAGGAGGATTCAGAACTAGAACCAGCGCCATATGGGAGGCTGGTGCTGCAGGCGGAGGATTAACCTGCACCACAGCCCCAAGCCTCCCTGCCCCCCAGCATGGAGTTTAAAGTGTTCATTTTTCTCTGATATAGCCTATTGATATCCAATGATTTGATCTTAGCCCAGTGTTTCCTAGTTTTATAAACTATGGAATCTTTTTGTGAGTAATCTTGACTCCCACTGGACACAGTTTAATTAATTTTTAAAGATTTATTTTATTTGAAAGGCAGAGAGAGAGAGAGAGATCTTCCATCCGCTGGATCACTCCCCAAAAGGATGTAACTCTACCTCTCAAATAAATAAATAAAATCTTCTCTTTTGTAGCCTAGTCCTATGTGGGCAGTCCTCACTTTGCACAGTTCTGGTACACACAGATTTCTGCCACAGTTTAGTGAAATAACACGAGTCTTCCAAGATTCAGATTTCAGTTACCATGATATGTTACCACACATACGTGTGATACATACATGTACCGTGATACATTGTCTGTGAGCTTGTGAAGTACAGACTTTGCTGTGGCTGTTCAGGAGGCAAATCAGAGTTCACTGCACAAATGGCAGATGCCGCCTGTTACTTCACACAGACAGGAATAAGCCCACTCGACATAGGACCCCAACAGGTAATTGAAAAAGGGAAGTGGGGTGCACCTTTAGCTTAGTGGTTAAGTGGCCAGTTAAGATGCCCACGTTGGGGCCGGATTGTGGTGTAGCGGGTTAAGCTGCCGTCTGCCACTTTGCTGTCCCGTCTGGGTGCTGATTCGAGTCCTGGCTGCTCCACGTTCAGTTCAGCTCCCTGCTAATTTTCTTGGGAAAGCAGTGAAAGATGACTCAGGTGCTTGTGCCCCTGCACACATACTGGGGACCCAGATGAAGCTTCTGGCATCTCTCCCTCCCCCTCCCCCTCCCCTTCTCCCTCCCCCTCTCCCTCTCTCTTCCTCCCTCCCTCTCCCTCTCTCTTCCCTTCCCTCCCTCCCTCTCTCCCTCTCCCTCCCCTCCCCACTCCCTTACTCCTTCCCTCTTTTTAATTTTGTCTTTCAAATAAATAAATAAATCTGAAAAATAAAAGATGCCCGTATCTTATATTGGAGTGCCTGGGTTTGATATCGAGCCCTGGCTCCTAATGCCAGCTTCCTACTAAGGCAGACTCTGAGGGGCAGTGATGATGGCTCAAGGGGTTGGGTTCCTGTCACCTCTGTTAGAGACCGGATTGCACCCCTAGCTTCGGACTTTGGCCTAGCCCGGTCTCTGGCCTTTGCAGGCGTTTGGAGAGTAAAGTAGCAAATGAGAGCCAGCTCTCAATCTTTTCCCCTCCCCACACATAAGGGGAGGGGAGGTAGGGGGAGGGGGCAGTGAAGACAGGAAATAACTGACAGTGGGACTGTTGCTGCTGCCACTGGAGACTCCAGTCCTGTAACCAGAGGCAGTGTTGTAAGTTACAGTGCACTAAATAAACCCTGATGCTGGCTTTCCATCCTTTCTACAGGATCACCAACAGTCAGAGTTTTTACTGATTTGACAGATACTTTTATAGGTCTTGGAGCAGATGTAGTTTCCCCACTGATGATGAAGATGGCTCTGCACAGTCTCAGCTTGCACCTGTGTTGTGGCCTTACACTGCCAGGCAAAGCAAGGACTGCTCAGATCTTTCTTTCTTTCTTTCTTTCTTTCTTTCTTTAAGATTTATTTATTTATTTATTTGAGAGGTAGAGTTACAGACAGGGAGAGGGAGAGACAGGGAGAGGGAGAGACAGAGAGAAAGGTCTTCCTTCCACTGGTTCACTCCCCAAATGGCTGCAATGGCCAGAGCTGCGCTGATCTGAAGCCGGGAGCCAGGTCCTTCTTCCTGGTCTCCCATGTGGGTGCAGGGGCCCAAGGACTTGGGGCCATCATCTGCTGCTTTCCCAGGCCATAGCAGAGAGCTGGGTTGGAAGAGGAGCAGCTGGGACTTGAACTGACTGCCATATGGGATGCTGGCGCCGCAGGTGGAGGATTAACCTACAGCACAGGCCCCTCATATTTTTCTTACATTTGGTAGTCATCTATCATCTGACCTCTAGTGGGTATTAAGAACTACAAGATAGGCCGGCGCTGTAGTTCAATAGGCTAATCCTCCACCTGTGGCACCGACACCCCGGACTCTGTCCTGGTCACTCCTTCCCGGTTGCTCCTCTTCCAGTCCAGCTCTCTGCTGTGGCCCGGGAGTGCAGTGGAGGATGGCCCAAGTGCTTGGGCCCTGCACCCCCATGGGAGACCAGGAGAAGCACCTGGCTCCTGCCATCGGATCAGCGCAGTGCACCAGCCGCAGCGGCCATTGGAGGGTGAACCAATGGCAAAGGAAGACCTTTCTCTCTGTCTCTCTCTCTCTCACTGTCTACTCTGCCTGTCAAAACAAAACAAAACTACGAGATAGACTTTGAGGGACAAGCCATCTTTTGAATGGATACACATTCTTACAGATGACCTAATTTATGTATTACCCTGACTTGTAGGCTTTAAAATAATCCACTGGTTGATGTTAACCTTTTCTGAACAACTCAGGACTACCCATTTTGCTATTGACAGGTACTTCTGCTTTGTAATTGTATTGAAATTAATTTGAGATCTTTGGCTCATGCATGATATCTCATGTAGGGATACTTGTTACAGATCATGTTAAGATTTCCATGGTCCACACCCTAACTTTAACTCATCCTGCATCAAGAGTGCAGAACTGTGCTCCGGATATTGAGTCCCCCTTAGAACACTATCTTAGTTTCTGTCCCAGCAGCACATTCTTTAATGTGAATCCTTTCTCTTGGCTTGATGCATGGTCTTTCCCTTAGATGCAGATGGGGGCTACTCGTGAGATGAGAAGGTCACTGGGAGAGCTGTGCTTGATCTACTTTGGTTGATGTTAGTTGCTCATGACTGACGCATTAAGTGTCCTAGATACCAAAGTTTCTGACTTTCTATTCCTGTTACCCCACGATGTGATCTTCTAGCTCTGCATATATTAAATCTTCTTTATGTGTCATTGGGTCCTAGAAAATATCTTTCCTTCCTATACTCTCAATGGGAAATAAAATAGTCATCTGGATTGAAATGCTTCTGGTGTTTATGTGTTCATCTTTTTTTTATTTTTTATTTTTTTATTTTTAGACAGGCAGAGTTAGACAGTGAGAGAGAGAGGTCTTCCTTTCCATTGGTTCACCCCCCAAATGACCGCTACAGTCGGCGCTGTGCCGATCCGAAGCCAGGAGCCAGGTGTTTCCTCCTGGTCTCCCATGCGGGTGCAGGGCCCAAGCACTTGGGCCATCCTCCACTGTCTTCCCGGGCCACAGCAGAGAGCTGGACTGGAAGAGGAGCAACCAGGACAGACTCCGGCGCCCCAAATGGGACTAGAACATGGGGTACCGGCGCTGCAGGTGGAGGATTAGCCTAGTGAACCGTGGTGCTGGCCTATGTGTCCATCTTTTAAAAGTTGATTTCTATGCAAACCAAAGTACAGTGAAGCATCATCTCACTCCGGTTCCATTTGCTGTTATCAAAAAGACAAAAATTACCAAGTCCTGGTGAGGGTAGAGTAGAGGGAACCCTTATACACTGTTGGTGGGAATGTAAATTAGTACCACCATTGTAGAAAACAGTATGCAATTTCCTCAGGAAACTAAAAATAGAACTACCGTTTGATCCAGCAATCCCACTATTGGGTAAATACTCCAAGGAAATGGAATCACTTTGTCAGAGACACAGCTGCACTGCCATGTTTACGGCAGCACTATTCACATTAGCTAAGAAATGGAGTGAATTTAAATGTCCATTAACTGGTGAGTGGAAAAAGAAAATATGGTGCATGTAGACATTTGAATATTATTCAGTCAGAAAGGATGAAATCGTGTCATTTGCAACAGTATGGATAGAACTGTCAGGTTGGCTGAAATAACCTCAGAGGCAAATATCACATAATCTCACTCATATATGGAATATAAAAAAAGTTGATCTCATGGCAGTTAAGAGTGTAATGATGGTTGACATGCTGGGGAGAGGAGGGCTGGCGAGGGAGGGGGTAAGGTTGATTAAAGAGTACTAATTATAGTTATATAGGAGTAAGAAATTGTGTTCTGTTGCAAAGTAGGGGACTATGGATATTGATAATGTACTTGTATATTTCTCTTTTTTTTAATTTTTATTTTTTTGACAGGCAGAGTGGACAGTGAGAGAGAGAGAGACAGAGAGAAAGGTCTTCCTTTTTGCCGTTGGTTCACCCTCCAGTGGCCGCCGCGGCTGGCGTGCTGCGGCCGGTGCACCGCACTGATCTGATGGCAGGAGCCAGGTGCTTCTCCTGGTCTCCCATGGGGTGCAGGGCCCAAGGACTTGGGCCATCCTCCACTGCACTCCCGGGCCACAGCAGAGAGCTGGCCTGGAAGAGGGGCAACCGGGACAGAATCCGGCGCCCCGACCGGGACTAGAACCCGGGGTGCCGGCGCTGCAAGGTGGAGGATTAGCCTGTTGAGCTGTGGCGCCAGCCAAATATTTCTCTTTTTAAAAAGCCAGGAAGAAAGGATCTTGAATGTTTTCACTATGATGAAGTGTTAAGTTTTTGAGGAGAGAGATGTTTACTTGATTGAACGTTATGCAGTGTACATATACATGTATCAGAACATCACATTGTACCCCATCAATACATGCGATTTTCATATGTCAGCTACAAATTTTTAAACAGTATTTATTTCTGTAGATAATTATTCTTTTACTAGATACCTTGTTTAGAAAGTGAAATCTAAAAAAATTTAAAAAAGGAATAAAAAAAGAAAATGAAATTAAGATAGGGACACTTAGGGTTATTTGAAAGGAAAATGAAATAAATTGAAAATAGCATGCAAATCTGTAATGAATACAGACCTTTTCTATACATTAGAGTTATGCTTGCAACAGGCTGAGCAGTCAAGAATACTGCATTCTTTTTTTTTTTTTTTTTTTAACGTTTATTTATTTGAAAGGCAGAGTTACGGGGTCTGCGGGAGAAGGGTAGAGAGAGGTGGATCATCTGTCTGCTGGCTTATTCCCTAATAAGTGGCTGCAACAGCTGGGGCTGGCCCAGGCCAAAGCCGGGAGCCTGGAACTCCACCCGTCTCCTGCCGGAGTCGCGGTGTTGCTGAACAGCGCCCCTAACTGGATGGAGGCAGTGCGGTAGAACGCCCAAGCTGGGTCCACTTGCCCGACGTGCAGAAAGCCCGTCACGGACATCGTGGTGGTGGGAGGAAGTGGGCATCTGCTGCAAAGCATGGAGCCTGCAGCGCTGTTGCTTATTCCTGGGCTCCCTGGGAGGTAGGCGTGAAGGTTGTTAGAAACTGAGATTGGGCCCGAGAGGCACATGGTCAGCTCGTGTCCAAGCTCCTGGTTGGCCAGTGGTGCCCCTGACCTTCCTTTGATTGGGAATTTATGTGGCCGCATGGGCTCCAGTTGGTCTGGGG
Organism: Lepus europaeus; assembly: GCF_033115175.1. Lineage (NCBI taxonomy): Eukaryota > Metazoa > Chordata > Mammalia > Lagomorpha > Leporidae > Lepus > Lepus europaeus. Next base: position 1,889,139 of record NC_084827.1, on the reverse strand, counting down.
GTTATGTGGAGATGGCAGTTGCATTCTGCCAGGACCTGGAATTCTCCTACACAAACCACCCCAGGACAACACTGGCCATCAAGATTCTTATCTATTGGAGAAGCACATGACTTCTTGAGTCTGGTGATTAGAACCTTGTAAGGCCAGCTGTGTCATTCCTGCCAGTCAGTTAATTCCTTTTGATAGAGGACAGGCAAGGACATCCTGGGCTCAGGGGGACAGACAAGAGGCTGGGTGCTGTCTCAGCAGGTACCCAGGCACACGAGCCATCTTCCATTGCTTTCCTAGGCACATTAGCAGAAAACTGGATCAGAAATGAAGCAGCTAGGACTCAATCTGGCATTCATATAGGATCCTGACATTGCCAGCAATGGCTTAACCTGCTGTGCCATGATGCTGGCCCCTGCATTGTTTTTAATCAACAAAAAACATGGAGGGGGCCGGCACTGTGGCATAGTGGGTAAAGCCACCACCTGCAGTGCCAGCATTCCATGTGGGCGCTGGTTTGAGTCTCAGCTGCTCCACTTCCGATCCAGCTCTCTGCTATGGCCTGGGAAAGCAGTAGAAGATGGCCCAAGTGCTTGGACCCTTGCACCTGCATGGAAGACCCAGAAGAAGCTCCTGGCTCCTGGCTTCACTTGGTGCAGTTCTGGCTGTTGTGACCCTTTGGGGAGTGAACCAGCGGATAGAAGACCTCTCTCTCTGCCTCTGCCTCTCTGCAACTCTGCCTTTCAAGCAAATAAATAAATCTTAAAAAGAAAAATGGAATAACATCCTAAAAGAAAAATTCATCAATTCTCAATTTGTCTCTCTCACATTCTTCTATGCCTGTTTATTTATAAAAATCATATTTAAAAAGACTCCAAGATAGTTGCCCAAACTAATGCCTCCTCAAAGTGCTTGATATTCCTGCTTTGTGTCAATCAGTAAATATTTTTGTGAGGATCACCATGTAATCAGCTTTAGATAGATCTGTGGGGAATAGGACATTCTGAATTATTAAATATTTAATCACACCTTTAAGGAGCTTAAAGTCTAATTGTAGTAATGAAGTTTCCATTGAAGGGTTTGTGAATAAGTTAGTGGGCAAGCCTCTGTGCTAGGGTTTTGGCGCAATAGTTCCCCAGTGCCATTTCTTTGCCCAACTGGCCACAAAAGAATCACCTGGAACTTGTTAGGAATAAAGATTACTGGGCTCCACCCATTAACTTTGGTCTGCAGATCAAAGGCTCAGGAATGTGTCTGTCTTTCCTTCTCCCTCCCTCCCTTCCTTCTTTACTCTCTCTCTCTTTCAGTTTGCAATGCACAATGCGTATTTCAAAAGCTGTAGGTTATATGGCAAAAAGCAGTTCTCCCTGTCCTCTGTTATGCTTTCATTCAGTTTTCTTTCCTAGAGGCAACTATGTTACTAATTTCTCCAATAGCCTTCCAGAGGACATACACCATGTGTTTACAAAGGTGTGGGGGTATATTATACAAACTGTTGTGCACCTGGCTTCTGTTGCGTTGCAGCATATTTTAGAGGTCTTCCCATCTCCCTTCATTCTTTTGAAAGGCTGCCTGGTAGCCACTTGTGGAAGCTCTACAGGAGCTTCTGCTGCACAGCTAGGCCTAAGCGCCACAGACAGACTGTTAAAGGGCTTCGGAAGAATTAAGTCTCGCGTTTTGCATGTACTTCTAGATTCAAACAAACATATGCCTAATGTTTATTCCTTGCTACAGTTATGAATTTGTCAGAAATACATGAAGGCATTAATGAGGAGGTACTATGTGATGGCAAAATCAGCTACAAACAGAATTTCTCCGTGTTCCACCGCTGGTCTCAGGTGTGTTCACTCTGTTCCACCTTTACTTGATGCTAAGGGAGGTGAGGTGAACAGAGAAGGCAGAAGGTAGATAGCAAATTACACCACATAGCTTGCTCTAGAGTCATTTTCTTGTTCTGATACTGTAAGTAATATAATATATATATATAAACATTCACATCTATTATAGATCCTCGTATACATAACTTCAGATATTTAAAAACATTGTTAGGGGCCCCGTTGTGGCACAACAGGTCTAGATACCATCTGCAGTGTTGATATCCCAAATGGGCACTGGTTCGTGTCATGGCTGCTCTTCTTCTGATCCAGCTCCCTGCTGGTGTACCTGGGAGAGCAACAGAGGGTGGCTCAAGTCCTTGGCCTCCTGTACCCATATGGGAGAACCAGGTGGTCTCAGGTTCCTGGCTTCAACTTGGCCCAGCCCCAGCCATTATGGCCATTTGGGGAGTGAACCAGCAGATGGAAGGTCTTTCTCCCTCTCTCTAACTCTGCCTCTCAGATAAATAAATGAATGCATCTTTTTTTCTTTAACTTTTTGTTAAGCAAACCTTTATGATATTGTTGGTTGGTCTGGTGTTGTGGCACAGCAGGTTAAGCTGTTGCCTGTGATGCTTGCATCCCCTATGAGTAATGGGTTCAAGGCCTGGCTCATGCACTTGGGGAAGCAGCGGAAGATGCCCAAAGTACTTGGGCTCCTGCCACCCGCGTGGGAGAACCAGATGAATTTCCTGGCTCCTGGCTTCAACATGGTCCAGCCCCGGCTGCTGCAGCCGTTAGGGAGTGTCCCAAGTAACTCTGCCTTTCAAAAAAAAAAAAAGGAGAAATTGATGTTGTTTCCCTTCATCATTTTTTTCTCATGATTTAAGGGGCTGGTGTTGTGATGCCCCTGGGAAGGCAGTCGAAGATGGCCCAACTGCTTGGGTCCTTGCCACCCACATGGGAGACCAGGATGGAGTTCCTGGCTTTGGCCCTTGCAGCCATTTGGAGAAGATTGACAGGTTGAGTGGTTTTTTTAGAATGACTACAGGACAGTGCAAAGCAAATTTAGCTTTGTGGACATTTCAGAAATGTTCAACATTTTCTTTCTTTAGAATATTCTCATAGAAGTTATAAACTTCTTGAGCGAACAGCGTATTTGTGCCTAGTTATGATTTGCATCGCCATTTGCATTGCCTGCTCTGTGTGCTGTCAGACAGTGACAGGCAAAACAACAGGCGTGCTTTCTGTACTGCACAAGCAGAGAGCTTAATGTGTCAGCATGGATCTTGTATTTATGTGTATGTTTTACATATTCCCTGTGGAAAATGTCATTGGAAGCTTATCAGCGGGGCTGGCACTGTGGCATAGTAGGCGAATCCTCGCCTGCAGTGCCGGCATCCCATATGGGACTGGGTTTGAGTCCTGGCTGCTCTTCTTCTGATCCAGCTCCCTGCTGTGGCCTGGAAAAGCAGCGGAGGATGGCCCAAGTCCTTGGGCCCCTGAACCCTCGTGGGAGACCTGGGAGAAGCTCCTGGCTCCTGGCTTCGGATTGCCCCAGCTCCAGCCGTTGCGTTCATTGGGGGAGTGAACCAGCAGTTGGAAGACTTCTCTCTCTCTGCCTCTCTCATCTATAACTCTACCTTTCAAATAAATAAATAAAATCTTAAAAAGAAGCTTACAACAGGATTTTCAGCTTTTTAGGGTGGGTATTTTATATCTAGTATATCCACTGGTTCTTTTTTTATTATTATTTAGACAGTAAACTTTTATTTTAGAATTCAAACAATCTTTTCCACTTACACACACACACACACACACAGGGTCTATATAAATTAAATAGAATCCACAAAAGTACATCTTTTAACAGAAAAAACCAGTGTTACTTCATTATTTGTCACAAAGGACCATTACAATTCTGTGTCCGTGAGAATTTTGCCACCTTTATCCTTCACTCTTACTCCTTAGCCTCCTCCTTTATTAATTTCATCTCATGCTCTTTGTTCAATTTCTTTTCATGTTGTCTTTCTCCCCGCACCCTCATTAATACAGATGTTTTTGGTTAGCTGGTTGAAAATTACTCAAAGCCTTGGGCAGGTGGCAGCATGCACCCAGCTGTTGGACATAGCAGATATATCTAATCTTCTGAGATTACTGTGTACCAGAGCAGTTGGGTTCAGAGCGTACAACTAGTGCAAATCCCTTGCTAAGTATAATGATGCATGTATATATGCTAATAAACAGCTTGATGTGTCAAAAATATTCACTTCAACACCTTAAAGGTTGAAATATGCCATACTGAATTTATAAAGAAAAATACTTAATTTTGTGAAGTTTTATACATAAGCAAGAAAAGAACAACTTTTGGATTTTTCCAAACCACGTATTTAATCATAAATTACCAGCTTGATTATTTTGACAGTATTTCATATGTACAAATTATAAATTTTTACCTTAGCTGATATCTGATAATAAAGTAACATATTTCAGAGGTGAAGCACTATTAAAAAAAAACCTATGAAGAGTTTAAAAGTGAACATGACTGTCTTGGGCCCTGCACCCACATGGGAGACCAGGAGAAGCACCAGGCTCCTGGCTTCGGATCAGCATGGTGCGCCGGCCGCGGCAGCCATTGGAGGGTGAACCAACGGCAAAGGAAGACCTTTCTCTCTCTCTCTCTCTCACTGTCCACTCTGCCTGTCCAAAAAAAAAAAAAAAAAAAAAAAAAGTGAACATGACTGTTGGCATCCTATTGCATTTGTTAGGAATGAAAATTTATTAAGCGTGTTAATAAAGTAAGCCTTATATTTATTGACTGGTTTGCAAAATAAGGGTTTTGGACTAACAAAATCACTGCCTTATAGTTTATTCTAAGCTTTTTATGTCTGTTAATTATTGAATTATCCTTTGAGAGAGGTATTGTTATGATCTCCATCTTTACAGTTGAGGCAACAAAAACCAGACAGGTAAAATAAATTATCCAGAATCACACAGCTTCTAAGTGAGTTACCCAGGTTTCTAACATAGGCAGACCAACTCTAGACAGCCTGTATTGTCCTCAACTTAGCCATCACAAATTGATTAAAAATTGAAAACAGTTCTCCTTTTTCTTGAGGCATAGCCATTTGAGTGTCTGTGTTATCATCTGAAGAGACACTGGAGAAAAAAGTATTAAGCCTAATCATAAAGCCGACTTTCCCCCCTGAACGCTGATGGCCATGTGACCTGACTATATCTAATAGAGCCGTAATAGTACTATTAAGAACTCATTTATCGCTTAGTATATTTACCGTGCTGTTGTTTACTGTATACCAAGCCCCCTGCTTTACATATTTACATACATTGTTCTTCCTTAATCTGAGGGAGAATCCTGCTCTGGGAGATTAAGGAACTTGCTCAAGTCAAAACTAGTGGAGCTAAAAATCAAGCCAAGTCTTTCTAATTCCAGAATTTGTAAACTCCAATGAGGCCATGTGACACTTGTTTATCTGGTGGCATGGTACTGGACTGGGTAGGCCTTGCCTGGCCTGTAGCTGTCCTAAGACATACACTTAGAGTTAGGATGTGAAAGGAAAAAAGCAACTTAACAGTCTCTCGTCTTCGCTTCCCCTCAGAGGTCATTCCCCTTCCTTTGTTGATGTTAGTGTGGGGCTTTAGAGGTCCTCTGATTACATCAGATGCATCGAGGAGGTCAGTGGTTAGGTGCTTTGGAGGTAAAGGTGAACTTTGGATGCATGGTGAAAATTTGTACTGAGGCAAATTTTCCATGTATAAATTTCATTACCACAATTTTCCACCATCTATGGAAAGATGAAAAATCTAATTTATATGTTGAAAAATTTTCCTTTTTTTACCAACTGTTGCCTTTAGTTCTTATGCTGAATTCTTAAAAAATTCACGATGAACAGACTTTTTAAAAACTTTACCACAATATGTTGGTTTTCAAGTAAGTTTCTAGCACAATTAATAACCAACAGAAGGCTGGCACTGCGGCTCACTAGGCTAATCCTCTGCCTGCGGCGCCGGCACCCCGGGTTCTAGTCCCAGTTGGGGCACCAGGTTCTGTCCTGGTTGCCCCTCTTCCAGTCCAGCTCTCTGCTATGGCCCGGGAAGGCAGTGGAGGATGGCCCAAGTGCTTGGGCCCTGCACCTGCATGGGAGACCAGGAGGAAGCACCTGGCTCCTGGCTTTGGATCGGTGCAGCAGGCTGGCTGCAATGTGCCGGCCGCAACGCGCCAGCCATAGCAGCCACTTGGGGAGTGAACCAACGGAAAAAGTAAGACCTTTCTCTCTGTCTCTCTCTCTCACTAACTCTGCCTGTCAATAAATAAATAAATAAATAACCAACAGAAGTTTACTGGGAGTATTGTTGTATTGCTGTAGCTGAGTTCAGCTCAATATTAGGCCAGAAATGTGTCAAAATGTGTATCAATAAAATGTTGAAGGACTTTCTGTGGGGTGACCAAGTGAAGTTTCACCAAAGAAGAATGGGTTGGCTTTGGAGACTAGACTGCTAAGAGAGCTTGGGGGAGAATGGGGGAACATTTAAAGCATCACGAATACCTAATGAAGTTCACTGACAGTTAAGATCTTAAGGAATTTGACCACCCACTCTTTGGACAGCAAGCATAGAGAATATAAATGGGAGCTTTATCCTGGAGGAAAAAAGAGAATGTTTGGCAGATCCCAGGGAATTCTGGTTAGTCATTAATTTAATTCTGTTCTCATCAAGTGTCAAAAAAAGGCCAGCTAAGCAACAATTTCAGAAGACTAAGACAATAGCAAGTGCTAAAGTTGTCACTGCCCCCCACCAAATGGCTGCGAGACTGCTCCTCTATAGATGGAAGGGATTCAGCAAAGGTCAGACTGTCACCCCATAGGAAAATACCCTCCTGCCGCCCAACCATTGGCTCTCATACACATTGAACAGTTTGCTGTTAGGAAAAAGTGTGACAACTGGCTTATGATGGAGAGTTTCACATGAGAAATAAGGAGGAGAGACAAAAGAAAGTTATGTGCCAGATTGGAAAGTGATTCTTAGAAAACTTGCTTTCACAGTTGTGCATTTTGTGTGTCCTGTTATTTATTCTTAACATGTTTGTTAAAACTGTAGTGATTCTGTAATTCTTTTAGTGGAGGAGGTAAGGGAGGCTAATGTGGGTGGGTGTGATAAAGACAGGGAGAAGTCACGCCCGGCTGAAGTGTGCTGAAGTGTCCTAGAGCTCCTCTCTGGGCCCTCAGGGCCTGAAATGCTCTCCTTTGTTTAGGGACATTAGATTTTTTTGTTTAATTTGATCTTTTATAGTTATATGCTTAAAGGACTATTTTTTCAGATTTCCTAATTTTTCAAATGTATTGTTTTTCTGATTTACCATATGTATTAAGTGCTGAAATTTCAAAACAGATGTAGCCATAAGTGTTTTGCCCGGTGATGAGGACTGATCAAAACCTGAAGATGTCACTGACATTTTAACAAAATACATGACATGGAGTGAGGGTAGGGGTGAAGAGTAGCGCTCGGGAGAGGGACTCGCGGCTCTTTGAGGGTTAGTAGCCAAGTTTGTCCAGAGCGTGCTTAACTGATGAGAACCTCCCTGCCTCATCCTGCTCCCCTGTGACTAGTGAGCCTCCCGATTTATGTCTCTTGGATGTTCATAAATAAGTTTATGAAATGCGCTGGTTTAGTTTAACCAGGACACGTCTAACCTTCTTTTCTTACTTGATTCTTTTGATGTTACCAGCACTTTTTAAAGGGTGAGGAATGTTGCCAAAGTCAAGTAGGGCAAGGTCTGAGCAGACAAGCTGTTTCTTAAAGTATCAGATTGACTTCTGAGACCTGGAGCTTCTGTTCTTCCAGGGAGCCCACAGCACCTGCTAACACCAGTGAACCTCATTGTCCAAAACAGTCTGGTTTTGAACTTTGCTTCACTCAGTGTAGCAGCAGCTCTCATACTTCTCACTTGTTTACAGTGGTGTTTTTTTTCCCCATTTAAAAAAAATTATTTTTTAAAGATTTATTTATCTGTTTGAAAGGCAGAGTTACAGAGAGGCAGAGGCAGAGAGGTCTTCCATCTGCTGGTTCACTTCCCAGATGGCCACAATGGCTGGAACTGCGCCGCTCTGAAGCCAGGAGCCAGGAGCTTCTTCTGGGTCTCTGGGTGCAGGGGCCCAAGGACATGGGTCATTTTCTACTGCTTTCCCAGGCCATAGCAGAGAGTTGGATCAGGAGTGGAGCAGCTGGGACTCTAGCTGGTACCTGTATGGGATGCCGACACTGCAGGTGGTGGCTTGACCCGCTACACCACAGCGCAGGTCCCTCTTTGTTCCATCTTGACCACCCAGTTATTGCTATTTCAGACTCTTCTATCTTAGAAATGTCAGATTCTAAGTATTCTACTCTTTGAACATAATCTCTGTTCTAGGCCCTCCACCGAGCCAGTGCTGGGACCACGGTGAAGTCCCCTCAGATCATTTCACTTTTCGCTCACTGCCCTCTGTCTTCATGCCCCTTCGGTCCTGCTTAAACTTCATGGGTTATTGTTATAGTAAATCCTTGTGAATATTCTTACCTCCCTTTCTGATCTTTACCTATGTTAATCCTAACTCCTACTCTGGATCTGTACCACATGCTAAACATTGCTTGGTGCGGGATGGGGGTGGTGGGGTGGTGGTGACAAAGCACGAGACCCTGAACGAGTGGTCTGGAATTCACTGTTACTCCCAGACTACCCATCAGTGCCACTGCTTCTTGATTCTCTAGGTCAGCTGTTTTGTCCTTCCTTTCCTCATACCTCTCCACCCTTTCTGTTCTCAGCTAATTATTGCACACCAAACCAAACAGGCACTTTCCGACTGTAGTGCTAAGCCTGATTTATCTGTTTTTCTTTTTGTCTGTTGTGCTTTTGATGTTGGGTCCAGGAAACCATCTGGTGGTGATCCAAGGATGTGAAGATTTACTCCTGTGCTTCATTTTAGGAGCTTTATAGTTTTGGTTTGCACATGTAGGAAAACGATTCATCTGAGTTCGTCTTTGTAGTACAGGTGTTTAGAAGGGGTCTGAAGCATTCTTCTGCACGTGTATTATCTTAGTACATTTGTTGAAATGATTGTTTCCTTATCGAATGATCATGGTACCTTTGTAAGAAATCAGTTGGCAATAAATGTAAGGGTTTGTTTCCGAGCTCTCAGTTCTCATTACACTGATCTCTATATGTCCATCCTATGCCAGTACCGTGTTGTCTTGATCACTGTAGCTTGAGGAAGTAGTTTTTGAAATTGGGAAGTGTGAATTCTCTACCCAGTGATTTTTTTAAACAAAGATTTATTTGCCTATTTGAAAGGCAGAGTTACAGAGAGGCAGAGGCAGAGGCAGAAAGAGAGAGGAAGAGGTCTTTGATCTGCTGGTTCACTCCCCAAATGGCCACAGCAGCCAGAGCTGGACCTATCTGAAACCAGGAGCCAGGAGCTTCTTCTGCTTCTCCCACGTGAGTGCAGGGGCCCAAGGACTTGGGCCATCTTTTGCTGCTTTCCCAGGTACACTAGCAGGGAGCTGGATCAGAATTGGAGCAGCTGGGACTCAAACCAGCACCCATATAGGAGGGTGGCACTGTAGGTGGCAGCTCTACCTGCTATGCTGCAGTGCTGGCCCCTACCCAGTGATTTTTTAAAGATACATGTGTTGTGTAGTGTGTGTGTGTGTGTGTGTGTGTATTTGAAAGACAGACCAGGATGCAGGGAGTGGAGTGAAGAGAGATCTGCTATCCATTGGTTCACTCCTCAAGTGGCCGCAACAGCTGGGTCTGGGCCAGGCCAAAGTCAGGTCTCCCATCCAGCAAAGAGCTGGATCAGAAGTGCTGATATGGATGCCGGTGTCACAGGCGGTGGCTTCAGCTGCTACATCACAATGCTAGCCTCAATCCATCCAAATCTTTTGTCCATTTTTATTGTGCTCCTTTTTATTTTTATTTCATTATATTGTGGGTATAATTCCTTTGATAGCTATCTATATTGCAATGTCTTCTTTTGCTTACCTTTTAACTCTATATAGTTTAATTAAAAGAAATTTTAATGTCACTGAAGTTACAAGTCTTATCCCTTAATGGATAGTGCTTTTTGTATTTTGACTAAGACAGCCCTTCCTTCCATGAAGTCATAAAGGTATTTTCTGTATTATTACATTCTTGTACTTCCCCTGTTGTGATTTTTTTATCTATTTTGAAGACAGCTTTTTGTTGTGGGACAGGTGTCTGATTTCGTTGAGTTTCCTGTCCAGCCGCACAGCCCTACATTGAGAATTCTAAGCTGCTGTGTGCTCTTAGTTACACACAAGTGTGCACATACGCATGGCTTTGTTTTTGGGTACCAGCATCTGTTCCACGTTGCCTCAACTCCTGTAAATAAGTCTTGATGCATGGTAGACATTTTTGTTTTTTCTAAGATTGCCTTGCACTTTTGTTTTCACCTATCTGAGAGGCAGAATGCCAGAGAAAGTGCTCTTCCATCCACAGATTCACTTCCCAAATGGCCACAACAGCCAAGGCTGTGCCAGGCTAGAGCCAGGAGCCAAGAATTCTATCAGGCTTCCCATGGGGGTGGCAGGGACCCACGTACTTTGGCTATCACTGCTGCCTACCAGGGGGTGCATTAGTGGCAAATGAATTAGAAATAGAAGTAGATGGGGGACCAGGATGAAGTTCTTGGCTCCTGGCTTTTGGCCTGGTTAGGCTGGGCTATTGCCACCATCTGTGAGAGTAAACCAGTGGATGGAAGAGGGTGCCTCCCCCTGCTCCCCTCCAACTCTGTCCTTCTAATAAGTATCTACATCTTAAAAAAAGAAAAGAAACAAAGAAAGAAATGGAAGCAGGACTCATGGGCTTTGATATGGGATGTGGGTATCCTAAGTGGTGGCTTAACCTGCTGTGCCACGTCTGTCCCTGCCTTGTATATTCTTGGCGCTGATAATTACATCAAACTACATCACATCAGCTTGTCAGGGGCCACACATTTTGTTTTTTTAAGAATTTTTAAAAGATTTATTTATTTTAAAGAGTTACACAGAGAGAAGAGAGGCAGAGAGAGAGGTCTTCCATCCAGTGGTTCACCCCCAATTGGCCGCAATGGCCGGAGCTGCGCCAATCCGAAGCCAGGAGCCAGGAGCTTCTTCTGGGTCTCCCGTGTGGGTGCAGGAGCCCAAGGACTTGGGCCATCCTCCACTGCCTTTCCAGGCCATAGCAGAGAGCTGGATTGGAAGTGGAGCAGCTGGGACTCGAACTGGCGCCCATATGGGATGCTGGCGCTTCAGACCAGGGCATTAACCCTCTGCACACAGTGCTGGCCCCCACAAATTTTGATTAGTTTTAAATTGTGACTATAGGTGCCAGTGTTGTGGCACAGTGGGATGCTGGGTTGAGTTCTGTCTCTCACTTTGGATCCTGTTTCCTGCTCCAGCACTCGTGCAGGCGGCAGAAGATGGCTCCGGTATGTGGGCGTCTGCCACCCTTGTAAGAGGCCAGATGGAGTTCCTGGTGTCTGGCTTTGGCCCCAGCCTAGCCCTGGCTGTTGCAGCTATTTTGGGAGTGAACCAGTGGATAGAGGATCTCTCTCTCTCTCTCTCTTTCAAATAAATAAATAAATAAATAAATTTTAAAAATTGAATCCAAAATTCACTTTGGGAAGAATTAATATCTTTATTAAATTTCAAATCTGTTATCATAATGTGTATCTCAGTTTATTTAGGTCTTCTCAAAAATCTGTATAAAAATGTATTATAATTTTCCTTAAAGAAATCCTGCATGTTTTTTTTAAAGTTTATTCCAGTATATTTGATATTTTTATGCAATTGTACATGGTATTTTGTTTCACTTTTAGCTTTATATTGTTGGAATATGGAAATAGCTTACTATGTATTAATATTATATCTGTCAGTCTTTATTGATTCTTTTAATGTATGTATTCTTTTACATTTTCTGCCTGTGCAGCCATAGCATTTGCAGGTGACAGGCTATTCAGATGTTCTGTTTTTTTGTGACTCAGGCTTGCTCATGTCCGTATTTCTAAATCTCTTAGCATAAAACTGTTCAGAATACCCTCTTTTACATTTAATGTCTGTAGAATTAATTGTTTGTCATTACTAATATTGGTTATTTATGTCTTCTTTCTATTATCTTGATCTTGATAGAGGTTTGCCCCTTTTATCTTTTCAAAGAGTCAAGTTTTGTTGGAGCAGGCATTTGTCTTAGTGATGGAGATGCCAGTTGGGGACCCTGCATCCCATATCTGAGTGCCTGGGTTCCAGTCCCCACTCCTGGTTCCACATTCCTGCTATTCGCACCGTGGAGGCACCAGGTGATGAAGCTGTTGGGTCCCTGCCTCCTACATGGAAGACCTGGATGGAATTCCTGGCTCCTGGCTTGGACCTGGTTCACACCAGGGCACTTGGGGAGTACACCAGCTGATGGGAGCTCCCTATGTCTCGGAAATTAAAAAAAAAAAAATTCTGGGGCCGGCACTGTGACATAGTGGATAAAGCTACCGCCTGCAGCACCCAGATCCCAGATGGGCACTGTTCAAGTCCCAGCTGCTCCACTTCCAATCCAGATCCCTGCTAATGCACTTGGGAAAGTAGCAGAGGGTGGCCAAGTACTTGGGCTGCTGCACCCATGTGGGAGATATAGAAGTGTCTGGGTTTGGCCTGGCTCAGCCCTGACTGTTGTGGGCATTTGGAGAGTGAACCAGCAGATGGAAGATCCTTGCCCTCGCTCTGTAACTCTGCCTTTCAAATTAAGAAAAAAAGAAAAAAAAAAAAAAGGCTTCTTTGCTCTATTACATGTTTATTTTCTACGTCATTGATGTTGTCCTTCTGTTGTTTTGAAATTTTACAATCTCGTTTATTTGATGATTTTGAAAGGCACGGGGTGTGTGTGTGGGGGGAGAGACTGATTGATTATCCACTCCTGGTTCACTCCCTAGGTGGCCAAGCCAGGAGCCGGAGCTCCATCTCAGTTTCCCTTGTAGGTGGCTGGGGCCCAAGCTCTTGGGATTTGCTGCCTTTGCAGGTGGATTTGCCGGGAGATGGATTGGAAGTGGAGCAGCTGGGACTCAGTACTCACTTCAGTATGGGATGCTGGTGTTGCAGGTGGCGACTTAACCTGCTTTACCACACACTAGCCCCTTGCCTCTCTTTTTCTAACATAGGAATTTAAAGCTATACATTTCTGTTTGTATGTTATGTATACCGCAAATTTTGTTGTTGTATTTTCATTGTTTAGCTTAAATGATTTCAGATCTTCATTATAATTTATCTTTGAATTCATATATCTTTTTGACACCCATTCCCTAACAGGTAGCATTTACATTATGGCTAAAGAGTTTATGGCTTATATTTGCATTATTTCTGATGTCTCTACTGCGCTAACAGTGAATCACTTCATATAGATTTGAGTATTTTCTCTCCTATAATTCTTCAGCAAGTGTGTAGAGAAGAGAATAAAATTGATGCTTTAGTGTTTCTGTGCCCTAAAAAATTTGTTGTGCATTCCTCAGCTGAATCCACATATTGTATTGTAGTTAAGCCTTTCAGCTGATTGACAACACTGGCTCCGTTTTTCTTTGTCATAGCTGTGTTGGCGTAGAAGAGCACCATGCAGTTGACATTGACCTGTATCACTGTCCCAACTGTGCAGTTCTACATGGTTCTTCTTTGAGTAAGTATTAGAAGCTGAAATAAAAATTGATATATTGAACATGTGCATGATAGTACTTTAGTGATGCTGACTAGTTATATTGGGGGAGATTTTACATGAAGGTAAGTCAAAAGAACAAGGGAAAAAATACTGACATTTTTGATTGTCAGTGTAGAGCCCCAAACTCATATTTTCAAAGCTTTCTGTTTGACGAGTGAGGTAGATAAAATTTTTCTGATACTGGAGACTGATTTAGACTATTTTTGCAAATAAAAGCTCTATCAGAAGCATTTGGGAACTACACAATAAAAGACTTAACTGTGGGCGGGTGCTGTGGCGCAGTGCTAAAGCCTCTGCCTGCGATGCCAACATCCCATCTGGGCACTGGTTCGTGTCCTGGTGATCCAGCTCCTGGTAATGGCCTGGGAAAGCAGTAGAAGATGGCCCTGCACCCACGTGGGAGACCTGGAAGAAGCTCCTGGCTCCTGGCTTTGGATCAGCCAGGCTCCAGCTTTAGCGGCCATTTGGGGAGTGAACCAGCTGATGGAGGACCTTTCTGTCTGTCTGTCTCTGTGTCTGTAACTCTGCCTCTCAAATAAATAAATAAAACCTTAAAAAAAAAAGACATATGCACATATATCTGTGATTTTTTTAAGGAGAAGATAAGGGCACTGATAGGCTAAAATATTACTTACATTTTCTGAGTTTGTCATTTCTTTCTAAAGATTCATGTATTTATTTGGAAGAGAGAGTTAGAGAGATGGCTGCAATTACTGGGGCTGGCAAGCCGAAACCAGGAGCCTATAACTCATCCAGTCATGAGTGCAGAGGCCTGAAGACTTGGGCCATCTTCCTCTGCTTTGCCAGGTGCCTTAGCAGGGAGCTGGATTGGAAGTGGAGAGGCTGGGGCTTGAACCAGGGCTCTTAAGGGATGTCAGCGTTGCAGGTGGCACTTAAGCCGCTGTGCCGTGTTGTATTTGACCTGGAGTCCTGTCCAGCTATCCTTTCTGCTTAAATCCTCTCACTTGAGGTCGTGAGACCTTAGAGTACTGAGGACAAGGCCAGACCAAGTCTCTGACCACATGCTTCTTCCTAAGAGGCAGGGAAGCCTGTGCACCCTCTGCAGGGTACCAGGACCTCATACCAAACAGCACTGAGTGTTAGCCTCTTACAGATGCTCCTGGAAAATGAGCTGAAATCCTGTCATTGCACAGACATGACAGAAAATGATTCTGTTTCTTTAAAAAAAGCTAGGCTGCAAACTAATTTACACAATTAAAGGAAAAATTGTAGATTTTGTCACTTTAAAACTAGAAGGAACTTACCTTGAGACTCACTTGAGTTGACTGTAGGCAACCTATGCTATGACTCCTATACTTTATAAAAGTGCTCTTTTTCTGGCACTTTTTTTGTTTTTAATACCAATTTTGTTCAGATGTCATAACATTTTTAAAAAGCAATTAGCAACTGACTAATCTGTTTTATTAAAATTTCTTTGTAAGAGGCAAACATTTTATTTGAAATGCATTAAAATGATTTCTTATAAAATAGAAGTTGTCTTGTTTTATAGTATAAAACTTGTGCCTAGAAAATTACTAGAATTGTTACATGCTTAATGTACTAGTTAATTGTCATAAACAGTTTTTAGAGGATTTTATTCTGTGTAGTATTGAACTATGTGATATGTAACTTGAAATAACTGTTGGCCAAGAGTAATTCTTGAGAAGAGAAGAATTTAATGTTGTTATCTCAAGGGAAACAGAACTAAAATTTATAACCAATCTATTTTACAGTTTAAGGATATAATTCCAGAATGAGATCATCTGACTTTACGTTTGTGAAGTATAGTTGTGTCACTCTGAGGCAGGACAAGGCGCTATACTACATGAGGTGCACTGTACCTTCCCTCTGTTTAATTCTGTAAACACTTGCCATCCTCACTGAGTTGATTTGATTACACAGCCATAATGGATCATGGTGTGCATTCTGAGTAATGGCACTTCCGAGAGAGTTTGCCTGTGACACGGCCCTTAGCATATTTGTCATCAGCCACTGTCCTCCGGCAAGGGGCCATCTCTGAGGTCTCACATGGAAGATCCTCAGGACCAGTCATCTGTGTTATCTGGATTGTGTGCTCTCCTTCCCCAGTTCGGGTCGTCCCATTTGAT
This sequence comes from Lepus europaeus, assembly GCF_033115175.1. Taxonomy (NCBI): domain Eukaryota; kingdom Metazoa; phylum Chordata; class Mammalia; order Lagomorpha; family Leporidae; genus Lepus; species Lepus europaeus. The sequence goes on along the minus strand of NC_084827.1, from coordinate 1,873,489 downwards.
CTCCTCTTGCTGCTTTTAAGCTTCTCTGCTCGTCATGCTGGGTTTCCTGTTTCTGTCCGCGTTCCCAGGGGTCCTTCCTAGAGATATGATTTAGACGGTGTAAAACCAACTAGTGTGGTGAGTTTAGATTCTGCCCTCTTGATGGGAATTTAGAGTTCTGTTTGAAGGCAGACACTAAAACCAGCCCAATACTTAGTATGTTCTCTGTGTTCCTCAGACACATGCAATCCAAATACAAAATTTTTGCCCTCCTGTGAGTGCTACTAAAATATCCCTTCAGTGGCCCCTTTTCTGATTCAGTGGCCGCTTTTAAGTATGTTGGCCCAACAGGACACTTGTATCCTTTTGTTAACCTCCCACAAACCAGCACATTGGAAAGGAAAGGATAGAAATTGGTGGCTCACTACATGCCAGGGACTAGAGTGGGTGGGTGCTTAACCTGTGTTTTCTCCTTTGAGATTTATGAAAATGCTGTGTGAGAGAAGTGAGAAGAAATACTTACCTAGCTCTTTTACATGGCTTTTTGGCAGAGCGGAAGTTTGGATTCGGATCTGTCTAATCCCAAAGCCAGTGAGCCTCACTGCTTAATCTGTTCTGCAGAAACGAAAACTGAAACAATACAACCATAGTTCACTTATTAAATGGGCAACTTTTGGGGCCGGTGCCGTGGCGCACTAAGTTAATCCTCTGCCTGCGGCACCGGTATCCCATATGGGCGCCGGTTCTAGTCCCGGTTGCTCCTCTTCCAGTCCAGCTCTCTGCTGTGGCCCAGGAAGGCAGTGGAGGATGGCCCAAGTGCTTGGGCCCTGCACCCGTGTGGGAGACCAGGAGGAAGCACCTGGCTCCTGGTTTCGGATCAGCGCAGTACCGGCTGTAGCAGCCATGTGGGGGGTGAACCAACGGAAGGAAGACCTTTCTCTCTGTCTCTCTATCTCTCTCACTATCTGTAACTCTACCTGTAAAATAATCAAATAAAAATCTTAAAAAAAAATAAATGGGCAACTTTTTTTTTTTTTTTTTTATGATGCTCATTGTTAACTCACGGCTTTAACCTAGGCTGCTTACATAATGCTGGAAAGTGAGTCACTGTCATTTTCTGAAGGCGGTTTTGCAGTATGTGTATTTAACATTTTTATTTATTTTATGTATTTGAAAGGCAGAGAGACAGAGAAGAGAGACACACAGAGATCTCTCATCCCCAAATATCCACAACAGCGTGGGCTGGGCTCAGTTGAAGTCCGGAGCCCCAACTCAGTCTGGGTCTCCCAAGTGAGTGGCCGAGGCTGACCACCTGAGCCAGCCCTCACCTGTTGCCTCTGAGGCTGTGCAATAGCAGGAAGATGGAATGGGGACCAAAACCAGTCCTAGGATCCAGGCGTCCAGGATGGGGTGTGGGAGCCCTGAGCTGTGTCTTAACCTCTGTGCCAAATGCCTGCCCCTCAGGAAATTGTAAATGTCCACCTTCCTTCTGGCCTTTCTGGGCTCTATCCTGAGGAAGTAATCAGGAAAACAGATTAATGTATATGAACATTAATCTCAGCTTTGTTTAAAGAAAGATTAAGAATGAACTAAGTACTGAAGAATCAAACAATGATTATAGTACATCCGTCTACATCTTAAATTCTAGGCTGCCTTTAAATCACTTTTGAGTATTTAGTAAAGATAAAATGCTCATGAACTAGTAGGAAAGGTAAGTAGGATAAACACTGTGATCCCAGTTGAAAATAAATGGAGTTATATGTTGATATGTAGTAGAAAAACACCTGGAATGAAATATTCTTGAACTTTAGGGGTGATTTCTAAATGTGAGAAGCTCACAAAAATGCCTTAATAGAATCTGAGGAAGATTACTTGTGATTCTGAATCTGTCTCATGAGATTATAAGGACCTTCCGTAGTGAAGATCTGCCCGCCAGAAATTACTGCAGGGCCTTGTTCTAGATTTTTAGATGTGAAGAAGCCTTATTTGCACAATATTGATTTTTATTGTGATTTCTCTGTATGCATATGAAAACCCAGTATTAGTATCTTTGTAAGTTGAGAATTTAAAATAAATTAGAATCATTGTTTTCTCTAACATTTTTATTATGAAAATGTTCAAAATTACAGGAAGAATTGAAGCGATTTTACAGTGAGTAGCTATAAATCTATAGTATCTAGATACTGCTGTTAACATTTTACTTGCTTTACTGTATGTGTGTACATGTAACTTTTTTCAGTGCATTTATACATTGCAGACATCAGTATATTTTTCAGAATCATGGAAAATCTCTTAAATCACTTGAAAAGTGATTTTCAAGCTTAAAATAGAAATATTTATTTATTTATTTTAAAGATTTTATTTGAGGCCGGCGCCACGGCTCAATAGGCTAATCCTCCATCTGCGGTGCCAGCACACCAGGTTCTAGTCCTGGTCTGGGTGCCGGATTCTGTCCCGGTTGCCCCTTTTCCAGGCCAGCTCTCTGCTGTGGCCCGGGAGTGCAGTGGAGGATGGCCCAAGTGCTTGGGCCCTGCACCCCATGGGAGACCAGGATAAGCATCTGGCTCCTGGCTTCGGATCAGCGTGGTGCGCTGGCCACAGCACGCCAGTTGTGGCAGCCATTGGAGGGTGAACCAGCGGCAAAAGGAAGACCTTTCTCTCTGTCTCTCTCTCTCTCTCTCTCTCTCTCACTGTCCACTCTGCCTGTCAAAAAAAAAAAAAAAAAAAAGATTTTATTTGAGAGGTACAGTTATAGACAGTGAGAAAGAAAGAAAAGTCTTCCATCTGCTAGTTCACTCCCCAAATGGCCGCAATGGCTGGAGCTGCACCGATCTGAAGCCAGGAGCCAGGTGGTTCTTCCTGGTCTCCCACACAGGTGCAGGGGCCCAAGGACTTGGGCCATCTTCTACTGCCCTCCCAGGCCATAGCAGAGAGCTGGATCAGAAGTGGAGTAGCTGGGACTAGAACGGGCACGCACATGGGATGCCAGAACCGCAGGTGGAGGCTTAACCTACTGTGCCACGGCACCGGCCCCAATAGAATATTTAAAACTGAAATCTTACTAGCTATTTTGCAATATACAGTTAATTGAAATCCTCACAACTATCTAGTTGAGAGTAATTAGACTCTTCCCAGTACAAAGAACTGGTAAGTGACTGAGGTGATGATATATCAGTTACCCTGATTATCAGCACTGTATGCATGTATTGAAATGTCACACTGTGGCTGGTGCTGTGGTGCAGCGGGTTAAAAGCCCTGGCCTGAAGCGCCGGCATCCCATATGGGTGCTGGTTCTAGTCCCGGCTGCTCCTCTTCCAGTCCAGCTCTCTGCTATGGCCTGGGAAATCAGTAGAAGATGGCCCAAGTCCTTGGGTCCCTGAACCCATGTGGGAGACCTGGAAGAAGATCCTGGCTCCTGGCTTTGGATCAGCGCAGCTCCGGCTGTTGCGGCCATTTGGGGGAGTGAACCATCGGATGGAAGACCTTTCTCTCTCTCTGCCTCTCTCTGTAACTGTCTTTCAATAAATAAAATCTTTTTTTTTTTAAAAAAGAAATGTCACACTGTACACTAAAAATATGTCCAACTATTATGTGTTAATTTTAAAAAAATAACTGAGGGTCAGGCATTGAGTCCAGCAGAAAAGGTGGCCGTGTCCCATGTCAGTGATCTGGGGTCAGTAGCCAGCTGTGTCTCCTGACTTCACCTGCTAATGCAGACCCTGGGAGGCAGCAGTGATGGCCCCAGAAACTGCGTTCTGCCACGCACGCGGGAGACCTGGACTGCTGTCTGGGCTCTGGCTGCCACCCGTCTCATCATGGCCATTGTGGACTACGGGGTAGAGGTCGTCTCTGTCTCTGTCTCTCAAATGAAAACAAACAAAATACAAAACTAAATACGAGCACTGCTACTACACACGTGAGCTGCGGGGGGTGCCACTGCATGGAAGAGGGATGTGCACAGCTTCTCCTTCTCCTTTGTTGAGGATTCTTGAGCGCTCTGACCCGCCCCTTGCTCCCCACCGGGGCATCTCAGATGTGCTAGTGAGCTGCCAGGGGCTGCAGAGGCAGTTAGTGCTAGAGCAGGAATCGAGTCCGAGCCTCCGGATTTGGATTGCTGTGACCACTCAGGATTATCGCCCCCAGAACTGAGAACCACAGCTCTTAGTATCAGATCTTACCACAGTTAATTATTTTACCATCTCACTTGTCTCGTTTTAATTATGGCTCAGGCACTTGCTCTTCTGTGTCAAGTAACTGTGCTTATTTTGGGAGTAAACTGTCAGCTAAAAGAGAAGGGCATTATGCTGGTAAAAGACTCCTGATGTGGGGCAGGAGGCCCTATGCTGAGAGAATGATTTGGATAATCATAATGAAATGTTCTCATGAAAATCATAATTTTAAATAACTTGGAAGTGCTACAGTATGTGTAAATGTGGATATCACCAAAGGCTTCATCTGCTGACTTGAATTTTTTGATGTAATTAAAAAAATTATGTATTTATTTGAAAGGCAGAGTTTCAGAGAGGCAGAGGCAGAGAGAGAGAGAGAGGAAGGGAGGTAGGGAGGGAGGGAGGGAGAGGGAGGACCTGCCTCTGCTGGTTCACTCTCCAGATGGCTGCAAATGCTGGAGCTGTGCTGATCAGGAGCCAGGAGCTTCTTCCGGGTCTCCAACATGGGTGCAGGGACCCAAGGACCTGGGTCATCTTCTACTGCTTTCCTAGGCCACAGCAGAGAGCTGGATCAGAAGTGGAACAGCCAGGACTCGAACTGGCATCCACATGGGATGCCAGCACTGCAGGCAGCGGCTTTACCCACTACACCACAGCGCCAGCCCCACCGATGTAATTTTTAAATAATTTTGAAATAAAACGAGGTTTGGAAAACTCAGTTAATCGCCTATAATTGCAGCATTACATTAGGTGAACTTTACTTTTGCAGTCTGGAAATGCACTGAAAACTTTAAGTGTTTTTACTGTACTCACAATTATTATTTCTGGTTATGTCGAGTTATTAGGAAATAAATAGTATCACCACTTATCAAAAACTATTTTAATTTTCTAAAACTCCAGTGAAGAAGAGGAGGAACTGGCACAGGCACGACTACACGGAAGCTGATGACGGCTCCAAACCCGTGCAGGCTGGAACTCGAACTTTTGTTAGGGAATTGCGCTCTCGAGTCTTCCCAAGGTATGGGTACTGCTCGCTCAAAGACGGTCTGACGGTATTTATTGGCTGACAGAGGGACTGACCCGAAGCAGTATTTTGAAACTCAAGGCTGCAACCCATTATTGTTCTCACTTTTTTTTCCTTAGTGAAAAAGAATAGAGAATGTCAGTACATTGCAGCTGGTAGGAGTCGGTATGTATGTATGTGCATGCTGGGTCAGCACAAAAAGTGCACTCGACTGTGGGTTCCAGACAGAAAGGTTCAAGTCTGTCTGCCGGAGACAGTGGCCGTCAGTACTGGGCTCGTGTTACCTGTCTGTTCTTCACCTCACCTTCTGTTCAGCGCTGGCGTTTTCTCATGTGTTTTCAAATCTGTCTGTGCTAGCTGCACTGGAAACACGCCCACAAACACTGCTCAGTCTCTGGTTGCAACAGAACTGACCTTTATTTTTTTAAAGAGTGGAATACATTTGAGTTGGCTGTGGCTTAAAGAGAGTCAAAAGCATTATAATGCATTTAATCATGCTAATTTAGATCATTTCCTACTCACTGCTTGACATCTATTTAGAGTGATAGTGCTTAATAGGCTTTTACAAAGATCATATCCAGGCTTACTAAAAAGGGGAAACGCAATTCAAATTTAAATCATGGTATCACACCCAGCCTATTATGAAATTATGTCAAATCTGGAAATAAAAAACCCTGCTATTTCTCCTCAATTTTTAGGATTCCTGACTATTCCCCTGCCCCTTATTCCAGAAATAAGAAACAGATAATGATGAACATCTACTGTTGGCTCCCTCAGGTCTGCTGAGAGAAGAAAACATACAAAACACATAGATTTTGGCCGGTGCCGTGGCTCAACAGGCTAATCCTCTGCCTAGCGGCACCGGCACACCAGATTCTAGTCCCATTAGGGGCACTGGATTCTGTCCCGATTGCCCCTCTTTCAAGCCAGCTCTCTGCTGTGGCCCGGGAAGGCAGTAGAGGATGGCCCAAGTGCTTGGGCCCTGCACCCCATGGGAGACCAGGATAAGCACATGGCTCCTGCCCTTCGGATCAGCGTGGTGCGCTGGCCGCAGCGCGCCAGCCACGGCGGCCATTAGAAGGTGAACCAACAGCAAAAGGAAGACCTTTCTCTCTGTCTCTCTCTCTCTCTCTCACTATCCACTCTGCCTGTCAAAAATTAAAAAAAAAAAAAAAAAGATTTTTATAGTGTTAAAGGCTTTATTCCCCAATATTACTGGTTTCAGAATCATGGTTGCTTGTTTGGTATGAGGCCAGGCCCAGAGTTTTCAATCTGGGCTTCAGAGTTCTGTGAGCACTCTAAACCTGTATGTGTGGTTTGTTAGTGTGTGTGTGTGTGTGTGTATGTGCCCTAGACCTGTATGTGTGGTAGGTTTGAGTGTATGCCGTAGACCTGTATGTGTGGTGTGTGTGTGCCCTAGACCTGTATGTGAGGTGTGTTGGTGTGTGTGTGTGCCCTAGATCTCTGTGTGTGGTTAGTTTGAATGTATGCTCTAGACCTGCATGTATGTGTTAGTGAGTGTGTGCCCTAGATCTCTATATGTGGTTAGTGTGAGTGTATGCCCTCGACCTGTATGTGAGGTGTGTTGGTGTGTGTGTGTGCCCTAGATCTCTGTGTGTGGTTAGTGTGAGTGTATGCTCTAGACCTGTATGTATGTGTTAGTGAGTGTGTGCCCTAGATCTCTATGTGTGGTTAGTGTGAGTGTATGCCCTCGACCTGTATGTGTGGTGTGTTAGTGTGTGTGTGTGCCCTATATCTGGTTAGTTTGAGTGTGTGCCTTTTTAAGAGTAAGGAGCCGTAGCTTTCATTTTTTTCAGGTAGGCTTGTGACTCAGAAATTATGGATGGAAACACTGGCCTGTGGATTTTCTGCCGTAGTGAACACAAATAAGAACCACAGATGTTCAAACTAATTACCATTACTGTAGGGTCTTCCGGGATTTGTTGAACTCCAAAGATCTTTACTCATTTAAAATCATAATAGATGATAATAATTACCAAATTATATACTTGATGTAATTAACACAGAAATGTATAAAATACTCATATGATGAGTGAGTTTTCTTCCTCCTCCCCTATTTTGAGATTTTGCGACTCTTTTCTAAATAAATAACATCTGAGTCAAAAGTCGGTCAGAAAGTGAAGCTGGATCAACAGTGAAGCAGCCAGGACTCGGAGTGGAGCCCATATGGGGTGCCACAGTGCTGGCCCCAGCAGCTGTATCATGCAGGCAGTCGGGAGATGGTTTCTTAACCTGGAGTTCTTCGGATGGAAGACAGTGGTGGGGATAAGCCACACTCAGGGTAATCCTGGGGTCAGTGTTGTAGTGTGGCAGGTGAAGCTGTCGCCTGCAGTGAGGCATCCTGGGCGAGTGCTAGTTCAGGTCCTGTGCTCCACTTGTGACCCAGCTCCCTGCTGTGGCCTGGGAAAAGCAGCAGAAGATGGCCCAGGTACTTGGGCCCTGGTAACCCACATGGGAGGCCTGGAAGAGCCTCCTGGCTTCTCTTGGCCCTGCCTGGCTGTGGTGGCCCTCTGGAAAGTGAACCAGTGGATGAAGATCTCTCTCTGTCTTTCCTTCTCCCTAACTTCCAATCAGTACCTGGATCTTTTTTGGTTTTCAAGTGTAGTGCCTGTAACAGACTGGTGACCAGAGGGAGACTCTGGGGTGCACCCGGCTACAGCTAGAACAGATCACTGAAGGCCACAGTGTCAGCGAGAGTGTCAGAATGTTGGCTTCTGAGCAGGCACCAGGGATACGTTTTACCCTGCACTATACAGAAAGACAGTTCTGTTGGGTTTTGAAGTACCTGACAGATATTTGTGTAGAGTTGTATTGTCAGCTGAAATCTTTAGTTTTAGTTGTTCCAACACTAGATTTTATTCTAACATACACCTCACCTTTGTTCTTCCAGTTTCCTATGTAGCTTGTATTAAGTGGTTGCTCATCTATTTTATTTTTTTTAAATTTATTTTTGTTTTTATTTTTTTGACAGGTAAAGTGGACAGTGAGAGAGAGAGAGAGAGACAGAGAGAAAGGTCTTCCTTTTGCTGTTGGTTCACCCTCCAATGGCTGCCACGGCCGGCGCGCTGCGGCCAGTGCACTGTGCTGATCCGAAGCCAGGAGCCAGATGCTTATCCTGGTCTCCCATGGGTGCAGGGCCCAAGGACCTGGGCCATAGCAGAGAGCTGGCCTGGAAGAAGGGCAACCGGGACAGAATCCGGGGCCCCTACCGGGACTAGAACCCAGTGTGCCGGCGCTGCAAGGCGGAGGATTAGCCTGTTGAGCCACGGCTCCGGTCGCTCATCTTTTTTACTTCTCTTAAATCCAACCATTCATTATACCTCATTTTTAAAAAAAGATTTATTTATTTACTTTGAAAGCCAGAGTTACACAAAGAGAGAAGGAGAGGCAGAGAGAGAGAGAGGGCGGTTGGTTGGTTGGTTGGTTTTCCATCTGCTGGTTCATTCCCCAATTGGCCACAATGGCCGGAGCTGCACTGATCCAAAGCCAGGATCCAGGAACTTCTTCCAGGTCTCCCACGCAGTTGCAGGGGCCCAAGGGTTTGGGCCATCTTATACTTCTTTCCCAGGCCATAGCAGAGAGCTGGATTGGAAGTGGAGCAGCCAGGTCTTGAACCTGCACCCATATGGGATGTCGGTACTGCAGGCAGCGGCCTTACCCGCTATGCCACAGCGCCAGCCCCTCATTATACCTCATTTTAAACATTGAATTATTTTATTATATCTTTTATTATAGTGTACCTGAACTTTCTTTTCCTACATTTAGAGTGTTTTATATATTTTTCCAATTACATGTATTGAATTAAGTAGATCATATTAGCTATGAATTTTACTTTAGGATAATAGAAACACTTGTTATTAAAAGGAAAATCAGGTATGATAGGCTGAGAGTTACTCATATAGGTCATTATAAAGCATTTGAAGGGAGGGTCAAAAAGTTTGTGGCAATAGCATTAAAAGATTTTTATTTTTGTGTAAAACTTTTGAAATTCATGCATATTTTCATAAAATGCATTTTTCAAGAAGTTTGAAGACCTTTTGTGTGAATTAGACCATTACTATAGTATTTTAAAAATGAAACTTTCTCCTTCACTCTATCACTCTGCCTTTCAAATAGTAAATAAGTAACTCTTAACAAAAGGGGGGGTGTGGGCACTGCGATACAGCGGGTTAAGCCATAGCTTGGAACTCCCGCATCCCACATTGAGTGCCTTCGGGATCAAGTCCTGTCTCTGCTTTCAATCCCTGCAGATGTGGCAGGGTAGCAGCACGTGATGGCCAAGTCCTTGTGTGTCTCTTTCCCATGCGGGAAACCCAGATGGGGCTTTTGGCTTCAGCGTGGCCCAGCCCTGGCTGTTGCGGGTATTTGAGGAGTGAACCAGTGGATGGAAGATTCTTTCTTTCTCTCTCTCTCTCTCTCTCTCTCTCTCTCTCTCTCTCTCACTCTGCCTTTCAAATAAATAAGTAGATCTTACCCCCCCCCCCCCAAAAAAAAAAAAGTGGGGTCGGTGCTGTGGCGCAGTGGGTTAAGCCACAACCCTCAGTGCTGGCATCCCATAGGAGTTCAGGTCCCAGGTGCTCTACTTCCAATCCAGCTCCCTGCTAACATGCCTGCGAAAGCAGAAGATGGCTCAAGTCCTTGGGCCCTGCATCCACATGGGAGACTAGGAAGAAGCTCCTGGCTTCAGCCTGGCCAGGCCCAGTCATTGTGGCCATTTTGGGAGTGAACCAGCAGATGGAAGATCTCTGTCAGTCTGTCCTTCTCTCTCTGTAACTCTGACTTTCAAATAAATAAACAAATCTTAAAAAAAATTACATGAATAGAGTTCTAGTCTCTTGGCTTTGCCCTGGCCCACCCCTGCCCATTGTAGTTATTTTAGGAATGATCCAGTGGATGGAAGTGTGCTCTCACTGTCTCTCTCCCTGACTTTCAAATAAAATGAAAAAAAGAAAAATTAAAAAATTGAACTTATCAACAGAAATGTCTCATTATGCTAATGCTTTCTGTAGTGCCGATGAAGTCATTGTGAAGATGCATGGCAGCCAGCTGACACAAAGATACCTGGAGAAACACGGATTTGATGTCCCCATCATGGTCCCTAAGTTAGACGACCTGGGACTCAGGCTCCCGCCGCCTGCTTTTTCTGTGATGGATGTGGAACGCTATGTAGGTACGAACTTGATTCCTTTACGTCTTAGAGAAGTAAGATGATGATGGTGAAAGTAAAATGGTAGTGTCCTGATATGAAAGTTGAATAAAGAAATGTTAATTTAGTTCAGTTTCTGGAGTCAAGAAGAGTGAAGTTCAGTGTCATCCATGTTAAAAAATATCTTTTCTCATCAGACCTGCAACTGTCAGCACAGGATGAAGCAGTTTGCTTCCTCTTACTTGCTCAGCCTCATCCCAGGGTTTTCTTTGTATCATCAAATTTTCTGAAACTTGCTTAGGGAGGAGCATTACTGAGGAACAGCTACAGATCCCAGTAAGATCCTGGGAACCTGGATTGACTCTGCATGTGTGTGGAATGCTGTGCAAAGTTCCCAGGGGCCAGCGTGCTGCTGGGTCGTCAGTCTCCTGGAACCCACCTGTGACCTGCTGCCTAGAGGAAAGGCGGTAAAAAGAGATGATTTTCCAGGCTGTCTGTAAGACTTGGTGAACATTGCCACTTAAATGATATCTTGATAATTTGTGATTTTGAGGCCCAGAAAGGCATAAGAAACAAGGGGAAAACCTTTATCTTTTCCCATATCGTTGATATTTTTGGTTACTTTATTCATTCTCATATGGCATTTAGAGAGAAAGCTAACCATATATCCCTATGGAGGTTGCATTTTTTGCTAGCAATAGAGATTATTGATACCTTGACTTGGAATCATATATCCACTACAATACATTGGCTCTTTAGCGTGGAATATCTGAGAATTTGTCTCTTTATTGAGGTGTTGATTGACAGTTCTTATTGATAATTGTTTCAGTGATGAAATCCAGTTCAATGTTATGGCTTAACATTCCATTAAATTTGAATATTTGATAGAGTATGAGGCTGACGTTAAACCTGTTTGTGGCCGGCGCCGCGGCTCAATTGGCTAATCCTCTGCCTTGCGGCGCCGGCACACCGGGTTCTAGTCCCGGTCGGAGTGCCGGATTCTGTCCCGGTTGCCCCTCTTCCAGGCCAGCTCTCTGCTCTGGCCTGGGAGTGCAGTGGAGGATGGACCAAGTCCTTGGGCCCTGCACCCACATGGGAGACCAGGAGAAGCACCTGGCTCCTGCCTTCGGATCAGTGCGGTGCGCCGGCCGCGGCGGCCATTGGAGGGTGTACCAACGGCAAAGGAAGACCTTTCTCTCTGTCTCTCTCTCTCACTGTCCACTCTGCCTGTCAGAAAAATAAATAAATAAAAATAAATAAAAAAAAAAACCCGTTTGTGTAGCTAGCACTGATAAATAAATGACTAGTGTAATAGGAAAAGTATAGGAAAAGATGTTCACACTGCTTGATAGCTAACTTTTTTGTTATTTATTATTTTTATTAGCAAAGTAGTTCAGTGAAATATTGGTAACAGAACTGTGTTACTTCCTAAAGAAAAAAGAAGTCTACAAGGATACTTATTTTTGTTAAGTATTGCCATATTTTGAGTTCCACCTTTTCCTATAATCTGTTGTAAAATTGACTGTGCAGTGGCCCACAAGAACACCTCATGGATTGATAGGAAAACTAACCGTACCACAAATCAGGACTTGAGCATTTGTGCACTGGCATTGATTTGAACTTATTCTTGCTTTATACTCACTGATTTTTCTTGACAAAGAATATTAAAAGAAAAACACCACCAGGAAAACAGAAATTGTCCTGGTTAACTTCCTCATCAATTCTCCAATACTTGATCTGATTTTTGAAACAGTGCACTTAGAATCTGAGGAAGGGAAAAGTCAGTTCTCTGAATTCTCGCCGGAGAAAACAGAAACCCAGAAGGCATCAGCTCCCACACACCAGCACACTGTATCTGCTGTCCTCCTGGGCTGTGCACCAGAAATCACCGTGGAGGCGTGTAAGCCTTCATGCAGCTCCGTGTCACGGCTTCACTCTTCTCTCAAAAGCTGTCCCTTGTTCTCAGGTTCAGTTGGACCAAAACAGTAAGAATATAGGAGTGGGGCCGGTGCCGGGGCTCACTTGGTTAATCCTCCGCTTGCTGCCCTGGCATCCCATATAGGTGCCGGGTTCTAGTCCTGGTTGCTCCTCTTCCAGTCCAGCTCTCTGCTGTGGCCCAGGAAGGCAGTGGAGGATGGCCCAAGTGCTAGGGCCCCTGCACCCACATAGGAGACCAAGAAGAGGCACCTGGCTCCTGGCTTCGGATCGGCATAGCTCCGGCTGTAGCGGCCATTTGGGGGGTGAACTAACGGAAGGAAGACCTTTCTCTCTCTCTCTCTCTCTCTCTCTCTCTCTCTCTCTCTCTCTCTAACTCTGTCAAAATCTTTGTCTAGGCTATGTAGTTTCATAGTTGGGTAAATTATCATACCAAGTAAATAGGGGTTTTAAAATATTTGTATTTAGGGTATCCACTGATAAAACTTCTAAGCTCAATAATAAGACTATAACTTTTCTCTGCAGGTGGTGACAAAGTGATAGATGTCATTGATGTGGCAAGGCAGGCAGACAGCAAAATGACACTTCACAATTATGTTAAATACTTCATGAATCCTAACAGACCAAAAGTGTTGAATGTGATCAGCCTTGAATTTTCAGATACAAAGTGAGTAGTTCTGAACATTTTGGTTTAGCATTCTGAGTATTAGCTAAATATGGTTTAATGATATATTCATTTTAGTTAAGAAACATGACTTCTAAAGTTGTTCAGTGATAGCAGTGTTGTAAATTTTGCCTTGGCGTGCTCAGATAATATTAAGAAATGAGATATGTTTTAAACTCAGTAGTGTTACCCTGAATTCTGGGTAATTATTTGGTTTGGGTTGATATGGGAGAAGCTATTAGAAGAAGTCTTACATTATGTGGGAGTGTGTATATGTATGGTTTGTTTCTTTAAAAGGATGTCTGAATTGGTGGAGGTCCCTGATATAGCCAGAAAACTTTCCTGGGTGGAAAATTATTGGCCAGATGATTCAGTTTTTCCCAAGCCATTTGTTCAGAAATACTGCTTAATGGGAGTTCAAGACAGCTACACAGATTTCCACATCGACTTCGGAGGAACTTCAGTCTGGTACCATGTCCTCTGGGTAAGACTACAGTGTTTCTTTGTGTTCTTTTTGACAAAAATAAATAGCTGTATTTTCCTAGTAGTACATTCATTTGCTGTAAAAGGCATTTGTAAGGGAGAAGTTTTTCTACTTTTTAAGAAGGAGAGGGGCCAGTGCTGTGGCGTAGCAGGTAAAACTGCTGCCTGCAGTGCTGGCATCCCATATGGGCACCGGTTCGAGTCCCGGCTGCTCCACTTCTGATCCAGCTCTCTGGTGTGGCCTGGGAAAGCAGTGGAAGATGGCCCAAGTCTTTGGGCCTTTGCACCCGCATGGGAGACCAGGAGGAAGCTCCTGGCTCCTGGCTTTGGATCGGCTGTTGTAGCTAACTGGGGAGTGAACCAGCGGATGGGAGAACTCTCTCTCTCTGCCTCTCCTTCTCTCTTGGTGTAACTCTGACTTCCAAATAAATGAATAAATCTAAAAAAAAAAAAAAAGGAGCTACCACTTTGCCTTTAGCATTAGCATTATGTTTATCCCAGGTAATGAAAGTTCTTCATTCATATTTAGTTCTTTTTTATTCCTTTTTTTTCTCCCATCTAAGTTGGTTTCTTTTACCCTTGTCTCTTTTTGTTCCTATAAATCAATTATTCACTGATACATAAATCAGTCCCTAAAAAGGAGAAAAATTACAATGATAATTATTCTGGCCTTGCAGTTGGGTTATGATAGCTAGTTGGGACATCTTCTGTTGCTTCCCAGACACAGTAACAGGGAGCTGGATGGGAATTAGAGCAGCTGGGTCTTGAGTTTGGCGCTCGGATATGGGGTGCCAGCATTGCAAACAGCAGCTTAACCTGCTGCACTATGCCAGCCTCTGCAGTGCCTTTTCTTTGTGAGGAAGCAAAGAGTTCATGAAAGGAAATTTATTTTTCAGCCTTCAAAAATAATCATTATGGCTTGGGTCCCTGCTAGTCAGGGAGACTTGGATAGAGTTCCTGGCTTCAGGCTTCAGGATGGCGCAGCCCCAGCTGTTGTGGGCATTTGGGGAGCAAACTGGCAGAAGGAAGAGCTCTGTCTCTTTCTGTCACTCGGACTTTCAAATAAATATACATTAATAAGTAAACTTCAAAAATAATTGTTATGGTATAGATTTTTCGGGAAGATTTATTTATTTATTTATTCAGAAGGCAGAGTTACAGAGAGGCAGAGAGAGAGGTCTTCCATCCGCTGGTTCACTCCCCAAATGGCCACAATGGCCAGAGCTGAGCCATTGGGAAGCCAGGAGCTTCTTCTGGATCCCCCACATGGACGCAGCAGCCCAAGGACGTGGGCCATCCTCCACTGCTTTCCCAGGCCATAGCAGAGAGCTGGATTGGATGTGGAGCAGCTGGGACTTGAACCCATGCCCATATGGGATGCTGGCACAGCAGGTGGCGTTTTTACCTGCTACACCAGAGCGCTGGCTCCTATGTTATAGACCCTAGTAGAAAGGACAATGTAATAGAGATTACTCTATCTTGGGGTCTGATAACATTGTATGTTGACACTTCAGAAAGTTGTGGAATATAGAATTAAAAGGTAAGTTTACCGGCGCCGTGGCTCAACAGGCTAATCCTCCGCCTTGCGGCGCCGGCACACCGGGTTCTAGTCCCGGTTGGGGCACCGATCCTGTCCCGGTTGCCCCTCTTCCAGGCCAGCTCTCTGCTGTGGCTAGGGAGTGCAGTGGAGGATGGCCCAAGTCCTTGGGTCCTGCACCCCATGGGAGACCAGGAGAAGCACCTGGCTCCTGCCATCGGAACAGCGCGGTGCACCGGCCGCAGCGCGCTACTGCAGCGGCCATTGGAGGGTGAACCAACGGCAAAAGGAAGACCTTTCTCTCTGTCTCTCTCTCTCACTGTCCACTCTGCCTGTCAAAAAAAAAAAAAAAAAAAGAAAAAAGAAAAAAAAAAAAGGTAAGTTTATTGTGAGGGCTATACATAGTCTTCCCACAGTATGCGCATTCCATGACATTTTGAGCTACTTCATCTTGATACCTTGAAAACATGAGGCCAGTAGGATGTTTGTGGCTCTTAACCTCCTCTCACAGCTCTGTCTTCATTGTGACCTTACTGACTTCTCATTGGCTGGGCAAGGAGCATTAGCGCTTGTGAAAATTTTTACTGGGGCCGGCACAGAGGCATAGTGGTTAATGCTGCTGCCTGCTGTACTGGGATCCCAGGTGGGCACAGGTTCGATTTCTGGCTGCTCCACTTTCAATCCAGCTCTCTGCTATGGCCTGGGAAGGCAGTAGAAGATGGCTCAAGTCCTTGGGCCCCTGTACCCATGTGGGAGACCAGGAAGAATCTCCTGGCTTCGGATAGACTCAGCTCTGGCCGTTGCAGCCATTTGGGGAGTGAATCAGCGGATGGAAGACCTCTCTCTCTCTCTCTGCCTCTCCTTCTCTCTCTGTGTAACTCTGACTTTCAAATAAATAAATAAATAAATAAATAAATAAATCTTTTTAAGAAAAGAAAGTCTTTATTAATGGCAGTGCTAAGGTGAATGACGTAGCACGGTGGGGTGAGCTGCTGCGTGCGATGCCTGCCTCACGTATCAGCCAGTTCAGCTTCCAGCTGCTCTGCTTCCAGTCCAGTTCCCTCCTAATGAACCTGAGCGGCCGAGTTGATGGCTGAGGACGTGAGCCTGGCTCCTGGCTTCCGCTTGGCCTCACCCCAGCTGTTGCAGTCACTTGAAGAGTAAACCAGAGGATGGAAGATAATCTTTATCTCCTGTGTCACTCTGCCTTTCAAATAATCAATAAAAATTTTTTTTAAAAAAAGGCAATAGCTACTGATGAGATGTGCAGATTTTATGAACATAAAAATTTGATAATTGTCTAATTTACTTTGAGAAATTGGATTAATGTTGACCATCTGAAAAATGACTTTTGCTTTTTTAATAGTAGTATTCCTTCCTTCCAGGGTGAGAAGATCTTTTATTTGATAAAGCCAACAGATGAAAATCTGGCACTCTATGAATCTTGGAGTTCATCCGTGACCCAGAGTGAGGTGTTCTTTGGAGACAAAGTGGAGAAATGCTACAAGTGTGTGGTGAAGCAGGGACACACCTTATTCGTTCCTACAGGTGAGGCTTCAGTCCTACCCCTGCTCCTTGCAGCCGATAGTGAGTCACATGGACTTGGCTTTTATTTAGAGCTCTGGCTTTAACGTGCTTGGAAAGTAACTTTATGGCATTTCCTAAGAATAATTCTTGGACTTTTTACTTTGTTATCCTATAGAGGGTTCCTCTTATAGTTAGGACTTGTTTTGGCATTGTAGTTTATGTCATTTGCCTTCATTTTTATTGAGACAAAATTCACATATAATAATATTTGCCCTTGGAAAGTCCCCAGTTCAGTGATTGTTCGTAAGGCAGTAAGGCTGTGCAGTCATCACCAGTGTCCAATTTCAGAACATTTTCGTCATCTCAACAAGAAGTCCCATACCCTTGAGTTGTCAGTCTCACTCTCCCCTCTTCGGAGCCCTCGGCAGCCACTAACATACTCTGTCTGTGAATCTGCCCATTGTGGACACATCATACAAATGGAATCAGACAGTAGGTGACCTTCTGTGTCTGCCTTCTGTCATTTAGCATAATAAATTTGAGGCTCATCTGTGTTGTAGAATATACCAATTCTTCATCTGTTTATGGCCCAAGAATATTCCATTGTAAGATAAACAATATTTTGTTTATCCACTTATCAGCTGATGGGTATCTGAATTATTTCCTGTTTTTATCTTCAGTGTTGCTGCTCTGAACATATGTGGAGGTAGCTTTGGAGGAGGGTGGAGTATATACCTTGTGCTGGAATTGCTGCATCACGTGGTTTAACTCTGAGAGGTGCTGCTGAGCTATTCTCCAGATACCATTTTATGTTCCCATTAGCAATGTTTTGGGTTCTAGCTCCTCCAAACCCTTGCCAACATTATGGCTGTCTCTTATTTTTGCCATTCTAATGGATGTCAAGTGATACTACATAATTTTTTTTTTTTATTTTATTTTACTTGAAAGTCAGAGTTACACAGAGAGAGGAGAGGCAGAGAGAGAGAGAGAGAGATATCTTCCCTCCGCTGGTTCACTCCCCAATTGGCCACAACGGCTGGAGCTGCACCGATCCGAAGCCAGGAGCCAGGAGCCTGGAGCCTCTTCTGGGTCTCCCACTTGAGTACAGGGCCCAAGGACTTGGGCCATCTTCCACTGCTTTCCCAGGCCACAGCAGAAAGCTGGACTGGAAGTAGCTGGGTCTTGAACTGGCGCCCATATTGGATGCTGGTGCTTCAGACCAGGGCATTAACCCGCTGTGCCACAGTGCTGGCCCCAATACTACATAATTTTTTTAAAGGGTTTTATTTATTTATTTTTTTTTTTTTTGACAGGCAGAGTGGACAGTGAGAGAGAGACAGAGAGAAAGGTCTTCCTTTTGCCGTTGGTTCACCCTCCAATGGCCGCCGCGGTAGCGCGCTGCGGCCGGCGCACCGCGCTGTTCCGATGGCAGGAGCCAGGTGCTTCTCCTGGTCTCCCATGGGGTGCAGGACCCAAGGACTTGGGCCATCCTCCACTGCACTCCCTGGCCACAGCAGAGAGCTGGCCTGGAAGAGGGGCAACCGGGACAGGATCGGTGCCCCGACCGGGACTAGAACCCGGTGTGCCGGCGCCGCAAGGCGGAGGATTAGCCTAGTGAGCCGCGGCGCCGGCAAAGGGTTTTATTTATATGAGAGGTAGAGTTACAGACAGGGAGAGACAGAAAGTGTTATCTTCCATCTGCTGGTTCACTCCCCAAATGGCTGCAATGGCCAGAGCTGAGCAGATCTGAAGCCAGGAGCCAGGAGCTTCTTCCCGGTTTCTCACGCAGGTGCAAGGGCACAAGCACTTTGGCTGTATTCCACTGCTTTCCCAGGCCCATTAGCAGGAAGCTGGATTGGAAGAGCAGCAGCTGGGACATGAACTGGCACCCGTATGAGATGCCAGTCCACAGGCCCTACATCACGGTTTTGATTTGTTTTTCATTCATCACTAATGATGCATAGTATTTAGTATTTTTCTTGTGCTTATTTGTGTGTCTTTGAAGAAATGCCTTTGGTGGAATCCAAAAACTACTCAGTTTTAAACTGAGTAGTCTTTTTATTGTTGAGTTTTTCTTAATAGATTTATTTATTTATTTATTTATTATATATATTTTTTGACAGGCAGAGTGGACAGTGAGAGAGAGAGACAGAGAGAAAGGTCTTCTTTTACCGTTGGCTCACCTTCCAATGGCCACTGCGGCCGGCGCACCGCGCTGATCCGATGGCAGGAGCCAGGTGCTTCTCCTGGTCTCCCATGGGGTGCAGGGCCCAAGCACTTGGGCCATCTTCCACTGCACTCCCGGGCCACAGCAGAGAGCTGGCCTGGAAGAGGGGCAACCGGGACAGAATCCGGCGCCCCGACTGGGACTAGAACCCGGTGTGCCGGCGCTGCAGGTGGAGGTTTAGCCTATTGAGCCGCGGCACTGGCCTAGATTTATTTGTTTATTTGAAAGGCAGAGTTAGAGAGGCAGAGGCAGAGGTAGAGAGAGGTCTTCCATCCGCTGGTTCACTCCCCAGATGGCCACAACGACCTGAGCTGTCTTGATCTGAAGCCAGGAGCCAGGAGCTTCTTCTAGGTCTCCCATGTGGGTGCAGGGGCCCAAGCACTTGGGCCATCTTCTACTGCTTTCCCAGGCCATAGCAGAGAGCTGGATCAGAAGTGGAGCAGCCGGGACTTGAACCAGCGCTGATATGGGATGCTGCCACTGCAGGCAGCGGCTTTACCCGCTACGCCACAGCGCCGGTCTCTCTTTGCTGTTGAATTTAGAAGCATTATTTTGTATAATAGACCTGTGTCAGATAGATAAGTTGCAAATATTTTCTCCCATTCTGTGGATGATCCTTTTGCTTTTCTTGATAGTGTCTCAGTGCATCTTGGTTTGCTAGAATGAAATCCCTGAGGGTGGGCATTTATACACACAAGAGGTTTATTTAGCTCATGGTTCTTGAGATCCAGGAGCATGGCAGTTGCGGCCGCTTGGCTGTGGTGAGGACTCTTGGCATCACAGTGTTGGGTGCGAATGAAGAAGAGGAATCAGGGGAGGTGTTCGGCTCTCTTCCTAGCCTTCCTAGCCCATTCTCCTGGGCGCTGATTGGCTGTTGTGAGGCCCGAGCCACCCTAGAGAGAACACTGATCACCTGACTCAGAGTTCCTGTGACTCTACCTAGTTACCTTCCTCTAGATTCTCTTTTTCCTTTTAAAGATTTATTTATTCAGAAGACAGAGTTACAGAGAGAGAGAGAGACAGACAGACAGAGAGAGAGAGACAGAGAGACAGACAGAGCGGTCTTCCATCCACTGGTTTACTCCCCAGATAGTCTCAAGGGCTGGAGCTGAGCTGATCTGAAGCCAGCAGCTTCTTCCAGGTCTCCCACATGGGTACAGTGACCCAAGGAGTTGGGCCTTCCTCCACTGCTTTCCCAGGCCGTAGCAGAGATCTAGATCAGAAGTGGAACAGCTTGGACTTGATCCAGTGCCCATATGGGATGCCGACACTGCAGATGGTGGCTTTACCTGCTATGCCACAGTGCCAGCCCCTAGACTGTACCTCTTAAAAGTTCTACCACCTTAACTCCTCCACACAGAAGACCAAGCCTCCAAAACATGAATTGCTGAGGGACAAACCCTACCCAATGTGCTTTGATGCATGACAGTTTTTAATTTAGGTAAAGGTCCCTTCAATTTTTAACTGGACAGCTCAGTTAATTGCTGTCAAAGACCAAGCCTGTTGTAAGGTTGTAAGGTTCTGAGCTGCTGACATGGGACAGTTAGAAGGTCACAAGGGACCCCAGGAAGGGGTTGAGTATTAGTCTTAGCAATAGCCTCAGGTATAGGCATCAATTGTGTCAGAGAATAGCCTCTCCAGACCACTGCATCTGAGGATTGTGTTCGGGTGACATCAGTGGCTGCAGAGGTCACTGGTGTCTGTTACCACAGGCCCTGCTTTCTTACTTTGCCTTGCCTCTGGTATGCAAAAATGTAATAAACATGTGTTGGATAAATGCCTAGAACTACCAGAATTTGTGCTTAAATATCAGTATTTCCATTTTGAGTGAGCTAGGATTCTCCTTTAATACCTCTTCCTCATGATCCCTTTTATAATTTTTGTACCCTCTTAAAAGTCTTAAATTTAGGGGCCTGCGCTGTGGCACAGCAGGTTCAAGCCCCAGCCTGCAGTGCTGGTATCCCATATGAGTGCTGGTTCAAGACCCGGCTGCTCCACTTGAATCTGGCTTTCTGCTGTGGCCTGGGAAAGCAGTAGAAGATGGCCCAAGTCCTTGGGCCCCTGCACTCGTGCCAGAGACCCTGAAGAAGCTCCTGGCTCCTGGCTTTGGATCAGCTCAGCTCTGGCCATTGCAGCCATTTGGAGAGTGAACCAGCGGATGGAAGATCTCTCTCTGGTTCTGCCTCTCTCTGTAACTCTGTCTTTCAAATGAATAAAATAGATCTTTAAAAAAAATAATAAATTCATAGATAGTACAACTACTTACACAAATAAGTTTTTTAAAAATTCATTTAATGATCTAACTGGAATGTATAGAACAATAAATGTGTGAAGTATTATTTTGGTTTGTTCCTGTGTAGGCACAGCAGCATTAGAAAGCAGCATGGCTCGCTGCATGAGCCAGAAATTGATGTATGTGTGTGCTAGTGACAGCTCAGATTCATTGGTAGCACTGGTGCAGGGGAGTGGGTCTCAAATCTCGTGGAGCATCAGGATCACCCAGAGGGACCGTTAGCCACGTGTGCTGGGCCTTGTCCCTGAGGTTCTGACTGAGTCGATTTGCATAGAGCTGAAAGTTTGTATTTCTAACAAGTTCTGGTGCTGGCGCTCCTGATGTAGAGACCACACTTGGAGAACCCTTGCCAGGGACAAAATGGTTTCTTTCCAAAGTAGTTAGCGACTGACAGACTACCAAACAAACTAGTTTCCTTCAATTGCAGAGTAGTTGTATTCCTGGAAATTGTATGAAGACCATGCAAAAATACTTGTTGCAGTGTGCGGATACCCACCGGTGGTTCTCCACAGCAGCAGTGCTGCCCATGCAGGGCGTTTTGGAAAGCATGGGAGCTTTGTCACCGCACTCAGGGAGTACTGCTGGCATTCTGTGCGCATGACAATGGGGCTCAGATAGGGAATGGATATGTCCTGCACCTGTGTGAGTGATAAAGGCTCATTCCTTGTGGGTGGACCTTCCTGCATGTTGCATTTCTAGCACCAACTCCTGAAATGGGCTCCCTGACCATCACAGCAATCGAAACAGGCCCCAGACTCCAGAAACAACCCTGGAAGGCAGCGTGTTGCTGTTGAAAACCACTCATGTATCTGACTTGTAGCTGACAGACCTCCAATTTGTGGTTTCCAAGTCAAGCACAAGCCCTGTGCCTTTGAGCACACTAATGGACATACTTTAAAGTCAGCTTTTTGATGTGTTACAGCACATTGAGGATGAAAAATATTCAGAAAACAGGACTGTGTATTTTAAAAGCAAATGTTGGAGCCGGGACTGTGGCGTGGCAGGTAAAGCCACCACATGTGATACCGGCATCCTGTATGGGCACAGGTAGGAATCCTGGCTACTCCACTTTTGGTTCAGCTCCTTGCTAGTGTGCCTAGGAGGGCAGAGGAGGAAGAACCAGGTGCTTGGGCCCCTGCATCCATGTGGGAGACCTGGAAGAAGCTGCTGGCTCTGGCTTGGCCCAGCCCTTGCCATTGTGGCCATTTGGGGAGTGAGCCAGCGAATGGAGGATCTCTCTCTAATTCTTCCTTTATTTTAAAAGAGCCAATGTTTTCATGCAGACATGGGTGAATATATTTCTCTGAAGTCTGTGTTGTCAATATTTCTTTCAGGCCGGCGCTGTGGCTCAACAGGCTAATCCTCCGCCTTGCGGCACCGGCACACCGGGTTCTAGTCCCGGTCGGGGCGCCAGATTCTGTCCCGGTTGCCCCTCTTCCAGGCCAGCTCTCTGCTATGGCCCGGGAGTGCAGTGGAGGATAGCCCAAGTGCTTGGGCCCTGCACCCCATGGGAGACCAGGAGAAGCACCTGGCTCCTGCCTTCGGATCAGCACGTTGCACCGGCAGCAGCGCCGCAGCTGCGGCGGCCATTGGAGGGTGAACCAATGGCAAAAAGGAAGACCTTTCTCTCTGTCTGTCTCTCTCTCTCACTATCCACTCTGCCTGTCAAAAAAAAAATTAAAAAAAAAATATTTCTTTCAAAAAAGCTGGGGTTCACCTTTAGAAATGATTCTCACTTTGAAGACACTCGAATAGGAACGCACAACATAACTTCAGCGGACCCTGACCCTCCCTGATGAAATGCAGAGTCAGGTCTCAGGTCGAGTTCCCTGGTCCTTGGGCCTTAGCTCTTCACAGCACTGATTTCTCCACGGCAGTGGGGAAGATGTGACTTCACACCAGGATCTTTCATGGAAAGGTAAAGTACTGTGTCTCTCCAGCTCAGCTCAGAACCTGGCATAGAACAGGCACCTAATGTTTGATGGAGTGAAGCAGCAGACTGCAGTCAGCATTGACTTCTTTGGCTGTTTAGCGTCAGAGTATGGAGTAAACTGATGTTGGTATTTTAAATGGCTACTTCCCAGGTAGATATCACAGTTTTTGGTTTAAATATTGAAAAAAATCACTGATTGATATACTTTTAACCATTTCAGGGTGGATTCACGCTGTGCTCACGTCTCAGGACTGTATGGCTTTTGGGGGGAACTTTCTGCACAACCTTAACATTGGCATGCAGCTCAGGTCTGTGTCATTGCCCATTCTTAAACAGGACATTTTTGTTTCAAAAAAGAAGTAAAATCACAGCATACTTTATTTGATATGTATTTATCAAGGCCCTATCAAGATGGGCCTTGAAAAATGATTAGGAACTTTTTAACTTAAGTGCTACTTAAAAATTTTGTCAGGATATTCACACTGATGTGTGTCAAATATGAAATAAAAATGGTGACTTATTTTGATTGACAGGATCTCTCCAAATTTCAGTCTTCTATAAAAATGTATGTTCTCTGCTTTAGCTATTTTTCAGTGAGGGAAATGAACTAAATCCACTCCAACTTAGGTGAAACATAAGGTGCTGGAGAAAGTAACCCTGCAGTCAGGACTGCTTCAAAACACTTGCTTTAGTTTTGCTGCAGATAAAGGATCAACAGCTACTTCTCCTTCTGTCTGAAAATCTGACTTCTCCGTCACTGTTCACTTGATAGTCTAAGGAAGCTAGACTGTTAGGAGGTGACATCGTTCATGGCAAACCTGATTCCTGGTTGATAAACTTCATCACCACTGACAGAACTGGACATTTCTGGTAGCGAGCGCTATCTTTGGGCTTCCTTGAGTCTGTGGTGGCTCTTGAAATTTGGCATGCCCACGAGGAACCCTGGAGCCGGTCTAACACATGAGACGTTAACTACAGTAGGTCTTCGACCCACCAAGTGTGAATCTCACCTCTAGACCTGAGCTGCCTCTGGAGAAGAGGTCGCTCCTCTCATGTGGACTGCTACAAGGGCCGTGACAGAAGGCTAACACTGTGGCAAGCTGTGGTTCCCATCTTCTCACCTGGGCCAGTGCCAAGTGTGGTCTTGCCTTGAATTCTTAATAGAACCTAATGAAAACTTGCTGGGTGGACATTGCAGTATTGTCAAACATACAGCGTTGTTTTGTTCCTCATAGTGGAACCCTTTTAAAATATCTGTTGATAAAAGTAGGATATGAATCCCGAGATGTGGTCTTCTCTGAAGCTCAGTGTAATTCTGAAGTATACTGTCAAATTTACCAGTCACAGCCTGGATACGGTCTTAATTCATTCTTGTCCAAATGTGGTGGTGTTAAGTCTCATACAGCACTTGATCAGCTTATGTATATCATGACCTACTTATTTTCAAGTTGGTTACCTTCATTTAACTTCTAAATGCTAATATTACATGTCTTTACCTTTTATTCATTTAGGTGTTATGAAATGGAGAAAAGGCTAAAAACACCAGATCTTTTCAAATTCCCTTTCTTTGAAGCCATATGTTGGTTCGTAGCCAAAAATTTGTTGGAAACTCTCAAAGGTAATGAATAATTTGCACGTTTTGTTGTATATGGTGAATAATATTTACAAATTCACTAAAAGCCACCTGACAGAAACCCTTTTCTTGTGTAGTATGCGTGTCACCCCTATTTTGTTTTTTAAATACATGATTTCCCCACCAGCAGCATTAACAAATTCATGTCTCTAGTCCATAGCCTAGCAGTCTGTGTTTTTAAAAATCAGATATATGAACACCTGCATCAGAACAAAACAGAAATCTTGGAATGTTTATTTCACCTAGTTCTCCAGTAGCTTGCACACATTATCAAGCATGTAAAAGTGCCTCACTCTCAAATACATGTAGTTTATGTCAAAAGAATATTACCTAGTATGTGTTCACAAACATTTGCTGTAAAAAATGGAGGGAATGATTTTCATGTGCTGAGAGATGCCTGTGCCATCACCTTTCTGACCATCATTCGTGCTATGCAACCAACTGAATGTCAGTTTATGATTCTGTAGTTGAAGAAAACATTTTTAAACATCCCTTTATTTAAACTTTTTTTAAAGATTTATTCTATTTATTTGAAAGACAGAGTTACAGAGAGAGGTAGAGACAGAGAGAGAGAGAGAGAGGTCTTCCATCCACTGGTTCACTCCCCAGATGGCTGCAATGGCTGGAGCTGTGCCGACCCGAAGCCAGGAGCTTCTTCCAGGTCTCCTGCACGGGTGCAGGGTGCAAGGACTTGGACCATCTTCTACTGATTTCCCAGACTACCACAGAGAGCTGGATCGGAAGAGGAGCAGCCGGGACTAGAACCGGCGCCCATATGGGATGCCAGCGCTTCAGGCCAGGGCTTTAACCGGCTATTTTTAGAATGTGGAATTTCAGATTTTGATGTTTTTATATTTTGGTTTAATAGTCTTTGAGCAGTCAAGCTGGAGACTGTCGCTTGTGCTCTTCTCTATTGCTTTTTATGCACTTGTACTAGTGAAAATACAGTTTGGTTTTTGAGTTGTCTAGCTTTTCTAGTCAGTTTGCAAATAGTGCTATTATAATAATTAACGGTCAGAAGAACAAATATAAACAGACCAAATGGTAAAGTTTACTTTGAACATTTGTTTCTTTTTTAAAAGATACACAAGAAAAGATAAAATTAAAAAAGAACCGAAAATTCATTTCCCAGGATAGCATGTACAGAACTAAAACGATAAAATCCAAGCATAGTTTTTCTTCTCCCTAAAACAAAACAAACAAGAAGTGCCATCTTTCTCTGAGTGGGAGGAGAGGGCCGTGGAGTCCTACCCTTGCCCTTTGCAGCACAGAGCAGTGGGCGATGTTAGGGCAGTGCTGCAGGTGTGTGATGAAGGTGGAATCTGGCCGATGAGGAGGAAGAACGGCTCCTTTCTTCACATGTGCCAAGCAGCAGCCTCCAGGTTCCTGTCCTGCAGTTGGCCTGGGGAAACTGTCCACCAACACATGAATACCCCGGGTTGATAGGGTTGATACTCAGCTATCTTCGTTTTCCTTAATGTGTAAGACAGGTCCATCAATTCATCTCTGAGACAAAATCTTGCTATTACTCTTGAAATGACAGCAGTAATTTGCTTACTCTTAAAAATATTTAGTCTTAGCCACTGAAAATTCAGAAGACTGAAGTCTGGGAGTAGGCATTGTAGTGGAGCAGGTTAAGCTGCCACTCGGGACGTCTGCATGCCCACTGAGTCCCGGCTACTCTGCTAATACGTCTGCAAAGTTGCTGCACACACAGGACGCCTGGAGGGAGCTCCTGGCTCCTGGCTCCAGCCTGGCCAGCCCTGCTGCTGCAGCCATTTGAGCAGTGAATCCGTTAGTACCTGGAAGATCTTTTTCTCTCTCAAATAAATAATACATCGAAAAATGAGGGCTGACTATAAATAGCACCACATATTGAAGACTTTTAAAAAAGAGATGACTATAAAAAGGTATTTGTAGGTTGTTTTAAAATGTTTCATTGTATCAGCCAGGTTAGTGCAGGACACCAGGCAGTACTGGTGATTCAGAGCTGTCCCATCAAGGGTAAGCAAGTGACCATAATAGCATTGCCATCGCCACAGGCATCCATCTTGGGAACAGCAAGGGTATTCTTACCACTCACATTATGTTCTTTCATTCCAAACCTTGTGTCTTTCCATTGGCCAGTTATTTTTAACTCTTGTAAGACTCTTTTAAAATTTTTACTGTTTGGCCGGCGCTGCGGCTCACTTGGCTAATCCTCCGCCTGCAGCGCCGGCACACCAGGTTCTAGTCCTGGTTGGGGCGCTGGATTCTGTCCCAGTTGCTCCTCTTCCAGGCCAGCTCTCTGCTGTGGCCCGGGAGTGCAGTGGAGGATGGCCCAAGTGCTTGGGTCCTGCACCCCATGGAAGACCAGGAGAAGCACCTGGCTCCTGCCTTCGGATCAGCACGGTGCGCCGGCCGCAGTGGCCATTGTGGGGTGAACCAACGGCAAAGGAAGACCTTTCTCTCTGACTCTCTCTCACTGTCCACTCTGCCTGTCAAAAATTTAAAAAAAAAAATTTACTTTTTATTTGAAAGGCAGAGCCACAGAGAGAGGAGTGGGGGGAGAGATAGATAGATAGATAGATAGAGATATGCCCTCCATCTGCTGGCTCAATGACTCTACGGCTGGAGCTAAGCCGATCCAAGGCCAGGAGCCAGGAGCTTCCTCCCATTCTCCCATGCGGGTGCAGGGGCCAAGCACTTAGGCCATCTTCTGCTGCTTTCCTAGGGCTTTAGCAGAGAGCTGGATTGGAGGTGGAGCAGCTGCGTCTCGACCTGGTGCCCATATGGGATGCCAGCCCTGCAGGCGGAGGCTTTACCTGCTGTGCCATAGCACCAGACCCTCTTGTGAAACTCTTAGAAGACTTACATGAGTTGTTCAGTGAGAGTAGATTGTAGGAAACTCGTAACTGTGTTTTATGTCAGTAATGCTACGAAGCGTTTTGGATTTATGTAACTAAGTTAACCGCTGGGCAGAAGTGAAATCCTTCACTTTTAATTCACCTTACCGGAACTCTGGACCACAGCTAATAGATTTTGCTTGGGTTCTAGCTAACCATAATCTGATTTAAAACCCAAAAAGGACATTTGTATGTGTGTTTTAACTTATGCAGTTGTGAGATATGTCATACACATTGATTGTATAGGTCACTAATACTGCACGCACGCATACTCTTGGATACTTGTTAAACAAGAAGTCCAGGGGCTAGTGCTGTGTTGTAGTGGGTAAAGCCTCCGCCTACAGTGCATCCCATATGGGTGCCAGTTTGAGTCCCGGCTGCTCCATTTCTGATACTGCTCTCTGCTGTGGTCTGGGAAAGCAGTAAGGGATGGCCCAAGTCCTTGGGCCCCTGCACCCGTGTCAGAGACCTGGAAGAAGCTCCTAGCTTTGGATTGGAGCAGCTCTGGCCGTTGTGGCCAATTGGGGAGTGAAGCAACAGATGGAGGGCCTCTCTTTCTCTCTCCTTCTCTGACTTTCAAATAAATAAATAAATTTTTTTTTTTTTCAGAATAAGTCTATTACTTATGTAACTGCTACCCAAGGCAAGCAAAAACAGCTTTGCTGGTACCTTAACTCTATTACCTTCCTCATTTCAGCCGCTTCCTTTTCTAGAGATCACTGTTCTGACTTGTGGTATTTCTTTTTAGTTTACTTTTTCTCCAGTTGTAAACCTTCCTATAAGTAGATTCCTACTGGTCCTCTCTTGTGGCTTATCTTTCCCTCAGAATTGTCCACGACATCACCCATGCTCTGGTGTGCAGCTGCAGTTCTTTTCTTCATTGCTGTACTGGTCTAAGGACATAGCACAATTTCTATGCCTCTTGTACAGCTGTTGGATACTTGAGGGTTGGGTTCAGGTTTTGGAAAATGTTTGTAAGAAGCTGTTGTCTGTGTCATCTAGTGCAAGAGTTACTCCAGACAGAGCCAGTGCTGGGTAACAGAATTCAGTGGTTGACTTCAGATTGTTCTCACCCATTGCCATGGCGGTTTTCTAAGGCACTGCACTCTACTCAGCATATGATACTATTAGGTTTTGATTTTTGCAAATCTAATGGAAATGAAGTAATATTCTCTGTGCTTTTAATGTGCATTTCCCCGATTAATGGAATTGAACATTTTTTTCCATACATGTATTTATATTTTGCATTTCTTTTTTACTGAAGCGCCTATTCAGGTCTTTTGCCAGTATTTTGTTTCTTTTTATGCTGATTCATAGGAATTCGTTATTATGTTACATATGCCCTCAGCTATGACTTATCTTTTTATCCTCTTTGTGGTGTCATTGAAGGACAAAAGGTCTTAAAATAGTTCTTAACAAAGTTTTTATGATTAGTGCTTTTGTGCCTTGTTTAAGACCTTTATTATTCCAAGGTCTTTGTCTTCTAAAGGGTTTTGCATTTTTCCTTTAACTCATTTGTAAATTTTGGTGTGTGTGTGTGTGTGTGTGGAGATAGTAAAAAGGGGGAATATTTCCACTTGGTCTCTTACCACACATGAACACTTGGTGTCTTTACCCCCATGAACCGGTACCATGTTCTGAAGAGTCAAGTCTTCTCCTGTGAGTGGTAAATATGGCTCCTCCTCTGTCTCATGTGGAGACTGGTGCAGGTCCTGTGACCCTCGTGCCACTGGGCTGGTGGTCCATCTCCACCAAGTGTGCTCTCATGTTCACTTTACAACCAGACTGGATATCTGGTAGTGTCCTCCTTCATTCCTCAGGCATGGGTGCCTGGGCTTTTCTTCTTCCTTTCATATCTGCCTAATTTTTTAGCTATTACAAGCTGACACCAGCTTCTGTTCTCCCAAAAGGCAAGCAAGCAATTGGTGGTTTATTTTATTAGAGAGAGAATTTCTGTATGCTGATTCTCCTCAATGCCCACGAGAGACCAAGGCCAAAGCCAAGAGCCCAAGTATTCAATCTGGATCTCCCAAATGGGTGGCAGAAACCAACTCACGGGAACCGTCCCACCACAGCTGTCCTAGCCGTGAGGCCAGATACTCCCCCTTTAGTTTATTTAATCAACAAAATTTAATGCAGTTCTATTTCTTGTTCTTCCTTGCCATTCGAATTTATATTGCACTTTTCCGTTTGTTAACGTGGAAGTTACTCAGTTTGACAGTGGGTGGCAGCTCAGGATGTGAAGGTAAGCCCTTATCTGCACCCTGAACTCTGCTCTGCCTCACTGTGCCCCTAGAGCTGAGAGAAGACGGTTTCCAGCCCCAGGCTTACTTGGTCCGAGGAGTGAAAGCGCTGCACACAGCTTTAAAGCTCTGGATGAAGAAGGAGGTAAGTCGTTTCTGTGCCGAAGCCCTCGTCGTTCGGGGGCAGTCCTTACTCTCTGTGTTCCGGCAGCATTTGTGAGTGCGGTAGCGGAGCGTGTGGAAGTCATGCTTAAGCACACCATATACCAGTGATTTCTGCTGATGTTTACAGGGCTAAAATAGCTAGGTATTCCCTCAACTCTGTCATGCTGAGAAGAAAACCATTCAGTTGTATTCAGGATTTTGACTAAAAAATGAACATATAAAGAGTGATCCCAGACAGCGTTCAGCTGACAGTGTGCTAACCACCGTGCTTAGTCTATGAATGATCTCATCGAATCCTCAAAGCAGCTGTATGAGGTCTAGATGCTGTCGGCTCCTTCATTCTACATATGGGAAAGCTGAGGTTTAGAGAGGGTTTTTTGGTTTTTTGTTTGTTTGTTTGTTTTTTGAAGATTTTATTTATTTGAGAGGTAGTTACAGACATGCAGACAGGGAGACGGAGAGAAAGGTCTTCCATCCACTGGTTCTCTCCCCAAATGGCCACAACAGCCAGACTGAGCCAGTCTGAAGCCAGGAGCTTCTTCTGGATCTCCCATGCTGGTATATGGACCCCAAGAACTTGGGCTGCCCTCCACTGCTTTTCTAGGCCACAGCACAGAGCTGGATTGGAAGAGCAGCCTAGACACCAACTGGTGCCCATACGGAATGCTGGCAATGCAAGTGGAGGCTTAGCTTACTAAGCCACAGCACCGGGCCCTTAAGAGTTTTTTAAGTAACTTGCTCAAGAGAACTGGAGGAACTAGAACTTAAAGCTAGGTCTCTGGGATTGTAGAGCCTATGGTCTTTTGCTGGACTTAGTGGGAATGAAGGAAGGAAGAAGTGCATCTTCACTCAGAGTTGGTTCAGTGTCTGCATTTGAATCCTGCTGCCTCCAGCCACCCAGTTCTGCACTGGTAGTCAGTGTTTCCTTCCCAGCCATTTCTTGTGCCAGTTTAAAACTGATTATGACAGTGTGTCCATGTCTCCTTCACAAGAGTTGATGAAAAAACACTTCCACATTTGTTGAATGTCCACTTGAAATAAAAATTCTGTTCTTAAGAGATAACTGGGAGATAATTAATAATTACCACCCCAATAATTTTATACTCCCTTTCACTTTATTATCATAAACCCACTATCACTACTAGAGGATGGCACTGAAAACATTCAGGAAAGTAGAAATCATGTTTTCTTCCGTCAAAGGCTTTATCCCCTAGATGACAAGGAAAAATATAAAATTTAAAACTATGTATGAAGACAGAAACAAAATAAAGTATATGTTAAAAAAAAACCCTGTAATTTGTTTTCTGCTAAAGGTTAAGTGGTTCTCAGGAGTTTATCAGAACTGCCTTTAGAGCTTTTAAAAATATAACCTTGGATCTTCCAAAAATTCTGATTTAATAGATTTGAGTAGGATCTGAACTTGTGTTTGTAACAGAGTTCACTGGTGATATAGTAATACTTGTTTTCAATAGGAAATACTAGCAACACATTACGTTTGAAGTGTACTTTAAAAAGTGTGATGTCCACACTTAGTTATCTGTTAAATTTGCTTTAATTGAGATGCATCTCAAGATGGTGGTTAAGAACATGGATTCTGGAGTTAGGGGTTTGGATCCAAACTCAGCTTTGCTACTAATAAACGAACCTCTGTGTCTCAGTGCCCTCAATTATAAGAAGAGGATAATAGGCACAGGTTGAACATCCAAAATCTGAAACTCTATGAGTGCCATCATGATGCCATAGCTAGAAAATTCTACACCTGACCTCATGGGAAGGGTGACAGGCTATAAGTAAAACATGAGGCCAGTGCTGTGGTGTAGTAGGCTAAGCCTCTGCCTATGGCACTGGTATCCCATATGGGTGCCAGTTTGATTCCTGGCTGCTCTACTTCTGACCCAGCTCCCTGCCTGGGAAAGCAGCAGAAGATGGTCCACGTCTTTGGGTCCCTGCACATACTTGGGAGACCCAGAAGCAGCTCCTGGCTTCAAATCGACCCAGCTCTGGCCGCTGCGGCCATTTGGGGAGTGAACCAGTAGATGGAAGACCTCTCTCTCTGTCTCTCCCTCTCTAATACCTCCTCTCAATAAATAAATCTTTTAAAAAAAAATCCTTATATACTATGAACCAAATGCTAGCCTTAACTTTTTTACTAATTAGTAGTAGTGGTTAGAATTAGACTAGAGTTGGAGGCAAGGTAATTGCTCAATATAAAGCAGAATTCACTGTGAGACAAGTTCATTTTTAATTCATTCTGAGAGGGCTTTATATTTTAGTTGAGGATCTCCTTAGAAGTGTTTTGCTGACTG
Source organism: Lepus europaeus (assembly GCF_033115175.1). Lineage (NCBI taxonomy): Eukaryota > Metazoa > Chordata > Mammalia > Lagomorpha > Leporidae > Lepus > Lepus europaeus. The sequence continues at coordinate 1,841,319 of NC_084827.1, read as the reverse complement.
CATGAACTCTGACACCTGACTGTATTCGGCTATGTCTATGTTCTAGTGAATTCAAGAATTGATTTAGTAAATTAGTTTTTACATACTAAAGTATAAGTAACATTGGTTTCTAATCTTTGTTAATCCATATACAGCTGGTATCTGAACATGCCTTTGAAATTCCAGACAATGTTAGACCTGGACATCTTATTAAAGAACTTTCTAAAGTAATTCGAGCAATAGAGGTAAGAGTAGAAACTATCATTTAAATACTTGCTTACTGTCTTCTTTGAAAAGCAAATGGATGTACCACCAAACTACAAACATTTGAAAGCTTTTAACATTTAGAAGAGACAGAATAAGCCAAATCTTGGATGGACTCTCCAGTTTTCTCTTCTAACATCTTAGGAATTTAGAATATTGTAATGAAGTTTTAAGGAAACAGTTCCCTGGTTCTTCAGGTTATGCCAGTTAGTTTCAGAGGTGGACATGTGACGTGATTAGAGCAAGGGACCGACGGTGAGATGAGTCAGCAAAGGCAGGTGGACCAGAGTTGGAAGGAGGCTGATGTTAAAGGGTGGGGGCGTACGGAGACCCACTGCCTGTGTATGAAAGCAGAGTGATCTGTGACTGGTGGTTCTAATTCAGCGAATCTTCAGGAAGGTGGTTCTGTTAGTGTCTAGCTTGAACTGAGAGGAAATTAACTGAAAAATGGTTGTTAACTGGTGATTTCAGTTTCTGATAGGACTGAGTTTGAGGAACAGAAGTGTAAGATCTATGAAAGATGAAAATGGTGGATTTAATATCCATGGATAGACTAGTTCATGTAATTCTCAATGTGTTCAGATATGGTAAAAAAATATTTTCTGTTTTTAAAGTGTGATCTGCAAATGGATTTACTATCAAAGGTCATATCTAATGTTAAATATATATGCAAATATTAATATATTGTACGTATGTAAATCTCATGTATAATAACAACCAAAACCAAGAATAAACTCAGCCAGAAAGCTGTGTCTATATGACAAACATTGTAAATCTTTACTGAGGGAAAGACAACAGTAGTTGAATAAATAGGAGTGTCATTTCTGAAAACATGTTGGCGCCAAAAGAATACAACACATTAAAGTGGTAAAATACACCTGGAAAAACAACTGAATTGGCCTGGACAGCAGCCAGTCTAGGATGGCCCAGGACAAGGGAAGGTTCCATACTTCTTGTTGATCTGAAATTCAAGTTTAACTGGATGTCTTGTACTTTGGCAATTCTGTCCAGAATGGATGTCTTTAAAGAAAAATATAAAATAGATTACCTAAAGTAATATTTGCATTCTTGTGGTGGAGAATTTGGAAGTCAATTAGTGATAAATACATAGAAAATAAAACAAATAGGAAGTAGAGCAGGCCAGCGCCGTGGCTCAATAGGCTAATCCACTGCCTAGCGGCGCCGGCACACCAGATTCTAGTCCCATTAGAGGCGCTGGATTCTGTCCCGATTGCCCCTCTTCCAGGCCAGCTCTCTGCTGTGGCCCGGGAGTGCAGTGGAGGATGGCCCAAGTGCTTGGGCCCTGCACCCCATGGGAGACCAGGATAAGCACGTGGCTCCTGCCTTCGGATCAGCACGGTGCGCCAGTTGTGGCAGCCATTGGAGGGTGAACCAACGGCAAAGGAAGACCTTTCTCTCTCTCTCTCTCTCACTCTCCACTCTGCCTGTCAAAAAAAAAAAAAAAAAAAAAAGTAGAGCAGTTATGACTCAAGGGTAAGTAGTCAAAAGACAAAGGAAATGCAGTGTTACGTGGTCCTGAGTCCGATTTAAATACTGAATGTTGAGGGAAGGGAAATGTGCATGCATTCAGGAGAGGTATGTGAGGATAAAAATTACATTTTGCATAGCAGGAATTCAGGAATATTTGAAGCTAAAACAATCTAAATGTGTTATTTAGAAATTTGGAGGCAAATAACTGGGGGGAAAAAGCCAGTTACAAGAGATGCAGGTTCTGGTGATATATGCAGAAGAGAAACACGTGCCCCTGTTCGTGGCAGCATTGTCCACAACAGTAGAAAGTTGGACCGAGCCACACAAGTGTCCACTGGCAGAAGAATGGATAAAAACTAGGTAGACACAGGCAATGGGATAGTATTCAGCCTTATAAAAGAAGGACATTTTCTGACACATGCCACAGTGCAGATGAACCTTGAAGGTTTCTTGGTAAGTGAAATAACCCAGCCCCCAAAGGACAACTATTACATGATTCCACTCACATCAGGTTCTTCCTAGAGTTGTCAGACTCACAGAGTGAACAAGTAGCATGATGGTTGTTAGGGAGTGGGAGTAGGGAATAATGGGAACTTTTTTTCAATAGTAGAGGTTTCAGTTTGGGCCAATGAAAAAGTTCTAGAGATAGACTGTGGTGCTATTTATATAACAGTGTGATTAAGTGTACACTTAAAAGCGATCAAAGGGTAAGTCATGTATGCTACCACATTATGTATATTACCACAGTTCAAAAAGAAGTTGCAAGTGGTTGCTTTTGGAGAATGGGAATCAGCAATGGGGATGAGTGGAATGCTACTTTACTTTCCATGATATGCTTATAGACTGTCTAGTTTAAAAGCTGCATTAGATGTGTGATTGTGGATTAAAACATGATGATTTACAATTATGTATGTGGAGAGAAGGTTCATCATAGGAAAGAAATGGAAGCAGCCTAAATAGCCACCAGTAACTATTTCGGGGAATGAATTGTACTGTATCTATACAGTGGGAGACTGCACAGCCTTCAGCGTAATATTGAAGACCAGGAAATTTTCATGATCAGTCAGTGGGAAGGAGACGGGTATAAAGGTCTTGGCAAAGCTGTTAGAGGCTTATGATTTGGCCTTTTTTATTTATATGATTAAACTGAATGGTTTTTGTTTTCTAAATGTTTTGTGGCTGATTATTTAGTCAGGTATGTATGTAGTAGCCTTGTCATAAAAATACTCTGAATTTAATTCTTAAAGGAGGAAAACGGTAAACCAGTTAAATCTCAGGGAATTCCTACTGTGTGTCCAGTTTCAAGATCCTCAAATGAAGCAACTTCTCCTTACCATCCCCGACGAAGGATAAGGAAACTTCGAGATCATAATGTCCGAGCGCCTTCGAACCTGGACATCCTAGAGCTCCACACGAGAGAAGTCCTCAAAAGATTAGAGATGTGTCCGTGGGAAGAGGCAAGTCTGACTTTTCATGATGTCACTGAGAAGCTCCGCTGTTCCCAGTCTGAACCATTCTTGTTCCTTACCCTGCTGTAGAAATGCTGGCACCATCCAACAGTTACGCCTGTGACAGATGGTGGGGTTTGACCTTCCTAGGCTGAGTGCAGAATCAGGATGTAGACCTTGTCAGTCTGTCAGTCTGTGTACTGAGTGTCTGCCGAATACCAAGTGCTCCTCTGGGCTCTGGAGAAGACACCCGCGTGAGCGTGTGAAGCTTGGGAAGCCCCCATCCCAGTCCAGTTAAGAGGACTGGGATAGAGGCCAACACTAAACATATTTTCAGGTGCTAGGCATTATGAAGACCCCCACACAGTGGAATAACAGGGTCCGAGCCTCTCAGGTGGTGACACTGCAGGCAAAGGGAAGAGCAAATGCAGTCTCTCCCTGAGTGGGTGACTGTGGACTGCTACGAGGACAGACCCAGTGCAGTTTGAGAAGCGCTGACCTCTGAACAGAGTGGGAGGCGGCAGTGAGGTCAGGTAGTGCCTTGGAAATCACGGCAATGAGTCTGTGGTAACATCTGGATCACCTGTAGTTTTATAAGCGGAGGACAGGAACCAGTTTACGATTTGTTTTGAGAGTCTGAGGGAGAGCGAGCGAGCCTGTTTGTGTACCGCTGTATACTGGTTCACTCCCCAAATGCCTACAACGGCTGGGGAAGCAGGGGCCAAGGCCAGGAGTCAGGAACTCAGTCCAGGGGTGCTTCTGTAAGTGGCAGGAACCCAGCTGCGGAGTCATCTCCCCGGCCTCCCGGGCGGTCACAGGTGTCTCCACTGCGAGGCCAGCTGCCTGCCCTGGGCTTGGTTTGCATGAGGAAGACGGGTATTTCTGAAAGTATTCAAGGGGATGTAGAAACCCTAATTTTAATAAATACTTTAAATTATTGCTTTGTGTTGTTCTAAGCCTACTTAAGTCAGCCACCTGGGAAAGATTTAGCTTATTATACTTATTCTTAAGGAAAAACTGACCAGGAAAAATATATTTTATGCAATAAAAACCAGCCGCTGTTGTCCTGTCACATGGCAGCCTTTCTTCATGGGGACGAGCACATTGCTGACAGTGCATGGTGGGAAGACCAGATGTGCAGTCCAGCATGGGGTGACTGGAAGGCCTGTGCTGGAGACACCTGAGCGGTGCTACTGCACTCCCCCGCTTTCTGCACCAGTCAATGTTCCCTGAATTGGCTTTGTGCAGAGTTTACATTGGTTCACAGATGTGTTGTACTGGTCATGGCCCTCCTAAGAGACGAGCCATCGCGTGCTTTGGCGTGAGGGATTCTGGTGTGCTGTACTACCAGGCACTCTGAGATGCCGGGGCGGGGGGGGGGCACGGCGGTGTTCGGTACTATTTTCCTTTAGGCATGCAGGCACGTTTAAGGGTGGAGATTAAGGAAGTTCTGCTTTTATACTTGAAGGACATCTTGAGCTCTAAACTGAATGGAAAATTCAACAAACATCTCCAGCCATCTTCTACAGTACCTGAATGGAGAGCGAAAGATAATGATCTACGATTACTACTGACGAATGGAAGAATAATTAAGTACGTAAAGTAAACCAAAGTATCAACCAGATGAATTTTTAGTGGATTCCCTTTGTTTATTCAATCCCTAGTCCAGATCATTGCACAGCTGACCAAAATACGGAGAAATGATCTGTTCTCCATTTTCTGTAAATTAAGGGGGAAGGGAAAGGCAGTCTGGCTACACAGTCCTCTATTATTTTCTGACTTGATGATTTTTCTCCCATGATACAGAGATGAGAGACAGCCATTCGCAGATCAGAGTCTTTATACAGCAGATAGTGAAAATGAAGAGGATAAGAGGAGGACAAAAAAGGCAAAAATGAAGCTGGAAGAGTGTTCAGGAACGGAGGGGGTGGAGAACGAGCCTCGGAAACCACTGAACAGTACGTTGGTGGGAATGCTTGTCTTAAAGGTCTCTTCTTTACTCACGATAACATATCAAATAACTGGGCAGTTTTTAAAGTATCAAGTTTGTAGCAGGATTTAACATTTTTACATTTCTAATGATGTTCTGAAAAATCCCACATCAGGGGTGGTGGCCGGGGGACATGTGATGGGGATATTTGGGCCAGCGATAACCCTCATCTGGTTAGAACAGAAACTCATCCAGGTAGAAGCCTCTACTCCTGTTAATGAAAGTTTCAGTGTACTCCATAGTTTTGATTGCTTATTGATAAGGCCTCTACGAACTATTAGTTATCTTCAAGTAAATTAGATGCAATAACACAATACTGCCTCCTCCTTGAGACCTTTCTTCTTTGTGTCTCAACATTTTTAGGACCTCTGATGCCCTTCTGTTTTAAAAACAAAGTTCTAATATGGGGCAGGAGTTCTGGTCTGCAGTTAAGGCACTGTGTGGATCCCACTGCCCGTGTCAGAGTGCCTGGGTTCAAGGCTCCGCTCTGCTTCTGGCCCAGCTTCCTTCTAAAGTGCACCCTGGGGGGCGGTGGTCATGGCCTGAGTAGTTGGGTCCCTGCCACCCACGTGGAAGACCTAGATCAAGTTCCTGCCGCCTGGCCCATTCCTAGCTTTTTAGGCATTAGGGAAGTAAAGCAAGAATGGAAAACCTGTCTCTCTGCCATTTTAAAGTAAATATTTTAGTACTTGATAATTAGATGCTTCAGATAACCACTGTTATTTAATCCATGTTGAATACACACAATTCCAGGTGAGAGCTGACACTGGCATAGCTGGTGAGTGCTTCTGTCCACATGCCAGGAAGGCAGGCAGCTGACCAGCAGTGTGCAGTCTGCTGTCGTGGCTGTGTCTCTTGAAAGAGAAAGGCCGCGTGACAGCCCAGTTGAATTCACTATGTGAATGCTTTTTAGGCTTAAAAGAGTTGTCTTTTGTTTTCTATTGAGAGAAGTAATGAACGGGAAGAAATGAAACACATCTTACAGGTAATTTAAATTTTGGAGGATTCTTTTTTCTAGAAAGAAATGTAAAATAGTCACTCAAGTAAGAAAAGTATGTTCAATAAACACTACAAATTTTAAAGAAAAACAGTTTGGGGAGCTGACATTTGGCGTAGCAAGTTAAGCTGCTGCCTTCAATGTCAGACATCCCACATGGACACCAGGTCAAGTCCCAGCTGGTCCACTTCCAATCCAAGTCCTTGCTTGTGCACCTGGGAGGGTAGTGGAGGATGGCCCAAGTGCTTGGGCTCCTGCACCAATAGGAGAGACCTGGGAGAGGCTCTTGGCTCCTGGCTTCGGCCTAGCCCGGACTGCTATGGCCATCTGGGGAGTGAACAAGCACGTGAAGGATCTCTCTGTATCTCCCTCTCTTTGACTCTGTTTCAAAAAAATAAAATACATTTTTTAAAAATACACAGGTTAGTCTGTATATTGGTCAATCAGGGAGAAAGATTTTGATGGGGACAAAGACATGGAGAAAGTAAGAACAGTGAAAAAAGGATGAGAGCAGAAAAACATCATAGAACTGGGTAGACTTCAAGACCAACTCGTCACCTTGTTCATAATGTTGTAAAAAACTTATTTGACAAGGGAGCGTGTGAGCCCGAGACAGGCTTTCCCGTGCTGATTTACTCCCCGAAGTCCCGAGACGGCCACGGCTGAATCTGGGAGCTCAGTCCAGGTCGTCCAGGTAGGCGGCAGGAGCCTGGGCCATCACTGCTGCCCCCGAGTCCAGAAGAGCAGAAAGCTGGAGTCAGGAGTGGACGGGATATCAACCCAGGCACTGTCCTACGCGACATGGGCATCTCGGCTGTCTTTGTTCATCAACTCTAATGACGTTCTCCCCCTCCTTGCCTTCCTCTGCAGGGTTTTTTACAAGTGTGAGATCAGAACTCAGGAACAGATCATCAGAATACTCGGACATTTCTGACTCGGAAGACTCCAGCCCTGACTGCGCTGCACTGGTACGCCTGGAACCCCATCGTCTGCCGGTCGTTTACTGGAAAGATCACTCATGAACCTGTCACCTGGGAGGAAGGCCAATGACAGCTCTGCTCAGAGCGCACAGCCCAGGATCTTCGTGTCGTGGTCCTTGTACACACCTCCATGCAACTACTCACATTTGATAAACCTAGCTGTTGTTTGGTTTTAGAAAGGGTAGAAGGTCCTCTGCTTAATTCTGTTCTTATGTTTCTCTTATTGTTCATAAGTTATTTATTTATTAAGGGAATATGTTACTGTAGTTACTGAAGATTTTCACTTTATCATGTGACATGCAGAAACAATCTAACTTTTGGGGCTGACGCTGTGGTGCAGCTGGCTAAACTGCTGCCTGTAACACTGGCATCCCATATGGGCACCTGCTAGTCCCAGCTGATGTGCTTGGGAGAGCAGGGGAGGACCCTGTGCCCACACTGGAGACCCAGATGAAACTCCCAGCGTCTGGCTTCAGCCCGGCCCAGCCCAGGCCGATATGGCCATTTGGGGAGTTGAAAGATTCTGTCTCTCTCTACTTTTCAAAAAAAATTCTAACGTTCCTGAGATGGATAAAATTTTTTTGATTAGTTTGACCAAATTTGGTCCATTTCTTTACTTATTTCAGAAAAATAATTTTACCACTGAAGAATCTGAAAGTTCAGGTGATGAAAAGAAACAAGAAGTAACATCAGCCTTCAAGGAAGACTCTAATGGGATGAGGAGCTTCCTTCAAAAGAGCCAGAAGGCATCTGGAAGTGAAATTCCAATTAAAAGGCAGGTTTGCTGATGGCTGTGGGCATACTGCATTGTGATGTAAATGCTATGAAACTTTGTTTTTTAATTTTACCAAACCTTTGGGTTATCTGCTCTGCAGGGAATGTCCTACCTCGACAAGCACAGAGGAAGAAGCTATTGAGGGCATGCTGTCTATGGCAGGGCTGCACTATTCCACATGTTTACAAGCGCACGTGCAGAGCACAGGCTGCAGCGGTCAAAGACAGTCTCTCCAGGAGCCCAGCTGCCACAGTAACCAGGAGGCTGGGCAGGCCTGTCGCTACGATAGACCGGTGCAATGTGGTAAGGATGTAACTAACAGTCTTTAAGGAGTAGCATAGAGCCCCACCATAATAGCTCTGTAATCCTAGCTTCAGTTGGAGACTGTGAGTCAGGACTGTTTACTGAATATCTTCTGTTGGAAATGATGTCAAGTAAAATGCAGAATGTCAACTACCTACAATTGAGAATTGTGCTCACAGCGTAATCTGCCATTGCTCTTACAAACCAATATGATTTCCCTTTCACCAACAGTGACGGGAGTGGAAAGAATGCTTTGGTGTCTCAGATGGTCTGCTAAGTCTGAACAGTCAACCCCTTTCCTTCTTATGAGAGGGAAACAGGTCCTAAACTGTTTCTGATTGAGGATGTTCTTTCTTCTACCTGAAAAGGGAGCATTAGGTAAAGAGTAAGGAGCTCACTGGCAATGTCAGTGATGCCATGTGGTGTTTCTTCTCTGTGACTTAGGGGAAAAATGCCTAAGGAGCGCTGGAAGGAAACAGTTCCATATTAAAAGTGAATGCCTGTGTACCAGCTTAGTTCCTCCCACATTTGTCAGCGTGTATCAGGCGCTTGGCATCCACTTCATTGTGGCGTTCCTGAAACAGCACGCACACCCGTGCCATAGGTAACCACTCCCACTTTAGAGGAAACGGAACTAGACTTAGTGAGGGTTCACCTCCCACACTTACATGGCCACCACTTGGTGCTGCTGCTGCGAGCCCCGGACCATCTGGTCCCCACATTCTTACGTATTGTCTAAGAGGACGCTGGGGCTCAGGATAGGTAACCTGTATGAAGTTGCATTGGTAAGGAAGGAACTTAAGAGTCAAATCTGGGTTTGTCAGCTATACCGTTTTGTCATCCTGAAATCTCTTTGGTCATTTGAAAAGAAAGCTTTTAGGCTGGCGCCGCGGTTCACTTGGCTAATCCTCCGCCTGTGGCACCGGCACCCCAGGTTCTAGTCCTGGTTGGGGCACCAGATTCTGTCCCGGCTGCTCCTCTTCCAGTCCAGCTCTCTGCTGTGGCCTGGGAGGGCACTGGAGGATGGCCCAAGTGTTTGGGCCCTGCACCAGCATGGGAGACCAGGAAGAAGCACCTGGCTCCTGGCTTCGGATGGGCGCAGCGCGGCACGCTGGTTGTAGCAGCCATTTGGGGGGTGAACCAATGGAAGGAAGACCTTTCTGTCTCCCACTGTCTAACTCTGTCAAAAAAAAGAAAAAAGAAAAAAGCTTTTATGGGAATACTGCAGAACTGAGGAAATCCCTGCCTTTATTCTACATAGGAAAACAAGAGATTTTTAGAGAGTGCACGGCCTTTGATTTTATAACAGGTGGCCATACAATTCGATTCTAGATCCTTCAGCATCTGAACAAAACCTGTCACAGAGAAACAGTCTTTGAGGGAATTGAAATAATTAATATTGTTAGGTTGTGAGCTGGTGGTTCTCTTGTTTTTGAGAAAAAGGATTGTGGTGAAGTTGAGGGTATGTGAATATCTGAAGAGTTAATGGTCAGTGTATGTTTTAAATGTCAACATAAATTTGCTTTTGACTTTAAGCATTAGGCTAATTTTGTTCTTTAAAATCAAATTTGTTCAAAGATAACTTAATGAAAACTTTATTTTAGGATACCATGTCAAGACTGAAGATCAGGACTTGAGGACTTCTTCCTGGATTAAACAGTTTGATACAACTTCCAGATTTAATCCTCAGGTATATTCCAAGTTCAAAATATTAAAAGGACATTTAGAATTGCCATTAACTCTGTTTTTGCTTCTTTTTAAAAATTAATTATCAACTACTAGATCTAGAAAGCCAAAAAATTACAGTTAAATGCACATTTAAACAATTGTCCATCTTTAGATATTCCACTCTGATGATATACACAAGGCTTATGGATAGAAGCTTTTTCTTGGAAGGAAGTAAAATGACTGGCTGCTGACACCTGTAGGTCACGTCTGGGTGGCGTGAGATACACAACAGAAAGAACACCTGGAGGGTTTCTTTCTACTCTCTGATGCTATTCTTTAAACATTTTTAGATACTGAATTTTGTTGAGAATTTGATGGAAATTCTAGATTCTCTTTCCAGAAAAATGCTCATCATAAGTGTGAATTGACTTTTGCTTGCATTTTCCTCATGGTTTGTTCCACTGCTTCCTCAGCCCTCACCCCTCTACTATCCATTGGTTCCATATTAAAAACTCTGCTATAAGAGAAGATACCAGATGTTTTGGATCCCAGCATTTTTATACTACACCAAACCAAATGAATTCTAAGGAGCGTTTTTTAAAAACCAAAACTGTACCAGCAGTACCAAAGAAAATTAGAGACTTTTGCTGTAAACTTGAGAAAATGGCAGCCAGAGAATCAAAATTCTTATGTGCAAAGTGGGGCACAAAAACTTGCCCAAACCCAAGAAAAGTGGTTCACTCCCCCAATGACCACAACAGCCAGGGCTAGACCAGGGCAAAGCCAGGAACTCCATCCTGGCCTCCCTGTGGGCAGCAGGGGCCCAAGTCCCTGGGCCATCTGCTGCTGCCTTCCCAGGCACATTAGGGGAGAGCTGGATTGGAAGCAGAGCAGCCAGGACTCAGACTGGCACTTTGACATGGGCTGCCAGCGTTGCAGGTGACAGCTTAACCTGCTGCACCACAACACTGTCCCCACATTATTTTCTTAAAGCGAAACTTTGTGAGTATAAGTTCTATGAATAGAAGGTATGCTCTAGCATCAAAGGTGAAGTAATAAAATTCCTCGACTTTTATAGGGTGTCATCATAACTGGTCATTAATTTTATCACTTATTAGCATTATAAGATTATGTATATTCAGTATTTAAGCTATTTTTTTTTTTTAAGATTTATTTGAGAGTCAGAGTTACAGAGAGGAGAGAGAGAGGTCTTCCATCTGATGGTTTACTCTCCAATTGGCTGCAATGGCCAGAGCTGCACTGTTCTGAAGCCAGGAGCCTCTTCCAGGTCTCCCACGTGGGTGCAGGGACTTAAGGACTTGGGCCATCTTCTACTGCTTTCCCAGGCCACAGCAGAGAGCTGGATTGGAAGTGGAGCAGCCAGGTCTCCAACCGGCACCCATATGGGATGCTGGCGCTTCAGGCCAGGGCATTAACCCACTGCGCCACAGCGCCGGCCCCTAAGCTATTATTAAAATGTTTTTTTGAAATGGTGTTTTTAAATAAATGAAGCAGAGAGTCAATGATTAGCAAGATCATTCCAGGGAAAATAAAATTACTTTTGCCCATGATCTACAGAGTTACTATGATGGTATTTCAAATCAGAGCTATTGGTTCCTCATGCTAATTAAAGCAAGTCTGTGCTTAGTATTGTTTTTTAAAACTTATTCAGTCATGAGACAGATATAATCACACACACATAATTAAAACTAGTTTCATGAAAAATTAAACTGTAGTGTATGCTTCACATCTAGTCTAGTTCCTTCTCTTTTTAATGTTAGTCAGGACGCTCTTAGCTGACTTCAAAATTCAACAATCAATAGCATTTTTTCTTCCTAAAGTTCACCATTGGTCTTAATAGTCTGAAAGTTATAGTTAAAGAAAAACAAGGCTTGGGGCTGTGGATCTAGAGATTTCGGTGGAATGAACCTTTCCAGAGTTAGGTTCTTTTTTTAAAAAGGATTTATTGGGGCTGGCACTGTGGCATAGTGGTTACAGCTGCCGCCAGCATTGCTGGCATCCCATATGGGCGCCGGTTTGATATCCAGCTCTCTGCTATGGCCTGGGAAAGCAGTAGAAAGTGGCACAAGTCCTTGGGCCCCTGCAACCACGTGGAAGACCCAGAAGAAGCTCCTGGCTTCGCTCCTGCCGTTGCGGCCAACTAGGGAGTGAACCAGCAGATGGAAGACCTCTCCCCTCTCTCTGCCTCTTCTTCTCTCACTGTCTCTTTCAAGTAAATAAATAAATCATAAAAAAAAAAAAAAAGGGATTTATTTATTGGGGCTGGCACTGTGGCGTAGTGTGCTGGGCCTCTGCCTGCAGTGCCCGCATCCCATGTGGGCACCAGTTCTAGTCCCAGCTGCTGCTCTTCCGATCCAGCTCTCTGCCATGGCCTAGGAAATCAGTAGAAGATGGCCCAAGTGCTTGGGTCCCTGCACCTGCGTGGGAGACTTGGAAGAAACTCCTGGTTCCTGGCTTCGGATCCGTCCAGCTCCAGCCATTATGGCTATTTGGGGAGTGAACTAGTGGATGGAAGACCTTTCTATCTTTTCCTCTCTCTCTCTGTGGCTCTACCTCTTAAAAAAATTATTTGAAAGGCAGAGTTATATAAAGAGATCTTCCATCCTCTGGTTCATTCCCCAAATGGCTGCAATGGCTGGATTTGGGCCGATCTATAACTAGGAGCCAGGAGCTTCTCCAGGTCCCCAACACGGGTAGCAGGGGCCCAAGTACTTGGGCCATCTTCCACTGCTCCACAGCAGGGAGCTGGATCAGAAATGGAGCAGGTGGGACCTGACCTGGTGCCCAAATTGGATGCTGGCATCACAGGCAGCAGCTTTACCCAATAATAATAAAAAAGATAGAACATTACACCAGGAGAGGTGGATGGGAGCTTTGGCCTTCTCAGAAAGAAAGCAGTAAGCGGTGTGTCTCACCTCTGGGTCCCTTCCTAGCACATTCTGCGGAGTGGAATGGCTGATGGAATGCCTCTGCTTGTTTAAATTATTTTCTTTTTCTTCTTAAGTTAGGATGCAACTTCAGTACCTCAGTCCTTCAGAGCTGTTAGGTTTACGGACACAGGTGACCAGCATGAAGAAGTGTCACCTGTGGTTAATACATAAGAAATCCAGAATTCAGCCGGCGCCGTGGCGTAGTAGGCTAATCCTCCACTTGCGGCGTTGGCATCCCATAGGGGCGCCAGTTCTAGTCCCAGCTGCTCCTCTTCCAATCCAGCTCTCTGCTGTGGCCTGGGAAAACAATGGAAGATGGCCTAAGTGCTTGGGCCCCTGCACCCATGTGGGAGACCTGGAGGAGGCTCCTGGCTCCTGGCTTCAGATCGGCACAGCTCTGGGGAGGGAACCAGGAGATGGAAGACCTTAAAAAAAAAAAAAAGAAATCCAGAATTCAGTAGTGTATTTCCTCTCTCTTGCCTTTGCTAATGCACAGAGCACCTAAATACCCATTTATCTTAAACCCTAAACATTCAACATTTCTTTTCTTCTTCAGGATCTAAGTAGAAGCCAGAAATGCATAAAAAAGGAGGGCTCATCAGAAATCAGTCAGAAGGTACAGAATAGGAATTTCACGGACAGCAGTGGCTCAAGCTTTCAGAATGGAAAGTATGTGCAGAATTCGAGTGTGGTTTCAGGGGCGTGCCAGATAAGGAATGGCAGTCTAAGCCCAGAAAGGCCCGTTGGTGAAACTTCCTTTTCAGTGCCCCTTCACCCCACCAAGAGACCTGCATCAAATCCACCCCCTATCAGCAACCAGGCAACAAAAGGTAACTTTTAGACATTTGCAAGTTAAATGTATTTTTGATTATGTGTGACAGTCATGGTGGCAGTTTAGCTAGCGTCTGCACTCATGGTTCTCACCATCCAGCACATCTGGACAACATAGTGGTGGTGGTGTCAACAGAGGAGGGATGCCCGAGTCAGCCCCGAGGACTCCGAGGGAGATCCTGAAAAAGATAAGGGTGAGGCGGGGGAAGCGTGGCAGGCAGGGAGAGCAGGACTCGGGGGACCATGCAGGGTCTGTGAAGTCGCAGGCGACCTCTGTGCTGCAGCAGAGGTCAGACCTGCAGGGCACTGCCAGTCTCGGGAAGGAGGTGGTCCTGCCCGAGGTGTGATGAGGTAGAAGGGTTTTAAACAGCTCAAGTTGAGAACTGTGACTCGGAACACGTACAGAGAACACCTGCGTAAAGCTCCACCTGCTACTTGCCCAGGTGCTGTCTGTCAAATATGCCTTTCTTGATTATTTACACCGTTGATAATATTTTATAGGTAAGCGTCCAAAAAAAGGAATGGCAACAGCCAAACAACGTCTTGGGAAGATCCTGAAGTTGAACAGAAATGGCCATGCACGTTTCTTTGTGTGACGGAGCTGCTGTAGTAGCCATTCTTCCCTTTGGAGACCAGTCTTGGGGTGCAGAAGCCTGGAGCTCCCGCTGCCCCCTGGCCTGGAGCAGTCTGCGTGTACAGTAAGAATACTGCCCGAGAACAGAATGAACCTGATGCTGCATTTTCACTGTGCCACACCCACTCAGCAATAACCCTTTGGACCTGGTGGGGGAGAGGATGAAAGAGGGTAGAACCTTAAAAGGAGACCTTGAACTGAAAAGGGTCTCTTGTCAGGGCTTGAATTTCATTTTGTTGTTGGTAGTGTCTTGATTTATTCAGTAGTAGGGTAAAGAATTATCAATAATTTATTTAACAGATTTTTTTTTAAAGTTAACAGCTTTTAAATTCTTTCTTTTTTAAAGCTATTTATTTGGAAGATTTCTGGAGAAATATCTCACTAATTTAGATTTAAGAATGTGAAGGTTTTTAAATTATTTTTGATAGTGTGTATGTTACATGTGGGGAAGAGCCACAGTAACAGTAACTAGTCTGGACTCTTAAATTTGATATTCAGGTTAAAGTCTTAAACAGGGATTTGATGCATTAATTATTTTAAATTAAGATGTATATGAAAATCATTTTATTTTATATATTCATGTGTTTTTTATAAGCTATTAGCTTCGCTTTTGCTAACATCCAAGGTGCATACTGTTATCCAGGTTGATGACCTTATATCCCACCTTCCCTCTGCACTCCCCTTCATTTTGTGATGACCCAACAATACTCTTATCTTTGCAGGGAAACTCTTTCATAGCCAATATGTAAGAACTCCATAAAAGACCCCTCATTTCTCATTTTGTTTGAAATTGTGGATTTCTTCTAAATATAAAGAAAATGGGCTTCTTGCATTTTCATTTCTGCTGATGATATCTAGGTCCCAAAGAGAACAGCTTTAATATCTTTTTCCTACTTGTGGGGAAAGTATTATAAGTTTGGTTAAATTGTCATGTTTATAGTTTTTCCAAATACATTTGTAACTACATAGGGCCTTCTTCATACTGCTGGTGTTGGGTGAAAATACTGACACCTGCTGCCAAGGTTCTCTCTTACGGCGCTTTTATTCTCTATACTAATTTGGAAAATATGATTTGACTTAGGATGTTCAAATCTGCCTAATAAGCAATAGTATAATAGACTCATACTATATTAGGTTGCATAGAAGCAAGCATGTTTGGGTAGATCTTTTGTGTTTACTTTTTCATTTCTTAACCTTCTAAAGAATTATCTAAGATATGGATTTGGAGTAAAATGGGTGCTTTTTTGTAGTTTCTCCATCTCTCCTGACTGGCTGAACTTTAAGGTAATCACCTATCTCCTTTATGTACAATTTTTACTGAATGCCAGTTTTCAGTTGCCTGTACTAGCTTCTATTCCTCTCCCCCCTGCTCTGGCATAAAAACAAGTAATTCCTAGGCATGGAGTAGAAATATTCACAAGCCTGACAATAGAGCATTTTACAAATTCATACAAAGAAAATATAGGCAAATAGGATAAAGTGTATTTTTATGGAGAATATGGCCATATTTGTGAATTTCTTCTTTTACTCAATACAGTAATAGGACTTTGCCTTCTGTATTAAAATGTCACTTGAATTGCTAAGAAAAAAATTACATCATCTTCTTTCATGGTTGTTTTCAAATTTATATTTTTAAGAAGCATTATTTCTTACTGTCTCCATTCCAGTACTTCATGGGATAAATATTAAACAGCTTATGAATTGGCCTTTTTGGCCCAGAGTGACTGGACCAAAGTCTGAATCTTATCTGCATGTTGGGAAGAAGAATTTGTATGGAAATCCTCAATATCTATTTATGGCCTACTTAAACCTTGTCTACACTATGCCAAAACAAGTGGAAAGATGGGTACAGTCAGCCCCTGACTGGTCATCTTACCTCAAGATGCAAAAATCTGGTTGTTGACTGCTTCTCCGAGCTTCCTGCACAATCTCTTACTGTGATATCTTGGTTTTCTGTAGATCGTGTTCTAGTGCTACAGCACATGTGCTTTTATTTTGGTTTAAGAAATAGTAACTATAACTTCCTTTCCCATTTACGTCATGGTGTGGATTTTTTCGTAGCTCCAAGTATTTTTAATTATATGATTTAAAACATGGTCAGTACCCACCTGTGTCCCTAGGCCAATAAATACTAATTTGGAGTAGCCAGTATGTAAAATTTTTAAGTGAAGGTACTGTGGATTCATTTTTGGCAGTTTTAGTCCATTATCTGGCTAAGTTCCAAAACTTTGACCAAGGCAACATAACCACTATGACAGAAACATGTATTTCCTTCTGAACTGGTGAACATTCAGCCACTCTCCTACTCAACCTCTCAGAAAGTCATTGACTGTGAGCCATCCCTTCATCTCCAGGACATGGCTGAACCTTCAGCAAGCTGCTGCCAGTAACCAGGCGCCACAATAACTGACAACCATTTGTCTTCCCTGTCTCATTTATCAGCAGGACTATCAAGGAAGACAGCAGTGAGAGCTTTAGTTATTGAAAGTGAGTACAAATATATAAACTGAGAATTAGGGCTTAACATATGAAATGTTAGTAATAGTGATAGTAGACAATAATTTTTCTCTGTTGATTCAAATAAGTGACTCCTAACCTGGGATCCCTTGTACTGTAACGTAATTCATAATGTTACATAATAGTAAGCGCTCCAGTGTTGGTGACTCAGCTTAATAGTAGTTCAGTGCCCTAGGAATATATTGAACTTCACGAAGTTCATTTCTGAAGTGTAGGAAACTGAAGATTCTGACTGCAGTCATAAACTCAGAGAATAAGCAGGCCCATCTTTATCAGTAGTGAGATACTGAACTTGAATGCTATTCTGTTCCTTAATCTTAATTATTGCCTTTTCTATGAACTCTACTGTATTTACTCATCTGAAGTCAGCAGGTACTTATCAAGCATCTACTGTGTGCCAGCACTACTCAGTACTGCAGGGGATACACAGTTGCAGTGTAGTCTCCTAGGAAATTAGCATTATTTTCACTTTTAAGCAAACTTGAGCAAAAGAGGGCCCATTCCTAAAAAGCAGCACAGCTTTATTAGTTTCAGCTGAGATATCCTACACAGGAATGGAAGTAAAAGACGACTGCGTTCTTTTTTAAAATTTAAGAAACATCTCAAGAGTGAGCAGTTCAATGCTGCGCTGATACAGAAGCGTGCTGCAGCGGCCGAGGCAGCAGGAGACTTGGGTTTCTGTCTCGTTCTGCCCTTGGCAGTGACTTCAGTAATTACGTCACTTACTGAGTCTTAGTTTTCTTTGTAAGTTTGCATAAAAAAATGCTTATTATGATAATTAGTTAAGAAAAGCATATAGAAAATCATTCTTTAATTTATTAACATTTCATACTTAGAGAACTTGTCATTAAGTTACAATTGGTAACTAATGAATGCACCTTTAGATATATTTTAATAGAGAAACTGCCATTAGTCATAAAGTCTGTTGCATATCAAATGTATGCCCCAGGCAAGCTACCTAGAAAATCTGAAGAATCTCTAACAAGGTGCTGCATTACAATCCGATTCCATGCTTAAAATAAAGAAAAAGAAGTGAGATCATTTATGGATCAGAGTAAGAAGGTTTATCCTCAAATATGTTAAGATGAATTAAAGTAATTGAAAGACAGCTTTAGGTTTTCAGAAAGAGGAACTGGGACAGTACTGCTCTGCAGGTCTGGCATACTCTCAGGTACTAGATAAGCGTGAAGTCAGTCCTGGAATTAAAATGATTGGCAACAAAGCCATCGAACTAGGGGAAGCTGCAAGGCAGTTAGAAAGGTGGCAACTACAAGGGCTCTGGATTGGTAGCAGCGGCTTGCTGGGTAAGGAGAAAAACCACTGGAGTACTGGAGGAAGAGGCTCGACTGAACACCTTCAGCAGGAAGGGTCTTTCTGCTTTTCTGAAAAGATGCTCTCTGCAGTGATTAAGAGTACTCTGCAAAGAGTTGATTAGAATAATTACACGCTCCACCGTGCTGTTACTGAAACAACTATTACAGCAGAGAGCACTGTAAGTTTTCACTTTGAGAGGGCCTTTATAATGTAAATATAACAAGTGTTAAGAAATTCATTCCCCTTCCCCCCTTATATGTTAAACTAATTGCTCCCGACATAAAGAGAAGCTAAAGCTTACCAGGCGTTTCCTGATGTCCTGGGTCTTGAGAAAATTCACTGTCCGATCTTTAGCCTAGCAAGAGCGTGTCCCTGGTAAATACAGGCCCATGGATCCCAGGTGATACACAGTGGATCTCGGACTTCCTGAAGCAGCCCATGTCCCACAACACTGTGGATATGCTTCCTGGAAGGCGGACGGAAAGAAAGGGGAGTGATCCATGTGCTCACTGTGTTGCTGTTGACCATACTGTAGTATTAATACTGTAGCCTTACTGAAAACTCTTCCCTTATTTTAACTTGCTTTTCAGTGAACGTCATGCTGTAACACAAATATTTGATATCCCGTGCATAGACATTTTAAAAAATGTCATTAAGAGGCGAATGCTTATTTCCAAAGCAACTACCTTGTCATGCTTGACTTGTTGTATTCTTCTGTAGCAGTTTTCCCTCTTTAAGATTCTCTTTTGAAATATCCTTAAATTCTCCCTCTTACCCTTGGTTCCCTTCTGCTGTCCTAAGGCTTTGTTTTAACAAGCTCAGTTACATTTTTTTGTTAAAACCTTTCTGAAACTATTCAGTGATTCTTCCAACAAATTTATCTGCTCTGCACTATTTCACTAATAAACCCTGGCTACCACGTAGCCCTTGACCTCCAAGTAGTTTACCTATGCAAGACCTATGACATTCTGAATCCATTTTTATTGCACAAGCAATCGTAAGTGGAACTTAGTCAAAGGTGAAACTTCTCTTCATCCAGTTTTATTTTGACCATTTCCTTTCCAAAATGTCAGCTGTTTTCCCCCAAGATTTTTCACCAAAACAATGATCATAAGTGCTAGAATTTATATTTTACAGAAATGAAATAACCCAGATGTACTCTTATTCTTCTTTGATGGGTTTTGGTTGGTAAAAATTACCAGCATTAAATGTAATATATAATGAGGAGTTGATTCCGAACCTAGAATCATTTCTTCCCTCTGAGATTCATAAGGAACCTTTTATTTTTACAAAGCATACATATAACTTCCACATTACAGTCAGGGACCTGAGGTGTTAACTTGCCAAGTGAACCCCAAGGTTATTTTATCTTGCAAAAGAAACCTAAACCAAACTAAGGGCCTTACAGTTTATGGTTAGACTGAATCAAAAGCTTATAACCTCAATTTCTCCAAAAACAGCTCCTGACTGCAAAAGCAAGTCATGCAGTTGTTAGGCGTGAAATAGCACTGAGTGGGAGATGCACACGCGTCTCTGCAGACTGTATTTCCTTCAGAAAAAGACTTTTCTACTTTTAATATAAATTAAGCCATAACAGTTTCATGCTGTGGAAAGAGGGTGAAGAGGTTCATTTTAAGAGATTATATAATATGAATTTTCACATTTACTGTGAAATGTCTAACTTTGCCAGTGCTTCAGCAAGTTTTCTTTTGGGAGGGTGTTGGAGGGTGGTAACAGGGTGGGGTAGTATTGGTTTTAGGGATTTTAAATCTGTGAAATTTAAAGATGGGACAGTTGTTGGCTATGGTATTTACTAGTTTTGTAGTAATGTTTTGCTAGCCTGACTTTCCTTACTGATTCTTACGCCCATGGTCCACGGTGAGTGACTGTTTCCCTTCTTGTTTGGGGTGTCTGCCGAGTAGTGTCTCGTCTGTTTGTATAGGCAGCCAGTGTGTGTGCACCTGTGTGTCCTTTGAATACAGAAGCACACTGTGTGGCAATGGAATTGGGTGTGGCTAGGAAGAGGGGTGCTGAAGCTTTAAGAGCATCTTTTTTTCCAACTCCTAACAGTATTTCCCATCTTTTGCCTGCAGGCAGGGAAAGTGTACAGTATTTATTTTGTTTCTGTTTTACTCTAAATTTGTAAGTCTTTAAGTAGCTTACATTGATTATTCTAGGGGAGGATGAGTGATCTGTTTAAAGTTGTATTTGGTATTCTTTACAATTTCTGTATTTTAAAATATTGAAATTAAAATTGTATTACTTCTGTTTTGATTTTTTTTTAGCACTCGGTGTATTTTTTGCTCATTTTGTTTGAAAGTATAAATGTTGAAAGTTGTATAAAATGTGTCTTTGAAAGAAAAAAAATCTGAATTCTATATCCAACTCTGACTCGCTGTTCCCTTTTTCTCTTTTGAATCATGGGAGAATTATTTGAGAAAATGAGAATCTGTGTTAAGTTTATGCTCCTTACTATTTTTGAAGATTTAGATGTGGAAAGTAATGTATGCTATTTTATTAGATGTATTCTTAGGGAAAAGCAGCTGCTGAAAGACTGAATCCAAAAGTGTGGTTGGCAAATCGAGGTGGGGACGGAGAAATGAATGTGGGTGCTTACTGGCAAACACTTAAGCTTCCACACTGCCCCCACACCTGGGCATTCCACCCCCTGCAGTATACCAGGGACGTTCCGAGAACTTGTGTGTGAAGTAAAAGGCAGTGAGAGTTGAAGTGCAAGTTCAGGGAGAAAGAGGGGGTCAGTTTTGGTCACAGGGTCTAATAGGTCAGGGACGATACCTGTGAGGAGGATGTGTGCTGGCCTCGGAGGGGTGAGAGAGGAGTCATGGTCCAAGGAGAGAACTGTGGCCGCTCTTAGACAGCAGAAGTCCTCCACAGGGGCAGACTGGAAGCAGGGAGGTCCACTGGACAGGAGAACCCGAGTGTGAACTCATGGAAACCAGACCCACAGAAGGGTCCAAGGAGAAAAGAGCAGGGATCCCTGAGCATGATGTGTGCTGGCCTGCCCACACCCCTGCCAGTGCCACAGCTGCTGTCACCGCGTCAGCAAAGCAGTTTGCTCCTCTTCCAGCTGACCTGTCAGCCTTGTGAAGCCGAAATCGGAACAAACCTCCTTTTGTCGAATCCATACATCTGTAAGTCTGTGAGGTGTGTATTGTTCCTAAAGCCCATCTGTTCACAATGAAACAGCCACCAGAACCTGCTCGGCTTAGACTTTCAGCCTGACCTCTGTGTGTGCACCCAGCAGCAGACCGTGGGAGACTGGCGCACTTCCTCAAGGGCTGTGCTGTGCGACAGAAGCCCTTGTTCTCTTTATTGCGCCTGAGTTCCCACTGCGTCCAGGAATGTGTTGATTTCTCCCTCACAGTAGCCCAGGGAGGGAGGTGCTGTGTTCTCCATCCTGCAGAGGACACCAGGGCGAGTGGGCAGCGATTCAGCGTCCAGGCTCACACGACTGGTAAGACGTTAGCTGAGATTTTTTTTTTTTTTTTTTTTTTTTTTGGACAGGCAGAGTGGATAGTGAGAGAGAGAGACAGAGAGAAAGGTCTTCCTTTTTGCCGTTGGTTCACCCTCCAATGGCCACTGCGGCCGGCGCATCTCGCTGATCCGAAGCCAGGAGCCAGGTACTTCTCCTGGTCTCCCATGCGGGTGCAGGGCCCAAGCACTTGGGCCATCCTCCACTGCCTTCCCGGGCCATAGCAGAGAGCTGGCCTGGAAGAGGGGCAACCAGGATAGAATCCGGCGCCCCAACTGGGACTAGAACCCGGTGTGCCAGCGCCGCAAGGCAGAGGATTAGCCTGTTAAGCCATGGCGCCGGCCGTTAGCTGAGATTTTAATCACCAGTCTAACTCTAAAGGCTATGCCCTTTCTTCTAAATTTTCTCTATTTTTAATTGTTAAGGGAGAATAGATGGTCCTTTGGAATGGTTTGTGTTCTACAGTTTCTTCAAAGGTACCATCCATTGGGATAAAAAATATATTGCACAGGCCGGCGCCGCGGCTCACTAGGCTAATCCTCCGCCTTGCGGCGCCGGCACACCGGGTTCTAGTCCCGGTCGGGGCACTGATCCTGTCCCGGTTGCCCCTCTTCCAGGCCAGCTCTCTGCTATGGCCAGGGAGTGCAGTGGAGGATGGCCCAAGTCCTTGGGCCCTGCACCCCATGGGAGACCAGGATAAGCACCTGGCTCCTGCTATCGGATCAGCGCGGTGCGCCGGCCGCAGCGCGGCTACCGCGGCGGCCATTGGAGGGTGAACCAACGGCAAAAGGAAGACCTTTCTCTCTGTCTCTCTCTCACTGTCCACTCTGCCTGTCAAAAATTTAAAAAAAAAAAATATATATATATATATATTGCACAAGTTTTCTGTCACTCACACACTTTAGAGTCTGCCTGGCTGGGAGCTGGGCACAGCAAGGAAACGCTGGTCGTCTGGTAAAGAACACAAGCTGTGAACAGGTGCCCGAGAGAAGCAGTCCAGGAACCAAGTAGGCTCTTCCAGAGACTCAGAACTAGAGGAGGAGCAGAGCCCATGCCGTCCACTCCACCTAGCCATGTTCCCCTAGGCCAGCACCACCACACCTGCGTTGGCCAGGCTGCTTCCTCTTCGCCTACCCTCCCACACTGAAGCTGTCTCCTGCCACTGGTCTCTGCTCGCAGGTAAGGAACGAGAAGAGTCCTGCTCTGCTCGCCATCCTGACCTTGAGGCTCCCCGCTCCACATTCCAGAGCCTTGTGGAAAACGTCCCACCCACATCCGCACCATCAGCCACTTCATTTGCCCCATCCTGGCTTGTCTCTTCCAAACTGCTATCCCCAAAATGTCTTTATACTACTTCTGAGTTCTGTAAATTCATGTTCCTTGAATGCTAGAGTTAGAGAAAGAAAAAATAGAGCTTCACAAATGGAATGTGTTAGTGTAAATTCCGTAAGTTTTTTTTTTTTTTTTTAAAGGCAAATATAATATGGGCCAAATGATGTGCAGGAAGAATCAGAAATGGTATCTGAGCCTGCCTGTGCTGTTATTCTGGAAGTTGCTTGACTTCTACTCACTTCTACTCACTGGTCTTGAGCAAGTTACATCCTTGGTGTGCCTCAGTTTCCCTTCTGTGAATATGTACCTCACCAGGTTAAGGGAATTAAATGAGAACATATGCTCATGAGGCCAGTACTATGGTTAACACCCTGGCCTAAAGCACCAGCATCCCATATGGGCACTGGTTTGAGGCCCGGCTGCTCTACTTCCGATCCAGCTCTCTGCTATGGCCTGGGAAAGCAGTAGGAGATGGCCCAGGTCCTTGGGCCCCTGCACCCACAGGGGTGACCTGGAAGAAGCTCCTGGCTCTGGGATGGCGCAGCTCCGGCTGTTGTGGCCAGTTGGGGAGTGAACCAGCGAATGGAAGACTCTCTATCTGTGTAACTCTGACTTTCAAATAAATAAATCTTAAAAAAAAAAAAAAAAAGAACATATATGCTCACACAAATAACCGCTGAGGCTCAGCCGTGAGACCGTATGATGCCATCAGAACAGGACCAGTTGCTACCTAATGTACTTACCTAAGTTTCTACTACAAGTGGGGAAAAGATTAAAAGCAGGGTATACACAAGAGGGACATGGGGACAGCTGCTTTAGGGCAGAGTCCTCCTGGAGTAGGAAGCCAGAGCATGAGCAGGAATCCCAGGAGGTGCAGGAATCCTGGAACGTGGGTTTGGAAACTTGAGATGCATCATGTTTCTGGAATAATGCTCATCAAGTTCACAGTGGCTGGTTATCTCGATGAGGACAGGATAGAGAAGATCAGTGCGGGTAGGTACTCGTCCACACTTTTTTTTTTTAAAAAATCAGTTTGCAGTTTAAAAAAAAAAAAAAAAAAAGAAAACCAGACAAGTATGTTCTACCATAGATAAGGGTTAGTGGCCCAAGATACCCTAATCACACCATCTTGCTCTTCACAGGGGTCAGGGCTGACGGATGGGACGCAGCATAGATGTGGAGCTTTCCCTCACTTATTTCTGCCTAGAGTCTGCTCCTTTGTGCACTGCTCACTCTGTGCCGCTTGCTTCTCCAGGTTTTGTCTTTTCTGCCAGCCTGAGGCTAGGGCCCTTCAGGGCTAGGGCCCTGTGGTATTCGATCATTGAGCACCTCCTGCAGTTCGGTACAAATCTTACTAAAAATACACTGAATAAACACATGAACAAACTTGGATACTGCTTATTATCATGATGTCTTCTCCCTCCAATTCTCTCCTGTGCGGTGGGGATGGGGGATGAGGGGTAGAAGAGATAGGGTCAAAGAGAAATGCAGAACAGTGGGAAAAGAACCCTTTACAACTTTAGAGTTCTGTTTCAAACCTTCAGAGCCATAGAAACTCACCAATACGGTGTTAAAAAGAATGGATATTTCAAGCTTCTTAATAAGAAAAAAATGGAGTTTGGGATTTTTTTTCTTTAATGAGATAAATAGTGAGTGGCTGGGTTAAAATTTATATATATTATACGTGACTTAGAACCTAAAGCAAAATCTTATAGTAACTGCTTTGTAAACTTTAGTGTATACAGGTGTGTCTTGCTTTTAAAATACAGAATACAGCAATGGTTAATTGTGAAACTATACATTAATTAGGTGGAATTTAATTATATTTTCCACCTAAAGATGACACAAAACAGTATTTCAAGAGCTTATGAAGCAAGATTACATGGCTGTTGTTGCTCTGCTTGAATTCCTTGACAGTGTGATGTTGGGGAAAGAACTGTTGAGTGGGTCAGCAGAGCTCACCTTGGAAGACAAATCACACAGACAGCGCTGGGGGTGGGAAGGAGTGGAAGAAGCATCTGGGCTATAAAGATGCCCAGTGAGGGAGACAGGACTGGCAGGAAGCAGAGTGAACAGAGCATGGTTCCTATGTTGGTTCCTCCACTCCAGAGCAGTGCGCCTCACTGGCTGGTTCCATCCAAATGGAGATGCCTTGCACTTCCATATCAGATCCCACATCTCTGCCTTCTTTTCACATTCCAGATGGGCTTCAGTGACTAGGCCAGAATCCAGCGGTGCTCCCCACCCCCACTAAGGACTCACAAAGTCTGTCAATTCATCCGGATATGCTGCAGGCCACCCTCTTGATTGCCACCACCAACTGTGGCCTCGCTTCAGCTCCCACTGGAGCTTTTAGGATCAAGACCAAACTCCTCAATGTGTATCAGTTTAAGCTGCAAGGGGGAGGAACCCCCAAACAGAAATGTCAGACAAGCTAGGCGGCCGTGGCCCAGAGTGGGCATGGACATGTGCACCCTCTCTGTCCTGTGGTCTTGGCCTTATAGCTGCTTCCACCTCGTGATCCAAGATGGCTGCTTGGATCCGCCAGCCTGCAGCGGGGAGGGTGAGACTATAATCATTTCACTGCATAGCTTCTTTGTTCTAGAAAGGCTTAAAGCCTGCACTTTGGAGGCCACCAGACTTGAGTAGCCACACCTGAGTGACCTTGACAATTACTTAATTCCAGTCAACTGAGTCTTGGGCTTTTTTCTAGCTTTAATATAACAGTAATTTCTAAATATAGTTGTTATGAAAGTAATTGAGATAACCCACGTAAAACACGTGTGCCCAGTAACTACTACAGTGATTACTGTCATTACTCTCTTTCAGGACTCTTAATCTCTTCTTTCTTATATCAGAACCACCCTGAGAATGGTGACAGGGTGACCATTACTTTTAATGGTGTAGCTGGTAGTACAGCGTCAACTTTCCTCCCTGAAGCTTTGCTGGACTGTGGTATCTGGATAAAGATGTCTGCCTCACCTCCAGGACGGAGTCACCCACTGTGGCTGCTGCTTGACTGTGGCATCGCATGCTTTGTGCAGGGGCCTTCCTGGGTCTCTGACACTGCTGTTCCCTTGAAGTTGTTCCACTGCCCCCAAGCTAACCGTAGCAGAGGGACAAAGTGGGGAGATCACACCGCCCTTTCTACCCACCACCTAGCTTCCCACACTGCCACACACAGGGTTAAGCACATGAACAGGCACTAGCAAAGAGTTTGGCATTGAAAGGAATTCTAAGAAAATGTTTGATGTAACTGCTCCTCAGGGTCCAGGAGAAAATAAACCTTTTTCAGGAATTCCTCATTCCTGTGGCCTTGCTTCTATTTCAGAACTCTGTGTGTCCTGAGACTTCAGTCTCTTATCTGTCTGGTCCCTTGGAAGAGGCTGATAGCACCTTCAAACTGCATGAGAAGTTTGATAAAAGGCCAGAGTTAGGGAAAGCAAAAGGGTTTGTGAGGCATCCTACAGCCAGCAACAAAGAGGAGATTTTACCATCCCTGAAGGGCCAGGAAGGGAGAAATGATCAAATGTAGAAGAAGAGTGTGGAGAAGCCCTCTGGCCTGCAGCTGCAGCCTCCATCCAGCACAGGATCCAACCACCCCCAAGGAAGAGCAAGGGGAGTAAGTGCTCCCTCCTTGCCTCTCTGCCTGCCTCCCAGTGCCCCACCGTGGGTCCCACTGGGAGCTTCAGCACTTGGGAGCACTCTTGGTCCTGTCCACAGAGGTCATTCCCCCAGGAAGAAAGCGGAAAACAGACCCATGCGAGTAAATGGAAACTGTGCAGCTCAAATCCTCT
Source organism: Lepus europaeus (assembly GCF_033115175.1). NCBI lineage: Eukaryota > Metazoa > Chordata > Mammalia > Lagomorpha > Leporidae > Lepus > Lepus europaeus. The sequence continues at coordinate 1,814,555 of NC_084827.1, read as the reverse complement.
ACCCCAAAATCCCCACAGCCACCTTGGGAAAACCAGCTCCTCCTAGAGGACAGGCTTCATCCTAGGACACAACTTCAACAGTCCACAACAACTACTGAAGCAGTTGTCCCCAAGTTTGAGTTGTGCAGTCATGAACAACAACACTGGAGTGGGGAGGGGGTTGGGAAGTGGGGAGTAGATTTTGGCCAACCTGTGGGGTTGGGGAAGGGCTTTGACACTCCAAAGACAGGCTAGCTTCTCTCTTGGACTCCACGTCATCTTCCTCCCATTTGTATCTATGTCCAAATCTGTATACTACATATGGCCCATCCTAACTACCTCATTTTAGTTGAATACTTTTTGAAGACTCTATTTTCAAATATAGATTTATTCTAATGTACCAGGGGTTAGGACTTCAGACATGAATTCTGATGGCAGGGAACACAATTCAGTCTCTAACACTGGAGCAAGTACACGATGTACATTTTCCTGAGACAAAGGACTATCAGTACAGTTTGTAAATCCATGCTAAACACACATTTTTCTTATTACAGAATTATCTATCTACAGAGATATCCCCTGGATGAAGGTGGTGGCTCCTTTCACAATAGATGAGGCTCCTGCCAGATGAAATTTGGAGGCAGAGCTTCTGCCTCTACCCATACTCTGAGAAAATCCTCAAGGATTAACTTGAATACTACATGGGTGATGGGATTAAGGGTGACGTTTTCAGGGCCAGTGTTGTGACCCAGTGGATAAAACTGCCACCTGCGACACCAGCATCCCAAAGGAATACTGGTTTGAGTCCCAGCTGCTCCACTTCTGATCCAGGTCCCTGGTAATGTGCATGGAGAAGAGCAGCAGATGTTCCATGTGCTTGGGCCCCTGGCACCCATCTGGTTGCTGATTTCAGCCTGGCCCAGCCCCAGCCATTGTGGCATGTGGGAAGTAAGCCAGCAGATGAAGACCTCTCTCTCTAACTCGGCCTTTCAGATAACTAAGTCAATCTTCTTTAAAAAATGGTGACTCTACTACTTTTATTCCTTCCTCAGTATTTCCTGAGTATTAGGATACTGAACCAGGTAGGTAGTGAGGAAGCTGACAGGGGTAAGGCAGGGTCCTTTCTGTCAGAGGAGAGGTTACTGCCATGGAGACATGCACTGTGCCAGCGCCTTGGGGTTCACGTTCTGTCTCAGACACGGTGTGAGCTCCAGGTGGGAGCCCCAGGCAGCAGTGCAGACTTACTCTTGCCTCCAGGAATCGTCTCTTCCAATCAGTGATACTGCATGACCTGAACCCCACAGTGTGCCATGGACCCCTTTTGCTTTCTGGGTGCCCCTCTGTAAAGGTCGTTTCCAAGGCTTACATCAGACTCTAAGAGGGTTGCCCTGGGGCTACTGGAGCCACCATGTCCAGTTGCAGGAACAGCAAGTTAGGAGGGCTGGGTGGAGTTCTAAGTTCTTGGCTTGTTTTGGGAGTGAACCAGTGGATGGAAGATTCTCTCTCTCTCTCTCTCTCTCTGCTTTTCAAATTAATTACTTTTTAAAAAAAGTTACTCAACTGCCAATACACGCCATTTCTTGTAGGAATGGGAGGATGCTTCCTAGGAAAGAACCAAGAGTTGCTGGAGAAGCTGATAAATGCCTACACATTTGGGCTTGTTTTTTTGGAAGCCGGCACTGTATTATAAATAAGCTCAGTATAGACTACCTAATGATGGGAGCCATATACAGACTGTAAAATGAAGGGCAAGTTCGGGTATTCTAACCCCAGCTGAGTTCACCTGAATGCAGCCAGAAGCGGCGTGAGCTGTACAGTGTGGAAGAGAACTGCCTAGCTGAGCCCAGTCAACTCACGGAATCATAAAAAATGAATCATTGTTTTAGCCACTACATTTCAGTGTGGTAGTTGTACTATACTATCTTTTTTAGACAAACATACTAATTAGTGTATTTAAGGCTTGCACACACGCCTTAGCTGCAATGCAGAAAAGTAAGCCTTTAACATTTAAAACAGCTTTAAGAGTTGGTGTCTTTTGTGTCCCAAGCAAGACCTGAGATAGAGATAGAGCACATGTTCCCATTTTACAAAGTGACTGAGGACTAGAAACCCAATTCAGTTTAAGAGCATTGATAGGCACTTACTAAGGAAATGCCAAAAAAGAAAAAAAATACAAGTCTATAGAACAATCTTTTTTAACATTTAAGAGAGAGAATGACAAATTCCAACAGCTTTACCAGGCTTAACCACCTCATCAGTAACACACATACACTCAGATACTTAGAAGGTTACTGTACAGCTATTTTAACTGCTCAAGTCAGTGCAAAGTGGTTGCTTTCCCCACAACCAGACGCTGAATTTGTCTCACGCAGGGACACGGTGTCCAGCACAGGCTGTGGTGACCACTTCAGTCAAACCTTGCTCCCAGGTTGTGAAGCCAGTTGAAGCTGCATAACTCTGTGGCTACTTTCACTCCAAAGTGTCACGTTTACTGAAGAGGAGCTTTCGGAGCAGGGAGGCTCAGGCACTGCCTGCCCAGGAAAGCAAGTATTTCCTGTAGCAAGCACTCGTCATTGACGTTAGGCTGTTCACTGCAGGAGAAATTCTGTAGAGTCTGCCTGGCATGAACAGCACCCCTGGCCCGAGAACTCCTCCCTGCTGAGAGATTAAGACTGTTTGCTAGGGCTGGCACTGGCATAAAGGTTAAGCCTAGCCTGCAGGGCTGGCATCCCATAAGGGTGCTGGCTTGAGTTCTGGCTGCTCCAGTTCCAATCCAGCACCCTGCTAATGTACCTGGGAAACAGCAGAGCATGGGCCAAGTGCTTAGGCCCCTGCTACCTACATGGGACACCAGGGAGAAGCTCCTGGCTCTGGCCTGGCCCAGGCTGGCTATTGTGTCCATTTGGGGAGTGAAACAGTGGACTGAAGATCTCTCTCTCTCTCCTTCTTTGCATTTCTGCCTTTCTAACAAACAAATAAATCTTAGAGAGAGAGAGACAGAGAGAGAGAGAGAAACTGTTAGTTGATGCTTTGTTTCGGCAGTTTGCGAGTTTTACTGACTTTGCTGTGACCCAGGGGTGCTCAAGTACTTCTCCCAAAGTGGGTCCTGTTTCAACAGTCTTGAGATGAAGTCCCTCAATTCCTCTGTTAAAAATCAGAGAATGTGAATTCAACCTGTGATATTCTTTTGTAGGTCTCTTGGTATGTGTTTGCCTCATAAGGAGGCTTTCCAATCAAAAACTCTGGGCAAAGACTTCCAAGGCTTGAGATCCACTCTTCATCACGTGTGAGGCCTTTACATCATCGTGAGGGGTTGGGGCAGCCAGTCCAGCATGCTGCAGAGTGGTCCTCCTGGACACAGAGCATGTACCAACCACCTGAAGTCTGTCATCTTAAATTCTCCAGCCGACCCAAGAAGCAGGCTCTCTGGCTTCATGCCTCTAATGAGTAACTCTTTGAATGACAGTGAGATGGGATATCTGCCAATCTGGGTATGTAAGTAGCAATTTTCAGCTCATCAACTTGGAAAGTTTCACAGGTTCTCTATATAGGCAGTTCCAAGCAGTACAAACTCCAGAATCAGGTAAACTCTGGTGGCATAACGGAAACAGCCATAGAATCTGAGAATATTAGGATGCCAAAGCTGGGACTGTATTTCTACTTCCCTTTGGAGTCGATGTTCCACTCCTGTTTTTTCCAGCTGAGCTTTAAACAACACTTTAAGGGCCATGATAAACTTGTTTTGTTTTTCTCTTGCCAAATAAACATTACCCAACTTTTTTTTACTCAGGAGACCAATGTCCAAATCTTCTGAAGTACACTTTTTTTTTAAGATTCTTCCTTTTTCTGGTTTGATGGGGCGGCTCACTCTTTGAAGTGTTCTTCAGTGGCCTGGAGACAGTAGGGGTCCCCTGTCTGCCTGCTTCTGAGTGGGGATGAGAGCCTATGCTTGTGAAGGGACATGCTGAGACGAATCTGAGGACACAAGACCCAGTGAGTCCGGCCACTACATGTGACACGCATTCTGAGAAGGAAAATGTCGAGTCACGGAACATGTTTTGGGTCATCACCAAGTAGAGCCTTAACAGACCCTGAAATGCAGTTTTCTTTCTGTGATGCCAGCCAGCCCTTGCCTCCAATTCAAGGCTGCTGAACCCTTCCTGGAGGTCAGCCATCTGTCTTCTCTTTATAAAAGATGTGACAGAGAGAGAGAGACAACGAAAACTATATGGAAGAATATTTTTCATCTGCTAGCTCAGTCTTCAAATGCCCATAATATCCAAGGCTGGGCCTGGCTGTAGCTAGGAGTCAGAAACTCCATCAGGGTCTCCATGTGGTAGCAAGAATCCAAGTATTTGGACCATAATCTGAGACTTTCAAAGTGCATTAGTAGAAAGCTCGATCAGATGCCTGGAGCAGCCAGGACTCAAGCCAGGCACTCTGAAATGGGATATGAGCATCCTAAGCAGTAGCTTACTTTACTGCACCACAACACCAACCCCGCCATGCGACGATCCTCTCAAACTCTTAACAGCACTCCACGTAGTTGATCATTCCTTCTTGATCTACTTAAATATTCAGCTTACATACTTCCATTTTCTCCTCATTTTCCTCCTACCTCTACCTCACTGGCTTTTCCTTTTCAATCTTGTTGCCCTATCAGTTTCTACTTATCAAAGAAGAGGTCCTTGGAATTCTTCACTTCTTAATTGATACTCTCTCCTAGGGTGATCTCATCTAGTCGTCTAAGTTTAAATACCATCTGTATGTTCACAACTCTAGTTCTGACCTCTTGTTCAAATGCCAGACTCAGATATAAAAGTCTACTGGGGAATGCCACATGAATGTTGTAGGTATCCTCCAACCATAAAATCCTTCAGGAGGAGTTTTTCAAGATGGTGGCATAGGAAGGGAGCTTACTGCTCTAGTCTAGGAGAGGATAGTTTAAGAAAAAGTGGAGAGGAAAGGAAGTGAGCATGAGAATTGCCAACAGCGCAGAATAAACCTCCCCTCTGATAAAAAAAAAAAAAAAGATTTACCACACCCAACTTGGGTGTCAGTGTGGACACTCCCTTCAACCTGGATCACTAAGCAAAGCTCCCTGACCACACTCAACACATGATTCTAGATATTCACTGAAAAAGCAGACACTCCACTAGACCACAGAGGCACAGTCCAAAGATAAAAGCCATCACGGGGGAAAAAACCCACCAAGTATCACCATAAATGCTTAATGATAAATGCAAACAAGAGTGAGGAAGATAACATGAGGCCCCCAAAGGAACACAACATCCAGTACTAGAATGTGAAGATGAAGAGATTGATGAAATGCCAGAAATGGAATTAAACTGATTATGGGATTACTTAGAGTTAACCAGAAGAAAATTCATGAACTAAAGAAATCCGTTTGGCTCAGTGCCAGCCTTTGCAGCCATCTGGGGAGTGAACCGGGGGATGGAAGACCTCTCTGTCTTTCTGCTTCTGCCTCTCTGTAACTCTGCCTTTCAAAAAAAAAATTTTAAAAAATAAATTCATATGACATGAATGAAAAATTTTCCCACAAATTAAGAACTTAAAGAGAAATCAAAATGAAATACTGGAAACAAAGAATTCAACAGAACAACAGCAAAAAAAAAAAAATGTGGTGGAAAACCTTAACAACACACTAAGTGAGGCAGAACAAACAATATCAGAGTTAGAAGACAAATCTCTGGAAAATTTTACAGTCAGACCAAAAAAAAAAAAAAAAAAAGGAAGAAGAAGAAATTAGAAAACTAAAAAATGGTGTCAGAGATTACGGGATACTATCAAATGACCCAACATACTGGTCTTAGGAATTCCCAAAAGCATGGAAAAATAGAGTGGATTAGAAGGCCTTTTAGTGAAATAATTACGTAAAACTTAGTTAATTTGGAAAAAGAAAGAGACATCCAACTACAGGAATCACACAGAACTCCTAATAGACACGACCAGAAGAAATCTTCATCACAACACATTGTAGTCAGACTCTCCACAGTAAAACATAAAAGGAAAGACTCTAGAATGTAGACCGCAGAAATGTCACATCACTTTCAGAGGATCTCCAATTAGACTCACAGCTGACTTCTCATCAGAAACCCTACAGGCTAGGAGAGAATGGCGAGATATATTCAAGTCTTAAGAGAAAAAAAAACTGTCAACCCAGAATACTGTATCCTGCAAAGCTCTCATTTATGAATGAAAGTGAAATAAAGACCTTCCGTAACAAACAAAACTTGAAAAAACTTGTCACCACACATCACCACACACACCTTACAAAAGATGCTTACGCATGTGCTGCACACAGAAACATGTTCATCACTATGAAAGAAAGTGAAGGCAGAAAATCTCCCAGTAAAAGTACAATAGAAATCCAGAGTAAACAATAGGAACATTTGTGAGAAAATGGCAGGGCCAAGTCCTTACTTATCAATAATCACTTTGAATGTCGATGGCCTCAACTCTCCAGTCAAAAGATACAGACTGGCTGAATAGATTAAAAAACAAAACCCAGAGTAGATTATGATGGCAGAATAGGGAGGGAGCTTGCTGCTCAAGTCTAGAAGATAGATTAAAAAGTGGAAAGAGTGCAGTCTCAGGGAATAGGTAGAGAGAAAACAGAAGAGGAAATTCTACATAAATTGGAGGAACACAGTGGACCTATGTGGAGGGTGAAGACACGCACGACTTAGGACCCCACCAGTGGAAAGCCTCTGCACTAGCGTTGGAGAGCAAGGTGAGACCAGACTGCAGTAGCCTAAGCCACTGGTGAAAAAGCTGCAGGAAGCTCCGGCAGTTTCAGCCATCTGGCGAGTGAACCAGCGGATGGAGGACCTCTTCCCTCTGTAACTCTTTCAAATAAATAAAACAAATCATAAGGGAGGGAGGAAGGAAGGAAGGAAAAGCTGCAGGAAGAGCCTAGAGGGAATCTGGCTTGGAGCCCTGTGGGGGATAGTGTACCCAACAAACTGGAGGAGAAAAAACAAAGAGGGGCATGTTTTCTCTCTGCCCAATCATCCTGCGTCCTGTGGCAAGCTGACAGAGCAGGCGACATTTTGGACATATGTAACAGGTGCACCAGCTAAGTGTCCGTGCCGAGTGACCAGCCAAGTAGAGACTACTGAGTCTGGTGGGAAGGACAGACAGGAGGCTGGGTGCTCATGACTGTGGGATGCTTGTGTGCAGGGACTCTGAAAACACTGAGGCTGTGTGGGAGGGCTCAGGGTGTGGCTGGGACTTTGGGCAGACATTGTGGGAGGCTCCACATGATCAGGGCTCCCTGGTTACCTGGCGAGAGACATTGCTGCGGAATCTGAGCTTATACTCAGTGAGGACTGCACAAATACTTTGTGTGGTCCTTGTGACACAGCGGACAGATAATATACTCACTGAGGCCTGCGTCCAGGCACTGATCTCCATAGAGGAGAGGAGCTCAGCTGAGTCTATGCCAACAGACAAGAAGAAAACTTCCCTTTGATTAAAAAAAAAAAAAAGAGGTTTACCACACCAAACCCAGGTGTGTCACCTCAGGCACACCCTTCACCTTGGAGCACTGAACAGCGCTCCCTGGTCACTCTCATCACATGCCTCTAGTTATTGCCTGAAAGTAGACACTGCCTAATCCTATCAGACATAGTCCAAGGATAAAAGCTGCCACAGCGAAAAATCAAGGAAGAAACCAACAAGTATCCACACAAATGCCGAATAACAAGAAAGACATCATGATATCTCCAAAAGAACACAACACCTCAATAACAGATTGTGAAGATGATGAGACTAAAGAAATGCCTGAAATGGAATTCAAAAAACTGACCATAGGATTACTTAGAAGCAATCAGAAGTGAATGTAAAACTAATGCAATCCATACATGACCTGAAAGAAAATTTCTCACATGAAATTGAGACCTTAAAGAAAAATAAAAATGAAATCTTACAAATGAAGAATTCAATAGAACAAATGAAAAATACAGTGGAGAGTCTTAACAAAAGAACTGGTTAGTAGAAGAAAGAATATCCAACTTACAAGACAAGCACAGGAAATTATACAGTCAGACCAAACACAAGCAGAAGAAATTAAAAACCAAAAAAACACTGTTGGTAATCTACAGGATACTATGAAATGACCCAACAGATGGGTACTAGGAGTTCCTGAAGGCATAGACATAGAAAAAGGAATATAAGGCCTTTTTAGTGAAATAATAACAGAAAATTTCCCCAGTTTGGAGAAAGAAAGGGATATCCATACACAGGAAGCACACGGAACTCCTAGCAGACATGACCAGAAAAGATCTTCACCACAACACATTGTAATCAAACTCCACAGTAAGACATAGACAAAAGATTCTAAAATGTACACAAGAGAAATGCCAGATAACTTTCAGAGGATTTCCAGTTAGATTGACAGCAGACTTCTCATCAGAAACCCTACAGGCTAGGAGAGAATGGTGAACATAGTCCAAGTTTTAAGAGGAAAAAAACTGTCAACCCTGTTAGTAAAATGGTGCCATCTTCCTAAGCCAAGCCTGGCTTACTAGAAGTCAGGTGACTAAATAGCCCAATCACAAATGTCAGTTCCACCCCAACCCCACTGCTGCTCCCACTTCCTTACCTCTGCAAAGCTATATAAGACCTATTTTCCCGGTACAGGCTGTTGTTCTCTCTGTGCACGGGGAGACAGCCTATAGGGTTTCCTCCACCTCACAATAAACATTTTCCTTTACTCTGGTGTTTGGTGTGTTTTGTGGTGGCTTTCCTTTAAAACCCAGAATACTAAACCTTGCAAATCTCTCATTAATGAACAAAGGTGAAATAAAGATTTCTCATGACAAACAGAAACTGAAAGAACTTGTCACCACCTGTCCAGCCCTGAAGAGATACTTAAGGATGTACTATACACAGAAACATGGTCATCACAATGGAAGTAGGAAAAGAGAGGAAATCTCCCAGTAAAGGTACAAAGGAAATCCAAAGTAAAACACAGGAATATTTACAGAAAAATGGAAGGGAAAAGTCAGTAATTATCAATAGTCACCTTGAATGCAAATGGCCTCAACTCCCCAGTTAAAAGACACAGACTGGCTGAATGGATTAAAAAACAAAACCCTTCTATTTGCTGCCTACAAGAAACACATCTCAACAACAATAATGCATGCAGACTGAAAGTGAAAGGATGGAAAAAGATATTCCAGGCTAACGGAAACCAAAAAAGAGCTGGTGTAGCCATCCTAATATCAGACAAAACAGACTTTTGAAGGACCCTTATGGGGGAGAGGGACAAGAAACTAGGCCTGGGCAGATATCAGGGGCTTCTTAAGAGGTTAGATGTTCCCCAGAGTCCAGCGGGCAGGACGTTCTCTGGGAAGGAAAAGTCAATCCCCTTCAGATAACCTCTAGGCATGCCCAGAGCAGAGCTGCCACTCCCCTTCAGAGAATCTCAGCACTCTCCTCAGCTGGTTCCCTCAGCACTCTCCTCAGCACTCTCCTCAGCTGGTTCCCTCAGCACTCTCCTCAGCTGGTTCCCTCAGCACTCTCCTCAGCTGGTTCCCTCAGCACTCTCCTCAGCATTCTCCGGTATGCTAATTGTCCCTCCGAACCAGCCAATCCCGTGCCACCTCTGCATTCCATATGCTAATTCGTTGCCTATATAACCTGTGTGAAACTGCCGCTCAGGGCTCCTCACTGCCTGAGGTGGGGGCCCGTTTGCGCAAACGTTCAATAAAAACCTCGTGCTTTTTGCATCAACTGGTCTGGATCTTTGGGCGTCCTCCCGAGCAAGTGGGCATCTCTGCAACTGAGAGGTCCAACATTTTGGTGGCCCGTACGGGGATTTTAGGTCGCCCTCAGACCCATTCTCTGCGGACCAGTTGGAGGTATAATTGTTTTCTGTTTGTTGTTCTTCGTCTTGAGTGTTCTGACTGGCCAGTACCTGACTCTGTGAGACCAGTGGGGGAGGCAGGCGTGCCCAGCAACCCCTGGTCCGTTCCCCGGAGGACGCTCCGGTCTGTGAGACCAGTGGGGGAGGCAGGCGTGCCCAGCAACCCCTGGTCCGTTCCCCGGAGGACGCTCCGGTCTGTGAGACCAGTGGGGGAGGCAGGCGTGCCCAGCAACCCCTGGTCCGTTCCCCGGAGGACGCTCCGGTCTGTGAGACCAGTGGGGGAGGCAGGCGTGCCCAGCAACCCCTGGTCCGTTCCCCGGAGGACACTCCGGTCTGTGAGACCAGTAGGGGAAACCCTCGGTCCGTTCCCCCGGAAGACGCTCCCGGGGTGGTCTGGAGGTGGGTCGGAGACCAAGTCTCCCTCCTTCCCGGGGAGGGCTGGTCAGGCAGCCGCTCCCAAAAATAGCGCAATAGCGTTCGATTTGTCTTAGCCATGTGGTATGTCTTGCTTACTGTATATGTCTGTGCATTGGCTGTTCTTTTTGTTTGGGCTAAAATCCTTGCACACATGGGTCAACAAATAACCACCCCTTTAAGTCTCACTCTAGATCACTGGAAGGACGTTCGAGAACGCGCGCGCCACCTCTCATTGGAGGTTAAAAGGAAACAATGGGCAAAATTCTGTTCCTCAGAGTGGCCGGCCTTCGAGGTCGGCTGGCCAAGGAACGGCACTTTTAACCTCGATATTATTTTACAGATTAAGGCGCGAGTCTTTCAGCCAGGATCCAATGGACACCCTGATCAGGTGCCCTACATTACCACGTGGGAGGATCTTACACGTAACCCCCCTCCCTGGATAGAACCCTTCTCCTTCCCGACGGAGCCCATACGGACCCCGTTACCCCCTCCTCCTATCCCGGTTGTGCCAACCTCCTCCCTATACCCTCTGAAGGAGATTCGAGATCCAAAACCTGACAAGCCACCGGTTCTTCCGGCTGATCAGGACTTTCTGCTCTTTGACTCTCCCCCACCTTATCTTCCCGGCCAGCCTGCTCCCCCGCAGGAACTCCCACAACAACCAGAGCGGGATGTGCAACCTTCTGCACCATCCCCTGATTCCACGAGGGCAGGGGAAGAAGTCTCAGCGCCTTCCCCGCCCTCCAGCCGCCTGCGCCTCCGTCGGGGGCAGGCAGGGGGCTCGGGAAGCGTCTGGAATTCGCAGGCTTTTCCTCTTCGCTCGGTGGCTGGCCAGATGCAGTACTGGCCATTTTCTGCTTCCGATCTTTACAATTGGAAAACCCATAACCCCTCTTTCTCTCAGGACCCCCAGGCTCTGACTGGGCTGATCGAGTCAATTTTATTGACTCATCAGCCCACCTGGGATGATTGTCAGCAGCTTCTGCAGACCCTCCTCACTACTGAGGAAAAGCAGCGTGTCTACCTTGAGGCACGGAAAAACGTCCCTGGAGCAGATGGCCGACCGACCCTACTGCTAAACGAAATCGAGGAGGCGTTTCCCTCAACCCGTCCTGATTGGGACTACACCACCGTTGCTGGTAGGGAGCGACTTCGTCTTTATCGCCAGATTCTCCTTGCGGGTCTCAGAGGGGCTGGAAAGCGCCCCACCAATTTGGCCAAGGTACGTGCAGTAGTGCAGGGGGCTGAGGAAACGCCGGCAGGCTTCCTAGAAAGATTAATGGAAGCCTACCGTATGTATACCCCGTTTGACCCCCTGGCAGAGGACCGGCAGGGAGATGTAATCATGTCCTTTATAGGACAGTCAGCGCCGGACATCCGCAATAAATTGCAGCGGCTAGAGGGGCTTCAGGGGTATACTATACAAGATTTAATGAAGGAGGCAGAAAAGATTTACAACAAAAGGGAGACCCGAGAGGAGAAGGAGGAAAGGATTCGCAAGGAGCAGGAGGAAAGGGAAGACAAAAGAGACAAAAGACGTAATCGAGAGCTTAGTAGAATTTTGGCCACCGTAGTGCAGGATACAGAAAGGAGTAGACCAGGACAGAATAGGGACTTGGGAGACAAACGAAAGCCTCAGGTGGAAAGAGATCAATGTGCCTATTGTAAAGAAAGAGGACACTGGGTCAAAGACTGCCCGAAGAAAACACAGGGACCAAAGAGGAGACCAGTTCCAATCCTGTCCTTGGAAGAAGACGACTAGGTGAGTCAGGGCCAGGAGCCCCCCCCTGAGCCCAGGATAACCCTTGAAGTGGGGGGCAGACCGGTAACCTTCCTGATTGACACGGGAGCCCAGCACTCGGTACTGACTTCAGAAAAAGGGCCTTTAAGCTCCAAGACTTCCTGGGTTCAGGGGGCAACTGGAGGGAAGTTATATCGCTGGACAACCAATCGAGAGGTCCAGTTAAGTACAGGACTTGTGACACACTCGTTCTTACTAGTGCCAGACTGCCCCTACCCCCTCCTGGGCAGGGACCTACTCTCGAAGGTAGGAGCCCAAATTCACTTCCATGAGAAAGGAGCTACCATCACAGACTCAGGAGGGCGGCCTCTCCAGGTATTAACACTACGCTTGGAGGACGAACACCGATTATTCGAGAGGCCCTCGTCCACCATGGCTCCCCTGGACCCCAAGTGGCTCACAGATTTTCCTCAGGCCTGGGCAGAGACTGCGGGAATAGGGCTGGCCGTCAACCGGCCTCCCTTGATCATAGATCTGAAGCCCACGGCCATTCCTGTGTCAGTTCGTCAATATCCGATGGGCAAGGAAGCTAAGGAAGGTATCCGGCCACATATCCAGAGACTGTTACACCTAGGCATTTTAAAACCTTGTCGTTCACCTTGGAACACCCCCCTACTACCAGTAAAGAAGCCTGGTACGGGTGACTACCGCCCGGTACAGGACTTGCGGAAGGTTAACAGGAGAACGGAGGATATGCATCCCACAGTGCCCAACCCCTACAATCTGCTAAGTACCTTGCCTCCGACCCACGTATGGTACACTGTGTTAGATCTAAAAGATGCATTCTTTTGTTTAAGACTGAGCCCTCAGAGCCAATCCATCTTTGCTTTTGAGTGGAAAGACCCAGAGACCGGGTTTTCAGGACAACTCACCTGGACAAGGTTGCCCCAAGGATTTAAAAACTCGCCTACCTTGTTTGACGAAGCTCTGCACCTAGATTTGGCCGACTTCCGAGTCAACCATCCGGACCTGGTCCTCCTGCAATATGTGGATGACCTCCTCCTTGCCGCTGAAACTGAGCAGGACTGCCTAAAAGGTACCGGGGCCCTGCTACAGAGACTGGGGGAATTGGGCTATCGAGCCTCCGCGAAAAAGGCCCAAATATGTCAGAAACAGGTGGCCTACCTAGGCTACCTCCTAGAAGGAGGGCAACGGTGGCTGACAGAGAGCCGAAAAAGGGTGGTTGCTCTAATTCCACCCCCCACCGATGCCAGAAAGATGCGGGAATTCCTCGGGAGTGCGGGATTCTGCCGCCTTTGGATTCCTGGGTTTGCGGAGCTGGCAGCCCCATTGTACCCCCTCACGAAGTCCAATGCTCCCTTTCAATGGAGAGAAGAGCAACAGCGGGCGTTTGACAACATAAAAAAGGCCCTATTGTCAGCCCCAGCCCTGAGCCTCCCTGATATGACCAAGCCCTTCACATTATACGTGGATGAGAACAAGGGAGTGGCGAAGGGAGTGCTAACACAAATGCTTGGACCCTGGAAAAAGCCGGTGGCATACTTTTCAAAAAAGCTAGACAATGTAGCGGCCGGCTGGCCTCCGTGCCTCCGCATGATAGCGGCCGTGGCAGTTCTGGTGAAAGACTCGGATAAATTGACTCTAGGCCAACCTCTCACCATAGTGGCACCTCATACTGTGGAGACAGTTATCCGCCAGCCACCAGACCGGTGGCTCTCAAATGCTCGGATAACTCATTACCAGACTATGTTATTAAATTCAGAGCGGGTCCGGTTTGGGACTGCCACCTCTTTAAACCCGGCCACCCTGCTCCCGGAACTGGGGCCCCAGGCCCAGGTAATCCATAACTGTCACCAAATCCTGGCTGAGGCCCACGGCACCCGAAAAGACCTAACCGACCAGCCTCTGCCGGATGCCGAAATGACCTGGTTCACGGATGGGAGCAGTTTTCTACAGAACGGTGAGCGGAGGGCTGGGGCAGCGGTGGTGGATGGAAAAACTGTTATCTGGTCAAGTGCCTTAAAGCCTGGAACTTCTGCTCAAAAAGCCGAGCTCATAGCCTTAATTCAAGCTTTAAAACTGGCACAAGATAAAAAGGTCAACATTTACACAGACAGTCGGTATGCTTTCGCCACTGCCCATGTACATGGGGAGATATACCGGCTAAGGGGCCTCTTAACCTCAGCAGGCAAGGACATTAAAAATAAGCAGGAAATCCTAGATCTTCTACAGGCCCTGTTCCTGCCCAAAATGTTGAGTATAATTCATTGCCCCGGGCACCAACGAGGAGACGACCCCGTAGCAAGGGGAAACAGGATGGCAGGCGAGGCCGCTAGGGCGGCAGCCCTGAGCCAACAGGTGCTCCCGTTAAAGACAATTGAGCCCACCCAAGTATCGAGGGAACCACCTTTCCTCTATTCGGACCAAGACTTAGATACGATCCAGCGGCTCGGTGCAGAGTATGATGAACAAATAAGGGTTTGGAGGCTCGGAGAGAAAATAGTCCTGCCACACCAATTGGCTAAAGAAATAATTACCAGCCTCCATCAATGGACTCATTTGGGACACAAAAAGCTAAAAGCAGCCTTACAGGAAGATAGGCAGTCTTATTACATCCCCGGACTTGATTCTTTAGTCCAGCAGGTGACTGAATCCTGTGTTCCGTGTGCCAAGGTAAATGCCAGACACCTCAAGCTCCCGGAGGGAGCTAGGGTAAGAGGAGACCGACCAGGAATCAACTGGGAGGTCGATTTTACTGAGATAAGGCCGGGCAGTTATGGGAATAAGTATCTTCTAGTTTTTGTAGACACCTTCTCCGGATGGACTGAGGCATTCCCCACAAAACGGGAAACCGCCCAGGTGGTCGTTAAGAAGATCATAGAGGAGATCTTCCCCCGGTTCGGCTTGCCTAAGGTAATCGGGTCCGACAATGGCCCAGCGTTTGTCTCCCAGGTAAGTCAGTTGGTGGCCAAAGCATTAGGCATAAATTGGAAATTGCATTGTGCCTATAGACCCCAAAGTTCAGGACAGGTAGAAAGAATGAACAGAACAATTAAAGAGACCTTGACCAAATTAGCGTTGGAGACTGGCGTTAAAGACTGGGTCCAACTCCTCCCTATGGTGTTGTTCCGGGTCCGAAACACGCCCTCTCATTGCGGGCTGACACCATACGAAATCCTTTATGGAGGGCCCCCACCAGTAGCAGGCTTGCTTGACCTTGCCAGTGACTCCGTTGCCGATGCCCCTAAGTTACAGGCCCGGTTGAGAGCACTCCAGATCATCCAGAACCAGGTCTGGAAACCTCTTGCAGCAGCCTACCAACCCAAGACGACAACCATTCCACATCCTTTCCAAATCGGTGATGCTGTGTATGTCCGAAGGCACCAATCTAAGACTCTAGAGCCCCGGTGGAAAGGCCCCTTCACTGTGCTGTTGACAACTCCCACCGCTCTCAAGGTCGACGGAATCGCTGCTTGGGTCCACGCCTCACACGTGAAGCGAGCACCACCTCCCCAGGGCCCCGAGGATCCGGATAGACCAGCCAAATGGAAGCTCCAGCGCACTCAGAACCCACTCAAGCTAAGACTTTCAAAAACTGTTTAATATTTATGATGTTCCTGGCCTTTCCCCATTGTTTTTCCAATCCCCATGCTCCACAATTGTTAACGTGGAACCCAACCCAGTCCAGCAAGAACAGAGTTCCCTCCCTCCAGTAAGGCAGGCTCTCCCTAGGCCGGTCCAATAGATTTTAGGATTAAAATCTTTGCAAAAAGAAAAGGAGGGAATGAAGGACCCTTATGGGGGAGAGGGACAAGAAACTAGGCCTGGGCAGATATCAGGGGCTTCTTAAGAGGTTAGATGTTCCCCAGAGTCCAGCGGGCAGGACGTTCTCTGGGAAGGAAAAGTCAATCCCCTTCAGATAACCTCTAGGCATGCCCAGAGCAGAGCTGCCACTCCCCTTCAGAGAATCTCAGCACTCTCCTCAGTACTCTCCTCAGCTGGTTCCCTCAGCACTCTCCTCAGCACTCTCCTCAGCTGGTTCCCTCAGCACTCTCCTCAGCACTCTCCTCAGCTGGTTCCCTCAGCACTCTCCTCAGCACTCTCCTCAGCTGGTTCCCTCAGCACTCTCCTCAGCATTCTCCGGTATGCTAATTGTCCCTCCGAACCAGCCAATCCCGTGCCACCTCTGCATTCCATATGCTAATTCGTTGCCTATATAACCTGTGTGAAACTGCCGCTCAGGGCTCCTCACTGCCTGAGGTGGGGGCCCGTTTGCGCAAACGTTCAATAAAAACCTCGTGCTTTTTGCATCAACTGGTCTGGATCTTTGGGCGTCCTCCCGAGCAAGTGGGCATCTCTGCAACTGAGAGGTCCAACACTTTAAAACAGAAACTGTGAAAAGAGACAAAGAAGCACACTATGTAATGATTAAGGGATCAATTCAACAGGAAGATATGACTATATAAAGGCATATGCACCTAATCACAGGGCACCTGGCTATTTAAGAGAAATGTTAAGGGACTTAAGGGAAACTTAGACTCCAACACAAAAGTATTGGGGTACTTCAATACTGCACTTTCAGCAATGGACAGATCAACCAAACAAAATCAACAAGGAAACAGCAGATTTAATTGACACTATAGACCAAATGGACCTAACAGATATCTAAAGAACTTTTCATACTACAGTTGCAGAATACACATTCTTCTCACCAGTGTGTGGGACTTTCTCTAGGATTGACCACATGCTAGGCCATGAAGCAAGTCTCTGCAAATTAAAAAAAACTGAAATCATACCATGCAACTTCTCGGACCACAGTGCAATGCAGCTGGAAAGTAGCAACTCAGGAATCCCTAGAGCATAGCTAACACATAAAGGCTGAGAAACATGCTCCTGAATGAACAGTGGGTCACAGAAGAAATCAAAAGAGAAATAAAAAGATTTTTGGAAACAAATGAAGACAACAACATGACATATCAACACTTATGGGATACAACAAAAGCAGTGTTAAAAGGAAAGTTTAGTAATAGGTAACTACATCAAAAAATTGGAAAAGCACCAAATAAATGAGCCATCAATGCATCTCAAGGATTTAGAAAAACAACAGCAAACCAAACACAAACTAGTAGGAGAAAAGAAATAATTAAAATTAGGGAAGAAATCAACAAAATTGAATCCAAAAAAAATACAAAAGATCAGCAAAACAAATAGTTGTCTTTTGATAAAATAAACAAAATTGACACACCATTGGCTCAACTTACCAAAAAAAAGAGAAGACCCAAATCAATAAAATTAGAGATGAAAAAGGAAATGTAACAACAGACACCACAGAAATAAAAATCATCAGAAATTACTACAAAGAGCTGTATGCCAACAAACTGGGAAACCGAGAAGAAATGGATAGATTCCTGGACACACACAACCTACCAAAATTGAGCCATGAAGACACAGAAGACCTAAACAGACCCATTACCAAGACAGAAATTGAATCAGTAATAAAGACCCTCCCAACAAAGAAAAGCCTGATAGCAGATGGCTTCACTGCTGAATTCTGCCAGGCATTTAAAGAAGAACTAACGTCAATTCTTAAGATATTCAAGGGGCTGAGGCTGTAGCATAGCAGATAAAGCCACCACCTGCAATGCCAGCATCCCATATGGGCACTGATTTGAATCCCAGCTGCTCCATTTCCAATCCAGCTCTCTGCTATGGCCTTGGAAAGCAGTAGAAGATGGTACAAGTGCTTGGGCCCCTGCACCCATGTGGGAGACCTGGAAGAAGCTCCTGGCTCCTGGTTTTGGATCAGCACAGCTCTGGGCGTTTCAGTCATCTGGGGAGTGAACCAGCAGATGGAAGACCTCTCTCTCCCTGCCTCTCCTTCTCTCTGTGTAACTCTGACTTTCAAATAAATAAATAAATAATAAACAATATTCAAAACAATTGAAAGAGAGGTAATCTCCCAAATTCTTCTTCTTTTTTTTTTTGACAGGCAGAGTGGACTGTGAGAGAGAGATAGAGAGAAAGGTCTTCCTTTGCCGTTGGTTCACCCTCCAATGGCCGCCCATGGCTGGCGCACTGTGGCCGGCACACCACGCTGATCTGAAGGCAGGAGCCAGGTGCTTATCCTGGTCTCCCATGCGGTGCAGGGCCCAAGGACCGGGCCATCCTCCACTGTACTCCCAGGCCACAGCAGAGAGCTGGCCTGGAAGAGGGGCAACCGGGACAGAATCCGGTGCTCCGACTGGGACTAGAACCTGGTGTGCTGGTGCCGCAAGGCGGAGGATTAGCCTATTGAGCCACGGCGCCGGCCCCAAATTCTTTCTATGAAGCCAGCATCACCTTAATTCCTAAATCTGAAAAAGATGCAACAGAAAGAGAATTATGGACCAATTTCCCTGATGAACACAGACTCAAAAATCCTCAACAAAACTCAAGCCAATCGAATCCAACAGCACATCAAAAAGATCATCTACCCTGACCAAGTGGGATTTATCCCTGGTATGCTGGGATGATTCAACATTTGCAAATTAATCCATGTGATTAACAAACTGCTGAAGAAAAACCATATGATTATCTCAATATCATTTGACAAAATACAACACCCTTTCATGATAAAAACTCTAAGCTAATTGGGTATGGAAGGAACATTCCTCAACACAACCAAGGCAATCTATGTCAAACCCACAGCCTGCATCAACTGAATGGGGAAAATTTGGAAGCATTCTCACTGAGATCTAGTACCAGACAGGGATGCCCACTCTCACCATTGCCATTCAATATAATCCTAGAAGTTTTATCCAGAAGTAATAGGCAAGAAAAAGAAATCAAAGGGTTCAAATTGGTAATGATGAAGTCAAACTATCCCTATTTGCAGAAGACATGATGCTATAAATAGGGGATCAAAAAAACTCCACTAAGAGACTACTGGAGCTCACAGGATAGTTTGGTAAAGTGGCAGGATACACAGTCAATACAAAAAAATCAACAGCCTTTGTATACACATACAATCAATCCCATTCACAATAGCTACCAAAAAAATCAAATACCTTGGAATAAATTTAACAAAGGATGTCAAATTCTCTACAGTGAAAATTGTAAAACATAAAAGAAAAAAAATAGAAGATACAAAAAATGGAAAAATCTTCCATATTCATGTATTGGAAGTATCAATATAATCAAAATGAACATTCTTCCGAAAGCAATTTACAGATTCAGTGCAATACCAATCAAAATACCAAAGACATTCTTTTCAGATCTAGAACAAATGATGCTGAAATTCATGTGGAGGCATAGGAAAGACCTCGAATAGCTAGAGCAATCTTATACAACAAAAACAAAGTCAGAGGCATCACAATACCAGATTTAAAGATATACTACAGGGCAGTTATAATCAAAACAGCATGGTACTGGTACACAAACAGATGGATAGATCATTGGAACAGAATACAAACACCAGAAACCAACCCAAACATCTACAACTGACTTATATTTGATCAAGGAGCTAAAACCAATCCCTGGAGCAAGGACAATCTCTTTAACAAATGGTGCTGGGAAAACTGGATTTCCACATGCAGACATATGAAGCAAGACCCCCCTACTGAAGGACCCTTATCGGGGGAGGGACAAGAAACTAGGCCTGGGCAAATATCAGGGGCTTCTTAAGAGGTTAGATGTTCCCCAGAGTCTAGCGGGCAGGACGTTCTCTGGGAAGGAAAAGTCAATCCCCTTCAGAGAATCTCTAGGCACGCCCAGAGCAGAGCTGCCCCTCCCCTCTGGGAAACCTCTGGGCGCGCCCAGAGCAGAGCTGCCCCTCCCCTTCGGAGAGTCTCTAGGCGCGCACTTATGATGTCACTGCGACCGGCCAATCCTGTAACACCTCAGCACTCTCCCTCAGCATTCTCCGGTATGCTAATTGTCCCTCCGAACCAGCCAATCCCGTGCCACCTCTGCATTTTACACCAGCACTCTCCACCAGCATTCTCCCATATGCTAATGGTCCCTCTGAACTGACCAATCCTATGCATGCGCATTAGGAATATGCTAATTCGTTGCCTATATAACCTGTGTGAAACTGCCGCTCAGGGCTCCTCACCACCTGAGGTGGGGGCCCGTTTGCGCAAACGTTCAATAAAAACCTCGTGCTTATTGCATCAACTGGTCTGGAGTCTGGATCTTTGGGCGTCCTCCCAAGCAAGTGGGCATCTCTGCAACTGAGAGGTCCAACATTTTGGTGGCCCGTACGGGGATTTTAGGTCGCCCTCAGACCCATTCCCTGCAAACCAGTTGGAGGTACGATTAAGTGTTTTCTGTTTGTTGTTCTTCGTCTTGAGTGTTCTGACTGGCCAGTACCTGACTCTGTGAGACCAGTGGGGGAGGCAGGCGTGCCCAGCAACCCCTGGTCCGTTCCCCGGAGGACGCTCCGGTTTGTGAGACCAGTAGGGGAAACCCTCGGTCCGTTCCCCCGGAAGACGCTCCCGGGGTGGTCTGGAGGTGGGTTGGAGACCAAGTCTCCCTCCTTCCCGGGGAGGGCTGGTCAGGCAGCCGCTCCCAGAAATAGCGCAATAGCGTTCGATTTGTTGTAGGTCTGTTGCCGTGCGGTTTTGTTGGCTATTCTTTTTGCTTGGTTTGACGTGCCTGGAATGGTCTGGAGGAAGGCCAGGGACCAAGTCTCCCTCCTTCCCGGGAAAAGCCTGGCCAAGCGGCTCCTCCCATCTGAGGTAGCATTGTCGATTTGTCCTAGATCTGGTGCCGCGCGGTTTGTCTTGTTTACTGTATGTGTCTGTGCATTGGCTGTTCTTTTTGTTTGGGCTGAAATCCTTGCACACATGGGTCAACAAATAACCACCCCTTTAAGTCTCACTCTAGATCACTGGAAGGACGTTCGAGAACACGCGCACCACCTCTCAGTGGAGGTTAAAAGGAAACGATGGGCAAAATTCTGTTCCTCAGAGTGGCCGGCCTTCGAGGTCGGCTGGCCAAGGAACAGCACTTTTAACCTCGATATTATTTTACAGATTAAGGCGCGAGTCTTTCAGCCAGGATCCAATGGACACCCTGATCAGGTGCCCTACATTACCACGTGGGAGGATCTTTCACGTAACCCCCCTCCCTGGATAAAACCCTTCTCCTTCCCGACGGAGCCCATACGGACCCCATTACCCCTTCCTCAGCCATCCCTAACTCCTTTAATACCTTCCTCCCCAATACCCCCTCCTCCCGTCCCAGTTGTGCCAACCTCCTCCCTATACCCTCTGAAGGAGATTCGAGATCCAAAACCTGACAAGCCACCGGTTCTTCCGGCTGATCAGGACCTTCTGCTCTTTGACTCTCCCCCACCCTATCTTCCCGGCCAGCCTGCTCCCCCGCAGGAACCCCCACAACAACCAGAGCGGGATGTGCAACCTTCTGCACCATCCCCTGATTCCACGAGGGCAGGGGAAGAAGTCTCAGCGCCTTCCCCACCCTCCAGCCGCCTGCGCCTCCGTCAGGGGCAGGCAGGGGGCTCGGGAAGCGCCTGGACTTCACAGACCTTTCCTCTTCGTTCGGTGGCTGGCCAGATGCAGTACTGGCCATTTTCTGCTTCCAATCTTTACAATTGGAAAACCCATAACCCCTCTTTCTCTCAGGACCCCCAGGCTCTGACTGGGCTGATTGAGTCAATTTTATTGACTCATCAGCCCACCTGGGATGATTGTCAGCAGCTTCTGCAGACCCTCCTCACTACTGAGGAAAAGCAGCGTGTCTACCTTGAGGCACGGAAAAACGTCCCTGGAGCAGATGGCCGACCAACCCTACTGCCAAATGAAATCGAAGAGGCGTTTCCCTTAACCCATCCTGATTGGGACTACACCACCGTTGCTGGTAGGGAGCGACTTCGTCTTTACCGCCAGATTCTCCTTGCGGGTCTCAGAGGGGCTGGAAAGTGCCCCACCAATTTGGCCAAGGTACGTGCAGTAGTGCAGGGGGCTGAGGAAACGCCGGCAGGCTTCCTAGAATGATTAATGGAAGCCTACTGTATGTACACCACGTTTGACCCCCTGGCAGAGGACCGGCAGGGAGATGTAATCATGTCCTTTATAGGACAGTCAGCGTCGGACATCCGCAATAAATTGCAGCGGCTAGAGGGGCTTCAGGGGTATACTATACAAGATTTAATGAAGGAGGCAGAAAAGATTTACAACAAAAGGGAGACCCGAGAGGAGAAGGAGGAAAGGATCCGCAAGGAGCAGGAGGAAAGGGAAGACAAAAGAGACAAAAGACGTAATCGAGAGCTTAGTAGAATTTTGGCCACCGTAGTGCAGGATACAGAAAGGAGTAGACCAGGACAGAATAGGGACTTGGGAGACAAACGAAAGCCTCGGGTGGAAAGAGATCAATGTGCCTATTGTAAAGAAAGAGGACACTGGGTCAAAGACTGCCCGAAAAAAACACAGGGACCAAAGAAGAGACCACTTCCAATCCTGTCCCTGGAAGAAGACGATTAGGTGAGTCAGGGCCAGGAGCCCCCCCCACCCCCCCGAGCCCAGGATAACCCTTGAAGTGGGGGGGCAGACCGGTAACCTTCCTAATTGACACGGGAGCCCAGCACTCGGTACTGACTTCAGAAAAAGGGCCTTTAAGCTCCAAGACTTCCTGGGTTCAGGGGGCAACTGGAGGGAAGTTATATCGCTGGACAACCAATCGAGAGGTCCAGTTGAGTACAGGACTTGTGACACACTCGTTCTTACTAGTGCCAGACTGCCCCTACCCCCTCCTGGGCAGGGACCTACTCTCGAAGGTAGGAGCCCAAATTCACTTCCATGAGAAAGGAGCTACCATCACAGACTCAGGAGGGCGGCCCCTCCAGGTATTAACACTACGCTTGGAGGACGAACACTGATTATTCGAGAGGCCCTCGTCCACCATGGCTCCCCTGGACCCCAAGTGGCTCGCAGATTTTCCTCAGGCCTGGGCAGAGACTGCGGGAATACGGCTGACAGTCAACCGGCCTCCCTTGATCATAGATCTGAAGCCCACGGCCATTCCCGTGTCAGTTCGTCAATATCCGATGGGCAAGGAAGCTAAGGAAGGTATCCGGCCACATATCCAGAGACTGTTACACCTAGGCATTTTAAAACCTTGTCGTTCACCTTGGAACACCCCCCTACTACCAGTAAAGAAGCCCGGTACAGGTGACTACCGCCCGGTACAGGACTTGCGGGAGGTTAACAGGAGAACGGAGGATATGCATCCCACAGTGCCCAACCCCTACAATCTGCTAAGTACCTTGCCTCCGACCCACATATGGTACACTGTGTTAGATCTAAAAGATGCATTCTTTTGTTTAAGACTGAGCCCTCAGAGCCAATCCATCTTTGCTTTTGAGTGGAAAGACCCAGAGACCGGGTTTTCAGGACAACTCACCTGAACAAGGTTGCTCCAAGGATTTAAAAACTCGCCTACCTTGTTTGACAAAGCTCTGCACCTAGATTTGGCCGACTTCCGAGTCAACCATCCGGACCTGGTCCTCCTGCAGTATGAGGACGACCTCCTCCTTGCTGCCGAAACAGAGCAGGACTGCCTAAAAGTTTTTGTAGACACTTTCTCCGGATGGACTGAGGCATTCCCCACAAAACAGGAAACCGCCCAGGTGGTCGTCAAGAAGATCATAGAGGAGATCTTCCCCCGGTTCGGCTTGCCTAAGGTAATCGGGTCCGACAACGGCCCAGCGTTTGTCTCCCAGGTAAGTCAGTTGGTGGCCAAAGCATTAGGCATAAATTGGAAATTGCACTGTGCCTATAGACCCCAAAGTTCAGGACAGGTAGAAAGAATGAACAGAACAATTAAAGAGACCTTGACCAAATTAGCGTTGGAGACTGGCGTTAAAGACTGGGTCCAACTCCTCCCTATGGTGTTGTTCCGGGTCCGAAACACGCCCTCTCATTGCGGGCTGACACCATACGAAATCCTTTGGAGGGTCCCCACCAGTAGCAGGCTTGCTTGACCTTGCCAGTGACTCCGTTGCCGATGCCCCTAAATTACAGGCCCGGTTGAGAGCGCTCCAGATCATCCAGAACCAGGTCTGGAAACCTCTTGCAGCAGCCTACCAACCCAAGACGACAACCATCCCACATCCTTTCCAAATCGGTGACGCTGTGTATGTCTGAAGGCACCAATCTAAGACTCTAGAGCCCCGGTGGAAAGGCCCCTTCACTGTGCTGTTGACAACTCCCACCGCTCTCAAGGTCGACGGAATCGCTGCCTGGGTCCACGCCTCACACGTGAAGCGAGCACCACCCCCCCAGGGCCCCGAGGATCCGGATAGACCAGCCAAATGGAAGCTCCAGCGCACTCAGAACCCACTCAAGCTAAGACTTTCAAAAACTGTTTAATATTTGTGATGTTCCTGGCCTTTCCCCATTGTTTTCCAATCCCCATGCTCCACAATTGTTAACGTGGGAAGTAATTTCCTCCACAGGACGGGTGGCCTGGTCTGTTAGTGGGTTACATACCCCCGGGGCGTGGTGGCCCACCTTATACCCGGACGTATGTCAACTGGTTACTGGGTTAGATACCTGGGATGTACCTGACCAGGATAATTTGACAAAAATCCCTGGAAATAGTCTTAACTATTGGGGCGTGTATGGCTCCCAGTCCCCAGTCAGTGGGACCCAACCCAGTCCAGCAAGAACAGAGTTCCCTCCCTCCAGTGAGGCAGGCTCTCCCCAGGCCACCCCTCCCGCCAGCCACCCTTTCGCCCAGCTTGGCAAGTTTAACTCCAAACGCTTCAAGCCCCCGTACAACCGGACAGCGGCTGTTTAACCTTTTGACAGGGGCCTTTCTGGCCCTCAACCAGACCAATCCAGAGCTGACCGAGTCCTGCTGGCTATGCCTAGCCCCAGGTCCACCCTATTACGAGGGCCTCGCGGTCCCCAGGACCTGGAATGGCACTACAGAGGCAAATAATTGCCTCTTGCCCCTTCAGCCGCGTCTCACTCTTACAGAGGTGTCGGGACAAGGTACTTGTGTAGGAAATCCTCCCTTGTCCCACCGACACTTGTGCAATGTCACCCACAATGTTACTATACGAGGCGGCCCATACCTGGTTCCAGAGGCAGACACTTGGTGGGCATGCAATAAAGGCCTCACCTCCTGCGTGTCTGCAGAAGTCCTAAATAATACCAATGACTTCTGCGTTTTGGTAAGAGTAATGCCCAGAGTGTATTACCATCCAGCTGACACTCTGCTTGATTGGTATGATGGACGGCTCACTCGTTCCGGCAAGAGCCCACCTCGATAACCCTGGCTGTCCTACTGGGATTGGGGGTAGCGGCTGGGGTAGGCACTGGTGCGACAGCTTTAGCACGGGGCTCCCAACTTTATTCTGAGCTCCGGGCTGCGGTAGATGAGGATATAAGAGCACTCCAGCAATCCATTACAAGGTTAAAGCAATCCCTAGATTCCCTTGCTGAAGTCGCACTAAACCGACAAGGTTTAGATCTACTTTTTCTTAAGGAGGGAGGATTGTGTGCTGCCTTGGGAGAGGAATGCTGCTTTTATGTAAACCAATCTGGGGTAATCAGGGACTCTATGTCAAAGCTCAGGGAGAGGCTTGACAAGAGACAAAGGGATAGAGAGGCCCATTACAGCTGGTATAAAGGATGGTTTACTAAATCCCCATGGTTAACTACCCTAGTATTGACCATAATGGGCCCGCTACTCATTATATTCCTTCTTTTAACTTTTGGCCCATGTATTCTTAACAGGTTGCTCCAGTTTATCCACGAGAGGCTTTCCCTTGTCCAAACCCTGGTGCTGACCCAACAGTACCAGTGTCAAGCTTCACAGACCTCTGAGATCCAATAGATTTTAGGATTAAAAGCTGTGCAAAAAGAAAAGGGGGGAATGAAGGACCCTTATGGGGGGAGGGACAAGAAACTAGGCCTGGGCAAATATCAGGGGCTTCTTAAGAGGTTAGATGTTCCCCAGAGTCTAGCGGGCAGGACGTTCTCTGGGAAGGAAAAGTCAATCCCCTTCAGAGAATCTCTAGGCACGCCCAGAGCAGAGCTGCCCCTCCCCTCTGGGAAACCTCTGGGCGCGCCCAGAGCAGAGCTGCCCCTCCCCTTCGGAGAGTCTCTAGGCGCGCACTTATGATGTCACTGCGACCGGCCAATCCTGTAACACCTCAGCACTCTCCCTCAGCATTCTCCGGTATGCTAATTGTCCCTCCGAACCAGCCAATCCCGTGCCACCTCTGCATTTTACACCAGCACTCTCCACCAGCATTCTCCCATATGCTAATGGTCCCTCTGAACTGACCAATCCTATGCATGCGCATTAGGAATATGCTAATTCGTTGCCTATATAACCTGTGTGAAACTGCCGCTCAGGGCTCCTCACCACCTGAGGTGGGGGCCCGTTTGCGCAAACGTTCAATAAAAACCTCGTGCTTATTGCATCAACTGGTCTGGAGTCTGGATCTTTGGGCGTCCTCCCAAGCAAGTGGGCATCTCTGCAACTGAGAGGTCCAACACTACCTTACACCTTACACAAAAATCCATTCAACAGGGATTAAAGATCTAAATCTACGACCTGACACCATAAAATTATTAGAGAGCACTGGAGAAACTCTGTAAGACATTGGCACAGGCAAAGACTTGTTGGAAAAAACCCCAGAGGTTCAGGCAACCAAAGCCAAAATTAACCAACAGGGATTACATCGAATTGAGAAACTTCTGCACTGCAAAAGAAGTACTCAGCAAAGTGAAGAAGCATTACAGAATGGAATAAATTATTTGCAAACTATGCAACTGATAAAAGATTAATATTCAGAATATATAAAGAAATCAAGAAACTTCACAACAAAACAAAGAACCCAGTTACGAGATAGGCAAAGGACTTAAACAGACATTTTTCAAAGAGGAAATCCAATGGCCAACGGACACATGAAAAAATGTTTAGGATCACTAGCCATCAGGGAAACATAAATCAAAACCACAATGAGATTTTACTTCACCCCTGTTAGAATGGCTTTCATATAGAAATCAACAAACAACAAATGCTGGCGAGAATGTGGGGGAAAAGTACACTAATCCACTGTTGGTGGGAATGCAAATTGGTAAAATCACTATAGAAGACAGTTTGGCGATAGCTCAGAAATCTGAATATAGACCTACCACACGACCCAGCCATTCCCCTCCTGGGAATTCACCCAAGGGAAATTAAATTGGCAAATAGGAGAGCTATCTGCATGCCATGCCAAGATGGCCGCTGGCAAGCAAGTGTCAGTTACTCAGGAATGGCTTGGAAACCACATGACAACAGAGCCTACCTGGCAACAGGCTGTGATTGGATGGCTTCAGAAACTGCCTGGCAACAGGCTGTGATTGGATGGCTTCAGAAACTGCCTGGCAACAGGGGGTGATTGGTTGGGGCATAGACTGCCCCTTGACCAGATTGGCTGCCTTGGCTATTTAAGCTGCTGTACCAACTGAAATAAACGAGTCTGCAGGCTGCTTGCCTCTGGCCTGCTTTCACCTGACTCCCGGGGTCTGTGTGGTTACTCCGTGCCTCTTGCTCCCACCACACTCCTCCTCTCAGAACGAATCCACAGCAACACTGCACCTCAATGTTTATTGCGGCTCAGTTCACAATAGCTAAGACATGGAATCAACCTAAATGCCCATCAATGGAAGACTGAATAAAGAAATTTTAGGGTATGTTCTCTATGGAATACTACACAGTGGTTAAAAAAAAAAAAACAAAAAAACCCGAAACCTGTTCATTTGCAACAAAATGCATGAATCTGGAAAACATCATACTTAGTGCAATAAGCCAGTCTCAAAGGGACAAACATCATATGTCCTCCTTGATCTGTGACAAGTAACAGAGCACCTAAGAGGAAACCTGTAGAAGTGAAATTGACACTATGAGAAGCAATGACTTGAATAGCCCTTGTCTTGACTGTTGAGGAAAAGTTTATTATTATTTTTTTTACTATTTTCTTTTTCTACTTAATACCATTGGTTGAATTTAATTAACACAGAATTATTCATAGGTGTTTAAATCCAATTGAAATTAGATCTCAGTAAAAAATAAGAGTGGGAATAAAAGAGGGACTCAAAAGGCTTCTTGGCAGCTCATGACAAGAGCCTCTGTGAACACTGACGTCATAAATAAGAGTGTCAACTGTTAACAACAGGAATCACCATACACATGCTCCCCATGTAGGATCTCTGTCCTTAATGAGTTGTACTATGAGAATTAACAGTAACACTCGTCTTCAAACGGTACTTTATACTTTGTGTGTGTATATGTGTGCAAACTGTGGAAATCTTTAGTTAGTATAGAGTTGGGTTTCTGTATATAAAGTTACTAAAAAATGAATCTTAATGAAGAATGGGATGGGAGAGAGAGTAGGAGCTGGGATGGGAGTGGGGGTGGGTGGTCCTGTATGGGGGGAAGAACCATTACATTTCTAAAGCTGTATCTATTAAACTTGTATTCATTAAATAAAAGTTTCCTAAAAAAAAAAAAAAGAAGAAGAAGAAATGTTAAGGGAACTAAAGGGAGACATAGACTCTAATACAATATTAAAGGGGAACTTCAATACTCCGCTTTCAGCAATGGATAGATTAAGTAGTCGGAAAATCAGCAAAAAAAAAAAAAACAGAGTAAATCAACACTATAAACCAAATGGATATCTACAGAACTTTTCATCCTGTGGTTGCAGTGCAAGGAACTTTCTCTAGGACTGACCACATACTAGGCCATAAAACAAGTCTCAGCAAATTCAAAAACATCAAAATGATACCATGCATCTTCTCTGACTACAATGGAAAGAAGCTGGAAATCAACAACTCAGTAATATGTAGAACATATGCAAACACATGGAGACTGAGCAACTTGCCCTGAATGGACAGTGTGTCATTGAAGAAATCAAAAGAGAAATAAAAAATTTCTGGAAATAAATGGAGATCACAATACAACATAACAAAACTTATCAGATACAGCAAAAGCAGTGTTAAAAGTTTATAGCAATTGATGCCCACATCAAGAAATTGGGAAGGCATCAAATAAATTAACTATCAATGCATCTCAAAGACTTAGAAAAACAACCAGCAAACTAAATCCAAAACTGGTAGGAGAAAAGAAATAATTAAAATTAGAGAATAAACAAAATTAAAACAAAAAAAATTTTTTCAAAGATCAGCAAAATGAAAAGCTAGTTTAAAAAAAAAAAACAAATTTGACACACCGCTGGCACAACCAAAAAAAAAAAAAAAAGGGAGAAGACCCAAGATAACAAACACGAAAGAAATAAAAAGAATCATCAGAAATTACTACATATAGCTGTATTCCAACAAATCAGCAAACCCTAGAAAAAATGGACAGATTCCTGGACACACACAACCTACTTAAATTGAGCCATGAAGACACAGAAAACCTAAACAAACCCATAACCAAGACAGAAATAGAATCAGTAATAAAGACTCTCTCAACAAAGAAAAGCCCAAGACTGGATGGACTCGCTGAATTCTTGGACATTTAAAGGAGAATTAACTCCACTTCTCAAATTATTCAGAACAACTGAAAGGGAGGCAACCCTTCCTCTTTCTATGAAGCCTGTATCACCTTAATTCCTAAACCTGAAAAAATATAAAACAAAGACCAATTTCCCTGATGAACATAGAAGCAAAAACCCTCAACAAAATACTAGCCAATTGAATCCAACAACACATCAGAAAGATCATTCACCAGGACCAGGTGGGATTTATCCCTGGTGTGCAGGGATGGTTCAATATTAGCAAATAAATCAATGTGATACATAACATTAACACACTGAAAAATAAAAACCATGATTATCTCAATAGATGCAGAGAAAGCATTTGATAAAATGCCAACACCCTTTCATGACAAAAACTCTAAGCAAATTGGGTATGGAAGGAACATTCCTCAACACAATCAATGCAACTTATGACAGACCCATGGCCAGGTCCTATTGAATGGGGAAAAGTTGGAAGCATTCCCACTGAGACCTGGAACCATACAAGACACCCATTCTCACTACTGCTATTCAATATAGTCTTGGAAGTTTTAGTCAGAGCCATCAGGCAAGAAATAGAAATCAAAAGGACACAAGTTGGGAATGAGGAAGTCAAAATATCCCTATTTGCAGGTGACATGATTCTATATACAGGGATCCAAAAGACTCCATCAAGAGACTATCAGAACTCATAGAAGAGTTTGATAAAGTGGCAGGATATAAAATCAATACACAAAAATCATTAGCCTTTGTATGCACAGACAATGCCATGGCTGTGAAAGAACTTCTAGGATCGATCCCCTTGACTATAGCTACAAAAAAATACCTTTTCATAAAGTTAATCTAGGACATCTATGATCTCTACGATGAGAATTACAAAACATTAAAGAAAGAAATAGAAGATACAAAAAAATGGAGCGAGAGAGAGATCTTCCATCAATGGTTTACTCCCCACATGGCTGTAATGGCCAGGGCTGGGCCAGGCAGAAACCAGGAGCTTCTTTTGGGTCTTCCACTTGGGTGCAGGGGCCCAAGTACATGGGCCATCTTCAGCTGCTTTTCCAGATGCATTAGCAGAGAACTAGATCAGAAGTGGAACAGCCAGGACTCAAACTGGTGCCCATATGGGATGCCGGTGCTTCAGACAGTGGCTTAACCCACTGCACCATAGCATGGGCTCCTTTTTTATAATTGTTAAGACTTATTTTATGGGATATTTTATATATCTTGAGAATTTCTCATATGTACTTGAAAATGTATATTCTACTATTGTTTACTGATGTGTTGTAAGATGTCTTTTAGGTCTGCTTGGTTTATAGAATAGCCCTTCTATTTCTTTGCTAAGTTTTTAAATTCAAAATAGAATATTAATCCCCAAGATATTATTGCTGAATTGTCTATCTTTTCTTTTAGTTCTGCCAGTTTTTGCTTCATGTATTTTTATATGCTGTTGTTGAGTGCATATGTTTAAGATTTATTTTATTTATTTGAAAGAGTTACAGAGAGAGGTAGAGACAGAGAGGTCTTCCATCCGCTGGTTCACTCTCCAGATGGTCACAACAGCTGGAGCTGTGCCGATCCGAAGCCAGGAGCCTCTTCTGGGTCTCCCACACGGGTGTAGGGGCCCAAGGCCTTGGGCCATTTTCTACTGCTTTCCCAGGCCATAGCAGAGAGCTGGATCGGAAGAGGTGCAGCCGGGACTAGAACCGGTGCCCATATGGGATGCCGGTGCTTCAGGCCAGGGTGTTAACCTGCTGTGCCACAGTGCCAGCCCCAAGTGCATGTATGTTTTAATTATCTTTAACTGATGGACTCTTTGAGCATTATAAAACGTCCTTCTATCTACTAAGGAGTTTGGCTTATGTCTATTTTGTTTGATATTAGTATAGCTATTCCAGCCCTCTTTTGGTTACTGTTGGTTTGTTATATATTTTTCCCTATCTCTTTGCCTTCAATCTATTTGTGTCTTTTTTAAAAGATTTTATTTGTTTACTTGAGAGGAAGAGTTACAGAAAGAGGGACAGACAGAAAGGTCTTCCATCCACTGATTCACTGCCCAAATGGCTGCAATGGGCAGAGCTGAGCCACTCTGAAGCCAGGAGCCATGGAGCTTCTTCAGGGTCTCCCATGAGGGTGCAGGGGCTCAAGCACTTGGGTCATCTTCTACTGCTTTCCCAGGAGCAGCTGCGACATGAATTGGTGCCCATACGGGAAGCTGGCATTGCAGGTGATGGCTTTACCAAAAATGTGCCATGCTACAAATGGTGCAAACAGACGGAATATTCAGATGAATTGGAAGCTATCATAGAAGATGATGATGGTGATGGAGGATGGGTAGATACATATCACAACACAGGTATTACATGAGTAGCTGAAGCAGTTACAGAAATTATGCTGGAAAGCAAGGACAGTATAAAATTCCAGGACTGTTCAGCACTATGTGAAGAGGAAGAGGAGGAAGAGGAAGGGGAAGCTGCTGATGGGGAAGAAAATGAAGAGAGTGGATTGCTGGAAACAGATGAGGCTACTCTAGACACAAGAAAACTCATAGACACTTGTAAAACCAAAGCTGATGCTGGAGGTGAAGATGCTATTTTGCAAACCAGAACTTATGACCTTTACATCACTTATGATAAATATTATCAGACACCCTGGCTATGGCTGTTTGGCTATGATGAGCAACGGCAGCCTTTAACAGTTGAACACATGTATGACGATGTTAGTCAAGATCATGTGAAGAAAACAGTGACTACTGAAAATCATCCTCATCTCCCACCACCTCCCATGTGTCCAGTTCATCCATGCAGGCATGCTGAGGTGATGAAGAAAATCATTGAGACTGTTGCAGAAGGAGGGGGAGAACTTGGTGTCCATACGTATCTTCTAATTTTTCTGAAATTTGTACAAGCTGTCATTCCAACAATAGAATATGACTACACAAGATACTTCACCATGTAATGTAGAGGGACAGAATTTATCCTAATTATTGATTCTGATTTTTAAGGGATTAACCCATAGATGTGACCACTGACCATATTCATCAAGATGTACAATTTCTCTAATAAAGGGACTTACATGTTTATGTATTAAATAAAAAAAGTTCCACTAAAAAAAAAAAAACTTATGCCACAGTGCTGGCCTCCATCAACTTGTTTTCTAATTGAGTTTAATTCATTTACATTTAATGTAATTACTATAAGAGTAGGATTCTTGTGTCATTTTGCTATTATCTTACCTTTCCCCCCTCAATTCCTCCAATAATGCTTTTTTTAGTATTAGATAGTTCATAGTGTCATTTATATTCTCTTGTGGTTTTATTAAAATTTATTGATTTCTATGAAAGACAGAGTCACAGAGAGGGGACAGAGATCTTTCATCCCCTGGCTCACTCCCCAAATGGCCACAAAGACTAGGGCTGGGCCAGGCCAAAGTCAGGAGCTTTATCTGAGTCTCTCACATGGGTACACAAATCCAAGCACTTGGGCCATCTTCCACTGCTTACCCTGGTGCATTAGCAGGGAGCTGGATTGGGAGTGGGGTACCTGGGACTTGAACTGGTGCCGATATGGGATGTTGGCATGGTAAGTGGTGGCTTAACTCATTGTGCCACAACACTAGTCCCTTTCTTGTGATTATACACTTTTCGAGATCAGGCACGTTCAGGGTGGTATGGCCGTAGACAATATTATATACTTGAGTTGCTGGTTGCACCAGTGATTACCATCAACATAACAAAAATCTAATTTGGATTAGTACTAATTTCAACAGTATATTAAATTGCTTCTCTACTGCTTCCTTTCCTTTCCCCATTCCCTTCTTATATTATCAAAAACAATTTCATACATTGTTTGCCCATCAATTTAGATTTCTAACTATTGCATTATACGATTGTCTTTTAAATCAGATGGGGGAGGAGCTACAAAAATATATTTATACTGTCTTTTTCATTACTATGTAATTACCTAAAGCTTTTTCTTTCTTCATGAAAATTCAAGTTAGTTTATTTACTTTCAGCCCAAAAGACTACCTTTAGTTTTTGTCTTATAGGTAGCAACTAACTCTCTTGGTTTTTGTTTATCTGAGAATATCCTAAGTTCCCCTTTAATTCTGAAAGATGGTTTTGCTGGATATGGAATTCTTGGTTGACAACTGTTTTGGCACTTTGAGTATCATCCTGCTACCTTCTAATATGCATTATTTCTGAGGATATGTCATTTTTAAATTTACTGAGGATTCGTTGCACGTGAGTTGCTTCTCTCTGCTTCTCAACTTTTTTTTTTTATAACAGTTTGATTATGATGTGTCTAAGTCTGGATCTTCTTGAGTTTATGCTACTTGGAGTTCACTGGGTGTCAATGTGTAGATTAATGTTTTTCATCAAATTTGGCCAGGGCTGGTGCTGTGGCTCACTTGGTTAATCCTCCACTGTGGCGCCGGCATCCCATATGGGTGCCGGGTTCTATTCCTGGTTGCTCCTCTTCCAGTCCAGCTCTCTGCTGTGCCCCTGGAGGGCAGTGGAGGATGGCCCAAGTGCTTGGGCCCCTGCACCCACATGGGAGACCAGGAAGAAGCACCTGGCTCCTGGCTTCGGATTGGCGCAGGGCGCCGGCTGTAGTGGCCATTTGGGGAGAGAACCAACGGAAGGAAGACCTGTCTCTCTCTCTATAACTCTGTCAAATAAAAAAATTTTGGCCAAGTTTTAGACATTGTTTCTTCAATTATCCTTTCTTCCCTTTTCTCCTCTTCTAAGATTTCCATTAAGTGTAGGTTAGTACAGCTGATGGTGTGCCACAGGTCTCTGGGGCTCTGTTAATTTTTCTTTCTTTTTTTGTTCTACAGACCAGGTAAGTTGATTAAGCACCTATACATCTTCTTGTCTCTGCCAAAGTGCTATGTGTGTTCTCTGAATCATGCCTCCAACAACCAGTCAAGCAGTTTGAAACCATGCATAGGTTTTACTTCCTGTTTTCGCAGAACCTCTGTATCAGGTAATATTGAGTGGTTAGTGTCCTCTCAGGAGTTGCCTTCTAACTTCCCAGAAATATGCTGGAGCTTTTCAAAATTCCTATGGATATCTCATTGTTTAGTGTTTACTTTCAGGTTTTTGTTGGTCTACTGTTTGCTCTGTTATCCATTGCCTCAGCCACTCATGATATTAAAACATTTGACAAACACTCCTGGTGAGGAGGGGAGAAACCTTTAGATTGAACTAGTCTCCGTGAGGCCCAATAAAGAGAAGCCTTGTCAGGGTTTATCAAGGAACCACTAAACACATCAAATAATTATTAGTCTTTGGGAATGAGTCTTTGAAATCGCTCCAGTCCGTGGGCAGGTGTTTGGCTTGGCAGTTAAGATGCCCATTGGAACACCTGCATCCTATAATGGAATGCTTGGGTTTGTGACTCTGCTAATGCAGACCCTGGGAGGCAGCAGTGTTGGCTTAAAGAGTTGGGTCCCTGAAACCCACACAGGAGACCTAGAATGAGTTCCTGGCTCTGACTTTTGCCTGGATTAACCTCAGCTGTTTTGGCATCTGGGAAGTCAACCAGTGGATGGAAGCACTCTTTCTCTCAAATAAGTAAATAAATGAATAGTTCTAGGTCTGTGTGCATCCTCAGCTACCTACTGGGAATGTTACTTTATTTATTTATTTATTTGAAAGTCAGAGTTATGGGGAGAGAAAGGGGGAGAGAGAGGGGGAGAGAGAGAGAGGTCTTCCATCTACTGGTTCACTCCCCTGTTGGCTGCAATGGCCAGAGCTGTGCCGATCTGAAGCCAGGAGCTTCTTCTGGGTCTCCTATGCGGGTGCAGGGGCTCAAGGATTTGGGCCATCTTCCACTGCTTTCCCAGGCCATAGCAGAGAGCTGGATTGGAAGTGGAACAGCCGGGACTAGAACTGGTGCCCATATCAGATGCTGGCACTGCAAGCAGTGGCTTTACCGGCTACGCTGCAGCGCCGGCCCCAGGAATGTTACTTTTCAAGGCTACCATGGAGCTAAAGAGTGGGAAATAGGACTAAGGTAAGTTAAAATACTCAAACACCGCCATACTTATTGAGATTCAGCTGTTTTTCTTGATTCAATGCTAGATGGGTGGATGCAAGCCTTTGGATAATTTCCAGAGCTCTGAGAAAGTTTATTCTGAGATTTTTGGACAGTTTTTCCATTGTTTTTATGGAAGGGAAGACTTTCTGGAGTTTTTAATCCACTATATTCACTGATATAATCCTTCCCGTCTTTAAAAAAAAGTTATTTTATAGCAAAATAGTATTGAAAATAACAAAATTTATATTTGAAAAGCAGAGCAATTTCACATTTACTACCATCCTCTTTTTAAAAATAGGTTATTTTATACAAAACAGTATTAAAATATAACTATTTATTTGAAAAGCAATCTCATTTTAAGTGAAAAGCTGATTTTTTAAGTTTCATTTTAATTTTTATTATGTATGCACATACACATGTATTTACTTAAAAAGCAAAGAGATGTCTCACCTGCTAGCTCACTCCCCAAAGGCCTGCGACAGCTGGGGCTGGGTCCTGCCAAGCTGGGAGCCGGGCGCTGATCCAGGCCAGCCGGGCGGAGGCAGGGCCATCGCTGCTGCCTACCGGATCAGCAGCGGCACAGGCACCAACGTCCCCAGAGGCGTCCTCACCGCTGTGCCAAACACCTGCCCCAGAACTGAAGGCTAGAAAGGAAGATTCTAAATTAGAAGTCCAAACGGGCTGGCGCCGTGGCTCAACAGGCTAATCCTCTGCCTTGTGGCGCCGGCACACCGGGTTCTGGTCCCAGTAGGGGCGCCGGATTCTGTCCCGGTTGCCCCTCTTCCAGGCCAGCTCTCTGCTATGGCCCGGGAGTGCAGTGGAGGATGGCCCAAGTGCTTGGGCCCTGCACCCCATGAGAGACCAGGAGAAGCACCTGGCTCCTGGCTTCCAATCAGTGTGGTGCGCCGGCTGCAGCGGGCCAGCCACGGCAGCCATTGGAGGGTGAACCAACAGCAAAGGAAGACCTTTCTCTCTGTCTCTCTCTCTCACTGTCCACTCTGCCTGTCCAAAAAAAAAAAAAAAAGTCCAAACGGAGAAATCGCCCGTCCACTCTCCAGCCATCACACCCTCCTTTACTGCTGTGAGTAGCTCTCCTCTAGCGCTAACGCGGCCTCCTGAGGGCTGTTCCCGCTGTCTGTCCCGCTCTTCCCCTCTCGGCTTTGTCCTCCCACGCACGCCCTGTCTTCCAGCGGCTGCACCGCTCTCCTCCAGCGCTAACGCGGCCTCCTGAGGGCTGTCCCGCCATCTGTCCCGCTCTTCCCCTCCTGGCTTTGTCCTCCCCACGCAGGTCGTGTCTTCTAGCGGCCGCACCGCTCTCCTCCAGCGCTAACGTGGCCTCCTGAGGGCTGTCCCGCTCTTCCCCTCCCGGCTTTGTCCTCCCACGCACGCCCTGTCTTCCAGCGGCTGCACCTGTCTCCTCCAGCGCTAACGCGGCCTCCTGAGGGCTGTTCCCGCCGTCTGTCCCGCTCTTCCCCTCCTGGCTTTGTCCTCCCTCGCACGCCGTGTCTTCCAGCGGCTGCGCCTCTCTCCTCCAGCGCTAACGTGGCCTCCTGAGGGCTGTCCCGCTCTTTCCCTCTCGGCTTTGTCCTCCCACGCACGCCGTGTCTTCCAGCGGCTGCGCCTCTCTCCTCCAGCGCTAACGTGGCCTCCTGAGGGCTGTCCCCTCTCGGCTTCGTCCTCCCCACCGCTCTCCTCCAGCGCTAACGCGGCCTCCTGAGGGCTGTCCCACCGTCTGTCCCGCTCTTGCCCTCTCGGCTTTTCCAGTAGCTCCCCCGCCGGCTGGCGACCCCGCAGCGTCCCCAGCTTCAAACACACAACATGGAAGTCCTTCCGGGTCACGACTTCACGCGCCTGAGGCGGCGGCCTACCAGCCCGCACCCCCAACACCCCCTTCCCGCCGAACCCTCACGCTAGACGTGGCTGACTGACAGCTCCCGAAAATGTGGA
Organism: Lepus europaeus; assembly: GCF_033115175.1. Taxonomy (NCBI): domain Eukaryota; kingdom Metazoa; phylum Chordata; class Mammalia; order Lagomorpha; family Leporidae; genus Lepus; species Lepus europaeus. The sequence goes on along the minus strand of NC_084827.1, from coordinate 1,776,990 downwards.
CGGCGGGGTCAAAGGTCACGGGCGGCTCCCATTTAAACAGCTTTTCCCCAGGGCCCCCACAACTCACGTTTCAGTCAGCCAGCGGCTGTCCTCCGCCGCAAGGGTCTTTCACCGGCTTTCGAGGACGAAGGTCCGGTCCGGCGGCCCGGGGGTTCGGGACGCGGTTCCGGGGCGGGCCCGCGGCCGCCTTAAGCTTCCGGCTGCCGTCGAGGGCACCTGCGGGCCGCTCCGCCCTGGGCGCTCGGCCGCCTCTCCCGCTGCCGTCCGGCGAAGGCGCCCCGGGCCGCCCAGCTGCCGGCCCTGAGGCCGGGCCGCCCACCGAGGAGCCCAGCTGCCGGCCCTGAGGCCGGGCCGCCCACCGAGCCCCGCCGGGGAGCCCAGCTGCCGGCCCTGAGCCCGGGCCGCCCCGCCGAGGAGCCCAGGTGCCGGCCCTGAGGCCGCGGCCGCCTCAGCTGCGGCCCGGGGCGAGGCCGCCTCAGCTGCGGCCCGGGGGCGTGGCGCGGCCCCACGGGCTCTGCCTTCCCGGCCGCGCGCGGCTTTCGGTTTCGTTTCCCGCGGGAGCAGCCCGGGCCGCTGGCGGCGCGACAGCCCGCGGGTCGACGGCTCGGGGCCCAGCCGCGCGACGCCCTCGACGCCCTCGCGGCGGCGGCCATGGCGCAGGCCGCCGCGGTCGCCGAGGTGACCCAGGTGCTGTGCGCGGCCGGCGGCGCCTTGGAGCTGACGGAGCTGCGGCGCCGCCTGCGGCGCGGCCTGGACGCCGACGCCCTGGAGCGGCTGCTGCGGGCGCCCGGGCGCTTCGCCGTGGTGGCGCGGGCCGGCGCGGACGGCGGGGCGGCGGCCCCCGAGCGCGTGGCGCTGGCCGTGTCCCCGCTGCGCCTGTGCCGCGCGCACCAGGCCCCCGCCGCGGGCTGCGTGGGGCTCTGCACGCAGCTGCACCTCTGCAGGTTCATGGTGTACGGCACCTGCAAGTTCGCCAGGGCCGGGTAAGGCGCCGCGCGGGCCCTCGGCGGGGCGGGCCGGGACTCCCGGGGACAGGGCGGCTTCCGTGGAGCGCGGACGGCCGCGGGTGGGACGCCCCCGGGGGGTAACATGGCGGTGCGCGTGGGGAAAGTGGCGGCCTCACCCAGGCCCCCGAGCTGGCGCTGGGGGCCCCGCAGAGCCGGCCGCCCCCAGGGTCCTCCGGGACTCTGCCCACCAGCCGTAGCCCCTCGTGCGTGGCCCTCTGAGAAACCCTACCCTCTGCTCAGCTGGTGGGCTTCGCGCCCCTGCTGCTGAGCGAGCACCTCCCTACTTCCTCGTGGCAGCCAGCCGCCGCCCGTGGAATGCGAACCCAGGAGGGCGGAGGTCAGCTGCCCCTCCCCCGCCCCACCCGGGCCTTGAACACCCTGTCTCCCAAGTGGGCGGTGAGATGTGAGGACTGGATGGTGAGCTCTGTTAACGACTTTCGGCTTCATCCCGGATCACGTTTGCCGTCTAGGAAAGGTAGTTGCGTGGATGCTGGCTTGGACAATGCCGTGAGGACCCATGTGGAAGCTGGTCCACTTACTTGGAGAATTTTTCCATTGCTCCTTTCCTGCCTCCGGTGTCCTCTTTTTTCCCCTCATCTTTCTAGCTATCTCAGTAGACAATTTCTTGGTCACAGCAAGTCCTGGAGTCAGCACTGGGGTATAAGCCTTGATCCATGTTGGCATTCAGGGATCCAGGCTGACTGACCTCAGCTCTGCCTCCTTAACACAGGGCTCTTGACCGTTTTGGGTGCCAGGTTCCAGGGGGCAGGTGGAAAAGATGGACATCAGAGGAACTTGCAGGAGGTTGTTGTGGGCCAGGTCCACAAGTGGTAAAATTCCTTGCCTCTGTGCCATTAGCCAGGAGCTGTCTGATGACCCCTCAAGTGTATGGCAGCTTCCAGAAGTAAATACCCAGATGGGAATTTTCCAAGGGAAATGCGTTGTATGTGAGGAATTTGAGAGAGCTGGGGAATTGGCAGTAGTGTGGTAAGAGCATAAAGGAGAAGTGACGAATCTAGGGTTTCTGCTGCTGCTCTCACAGTGTTGTTGATCGACACAGCAAGAGCATTTTAAGACCAGCGCTGCGGCTCACTAGGCTAATCCTGTGCCTGCGGCGCCGGCACCCCAGGTTCTAGCCCTGGTCGGGGCACTGGATTCTGTCCCAGTTGCTCCTCTTCCAGTCCAGCTCTCTGCTGTGCCCCGGGAGTGCAGTGGAGGATGGCCCAAGTGCTTGGGCCCTGCACCGCATGGGAGACCAGGAGGAAGCACCTTGGCTCCTGGCTTCGGAGTGGCGCAGGGCGCCGGCTGTAGCGGCCATTTGGGGAGTGAACCAACAGAAGGAAGACCTTTCTCTCTGTCTCTCTCACTGTCTAACTTTGCCTGTCAGAAAAAAAAAAAGCATTTTAAGTCTGGGGACTGGGAGGAAGCCTGGGGCCCTGAAGTGCTAGTCTGGGAGACACCAGGTCGTGTATCTGGGGGCTGTGGCCTGAGTGGCTCAGAACTGAGGCAGTGTGAGACCTCCAGGAGGGCCATGGCTGGAACCCTGGGCCAATTTAACCTGCACCTCAGGGGAGAATGAACAGCCTGCAGGGGTGAGGCACCTCAGGGGAGGAGGAGCAGCCTGCAGGGGTGAGGCACCTCAGGGAGGAGGAGCAGCCTGCAGAGATGAGGCACCTCAGGGAGGAGGAGCAGCCTGCAGGGGTGAGGCACCTCAGGGAGGAGGAACAGCAGCCCAGGAGGAAGTCTCACAAGATAGATCCCCTGATGGGGCTTTTTATTGTTCACAGTTGATAAAATAAAGATGGCTGCCCTATTCCTATGTTAGTTTCTGAAATTTGGGGTCAGTTTTTACTTGTCTTGGAAATCTGGAGTTTAATATTTATTGGCCTAGATGACTTGAGTCTTGTTTGTTTAGAGAGAGATCTTCCATCCACAGGTTCACTCCCCTAATGGCTGCAATGACCAGGGCTGGGCCAGGCTGAAGCCAGGAGACAGGAACTCCGTCTGGGTGTAAGGGAACCAAACTTGGCCCATCTTCCACTGCCTTCCCCGGCCAATTAATAGGGAGCTGGGTCAGCAATGGAGCAGTCAGGACTGAAACCAGCGCCCATATGTAACACTGGCATCACAGGTGGCGGTCTAACCTGCTGCTGCAACCGTCCTCGTGTGACTACTGAGCGAGAGGGAGGTTGCAGCTGGCTATACTTTCTGTTCTTTTGTGACTCTGCTTCTGTTCCTGAACGTCAGGGTCAGTTCTTTCAGAAACAGGCTGTCGGTCCTGCTGGAGAGCTGGGAAGGTGTCTCCGGTCCCTGACTCCTAGACCTGTGTGGGAACACAGTCCTGAGACCAGCTCACCTTGTTCTAACCTGGGCTTTGCCCTTTGCTAGCTGGTAACCTTGGGCAAGTGATTTTACATAGGAGCTTTAATTTCCTTAGGTGTGAAATGGGGATAAAAGTACTAATTTCACGGGCCCCTTGAGGACTAAACGAGTTAATTCATAAAATACTTGGGAAATGAATGAGTCCTTTTAAAAAAGGGCAGGCATTCAGTCCAGTAATTAAGATGCCTCTTGGGACACCTGCATCCCAGTTTGGGATTGCCTGCATTCAAGTTCCAGCTCCATTTCTGGTTCCAGATTCCTGCTAATGCACACCCTGGCTCAAGTACTTTGGTCTCTGCCACCATAGACCTAGAGAGATTCCGGACTTCTGGCTGCAAGCCTGGCCTGGCCTAAGCAGATGCAGGCTTTTGGAGGAGTGAGCCAACTGATGGAAGATCTCTTGATCTAACAAGTGAATATTTAACTATTTGGGCTTTCCGTGGTTTGTGGTGAATGCTCACTACATTTTAGTGGTCCTCCTCATTCTCATCAGCCATCATCATTATGATTGCTAGTTATATTTAGCTCTGGCAACACCAGTTGATTTGCTCTTCTGATGTTCTTCATTTTTCACCTTGCGTGGCTGCTTCTCACCCTGCAAGTATTCAGCGCAGGCTTTACCCCTCTCAGCGCACTGCCTTGGTTCCTTCCTCAGCTGTCACCCCAGCCCAGACCGGGTCAAGCACCCCTTCTCTGTGCTGATATGTTCTGAACACAGCTGGCCTTGCACTTTCCATTCCAAACCTGTGTCATCTCTGGGCCTGTCACCTCCACTGGATGAAAGTAAGGGAGCCAAGTATGACTCCAAGGTTTTCAGTCGTGCAATCAAAGAAGGAAGTTGCCTTTTACTGAAATGGAAGATCACAAAGGGAAGTGCTAGTCTGGGGAGTTTAGATCCGGGCTTTGGTGCTCTGGACATAGCATAGGTATGTGGCAGTGTCTGAGTTGAGCAAATGCTATCTGCCTAACTCTTCCGGGTCCTGGTGACCCAGGCGGTCATCCGAAGGTTTGTTCTTTGGTTCTTCAGGGTCGCGTGCCAATGCTTGGCTCACAGGTAGTGCTCACCAGATGCTTGTGGATCCAAAGAATGGAGGGGAGGAGTAGAAAAAGGGCTGAGCTATTTGATGTTCCCTGCTTGTTTATTCAGCTCAGTTTTAAGTGCTTACCTAGTGACTGGTATGCTTTGGCTCTTTGCATGACAGCCCTGTCATTGTCATCAAATGCCTGCTGAGAGGTGCTGTTCTGGGCCCATGACCTTGCATAGTCCCGTCTCTTTCTTGGTAAATAAGCATTAGGTATTTTTCATCTTGTAAACTTGCTGGTTTTTCCCTGGTACTTATAAACAGAATCAGGAAGTATTTCTGAAAAATTGTCAGTGAAGATAGATTTTTACCAGTTGTATCATTTTGCCAAGGCTGCCATGACGAAGTACCACAGACTAGGGAGCTTTAACCTAGAAATTTATTTTCTTACAATTCTGGAGACTGTAAATCCCGGATCAGGGTGTCAGCAGATTTGGTTTCTTCTGAGGCCTCTCTCTTTGGCTTGTGAATGGCTTACATGGATTTCTGTGTGTGTGTGTGTGTGTGCCCACCCGCCCGCCCTGATTTCTTAAAAGAACACCAGCTGGACTGGACTAAGGCTTACCATAATGAACTCATTTTAACTTAAATATCTCTTTTAAGACCCTAAGTGTTAGTCCATTTTTCATTACCTTTCAAAATACCTGGGGTGGGTTACTTATGAAGAAAAGAGGGTTGTTAGGCTCAAAGTTCTGGAGGATAAAGGGCATGGCACCGGTGTCAGCTCTGGTAAGGTCTCTGTATCACATTGTGACAGATAGCCATGACAGAATCACGTACAGGAGTGAGTAGTGACATCACCAAACAAGCAGACAGACAGGATCAGACTCAGGCTTTTGGTAATAGTCTTCTGGAGAGAACTAAGCAAGGTCCCACAGGAAGCAGCTTGATCCCTTTTGAGGGCATGGCCTCAACTCCTCTAAGGACCTTCTACTGGGCCCTACCTTCTACAGGTTTCACATCACCCCAATAACCCCTGGGGACCAAGCTCCTGATAATGGACCCCAGGGGAACAAACCACATCCGGGCCATGGCACCCTGTTTCCAGTACATCCCGAAGTTCTGGGAATTAGGACTCCAACATAGCAGTTTTGAGGAGATACAATGCAGGCTGTAACACCATCTCTACTTCTTTACAGGAAGAACTGTAGAAACAATCACAGCCTGACGACTGATCACAACCTGAGCGTGCTGAGAACTCATGGTGTTGACCACCTCAGCTATACTGAGCTGTGCCAGCTCTTACTTCAGAACGATCCATTGCTTCTGCCAGAAGTGAGTGCCAGCGGGGACGGGGAGCTCCTTTATAAGTAATAGAAGAACGGTAACGTGGTTGGAAGACAGGGCTGTTTTATGCCTGAAGAGAAGCCAAGGACCCTATCCTGACCAAGAATCCAAAGACCTGGATTGAATTCCTGATTCTACTTTCTAGGCCTATAACACTGGACTGACTTGGCACTCCTTAAAACCTCCTCTCCTTCCCTGTCATTTGGGCTGGGACCTCCTTTCCTGGGTTTCTATGAGGTTGAGGGAACCTGTCTGGCCTGCGCCTACAGAAATGTGTTACTTACACAGAACTGAAGGGGATGAGAGACTCCAGGAAGTCTAACTCCTATTCAGGGATTGAAACCACATTGGTGGCCAGTACTGGGCCGGGTTGATCTGTGGAGAAGCCTTCCGGAGTGGCAGGCACGTGACTGCTTATTCAGTCACACCCAGGGAAGTTTGAACTATAGTTGATAGGAATTTGCATATTGTGTTTGGATGCCTGCACTGGTCCTGACTTAGCTCAGCAGCCACCACTATGGGATCGATACGCAAGAGATTCACTGGGGTACAGAGCAGAAGGTGGGGAGAGCCTTTTGGCAGTAGCAAGGTGGATCTAGCATGTGGCCGGAGGGAAGGATGGAGGTGGCCGGAGAGAAGGATGGAGGTGGCCTGACTGCAGCCTAGTTCCAGGAAAGGTTCCACTGGGTCAGTAGGAGGTGTTTGTGCTGAAGCTGCTGTTGGAAGCCTGCTTCGGTAACTCTCTGTCCTGGACTGAGCCAGGCCTTGGTGTGAGTAAGGTAGCAGCTCTGGAGGGCAGCAGCTGGGTCATGAGTTACTTGCCGTCTTCATTTGAGAACGGTGTTATCACAATGTGACTTGTACATAATAGGTGTCAACTTTTTTCTTTAGCCTTTTGGAAATTAGTAGTGACTTAAATTCAGCTAGCCCTTATGGGATATCCACTGCAGGTTAGGCACCTGTGGTCAGGAGATAAAAGATCCCATGGTGCCTTTTCAGCAGGCACATTGAATAGTGAGGCAAGTCAGCGGGTGATTGGAATGCTGCCTTTGAGATGCTCTGGTCTCTAGTGTGCAATGTGGGCCCTGGGCATGGCACCCTAGGGTAGATGATGTCAGCTGCGATATCTAAAAGTTGGATGAGGTGAGAGGAGGTGAAGAGAGGGAGATCTAGGAAGAGGAGCTGTTTCAGGCTGCCCCAGAGAGGGGGGAGCCTGCCCAGTCGGGGACATCATGTGCCTCAGCATGATCCGAATGTGGGGTGGGGCTGGGGGGACAAGGCTGCTTCCTATAGGCTTTCTGTATATCGGGAAGAAGTGAGAGTGTGTGTGTGTGTGTGTGTGTGTAGGACGCATTGCGTCTGGAGAGTGGGCATTAACAATTTAGAGCAGTCATCTTGTCAGTTGTATGAGAAGCAGATCAGAAGGAGGTGGCAATAAGTGACCCGTTGCAAGTGTGTTGTGGCCTTTGCTTGGATGTGTAGACAGGCTGAGAACACACTGCCAGCAAATGGGAGTTGAGCCCCTAGACGCCGCCCAGTGTGCTTTACTGCCAGGGCTTCTGCTCTTGGGCAGCTCCTTACTAGGTGACCAGCTGGGGCAGCTGTATGAATCGGGCACCCATATCATGTAGGCTCCTTCATGTGTTTTGCATTTGATCTCAACAACAGCCCTGTGATGTTGATGGCATTATTCCCATTTTACAGGTTAAAAAACTGAACTAGGGCTGATGTGCGGCTTGCCCCAAGGTCAGATAGCTAGTAAGTGGCTGAACTGAAGTTAAGTCCCAGCCGCCTGGCTTTTCCCTCTGGGTTTCACTTCCCAGAGTAGGTCTTTGTTGATCTAAGCCTGAGTTTTACAGCCTCTGTGGCATTCCTGCATCTGTGAAATGGAATACCTGAGAGTTGGGTGGGTGGCTCCTTGGTGGTCTCTGGCCTGGTTCTCATTTCCAGGAACTAGGTGTGTGGAGGAGAGGGAACGGAGTGAAGTTCAAGTCCCAGGTGTGCCAGTAACCCAGTTCAATAGCATTGTGCCGGCTGCTGTTGGTAAATAACAACCAGCCGTTGAACTTCTCTGCGTCTGATTGCTCCCTTGAGACGTGAGAGGCTAGTATTTGGCCTTACCTAATACGCTTTCAACCCCAAGAGCCTCTTTGACTCTGAATTGTATAAAAGCAAGTTGGGAGATTCAAGGGCCTGGGGTAGTGGAGAGTTGGCAAGTCCATCAAGGAAGAGTGTAAACAGATCATTAAGATGCTGCCATCTGATTAACATTAAAATACCAGTTCATGTGGAGGGCAGGGCTGTGGTCACTTTGAAGTTATTTAGGTTTCCCCAATGGAGGGGCTCGTTCTGGGCAATGTGCTCTCCACCTGGTTCCCATTTTAGCCAAGGCTGCCAGCTATGGCTAGAGTGCGGGATGTTCTCATAGCTTTGGACTGTGTAGATGAAGTCACAGCCATGGCTTTGGGGTCCTGCCTCTTGTAGCCTATGAGCTGGTCAGTGGGGAGATGGTGTCCTGTCAGGCCTTCATGAGCGGTTATTTTTTTTTCCTTCTTTGTCAACAGATCTGTCTGCATTACAACAAAGGAGATGGACCCTATGGCTCTTGTACCTTTCAAAAGCAATGTGTCAAACTCCATATCTGCCAGTATTTTTTACAGGGAGAATGTAGGTTTGGCACCCACTGTAAGAGATCTCACGTCTTCTCCAATTCTGAGAATCTGGAGAAGTTGGAGAAGTTGGGCATGAGCTCGAGTCTGCTGAGTAGGCTGTCCTCCATCTATAGAAACGCCCTGGACATCAAGGATAAGAGCTCTTCCTCCAGCAGAGGGCACCCTCCCACTGCAGGCCAGCAGGCAACGTCTGGTAAGGCTGGGGACGAGCTCCAGGCCCGGGCCGGAGGCATGGATTCCAGGCGACTTCTGGATTGTGACTTTGGACAAGTGTGGGCTTCTTTTAACAAATAAACTTGGTTCTTTTCTAGCTAGGGAAGGATTGTGAAGGTGTTCTAGACAACTGAATGTGGTGGTGGGGATGGATTCCAAATGGGCTTAATCTGCACTGAAATTAGGGAATCCGCTGCAGCCGTGCGCACTCGCCCTCCATTCCTACCCCTCAAGACAGCTTGCCTTTCAGTGAGGGACCCCGAAGCTAGGAGTGCCAGGCTGTACAGCTCTAAGGGTGCCCTTTGCATTATATGTTGTTTGTTTTTTTTTTTTTTTACTTTTTTTTTTGGTAAAAATAAATTTTTACTTATTTAAAAGGTAGAGTTACACAGAGAAAGGGAGAGACCGATACAGAGAGACAGAAATAGAGATCTTTCATCTGCTTGTTCACTCCTCACATGGCTGCAATGGCCAGGGCTGGCCAAAACCAGGAGCCTGGAACTCCATCCGTGTCTCCCACATGGGTGGGAGTGACCTAAGCATTTGGGCTACCTTCCCAGGTGTATTAGCAGGGAGCTGGATCAAAAGTGGAGCAGCCAGCATTTGAACCCATGCTAATATGGGATGCTGGTGTCACAGGTCAGGGCTTAGCCCGCTGCACTTCAATGCTAGCCCCTGTTTCGATTTTTAAAAATGAGTGGAAAGCCGGCACCATGGCTCAACAGGCTAATCCTCTGCCTTGTGGCGCCGGCACACCGGGTTCTAGTCCTGGTTGGGGTGCCGGATTCTGTCCCGGTTGCCCCTCTTCCAGGCCAGCTCTCTGCTGTGGCCTGGGAGTGCAGTGGAGGATGGCCCAAGTGCTTGGGCCCTGCACCCACATGGGAGACCAGGAGAAGCACCTGGCTCCTGCCATCAGATCAACGCGGTGCGCCAGCCGCGGCGGCCATTGGAGGGTGAACCAACGGCAAAGGAAGACCTTTCTCTCTGTCTCTCTCACAGTCCACTCTGCCTGTCAAAAAAAGAGTGGAAAAAAAAGCACATTTTAATTTTGGGTCTTGGCCATCTTCCTCACTTTGGTAAATGGAATTTTTCTGCCTTGTTCCATGCTTGTCTTAAGCACTGCAGTGCCTGGTCTATAGTGGGTACTCAGAGAAGTGAGTGTACTAGGATACTGTGTTTATAAAAATGTATTTCCATTTTAAATTTATGCTTGAGAGGCATAGAAAGAAAGAGATTCCTGTTTACTGGCTCATATCCAAATGCCTGAAACTGCTGGGGTTGGGCTGGGCTGAAGCTGGGAACTCAATCTAGGTCTCACACATGGGTGTTAGAGACCCAGTCACTTGAGTCAACATTGCTGCCTTCCAGGGTCCAAATAAGCAAGGAGCGGGACTGGTGCTGGGCAGTGAACTCAGACACTCTGGTGGCTAATGAGCGTCTTAACTCCTAAACCCAATGCTTGTCCCTGGACTTACACTTATTTGAGAATCAGGGGCAAGGGGACTCCTATCTGCTAGTTCACCCTCAAATGCCTGCCATGGCCAAAAGTGTGAAACACATTCCAGCTCTCCCACATGGGTGGCAGGGACCCAGCTACTTGACCCATCACCTGCTGCCTCCCAGAGTCTGTAGTAACAGGTAGCTGGAATTGGGAGTGGAGCTGGGACCCAGGTACTCCAGTACGGGAAGTGGGCAGGTTCTAAGAGCAGTTACTGCTGCCCTGGGCGAGAATGGTAGGACTTTCCGGGTCCCACAGGTAGGGTTTTGAGTTCCACCCCATGGTGTATCTGAGGGACTTGATTAAAAAAGGGATGGGGAGGAAGATGAATGGCAAAATAACAAATGATTCTGAACGAAATTGCTATTGCTAATGAGTTTTATATGCTTGTTTAGGGATGAGTGAGTAGGGGTGAATGTAACAGGTAAAGACTCGTTGGAGTAGGACTAACGAAAGTAAACTGTGAAAGCACTTAGAGGCCTTTTTAAATGAAGATCCTTGGAAAATTAAACTTTCATTTTGAGATGTAAGCTTTCTGTTTATTGCCTTTTTCTTGGTTTTTAACCAGTTCTAAAAGTTCACTAGCAAGTGTTTTTGACATAGAACCCTATCTAGTTTGTAAAAAGTAGCCCTCTGCTTACCCTCTCATAGAAAATTGGGTGACAGACAGAGGGGATAAAGAAGCCTGTCCCTGGTAAGCGCCATGTAACCTTAGGTTTCTAGCTCCTCCCTGAAAAGGAGGGAGCCCGCCCCTGTGTCTGGGGTACTTTCACCTGTAGCAGAAAAGGTTTTCTCAGCTGGCCTTCCCACTTCTGTCACGTGCGGAGAGATGAATGGATCCTCTTTTCTCCTTAGTGCCTCGTACTACTGTAACCCCGTATCAGAGGCTGTGCTGGAAGCTGACAATGTCTTTGTGGTATCTCTTTGTAGAAAGAAGAGGCAGTTCAGGTCCTGTGTCCCCAAGCACTCCTAACCAGGAGGAGAGTGATCAGATCTGCTTGTATTATATCCGGAAAAGTTGTAGCTTTCAAGGTAAGTAGGCAGAGCCCCTTCATTCCACATTCCACTTGCTTCTGGTTCCTAGAGCTCTACGCTGAGGCACCCGATGGACACCTCCAGAGTGCACTGGGGCCTGGCCCTCGAATCTAACCAGTTCTGAGGTTACTCTGTTGGGGGAATTGAGGAAACTAGATGAGTTTTAGCCAGCATATCTGTTAGTTTAATGCTGCAATTGAATGTCAAGTGTTGATCTTTGGTCAGCTTACCATGAGGTCACAGGCCTATGTGAGACGGGGATGCTCAGTCTAGGGGATCAAAGGTGTCACTTCCAAAGGGTGATAATAGACTTAGGAGCCTTAGAAACTGGCAGAGACCTTACTGAGGAGGATATTTGTGTTGGCTCTTGGGGGTGAGGAATTGTGTAAATTGGAGGTTTCTTCTGTGTTGTCCAGTGAAGCCCGCACTCCCTCTTTGATCGGAAGAAGCAGTCATAGTTCTGTGTGTATCTGTGTTTTTGTTCAGCCTTTGTTTTCTTCATAACTGCTGTCCTGGGCTTTGATAAAAGATTCTCGTGCAATTCAGTGACAGCCCTTAAAAGAACCACTAAACTGCTTGTTCCATTCTTCAGTCTTTAAAAATTATCCAAGTAGTTCGTGAATACTTGGACTTTGTAAAAGAGTCCAAGAATACAGACTAAAGCGTGAAGTCCTTCGTCCTTCCACAAAGTAAACACTTGCTCTGTGGTTGTGGTGTTTACATGTTTGTAATATGGAAGAATGTCATCATGTATTCAACCTGCCTTTATTTGACACTATTTGGAGATTTTTTTTTGCCATGTCAATATATGTACATCAACCTGATTTTTATTTTTAAAGATTTATTTATTATTTGAAAGGCAGAGTGACAAAAAGAGATCGATCAACCTTCCATCCTCTGGTTCACTTCCTAAATGGCCACAATCACCAGAGCTGGGTCAGTCAGCAGCCAGGAGGTTCTTCTGGGTCCCCTACGTAGGTGCAGGGGCCCAAGAATTTGGGCTGCCATCTACTGCTTTCTCGGGCTCATTAGCAGGGAACTGGATCATTAGTGGGCAGCCAGCACTCCAACTGGTGCACATTTGGGATGCTGGCACTGCGGGACAGGCTTTAACCAGCTGTGCCACAGCGCCGACCCCCACCAACCTCAATTTTAAAATAACTGTGCAGGGGCCGACGCTGTGATACAGTAGGCTAAGGCTTCCGCCTGTGGCGCAGGCATCCCATAGGGGCACTGGTTCAAGTCCCGGCTGCTCCACTTCCAATCCAGCTCTGTGCTATGGCCTAGGAAAACAGTAGAAGATGGCCCAAGTCCTTGGGCCCCTGCACCCCCATGGGAGACCTGGAAGAAGCTCCTGGCTTCTGGCTTTGGATCAGCACAGCTCCAGCCATTGCAGTGAACTGGGGAGTGAGCCAGTAGATAGAAGATTGATCTCTCTCTGCCTCTCCTTCTCTCTGTGTAATGCTGAATTTCAAATAAATAAATCTTTTTAAAAGAAAGAACAACAACTGTGCAGTTTTTAATTATAGTTCCATTCTGTTGAGCATCTGAGTATGCCTGTATATTTCCATAGACTCCGGGAAATGGAATATTAGGTCAAAGAACATATGCCATATATAAGGAGTCTTCAGAAAGTTCATAGAAAATGTGTATTTTGAAAAACTTTTGAAGATTTTATTCATTTGAAAGGCATAGAGAAGGGTCTTGAAAGTCAGAGTTACACAGAGTTACACTCCTCAATTGGCCGCAATGGCCAGAGCCGTGCCAATCCGATGCCAGGAGCTTCTTATGGGTCTCCCATAAGATGGACTTGGGCCATCTTCTACTGCTTTCCCAGGCCATAGCAGAGCTGGATTGGAAGTGGAGCAGTTGGGACCTGAACCAGCGCCCATATGGGATGCTGACATTGCAGGCGGTGGCTTTACCCACTTCACCACAGTGCCGGCCCTTCAAAACATTTTCAAAATAAACACATGCCTTTGTTCTTCGACCCTCCTGAAGGTCAACAAGCAAAATGTCTTGAACATCCAAAAAAGAAAAAAACCTGTTGCCGTGATCCTGACTCTTGACCAGTCTGCTTTGGCTTTGCCTGGGCCACTTTCACTTTTTGGTAACCATTGCTATGGTTGTTCTCCAGGGGATCCTCCTGGTAGAGCTGTGCTTCGTCTCGTCTTCCAGTTCTTTGAAAAACATGCTTTAGGATTTTGATCCCACTAAACATTTCCACTGAAAGCTCTTGTCGATAGCTCATCTGGGCACGACAGTTTGACCCTCCTGAGCATAAAGTGCTAACTTTAATTTTCAGTCAGAATTATGTAAACTGAGCCACTTGATGTCTGTGGTGTCAGCCCTCTTTAATCAGGGAGTGAAGAAGGTAAATTGTGTCTTCACAAATTGATGTGGATGGTCTGCTGCTGCAGGCTTCGTATTCAACATTGTTTTACCCCTTCTTAACAGGAATTAGTCATTTGTAAAGTGCTGGTTTCTTTAAGGCATTGTCCCCATAACTTTTTTTTTTTTTTAAATATTTATTTGAAAGTCAGAGATACACAGAGAGACAAGGAGAGGCGTGGGGTAGGGTGTGGAGGGCCTTCCATCCACTGGTTCACTCCCCAACAGCCAGAGCTGTGCTGATCTGAAGCCAGGAGCTTCTTCCCACGTGGGTGCAGGGGCCCAAGGACTTGGGCCATCTTCTACTGCTCTCCCAGGCCATAGCAGAGAGCTGGATTGGAAGTGGAGCTGCCGGGTCTTGAACCGGTGCCCATATGGGATGCTGGCACTGCAGGCGGTGGCTTTACCCACTGCGCCACAGTGCTGGCCCCTGACCTTTTCATAAAGTCAGTGATTCCACCATTCTTCCACTCAATCTTCACCATCAATTTGAGGTTTGTTCTTTCAGTTTCAGCAGAATTTATGTTGTTGTGATAGGGTCTCCTTTCAAATTGATGTTTCATCCTTCTCAGGGCCTCAAATCGTATATTGCTCAGACATGTTCTGAGAAGTGAATACAAGTTTATTAGTGCAAAAAAACTTAATCCATGCATGGGTTTTTCATAATATACATTTCCCATGAACTTTTTGAAAACCCTTGTATAGATTGAAGAATGTATGTGATTTCAGAAGATTTTAATTAGAAATGTACAAATAAATCAGTCTCCCTCACGCTGTTTTTCCCAGCATCCAGGTTTATTTCAAGAATAAACTGTAATAACCCATTCCTTGAATATTCTTCCACAGAAAGACTTTATACACCTGCAAGTGTATATGCTGGTTTCATTCTTAATCGAGGTACACTGGCACACTCTTTCCTACCTTGCGTTTATCGCTTAACTAAGTGTTTAACTGTTTAGAATTACTATATGTTCTTGTGGTTCAAAATTTAAAACGTAGAAAAATGAAGTCTTTCCTCATATTTTCTCCACCCACCCAGTTCCCTTCAACAATAAATATGTGCAAAGGCAATCATCTCTCAATATCTTCTGGGTGTCGATTCCAGGAAACCTGCAGATGCCACAGTCTGCTGATGCTCAAGTCCCATATGTAATTTGGCATAGTACTTTTGTACATCCTCCCATGTACTTTATTTGTTTATTTATTTTTGGAAACTTCTTTTTTTTTAAATCTTTTTATTTTTAAAAAAGATTTATTTATTTGAAAGAGGGAGACAAAAAGGGATCTTCCATCTGCTGGTTCACTCCACAGATGGACACAATGACTAGGGCCAGGCCAAAGCCAGGAGCCAGGGGCTGCTTCTGGGTGTCCCACATGGGTAGCAGGGGCTCGAGCACTTGGGCCATCTGCTGCTGTTTTTCCCAAACTATTAGCAGGGAGCCAGATTGGAAGTGGAGTAACTGGGACATGAACCGTTGCCCACATGGGATGCTGGAGTCTCAGGTTGTGACTTTACTTGCTGTGCCAGAAATCTGGCCATGTGAGTCGTCTTTTTTAGATTTTTAAAAAATTAATAAAAACAGAACAGATTTCATGTATTTCACAGATAAAATAAAAGAATATGATACTTTCCCTCCCTTCTCTTTCCTTTTAATTTAATTTTATGATGTTTTTTTTAAAGATTTATTTATTTTAATTTATTTGAAAGGCAGAGTTACAGGGATAGGAGGGGACAGAGAGAGAGAGAGAGGAGAGAGAGAGATCTTCCATCTGCTGGTTCATTCCCCCCAAATGGCCTCAACAGCCAGGGTTGGGCCAGGCCGAAGCTAGGAGCTTAGAGCTTCTTCCAGGTATCCACATGGGTGCAGGGGTCCAAGCACTTGTGCCATCTTCTACTGCTTTCCCAGGCACATTAGCAGGGAGCCAGATTGGAAGGAGTAGCCAAGACTTGAACTGGCACCCATATGGGATACCAGCATTGCAGGTGGAGGCATCACCTGCTACGCAACAATGCTGGCTCCATGATAATATTTTTAAAATTTACTTTATAATCACACACTTAATCCTCCACTAAGAACAGAATTCAACAAAAAGTAGAAATACCACAATTCCACAGGAGTATAGTCAAGGACTATAAACAACAATCAAATCCTAAGATGTTATTTTCACTCATTTACATTAATTTTTTTGTACTGCTTGCACAAATCAGAGAAAACATAATATTTGTCTTTGGGTCTGGCTTATTTCACTAAGCATAATGATCTCCAGTTAAATCATCTTTTGCAAAAGGCAGAATTTCATTCTTTTTTATGGCTGAGCAATGTTGTATTGCGTATATATACCACATTTTCTTTATCCAGTCATCTGGACATCTGTGTTGACTGTGAATTGAGCTGCTATGAACATGGGGTTACAGGTAACTCTTTCATATGCTGATTTCATTTTCTTTGGATATATTCCCAAGAGTGGAATGGCTGAATAATATGGTATACCGATCTATGTTTAGATTTCTGAGAAATATCCATACTGTCTTCCATAATGGTTGTACTGCTTTACATTCTCACCAACCATACTTTTTTAGGTTATTTTTTTCTCCACATCCTCACCAGCATTTGTTGTTTTTGATTTTTTGATGACGGCCATTCTAACTGGGGTGAGGTGACACCTCATTGTGGTTTTTATTTGCATTTTCTTTGATACCTAGTGATCCTGAGCATTTTTTTCATGTGTATCTTGGCCATTTGATTTAATCCTTTGAAAAATTCCTGATCTCCTTTGCCCATTTCTTGGCTGTGTTGTTTGTTTTTTGTTGTTGTTGTTGAGTTCTTGAGCTCCTTATACATTTCAGATATTAATCTCTTATCAGATGCGAACTGTGTGGAATGATTTCTGGGGTTTCTATTCTGATCTGTTGGTCCATATGTCTGTTCTTGTGCCAGTACCAAGCTGTTTTGATTGTAACAACCTTGTAGTATGTCTTGAAATCTAGTATTGTTATGTCTCTTGGCTTTGTTTTTATTGTTTAAGATTGATTTAGATATTTGGTATCTCTTGTGTTTCCACATGAATTTTAGATCTGAAAAGAATGCATGTGATTTTGATGGGATCACATTGAATTTATAAATTGCTTTGAGTTGAATGGACATTTTGATGATAATTCTTCCGGTCTGTGAACATGGAAGATTTTTCCTTTTTTTGGGTGTGTTGTCTTCTATTCCTTTCCTTAATGTTTTATAATTTTCATTGTAGAGCTCTTTTACATCCTTGGTTAACTTTATTCTAAGATACTTAAATTTTTTGTAGCTATTGTGAATGCAACTAATCTTAAATTTTCTTTCTCGGCCATGGCATTGTTAGTGTAAAGGAATGCTATTGCTTTTTGTGTGTTGATTTTATATCTTTCAACTTTGCTGAATTCTCTTGGGCGTTCAGTAGTCTCTTAGTAGAGTCTTCGTTACCCCATACGTAAGATCATGTCATCTGCAAACAGAGATAATTTGACTTCCTCCTTTCCCATTTATATCCCTTTGATTTCTTTTCTTGCCTAATAGCTTTGGCTAAAATTTCCAGAACTATATTGGGTAGTAATGATGAGAGTGGGTATCCTTGTCTGGTCCTGAACCTTCATAGAAATGCTTCTAGTGTTGATATGATGCTGGCTGTGGGTTTGTCATACGTTGCCTTGATTGAGTTACGCTTCTTCTATACCCAATTTAAGGTTTTTATAATGGAAGGGTATTGCATTTTATCAAATGCTTTCTCTGCTTCTGTTGAGATAATGATGTGGTTTTTATTCTTTGTTCAGGGGATGTATTATATTTGTTGATTTGTGTGTATTGAACCATGCCTGCATATCTGGGATAAATTCCATTTAGTCCAAGTGGGTGATGTGTTGTTGGATTTGATTGGCTAGTACTTTATTGAGGATTTGTACATCTATGTTCATCAGGGATGTTAGTCTATTGTCTTTTTTATATTGTACCTTTTCCTGATTTTGGATTTAAAGTGTTGCTGACATCATAGAAGGAGTTTGTGTTTAATTTGTTAATTGAATTTGTTTAATTTAATTTAATTAATTTGTTTAATTGAATAAGAAGATTGGCATTAGTTCTTTAAAAGTTTGGTGGAATTCAGCAGTGAAGCCATCCAGTCTTGGGTTTTTCTTTGTTGTGATGGTCTTTATTACTGATTTAGTCTCCATCTTGGTTATTGGTCTATTCAGGATTTTTTTGTCTTCACGCCTCAATTTTGGTAAACTGTTTGTCCAGAAATCCATTTCCTCTAGATTTTTCAATCTGTCAGCATATAACTGTTTGTAATAGTTTCTGATGATTCCTTTTATTTCTGTTCTATCAGTTATAGAATCTCCTTTTTCATGTCTTTTTAAAAGAATTTGGGTCTTTTTTGTTAGTTGGGTCAATGGTTGATTTTATTTTTTTAAAATTGTTCTACATTTCACTGATCTTTTGTATTTTTTTAAATTTCAATTTTATTTCTTTAATTTTACTTCTTTCCTCCTACTAATTTTGATTTTCGTTCTTGTTTTTTAGGTCCTTGAGATGCATTGTTAGATCATTTATTTGATTTTTGATGTAGGTAGTAATTATTATAATCTTCACTAGTAACACTACTTTCTCTGTATCACATAAGTTTTGGTATGTTGTATTGTTGTTTTCATTTGTTTCAAAGAATTTTTTGTTTTGTTTTTTATTTCTTCTGTGACTCACTGATCATCCAGGAGCGTGTTATTCAGTCTCCATGTGCTTGAATATTTTGTAGAGTTCCTTGTGTTGTTAATTTCCAACTTCATTGTATTATAGTCAGAAAAGATACATGGTATGATTTTAATTTTTTGAATTTGTCGAGGCTCATTTTATGGCCTAGTATATGGTATATCCTAGAAAATGTCCCATGCACTGATGAAAATAATGTATATTCTGCAGCTGTGGATAAATGTTCTATAGATATTAATTAGATCCTTTTGGTCAAGAGTGTAGTTTAGCTCTGTTGTTTCCTTTTTAACTTTTTATCGATCTATCCATTGATGAAAGTAGGGTGTTGAAATCTCCATTATTATTGTGAGGGAGCATCTGTCTCCCTTTAAAACCATTAGCATCTGTTTTAAATAGCTGGATGCCCTAGATTGGCTGTATTTATATTTATTATAGTCACATCTTCCTGTTGAAGTGATCCCTTAATCATTACATAGTGACCTTCTTTGTCCTTTTAACAGTTTTTGTTTTAAAAATCTATTTTGTCTGATATCAGGATAGCTACTATTCTTTTTTGATTTCCATTTGCATGGGATATCTTTTTCCATCCTTTCACTTTGAGTCTGTGTGTATTTTATTGGTAAGATGAGTGTTTCTTGTGGCAGGATGTTGATGGGCTTTGTTTTTTAATCCACTCAGCCAGTCTGTACCTTTTAATTGGAGAATTTAGTCCATTTAACATTCAAGATTATTATTGATAAGTAATGACCCAGTCCTGCCATTTTTCCATCAATATTCCTATTGTTTGTTTTGGATCTTCTTTGTACTTTTACTAGGAGCTTTTCTGCCTTCACATTGTTTCATCAGGTGAGTGTGTTTCTGTGTGTAGTACATCCTTAAGTGTCATTAGTAAGACTGAAACTCTTTCAATTTTTGTTTTGTAAGATCTTTATTTGTATAGTATTCTGGGTTTACAGGTTTTTTCTCTTAGGGTTTGGACTATATCTTTCCATTCTCTCCTTGAATGTAGGCTTTCTGTTGAGAAATCTGTTGGTCTTTTTGGAGATCCTTTAAAGGTAATCAGGCATTTCTCTCCTGCACATTTTAGGAAGTTTTCTTTATGTTTTACTTTTTAAAGTTTGATTATAATGTGTAGTGGTAAAGATCTTGTCTGATCATACTTATTTGCGATTCTGTGTGCTTCCTGTATTTAGATGTCAGTGTCTTTCTCCAGATTGGGGAAACTTCTGTTGTTATTTCACTGAATAAGTTTTCTATGTCATTTTGTTTTCCATTTCTTCAGAAATTCCCAAGACACGTGTATTTGGTCACTTGATAGTATCCCAGAGATCCTGAATACTGTTATTGATTTTTCTTTTTCCTTCCTTTTAAAATATCTATTTCAAAATATTTTTCTTCTAACTTGGATATTCTTTCTTCTGCCTCACTGAGTCTGTTGTTAAGGCTTTCCACTGTATTTTTCATTTGACATATTGAATCCTTCATTTTTAATATTTCAGTTTAATTTTTTTTAATGTTCTCTATCTTCCTGAAGAATTTCTCATCCATGTCAGGTACCGATTGATTTCAGATAACTGCTTCTCTGCTTTTGCGTAATCTTACAATCATTCCTTTGAACTCTTCAGGCATTTTGTCCATCTCTTCTTCACGGTCTAATGCCAATGCATAGTTGTGTTCCTTTTGGGAATCATGTCTTCCTTGCTCATGTTTCTTGTATCTGTTTTCTTTTACACACTGGAGTCACTTGTTGGTATCTCCTCTGAAGGCCTTGTTCTTGGAAATGTGCCTCTGTGGCTTGCTGGAATGCCTGCAGTTTTACAGTGGGTATTCAGAGGTGTGTGTGGGTGGGGCAGGAGTCCACAGTGCCACTCAGGTTAGGCATGGTGGATCTCCGTGACTGTCCTCAGTCGGGGGAGGGGATGATCACACCGGTGCGTTCACAGCCCTGGTCCTTCTCTGTGCCAAGGTTCCTGTGTACCCCACCCGCTCAGGCACACACACCCACTGGAGGTCCCTTCTCAGCACTCAGGGAGTTGGGAGCCTCTCGAGTCACATTAGGTGAGTGTCCGTAGACCCAACCACACCTCATCCCTTATCAGTTTCCTGGCCTCTGCAAAGCTCACAGTCACAGGGTGCGGGGGATCGTTCCCGGACTGAGCTGCCCACCCCACAGGGTCAGTTGGAACTCTGCCTCCGCAAGCTGAGTCTGGCCCTTTGGTGGGGGGAGAGGGAATCGGCATGGTCCCTTCACGGAGCTAAATGGGTGCCCTGTCTCCCACCAGCTCTTTAAGCTGGACTCAAATTCAGTGCGGACCGTGGAGTTCTTCCTCAGATGAAATCCACTCGTGGTGCATGGGCCGCTGCAGCCTCCAGTGGCCTTGCTCTGCCCTTGGCCACCAGGCACTTAGGAGGGGAAGAGCAGGGAAGCAGCCTGAGCGCCTTTCATGGCACTCAGTGGACGCCCTGCCCCCGCCGCCACCCCCCGCCGCGCGCCCCCCCAGGCTCCCGCCGCGCCCCGAGGCCCCCACCTTTTTCCGTGTGCTCCCCTGTGTGCTTGTGGAAGAACCTCATGGAGGCTGCTGGAACGTGGAGGAGAGACGTGCGTGTTTCTCTAGGTAGCAGGGCTGGCTTGAGCAGATGTGAAGCAGGCAGGCAGCCAAGTGCTCAAAGTGACAACGCGCAGGTGAGGACCTGGCTGCCAGGAGAATGGGGAGGAGCAGGGCAGCAGCCGGCTGGACACCACAGATCTGGGCCGTTGTGAACACGTCAGCAGGGGTAGAGCAGTGCGCATGAGGACCTGTAAGGAGGTGGGGATATTTTGAGGAGGGGTGAATCTCTGGGTACCTGGAAGAGATCCAAGCAGCTGGCATCACACGGCTGATGTACCTTTGGTGTAGGACATGTCAGGGTTGGGATGAGGTTCTGGCACAGATGAGTCTGTCTCTGAAGTTGTACACAGGCCACAGGTGTAGCAATATTGAGCAGTCAGAGTGGGGACGGGATCTTTAGCTTTCTCATGATCAGCTTATTTACTGTCATAATGAAATTCATAGATGGTGTAACCCACTGACATGTCTATTTTAAGAATCAGTGTAAGAGCTTGTTAAAAAGGGAGCCATAAAAAGAAGATGCATAATATAAAAAAAGTATATATTTCAATACCTACATGCTAAGTGTGACTGCACTAAAAAAATAATAAATAAATTGGAACTGCCTCCTGAATTTCCAGAATATTCTTGGGTTAGTTAGGAGTACCACCCCCTTTGACAGTTATAGGGCTAAGCCATGCTGTGTGCTACCATGCTGTCTGTCTGCTTTCTATTTTTATTCCAGATAAGTGCTATAGAGTTCATTTCCATTTGCCGTATCGATGGCAGTTCTTGGATGGAGGCAAATGGAGGGATTTGGATAAAATGGAGCTTATTGAAGAGGCGTACAGCGATCCCAGGAAAGACAGGTAGGAATAATGTCACTGTCTCTGCTTTGTCCCTGGTTTTCTTTTTTTTTTTTTCCTAAAAGATGTATTTATTTATTTGAAAGGTAGAGCCACAGAGGGGGAAAGTGGGGGGGGGGGATTGATTGATATAGTCCATCCACTGATTCACTCCCCAAATGGCCACAGCAGCCAGGGGTAGGCCAGGCCAAAGCCAGGAGACTCCTCTGTGTCTCCCATGTGGGTGCAGAGGCACTTGGGAATTTTCCACTGCTTTTCCAGGTACATTAGGGAGCTGAATCGGAAGTGGAGCAGCCAGAAGTTGCACCAGTACCCATATGGGATGCTGATGCTGCAGGCAGTGGCTTTACCTGCTAGGCCACAGCGCCAGCCCCGTGACTGGGTCTTTGTGTGTACTGTGAGGAGTTTGGTTTAAACAGCAGTGTTTGGTGTGGATGTCTCTCCCCACAACCAAGCCTGGTCTAGAGGTGGAAGCTCTGGGCTGGAAATTGAAAGTTCATGTTCACACAGGCATTTGGGGGTGCTCTTTTCCCACCTTCCTTTCATTTCAGGGAGGAGCTACAGGTAAAGGAGAAGATGTACCAAGGCAAAAAGTTCTCAATTATTTGCTCCTGGGATCAGTCCTGTACATATTCTATGCTCATTTATTAGTACAGCAAAGCAAGAAATGATGATTTATAAGGTTTTAGCCTTTTCTGTAAACTCATGCAGCTGAACTACTTAAAGTTTTTTTTAAATTTCCTAAACGTGTTTCAGTGTTTTCACTCAGTCATTTCAGAGTAAGTAGGAATGTTCTGGGTAGCTTTATTTTCAGATACAAGGCTACTGCAAGAAGTTCCTAGAAAAGTGGATTTAAGAAAATTTATTTGGATGAAAGACATTTTTGAAATCCATGTGTAGTTTTTTTATAATGTGCATTTTCCACAAACTTTTTGAAGACCTCATGTACTTAGCAGATCTTGAATTCAGCTTGTTAAAATATGTTGCCTAGAAAGGAATCAAAGCCTGGTCTTTAAGTATATAAAAATAAATTTGAGTTTGAAGCACATTGCAAATTGATATTGGTAGAATAAGTAACTGAGGCAAATTAATTCCCCTAGAATTGTTAAATAACTCACTCACTACCCCAGGCTTTCTTTTTGAGGCAAAATATACGTGATCGTGAACTGCAATGCTAGTAAGTATGCAGTTCAGTGACTTTTCACAGATGCGTACCCTCATCGAGCCAACCTGCTCTGTTTTATGTTTCCTAACTTCTGTTCCATTCTCTTTCTTTTGCATTCAGGGGAATTTTGCTATTTCCACCCTGTGTCCCAGTTCACTAGTTCAGCCTCATCTAAGATTTAATATGTCCCACCTGATTTGTAAATTCTAATTATTATTTGCTTGTAAAAGTTCCGTCTTTTAGTCTCTTTGATCTTTACGCATGTTTTGGATACTCATTGCAGTGCCTGGGAACACCAGTGTTACAGCTTTTGGTGTTCTGTTTGTTGTTGCTGACTTTGCTCGTGGCATCTTGTTTCCACATATGCTTTGTGACTTGATTTTCAACTCATGGCTGATGGAACTTTTATTTGTGGAAATACTTCTGAGTCCCGAGTTAAAGGGGAATTCCTCCAGAGAGGGCTTGTGTTCACTTCTCCAGGAAGACCTTAGATCTTCCTTTCACACAGACATTGTGAGTCAGCCTGAACGTTTGGTGAGGCTTGAGTGGTTCTTGAGCTCTTCTCCTCCATCAAGAGCTGACGTGGAATGCAGGCAAGTTTCCTGTGCAAGGCAGGTCTCTCCCTGCGCCCCCTTCCTCTTTCCTGAGGACATGGATCTTGTAGGGTCCTAGTTTTATGTAGAAGTTCTTGTGGGAGATCCAGCCTCCTCCTTTACTCGGATCCTACCTACATTTGTTGATTATCTCCCCATTGCTACTAGAAAAAAAGGCTCTGGTTGTTATGTGTTGGTAGTGCCCTTGGACAGCTGCAGGCTTCAGCCCTCACTCACCTCTGGTTGTACTCCGTGCCTTTGGTCTCCAGGCAGTAGTGCAGAGAGGACGGAAGCCTAGCTGACCTGGTGGCTGTGTAGCCGAGCGCTTCCCTTAAACCTCAGCTCTGCCGTCTACCGAATGTTTGATCTTGGGTAGGTTTCTAACCTTCCTGGGCTTCTGCTTTCCCGCCTGTGAAGTGGAGATCATAGTCTCAAACCTCTTAGAGTGGTGAAGACTTAATCTCTTAAAGTAGTCATCTCTCAGGGTCTGCAGACTGTTGGTTCCAGGACTCTCTGTGGACACCTAAGTCTGCAGATGACCAGTAGGTCCCTTAGATAAATTGTGTAGCATTTTCACGTAACTTCCACACACCCTCCTGTATACTTCATTTATTTGTGAAGTGTCAATGGACAATCAGTTATTTAAGATTTATTTATTTATTTCAAAGGCAGAATTTCAGAGACGCAGAGGCAGAAAGAGAGGGAGAGGGAGAGGGAGAGAGGTTGAGAGTTCTTCCTGCTGCAATAGCCAGAGCTCTGCTGATCCGAAGCCAAGTGCCTGGAGCTTCTTTCGGGTCTCCCATGTGGGTGCAGGGGCCCGAGGACTTGGGCCATCTTCAGTGCCACTGCTTTCCCCAGCCAATAGCAGAGAGCTGGATTGGGAGTAGAGCAGCTGGGTCTCAAACCGGCGCCCATATGGCATGCCGGCACTGCAGGCGGTGGCTTTATCCACTACGCCACAGTGCTGGCCCCCTCCTGTATACTTCTCCAACCTAATAGCAGGTGAATGCTGTATACATTATACTGTATTGATTAGGGAATAATGACAAGCAAAAAAGCTTACACATTCAGAGCAAATGCAGTTTGTTTTTTCCTGACTTTGTGGTGGCCAGATCTGCAGCTGTGGAGTCTGTGACTGGAGGGCAGACTAGGATCGGCTCACATCATAAATACTCACTGGATGTAACTGTTGGGATTTTTGGCCTCTAAGGACTTCCTTTTCTTTCCAGCTCTGCATTGCATTTTATTTATCTAGGACTTTTTGTTTGTTTGTTTATTTTCACTTATTTCAAAGAGAGAGAAATCTCCCATTCCTCTTCTCACTCCCCAAATGTTTGCAACAGCTAGGGTGGGGCCAGTGCAAACCCAGATGTCTGGAACTGAGTCTGGGTCTCTCATGTGGGTGGCACAAACCTAACTACTTGGGCCGCCGCCGCTGCCTCCCAGGGTGCACATTAGCAAGAAGCTGGAAATGGAAGTGGAGCCAGGACTTGAACCCAGGTGCTCTGATACGGGAAGTGGGCCTCTCAAGTGGTGTCCTAATCCAATAGCTGTGACAAATGCCAGCCCCTCAGCAACGCATTTTATAGAGGAATACTCCAGCCAGCCTGTTCTGTATTTCTTAGTGAAAGGAACTTTCATGATACCTAGTCTTCCATTTTACCCTGATTTTTTTATTTTGTACAGCAAAACCGACCTGAAAAAGCCCTCTTCTTACCCCTGAAAGCACTTTTTAAGCACGTACGTGTCGCAGTTACTGTTCACATTGACCGGCCGTCTGTTCTCACAGGTGGAGGCTGCAGGACCTGTGTTTATCTGGTGGGATTTTCAGTGTGCCTCTTTTCTTTCGCAGCGTTCTGTGTACCACGCTGGTCAGTGGCTTTCGCTTTGAAACTCTGTACTTTGACTCCATGATGTTTGGTCCTGTGCGGGCTCGCCGGCTCTCCACAGCCTCCTCTGTCACCAAACCCCCACACTTCATCCTCACCACTGAGTGGGTGTGGTACTGGACTGATGAGTTTGGTTCTTGGCAGGAATATGGAAAACAAGTAAGTATGATGGAAAGAGGGTGATTATTCACCCTGGTGATTTAGGGTGGAGGAGCCATTCCAAATGCAAGCACAAAGAGTATCACCAAGACCATCTTTGGTACAACTAAAGCCCCCAAGGTCCTGGGATGATGCACTGGCTTTTGGGGGGATTGTGGCTAAACCAGATAATTTGGGGTTCATTTGTGTGAGCTTCCATCTTTGAACAATTAGATATCTGTTGGCTCATGAGAACTGAATGACAAAAAGTTATAATGAGATCAAGTTTCTTAACTGGTTTTGTTAAATGAGATGGAAAGATGCCTCTCACTTGTTGACCAGGTAAGTCCAGAGTTCGTGACTGTGTGTGAAGATGTGTTTGTGTAGCTGTGGCATAAAGTTTAAGTCTTTTCGAAGTTCCTTTCTGCCATTTCTACAACTTTACAGAAGGTGACCAAGTATAGGGAAACTGATTTATATCAGATATTGATTTGGAATGTAGATCAGGTAGCTGCTGCTGTGAGTTACTTGAAGATGCTGTGGTTGAATCATATGAAAGGGAGTCCCCGTGGTCACTTGTACATGTACAAGTGTAGGGAGACCATTGTTTATGTAGGGACTCCCCCTCTGAAATGAAAATGGAGATACGTGATCTGATAGTTATGTGTACTCTCTGGGTTATAAAAGGCTAAATTAAAGCTTTTGTTTCTTGTTCTTCACTCAAGTTAGAGTGTTTTTTTCCTCTGCCACACTCTGACGTCCCTCTTTGTCGCTGATGGATTCCTCATGCCCACAAGGGTGCATAGTAGGACTTGGGGTGTTTAAACAGTCCTTGGCCAGTGGAAGGAGAAGGTATTGCCTGTGTCTGCTGGTCAGTTGGAGGCAGGCAGTCTCAGCAGTGGCCTGCCTCCCTTGCACCCCAGCACCAGCTCTCCTCACCCTGCTCCACCCTGCCTCTCTTTTCCAGCGACTCCCTCACTGTGCTGTGGCCTGTGTAGGTCAGGAACAGAGGGCAAGAGTCTGTCTTGACAGGGAGGAGCTTACCTGGTTACAGGAAGAGGTACAGTGGCAGACACTGAGCATCCCTGGCCGCCAGGTGGGGTAACATGGGGCGCTGGGGGCACCCCATGCAGAAGCTGTGTTTCCCTGGAATTTGAGGGTGATTGTCGCACTCTGGGGGTTGGTGGACTTGCTCCTCCAGTAGCCCCTCCTTTAGCCTCACCTTCCCCATGCCCTCACTCCTTTGTTGAGGTGCACAGACTCATTTAGAAGAGTTTGAGAACCTGTGGGGATGAGCTACACGCGGAGGTCACTGATAAACCCACTTGCCACTGGGCTCTGGAGACAAAGCCGTGGCCATGCTGAGTTCCAGCTGCACGGTCTCCCTGTGTGCATTAGCCAGTCCGCCTCGCAGGCTGATCTCTGCTTGCTTCATTTTCTCGCACATTCTGCTGTGACCTCACACTTGGATTTCTTAGTTCTCTGCTAATTGCCACTTCAAGACAGCGGTCTCTTGACTCTCAGAAGCACTGAATGCTTTGCTGTCTGAACTCAAGATGGACCCAAACATTTCATGTCATAAGTGACCTGGTGGTTCCCAGGAACACATGGGGACATGTTTCTTCCACATCTCATTAGTGCCTCAACGTGCAAAACTTGGGTCTTCCTCAACTTGACACATAATGTGGCTGCCATTGTTGGTCTCTCCTTCCAGGCCGCCCCCTGCCCCTCAACCTTGGAGAAAAAACTGGTTTCTTCATTCTGCTTCAGCGCCTGTACCTTCCCTGCTCTCTGGCGACCCCGTCTTCAGGGATTTTGACCGAAGGCTGGGGTACGGACAGGGTGGTGTGTCCAGCCACTGTGTCCTCCCCTTCTGTTCCTTTCCACTCCTTGCTTTGTTTCCTCAGACCAAAAAGGGAGCGTTTTTTTCCCTTTTCTCCTTGTTGTCTGGAAGGACTTTGTATGCCGTATCCCTTTGCTTTCCCCACTCCTATCTGATGGTTGAGAAGGAAGGTGGAGTTCAGAAGCTGAAGCGTAGGCACCATAGAAGACCATGAAGGAAGGGGCTGCTTCAAGAATCATACACCCTTTTGGCCCTTTCCAAATGGCCTCAATGAGACCAACTCATTTTGTACCTCCGATTCGGACATCTTTTTTCTCCCTAAAGCTTTTCCGAGTCCCACCTTGTCTCAGTCATTCTTGGTAACTGTCCTCAGCTTCTGCAGTGTGCCAGACAGGCCTCTGTGGGGCCTTGAGTGTGGCATAGCAAAATGTCCACTGCCTTTGCCGCCTCTCCTCTGCTGCTGGACTGAGTTGCCAGAGGCAGGTTGGATCTCGTTCTTTTTATTCTGTGACACCTAGAACTTGTGACCCAGGAGGGCTTGGATGGTGGCACAAGAGGGAGTAAGAAACTACAGGAACAGAGGGAGTTAAAGATGCAGTAACTTCTGTTTTAGTTATTAGTGCAATGTCGACTATAATGATGATAGTTAACAAGTATTGAGTGCTGTTTGTTGTAGCTACTGCGCTAAGTGCTCTGCCTGCCTTGGGATTGTGCTTCTGATGCAGTGAGCATGTCTAGTCCTGCTGTATATTAGGAAGAGCATGGGCTAAGTACTGTTATTATCACTGTTGTACAGTTGGATAACTGAGGGTGATACTAGTTAAAATAACTCGCAGAGATTATGCAGTCACCAGGTTTGAGTGTATTAGTCCATTTTGTGTATATAAAAAATGCTTAAGGTGGGTACTTTATAAAGAAAAGAGATTTATTTCACAATCTTGGAGGCTTATAATCTAAGATTGGCAGCCCTATCTGCTTGGTTTCTGGTGAGGGCCTGTGGGTGGGGCCACAACATGGCAAGGCTATGGCTGTGTACATAGGGACCAAGTATGTGAGGTGGCCTCATTTAATAACATCCTACTCCTTTTTAAAATATTTATTTATTTATTTGAAAGGCAGAGTTACAGAGGCAGAGAGAGAGAGAGAGATAGGGGTCTTCCATCTGCTGGTTCACTCCCCAAATGGCCACAATCGCCGGAGCTGGGCTGATCTGAAGCCAGGAGCCAGGAATTTCTTCCTGGTGCAGGGGCCTAAGGACTTGGGCCATCTTCTACTGCTTTCCCAGGCCATAGCAGAGAGCTGGATCGGAAGTGGAGCAGCCAGGACTCGAACTGGCACCCATATGGGATGCCAACCCTGCAAGCAGCGGCTTCACTTGCTACACCACGGCGTCAGCCCCAACAATCTACTCTTGGGAGAAAAAATTTCCTCCACAGTTCAACTGTGAAGTCACTGGAAGCAGTGCCCTCAGAAATAGTTAACTCCTGCTAGGCCTTACCTCTCAGAGGTTCCTCTTCTATTCAGCATCACCACACTGGGGACCATGCCGCCAACACATGAGCCTTTTCAGGATACCCTCCATGCAGACCCTAACAGGAGCCAGAATTCAAACTCGGTCAGCCCACCCAAAATATTAAATAATCTGGTTAGTCATTATAGAGGGGAGGAAAGATTGAAATGGGTAATTGAAAAAAATTAGACGAGCTCTCCAAGAGACCAGAAGAAGACTCCCAAGGAGGAGGACTGAACTCTGACTCCGGGGTGAGAACCAGCAGCCTTGCGCAGGCTGGGGGCCTGGCGGTGCTGGAGAATGCGTGGCTGGTGTCTCCCGTGATGTCAGCGGCCAGCCCTCCCTGCCAGCAGCCTGGACGCCCTCCTTTTCAGTGCTTCCATCCCTGGTCACCCTGCTAGGCAGGACCCTAACTTTATTGTCTCCACTTGCCAGCATGGCTATCGGGAGCCCCGCTGCTTCCGTGTGTCTCCCTCTGCCACAACCTGCTCCTCGGCCCCTCCTTCCCCATATCTGGACTGTCTGGAAAGTGCCGTGGAGACACCCCATCTCTGCTCGTCACCATGAAGTGTCGGCTTTCTCCTCACAGGGCACAGTGCACCCTGCCACCACCATCGGCAGCAGCGACGTGGAGAAGGCCTACCTGGCATTCTGTGCACCGGGCGCTGGTGCCCAGACAGCCACGCTGAAGTTCCAAGCTGGGAAGCACAAATACGAGTTAGATTTCAAAGGTACCTCCCGCCCCCACCGCCCTCGCCCAGCCATTCTGCGTTCTCCTGGAGGAGCTGTGTGCTCATGTGGCACTCTGGGCCGGTACAGGAAAGCAGAGGAAGGTGTGTGACCCAGAGGGGAGATAGAATGTCAGCAGGTCGTGCTGGCGCTGCAGGATGCAGGAAGAGCTATGTGGAGAGTGTGAGGCAAAGGGAACCCAAGGAGGGGCTGGGGCCACAGCACGGAGGGACCGGCAGGCTCAGTGGGTGTGCAGCATCTGAGGGTTACACTTGGTCTCCTGTGCGGGTCTGAGTGACTCTGGTGCAGAACGTGTCACACCCAGGGTGGCGGTACTGCATCACCACTTCTGTAGGCACCTCTGGCATTGGTGAAGTGCCAGCCAGGTTAAACATGGGTTAGAACATGCTTTAGTGAAAACTTGTGCAGTTGGTTGCTAAAACTGGGACTTGAAGAATTTGTGCCGATTTCCCTAAAGGACTTAAGTAAGCCCAGCATCCTGTGACGGGTTCCTCCAGTGGCCCATTTGTCAGAATTTTTTTCTTTTTTAGTTTTTCCATAGTTCCTCTTAAGCCTTTTCTACACAGATATATCAGCCTGGCTCTGTTCAATTCAGTTTTGCTTCTGATTCACACTTGAAGTGTCCTCTAAGCACAGTGTACCGTTCGGCTATTTTTGTGACCCTTCATTCCATGTGGAGGGCAGCAGTGGCTTTGGTACATTTCCCTAGAGCCAGTTGATTCTGCTTGTGGTTTTGTAGAACTGCATTTTTGTGCAAGAACCTATCAAGTGCCCCTTGATAGGTTCTTCTGGAGAAGTCCCGTGGTTCTCTGGTCTGTGCCGCCTGTGCTAGAGAGAACTAGCTGCAGAGGTACCGTGGCTGCCACAGGTGCCAGACAGGGCAAAGGGCACGAGAGGGAGCGGCACGGCACTGCCCTGCAGGCCACCTGTCTCACTGCTGTTAATCACAGTGTGGAATATTTATTTTAAATATCTGGAAAATACTGAAACATAAGTGCACCAAAGCTGTCACGTGCAGCCTTTGTCAGCTCATCCCCAGGGACGTAACAGGCTCTTAGGATGAGAATGGGGAGGAACACACGCATCAGTTTGATAGGTGTGTTTATTGTAGTCAGCCGTAAGTTCGTTTAAGTGGGCACAGTCTTTGTTTTTTGTTTTTGACAGCTGCAAATGGAGTTTGAGGTGAATTGGCTTCTCCTTTCACAATGTCACTACTGGGTATAGTGGAAGCAGGTCTCAGATCAAACTCTGCCACACATATTATTTATTTTTTAAAGCCTTACTCATTTATTTGGAAGAGTTACACAGAGAGAGAAGGAGAGGCAGAGAGAGAGAGGTCTTCCATCTGCTGGTTCACTCCCCAGTTAGCTGCAATGGCCAATACTGCGCCCATCCAAAGCCAGGAGCTTTCTTCAGGGTCTCCCACGTGGGTGCAGGGGCCCAAGGACTTGGGCCATCTTCTGCTTTTCCAGGCCATAGCAGAGAGCTGGATTGGAAGTAGAGCAGCCAGGTCTTGAACCTGCACCCATATGGGATGCTGGCACTGTAGGCAGCGGCTTTTCCTGCTATGCCACAGTGCTGGACCCTACACATATTTTTTATTTATTAGGAAGCCAGCACATTTTAAAAACACAACGACCGGCGGGTGCCACGGCTCAATAGGCTAATCCTCTGCCTGCGGTGCCGGCACCCTGGGTTCTAGTCCCGGTTGCCCCTCTTCTAGTCCAGCTCTCTGCTGTGGCCCGGGAGTGCAGTGGAGGATGGCCCAAGTGCTTGGGCCCTGCACCCCATGGGAGACCAGGAGAAGCACCTGGCTCCTGGCTTTGGATCAGCGTGGTGCGCCGGCCGCAGCGGCCATTGGGGGGTGAACCAACAGCAAAAAGGAAGACCTTTCTCTCTGTCTCTCTCTCACTGTCCACTCTGCCTGTCAAAAAAAAAAAAAAAAAAAAAAAAAAAAAAAAAAAACCACAAACCACCACGACCAAATGAACTGTTCTGCAGTTTTAGGAACACTTAGCTCTGTCCTTTCAGAGACTCCTCACAAAAGTTTCACTCTAGGCAAGTGCTAAGATGGCAGAGGCAGGCTTCTGGCATCCTGTTAGCTGGCATCAAGCCAGGCAGAATGTCTCCGAGCCCGGGCTCACCTAGGCACACGGCCCAGAGTATGCCCTGTAAGCGTGAATGAGGGAAGTGGAAGGGAAGGGGAAGGTGTCTGACACACACAGTCCCTAGACCTTGAGTAACTGAGGCTCTTCGCAGGTGGTCACGGAAAGCCCATGTAAGTATGCTAATGAGTGAGGTGTGAGTAGAAGATTGTGGGGGGTAACAGAAGGGCCGTGGTAGCTCCGTCTGATTGAGGAGCTCTGGATGAGAACGTGGGTAGCCCTCCAGGAATGGTGACTACTGGGTTGCAGTGTAAGAGAGACACACCTGAGTTATCATAGTTTATGTTCAAATGCAATAAGGTAAACCTATTTTATTAAAGATTTATTTGAAAGAGCTACAGAGAGGCAGAGAGAGAGAGAAGTCTTCCATCCGCTGGTTCACTCCCCAGATGGTCGCAATGGCCAGAGCTGAGCCAATCCAAAGCCAAGAGCCAGGAGCTTCTTCCAGGTCTCCTATGCAGGTGCAGAGGCCCAAAGACTTGACATTTTTTTTTTTTTAAGATTTATTTTTTTATTTGAAAGAGTTACACAGAGTGAGAGAGGGAGAGAGAGGGCTTCCATCTGCTGGTTCACTCCTCCAGTTGGCTGAAATGGCCAGAGCTGCGCCAATCCAAAGCCAACAGCCAGGAGCTTTTTCCAGGTCTCCCATTTGGGTGAAGGGGCCTAAGGACTTGGGCCATTTTCTACTGCTTTCTCAGGCCATAGAAGTGAGCTGGATCGGAAGTGGAGCCTGGTCTTGAAATGGCACCCGTATGGGATGCCAGTGCTGCAGGCAGCGGCTTTACCCAGTGTGCCACAGTGCCAGCCCCATAACCTACTATTTTAAAATTAAAATATTTCTAAAATTAAAATGGCTTTTTAACCCTGAGAGTAGAAAGTAAGCATTGACAAGAGTTTCCTGATTGGGGTGGGGATATGTTCTAATCTATGTATAGTATTTGTCATTTTTCAACTTGAAGAGTTCTCCCCACCTCACCCCTGCCACCCTCAGGATAAATTGGAGGGCCTTGGGATGGCAGCAAGAATTTTGATTACTAAAGATGGTATGAGTTTAAAAAGGCTGATAAATTCTGTTAAAGTCAATTTAATCAACTAAAAAGTCTTAAGAGTGAAATTATTATATTAACTCTAAATCCCACTAACTCGAGATGTGGTAATTTGGTCTCAGGCTGGGCTGAAGTTTTTCTATATCCAGGCTGAGAAAATTTGCTAAGCAAAATAATAGTTTAAACAAGATTGGAAGTAACAATTTAAAAGCACTCATGTATAATTGATACGTCAATTACTAATCACTCCTCTATTCATTATACCCAGTCTCCTAAGAATACCTATTTTCTTTATGAATATTTGAGATGTGAAAGACTGCTTTGTTTTTAACAGACTGATTCTGGGCTTTATACACTTGAATTAGCTTCCCAGCCCATTTAATATGTGTTTATAAAACATCGTGCTCTAGCACGTGTGTGTGTGTGTGTATGTGTGTATGTTTTCATTTGCTTTTTTTTTTTCTTCAGCCTTCATTCAGAGAAACCTAGCTTATGGCACAGTCAGAAAGGTTTGCCGCCGACCCAAATATGTGTCCCCCCAGGATGTGAAGACAAAGCAAAACTGGTAGGTGCATTTCGGGAACATATCGCTTGGCATGTGTTATCAACTGGTGTGTGATTGGCTGCAAGAACAGGAAACCCAGCCTCGGCTGATGATAAAGGGCATTTATTGGCCTGTGTACATAAATGTTCTAACACTCCACTGTCCTTCATGTTCTAGTTGAGAGTCTTTCAACCAGAGTGAGAATTATGAATTATCCTTATGAATAGAAGCTGTTTTTTAAATTGTTTATTGGAGAGGGAGGGAGCATGTACAGTAGCTCATGTCTACAGGTTCACTCTCTAAGTGCCCACAATAGTCAGGGTGGGCTGGGGCCACAGCCACTAGCCAGGAACTCAGTGCAGGTCTCCCATGTGGGGGCCAGGGACTCAGCTACTTGAGCCATCACTGCTGACTCTCAGACTCGACATTAACAGGAAGCCAGACTCTGGAGCTGGGAGTCAAAGCCAGGCCCTCTGCTGTGGGACACAGGCATCATAGGGGTCTCAGCTCCTTGCCCAAAGGCCTGCCCTGGGAGAAGTTTTGTGGTCCATGATGATAAGGATGCTTTTTGTGACTGTAAGCCAGGCTAGACTTAGCTCATCAGTTTGTCTTTTCAGACAATTGAGTCATAGACCTGAATTTTTCAGAATACTGAAATGGTGATATGTTTATACCAATGTGAACTTGTGTATTTTGGTACTTGAATATCACAGAAATACCAAAACTGCTATTACAGCTGGTATATCATCAAAATACCAAAACTGGCATTACAGTCACAAATGGGCCAGCCTCATCCTCCAAGTGGGTTTTCTTCTATCACAGTGGCTACCAGGAGCTAGTAGATTAGCCTCTGGCCTTGTGAGCATACTGGGGGGAAGAGAGACTGTCTACAGATACTGGGGTAGATTCTCTGAACCAATAGCATGGTTTTAGACTTGGGCAGGCATGATGGGATTGGAGCAGGACAAGAAGGGGATCGGTATTCTGTCAACTACCTGTGGTTGACATACGTGGGGAGGGTAGCCTGGCGGTGGAGAGGTCCCACTGTGCCCTTTACAGTTGGGTTTACCACGGCCATGCTGGAATTTTAGCCAGCATTGCTGTTAGCTGCTACCCTTCCATTAGCCTGGGAAGCCTGCTTCCGTTTTGTTTCATGGAGCACTAACAGTGCTTCTGTTGGTTCTTTTAAAATTTCACAGCTTGACTTTAGTGGCTGATTGTGAGGGCTGAAAAGACCATTTAAAAAAGAGTTGGATACTCTTGAACAATGTACAGTCCATACTAGAAGCAGTGCCTCATGGGTTCAGGCCTAGCAAAGCAACTCCCTGGGAATGAGCCTACCTTTTTTCTTTCTTTGCTACTTATTTCTTCCTTTTCTTACATAAAAGGAAAGTGCTGTGTATACTGTTCTGTACAATTTTTTTCTCCACTTAAAAACAGATCCTGATAATTACTGTTTCAGTTCACTAAGGTCTCTGAACTGTCTGCTCTAGTGGTTCTCCGTCATGTGTATATAGCATTTATTTAATTTGTCTCCTTTGGGTGGATGTTTGTTCGCTATTACAAAGTATAATGCCACCGTGAACCATCTGGTATGTAT
Source organism: Lepus europaeus (assembly GCF_033115175.1). Classification (NCBI taxonomy): domain Eukaryota; kingdom Metazoa; phylum Chordata; class Mammalia; order Lagomorpha; family Leporidae; genus Lepus; species Lepus europaeus. The sequence continues at coordinate 1,741,993 of NC_084827.1, read as the reverse complement.
GTGTTTTAAATTTTGAAGGTAGGTCATCAGATTAGAGTCCCAGAAGGTAAATGGAGTTTTGTTTCATGGGTGTGAACTACCAGGCACTCCCAGCAGGGTGTATGAGGTGCCCGTCTGCCTTCACCTTGCCGCAGAGAGCCATCAAGCTCTTGGGCTGTTGCCGTATCCGTGAGTTGGGAAGGATGTGTCCGAGTACTTTAGCCTGCTTTCTCTTGTGAGTGAGGTTGAATGTTTTTCCTAATGTGTAGGTGCCATTTTCCTTTCTTTTTCAGTGGAATGTTGAGTTTTTGGTCCATTTTTCTATCTGCATGTTATTTTGAATTGTGAATGCTTCCTTATATTTATTCATATTTTCACTACTTTGTGTCTTTTCAAAATTTCCTTCAATGTGGGCAGACATTTGGCAGAGTGATTAAGACACCTCTTGGGACTCTTACATCACATATCAAAGTACCTGGGCTCTGCTACCAGTTCGAGCTGCGGGAAGCGGGAGTGGAGCTGGGTATCAAACCCTCACTGTGTCCTGTCTAGATATGTGTTTTTACTTACCCTGCTTGAGAATCTTGGGCTTCTGGAAGCTGTGGTTGGTGTGTCTCATCAGTTTTGTTCTCTCTCCTCTCCCCTGAGCTTCCCTCTGCCCTGATCAGGTTCCCATGAGGCCTCCTCCCTCTCTCCTCCACGGCTTGGCGTCTTCATGCAGTTCCTGTCTCCTTATTGCTCTGGGTAATGTAGTTTCCTGTATCTTTCAGCTCATGAATTCTCTTCATGCCATCTGCTTTGCTTACTAGCCTGTCTCTTGAATTTACATTCTCAAAGATCATACTTTTGTAATTCTGTTTGGTTCTTTTTCATATCTTCCAGATCCTTTTATAGTTTTTTGTGAATATTTCTTAAAATTTGTCTTTTATTTCTCTTAGCATAGGAAGAATAATTGTTATTTTATAATCTGCTTGATGATTTTGTCACCTTAAATCTTTGTGGGTCTGTTTCTGTCTGAATGATTCTGGTGGGTTCTCCCCTGGTTATTTTAAAGCCACGCCATTGTCCTGGGAAGGTTACTTGTAGAAGTTCTTAGAATGAAGGCACAAGCCTCGTGCCAGCAGCAACAGAAGGTAGATTTATTGTAGGACAAACAGTGAAAAAGCATAAAGGGAATGATTTGGAAGTCTGGTTTCATAGTCCTTGTTCCTAAACCTTTGGGCCATCTGTCTGTTAGGACTGGTTTGTTTTTAGTTTTGGAATGATAGTGTGATGCCTGTAATAATGTGACCCCCTGTAATTTGACGTGTTACTGTATCCTCAGTAGAGATTGGCTAGTCACATGAAGAAGGTTAATTCAGACCACAGGTAGCCTCTTACCCATTCTTGTCAAATGTCTCCACATGAAGGTTTTTTTCTTCTTTTTTTATTTAAGATTTATTTATTTGAAAGGCAGAGTGACAGAGAAATCTTTTGTCTGCTGGCTCACTCCCCAGATGGTCACAGTATCTAGGGCTAGGCCATGTGGAAGCCAGGAGCTAGGCACTCTGTCCAGATCTTCCATAGGAGTGACAGGGACTCCAGTACTTGGGCCATCATCCACAGGCATATTAGCAGGGAACTGGACCAGAAGTGGAGTAGCCAGGACTTGAACTGGCACTCTGATATGGGATACTGGTATCCCATGCAGCAGTCTAACCCACTGCTCAGTGATGCCCATCTCCCAGATGAATTTTTATGTCAATTCTGTTTTTTTTTTTTAAAGTATTTATTTATTTGAAAATTGGAGAGAGACAGGCAGATGTCTTCCATTCACTTGTTCACTCACCAGATGGCATTAACAGCCAAGTCTAGAGCAGGCCAAAGCCAGGAGCTAGGAACTCCATCTGGGTCTTCCACATTGGCAGTTGGGCCATCTTCTGCCTTCCCAGAGAAGTTGGATGGGTAGTGGAGTAACTGGGACTCAAACCAGTGCTTCCACTTGGGATGTTGGGATTGTGAGCAGTGGCTTAACCTCCTGTGCTATAATGCCAGCCTCAATTTCATGTTTTTGTTTTTGTTTTTGTTTTAAATTTATGGCATTTATATCACTGGGGCTCTTGTTTTTATTTAAGTCTTTAAAGCTCTTCAAATTTTAAACTGGATACAGGTTTGTGGCCCTGGGTATGCTGGTTTAATGTGCACTATCCCTTGTACGTTGTGATTGGGAAACAGGTGAGAAGTACCTCTCTCATGACTGACTATTTAGGGTTTGGCCACATAGTCAAAGGTAAAGTGCTTGTGCGTCATGGATATTAGGTTCTGTGCTTCCTGTCGTTCCCTGTCTGTAAAATGTGGTAAGCTCAGACTCAAGGAGACCACCTGTGATGATTTTTTTTATGTCTAAGAATAAAATGTCTGAGTGGCTTTTGTTTACATCTTGTAGCCATGTCAAGTTGCAAGGCCCAAAGAATATCCCAGACTATTGGGACTCCTCGGCCCTGCCGGACCCCGGCTTTAAGGTATGGGACTCCTGCTGCTTAGGGCTGGAAAGGAGGGTGTTTTGTAGAGATAGGTGAACGCGGACCGCTGGCTGCTGTTTCCGTTACCACTGAAGAGGCCAGGAGGCTGTGGCTCATGGTTGCAGGAGGGCAAAGCCACCGGAGTACGTGGGCTGATTTTTTTTTTTTTTTTTTTCGCTCCGGATCTTGAGTGTTTTAACCCAGGGGATGGCTATGGCTCCAAAAGGAAAGGATGTTTTGTGGATGGAGGAGGATGCGCTATGAAATTTGCTTGAAAGGGCGGAAATACGGAGCTTATGAGCCAAGCTTAGCCAATAAATTTCAGTTGTAATAAATTTTTAAAAAATATTTTAATTATCTTAAAGGCAGAGTTAGGGGGAGAGAGAGAGATAGTCCATCCTCTGGTTCACTCCTCAAATGGCCACAACAGCTGGGACTGGACCAGGCTGAAGCCAGGAGCTTCTTTGGGGTCTCCCACGTTGGTGCAAGGGCCCAAGGAGTTGGACTGTCATCTGCTGCTTTTCCAGGCCCTTAGCAGGGAGCTGGATCAGAAGTGGAGCGTCTGGGACTAAAACTGGCGCCCCTATGGGATGCTAGCATTGCAATTGTGGCTTAACCTGGTGCACCACAACTCTAGCCCCTAAATTTCAGTTTCACTAAGTAAGTGAAGGAAAAGAGAGCAAGGGAGGATTTGAGCGTGGTGAGGGACATTTAGAGGATGAATTCCTGTTGGAAGGTGCTAGATACTAGGCGACAGGCGACTAGACAATTCGATACGCGTTTGGGGCCTGCCCTCCAAAGGGTGCTGTGCTGAGCGCCGTAGAGTACTCAGGCTGATGTCCTACACAATGCCTGGTCTGCATGGGATGCCCCTGACATTTCACGTCTGCCTCCTGCCAAGCACTGGGCAGACAGGTGTTCACAGCTTGATGATCCTTGTCCTGAGAGGACTCCTGTCATGGAATCCGTGCAAAGCACATGCAGCTTCCCGTAGTGCGGGCAGGATGTGCTAAGCTCTGGAGGAGTTCAGACACTGAACAGCAGCCCCGGGATCTCAGATGTGCTGTCTCCTCTGTGCGAAGGAAGAGCGGAGCAGAGACATGCCAGGCACACATCTGGGCAGGCTTCACAGTGCGCACGAGGGAAATGGCGAAGGTTTGCAGGATCCTGTGCCTGCAGAGATCGCAGCTGAGGGCGATTTCAGCCGACTGCCTTGCTTCTGCAGTTGTAGCATGTGCTGTCAGCCTTGGGAAGGGATTGCCTGTACTCCGCACTGATGGTAACCTGCTGAACATGTTGCTCCTTGCAGAAGATCACCCTCCACTCTTCCTCAGAGGAGTATCAGAAGGTCTGGCACCTCTTCAACCGCACACTGCCTTTCTACTCTGTTCAGAAGATCGAGCGAGTCCAGAACCTGGCCCTCTGGGAAGTTTACCAGTGGTGCGTGGGACTCACTTTTGGTGGGCTGGCGGCCATGTCTCCTGACCCCACTAGCTGCTCGCCAAGCATGCCCCAGGCTTCCAGGAAAAGCCTCATGCTGCTGTGTGCTCAGAGCTGTGTGTCTGCTTTGCCTGACTTCATCCTGTGGGGTGTGGGGTAGTATAGCCCCTCGTAGAGATGAGGGGCTGAGCTTCCACTCCTATCATGACTACGGTGAAGCCAACACTTAGGCTTGTTCCCTCTGCCTCTCTCGGGACACCTGAGCCGCAGGAGATCAAGGTTGCGGCTGGAGAGCAGGGGCCTCATTTTGGGGCCAGAGGCTCAGCATGTTCTTGTCCCTTCTCCGTGTGAAAAAGAAGCCCACGGCAGGTTTCCGTGGAGGCTGGAGCCTGCTGGTGTGTCCTCCTTGGCTGGGGTGATGTCCTCCACACTGCGCCAGGATGAAGTCAGGGTCACAGCAGCAGGGAGACCACTGCTGAGACCCACTGACCAGCAGCTCCTGCTTTCCCACTGCCCAGCTTCCCGGGCTTAGCTCGCTCAGAAACAGGGGCGGGGAGGCGTTGGGCGCTTGCTAGGCACTGTGTGTGGCAGCCTGAGGAGCCTGCAGAGGCCCAGAGCTGTGGAAGGGAGGTTTCCCTTTTGCTGTATCCGGGGCCCCTGCTCTGTCCTCATTGCCATGTCCTGGCCCACAGCCCTGCATCTCAGGTCTGTGGCACTTCTGCTATTTGGCAAAAAGTGTGTTTCCGGTCAGATAGGCTGTCTCTGACGGCCCGGGCCCACACACAGCACACGCTCTTCCGCAATTCCAGGCAACGAGGGCAGATGGAGAAGCAAAACGGAGGGAAGGCGGTGGATGAAAGGCAGCTGTTCCACGGCACCAGCACCAGCTTCGTGGACGCCATCTGCCAGCAGAACTTTGACTGGCGGGTCTGTGGCCTTCATGGCACTTCCTATGGCAAGGGTAAGGCGAGGACAACCCCCACCAGCAGAAGCCACCTTCCTGGGGCCCAGGAAACTGTCTTACGGCCAGCTGATGAGGAGCCTGAGGGGCTCCAGCCTGAGGTGATGAGCTGGGTCAGTCAGTGAGCAGTGGTGGCCTGGCCCCTGTGTGGACACCCTTGTCCTCTGGGGACACCCACTCTTACTCTGCTGCCTCTGTGTGTAGCTAGGGGCAGGGTGGCCCAGCCCAGTCAGGACATTGCTTCCCTGTGAGCAGAGGCCCTGGGGGGAGATGATAGCAGTTTGGGAAACAGGGGCTACCTGCCCAGCCCTGATAGAGTCCCAGGACTGTACCTCTGCGATTTCCTTAGAATAGAAACCTGAAAACCCGAGACACAGTCGTGGAAAGTTGTCATCCTAGCTACTAAGTGTGTTCCTGTTTAACTTATTTCTAAATTTTATTTAGAAATAATTCCAAACTCACAGGAAAGTTGCAAAAATAATGTGTGCATGTGTATATATAAAAATAATATCTGTTAACTTGTTAAATGTTACCTACATTCATCAGTTTCAACCTTCTGTCATATTGGCTTTATCACCTCTTTCTTCTTTTCTGAATCATTTGCAAGTAGATGGCATGTATCCTGCTTCTCACCCTTTAACACTTCCTAAGAACAAAGATGTTCTCTTCTAGAACCAGCCACAATGTGGTGAGCAGACTTGGGAAATGGAGGCATCTGCAGTCCAGATTCCAATTTTTTCCTTAGTTTCAGCCCAACACGGTGGTATCTGGGGCCTAAGGGACAAGAGCCAGTGGTGGGCTTGCGCATCTGAACATGGTCCTGGGTCTGCACCTGGCACGCTCCGTGCCTGGCACTGTGGGCTGCTGGTGCTGTCAGAGGGCTGCAGGGTGGCATCTTGTGCACTTTCACGCCGCTCCCTGAGGCTGGGGGGGCATGCCCACCCTTGAGCTGAGGACACTGAGGCTCGGGGTTAAACAGCAGTGCGCGTAGAGACCTGTAGGTTTTGAATGATGGATTTGGAACGTGAGCTTTCTGTCTGTGTGACGCGCCCCTTCTGACCTCCTGCCCCCCTGCCCCATCAGAGGCCTCTCTGTGAGGGAAACGTGAAGAAAGTGACAGAGGAGCAGAGGCCACGGCGTTGTCCACCGTCAGGGCACTGCGTCAGCAGGCCGGCGGCCCCTCTCCCTCTGGTGCTTAGAGGAGCCGTGTGTGTCATTTCAGGGAGCTACTTTGCCCGAGACGCCGCCTACTCTCACCACTACAGCAAGTCTGACTCTCAGATCCACTCCATGTTCCTGGCCCGGGTGCTGGTGGGTGACTTCATCAGGGGCAACGCGGCCTTCGTGCGCCCCCCCGCGAAGGACGGCCAGAGCAGCGCCTTCTATGACAGCTGCGTGAACAGCATGTCTGACCCGTCCATCTTTGTGGTCTTTGAGAAGCACCAGGTCTACCCTGAGTACCTCATCCAGTACTCGACCTCCTGCAGGCCTGTGGCTGGGGCCTCCATCCTGGCCACCCTGGGCTCTCTGTTTGGTAATCGATAGTGAGCACTGCCAGGCCCCTGTTGGGCCTTGCAAGAGCTGTGTGAGAGTTCGGGTTTTGGGGTTTTTAGAAACAAAATAACTTTTAATGAACTGTTTAATGTGGACTTCTCGATGAAGTTGCGTTCTTAATCTTTTGCTGATAAGGGTTTTCACTTTTAAGTCACTTTTGGGCTCCCTAGTGGACTCGCCAGCAGTGATTGTAGGGAGCCCATTTTTGCTTTTTAATAATGGATTTTTATTCTCTTTGTTGACTTTGCTGCATATTGGCACCAGGTACAGGGTTCTATACACTATTTTATGGATTTCTTTTAATTTTTGCGAGTTTCTGTCTCTACAGTGCTTCTGTTTTCCAGGGTCTTGTGGCCTCTGTTTTACTGTTTGTCAGCATGACACAGTGGCCACGGGTAGAGGAGGACCAAGGGTGGCCGAGGGCAATACCATCACTTCTGTTTGTGGCTCTGGCACTAATCCAGAGAGCTCTGCAGTGGATGCTCCTAGGCGCTGGCATTGTTTGGCTTGTGTCATGGCATCAAGCGGTGTCACCAAGCCCCTGCTGGTTTCTCCTTGTCCTGGTGGGGGTCGGTTATCACTTAGAGGAAGCACATTGACCCTGGCAGGCGGTGTGGATGAGTGCCCCTGCCAGGACCCTTGGGTCTCAAGTGCCCAGACCTTATCTCCAAGCACCCTCCAAGTGTGGGCTTTATGTCCCCCTGAGATCGAATATCTGTGCTGCAAATGTCACACAAGAGTATGGAAATAAAATATTTATCTGAACTGGCTGAAGACCATGGCGCATTCTTTGTTGAGCACCTGTTGGGGACAAGGCACTTTCTGGGGTGTTGTGGGTGATCTTAGCTTGAGCTGCTGTACCACAGACTGATAGTTTGTCAACAGTGGACACTTATTGCCTCCAGTTTTGGAGGCCGGGAAGTTCAAGATCAAGGGTACCTGCAGAATTGGTGTCTTCTGAGGGCCCACTTCCTCATAGGTAGCTGTCTTCTCTCTGTCACCTCACATCATGGAAGGGAGCCCAAGAGTCTTTTTCAGGACTTTCTTTATAAGCCCACCAATCCCATCGTGAAGACTCGACCCTCGTAACCTGCTCACCTCCCAACACCGTCGTGTTGGGTTTCAACATGGGAATTTAAGGGGAACAAATACTCAGACCACAATGGGGATGTCACAGAGCCAGTGTCACTGGCTCTGGCTGGGCTGTATATGGTTTATCAAGGAGCCGACGAAGCCGAAGGTTCAGGGATCCTCACTGGCTGCCCTTCGAGGGAGGGCCTTTGGAAGGGGCCTAGCAATATGGGACATGATCATATGTTTTGTTAAAATTTGTAGAAGTTATATATTGGTATTTTTTTCTCCCAATGCATATATATATATATATATATATATATATATATATATATATATATATATATGAGGGTTTATTTTGAAGCCAAAAAATTACTGAAAGCAATGCACAGTTTTTTCATAATGCATTTTCTATGAACTTTTTGAAGACCTCTCATATTTTCAAAATTTTCTTGTATCAAAATGAACTTAGCTTTTAATTCTACTTTTCTGTGAGTTTTCTGCAATGCCCCCATCTATAGGAAGTTTCCGACCTCACAAGACCCAGGCTCGCCCTGAGTGGACAGTGTGGCTTGCTGTGTGTCCTCATGGCACAGCTTGTGGGAGCCTTCCTGGGTACCAGCATGTCCAGACGGCAGAGAAGTTGGCACTTTCCTAATGAGTGACTCGATGCTTCTACTTTTGCTAGCTGGTCCTGGAGTTTTCAGGTCCAAGGCTGTTTAACTAGTTTTTCCATCTTAGGAGTGACTTGAAGCCATGCGCAAGCGAATGTGGTTAATGAAGCCACAGGTGAGTTGAGTTAAATGATCAGAAAATGAAGAAGCAACACCCTTACCACCAGCAGGGCCAGCCTCATAATTGCACATGCTGTTATCTTCAGAGTTCCCAGCGTTTTCCCCACAGCCTGGTGAGTCCTGAAGTTCGTTCATTGCTTTGTGATTGTCATTATTCCTGCTGCAGTATAGCTGGGAAGGGGGCGAAGGGCTGTCTGGAGAGACATGGAACTAGACACTTGTCTGTCAAAGTCTGAAATGTCAGGTGCCTGCTGAGAGCTAGAGGAATGGGACACAGGTGTGGGTGGAAGGGTGACAGGATGGGATCCCTGTGGCCGAGGGTGCCCGGTGGGTGCAGTGGACATCGTGATGTTAGGTTACCAGAGTGACCATACCTCTGCAGATGTTTAGTACAAAGACAGGGGAGGCTCTAGGGTAGGGACATGTATGTGGTTGAGCGGGATTTGTGAGGACCTAAGTTGCGTATAGGGAGAAGGTTTTGTGGCAGATCCAACCAGGGCAATTCCTGCCCTTTCCTACCCTGTGGTGGTTGCTGTTGGGCGTGAACAGCAGGTTTTAGGCAGAGCTAGGAGTTGGGGTGTTCAGACAGCAGAGGGGCAGGGGGTCCAGTAGTTCTTGCACACTAGGAAGCCTCCAGCGCTGCTTTTGAAGATGGGGACTACGGGGATGGGGAAGGTGAGGAGCACTGGGCTCGGGGCGTAGAGCCCAGGGGCCACAGTGGGGCAAGATGGGGAGGGCCCAGATCATGGGGGCTGTGCTCTCCAGCAGGGAGCTGAGTGCTGAGTTGGGCTGAAGTTCTGGGGTGGCTGTGGGGTTGTTAGGCACATGGGAACATCTGGTTTCCTCCAGAGGCTGAGCCCCTGGCCAGGCATTGTAGGGGGGCTGTGCTGCAGAGGGCAGGTGGTGGCAGCCAGGGTGTGGGGCGGGTGACAGGCTCTCTGGGACCTCTGAGACAAGTACCGGCTGGGACAGTGTGGGGGTGAGGTGCCCTCCTCTGGGGAGGCCAGACAGTGAGGAGGGGCACCCTGCACGGGAGCTCTGGGGGAAGCAGTGCCGTGCCTGTGCTGAAGGAGGCAGAGAGAGCCAGCTCTCCTGCAGTGGCTGTTCGCTAAAGGTGTGTTGGCAGCATAAAGGGTGCACAGAGTCCGCTAAGGCTGTTGAGACGCAAGGCCGCTCGTGTCCAGCAGAGGAGAGAAGAGCCTTGGTCTCGTCGGCCTTCCTGTTCACAGCTGCTGTTGGCAGACCTGGATTCCCTCTGCAAGTGCTTTGCCGAATGTGACTCTTAGTAACTAGGTTTACTAACATTCACCTCTATTTTCAATCTTTGATCCAAATTAAAAGATAGAATTCTGGTTTTAAAAACTAGATTTCAACCTGTATCATTTTTCTGTCTGGAAACTTACTACAGACCCTCCCTGGGGAAGTGAAGGCACACGAGGGCTGTGGAGGCACTCCTGAGGCTGAGCCGCTGGTGCGGGTCACTCTGGTGTGCAGGAGGCTGAAAAGCCAGGGCCTGGTGCTGTCGGGAGGCTCCCCGTGTCCCGCTGCCCCGCACTGTGGATGCCTTTCACCCTGAGGCCAGGGCTGCCTTAGAACCCCACGTTCTCAGTCATTTTGTCCTAGCTACGTTTTCACTGCCTTTCACCAGCCATCCAACTAGAGTCTTAGCTCAGGGTTCAATCATGGTCAGAATCATGTGTGATACATGTTTATTAAGAGTTTAGTAAAATGTAAATAACCTCTTTTATACTTGAATATCAGGCACCCTTTTAATTAGTCAATATTTTCTCAAAAATAAGAATTTCCACACAAAGATTTTCTTTGAATTTGGGGGTGCCCCCGTCATACTGGCTTGCGGGTATTGTTGCTACAAGCTGACCCCCTTCCCAGCAGCCTTCTGTATCAGCGGGGCACAATCCTGACGTAGACACCATTTTTTGGACTTAGGGCGGATTTGGAGTCCAGCTGCAGCGGTACCTACAGTGAACGAAATGAACAGTTGTCAGGTTCATCGTATCGACAGCAAAACTTGGGCAGCGCTGGGCGTGCAGCAGGGCTTGGGGATACGGGGCTGTGGGCTGAGGAGCGGCCCAGCCAGGAGTAAGCGGAGAACGAACCTCAACTGGACCAGAGCTCCTTGAAAAGCCAGCAGAGCTGCCTCCTGTGGCCAGCCCTGGGGCCCCCACAGCACCCCGTTCATAACATCAGCACCCCTCTTGGCCATGTTCCCAGAACACCGCAGGCCAGGAGCACATTCAGGCCTGCCTTCCTCCCACTGCACAGGTCTGGGGAATATGCAGGAGCACGTCACATTGCACGTGAAGAAACAGGTCCAGGGAGGCAAGAAACTTGCCCAGGGTCACGCGACTGGAAGACACGGAGCGAGGTCTTCCAGCTGGGGGTGGTGTTGGGGCTCAGGGGGCTGAGTCACCATATTGAGGTGCCTGGGGCTGAGTCCTGCCTCTGCGCCTGCTTCAGATCCAGCTTCCTGCTAGTGTGTCGAGGACTGCGCCCACACGGGGGACTCGTGGAGTTTCTGGCTCCTGGCTCCAGCCCCAGCTGTTGGATGTCAGATCTCTCTCCCTGTCTCTCTGCCTTCCAGATATAAAGATGAACAAACACCTAAAAATTCTCTTAGGGTTATTCTACCGACCCTGCCCTTCCCTGCGTATCTCACGCCCTGGTCCCCAGCCAGCGGCCGAGCAGCCCCTCTCTGTGCCAGGTGCCTCCGGGGAGCGGCTCCTGCTGCCGCCTGTTTGCGTGCTGTGGTCTGGTGGCCCTTCAAAGGCAGGACAGCAGTAGACTGGGCTAAACAAAGCAGTCCAAGAATTGCCCAGGAGCCCGAGTGAAACGGCGACTCCGTGGCTGATGTGCGGGTCTGGGGCCGCACAAGGTGGACATCCGGGAAACAAGGAGGTCTGAGCCTGTGCTTGGATTTGGCTGCGGTTAAAACGTAAATGGCCAGGTGAGGCCAGTGCCTGTTGTGTCAGCATAGGTCCAGCCAACCGAAAATGCCGTGAGAGTCGAAATCAAAAGGAGAGGGAAGTTGAGGACTGGCAAAGTCTGGAGGGATTCCTGAAGGAATCTGCCTGTGCGGCTGGAATGGGAGAAGTCCGGGGCTTGTCAGGGCTGGGGCAGCGGCCTGAGCGGCTGAGGGAGGCGGGGCGGGCCTTCTGCGCGTGGACGTTTGGGGATGCAGAGCAAGCTCGGGCCCCGTCCTGAAGTCCGAATGGGCTCTCCCTGGGTCCGGCAGGCTCTGGGATGCGGTTATCCTTGAGCTGGGGAGCATCTCAGGACGCCGTCTGGGCTGCTGCACTCTGTGCCAGGGTCAGGCTCCAAAAGGAAGTCCTTCACGTTGGGCTTTGGAGACGTCGGGGTCTCTGCTCCTCTCTTCTGCCCTCCATCTCCTGGGTTCGGCAGCTTCCCCTCCCCAGCCCTGGCCTGGCCCCTCCGTGTACCCCAACCACTCATTCTTTCTCCGGGACCAGCAGCCTGTCCGTTCCTCTGGGTAGAGGCACCCCCAGTCTCTCGGTGTCCTCATCCCTCAGGCCCTCTGTCCAGGTGGCAGGACCAGCGTGGCTGCAGGCGTGGGGAGAACACTGGTTTGGCTGTGTCAGGAGCAGCTGGCAAGGTGCAGAGACGGAGGGCTGGGGGCCCGGCAGGCGTTGCTTTGCACTGGCCCTTCACTCTCTGGCTGTTGAATGGAGCGAGCACCTGCCATGGGCCTGGCATTCAGCCAGATGCCAGAGGGCCCAGCAATGACAATGACAGTCTTAACCCTGCAGTCCTGCTGTGTGACCTCAACCTCTCTGAGCTTTGGCTCCTCATCTAAAGAGTGGGAATGGTGGAGCTCACTCTGGGATTACTGTGATGGTGACAAATGTTGACACCAGCTCCCTGGCCCCACGGCTGGGCCTGTGGCATGTGGTGTGAGCTCTTGTGGGGCTGGGAAAGTGGTAGAGGCCCACTTGTGGAGGGCCCACGTGTCTGGGTGAGGGCAGGACCTGTGTGCCTCTCTGGGACGTGGGGATGCAGGTACATGTTGTAGGGGAGCATGGGTGTCATTGCACGTGGGGAACGTGGGAGTGACTGTCTCCACAGGGAGACGGCTGTGGCAGCTGGGAGCACCGTGCAAGGAGCTGATGCTCCTCCGATCCCCTTCCAAGCCGAGAGGATGCTAGGTGAGCAGGAGCCCCAGGGAGTGTCCTGGCTTCTGTAGGACGAGCCATGCACCCCAAGCCCCTTCACAGGCTGGCACACTTCACAGCTGCAGACACCATGCAGTGAGGTCCAGCCCTGTTGTACAGGGAATGACACAAGTACAGTAATGTCTGACACACGCTCGGGTTAGGACGCGCCAGGCGCTCACAGAAGTGCAGATGTTAACTCCGTCCCACGTGACAGTAAGAGGTATGGGGTGCCGTTGTCCCCGTTTACAATCTAGAAACCGGCCGAGGCTGGCCTCGTGGCACGGCGGGTTAAAGCCACTGCGTGCAGTGCCGGTCCCCTATAGGAGTGGCAGTTCCAGCCCCAGCTGCTCTGCTTCCCATGCAGCTCCCTGCTAATGGCCTGGGAAAGCAGCGAGCAATGGCCTAACTGCTCGGGCCCCTGCACCCACGTGGGAGACCTGGATGAAGCTCCCGGGTCCTGGCTTCGGCCTGGCCCAGCCCTGGCTGCTGCAGCCATTTGGGGAGTGAACCAGCAGATGGAAGACCTCTTTGTCTCGCCCTCTCTCAGTCCTTATTTCAAATGAATGAAAGCATCTTAAAACTGAAAGAGACAGAGCAAGGGAGGTTAAGGAACCGCTCACGTGCACGGCCTGGCGCTGGCACCCAGAACAGGGGCAACCCCCCTCCCCACCCAGGTCCGCAGGGCCTCACCTGAGTCTCAGGACAGGCTTCGAAGCGGAACTTGTGGAGGACTTGCAGCAGTGTCAGCTTGACCTCCAGCAGCCCCAGCCGCACCCCGAGGCAGCTCCGGGGGCCGGCCCCGAAGGGCAGGTAGGTGAAGGGCCGTCGCTGCTCCCGGGCCTCCGCCGTGAACCTACAGGTTGGAGTGAAGTCAGAGCTGGCCAGGAGCACCTGCCCCTTCTAGCTGCAGGCCTCTGGCTGAGCAACTTCTCCGAGGTCGGTCCTCCAAATGGGGGTCAAACCCCGCTTCGACACTAGACTCCTGTGCCCTCCTGGACTGTCCCTGAGGCTCTAGTGCAGTGGCTGCAGGACCCTGAGCTTCAGTCCTGCTCTGTCCCCCAGCCTGCACAGCCCTGAGGGCACAGCTGAGGTCAGAGTTCCCTGGAATGTCACCAGTCTCCTGTGTGCTCCCTCACACCCAGCATCGAAGGGTAAACTAAGCCCAAGTCGGCAATCCCAAATCCCAGGGCTTGACCACGGCCCTGGCCTCCCCTGTGGCCAGAGGTTGCCGTGTCATCCTTTGCTTTGCAGACTTTGCAGTCTCCCTCCCCCTTCCCCGGGCACCTGCCAGCTCCCCAGCCCTCCCTGGGGCTGTGTGGACACCACATCGGCAGCTGCCTCCCCTACCTATGTCTGCTTTGCTGGCCTGAGCCCTGGGACCTTGACCATGGGACATGGCAGCACTGGGACGGCTGAGGCCCCTCTGCGGAGCTGCTCACTGTGCTCCCGAATCTCAGCATTTGCCACGTGTGCCCTGTGGCAGTCGCCGTCATGTGCCAGCCGGCTCACTCCTCACCACCTCTGGACTTGTGATGTGGTAAGGCCTGCAGCGGCTCTGTAGGGCTGGGGCTTTACTGTGTTTTCAGAGCTGCTCTTCATAGTCACTGTCTGCACCGTGTGTTCAGGAGCTGCTGAGCGGTGGAGTGAGGTTCCTCCAGGTCCCTCTGCCCACGGTTTCCCAGGGTACGGCCGGGCTGAGTCGATTGGAATCGTTAAGGGTGGGGATTCCAGCTGCTGGCCAGCCCGGCCTTGCCCGGTCTTGGAGGGAGGGACATCGGGACACGGAGTGCCCCTGACAAGGGACAGGATGAGGAAGCCTGCTCGGGCTACAAGTGCAGTTGGCCGATGGATGGCGTCTGGCGTCCCTGTCGGTGAGAGGGGAGGGTCCCGACCTCCTGCTGATCTCATGCGTTTTATTCCCGGAAATGGAGCCGGATCTATGGCTTGGCAGAGCTGCGAGTTCAGTTTTTAAAAAGAAGTTATATTTTGTTGTTTTTCAGAGCATATTTAAAAATATGCCCTGGCTTGGAAAAACAGAAGACAACCATTTGAAATTGCCTTGTTCCCTATGTGCAGTGCTGCCAAATGCTCCATGTCTGGATTCAGCTGGGGGCTTCAAAAAGAGCTCTGTTATCTCCCCTGGAAAGGATGCCTTGCTGATGTCTGAGCTGCCGCGTCCGGGGAGGGCCTTGTCCAGTCTGCTCCGAGACTCCGTCCCATCCATTCACATCCCCCCAGGGCCGTTTAATGGGGCAGTGCTCACCTCTCGGGGTCAAAGGTCTCGGGATTGGGCCAGTGCTCCGGGTCGTAGTGCAGGGCGCCCACAGCAGTTTCCAGCACAGCGCCTGCAGGGATGCGCTGTCCTAGCACCTCGCAGTCCTGGGCTGCCTCCCGTGTGAACCTGGGGGAGACCCGGGTGATGCTGAACAGGGCGAACTGGAGGGCCTGAGGGGACAGCAGGCCCAACCCTCTGCCCAGAGGGCCCCGTTACCCTGCGCTGGCCAGGGGCTTGCCATCTTTACACACACTAGGCTCTGCTGGAAAGGTGCTACTGCCCCGTCCCCACTCGATGCACTCCCTGGCCAAGTATGAAGAGCCCCTGGTAGGTCTGGTTTTTTTTTTTTTTTTTTTTTTTTTTTTGGACAGGCAGAGTGGACAGTGAGAGAGACAGAAAGGTCTTCCTTTACCGTTGGTTCATCCTCCAATGGCCGCTGCGGCCAGCGAGGATTAGCCTATTGAGCCGCGGTGCCGACCTAGAAGAGCCCCTGGTAGGTCTGGAGGTCGGCACGAGGCTACCTCCCAGGGAGGGGGTTCCCTGGCCCCTGCCTCTCCCTCTCCCAGCCAAGCCCCTTTACCTTGCCCGCCCTCACCCTCAGGCTTCCTCTGCGTCCATTTCCAGCCCTCACCTCCCACACACACCATGCAGGGCCCCTCCAGGCCCTTCTACGCCATTGCCTTGGCCTTGGCCTTGGCCTTGCTGTTTCTCCTCCCACCCTTAATTCCATTTAGGAATAATTACAAACTTGCAGACAAGGTGAACAATGAGAACAGCACACAGATGCTTCACAGATCGCCCACTGTTACTGCTTTGTCCCATTGTGGCCCTATCATCGTCTCTCTCTCACGCACACACACGCCCTCTCTCCTTGGTTCTCCAGGGCACCACTGGCTGAGTTCCCTCCTATTTGGCTGTCTCCCCCCAGCCCACTGGCATTGGCGTTGGCATTCTGGGCCCTTCTGCCCCCCCAGCCCCTCACATCCTGGTGGCTCTCGGCTGGTTCCGCTGCGCCTGAAAGCCTCTTACTCCAGCCCCTGGCCGGAGCCCCGGGCTGCTACTTCTCCGTTCAGACCTTTCCCTCATGTGTCCCCCAGGCCCCTCAGTCAACCCGCACAGAAAAGGGCGGGTGTCGTCCTGTGCGCCCCGCACCAGCCTGGCGAGTCGGGAACAAAGCCTCCCCTCTGCAGAGTCCTCACCGGTCTCCAGCTTTACTGCTACCTCCCTAACCTCCATCCTCATCTCTCTGCGCCTGTTTTCCAATCCGGCCTTCCCACGGAAACCAGAACGGCAGCTCTTGGTAGGGGCGGGCTCTGGAGCCAGGTGGCACTCCCAGGTGCCTGTGTGGCACCTGCAGGCAGGTGCAGGGCAAAGGGCAGTGGGTGACAGGAAGCCCTGGGCAGGAGAGAAGGCAGGAAGGTTGGGAGTGATCGGGTGCATGGGGAGAGGTGTTCAGGACCAGTGTTTGGGTTAAGGCCATGAGCAGGTCAGGGGCACTGAGGACCACCTCTAAGCGGTGCCGGTGTTGGCCTGTCCAGTTACTTTGGGTGCTGGGCCTAGGCCAGGGGTTTACAGTCCCGGGTCCCAGTGAGACCATGCCCCGATCTCTCAGCTCAGGTCTCCGCCATGAGGACGTCTCCGATGGCTAGGAGAGTGCCAGTGCCCTCATCTCACCAAAGTGTCTTAGACACTCACGGCTCAAGAGACCATGAGAGTCTCTACTCCCTGCAACCTGGAAGCTGGCACAGCTCTCTCCAGCTTGACCTTGTAAGGTGTGGACCAGCGATCTAAGCTGAGAAGTAAGCCTACCTGTAGCAATGTAACTTGACCCCTGGGACTGAGCACCGAGGCCATCTGTGTCGCTGTGACTTCTGGGTGCTCCGGGAAGGCAAGACTCTAAATCAGTAAATAACCTCATGGTTTGCTTCAGGAAATGAGTGCAAACAGCTTTCCTACCGGAACAACAGGTTGCTCCCTTGAGCAAATGGCTTGCTCACCAGACACGTTCTACTTACCAAGACCCCTTCCAGGCCTGGGTTACTTGGGGCACTAATCCCTAAGCCACTGTGCCATAGGCTTGGCCCACCTCCATTCAGTTCTTTCTTGGCATGAAAGACCCACCTCCAGCCTCCCACCGTGTAGGGGAGAGAAGCCCAGAGTAGTACCAGAGCCCTCGGTAGGGCCTGGCAGGGCCAAGGCTGCCTTGCCCCTCTGAGCCCGCCCCACGTCATCGCGGAGCACGGATGCTGTGTGAAGTGAGGCGGCCATCTCTGGGGCCCAGGCAAGGTCTTTCCTTTGAGCAGTCTTTGTTCTGCGTCCTCACTGAATGTTACATTCGGGACTTCATTTGAATGTGTATACCAGCAGCCCACGGTTCCCACGGAAGAAAGCTGGCTGCAAATCGCGAAGGGAAAAAAACCAAAAGGGACGTCAGGCCTAGGCAGTCGATTCGGTCTAACTTCTGGTGTCAGAAGACCCCCTGGTTCTGTCCTGCCCCCCCCCTTCCCAAGAGAACTACAGTGCCGTGCGTGTGGGAACCATGCATTGCACTCACACCCTCGCAATTCTGTTTGCTTGTGGCCCTCACGTCGTGGACACTGTCTACGGTTAGACTCTATTACTTCTGGATTGAAATATCCCTTTGGGATACCCTCAAATCATGCACCTTCCTCTTTAAAAATGACAGAGGTGCCGCTTGTGGCCCCTGTGCTGTACTGACTCATAAACGCATGGGAAGGGGGTTGCAGTATCCAGCCAAATGCTTCCTGCTGCTTCTGTTTCTAGACCTCGCACTCGGGCCGCAGTTTCCGTCTTTCTAAGTGCCCGGGGCCCCGGGCTGAGATGCCTTTCTCCATAAGGTGCCTCGTGTGGGCACCCCGTGGCGCTCAAAAGAAGCAGACGGCTTGGTTCTTACTCTCGCCCCTCCAGGTCAGTGTGACAGGTTTACCCTCGTGCCGTGTCACGGCGTGTGGAAATGTGTCAGGAATATCACACGAGGTACAGTCACAGCTGGATGTGCTGGGGAGCGAGGGAGGGGCAGGTGTGGCTCGCTGACTCTGACTTCTTGGGTGGGCAGTGTGCTGCTGGAGCCCCAAGCACACGACAGGCGGGGCTGCTGCACACAGGGAAGCTTCCAGGCCCTGAGCAGCCCCCTGCTGAGGGTCAGCAGGGGGGGATTTTGCTGTCTTAGATTTCCCAGTGCTTGGCACGGACTAGATGTTCCGCAAACAGTTGCTAAATGGACGGATGAGTGAAGGAACAGGCAGGGGCTATGGCAAAAGTCCTTGAAGGTTCGGAGGCCAAAGAGACCGGGTTGGGTTGGGGAAGAAGGCCACGTCTGAAAAGGCAGGCGGCGCCTCGAGAGAGCAGTTGCCTGCGGACGACTGGGCCGGGCGTCTGAGCCCGGGGCACACAGGCTTACCTGAAAGCCGGCGGGTACAGTCGCAGCGTCTCTGCGATCACCATGTCCAGATAGGGCAGGCCCTCCTGCAGGCCGCAGTACTCCAGGGCTGGCTAACGGGGCAGGAGGAAGAGGTTGGTGTTAGCGGAGCCTTCCCCGGGAGTTCAGCGTCTCCCCGGGCTGCTCAGAGTCAGCAAGCACCCAAGTGACGGTGCCACGGGGTCAAAGAAGTCGTTAGTTATCCCTCCGCACGTTCTCGCGGGCTTAACTCTCGGGCCCTAGTGTTGCTGGAGACAAGCAGGCAGTGCCTGGGGGCTGGGGGCTGCGAGTGTGAAATACAGAAGTTTGCGGAGCTGCGGCTGCCAACTCAGGACGTGGCCGACCGAGAGCTGCGCACCCATCGCCTCGCTTAACCAGTGTCGCTGCTGTTTGCCCAGCTCCTGGGTGGGAACACGGAGGCGCACGGGGGCTGCCATACGGGTGGCTGTTGGTACATAGTAAAGTTGAAAGACAAACAGTGAAATAGGCAAAAAATGGCAGTATCTGTGAAGGATTAATGGTAACAAAACTCCACAGAGCTCCTATAAATCAGCAAGAAAAGTTAGCTCACTAGAAAAGTGGTTGCCGGAGACAAACGGACACAGAAGAGAATTGAATTGCCATGGTAAAAAATGCAAATTATGGCTGGCGCCGTGGCTCAACAGGCTAATCCTCCACCTAGCGGTGCCAGCACACCGGGTTCTTGTCCCGGTCGGGGCGCCTGATTCTGTCCCGGTTGCCCCTCTTCCAGGCCAGCTCTCTGCTGTGGCCCAAGTGCTTGGGCCCTGCACCGCATGGGAGACCAGGATAAACACCTGGCTCCTGCCTTCGGATCAGCGCGGTGCGCCAGTTGTGGCGGCCATTGGAGGGTGAACCAACGGCAAAGGAAGACCTTTCTCTCTGTCTCTCTCTCACTGTCCACTCTGCCTGTCAAAAAAAAAAATGCAAATTACAACAATGACACCCACTTCACACTCGTATTAGGGAAGGTTGGGAAATCAGGGAGTGCAAGTGCTGGGGGTCCCCACCATCCTCTGGGTAGCACTGGCGTACAGCACCCTGCCACTCCACTCCCACCCCCGGCTGCAGGGGTGGGAGCACCAGTGCTTGGGATGGGAGTAAATGTGCTGCCCTGCTGGTTTGCCCCAGGAAAGAGATCTCCCACCACCCGGGCTCAGAGCCCCACTGCCCACAGAGGTGGACTGAGCGGCCTGCTTGGTAGGTGACAGTCTCCCTTTTTTCAACTACTAGGCGATGCCAATCAGGAGGATCTTCAGTTTGGGGAACTCTCTTTTTCTGTTCCTTCCCCTCCCCAGAGCAGAAGGCAGCCTTCCTTCCGTGCATAGGCTCTGCGTGGCTTCGCTCCACCTGCAGGGGGAGCCCTTCACAATCCCGAGCTGCCACATGGCTGCCCTGCTGGGATGCAAACCCTTGTTTACTGGAGCCGGCATTGTGACATAGCGGCTTAGCTGTTGCCTGCGACGCCAGCATCCCATGTGGATGCCTGTTAGAGTCCTGGCTGCTCCACTTCCCATCCAGCTCCCTGCTAACGTGCCTGGGAAAGCAGCGGAAAATGGCCCAAGTGCTTGGGCCCCTGCATCCACATGGGAGATCTGGAAGAAGCTTCCGGCTCCTGGCTTCCTGGCCATTGCAGTCATTTGGGGAGTGAATCAATGGATGGAAGACCTCTCTCTCTCTGTAGCTCTGCATTCCAAATAAATAAATATTTTAAAAATAATTTTAAAATTTATTTACTTCTTATTTATTTAAAAGAGAGAGAAAGAGAGGTCTTACATTTGCTGACCCCCAAATGTTAGCAACAGCCAGAGCTAGGCCAGACCAGAACCAAGAAGCAAGAACTCCATCCGGGTCTCCCACCTGGGTGGAAGGAAGCTACTTGGGCCATCGCTGCTGTTAGCAGTTTGGGGAGTGGTGCTGGGACTCAAACCCAGGAACCCTGATATGGGATGAAGGTGTCCCGAGGGACATGTTAACTGCTGTGCCGAACACTCACTCCTATTTCCGCCTTAGAATAAAACCAACAAGGATCGGCTGGTCTTCGTGAAGCTCTCCCACTCCCATTAGTGAGGACCACTCACGAATGAGGGGGCCCAGAGCGGCTCTAGGGGGTATGCAGGTGGGAAAGCTTTGTGTCTGGGCCACGTGCCAGGAGCAGAAGTATTGCTTAAATGGTACAACGTAATGGACAGGCTCAAAAAACTTTGTAGTTCAGGATTCAACCCGGGGCCAGCACTGTGGCTATGCTGACATCCCATATGGAGGTGCTGGTTTGAGTCCTGGCTGCTCCGCTTCTGATCCAGCCACCCGTTAATGCACCTGGCTATCACTCGACCCCGCCTCCATCCCAGAGCAACAAGGACAACTGGATGAGCAGGTGACCAGTGAGAACAGCTCCGCACTCAGGGATTAGGCTCCGTGGTTGCTCCCTGGAGAACTGTAATAACTTTACCTTTGGATCTGTGTTTGGAAGGGAGTTGGAAGGGACAAAGAGCACGTGTTGGGTGCCTGGCTGGTGCCACTGCTCCCCCCCCCCCCCCGATGAGTTCTCAGCTGCCTGCGCTCTCCCACCCTGTCCTGCTCTGGTCCTTAGTCACCAGTGCCCTCCACTCCCAGCCACGTGCTGGGCACCCACACATACCTCGCTGTGGCTTGGGCGGGAGTGATGGTGGCCACACACGGCCCAGGCTGGCAGTACACGAGTTACCTGGTGGGACTGGCAGAGGCTGTGATGGGTACTGAGTGTGTCACGGCACAGAGGCTTAGAGACCCCCGGTGGTCACAGTGTGTGTGGATGGGGGCGTGCCTGTGGGAAGGGGAGACACCTGGGTCGCCTAGCCTAGACGCTGCTCCCTGGCCGGGGCCTCGGAGCACAGGTCTGGTGGCTGGCAGGGCCCTTGGGTGCCTGGGGGTCTGGACTCTCCCAGCCTCTCCTGAATGTCCTGGCCTGGAGGGTGTGTTTCCAGCTTCGTGAGTTTCGGTTGGGTGTGTTTCTTCCGGCCAGTGGATCTCAAACTACAAATTGTATCATTTCAGTGACTGTGCACAGGACTTAAATGCTTTGATATTCACATTCAATGCTGAATTGGCATGATAGCAAGACGAATGGTAAAATGCATGTTAATAATTTAAAACTTCTAAGTAGAAACCAAAAGCCCCTGTGCCAAGTTGGAGCAGGGACCAAGGAAGAGAGAGCTGTGTGAACTAGGAAAGGCTCTTTGAACAAAGGTCCCACGTGTTCGTTTTGCACCGGGTTCCAGACTGCACGCTGGCCCTGCGGACCTCTGGTTGATTGGCCCGAGGGGACTCATCTGCAAGTGTGGGTCTTGGGCAAAGAAAGAAGTTCTCCCTAGCAGAAGTTCAGCATGGGTAAGTCGCCGCCTGTGGGCGGCACCTTAGGGACATCCTGAATTCTGTTAGCAACCACCAAGGAGTCTTAAATGCAGGAATTAAAGAGAGAAAAGAGAGGGGCGGAGACCAGACCAGGTGTGGGCAGTGTCCTTACACGGTGGATGGAGTTGGTCTTCCTGCAAGGCTGCGCGAGGTCTAAACTCAGAACACTTTTTAGGGTGGGCTGAGAGCTTTGTAGCCTCGGCTGTCTGCGGTCGTGCTGGCTGTGGCCGTATGTCCCCACCGCCAGGCGGCTTTCGATCCACAGGACGCGTGGGCCCCCTCCCCAGGGAGCCACCCGCCAGCCCGAGGCGGGGCCCGGGCGCAGGTTGTCCCTTTAAAGCCTGGCGCCCGCACCGAGGAGGCCCCTGCTCCGCGGTTTAGGCACCTGCAGGCCGGTTCCGGCGACCTCGTTGGGCCACAGGGGCCCTGAGCAGATGCCGCCAGCAGAGGGCAGCAAGCGCACGGTCCACGAGGCCTCCGCCATGCCCAGGGAGACCTCGGAGGACACTGCACCCCAAGTCTTCATGGCAGAAGGCAGGACGAGGAGAGCCGGACGGACGGCATAGCCGGCGGACCCAGCGTCTCGCAGCAGAAGTTGGCTGCCTGCGCTCATCCACTGGCAGCCCCCGCCGTGCACACCTTGCGCGTGGCAGGTGCGGGGCTGTCGCTTGGGGAAGCGCCGCCAAGCCAGCGTCAGGTTGGACGTGGGCAGCTGGGGAACGCAGGCGGGTTCTGTCGGGGCGCCTTCGTTGGCGGGGAGTCAGCGCGGGCCACGCACGCAGCGGCCGTGCGCCAGGCACCCGAGACCCCGGGAAACCCCGCGCCGCCCCGTGGGAGCTTCTTTCTGGCCGGCTGGCTGCAGACAGGTGGAGGAGGGGCGGGCCGAAGCGGTGTCTCTCCAGGGAGAGCCTGTGGGTGTGTTCGGACGGGGGTTCAAGCAGACCAGTGAGGGAGTCGTGGCTCAGTCGGGGGCTCGGAACCCAGCTGCGTATTTGGAGCACTTAGGGAGTTACGGTTCATTTTGCTTTTGCTGGGATGCGGGTGGGCTGGCCGCTGGGGGAGAGGGAGGGCGGAGCTGTGGTAGGGGGTGACCCTCCGCCTTGACGTCACACTGGCACCCCACTCAGCTGCTCCACTTACAGTCCCGCCCCTGCTAATAAGCCTGGGAAAGCAGTGGAGGATGGCCCACGTGCTTGGGCCCCTGCACCCACGTGAGACCTGGAAGAAGCTCCTGGCTCCTGGCTCCCAATTGGCCAAGCTCAGTTGCGGCCATTTGGGGATGGAAGATTCATATCTATCTATCCATCCATCCATCTCTTTTTTTAAAAAGAAAAAGATTTATTTATTTGAGAGGTAGATTTACAAACAGTGAGAGGGAGAGACAGAGAGAAAGGGCTTCCTTCTGTTGGTTCACCCCTCAAATGGCTGCTACCTGCGCTGATCCGAAGGCAGGAGCCAGGTGCTTCTCCTGGTCTCCCATGCGGGTGCAGGGCCCAATTACTTGGGCCATCCTCCACTGCACTGCCAGGCCACAGCAGAGAGCTGGATCGGAAGAGGAGCAACCGGGACTAGAACGCGGGGTGCCAGCGCCGCAGGCGGCGGATTAGCCTAGTGAGCCGCGGTGCTAGCCAAAAATCTTTTTTTTTAAAGGAGATGTAATCTTTCAGACATGCACATGGAAACGTTTGCGGAGGACACGGTGTGCCACCGGGATTCTGTGTTTAAGCTTGGCAGTGGGGAATGGTGCACAAATCAGACACTAGCGTGGCCCCACGTTGTCACTTGTCGAAGCTGGGTGACGGCGCTTAGGGCGTCCACTACCCTTGCAGTGGGCGGGTTAAAGTGTTCCATAGTGAACACCTAAAACACTGGATCACATTGTGAGTCACTGAGGTGTCGGAGACTGAATTGGATGGGTGGCATTTTGCAGGTGCAGGGGGGGCAAAGGTGTCCCATCAGAGGCAGCCGTTGGGGGCACGTTGGAAGGAGTGCGTGAACTCAGGATAGGCAGCTGGCTGCGGGGCGCGGGCTGGGCCGGTGGTGGGCTGCCAACAAACGCAACTGAAGAGGCGCTTTACAAACGTGGATGCTTTGTAGTTTTCTTTGGGAAACATTAGCACATTGATTTCCTTTGTAAGCAGGAGGGCCGGACTCACCAGAAAGCAAAAGAGAGAGGAAGGGACGCTCAGTCAAGAAGCTCTTTCCTTGGAAGACGAGGCTGGAGGCACAGCCAGGTGGGGAGGGCGGCAGCCAGCACGCCCCACACTGTCGCCTTTGGCACCCCCAGGCCCTCTGCCAGCACCTGCAGCACCTAACCATGGGGACGGCTGGTGCAGGCCAGGGCGGGACTGCTTGGCCTGCCGTGATGGGGAAACGGCGGGGTCTGAGCGGAACTCTGATTTCAAGCCAGGCAGCGCTTTGGCGTCTCTGTTTCCAAAAGGTAACATTAACAAGTGTCCCCCAGGTGCGCCCTGATCCCTGTCGCAAAAGCCAAATTTCTCAGAATTGGGAGGAATCCTGAAATCAGACCAGCCTGCCTCACTCCCAACAAGGAAGACCTGTTTCTCTCCCTCTCCCTCTCCGTCTCCCCTCTCCCCTCTCCCCTCTCCCCCCTCCCCCCTCCCCCTTCCCCTCTCCCCTTGCTCATGCCTCTGGGAGTCCACAGATCCCCCAGCCAAGGCACAGGGCAGGGCTCAGGTGTGGAGCCATTGCCCGCCAGTCAGCTGTGGCCTTGGGCCAGTTGCCAGGGCAACATCAACAGGTCGCCTTGTCTGAGGATGGGGCTCGTGAGTTCCACCCTCCTCGCAGGTGGGATGAATAAGACGATGAAGGAGAAAGGCTCTGAGTCTACGGACACAACACCCCGAAGGCCCCGGGCTCCGGGCTCGTCTGAAAGGCAGGCGCCCTGCTGTGTCAAACGGCTCAATATGGATGTGTCAAGGAAGAAAGCAATTCTAAAATCCTCCAGAATTCGTTTCAGCTGGGACTCATTTCATAAGCTAAGTAGCTGTGCTCTTAGAAGGAAAGGTAGGAACTAAAAGCCAGAATTTTGCCTAGTGGTTCACACTCTGCATCCACGGTTCCGTCACTGTATTTGATGTTCAGTGCACAGTGACGTGTAATTCTAAGTTTCTGGTTCTCTTGGTCTTTCTCTCATAGGGTGTAGAATATAAGCCAATATTGAAATATAGCAGGGTAAGCTCATCATGATTAGGGAACTATGGAAAGAGACCCCTCCTATTAATCTCACTTTTCTTTTTTAAAGAAGATGTATTTGTTTGAAAGGCAGAGTTACAGAGAGAAAGAGATCTCCCATCCAGTGGTTCACTTCCCAGGTGGCCACAATGGTCTGGGACTGAGCCAGGCTGAAGCCAGGAGCCAGGAAGTCCATCGTGGTCTCCCACATGGGTGGCAGGGGACCTAATACTTGGGCCGTCTTCCGCTTTGTTGTCAGGGGCATTAACAGGGAGCTGGATTGTACATGGAGCAGCCAGGACTCGCAATGGCACTCTCAAGGGATGCTGGTGTCACGGTGGCAGCATAGCCTGCTGGGCCCCTAATCTCTCAGTCTTACATCTAGATTTCGGTGGCTCATTCTCTGTGGAAGCTAGACACAGAGTCCCTCCTACATACAAATACCACACACTGGGGTGGGTGCAGATGTGACGTGTGGTATAAACGAGAAAAGGAAAATGCCACTGCTCCCATGAGGTTTTTCCTGGGGAGTCAGGAACCTACTAGGAAAATGAATATTTTCCTGTTTTGCTGCAGGAACCGGAAGTTTCAGCGGCGTCAGTTTCGTTTCTCCACAGCGGTCGCTGCCGTGGCACCACATGGTGTTTGTGTTGCTGGCTGCGGCGTTACCAGAGGGGCCGGATCACGCCAGCCCTGCTGTCCAGAAGCAGGGCACTGGAAAGCGCTTAAGCTTGGGCCAGCCGGGGCCAAGCAGCCATGGGAAGACTAAAGATTTCCATTCGGCTGGCTCTCCGGGGAACCCAAGACTATAACATGAAACCAGCCCGTGGCGAATGTGGTGACCTTAGCTTTGCCCTTTTGGCCACAAACCCGAAGCAGATCCCCTCCCCTTGCAACTGGTTTCCAGGATGGGGAGCGAGGGGTGGGGCACCGCCGTCTGTCTTTGAGATGGCGTGCAGTGGACTGTTTCGGGCGCCGGGGAGGAGGCCACGAGGGTTTGGTTCTGGGAGGTGGGGAGGGACCTTCTCTTGACGTCCCCGGCGGATGGCCGGGAGTCCTAGGTGCTGGTTGACAAACTGTGGCCGGTGTAGCTGTGGAAACGCATGTGGAACTGCAAGTCATCGGGAGCGGATTCTCCGCATCTGTTTATATCCACGTGGGAAGGCCAGCCACACGGATTATCCCAGGTGCTCCTGCACCCAAGCCCTGGCCATTAAGGGATCAGGTGAGGAGCTGCCCTGAGGAACATAAACCAGTCCGGCCGCCCCAGCGCCGGTGCCAGCCGCTCTGAGGGCCCTGCTCGGGCCGTGCCGACCTGCCGCAGGGATTCCGCGGTCATCGGGGCGCTTTTACAGCCACAGTGCCACGTGGGCCTCGGCCCCACTGTAACGTGGGAGAGCAGCTTTGCTGTCTGTCTTATAGATGAGAAAAGCAGAGAGAGAGAGGTTAAGTGGCTTGTCCGAGGTCGCACGCTAGTGAATGGCAAAGTCCAAACCGAATCCAGGTCTTGAAATTTGAAGCTTTCCCACAGTCCTGTGCACCTCTCCCTCCCCACCGCCCTGCCCTCCTCCTTATGGAAAAGTAGCATTCAGAGAGATGTTACACAAACACAAGGGAGAGCCCAGTAGCTTCTCCCAAAGCAGGCTCATCTGGGTAACTGGTGCCAGATGGACACAGAACTTTCCGGAACTCTGAGGCACCCGTGTCCCCTGCCAGTCACAGCTGCCTTCAGCGCATGTTCTGACTTGTAGCAAGAGAGGTGAGGGCTGCCTTGTTTTCTAGAACTTTCCACCAGAGGAGTACGCGGATAGGGGGCCTCCTGTGTGCCTGCTTTAGCCCCACAGCGTGTCTGTGGGACACAGGCTGCTGTGTGTGGCTGAAGGGGACCCTTGCCCACTGTGACGTGGGGCTCCCTGGCGTGCGCATTTGTTCCAAACCCGACGGGCCTTTGAGTGGCGCCCAGTGTGGGGCTTGGGGTGGGTGCGCGGCTCGGAGTGGGATGACTGGGTCACGGGCTGGGGGCTCTGCTTCAGTGGGTGTTTAACAAGCTGGTCCCTGGCGCTGCCTTGCAGTTTAGCCATCAGCCAGCTGAAAGACAGCTTGTTACATCCGCGTTCCCTCGGTCACTCCAGCTGTGGGTCTTCCCCCCCACCCCCGTCTGACCAGTGTGTCTGCTCCCCCGAAACCTTGAGAGAGAGGAAATGGGGTATGATTTGGGGAGCTGAGATACTTAATCCTATAGCATGGTGGTGGTGGGATAGGAACAAATAAGACACATCTAATTACCTAATTTTGGAAAAATGTGTGCCAGCTATCAGATGCAGGCACTCAGAAGCAAAAATGCATTCCAGCCTCCACCGGATGGAGCCTGCATTCTCTGCTGGTTCGTACTGTTTAGGTCTCTGCCCCCCGTTAGCACGGCCACACAGTCGCTGCATCTGATCTTTAAGGAAGTAAGCTCCTAAGTGAGTGATGGTCCAATCACCCAGTCCTCTCTGCACTGGGGAGGGCACAGACTGCATTTAATCTGCAGAGAAAATGTTTCTGTTGACTCAGCCACAGGCAGGCATCGCCTAGCGGCGTGTGCGGGAGCGCGTGGAAGGGGAGTGAAGGTACAGTTCACACCCGTCAGAACTGACTCTGCTGGGGGAGCCGTGTATCTGGTCATGCAGAGACTGGTTCATGTGGTCACAGGGAGCCACTGGGGGTCACTGAGGAGTGGAGGAGACATCCTGGAAACGGGAGCGAGAAGCAGTACGAGAGGCGATTTTCCATCTTGGCTGCTCCCCGTTGATGCTAGGAGCCCGTCTGCAAACATCTGGATTTCAGTGGTCTGGACGAATGCTCAGGAATTGGCATTATTTTGAAAGCCCCCCGAGGGGCCTGCTGTAGTAACGCAGTGGGTTAAGCTGCGGCCTGCGCCGCCCGCATCCGTGGTGGGCAGTCGCTTTGAGTCCAGGCTGCTCCGCTTTCGCTCCAGCTCCCTGCTAATGACCCATGTGCTTGGACCCCTGCCACCCATATGGGTGGAGTTCCTGGGACCTGGCTTCGGCCATCTTGGGAGTGAACCAGTGGATGGAAGATCCACTTTCTCTCTGTTTCTCCCCCACCTGGAAACGCTACCTTTGAATAAAGAAATCTTTAAAAACAAGTAAGTGAGAGCTCTGCAGGGGCTTGTCACGTGCCGCCTGGGTCTCAGAATCCCTGCAGCAAAGGCAGGCGCACGGGGAGGCGCGGCTTGGGACTTCAGGCGTCAGGCCAGGAGGCCGTGCCCGGTGTCATTCCTCAGCGGCTGTAAGAGGGAGACACGAGCAACCCGGGTGGGCGAGGAGCTCGGCTTTGCAGGGTTGGGTTGGCGCCGAGGGAGACAGCAGCTGAGGCCCTTTGGTGGGGGTGAGAGAGAGAGGCCCAGTCAAGTGCTAAGTCTTGAGGGCTGCCCAAGGGAAGGTGGTGGGGATCCCAGAAAGTCGGGGACCCTGGACAACGCCTTGGATCATCTCCTGGAAGGGGCCAGGGAGGTTTAGGACCACACTCAACTGGCTGAGGCCAGAACTAGCACCAGTGGGGTTAGAGGGCGAGCAGGGTAGGAGGGATGGAGCGAGAGAGTGGGGGTAGAGGATGGACCACTTCTACCAAGCGCACTGCAAGGATCGAGGAGAACAGAGCCAAGCGTCAGAGAGACGGCCTCGGGCGTGGTCCCGTGTGTGCAGGGCAGCCGTGTGATGGCAGAAAAGGCCGTGGGCTCCTTGCGCTTGCTGGGGCGGAAGAACCCAGTGTGGAAGTGCGGAGAAGCACTGGTGTGGCGTCCGGAAGGACTTGCTCACGGCTACGGCTTAGCCGTGGGAGGTGGAGCCCCGTGCCTGCTGCAGGTGTTCAGAGTTGTGATGCAGCTTCTGCACAGTGGCCGTGGCCATTCGTGCATCTCCCGTCAGTGGGCGGTCACTGTGGGTGACCCAAGGTGCTGTCTGCCTTGGAGCTGATGGAATGCGTCAGGACCGCGTCCCAGCCACCCAGGTGCAGCCCTGTGACTGCAGTGGATCCTGGTCACGCTACCAGGTCAAGCAAATGCCACGCGAAGGCAGAGAGTGGTCAACTCGCTCTGTTTATCTTGCAACTCCCTCTCCCCGCCCCCCCCCCCCCCCAGCATTTCCCATCCCTCATTCCTGGGTGTATCTGTTGATAATTCAGTCTGAGAGCCGGAGTGCAGGTCACTCACTGTTTGGGGAAATGGTAAACAAAGATAAGAGCTTTAAGCACTGGAATTTATTTTTTTATCCACTCTGCCTAAAAGCAACTGTGTGTTAAATTTAGAAAGCCGGGTCCCGACCCCTGTGCGCCCGGCCTCCTCCTGCCTCCTCTCCACTGCTCGTGTTCGGAGCGCGGTCCCTGCTGACCGTGGACTACGAAATGGGCTTGCGAAGTGCGGGGTCTTTGCAGTCTGCCTGCCTGGATGTTTATAAAAGCGTGTCCTCCAAGGCCGTGTCCTCCAGCCCCCGTTCTGCACACCACTCCAGCAGGTGCCATCTCTGCCCTAACATTTACCAAACGTCTTCCCAGGCCCAGCCTGTGCTTCTGCCTGACGCCTCTTAGGGGGTGCCCCTGGTGGGAAGCCCCCGGCACTGTCGGCAGACCACCTTGGGAGTTCTTTGTGAGAGCCCCCTCGCCCAGAATCCACTGCTGAGTGGCTGTCCTGCTGCAGGGGTTAACTCCCTCTGCAGCCAACTCCAGGAATCTGTGGAAATCCCTTTGTTGACCTGCAATTCTGTTGTGCTGAATATTGTTTGAAATAAATGAGCCATTGTCTGTGCTCAGAATCTTCTGGTGAGAGAGAGATCTCCACTGTGAAGCAATTTATTGTAGCAGGATTTTTTTTCAGCTCATCTCAAATTCCCTCCTGCCTGCTCAGTCCATTTTCGCAGCTCGGGATCTACATGGGGAGGGCCAGGCGCAAGCTAAAAATAAGTAAATAAATAAATCAAGACACTTCTGTTGCCCGAGAATGACGTCCAAGGCCTAACTGGTGTCTGGTACCGATTTTAACGACTTCCGAGAAGGGAGGTACGTTGCGTAGGAGAAAGGGGTCAGGCCAGAGGGGACCAGTCAGGGGAGAGCAAACAGCAGTGTGCAGGGGAGACCTGGACCCAGAGAGGTCCTGCCCACAGTGCACCTGGACCCAGAGAGGTGAAGCCACCTGCCCACAATGCACAGCGCGCGAGGACCCAGGCAGCACCAAGCCTCAGGCTCCGGAACCCTGTTCCAGAACCATGCCTTCGGCCATGCTGCGCCGGAGCGAGGGGCTCAGCCACAGCACCCAGGCTGAGGAGTGCAGGGCACCATGGGCGGTGGTGGTGGTGGTGTCTGTGGGTAAGGGATCGTGGGGCCTGCTTCTTGGGCCACCCCGAGAAATGCTGAGGAAGGCAAAGGACTGGTGGGCTGGGCGGGAGAGGAGCATGAGCATTGGTACCCGGTCTCAGCGACTGGGACCTCAGCCCCCAGCCGGCAGCTTGCCTTACCACTGGGCAGTGCCGAGCAGAGTGCAGGAGACCCCGGTGCCGGTGGGCGGCAGGTGCACTCTGCCATGGCCTGCGGGCTTGGGTCCCCTGGGCCAACTCCATGCACGAGGCCCGCATCGCCCTGGGTGAGACGGGGCCTGCGGAGGTTGTCAGAGGTGGGTGAGGACACGAGGGTGGCGGCAGTGTTTCTCTGTCTCAGAGCACGCCCAGGAGAGACCAGGGAGCAGGTGCCCACCAGGAGCCAGAGCAGCTGGCGCTCCGTCTTGGACTTCCCGCCTTCAGAACTGTGGTTGAAGCCACACAGTCTACAGTATTTTGTCTTAGTGGCATAAGCAGGTTTTTACATATAAATAGGTCCCAAATATTGCCTGGGACATACTTTATGCTAAAACAAAAATCTGTTATTTGTCTGGAACTCAGATCTAACTGTCCTGTGTTTTTCCTGCTGAATCTGGCAGCTCTGAGGCAGTGGCTCTGCCCGTGCTGAAGTCTGAGCACATGCTGCTGGGCCAGGGCTCTGAGCCGGCCTGCGGCTGGGGGGGCATCGGGAACAGCGCACAGAGGAGAGGGGCTGGGGGTGCGGGTGGGGACCAGGGCTCTGAGCCGGCCTGCGGCTGGGGGGCCATCGGGGAACAGCGCACAGAGGAGAGGGGCTGGGGGTGTAGGTGGGGGCCAGGGCCAGGGCTCCGAGCCGGCCTGTGGCTGGGGGGCCATCGGGGAACAGCGCACAGAGGAGAGGGGCTGGGGGTGCGGGTGGGGGCCAGGGCCAGGGCTCCGAGCCGGCCTGTGGCTGGGGGGCCGTCGGGGAACAGCGCACAGAGGAGAGGGGCTGGGGGTGCGGGTGGGGGCCAGGGCCAGGGCTCCGAGCCGGCCTGTGGCTGGGGGGGCCGTCGGGGAACAGCGCACAGAGGAGAGGGGCTGGGGGTGCGGCTGGGGAGGCATCAGGAACAGCGCACAGAGGAGAGGGGCTGGGGGTGCGGGTGGGGGCCAGGGCCAGGGCTCCGAGCCGGCCTGTGGCTGGGGGGGCCGTCGGGGAACAGCGCACAGAGGAGAGGGGCAGGGGGTGCGGGTGGGGGCCAGGGCCAGGGCTCCGAGCCGGCCTGTGGCTGGGGGGGCCGTCGGGGAACAGCGCACAGAGGAGAGGGGCAGGGGGTGCGGGTGGGGAGGCATCGGGGACAGCGCACAGAGGAGAGGGGCTGGGGGTGCGGGTGGGGAGGCATCGGGGACAGCGCACAGAGGAGAGGGGCTGGGGGTGCGGGTGGGGACCAGGGCTCTGAGCCGGCCTGCGGCTGGGGGGCCATCAGGGAACAGCGCACAGAGGAGAGGGGCTGGGGGTGCGGGTGGGGGCCAGGGCCAGGGCTCTGAGCCGGCCTGCGGCTGGGGGGGGTGCATCGGGAGCAGCACACAGAGGAGAGGGGCTGGGGGTGCGGGTGGGGGCCGGGGCCAGGGCTCCGAGCTGGCCTGTGGCTGGGGGGCCGTCGGGGAACAGCGCACAGAGGAGAGGGGCTGGGGGTGCGGGTGGGGGCGGGGGCCGGGGCCAGGGCTCCAAGCCGGCCTGTGGCTGGGGGGCCGTCGGGGAACAGCGCACAGAGGAGAGGGACTGGGGGTGGGGGTGGGGGCCAGGACCAGGGCTCTGAGCCGGCCTGTGGCTGGGGGGGGGGGCATCGGGAGCAGCACACAGAGGAGAGGGGCTGGGGGTGTGTCTCCCAGGTGTGTCTCTCCAAACACTGCTTAGAGGCCCCATCCTAGCAAAGACACAGCGGCGCCAACAACCGTTCACCCCGGCTTCAGGTGGCCTGGGGGAGACACCCAGGGCAGTCCCCGTTCCTGTGATAGAGGAAGCGCAGGATGCTGAAGGCTGAGCCCCAGAGGCAGGCGCAGGGCTGTCAGCCTCGGACGGCGACATCCCTGTGGGACGCAGGCCTGGGCCGGCTTCCTGCAGGTGAGGGGGGCTTGGCTGTGGGCTACACGGAGCCCTGATGCACCTGCTTGGGGCCAGGCAGGGGCCAGAGCAGGTGGCCACAGGCCTCGCAGCTGTGCCTTGGGGTGGCCTTGTCCTGCTCAGGGTGATGCAGGCCCTGGCGCGTGTCTGGCAAGAGGGCTTGGATGCTGGCAAGCGCCTCTCACACCCAGGGCCTGGCTTGGGGCTCCCCTGGTGCCTTCCTGCCCTTGCTCTTTCTAACCCTGTATCTCTGTTCTGGGGGAGGGAGTGTGTGTGTGAGAGAGAGAGAGGAGGGAGAGAGGAGAGAGAGAAGAGTCTTTGTGAAGGCCTGGGATGGGTGCAGAGCTCACGACTCCCCTGCACCGAGAACCGAGCCCAGCTCTTTCCGCGGGCCTCGCGCCTTGCACAGGAGGAAGTGGAAGCTTCTGGGGTTTGGGTGGCGATGGCAGAGCTGGGCCGGAAGCCAGGCCGATCTCCAGGGCCGCCTCTGGCCCACGGTCACCGCCTCCGCCTCGTCCACCTGATGCTGTTTGGCCCTGCCTCTTTCTGCAGCTGCCGGCTTTTAGCGAGAGGACTTCTTGCCAAGAGTAGCCTCCGCGGCGGTGGCAGAACTAAGTGAAAACGGGCCCCTGAGAAACGGCTGCCAAGGCTCCCCCGCTGGGGGGGGCGCTGGGGGCCGGGGGCGTGTGTCCAGAAGGATGAGGTTCTTGGGACGGAAGGGGGTTTTAAAAATGAAATCTGGGAAGGGGGGCGGGCCGCGCGGGGCTCAGGCCTTGATGGGTCGTTTCTTCCTCTGCGGCTGTGGGGTCTGCTGATCGCTCAGACTAAAGGTCGGGATGGGTCATCCCTCCTCTCCGGCCTGCTGGTTCAGGCTGGGCCGCAGGGACAGGGGCTGCCAGGGGCCTTTCCCCTGCCGTATCGCAGGGCAGGCGTGGAGAGCTGAGGCTGGGGGCCACGGGCCAGCCATGCCACCCTTCTTCCCACGGGCCAGAGGGTCCCAGTGCCACCCGCCCTCCATCTCTCCTGCAAGGGAAGGGTTTCCTCTGCCTCTGGCTCCCAGGGGATGCCCGCCCACAGGCCATCTGCGGGGACCCAAGGCTTCAGCCAGGCCACGTCCCTGTGTCCGGCGGCATCTCCTGGGGACAGGACCACCCCAGCTGTGTGGGCCCAACTTGCGTTAACCTGTCTCTGCGGCTGGGCTGCTCCCCCCACCCCGTGGGAACATCCTCGTGCCGTGATGGATTGATCGATTCGTTGAGCAATCAGTATGATTCTTTCTGAGCGTTTCATCTGTCCTATGAGTGTCCCCTCAGCAGCCTAGGTGACATCCCTGGTGTTGGTGAGCGGCCCTGGTGACCCCTCTGGGGCTGTGTGTCCCCTGGCACCAGTGCCGGTACCCGGCGTTGCCCTGGGGGAGGGGTGGAGTTGAGCAGTCTGTCCCCAGAGGCAGAAGGGCGTGGGGGGGGCCTCGGGCTGACTGGTGGCGGGGATGGGCGTCCAGACAGACACCGGTGAAGCTGGGGTGGCTGCAGGAGCTGTTTTCACAACGCGTTTGCCTCGGTTCACACTGAAGCCGCACAAGAGGGACACATCGGGTCCCTCCCACGGTCAGAGGTGACTGTAAGGGCGGGGCCGGCAGGCGGGAGGCATTTTTGCCTCTGACACCCATGTGGGAGAAGCAGATGGAGTTCCAGGCTCCTGGCTTCCACCTGGTCCAGCCCTACCTACTGCAGCCATTTGAGGAGTGAACCAGTGGGTGGAAGATTCTGTCTTTCAAATAATTCTTAAAAAAAAAAAAATTGTGCGGCAAATGAAAGTCCAAAGGCCGGGATGGCAGCAAGCACAGATGAGCAGGCAGGGGTCGTGTCTCTTCCTTCTCGAGTGGGAGGGCAAGGGTGAGCCCACACTCACTGCTCTGTGACCACAGTGGGGGCGAGGCCGAGCGACCAGAGACAGTGCTGCGTTAGGTGGCTCGGGGCCGCCGGCCCTGCACAGGTGGGCTCTGTCTGGTCCCGGAGCATCCAGGACTGGGAAGGCTCTGAGGAGGGCAGGGACGGACGGAGGGATGGTGTGCCTAGAGTGTTCCTAGACCCCCAGCAGGCAGGTGTGGCGGTGCTGTGCTGAGGGGTCTCCCCGGCCCCCACGAAGACCTCACCCCCTTCTCTTGCACAGGCTCGCACCCGGGTCCAGTGCTACGGTCAGGGTGAGGCAGCTCCAGCCTGCAGCCTCTCCCTCCTGTGGAGTGGGCACCCCGGGAGTGTGGCGTTCAAAGCGCTAGCTTTGGTCCGGCTATGCCCGGCAGAGGGCCCGATGCCTGCTGCCCTGGCTGCTGAGGGCCAGCTCATCCCAGCCGGGCAGGGGTGGGATGGCTCCATAGGCAGGAAGCGGAAGCTGCCTGAGCAGTCTGCAGTTAGACATGGAGTGTCTCAGCCTTAGCCTTCCCCTGAGCCTCGGGCGCTCCCTGGCCCTGGGCCCACGTAGTCAGTGGCCACCTGCTGTCCGGTTTGGGGGCGGGGCTCCGCAGCCCACTGTGCTTACTTCTTCTCCATCCCCAGCTGGTGCTGCTGCTTCTTGCACCAGGAGCGAGAGCACAGTGACTGACCCCAGGTCTGCAGCGCCAACCCTGAGGGTCCCAGCCAGAGCCGTGAGTCTGAATTTCCACTCAGGACAGGGCCTGAACGAGGGCAGGAGGAGGGGCCCCAGCGGGGTCAGCTACAGGTCGCCGCACGCCACAGGTCCCTCTCCTGTAGACCGCTGAGTGCTCTCCCCAGACAGAGAGCTGGACAAGCCACCCCTCCCTGTCGCTGGCCACAGCCGGGATGTCCCTCCAGGGCCCCCTGAGTGAGGGTGTTCCTACCACATGGAGAGTGAGCGAGTTCCAGAGACGGAGCCTGCTGGCCTCTGGCCAGCACTGCAGGGTCGTGAGCTCGGGGGCTGGGGGCTGGGGGCTGGGGGTGAATGGCAGGTGTATCAGGACCACCAGGGGAGAACGCCGTGTGTCGCCACATGCACGCTAGGAGTCAGCGCGACCCGTGCTGAGGCCGGGGCGGCGAAGAGGAGCAGAACTGCCCCTCCCATGGTGTGAGAGGTTGGAAGGAGACATAGACAGGGAAGCCCCCCCCCCCCCCAGGCCCCCAGAGTCAAAATGAACAAGCAAGGAACTTGAGGTGGGTCAAAGGTCAAGGTCAGTAGCTCAGATGGTGATGCAAACTGAGCTCCCGGCTTCCAGAGAGGGAGAGACAGAGAGAGAGAGAGAGAGGTCTTCCATCCTCTGGTTCACTCCCCGCATGGCTGCAACGGCCGGGGCCGGGCCGGGCCGGCACATGGCCATCCGAGTCGGTGGTCAGAGCAGCTCAGGTGGAATGGGGCAGGGCTGCCACCTCGGGGCCTTGATGGGGGTGGAGGCCTGAGCTTGTGGCCACTGCCGGAGACAGCACAAGGTGGCCTGGGCTTCCTTGGTTTTCAAAAGCTGGAACCTAAATTTTTGTGAAATCGCTGTGATTTAAACATTTTGGCAGTTAATTCAGATTTTCAAAGGCAATCAGAGCTCTGCAGCCGTGCCCAGCTGGGAGCTGTCTCTGTCCGACCCTGCCCCTGGCCCCCTGGGGTAGGGCTCTGGGCTGGCCGGACCCTGTGCTATTGTTCTGATCTCTGCCCGCTTGGACTCTACCACAGGCTGCTGAGATGCCTTGTCCCAGTGGTCCAAGGAGAGAGTGTCTTTCCCAAGACTTTGACCTACAGTAGGTGGGGTTGGAGTTCTAGCTCGGGAACTGAATTTTGTAAAACTGGAAACCACCGGATGGAATGGCACCATTCCTTTATTTTATGTTTTTTTAAATGTTAATTTTAAAAGTTTGCATTTATTTTTTGAAAGGCGGAGAGACAGACATTGAGAGGGACATCTCCCATCCACGGGTTCACTTCCAAAATGTCCCACAACAGCGGGGCTTGGGTCAGGCTGAAGCCAGAACCTGACAGTCTGGGTCTCCCGGGTGGACGGCAGGGACCCAGCTGCTTGCGCCATCACCTGCTGCCTCCCAGGGCTCATTAGCGGGAAGCCAGACTCAGGACTGGAGCTGAGACTGAAATCAGACACTCTGATACGGGGTGCCTGAGACCCTAGTGGTGTCAACACTACGCCCAACGCCTGCCCTGCTTCGTCCCTGGATGGGGAAGCCACCGCCTCTAAGGTCAGGGAGGTCCCCAGGGCCCCCAGAGTCCTTTAGGCCGAGGCAAGGGTGGCCTGGTTCACCTGCTCTGGCCTGCAGAGCCCCCAGGTTACCTAGTGTCCCAGTGTTCAAAAAAATGAGTGAGCACTAGGGTGACCATTCTACAGGGGCGAGACAAGGCTGGAACGACTCCGGAAAGCTCTGGCTGTCCCTCTGCGGTGCCTTAGTGGAGGGAAGCAGCCATAGTGAGACTTGGGCGACTGCTGTGGGCTCGGGGGCCCCAAAAACAGATTTACGGCAGAGTGAAGCCAGGGACAGGGTGGCACTGAGGAAGGAGCCGGGAGTCCCGGGCACTCCTGAGAGTATTGGCTGGACGGGCTGAGCACAGCAACACAGGCCAAACAAATTCACTCCAGGCTCCACTCGGTTCTCAGGGCTGTGGGCCCTTCCCGGCCGGAGCATACTCCCTGCGGCCTGGCCTGCCTGGCCCCTCAGTCCGTGCCTGTGGGTGTGAATCTGCTGTCCCGGTTGGAGGACTGGAAGCGAGTCCCCGGCCCTGGGCTTCCTGGGATCCCTGTGGGAGGCCCCGGCTGAGCGTTGGCCCACGCTGAGCCTCTAAGCTCCAGGGAACTGCCCAGGCCCACGGCTTCTGGACCACTGTACCAGGTCCGGCTCTTACAGACAGCCTGGGCAGCTCCTCCAGGGCCTGGCTCCTGCTTCCTCCTTCAAACTTGCACCTCAGGGGCCGGTAGTGCAGCTCAAAGCACACAGGACTGAACCGCCCACGTCTGAATCTGTGCTTCTCCCCTCCCCAGCTGCCTGGCCTCGGCCAACTTGACCGTGGCAGCCTCAGTTTCTCACTGAGCAAGACAGGGACCATCTGGTGCCGAGTGTCACCAGCAAACGGCACAGCTCACGGCAGCACGTAAACAACGCCTGGCACCAGGGGTGCTCCACGACGTTGGGCGCCTCGGCTGTTAGAGACCTCAGCGGTTGGCTCCTCCCCGCTGGCCAGGCTGTGGAGGCGGTCGCCTGACCATTGCTTTCATTTGATTGCTGTGCTCGTGGAAGGCTCACTCGCGTCTGAGGCCGTATCTGGAGACGGGGACTCGCCATGATCTGTGTTGCTAACGGGCTCCTGGTGCCCTCGTTCTGAGCCCCCTGGCTGTCCGGGACATGACGGCAACAGGTGGACTGGGACAGGAGGAAGTGGGACCGTCGTGGGAAGAGTATTCCATCCACTCATCCCCAGGGGCCTTGGGGACTCTAACACAGGTGCCTGTCTGCATAGAGCTCCCAGCCTGGCGGGAGGAGACAGAGTCCCGTCAGGAAAGATAAAGTCGGAAGTGCTAAGTGGGTCGAAGAAAAAATGAGGAACGTGAAACAGGACATTTTTCTGCAAACTCCATGAGGCTTGAAGGAGTTAATTTTTTCGAGCACATGAAGGAAGAACTTTTTCCATCCAGGGTATTATGAATGACAGGGCTTACCACCCTAAAGGGTTACAGTCACGGAGACAGCTTTAGGTAAACGCCAGGATGACAAGTCTCTGGTGCGTTGTTAATGGGGCCACCCTGGCCTTTGGGAACAAATATGGAAGCAGCTGCCAAGCTTGGCCACATGCTGTCAGCTCCCATGGGGTCTGCTCTCTGAGGGACAGAGCCAGGCTGGAGGGGCCCATGGGTGGGCAGGGGACTTCAAGAGTTGCAGATGCCCAAGGAGCGAAGTGTGCACGTTCCCAGGGGTTACTCAATGGATGGAAGCCAGCGGGAGCCAGTTAACGGGAGGATGTTGGCACGATGTAGCCATGCTCGAGGGACGGCCCAGCCTCACCCTGGACGAGGCTCTCATTCCTGGCACGGTGGGCAGGTGCCCCTGGCAGGACGTGGGAGAGGGCACTCAGGCCCTGGTTGCAAGGCTCCCCATCAGTGATCTCCAGAATCATCCAGGCTCTCTGACCCTGACAGCTCCATCATTGTTTTTTGGTCCCTGGGTAAAAACCATGTCCTGGGAAAGTAGGATGTCAGAGATGGGTTTTGTTGGAGGGGTGGGAGGGCAGGAAAAGTTCTGAGCTGCGGGGGAGGGGGTCAGCCAGGAGTGGCTAAGGCAGTGTGGAGGCCTCGGGCGGGGCAGTCACAGCCCAGCGACAGGACAGACCCATGGGACACATGCCTAAGAGGCAGTGTCTGGAGGTACCCTGGGATCCCTGTGCTGGAGACGAATCCTCGGAGTCTCTTGTCATTGGGACTAGCAGGCGGGGCCTGCAGGAGGGGTTGGGATCGGATGTGGGGTCCTCAGTGCTGTATCCGAAGGGGAAGAGAGCTGAGCTAGCACCCAGGCTCTGCCTCGCCCCGGTGCCCTCCGCCAGGACCCAGCAGAGGCCCTCACCCGCGGCTGGAGCCCTGCTCCTG
Organism: Lepus europaeus; assembly: GCF_033115175.1. Classification (NCBI taxonomy): domain Eukaryota; kingdom Metazoa; phylum Chordata; class Mammalia; order Lagomorpha; family Leporidae; genus Lepus; species Lepus europaeus. Next base: position 1,703,148 of record NC_084827.1, on the reverse strand, counting down.
GGTTTCCCGAGATGTGAGCTAAGGAAGCCTCTGTTCATACCCGACCCTGTCCGTGGCACTAGGACACGGTTTCCAAGGGGATTCTGTAAAACAGTTGTAGCAGGAAGAATGGAAAGATTTGAAATGACAGTGCAGGATTAAAAAGTAATGTAGGTGCTGGGCTCTGTGCTAAGTACTGTTCCCATCAACCCCCTTTAGGCCTGAGCCTAAAGGAGCAGTTGCCAGTCCTGTCCCCTCTTAGGAAAGGCATGGAGCTTCAGAGGATCTGTGTCTGCTCCAGGGTCCCAGCCTGGGTGAAGAGCGGGCTGGACTCGGGGCCTGTGCTCTACCACCCGGCCCACTGCAGCCCAGGTACGCAGAGATAAGATTGTGAAAGGACTGTGGAACCCGGAGAATGTTCTTGTGAGTCTTGCTCTGAGCAGGGTACCAAGCATTCCCTGAGGGGTGGGTGCAGGTTCCCCCAGCCAGGCCCCAAGATGGGCAAGAGAAGCATCTTCTCGGGGCTGGTGTTACAGCGCAAAGGGTCAAGCCTGCCTGGGACACCCACACCCCACATCAAAGTGCTGGTTCGAATCCAGGCCACTCTGTTTCTGATCCAGCTCCCCGCTAATGTGCTTCCAGGCACTTCAGACCACAGCACCTGACCTGGGAGGCAGCAGAGGATGGCCCAAGTGCTTGGACCCCTGCCACCCACGTGGGAGACTCGGATGGGGTCCCCAGCTCCTGCTGTGTCCTGGCCCTGCCATGGTTGTTGTGGCCACTGGGGGAGTGAACTGGTGATAGAAGATCTGTGTGTGTGCACGTATGTGTGTGTGAGTGTGTGCGCCTGCCTTATAAATAAATAAATTTTTGGGAGGGAAAATTGAGCACTTTCTCACTGGCAGCTCGTGCAGTAGCTGCTGGGACCAGGGGCTCCAAGTGGAAAGGGTATGCCTAGGACACAGAGGAGAGAGCCAAATTCCCTTCTCTGGGTAAACTGAGTGACGCAACCCCTGACCTTGGAGTCTGAGGCCAAGGTGAAGTGTGGCAGTCACAGGAGGAGTGATGAGGGTGCTCTGGGGACAATGGATTTCTGTGGGATGTGTCCATCGCAGCTGGGAAAAAAATATGTGTGGAGCGGATGGCCCCTGACGAGCATCCACAGGATAGTAACTGGAGGATGGTAAGATTCCAGAAAGTTCTGGATGGGGTGAGAAAAATAGGCAACACACACAGAGTTCTCTTGGCCCGGTGTCTTTTCCTGCCAGTTTCTGTGTCTGCAGCTCAGCTCAGCAGCCCGACTCCTGGTGACAGAGCCCAAGCGGTAGGCAAGCAGCAGGAGTTCTGCACTCGCTGTGAGACCCTCAACTCTAGAGGGGACATTTATGGTGCCCGGCCTGCTTCATAGTTAGGGGAAGACGGCAACAAACAGTAGTTACTGTTGGGGCCAGTGCCGGAGAGAGAACACGGAAGATTGACTGCTGAGATCTCCCAAGGCACCCCACTGAGCTCGCCGGGGGGTGGGGGGGGTGGGGGGGGGGTGGGGGGGTTGGGGGGGGGCCAAGGTTGGGCTGGGCAGGGACTGCTGAAGGTCAAAGGGCAAGCACCAAAATGAATCAAGCGCTGGTGGCAGCCTCGTGGCTGCCGTAAGCAGTGATGTAAATAGTTGAGATCAGAAATGATGCGAACTTCAAAATCCGAGCAGCACAGGAAGTGGTCAGGCATTGGGTGCAGTGGCTAAGCTGCCCCGTAGGACACCCCCATGCCCACAGGGGAGGGCCCGACTCAAGTCCCAGCCCTGTTCCTGCCTCCTGCTTGAGTGAACTCTGGAGGCAGCAGATGATGGCCAAGTGCCTGGGTCCCTGTCACCCACGGAGGAGCCCAGACAGTTTCAGACTCCTGGCTTCCGTCCGGCCCAGCCGTGGCAACAGCCAGGGGGAGTGAACCAGTGGATGGAAGGTCTCTGTCCCTTATCTTTTGATTAAAAAAAAAAAAAAAAAGTAGACCCTCAGTTAAGTGTGAATTTCAGATATACAGTGAGTAATGTTTAGTATATGCCGCAAATATTACATGACATACACTACAAAGTTCATTGTTATCTGAAATTCAAATCGAACCAGATGCTTCTATTTCATTGGGCAGCCCTAAGTCATAAACAAGCAGCCAACAGGAGGAGAAAGTTTCATAAGATTAAGACTTTTAAATGCCTCAAACCACAAAACTTTGTGTTTTAATATGATCATAAATTAACAGCTGTATTGTATTATGCAAATTTATGTTAATTTATTCTCTGTCATCACGCTCCAATAAAAATTGTACATGACATTAAGGGAAAAAATGGCATCTTCTGATAAGAGTTTGGCTGTGCGTTTCGGTGGCAGGGTTACCCTTGGCTCACCGGGATGCCGCAGCCGCCAGGGTACAGAGCAAGGCCCGTGCGAGGGCCCCCATGAATCACTCATAGACTGCTCAGTGCCTTTCAGGAGAAACACAGCTGGACACTGACCTAGCAGGAGCGAGCGGCCCCACCCGAGCCAGGGGAGACGGGCTGATCCTTCCTCTGGGGCCGTCCCACTTCTCAGCGTCCCCACGGCTGCCGGCGGGAGCCTTTGGGGCACCCACGGGTGCGCTCCATCAGCCGGTCTGTGGACTGACTGGTGGAGGTTTTTCACGCTGACTGTCTTTTCTGGAAGGCTTCTGATAAACGGGATGTTGGTGGTGGTTGTAGCTTTCACGATTTTCTTTCAAGAGTGTGGAGTGGCATGTGTGGAGGAAATGCCCGCGGGAGAGCTCAGAGCTCGGGAAAGCCACAGGCAGCCCCGGGTCTGGGGCTGACAGCGAAGCTCCTGGGGTGACAGGATGGGGGCCTGGGAGATGTGTGCACCGTGCAGTGTCGGGATAGAAAGCCGGTGTGGGCGCACAGCCGGGCACATGTAGGACGCAGCGATGGGCTGAATTCGGCCTGCGTCACCGGCACTCTCATCCGGCCTGAGGGAGGACACTCGCGGGCCTTACCGAGTGGGCTTCCAGCTCAGCTTCGAGGGCCACGGAGAAGCATGCTGCAAGCTACCGTGACACGTGACAGGTTTCACACGAGTTATTCCCCAGGGAAGAGCAGTCTGTCTGAAACCCAAGGGATGGGGTGACTCGAGGATTTCTGATATGGTGGGTTTTACATAGAAGTAAACACGGAAATATCAATAATTTTATTTTAAGGCACTCAGGGGTGACAAGGAGAATGCAAATTTGTCGAACGTTAAGTAAAAAGAATCTACTTCTTGGCTACTTATATATTTTTAAGTCGTTTGACCTGTGTATAGATTAGCGCAGTACGTTCACTTAGTTTTTATGGTAAATGTGACTTATCAGGAGCACTAGGACTTAGTTGCTAAGCCGAGGATCCGAGTGAAAGATGTCCTGTCTCCTCGGATGTCCTCACAGACGTGGTGACAGCAGCCAGGAGGGAGGGAATACGATGTGGGCAATTCCCCGCATGGCAGGAGAGACCGTGGTTCCCCAGGGAGGACGGAGTGTCCGTCCTGGTCCTGGTTGTATCTGAGTGTGTGCTCTGCCCTGGTGGACATGCACCTGCTCCCGTCTGCAGCCATCTACCCTACACCCCCGTCATTCCTACGGACTTTGGAGCTGCTGGATGTGGGCTCGAGTGTTTAAAGTTCATCTCAGTCGCATTTTAATGTTCAGTGTTTACAGTGAGGGGCGGGGGTGGGGAGTACAGAGTTGGTTGTTAGACTCGCCTGGCCCTGCACCAGGCATGGAGCATGTGCGCAGTGAACAGTGGGTCTCCCGCTTCTATTGTGATTATTCTCAACACTACTCAATGCTGAATACTGCATTCCAAATATTGCTCCTTGAAAAAGCAGCAACAAGCTGGGAATGAGATGTGTCTGTCCCAGAACCCGTAGCCAACGTGGGTGCCGGGGGCCGTCAGCCGCAGGCACAGACTGAGAACCGGGAGGATGGCACCTCCTGAAATTGTGTGAGGGACCATGGTGGTCAAGACCTCAGAACAGTGCATCTGTCACGGAACAGTGTGTCTGTCACAGAACGGTGTGTCTGCCACGGAACGGTGTGTCTGTCACGGAACGGTGTGTCTGCCACGGAACGGTGTGTCTGTCACGGAACAGTGTGTCTGCCACGGAACAGTGTGTCTGTCACGGAACAGTGTGTCTGAAACGGAACGGTGTGTCTGCCACGGAACGGTGTGTCTGCCACGGAACGGTGTATCTGCCACGGAACAGTGTGTCTGTCACGGAACAGTGTGTCTGTCACGGAACGGTGTGTCTGCCACGGAACGGTGTGTCTGTCACGGAACGGTGTGTCTGCCACGGAACGGTGTGTCTGCCACGGAACGGTGTGTCTGTCACGGAACGGTGTGTCTGTCACGGAACGGTGTGTCTGTCATGGAACGGTGTGTCTGCCACGGAACGGTGTGTCTGCCACGGAACGGTGTGTCTGCCACGGAATGGTGTGTCTGCCACGGAACAGTGTATCTGCGTCATGGAACGTGGTATCTGTGGTACAGAACAGTGTCTGCATGACGGAACAGTGTGCCTGTGTTACAGAACAGTGTGTCTGCATCACAGAATGGTGTATCTGCATCATGGAACTTGCGCTGTTCCCACCGCGTGCTCCCCGGAGACTGTCCCCGGCACACTTGGCCAGGAGGGCTCATTTCTGTGTAGAGGTGGTCACCTGATTTACTCAGTCACGTCAGAGTGCTCATGACTGGTCACGGGGCCCCGAGAGTGTTTAGGGTGGTGCCGATCACCACAGACATCAGCCAGCAGGACTGCTCCTCTCTCCTAGGCAGCCAGGCTGGGGGCCGTTGAATGGGATTTTTCAGCAAGGGGAAAGGGGGAGAGGGGTGGGCACCGTGCCCGTGCCCGGCAGCCACAGCACTTTCTCTGTTCCATGCCGAGCTGTGGCATGGGCCTATTCCGGGGGCTCCCTAGGCTTCAGTCGCCTTGTCTGTAAGATGGAGAAGCAGCGCCCACCCTCCCTGAGTTGGGGCCTGGCTTGGAGGAGTCAGGGCACAGAGCACAGAGCTCTGTCCCTCCACTCCCTGTCCCCTCCCGAGGACGTCTCTCAACAGGAACACAAATGGCAGCAGCTGTTAAGGGCTGGTGGGTGACAGTGTCCAACCAGAGAGGCTCAGACCCAGGAGAGCAGAGGTGGCACTGGCACTGGGCAGAGGGACCGAGGTGGCCATGAAGCTGCGAGAGGGGTGTGCCCGATTCCTGTTTAGTGTTCGCTAACAGTCAGCCCCGTGAAAATCAACCACCAGGAAGAGCAACCAGTGAAACACTCCAGCGGGTGGGGCCCAAGAGAAGCCTAAAGCGGCTGGAGAACTTTCTACAAAGAACGAGACGAGACTGTTCCCCAGCCAAAGGGGGTCTCCGGGGCGTGAGATCCCTCTTCCAGGAACGTTCCTGCCCGTGTGGGCGGAGCATCCAGGGCCCCGGGCACCTCAGGGGGGTGGCTGCCCCTGTGCCCTCAGCTCGCACCGTGTGGGCCACAAAGAGGATTTGGAAACTTGGGAGGGATCGTGGAGAACTCACAGGAGGAGGGAGAAAGGCCTACAGGGCCTCTCCAGAAATCAGCTCTCCTCGGGGCTCGGAGCCAGGACGACATGTGCAGATGGTGCTGCAGAGGGGGCCGATGGTGTGGGCACGGCGGGCATTTGCTCCATGCTACGAAGGTGCACAGCAGGCGGGCATTTGGCCTCGCGGCCGAGATGCCCGTGCCCCGACCCTGTGCCTGGGCTGCACACCAGACTCAGGCTCCTGCTAATGCAGGCCCTGAGGAGCAGTGACTGGCTCAGCGGGGGTGGGGTGGGGTGGAGTTCCTACAACCCGTGGGGAAGACCGGAAGACCGGATGGCGTTCCCAGCTGCCCAGCCCTGGCTCTGGGACACCTGGGGAGTGAATCGGTGCTCGGGAGCTCTCTGTTTCTTTTCCTGCTTCTCAAATAAGTAAAAGAAAAAGATAAAAGAGAGCAGTGCAGATATGGCTTCCAGCCCCCTTTTACGGACACGAGGGAGCCCCCACCAGCCGACCCCACGGCACTGAGAAACAGCCACGGAACCATGGAGTCCCTGAGCAGGGAGACGGCGCTGGAGAGAACAGCGGGGAGGTGGCAGTGCCCCGCGAGCTGGGTGCTTCCTGCGTGGCGCCTTCGCGACGCTTCTGTCATGGTCAGACTTCTGTGTCGACTTGGGCTGCAGTGCCCAGCTATCTAATCCAACGTGCCTCTCACTGCTGCTGTGCTGTGCGGACCCGCTGACACCCAGCGTCACTGACGGGGCACCCTTCGTAAGGCAGGCGAGCCTCGTCCGACCGCGGAGCTTCAAGAGCGAAGCTGAGGTCCGGAGAGGAAGTTCTTCAAGCTGCAGCCGCTGCCCCGTGTGAGCGCCCTGTGGACCCGCCGGCCTCCCATCACGTGAGCCAGTTCCTTAGCGTCAGTCTCTCTCCCCCTCTCCTCCTCTCTCCGTCCCCCCACCCCTGTGGTTCTGTTCTTTGGAGACCCCTACCCGACATGGCCTCTTTCCCTGCCAATGAAGTGGAGGTGGTGTTAGCGCTGCTTCATAAAAGCTTTGTGACGACCACGTTACCTCTTTACATAAACTTGTTGGTTTAGGGTCTGGCATATCAACATCCACCTGTCTTCCTCCTCCTCCTCACCCCCACTGCTGGCAGAGGAGGGGTCTAGGCCAATTCCTTTCCTTTTACAAATAGGGGAACTGAGGCGCAGAGAGGGGGTGGCCATAGCTAATGTGCCCATCATGCCAAGGCCGTCCCAAACATGAGCCGTAGATTAACTTGCTCTGTGCAACAGCCTCATGAGCTCTGTAAGGTTCCTATCCCCATTTCACAGACAGGAAGACTAAGGCACAGGAGCCTGTTGGCGATCCATGTCACACTGCCAGTGCGCGGAGGCTCCGTGCCCGGTGTGCTCTCCCAGGCCGGCGTGGTCTCGGGGCCCTGCCTGCCAGAGTGGCGTGCCCCTTGCGCTGGCAGCAGCGGAGGCTAGTGTCCCAGAGAGAGGAGGTGGCTCTAGTGAGGGCATCCCCAAGGCCCGGGACTCATGGGAGTCCTGGCAGGACAGCTGGCTGTGCCGATGCCATGAACAGGTTGGTTCTTTTTCAAGATTACCCCTCCACGCCCCTCCTCAGCCACGGAGTCGGCCGCTCGTGGAGGCGAAGTTCTCGCCTGCAGCCAGGAGGTGCCGAGTTTATCTTCCTCCTTCCAGTCTGAGTCACTAATGAGAATGTCTTGGGAGACCCAGCCTGTTACAGAAACCCTGGGTGGCTTTCGAATCTTGTTCATAACCGGGGGAAGTGGGTTCTCTCGTCTCTGGAAAAAGGAGTCCTTTCGCAGGGTTCTGTGTGCCCTGCAGCTCGGGTCTCAGTTTGGTCCCAGCGGGGGGAGGCCAGTGGAGTTTAATTACATTCCTCCTATAGGGAACATTCAAGCAATGAGGCTTTGAAAAACAACTTGTGCTACCAAAAGGGGGAAAAAAATCGAATTACACGAGTGAGAAACAGGCATCGCTCTTTGTGTCCTAGAGACGCAATCTAAATATTTAAATTTTAAAAGACAGATTTCTAAATGTTTGACTTCATAAAGCGTACACACTGCAGCTCCCAGGGGAGCGAGACAGCCCTCCTGCTCTGGAATGCCCATTTCCTGGACCCACAGGCCCTGCAGGTGATATTTTCACTCGTGCCGTATTCAGTTACAAAACGTCATCTAGAAAGAAAACAGTGTGCGCGCACACAGCCCCGGAACAGAGTGCTGCCTGCAGTGCTAGGGCAAGACAGACTTACGGGAACCCTTAGGGGGAATGTGTGAGCTACAGGACAACATTCGGGAAAGTCCCTTGTGTCTGGATTTCCTAGTGTCCCTGCGCGCTCGGCTCTGCGGGACTGGCTGTTAGCGAGCACGGAAGTAGCCCCAGCACAAGTGATGGCCTTGCTGACTTCTCGGTGCCGCTCCGATGCTGTGCACTGAAAGAGGAGAACAGGGGCTGCCGGCGGGGGGTGGGGAGTGTGTGCGTGCAGCAGAGGCGGGAGGCTAGGCAGTGAGTTCCTGGAACACAGCTCTCTGACCTCCTGTCAGATCCCTGTGCTGGCTGGGAGCCGCCCCGCATGGCCCTGGGCCCCCATGGAGCCCAGATCCCTTCCTTTCCATGGCGTAGCATGACCTATGGCCAGAGGACCCAGCTGTAGGACATGGGGGCAGCCCCGGGCGGCCTCACACCTGTCCCCTTGCTCAGCACCAGCCTCCCCTCTCTCATTGCCATCAGCTCCTCCTTCCGGGTAGCAGGAGCTCGCCGCTGTCCCCAGGGCGCCTTCCCCACCGCCGTTCACAGTCCCTCTCCAGCCAGGGAAGATGCGCTGCATGCATCCCCTCGCACTCACAGCCCTGTTTCTCTCCAGCCCACCACGTGCCAGGCACTGTTCTGGGGCCTGGGATGTAGCCGCGGCCCCAGCAGAGGAGGCGCCCAGCTCTGGTGGGGCCTGCAGGTGCGTGGAGAGTCGATTCTGTTGGCCACACCTGAGTAGGGGTGCAGCTAGTGGATACTGGGTCAAAAGGAAGGCAGGCCCTCCTCATGGGGAATGTGATGCCTGGCGACAGAAAGGGTTTTTGCAGGGAGACGCTGTCTAAGTTCCTCCCAGAGGACACCATTCTGATGCTCCTGCACCACCGGTGTGAAGTGACTTTGGTCAGTAGAGCTGGGGGAGGTGCAGTGGTGAGGGTGCTGTTTGGCACACCCTTACCTTATGAGAGTGCCCGGAGTCAAGTCTTGCCTCCGCTCCCAGTTCCAGCGTCTCGCCGATGCTCACCATGAGAGGTCATGGCTCAAGTGCCTGGGTCCCTGCCACCCATGTGGGAGACCAGCGTTGAGTTCTGGGTTTCTAGCTTCAGATTGGTCTAGCTCTGGCTGTTGTGGGCGTTTGGAGAATGAATCAGTAGATGGAAGGTCTCCATCTGTCTCCCTACCTTTCAAGTAAATTTAAAAAATAAAGTGGAGGGAAGTTTTTAAAAAATGTATGTGTTTATTCTATTATTTCAGAAGCTAATTGTTGGGAGTAAAACTCATTCTTTTGATGCTTAAGAGCCCATAATGCAGCCAAAGTTAAATCAATGAGCCAGCCGGACCCACAGAACCCTGAACGTCACCTGTGGCGCTAACACTCCCAAGTTTATTTCCAATTCTTGCTTTTCTGGGTTGATGTGCCCCAAGCCCACTTGATTGTTTGCTTAGCAAAGCCCGGCCTCGAGAGGCCCGGTTACCGACGCGGGAGGCGTCAGGGCTGTGCTGGTTGCTGATCCCAGGAGGAACATCTCTTTGCAGGCCACCTCTCCCCCTGCTCGGCAGGGACTCGAGTGCGAGCAGGGACTTCCAGCATTAACTGCTAAAATTTCGAAGTGCTGAGGTGGTGCACTTGATGAAGCCTGGCAGCCCAGAGAAAGCACCTGCCAATCCTTCCTGCTCGTCAGCCTGCCGCCCGCTTTGCCACCTTGCTCTGTGCCATTACCAGCTCACACGTGGGCAGTGGGCAGGGGGGAGCAGGGGCTATCCGGCTCTCTCTGGATCTGGGGAATGGAGCCAGAGGAAGGTTAAGGGCAAGGGAGAGGGGAAGGAGACTAAATAGGGCTAGGAGAGAGAACAGGAAACAGAGAGATGGGGTAGCAGGAGAAGGGAGAGGAAGAGGCGGGGCACCACTGCAGGATCTGGGATCTGTGCTTCTGCGTAACACAGGGCCTGGGAGTGGAGCTGAGGCTCCTGGGAGCAGGCCCACTCGGGGGAAGGGGGTCTGCTTCCCAGAGCTCACTGTGGGCACGGGTTTGGATGTGGAGCGTGGAAGAGTGGCAGAGGTACAGCCTAACTTCCCATCCAGGTCAGACGCTTCCAGGGAAAGCACAGGAAAGTGGCCCCCACTGAGGCTCCTGGGTCCTCTGTGAGACAGTGCCCACTTTGTTCTTGGCATCAGAGAGAAGGCAGCAGAAGTTCCCCTTGGCCACTGCTTCTCACTTGGCCTCCAGAGATACGGTACGCAGAAGGGCTCGCTCGCGCAGCCGAGGGGCACATGGAGCTCCCTCCCAAAGGGGCGTGTCTGGGGGCTCCTGGGGGCTACAGCAGGTCCCCGCTCTGCACACACATCGGACAGAAGGCTCTGGCCACCACCTTATCTGCTTGGAAAATGACCTGGAATCAACTCGAAAGCTCCTCCTAGCCTCCCACCACGGAGAGCATTTAAGGAAGCAAGAGAATTTTAGTATTTAGAAGGATTAACGTACTTCTAATGTGTGTTGTGATTGGGTGACTCCTACATCACTTTGTCTCCCACTCAGTAAACGGAGGACATTGTTATTGGAACAATCTTGGAGCCGTGACAGTTTATTAGCAAAAGGCAAATGAGTGCAGAACATCAGTACTTTAACCAGGAGTCCCACCTGGGAGTACTTCCAAAGTCCGGGGAAGAGTGGAACCGAAAGGTAAGTTGGAGTGGACGTCTGGCACTTCGGGGCCCGCTTGGGATGCCACACCCGGTACTGGAAGCCCCGCACTCCAGCTCCCTGCTCGTGTGCACCCTGCCATGCAGCAGGCGGCGGCCCAAGGACTTGATTTCCTGCCACCCACATGGGAGACCTGGATTGAGTTCCCAGCTCACAGCTTTGGGTTGGCCCAGCCTCAGCCGTTATGGGCATCTGGGGAGTGAACCACTAGATGGGAACACTCTCTCTCTCAAATAATAAAAAGATAGGTTGGTTTTGTTGCAAATAGTTTTGAAATCCATGTGTAGCTTGTTCATGATACACATTTTCTTTTTAAAAAATTTATTTATTTATTTATTTGAAAGCGATATATAGACAGAGAGGGAGAGACAGAGAGATCTTCCATCTGCTGGTTCACTCCCCAGATTGCCACAACAGTTGGGGCTGGGACAGGCTGAAGCCAGGAGCCAGGAGCGTCTTCAGGTCTGCTATGTGGGTGGCAGGGGCTGAAGGACTTGGGCCATCTTCTGCTGCTTTCCCAGGTGCACTAGCAGGGAGCTGGATCAGAAGTGGAGCAGCCAGGACATGGACTGGTGCCCATATGGGATACTGGTGTCACAGGCGGCAGCTTTACCCATTACAGCACAGTGCTGGGCCCTATAACACATTTTCCATGGACTTTCTGAAGACCCCTCACCCATCACAAGTGACACAGAGAGGGAGAAATGTATGGTTTAGAGTCCAGCTCCTCACAGTGTGGGCCACGGACCAGCAGTATCAGCTTCACCTGGAAGCTTGTTAGACATTCCCACTCCCAGGCCTCGGTTCTTTGTTCCAGATTCTTCCCCAGGCCTTGTTGTTTTGTGTTACTAAATCAGAATCTGCAGGGCTTTTTAAAAAGTTTTTTATTTATTTGCAAGGCAGAGAGAGGGAGAGAGGGAGAGGCAGAGAGAGGCAGAGAGAGAGAGAGAGAGAGAGAGGGAGGGAGGGAGGGAGGGAGAGGCAGAGAGAGAGATCTCCCACCTACTGCTTCATACCTCTAATGTTTACAAAGCCAAGGCTGGGCTGGGCTGAAGCCAGAAAGAGGGAGCTCCATCTGGGTCTCCCACGTGGGTGGCAGGGGCCCAGGGACTTTTGCTGCCTCCCAGGGCGCGCGTTAGTAGGAAGCTGGAATCGGGAGTGGGGCTGGCCCTTGAACCCAGGCACTCTGATATAGGAGGGGGTGTCCCACGTGGCATCTCCCCCATGAGGCCAAACGCCTGCTCCCAGGACCTGCGGGTTTAGTGAGGCGCCCAGGTGGTTCCCAGGCACTGATTCTGGGAGCCTCCAGCTGTGGCCGGCGTTGCGGCCGCTCTCGCCTGCTCACCTCCCAGTCCTTGGCTTGATTTACTGGGCTGTAAGCTGTCTGTGTGGCACACTCTTACCTAGGCATTGCTGCTTCGTGTTCTGACGTCCCGGACAGGACGTGGCGGGCAGGGGAGGCTCGTGTGCCTGGGTAACGGAGCTGCTGGGGGGCACCGAGCCAGCAGGTCCCCGGCAGCCCTCCCGAGGGGGCCAAACCCACCGCAGTGTTTCACAGGGTCTCTGTGTGAGCTGCGCCCCACTCCCTGAGTGACAGCTGACCCTGTGTGGGATCCCAAATGGGAGACATTGTTTTCCCATAGTGAGGATGAATTTGGTTAAGCTATTCATATGCCTTCTACCCAGGCCTCCCCCTGTGACCACGGACATGTATTTATGAAATAGCTGGTTGGGGGTAAAACGGCTATTTTTTTTTTTTTTTTTTAATTTTTCTTTGCAGCTGCGGAATGTGCTGCTTTCCCCTGAGCTCCTCTGGCTGCTTCAAAGAGCAAAGCCCCACCCTTGCTCACATTAGCAGCATGAGCTAATCAGCGAAATAACCAGCACGGAATGTTCTTTTATCCTTAAGAGAAGAAGAGAGCAAGTTGTATTTTAATTAGATATTTATAATGGCTACAGAGCAGCTCTTCAGGAGAAGTTTTTAAAAATTTGGCCTTCCTTCTAAGGCATAACTGTGTTCAAATTATCCTAAAGAGAGGCCGTATATCAATCCGATCCAGTTTGTGATAAATTTACAACTGGGTTCTGCACAGCAGATTTATAACGACAATTAAGCAGAAGGAAAATGGGTCATAAATTTTGGCTGGCAGAGCCCAGCACCAAAGAGAAGAAAAGAGAATGGTGTGGCTAGATCAAAAGTCAATAATTTCAACATAAAGTGCAAAAGCTATAGCAGAGACAATTTAGTGGGAAAGAAGTTGGCTTTTTTTTTTTTTTTCACTCATCCTTTTCAGCATCATATATTGGAGAAAGCAATGAGGCGCCCCTATGACGAAGGTCTTGCCGAAGAGCAGGGTGTGTGTGTGTGTGTGTGTAATTTTACAAATTGTGCCAATGGCACACACCTTCCCCCTGCTCTGTGGCTGAGTTTAATGAGCGTACCTCCTGTTCATGGGGAAAGAGTGCTCCAAGAGGTCGGGTGACTTGAGAAACAGGTGCTGGGGTCTGGATGCTGGTCCCTCAGAATGAACGTGTTGCGAACTGACCCCCAAATTCACTTGTTGAGGGTATTTACAAGCAAGGCCTCTGGAGGTTATGAGCATCAGATAAGCTCCAAGCCACTCTGGGCTTCTGGTTCCCCCTGCTCTGTGATGGGCATCCGGTTCCCCCTGCTCTGTGATGGGCATCCGGTTCCCCCTGCTCTGTGCTGGGCATCCCGTTCCCCCTGCTCTGTGCTAGGCCATCTGTGAGATGCCGTGAGACTTCGCTGAGACTCCCGGCTCAGAGACCCTTGCTTCTTCGTGCTGCACTTGGACCTGCCCCCACTACTCCATCCACAGGCTCTGCAGAGGTGGGAGGTGTTAGAGGAAAGCTTGTCAGAGCAAGCTGCACCCACCAGGGAAGGGTGTTGCCCCTGTTGCAGGCCACAGCAGCGGTGGCCAACAGCACCGCTCCCCGAGACAGGGCAGCCCCCGGCCTGGCCTTCCATTCTCCTCGGTCCTCTGCTTACACGGCAGGATTGCTAACTCGCTCTCTCTGCCTAACCGAGCCAAGGAAAAATAACTGGAGAGAGACGGCGGGGCAGAGGGGGTCAGCGAGGGAGTGGCACAACTGGTGCGGCCAACAGATGTGTCTCCCGTGGACCCTGTGGACACCACGGAAGTCATCGAAGCTCGAGCCATTTTGCCAGTAACTTGCTCAGCACAGTGACTGCTACGAGCAGATTCCAGAAACAAGAGCCGAGGGCAGGAGTGGCAGGGAGGTGGGGTTGTCCCAAGAGCCGCTGGAATAGTTCCTACAGCTGCTGAACGTCAGAAGCCCCTCAGGGAAGGTGCTGAGAGCCGCCCCAGCTAGGGAGGATTTGAGGATCTGTGTGCAGGTCCTGGTCCCCAGGAGGGACAGCCCGGGACGAGGAGAGAGGTAGGAGAGCGAAAGAACAGGGCACAGCCTGCCCAGGGCCTTGGCCGGGGCCTCGGGTCTGCCTGAGCCAAGAGGAAGAGAGCATCAGACTGGGCCTGGGGCCGGGTCTGGGACCGGGCCTTCCATCTGCACCACCCTGGCCTGGCCTTCGTGGGCCTCAGAATGGCCCGGAACCTTTCGGACTTGCCCAGGGGATCATCAGAGGTGCACACTCGGAGGAAATTAGCAGAGACAACAGGAGGCGGCTTCCTGTTGCGCTTCGCTTAGGTCAGACTTCAAAATGCCGGTCACACAGCGGCCAGGAGACCCTGAGGGGGACCCTGCCCCCCGCCTGCGAGTGGAGCTGCGGGACAGGGAGAGAGCCTGCACCCCTGCACCACGCTGCACCGCGGGGTTTGCAGTTCCCAGTCGGTAAGCGTGCGTTCCCCTCCCTGGCCTGACCAGAGTCCGACCCGCCGCGCCACACTGTCCTCTCATTTCCCTGGGGGAGGGCTAAGGCTCTCACCACATTCTCCCAAGGCACTGCTGTAGGGGACATGGCCCATGGGAAGAGACGCCGGTGCTCAGACAGGTGCCCGGGGACGGCGGGTGGCCTGGGGGACAAGGCCCGGGGGAAGAGACGCCCGGTGCTCAGACGGTGCCCTGGGGATGGCGGGTGGCCTGGGGGACACAGCCTGGGGGAAGAGACGCCGGTGCTCAGATGGGTGCCCTGGGGATGGCGGGTGGCCTAGAGGAACACGGTCCGGAGGAAGAGATGCGGGTGCTCAGACGGGTGCCCTGGGGATGGCGGGTGGCCTGGGGGACACAGCCTGGGGGAAGAGACGCCGGTGCTCAGATGGGTGCCCTGGGGACGGCGGGTGGCCTAGGGGGACATGGCCCGTGGGAAGAGATGCTGGTGCTCAGACGGGTGCCCGGGGACAGCGGGTGGCCTGGCGGTTCGGATGCCCAAGTCCCGCCTCGGTTACCTGGGTTACTGCCTGGCTCTTGTTCCTGGCTCCAGCTTCCTGCCACACACAGAGACCTGGGTGAGGCCCTGGCTCTGTTTCAGCCCCATTTGGAGGTCATGGCAGGCATTTGAGGAATGAACCAGGGAATGGGAGCTTTCTCTCTCAAAAAAAAAAAAAAAAAAATCCAATGACCTCATTGGTGGGTCTTCTTGGTGGGTGTGTGTGCTCTCCAGGGTGTCACAGAAGAGAGCCCACAAAACCCTGATGTACAGGGTCTGCAGCCCCGCGGCTGGCGTTAACTGGCACTCAAGAAATATTTGTTGAATGGAGAGCAGCAGGAATATTCTAACAAGTCATACTTTACATGCAAATTTTCAGGAATATTTTCAGGAAAATATCTAATGTGTGAACATGTAATCTGCATTTCCATGTCCTGACAGATGGCCCATATTAACAGAGCTCTGACTAGGGTGAAAAAAAAACTTGAAAAGAAAACACACAAATACTCTGAATGGGTACCTCGTGCAAGGCAAAACAAAGCAGTGATCAACTGTGGCTACAGAGTTCATTTGTTAAGAGGCAGTCTCTGGAGTGCGCCTTGGGCTTCGCAGGAGGGCTGGCTGATGCCCGCTTCCCAGTCGGAGAGCTGTGTGCACCGCCTGCCTCCTGCGCCCGACTCCCGCTTCCTGGGGATTGAGGGCCCCATGCTCGGCTGGGGCAGTGAAGGAAGCCAGAGTTTAAGACGTGCACGAGGGCCTTGGGTGGAAACCCTCGCTGAGCCCTCCTCACGGATTAATATGGCCGTGACAGGGGACGTGGCTGGGGCCTGGCCTCCCAGCCGTGCGTCCTGGACTTGTTTGGTTGCCGCCTGTCATTGCTCTGGTGGGTTTCATTTGGAAGGGAGGTGCTTAAAGGCGCCGAGGGATTTGCACTTGGCAGTTGGCCTCCCTGCGTCTGAGGACCGTGACTTCTTCCTCTCGGCGTCCTTGCCCCTCCCCAAGCCTCTGCCTGGTCCCTTCTGCCCCTAGGCACGCTGGGATGCCTTGGAGGCGTCCACACCCTGTCTTTGGTTTGCTCGAGGGCAGGGAGCTGCACGCCCCTCTGCGGCTCTTCCCGTGGGGAGTCACACGACTTGAGTGTGCTTGATCCCAGGGCTGGGTCTGACTGGCCTAAGCCCACAGAGGCCCCCGTTCCCTCCCATGACCGCGACCTCGGGTCGAGAGCCGGCAGTGCCCCAATCAGAGCGATGCTCACGACGCTTGCTGGGAATTCCGGGCCACAGACCTCCCTCCGCTGCTTGCTGTGAGCTGGGAAGTGTGCAGGCCCAGCCTCCCCAGGAGGCTTCAGGAGGACTGTGGATGGGGCCGACGTGAGACACACAGCAGGAGCTGTGTGGGAGAAGGTGGGTCCTGAGCACCTCTGTGAGCTGCTCATCTGTCTGCACTAACACGTCTGAGTCTGTGAGTGTTTGGTTGGGGTTTCTGCTTTGTTTTTCTCGAATCTGTTTGGGTTGGGGTTTTGTTACCTGCGACCAAATGCATCCTAAGAGGTGTGTGTGCCTTCCGGCTCCCCTGTTTCTCTTGCGGTCTTGTACCCCAGTGATTCTGGTCTCTACCCCCACCCCAATTTAAAAATGAACAGCGGCCCATGTGGCAAGATGAGACGGGCGGCGCGGTTGTTTGGGTTCGTGGCTTATAGAGACTCCGTGCTCAGAGTATTGATGGGTCCGTGTCAGTCTGGAGGGAAGCCCATCCTGCTCCACATTTCATCAATGACTTGGGTGAGACAGGAGGCGCGCTTAGCCAAGTCTCGGATGACGCAAAGCCGCAGGAATTGCTAATGTGACAGATGGCAGAATCAAGACGCAAAATTATTTTGACTGACTGGAGCGGTAATAAGGATAAATACAAACTCCTGCATCTAGGCTCAAAAAATCAGTTGTATAAGCAGGGGGTGGAGGGGTGTGGCTTGGCAGTTGTCCTAATGACATTGAACTTGAAGTTGACCACAAACTCAGGTTGAGCCACAAGCTGAGGCATTAGTAGTACAGTTAACGCAGCTTTCAAGTATTTAAGGAGTGCCATGGCCGAATCACGCCTCGACCTCCCCAGAAGGATAGAGAAGTGGAATTTTCTGGCAAGTAGTTTTCAGCTCATTGTATGAAAATTTTTTCTAGTAGTTCTAGTAACAACAGGCCACCTGCCGAAGCTGTGAACGCACCAGTGATTCCTTCCGAAAGTCGCAGGAGGGTTCTGTTATGGTGATCTTGCTTTGCAAGCACGGATTTTCACGATGATTCCCTTGAACAACTCAGAGATCAAAGCAACGCTCACATACACACGCAGCCCAGGAGGCAAGTCCTCCGGGGGCACCTATCTAGAAGGAATGGCTGGGTCTGGACTTGGCGCTGCCTGCCCCACTTTCCCCTCTGCCCCGTGTGGACCTCCTCCCAGGCTCCACCAGTCTCCTGCCGGGGCAGCCCTGGCTCTTGGCTGCCTCTGTCGGCACAGGTGGCTCCACCGTCCCTGCCAGCCCCTGCTCCCTGACCCCGACTCCTTCCTGGGGCTTTGCAGCTCTCCTGAGTCCTGTCCCCCAGATGGTGAAGGTTTGTGCTCAATGCGTCTTTTTGTTTCTCCGAGTGCACCTTTCACTTGCTCACCCACAGAGAGAGAGAGAGAGAGAAGCAATGGCCCCGTTGCCCCTGACGAGCTTACAATGGGATCTTAGCAAGTTATCAAGATCAAGTTTCCCTCTGCGCTCCCAGAGTCCCCTGCCCGGTGGATGTCGCGGGGCGCCTGGGCCCAGCGTGTACTCACGTGTTTCTCCTTGAACCGGTCTACCTCTCTCAGAAGCCTGTCTTGGCAGTCAGGGTTGGTGGCCAGCAGGTAGGTGGCGAAGGAGAGCGTGTTGGTGATGATCTCGTAGCCAGCGATGAGGAAGATGCAGGCCTGGCCCACGATCTCGTCCACGGTCAAGGGCTGGGACAAGGCTGCGGGCCGGTGCTGCAGGGAAGCAGCCCCCGGTCTCCCGGTGGCGGAGAGCACCTGGCTGACAATGTCGAAGGCCGCCACGCTCGCCGGGCGGGCCGAATGCTGGGCCTCCAGGATCATTTGCAGGAAGTCTCTCCGCCTCTGGGGACAAGAGGAGACACACACTTGGGCCTCAGGGAAGTGAGGCTTCGTGGGGACCAAGGGAGCCCCGTGCATAGAGCGTCCCAAGAGCAAGGAGGAGCAAGGAGCCCCATTGCTGGGCTGAGACGGAAGTCCCTTCCCTGTCCCTCTGGGTCGCACTGGCCAGAGTCTAGTGCAGGGGTGGGAAGCTTTTTTTCTGCCAGGGGCCCTTGGGATCATGGGCCATACGAAATTCTCAACTTAAAAATTAGCCTGCTATCAAGTGATTGAATTTCGAGTCCCGCCTGCAGCCACCTTGGCAGGGCCAGGCCAGATGATTTCACAGGCCTCCCACGGCCGGACGTTCCCTGGCCCTGGTCTAGTGCATCAAGGAGCTGATGGACGCTGCCATTAAAGAGGGTGTGGCCATGCCACTTGCCCAGATATGGGGAGGGTGGAGCCACTTGGTAAAAGAAGAAACCAAGTTGCAAAACAGCGTGCACGGTGGGATCTCCTTTCTGTAGGAACAGTAAAGGCACAAGATTGGCATTATGCGAGTTTGTCTCCACACGCCAGTATTTAGCAACACCACACCCAGCAGCTCCTGGTGAGCTCAGGGAGGTGGGAAAACCAGGCGAGGAGCGGGAGGAGCTTTTGTTTTTACCTCTGTGTGTTTGTCTTGTTGGTTGATTTTCCAACAGTAAAACAATTAGAGCTTCCTGTAGATTTCAATCAGAGCATGGGTAGGGCTTCCAGATCAGCCACAAGTTGTTCTCACACCTCGCAAAGTCAGCAGGAGCTGGGTGCCGGCTGGGGAGGGGACTGGCTTGGGTGATGCTCGACTCCGCTCACTTTCTTCCAGGGAGCCCCTCCCTTCCTTGTCAGTAATTTGCATATTCTTTATATTTGTACTGCACTAGCTGTAACCAGAGTGTTTACATATTGCTTTAGCTTTGCGTGCTGTTCCTGGCGCATCCTTCCTCTGAAATGCTTGTGTTGTGATGAGTGACAACTCGTTGCTCTGTTCTGAAGTTTGTGGGGACTCCCCTCCAGACAGGGGAGTAGCAGAGCGTCCAGGACAGAAACGTTGGAATTCTGGTGTCTAGGTTTCAATGGCACTAATGATCTATGCCACGCATGGGCGCTCGGTTCTCTCTGTGGAGACTTGTCATGTCATGTGTGGCTGCTTCTTCCGCTCGTAAGATTATAAGCCTGTCCAGGGCAGGACCCCACCCCGGCCCACGTGGGCCATGAAGTCTGTCGTTAAATCATTGCACAGACAAAAACGTCAAGCATCATGAGGGAGGATGTGTTGGGTTTGACTGCAACTGCTCGCTGTTTAGGGCAGGAACCTCGGCCCAGGAGACCTGGGTGGTTCCCGCATTTCCCGGCTTTGTGACCTTGGCAGGTGTCTGGGGGGGGGGGGGGGCCTTGAGGCTAAGTTGGTGGGCGTCACACACCTTGGGGCTGTTGGAGCCAGGGCCTCCGCCTGATGCCAGGTGCTTCAGCTGCAATAGCTGAGGGTGGCCCAGGGTCTCCAGGGACAGCTGTCTCGTGCTGTGGTGACCCTGTTTTTCCAAATGGCATCCTCAGCGGCTGGCTTTGCCCGGCCTCCCTCCTGCTGCTGGTTAACATTTGGGTGGCTGCTGGGGCCCCTGCCAGCCCTGTTCCCATGGGGCAGAGCTGCAGCGGGGCCGGGGAAGTGAGCTGGCTCTGCACCCCAGAGCTTCTCCCCCCATCCCGGTGGGTGGTCCCTGTGAGGCCCCTTGGGGTGTGACACAGTTATGGTCCCTGCGCTGAGGTGAGACAGGAGCTGTTGACAGAAGGGTGGACGCAGCCACATGCCCACCACGGCATTTTACAGAGCCGCAGCTGTAGCTGGCACCCTCTCCTTGTACCCTGGCTCACACAGGCTGCTAACGGGCCGTGGACATCTTGCAGAAATCTGTCCTGACCTCCGGCGAGGGCCACGGAGGGGGGCTCCCTGCGCGCTGCAGAGGAACGTGCGTGTGTTCATGGGCTACTTTCTCTGCACTGCATCACGGAGGCTATTCGAACAGTGCCCATTTAGGGCGGAAACAGGCCAGGGGGATGGTGGAATCCAAGACAAATATGCACCCTGATAGATGGAGGTGTCTAATCCCCCCATCGGCTAGAGCTTAGGAAAATATTTACCTTGTAACATCTGTGCTGCATTTCCATTGCACACACACACATCTGCTGGTGGAATGTGTATGGAGTTCAGTGTTCTTAGTAACCATATCGCTCTGTCTGCCCTCGGCCCGGCCTGCATTTGTGGCTGGGAGGATTCTCTCCGATCAGCTCATTGTTGGAAACAAATAGCGCTGGCGTTTAGAGACGGACGGCTCTAGGCAGCCGCAGTAATTGGATCTTTAAGGACCTCTCCCCCCTGCCCGGAGAGGTTCAGAGCAGCAGCTTCAACACTTCCGCCGGTTGCTGTAGGCAGCGGGTTTCGGGTTGGTGGGTGTGTGTGCGCGTGAGACCAAGCTCTCAGAGGGCAGCCCTTTGTAGCAACATCGGCTCTTCACTGGCCCCCTGCCCCAGGCTCCCTCCCCACTCTGCCAAGCAGGAACCCGAGCCTGGCCAGGTAGACAGTTGGCTGATTCTTCCCACAGCTCCCAGGGCGTTCAGGCTGGGTTCAGAGTGGGCAGGGGGCCGCGAGCTCCTCTCTGCCGCCCAGACACGGACAGGCCTGCCGCACCGGCCGCAGGGCAGGCAGCTGGGGCAGGACAGGGCGGCTGCCCAGGGCTGAAGCTGCTGACGGATGCTGACGTCAGCCTAGGCCGATGCCTGCGCCGCTGGGCCTCCTGATTCCCCCGGAGCCGCCCAGTCTCAGAGAAAACCCTTTCGAAGCCGCATCTTGCCGTGTCAGTGAAGGAAAAGCCACGTCAGCCCTGGTTTTCCCTCCAAGTAACTTTCTGCGGAGCTACGAGGCCCTCAAGGGCAGCAAATCCAACACCGCAACCATCTCCCCTCTCACGCCACGGCCTGCTTCTGTTCTCAGCCAAGTTCACGCGGCGGGCACCAACGTCACGTCTACCGTGTGCCAAGCCGAGCGCAGAGCCGTATGCGTGAAGCGTCAGAGGCACCAGACGGCCCTCGGCGGCGGAGTCTGCAGCAGCAGCCTTGGACCGGAAAGACACTGGGGCAGTGGGGGACTGACTGACCGCTGCCCGACGTCCCTTGGTGTTTGTGCTGTCCCTGCTGTCCATGGTGCTCTCACCATTCTTCAGAACGAGGACTGCTCGTGACAGGTACACGGGGCGCGTTGACCTAGCAGGTTCTTTGGCGCTTGGTTCTGTGCTTGGGGACTGCTTAAACTTGAGAGGCAGTTTTGGGGCCGGCTTCCAGGCGCTGGCCCGTGTCAGAGCAGGGACCTGCCGCTGGGCATCTCCCGCCCTGGGCCCTCTCCGCTCCCCTCCCCTCGCATTCGCGTCTGGCCTCCCTCGACCTTCCACACTTCCTCCTCCCGCCCGTGGAAAGCTCTGAGGGGCAGGCCGCTGGGGCCAGCCTGGTGCGCGGTGCGGTTCCGGGAGGGCAGAGAAAGCGAAGAGCGAGCAGAGCCGCCTGATGAGGCGCCGCTGCGTTTCGAGGCTGCGTCCTGTAAAATGTGTTACCTCGTCTGCTGCTTGCCGGTCCCGCAAGGCAATCACGCTCCTGACGAGTTGGTTAAAGAAGCCGTTCAGCTCATCTCGGTTCTTATTGGGCAAAATCCGGGCCAGCGGGACCATCACGGATGGAAACGCCACTTGAAAGACAACACCACTGGCAGTGAGAAGGCGGCGTGGCGAGCCAGGGCCGGGAGCTGCCCGGCACCCGCAGCAAACACTGGCGAGCCAGGGCCGGAGCTGCCCGGCACCCGCGGCAAACACTGGCGAGCCAGGGCCGGGAGCTGCCCGGCACCCGCGGCAAACACTGGCGAGCCAGGGCCGGGAGCTGCCCGGCACCCGCAGCAAACACTGGCCCGGATCAGAGGTGTCTGGGAGGCGCCCCCGCCCGGCACCAGCAGCAAACACTGGCCCGGATCAGAGGTGTCTGGGAGGCGCCCCCGCCCGGCACCAGCAGCAAACACTGGCCCGGATCAGAGGTGTCTGGGAGGCGCCCCCGCCCGGCACCCGCAGCAAACACTGGCCCGGATCAGAGGTGTCTGGGAGGCGCCCCCGCCCGGCACCCGCAGCAAACACTGGCCCGGATCAGAGGTGTCTGGGAGGCGCCCCCGCCCGCCACGAGTCACTGCTCCTGGGCGGGGCTCCGGCTCCTCTGCACACCTCACCCTTCCTCGCACAGAGTAAGCACTCAGTAAATGCCTGTGGGGCTTGCTGCCACCTGGCCCACCCGAGGTGGATGTCCTACTTGAACATTTTGGGTCTCAAGGTCTTGGTCTCATCGCGAGAGGACAGAGCCCAGGCCGCATGTCCGGTCCCAGCAAGCGGAAGATGGCGACTAATTTTAACTTCTCCTCACTTGCCTTTGTGCCCTCTGGGTGGTTTTCCCTGAGTGACCCCCTGCATCGTCCACAGGAGCTGTGATGCAGCTGCCACCAAGGCCTGTGGCCCTGTCCTCCGTGGCCCCTTGCCATGGCGTGGGCAGCCTGGGCCTTCTGTGCCCTGGGGACGGGACGCCCTGGGCTGGGGACCCTTAACACCTCCGGGAGAGAGGTACGGCCCGGCTGAGGGCCTGCTGTGGGGGAGCTGGACTCCGCTCAGTACCCACGGCTCCATGCTGGGCCTGCTGTGCGTGGGGCTGTGTGCAGGAGCCGCCCACTGCACAGCACGTGTCCTGTGTTTGAGGGCCCAAGGGAGAGAGCCAGAGCAGTCTCCCTAGGGTGGGGGTTGGAGGGGCAGAGTGCTGGATGACTGCGACCATTTCGGTGTGCACCCGTGGGTAACAGGGGCTCCCACTGAGGCTGGCCCAGATATGGGACTAAAAGCGACCAAGGAAGGAGCCAGCAAAGTGGGCAGATCACAGCGCGACAACGCTTCCACACATGCATACATGCAGGCAGACACTGGAATGGGTCAGAGGGCAGAAATCCGCTCGTAGAATTCGAAACAGAACCAAGGACTCAGCTCCGCAGAGGCTGGCGTCTCCCTGTGGCCCATCACGTGGCTGTGTGCTCCATCTCCCTGTGGCCTGTCACGTGGCTGTGTGCTCCGTCTCCCCGTGGCCTGTCATGTGGGCTGTGTGCTCCATCTCCCCGTGGCCTGTCACGTGGCTGTGTGCTCCATCTCCCTGTGGCCTGTCACATGGGCTGTGTGCTCCATCTCCCTGTGGCCTGTCACGTGGCTGTGTGCTCCGTCTCCCCGTGGCCTGTCAAATAGGCTGTGTGCTCCGTCTCCCCGTGGCCTGTCACGTGGGCTGTGTGCTCCGTCTCCCCGTGGCCTGTCACGTGGCTGTCTGCTCTGTCTCCCCGTGGCCTGTCAAATAGGCTGTGTGCTCCATCTCCCCGTGGCCTGTCACGTGGCTGTCTGCTCTGTCTCCCCGTGGCCTGTCAAATGGGCTGTGTGCTCCATCTCCCCATGGCCTGTCATGTGGGCTGTGTGCTCCGTCTCCCCGTGGCCTGTCATGTGGGCTGTCTGCTCTATCTCCCCGTGGCCTGTCACATGGCTGTCTGCTCCGTCTCCCCGTGGCCTGTCATGTGGGCTGTCTGCTCTATCTCCCCGTGGCCTGTCACATGGCTGTGTGCTCCGTCTCCCCGTGGCCTGTCACGTGGGCTGTGTGCTCCGTCTCCCCGTGGCCTGTCAAGTGGCTGTGTGCTCCGTCTCCCCGTGGCCTGTCACGTGGGCTGTGTGCTCCGTCTCCCCGTGGCCTGTCATGTGGGCTGTGTGCTCCGTCTCCCCGTGGCCTGTCACGTGGCTGTGTGCTCCATCTCCCTGTGGCCTGTCATGGGGGCTGTGTGCTCCATCTCCCTGTGGCCTGTCACGTGGCTGTGTGCTCCGTCTCCCCGTGGCCTGTCATGTGGGCTGTGTGCTCCGTCTCCCCGTGGCCTGTCACGTGGCTGTGTGCTCCATCTCCCTGTGGCCTGTCATGGGGGCTGTGTGCTCCATCTCCCTGTGGCCTGTCACGTGGCTGTGTGCTCCGTCTCCCCGTGGCCTGTCATGTGGGCTGTGTGCTCCATCTCCCCGTGGCCTGTCACGTGGCTGTCTGCTCTGTCTCCCTGTGGCCTGTCAAATGGGCTGTGTGCTCCATCTCCCCATGGCCTGTCATGTGGGCTGTGTGCTCCGTCTCCCCGTGGCCTGTCATGTGGGCTGTGTGCTCCATCTCCCTGTGGCCTGTCACGTGGGCTGTCTGCTCTGTCTCCCTGTGGCCTGTCACGTGGCTGTCTGCTCCGTCTCCCCGTGGCCTGTCACGTGGCTGTCTGCTCCATCTCCCTGTGGCCCGTCACGTGGGCTGTCTGCTCCATCTGCCCGTGGCCTGTCACATGGCTGTCTGCTCCATCCCCACGTGGCCTGTCACATGGCTGTCTGCTCCATCCCCACGTGGCCTGTCACATGGCTGTCTGCTCCATCCCCACGTGGCCTGTCACATGGCTGTCTGCTCCGTCTCCCCGTGGCCTGTCATGTGGCTGTCTGCTCCATCTCCCCGTGGCCTGTCACGTGGCTGTGTGCTCCGTCTCGCTGTGGCCCGTCATGTGGGCTGTCTGTCTCCCCATGGCCTGTCACGTGGCTGTCTGCTCCGTCTCCCCGTGGCCTGTCATGTGGCTGTGTGCTCCGTCTCCCTGTGGCCTGTCACGTGGGCTGTCTGCTCTGTCTCCCTGTGGCCTGTCACGTGGCTGTCTGCTCCGTCTCCCCGTGGCCTGTCATGTGGGCTGTGTGCTCCATCTCCCTGTGGCCTGTCATGTGGGCTGTCTGCTCTGTCTCCCTGTGGCCTGTCACGTGGCTGTCTGCTCCGTCTCCCCGTGGCCTGTCACGTGGCTGTCTGCTCCATCTCCCTGTGGCCTGTCACATGGGCTGTCTGCTCCGTCTGCCCGTGGCCTGTCACATGGCTGTCTGCTCCATCCCCACGTGGCCTGTCACATGGCTGTCTGCTCCATCCCCACGTGGCCTGTCACATGGCTGTCTGCTCCGTCTCCCCGTGGCCTGTCATGTGGCTGTCTGCTCCATCTCCCCGTGGCCTGTCACGTGGCTGTGTGCTCCATCTCCCTGTGGCCCGTCATGTGGGCTGTCTGCTCCGTCTCCCCGTGGCCTGTCACGTGGCTGTCTGCTCCGTCTCCCCGTGGCCTGTCACGTGGCTGTCTGCTCCGTCTCCACGTGGCCTGTCATGTGGCTGTCTGCTCCGTCTCCCCGTGGCCTGTCATGTGGCTGTCTGCTCCATCTCCCCGTGGCCTGTCACGTGGCTGTGTGCTCCATCTCCCTGTGGCCTGTCACGTGGCTGTGTGCTCCATCTCCCTGTGGCCTGTCACGTAGCTGTGTGCCCCATCTCCCCGTGGCCTGTCATGTAGCGGTTGTCTGCTCCATCTTCTGTCTCCCTGTGGCCTGTCACGTGGCTGTGTGCTCCATCTCCCCGTGGCCTGTCACGGGGGCTGTGTGCTCCATCTCCCCGTGGCCTGTCATGTGGCTGTGTGCTCCGTCTCCCTGTGGCCCATCATGTGGGCTGTCTGCTCCGTCTTCCCGTGGCCTGTCACGTGGCTGTGTGCTCCGTCTCCCTGTGGCCTGTCATGTGGCTGTCTGCTCTGTCTCCCTGTGGCCTGTCACAGGGGCTGTGTGCTCCGTCTCCCCGTGGCCTGTCACGTGGCTGTCTGCTCCATCTCCCTGTGGCCTGTCACATGGGCTGTCTGCTCTATCTCCCCGTGGCCTGTCACGTGGCTGTCTGCTCCGTCTCCACGTGGCCTGTCATGTGGCTGTCTGCTCCGTCTTCCCGTGGCCTGTCATGTGGCTGTCTGCTCCGTCTCCACGTGGCCTGTCATGTGGCTGTCTGCTCTGTCTCCCTGTGGCCTGTCACAGGGGCTGTGTGCTCCGTCTCCCCGTGGCCTGTCACATGGCTGTCTGCTCCATCTCCCTGTGGCCTGTCACATGGGCTGTCTGCTCCATCTCCCCGTGGCCTGTCACGTGGCTGTCTGCTCCGTCTCCCCGTGGCCTGTCATGTGGCTGTCTGCTCTGTCTCCCCGTGGCCTGTCAAATGGGCTGTCTGCTCCATCTCCACGTGGCCTGTCATGTGGCTGTCTGCTCCGTCTCCCTGTGGCCTGTCATGTGGCTGTCTGCTCCGTCTCCACGTGGCCTGTCACGTGGCTGTGTGCTCCATCTCCCTGTGGCCCATCATGTGGGCTGTGTGCTCTGTCTCCCCGTCGCCTGTCATGTAGCTGTGTGCCCCGTCTCCCCGTGGCCTGTCACATGGCTGTCTGCTCCGTCTCCCCATGGCCTGTCATGTGGCTGTCTGCTCTGCCTCCCTGTGGCCTGTCACGTGGCTGTCTGCTTTACCATGCACTGTGCTCCCAGGGGCATCTGCTGAATGGCAGAAGACAAAAGGCTTTGGGTCCCTCCAGTCTTGGCTCTGCCTTTCTGAGCCTCTGTTTTCTTACCTGAGAAATGGGGACAAAGACATTTTCCTTGTGGGATCAATGCCCAGAGGGCAGGGCACCCAGCACGGTGCCTCGGGCTGCTTTCTGGGCCCAGAGGTCAGGGCCGCCTGTGTGGGCAGTGAGTGGTGGTCACACGGGAGGGCCCTTCCTAGCGGCTGGTGCCTCAGCACCCGGGCAGGGCTGTACTTACAGATCAGAGCCAGCAGAGGCCGGGGGATGCTGACTTGGAAGAAGCGCCGGCAGTGTGCCACTAAGGGGTGCTCGGGCACCTCCCGGGAGTCCACCTGGGTGCCGAAGGCGACGCTGGCAACCACGTCCGTGGTGTAATAGCAGTAGCACCTGCGGGAGACAGGCATTCCCATGGGAAAGGACCCTGGCTCGGGTCTCCCCCCCTGCACCCCTCCTGGCCTCAGGCCAGGGCTGGCAAGAGGAGCTGCTGCGGATCTGAGGGGAGGCGGGGGGTGAGGCCCTTTCAGCCGAATGCGGCAGGGGCCGGAGGGGAGGACAGCCACACTGCTCTCAACCTTCCGGCCGGGCAGCCTTCCTCAGCCAGAACCCGGCCCAGTACCCAGACGCGCACGGGAGGCTGGGCGACCCGGGGCCTGTGTGCTGTGCGCCCAGCTTGTGCACGGCCCCTCCTCCCCAGGCCAGGACCGATGGGCACTCGTCAGATTGCCAGGGATGCATTAGCAACCTGATCACCACTTCTATTAACTTCGCCCCCCTCTTCTTGCCAACACACACAAACCAGGGGCTGTGCACACGTAAATAAAGAGCGGGCGGACTTGGTCCTGCGCCCAGATGTGTGTGATCACGGGCGGCACTCACTGCCCAGACAAGCAGAAGGGATGTGTCGGGCAGCAGCTCCAGAGGAGTCGGCTCCTCGGGCTCCGGGAACCTGGCCCCCTCAGGCCACTTTAAACCAAAGTCCCCTTTTTTCTTATCTTTTGGGAGTAGTCAGATTAGCTTCTTTCTAGAAAGGCTAACAGCTGGGATATTAATACCCTTTTACAGTGAAAATGTCCGCCTTTGTCCCCAAGGTAGGCCCACATTTAGCTTCTCCTTGAACCACCAACTTATCATCAAGGAACAAATGACATGTCCAGGTGACTTTTGTTATGTTGGCTGCTTTTACAACTGACTACGTATTTTCCTGCCTGTGATAAAACCAGAAACGAGACTACTGAATGTGATTTTATCTCATCTTAATGGCCGAAGCTTTCAGGATCTTAAGAGTTATTTGCAGTGTTTGTAGCTGCTGAAGCCACCTTATCTTTAGCCAACTCCCAAAGCATCGTACCTGAACAAAGGTGGCTTAAAAGACTTGGTCAACTCCACGGCACAGTGAAAACGCTGGCGATGATGACGTGACTGTTTTATCGGCAGCCACATGTAGGAGCTGGCTTCCGACTGGCGCGCCACGCCCACTGCATTCCTAACTGCTGGAAGCCACGATTTGGCTCAAGATGACTGCGGGTTGCGGGGGGGAACGCAGGTCACCCATCAGGGACATTGGTGCCCACCAGGGACTCGTGGCTTCCAGGCTGGGGGGCTCCACAGTGGTTCTTGACCTGACAATGCATGGCCTGCCCAGTGTGTCCTGTCCTCGTGTGTGTCAGCGGCAGCCAGCGAGCACACCCAGCCCCAGCTGCCTCCCCGGGCCACGTGCAACAGCCTATGACACACTTCTTACTAATCAGCCCCTCGTGGCTGGCCCCGAGGTGACCGGCCAGCAGTTCCACGAAGTTCCAAACTGCAGCAGTGTCTCATCGGCCGCCCCCCAACGCCCTTACCTCTGGACGTCGAAGGCAGCCCTGGACTGTGCACAGCGCTGGAAATGAGCCAGGAGAAGGTCGCAGGCTTGGCTGAGCAGGGGCAGCATCTGCCAAGGGAGAACAAAGCAGTGACTGGTGCAGCCTGCAGGGAGCGCACGTCGGTGGGCCGAGCTCTCGGGGAAAGTGGCCATTGTTTGGAAGGTGCTTTTCACACAGCTACTACTGGAGAGGAAGAACTCACATTCACAAATGTTCATAAAATACAATAGCTGTAAACGTCTGTTTTAGCTTGAGCAATCTTTTTTATTTTTTGGAAGCAAAAAAGAAAGAATTCAAAATAAACATGGTGAAATAATTCTGGAAGTGATATGAAGTGCTTAGACACAGCTGAGGGCCATAGCCAGTTTCATGACATTTGGTTAACATTAAAGAGTAAATAGACCACATTCCATATGTCCTGTCTCTGGAATTAACCCAAATCCGCGCTTGCTTGTTCCAGTTATAGATCTTCCACTGTAAAATCGCAGTATCCAAAGGAACCTCGGGTCATCCATTTCAACATTTTAATTAACACAGAAATTATTTTTTAGGGTATTTCTGAGTGATGGGTATTCATTTGTGCGTACGCTGCTTAAACCTTTAAATATAGGGGCTCTCTTGGTTCAAGAGGCCCCCTTTTACCACACAGAGCAAGTACTGGGTTTTCTTACTGACAAAGTGCTATGGGGGTGGGTGCTTGGCGCAGGGTTAAGTCGCCTTCTGAGATTCCAGCATCCCACGTGGGAGTGCTCACCATGAGTCTGGGAATCCTGCTGCCCATCCAGCTTCCTGCTCACGTGCACCTGGGAGGCAGCGGGCGGCAGCTCGAGAACTTGGGTCCCTGCCGCCCACGTGGGAGACCGGGATTGAGCTCCTGGCTGCTAACTTTGGCCTGGCCCAGCCATGGCTATTGGGAGCATTTGGGGAGTGAAATAGCTGATGGAAGTTTTCTGTCTGTCTGTCTCTCTGCTTCTCTCTCTATCTCATTGCAGTTTGAATGAAAGTTGAAAATAAATTTTAAAGAATTCTGTTGTGGAAAATGAAACACAGGAAGGTACAGAAAATGGCATCGTGAACAAGCATGGGCCACCACCCAGCTCCAACACATTCCGGCCTTGTGTTTGGCTGCCTGCTGCTTCACACCCAGCAGGCTGGTGTGCAGGGTGAAGGTCTTTGTGGAGGCCAAAGGGCACCCTTGTGACCTTTAATGCTCCCCTATGCATTTGAAAGGCCAAGGTGGAAGCATTCAGGTGACCACTGCACCCTGCACACATTCTACAGGCACACAGGGGGCCCTCACCCAGTGCACATTCTACAGGCACACAGGGGGCCCTCACCCAGTGCACATTCTACAGGCACACAGGGGACCCTCACCCAGTGCACATTCTACAGACACACAGGGGGCCCTGTACCCAGTGCACATTCTACAGGCACACAGGGGACACAACACCCAGTGCACATTCTACAGGCACACAGGGGACCCTCACCCAGTGTACATTCTACAGGCACACAGGGGACCCTCACCCAGTGCACATTCCACAGGCACACAGGGGGCCCTCACCCAGTGCACATTCTACAGGCACACAGGGGACCCTCACCCAGTGCACATTCTACAGGCACACAGGGGGCCCTCACCCAGTGCACATTCTACAGGCACACAGGGGACCCTCACCCAGTGCACATTCTACAGGCACACAGGGGGCCCTCACCCAGTGCACATTCTACAGGCACACAGGGGACCCTCACCCAGTGTACATTCTACAGGCACACAGGGGACCCTCACCCAGTGCACATTCTACAGGCACACAGGGGACCCTCACCCAGTGCACATTCTACAGGCACACAGGGGACCCTGCACACAGTGCACATTCTACAGGCACACAGGGGACCCTCACCCAGTGCACATTCTACAGGCACACAGGGGACCCTCACCCAGTGTACATTCTACAGGCACACAAGGGACCCTCACCCAGTGCACATTCCACAGGCACACAGGGGGCCCTCACCCAGTGCACATTCTACAGGCACACAGTGGGCCCTCACCCAGTGCACATTCTACAGGCACACAGGGGACCCTCACCCAGTGCACATTCTACACGCACACAGGGGACCGTCACCCAGTGCACATTCTACAGACACACAGGGGACCGTCACCCAGTGCACATTCTACAGGCACACAGGGGACCCTCACCCAGTGCACATTCTACAGGCACACAGGGGACCCTGCACACAGTGCACATTCTACAGGCACACAGGGGACCCTCACCCAGTGCACATTCTACAGGCACACAGGGGACCCTCACCCAGTGCACATTCTACAGGCACACAGGGGACCCTCACCCAGTGCACATTCTACAGGCACACAGGGGACCCTCACCCAGTGCACATTCTACAGGCACACAGGGGGCCCTCACCCAGTGCACATTCTACAGGCACACAGGGGACCCTCACCCAGTGCACATTCTACAGGCACACAGGGGACCCTCACCCAGTGCACATTCTACAGGCACACAGGGGACCCTCACCCAGTGCACATTCTACAGGCACACAGGGGACCCTCACCCAGTGCACATTCTACAGGCACACAGGGGACCCTCACCCAGTGTACATTCTACAGGCACACAGGGTACACAGCACCCAGTGCACATTCTACAGGCACACAGGGGACCCTCACCCAGTGCACATTCTACAGGCACACAGGGGACCCTCACCCAGTGCACATTCTACAGGCACACAGGGGACCCTCACCCAGTGCACATTCTACAGGCACACAGGGGACCCTGCACACAGTGCACATTCTACAGGCACACAGGGGACCCTCACCCAGTGTACATTCTACGGGCACACAGGGGACCCTGCACACAGTGCACATTCTACAGGCACACAGGGGACACAGCACCCAGTGCACATTCTACAGGCACACAGGGGGCCCTGCACACAGTGCACATTCTACAGGCACACAGGGGGCCCTCACCCAGTGCACATTCTACAGGCACACAGGGGACCCTGCACACAGTGCACATTCTACAGGCACACAGGGGACCCTCACCCAGTGCACATTCTACAGGCACACAGGGGACCCTCACCCAGTGCACATTCTACAGGCACACAGGGGACCCTCACCCAGTGTACATTCTACAGACACACAGGGGACCCTCACCCAGTGCACATTCTACAGGCACACAGGGGACCCTCACCCAGTGTACATTCTACAGGCACACAGGGGGCCCTCACCCAGTGCACATTCTACAGGCACACAGGGGACCCTCACCCAGTGTACATTCTACAGACACACAGGGGACCCTCACCCAGTGCACATTCTACAGGCACACAGGGGACCCTCACCCAGTGTACATTCTACAGGCACACAGGGGGCCCTCACCCAGTGTACATTCTACAGACACACAGGGGGCCCTCACCCAGTGCACATTCTACAGGCACACAGGGGACCCTGCACACAGTGCACATTCTACAGGCACACAGGGGACCCTCACCCAGTGCACATTCTACAGGCACACAGGGGACCCTCACCCAGTGTACATTCTACAGGCACACAGGGGACCCTCACCCAGTGTACATTCTACAGGCACACAGGGGGCCCTCACCCAGTGTACATTCTACAGGCACACAGGGGACCCTCACCCAGTGCACATTCTACAGGCACACAGGGGACCCTGCACACAGTGCACATTCTACAGGCACACAGGGGACCCTCACCCAGTGCACATTCTACAGGCACACAGGGGACCCTCACCCAGTGTACATTCTACAGGCACACAGGGGACCCTCACCCAGTGCACATTCCACAGGCACACAGGGGGCCCTCACCCAGTGCACATTCTACAGGCACACAGTGGGCCCTCACCCAGTGCACATTCTACAGGCACACAGGGGACCCTCACCCAGTGCACATTCTACAGGCACACAGGGGACCCTCACCCAGTGCACATTCTACAGACACACAGGGGACCCTCACCCAGTGCACATTCTACAGGCACACAGGGGACCCTCACCCAGTGCACATTCTACAGGCACACAGGGGACCCTGCACACAGTGCACATTCTACAGGCACACAGGGGACCCTCACCCAGTGCACATTCTACAGGCACACAGGGGACCCTCACCCAGTGCACATTCTACAGGCACACAGGGGACCCTCACCCAGTGCACATTCTACAGGCACACAGGGGGCCCTGTACCCAGTGCACATTCTACAGGCACACAGGGGGCCCTCACCCAGTGCACATTCTACAGGCACACAGGGGACCCTCACCCAGTGCACATTCTACAGGCACACAGGGGACCCTCACCCAGTGCACATTCTACAGGCACACAGGGGACCCTCACCCAGTGCACATTCTACAGGCACACAGGGGACCCTCACCCAGTGCACATTCTACAGGCACACAGGGGACCCTCACCCAGTGCACATTCTACAGGCACACAGGGGACCCTCACCCAGTGTACATTCTACAGGCACACAGGGTACACAGCACCCAGTGCACATTCTACAGGCACACAGGGGACCCTCACCCAGTGCACATTCTACAGGCACACAGGGGACCCTCACCCAGTGCACATTCTACAGGCACACAGGGGACCCTCACCCAGTGCACATTCTACAGGCACACAGGGGACCCTGCACACAGTGCACATTCTACAGGCACACAGGGGACCCTCACCCAGTGTACATTCTACGGGAACACAGGGGACCCTGCACACAGTGCACATTCTACAGGCACACAGGGGACACAGCACCCAGTGCACATTCTACAGGCACACAGGGGGCCCTGCACACAGTGCACATTCTACAGGCACACAGGGGGCCCTCACCCAGTGCACATTCTACAGGCACACAGGGGACCCTGCACACAGTGCACATTCTACAGGCACACAGGGGACCCTCACCCAGTGCACATTCTACAGGCACACAGGGGACCCTCACCCAGTGCACATTCTACAGGCACACAGGGGACCCTCACCCAGTGTACATTCTACAGACACACAGGGGACCCTCACCCAGTGCACATTCTACAGGCACACAGGGGACCCTCACCCAGTGTACATTCTACAGGCACACAGGGGGCCCTCACCCAGTGCACATTCTACAGGCACACAGGGGACCCTCACCCAGTGTACATTCTACAGACACACAGGGGACCCTCACCCAGTGCACATTCTACAGGCACACAGGGGACCCTCACCCAGTGTACATTCTACAGGCACACAGGGGGCCCTCACCCAGTGTACATTCTACAGACACACAGGGGGCCCTCACCCAGTGCACATTCTACAGGCACACAGGGGACCCTGCACACAGTGCACATTCTACAGGCACACAGGGGACCCTCACCCAGTGCACATTCTACAGGCACACAGGGGACCCTCACCCAGTGCACATTCTACAGGCACACAGGGGACCCTCACCCAGTGCACATTCTACAGGCACACAGGGGACCCAGCACCCAGTGTACATTCTACAGGCACACAGGGTACACAGCACACAGTGCACATTCTACAGGCACACAGGGGGCCCTCACCCAGTGTACATTCTACAGGCACACAGGGGACCCTCACCCAGTACACATTCTACAGGCACACAGGGGACACGCACCAGTGCACATTCTACAGGCACACAGGGTACACAGCACACAGTGTACATTCTACAGGCACACAGGGGACCCTCACCCAGTGCACATTCTACAGGCACACAGGGGACCCTCACCCAGTACACATTCTACAGGCACACAGGGGACACGCACCAGTGCACATTCTACAGGCACACAGGGTACACAGCACACAGTGCACATTCTACAGGCACACAGGGGACACAGCACCCAGTGCACATTCTACAGGCACACAGGGGACCCTCACCCAGTGCACATTCTACAGGCACACAGGGTACACAGCACACAGTGCACATTCTACAGGCACACAGGGGGCCCTCACCCAGTGCACATTCTACAGGCACACAGGGGACCCTCACCCAGTGCACATTCTACAGGCACACAGGGGACCCTCACCCAGTGCACATTCTACAGGCACACAGGGTACACAGCACACAGTGTACATTCTACAGGCACACAGGGGACCCTCACCCAGTGCACATTCTACAGGCACACAGGGGACCCTCACCCAGTGCACATTCTACAGGCACACAGGGGACCCTCACCCAGTGCACATTCCACAGGCACACAGGGGGCCCTCACCCAGTGCACATTCTACAGGCACACAGGGGACCCTCACCCAGTGCACATTCTACAGGCACACAGGGGACCCTCACCCAGTGCACATTCTACAGGCACACAGGGGACCCTCACCCAGTGCACATTCTACAGGCACACAGGGGGCCCTCACCCAGTGCACATTCTACAGGCACACAGGGGACCCTCACCCAGTGTACATTCTACAGGCACACAGGGGACCCTGCACACAGTGCACATTCTACAGGCACACAGGGGACCCTGCACACAGTGCACATTCTACAGGCACACAGGGGGCCCTCACCCAGTGCACATTCTACAGGCACACAGGGGGCCCTCACCCAGTGCACATTCTACAGGCACACAGGGGACCCTCACCCAGTGCACATTCTACAGGCACACAGGGGACCCTCACCCAGTGTACATTCTACAGGCACACAGGGGACCCTCACCCAGTGCACATTCTACAGGCACACAGGGGACCCTCACCCAGTGTACATTCTACAGGCACACAGGGGACCCTCACCCAGTGCACATTCCACAGGCACACAGGGGGCCCTCACCCAGTGCACATTCTACAGGCACACAGGGGACACGCACCAGTGCACATTCTACAGGCACACAGGGGACCCTCACCCAGTGCACATTCTACAGGCACACAGGGTACACAGCACCCAGTGCACATTCTACAGGCACACAGGGGACCCTCACCCAGTGCACATTCTACAGGCACACAGGGGACCCTCACCCAGTGTACATTCTACAGGCACACAGGGGACCCTCACCAAGTGCACATTCTACAGGCACACAGGGGACCCAGCACCCAGTGCACATTCTACAGGCACACAGGGGACCCTCACCCAGTGCACATTCTACAGGCACACAGGGGACACGGCACACAGTGCACATTCTACAGGCACACAGGGGACCCTCACCCAGTGTACATTCTACAGGCACACAGGGGGCCCTGCACCCAGTGCACATTCTACAGGCACACAGGGGACCCTCACCCAGTGTACATTCTACAGGCACACAGGGGACCCTCACCCAGTGCACATTCTACAGGCACACAGGGGACCCTCACCCAGTGCACATTCTACAGGCACACAGGGGACCCTCACCCAGTGTACATTCTACAGGCACACAGGGGGCCCTGCACCCAGTGCACATTCTACAGGCACACAGGGGACCCTCACCCAGTGCACATTCTACAGGCACACAGGGGACCCTCACCCAGTGCACATTCTACAGGCACACAGGGGACCCTCACCCAGTGCACATTCTACAGACACACAGGGGACCCTGCACCCAGTGCACATTCTACAGGCACACAGGGGACCCTCACCCAGTGCACATTCTACAGGCACACAGGGGACCCTCACCCAGTGCACATTCTACAGGCACACAGGGGACCCTCACCCAGTGCACATTCTACAGGCACACAGGGGACCCTCACCCAGTGCACATTCTACAGGCACACAGGGGACCCTCACCCAGTGCACATTCTACAGGCACACAGGGGACCCTGCACACAGTGCACATTCTACAGGCACACAGGGTACACAGCACACAGTGCACATTCTACAGGCACACAGGGGACCCTCACCCAGTGCACATTCTACAGGCACACAGGGGACCCTCACCCAGTGCACATTCTACAGGCACACAGGGGACCCTCACCCAGTGCACATTCTACAGGCACACAGGGGACCCTCACCCAGTGCACATTCTACAGGCACACAGGGGACCCTCACCCAGTGCACATTCTACAGGCACACAGGGGACCCTCACCCAGTGCACATTCTACAGGCACACAGGGGACCCTCACCCAGTGCACATTCTACAGGCACACAGGGGACCCTGCACACAGTGCACATTCTACAGGCACACAGGGGACCCTGCACACAGTGCACATTCTACAGGCACACAGGGGGCCCTCACCCAGTGCACATTCTACAGGCACACAGGGGGCCCTCACCCAGTGCACATTCTACAGGCACACAGGGGACCCTCACCCAGTGCACATTCTACAGGCACACAGGGGACCCTCACCCAGTGTACATTCTACAGGCACACAGGGGACCCTCACCCAGTGCACATTCTACAGGCACACAGGGGACACAGCACACAGTGCACATTCTACAGGCACACAGGGTACACAGCACACAGTGCACATTCTACAGGCACACAGGGGACCCTCACCCAGTGCACATTCTACAGGCACACAGGGGACCCTCACCCAGTGCACATTCTACAGGCACACAGGGTACACAGCACCCAGTGCACATTCTACAGGCACACAGGGGGCCCTCACCCAGTGCACATTCTACAGGCACACAGGGGACCCTGCACACAGTGCACATTCTACAGGCACACAGGGTACACAGCACACAGTGCACATTCTACAGGCACACAGGGGACCCTCACCCAGTGCACATTCTACAGGCACACAGGGTACACAGCACCCAGTGCACATTCTACAGGCACACAGGGGGCCCTCACCCAGTGCACATTCTACAGGCACACAGGGGCCCTGCACACAGTGCACATTCTACAGGCACACAGGGGGCCCTCACCCAGTGCACATTCTACAGGCACACAGGGGACCCTCACCCAGTGCACATTCTACAGGCACACAGGGGACCCTCACCCAGTGCACATTCTACAGGCACACAGGGGACCCTCACCCAGTGCACATTCTACAGGCACACAGGGGACCCTAACCCAGTGCACATTCTACAGGCACACAGGGGACACAGCACACAGTGCACATTCTACAGGCACACAGGGGACCCTGCACACAGTGCACATTCTACAGGCACACAGGGGACACGCACCAGTGCACATTCTAGATGAGCAGCAAGGCTAAAGCAACGTGCTGTAATACATTTTCTGAGCATTTCCTATGGAAAACTTATTCTGAACTTTTCCTTGCTCTTAAGATTGTACTACTTTGACATTAGAATATTGAGTTTTTGGTGGTGGGGAACATTTTTTTCTCTTGGTTCATCTCAGCACCTAAAATAGTGCCTGGCATATATGATTCTTTGTTGAATATGTGCATGAATGATCCCATATTGATTACTTTATCTCTCTCCTTTTCTCTCCCTCTCTTTCCTTCTCTCTCTTCTCCCAACCTCCATCCTTCTTCTCTCTCCCTTTCTTTCCCTCTCTCCCTCTCTCTCTCTCTCTCTCACACCCTCCATCCTTCCTCTCTCCCTCTCTCTCCCTCTCTCTCCTTCTCTCTCCTTCTCTCCCCTTCTTCCCCCCCCCCACCCCCCATCCTTCCTCTCTCTCCACCCCCCATTTTCTAAAACCAGGGTCTCTCCTAAAGGCCGCTGCCGTAAGTGTGGCTCAGTATTTCAGGAACTATCAGGTAAACGGTGCCTGAACCGAATGAGTCACTTCCTGTGATCTGCACCCCGCACGTCAGCGGCGAAGCCAGGCTTGTGTTGACTCTCTTAGATGACACACGACACAGGCAAACACTGAGGCTCAGGTCAGGGAAAACCACAGGCGCTTTCTCCATGAATCATAACCACGTGCCCTGGATTGTAGGACCCTTTAAGGTGCATTTGTTAGAAACATTTTCCTTTTACACTGCATTTATTCCAGTAAAAAGGCTGCTTGCCCTGTGCTCTGAGCAGGAGCATCCCTTCACTGTCCTGAAATATCCAGGTGGTTGGGAAGGCCTGGGAGAGGGGCAGCTCCGGCAGCTGGGGCTGGCTGTGGGCTGGCTGCGGGGTGCTGTGGGGGTGCTGTGGGGGTGCTGTGGGGTGCTGTGGCTTTGTGCCTCACATGCCGTCCCGCCCCTCACTGTGTGCTCTGTGGCTGCAGGAAAGAACCGTGTCACCAGGGGCCCAGCTGCTCAGCCGTGGGAGCTCTCTCAGGCACTTGGCCCTCGGAAGCCTGGCGGGCATTCCTGCAGGTCTGGAGGGAGGGAGTTGGGGTCTGAGCTCAGAGCTGCGAGGCTCCAAGGAAGCTGGCTGTAGAGGGGGCTCGGACGGCAGGGACAGTGGCCTGGGAAGTCCCTCTGGTGGCCAACGACAGGTCAAGAGCAGACCATGCAGAGCGGAGCCCACCCAAGTGAAGACACTGTAGCATAGCTGAGTCTCTCCCCTTGTTGCCAGCACTCTTGGCCACCTTGGGAGAAAGAATTTTCTGCTTTTCAAGATGCATAGGGGCCGCTGCCTGCGGTGCCGGCATCCCATATGGACACCAGTTCGAGTACCGGCTGCTCTGCTTCCAATCCAGCTCTCTGCTGTGGCCTGGGAAAGCAGTAGAAGATGGCCCAAGTCCTTGGGCCCCTGCACCTGCACAGGAGACCTGGAAGAGGCTCCTGGTTCCTGGCTTCAGTTTGGCCCAACTCCAGCCATTGTAGCCATTTGGGGAGTGAACCAGTGGATGGAAGACCTCTCTCTCTCTGCCTCTGTCTCTGTAACTCTGCCTCTCAAATAAATAAATCTTAAACAAAAAAGATGCATGGGCTTAGAATGGGTCATGGGACATATCTACATATTAAAATCGCATTACCTGCAGGGTTGGCTCTTCCCTTTGTTCCTCCAAAATGTATTAAGTGTCTTGTAAGTCCTCATGCATCCTTTTGCCACACAGACAGGATGGAGCACAGAGCCCTGGGGCCCTCTACTAGACAACCACGTTAGGGTCCATCACCCTGGGTTTGTTTTTTTCAAGATTTATTTGTTTATTTGAAAGGCATAGCGATAGAGCAAGAGGAAGAGAGCTCTTTCACCTGCTGGCTCACTCCCCAGATGCCCGCAGTGGCCAGGTCTGGGGCCAGGCCAAAGCCAGGAGCTGGAGCTCCACTCAGATCTCTCTTGGGGGCGGCAGGAGCCCAGACGCATGGGCCAGCTGCTGCTGAGGTGCATTGACAGGCGGCTGACTGGCAGCAGAGCGACCGGAACCCAAGCTGGTGCTCTGGCGGAGGCTGCCGCTTTACCCACAGCTCCCTGACGCCTGCCTCTCGTCGTCACTGTCCTCAGCTCTGTCACTGTGCAGACCTCAGCGGCCACCGTGAGTCAGCGGGGAAGACCCTGTCACATGACTCGCCAGGACAGAAATGTGATTTACCTCCTCTGCCTCCCTGTTCGTCCGCTCATAAGAGACCGGCACTGTTCCGACATCCTTGCCGACTCCCCATGACTCCTGTATGCTTGCCCAAAGGCTCAGGCCATCGGGTAACGATTCCTCGCACAAGAGTGTGAAGTGGGTCCCTACTGTGGCTGCTGAGCCGCGTCTTCCAAGAGGCGTCGGCCTAACGTCATGTCAGGAGAACCCTTCCGTCTAAGCCCCATCTCTGTCCACTTCTCTGGCTGTATTTCTGCAACTTTAAAAAAAGATTTACTTATTCCTCTAGAAATAAGAGCTATAGAGGGAAGGAGAGGCAGAGAGAGATCTTCCATCCACTGGTTCACTCCCCAAAGGGCCACAACAACCAGAGCTGGGCCAGGCTGAAGCCAGGAGCCAGGAGCTTCCTCCAGGTCTCCCATGCGGGTGCAGGGGCCCAAGCACTTGGGCCGTCTTCCGCTGCTTTCCCCAGGCCATTAGCAGGAAGCAGAATCAGAAGTGGAGAAGCCGGGACGAGGACCAGTGCCTATACGGGATGCTGGTATCACAGGCGGTGGCATCACCTGCTATGCCACAATGCTGGTCCCTTCAATTATTTTTAACACGCGTAGTGGTACAAGTGAGCCCTATTTCAATAAGATCTTATATCCCAAAATAGCTTTTAGATTTATTTCAGAGGGACAGTAGCATAGTAAAAAATAAAAACACCATTTGAAAGGGAAGTCTCTTTAGCTCTCGGGCTTGAACTCCTTTAACCTAACAAAAGAGATGTGCACAGAATTTGATTTACACGCAGTCCTTCCGACACCCACCCTGTGTAGGAGGGGCACCCACTGGCCCCGAGTGCCAGTGGAGCCCGGGCTTGGCCGCCCGTCCTCGGTTCTGCGCGTTCTCCACTAGAAAGCCTTGTTGCTGGCTGACGTGATTGTAATTTTCTACTATCCCCTGCCTGCTATCTGTTGAACTGAATAGATAATGACATTTTTACTTGGGTTAATGTGATATGAGATGGGGCATGTAGTATGAAAGATGTCTTAAAAGGCAGTGCAGAGAGGACCTGATAGGACAGAGGGGCACGATCTGTGCGCTGGCCGACAGCCATCATTCCAGGCTTTCTCCCCTGCGTTGTGCACGAGCAGTTACGGACTGTTCATTCTGACATGAGTTGCATGCAAACAAAAGCTCTCTGATGGGCTCGCATAATCTCCGTACCATCCACACACCCTGCAGTTCTGCCCCTAGATGTTCGGATAAGCAGGCGGCTGCGGCAAAGGCAACACACACCCACCGATGAACACACAATGCTGCCATCACTCAGAGCCTAACGAATGACTCTCGTTTGCTTGTTACATTTCATTTTCTTTGTACGGTAATGAGTGGTTTTTATTTTTGCTTTTTCCCCAATTTTTCATAATGCACATGTATTGCATTTCCAAGCAGATAAAATATTAATGCTATTACGTTTTTATTTTGGTTTTAAAAAATAATTTCTCCCTGGGAGTTGTTAGGGACTGAATATATCGCCTCAAAATTCATGTTTTGAAGCCATAGCATCCAGGGTAGCTATATCTGGAGACGGAGCCTCTAAGGAAGTAGTTCTGGTTAAATGAGGCCAGAATGGGGGCCCTGATCCAGGAGGAATTGTAGCCTGGTAAGGAGAAACGCCAGCCCGCAGGGGAAGGGTGGGCCATGGCAGCACCCAGCGAGACGGAAGGAGGCCTCGCCGGAGATCAGCACCCGGCTCTCCGTGAGGACAAGTGTGAGTTGCTGGAGCTGTGGCAGCCTGAGCTAAGGCGGGTGTTCCAGCAGCCAAGCCTCAGGGGGAGCTTTCCCGGCCTGTGCCTCTCTTGCCTCACACTGGCTGTCCCCCGGCTTGGCGGTGCCGTCCGGCTGGGCCGCTGCGTGGTAACTAGGTGACCCCTGAGGATAGGCACGTCCCGGCTTGGGGAGGAAATGCCCCAAGTAGCCTGGAGCTTGCTGTACAGTCAGGCGCCCAGGTGAACAACAGCAACAACAACAACAGCACGGGGATTCCTGCCGACTGTGTCTGAGGCATTGGGAGTCAGGGTGCCGGCGGGAGACAGCTAACGGAGGAAGGACCACAGAGGGCCAGAAACTCCTACCACAGGCCTTTCTTCTCCTCTCCTCGTGGGGGCGCCCCAGAGTCTCACCCGCGGAGTTTGCCCCTTGCAAGGTGAGAGCTGGCCCCGGGAGTGCAGCCCACCTGGCCCTGCCAGCTCCCCCCCCCCGCCCAGGCACTCTCCAGCCCTGTGGCCCCAGCAAGCTGCTGCACTGCCCTGAGTCTGTCATCTGCCAAGCGGGAGATGGGCAGATGCCTATTAACCACCGTGTCTTGCCTTGAAGAGCTTGACCAAGATTCTAAGCAAAACACGTAGAACTCCTAGCACCGAAAGGCAGTGAGGGTCGGGGTCGAGACCCGGGCGCCGTCCTCCAGAGCACGGACTGGCTTGTACCTCCATGCCCTTCTCTCCTTCCTTGCTCTTCCCAGGCAACTCCCCATTTTTTTTTTTTTCTGTTTGCCTGTTTTAAAGATTTATTTACTTATTTATTTGAAAGGCAGAGTTACCTGGGGCTGACACTGTGGCAGGTAAAGCTGCTGCCTGCATTGCCGGCATCCTATAGGGGCGCTGGTTCGAGTTGCAGCTGCTCTACTTCTGATCCAGCTCCCTGCTATGGCCTGGGAAAGCAGCAGAAGACGGCCCAAGTGCTTGAACCCTGCACCCACGTGGGAGACCTGGAAGAAGGTCCTGGCTTTGAATGAGCAGCTCCAGTCACTGCGGCCATCTGGGGAGTGAACCAGCCATGGAAGACCTCTCTCTCTCTCTGCCTCTGCCTCTCTGTAACTCTGCCTTTAGATAGATAGATAGATAAATAAATAAATCAAGAAAGAAAGAGAGAAAGAAAGAGAAAAAGAGAGAAAGAGAGAAAGGAAGGAAGGAAGGAAGGAAGGAAGTTAGTTAGTTAGTTAGTTAGTTACAGAGAGAGAGGGAGAGATCTTCCATCCGCTGGTTCACTCCCCAAATTCCTGCAATGGCTGGGGCTGGGCCAGGCCACACTCAGGAGCCTGGAACTCCATCCAGGTCACCCATACGGGTGACAGGGGTCCAGATACTTAGGCCATCATCTGCTGTATCAGCAGACACGTGCTTTTCCTCCAGCCAACCCTGCCCAGAGAACAGGTGGACAGTTTGTTTCCTGACAAGAGACCCCGAGCTGGAGTCTCCCAGCCAAACCATGCAGAATTCCTGGCCCACAGGAATCTGCAAGCTAACAAGGCTGTCACTTTAAGCTACCAAGTTTTGGGGTCACGTTGTTAGACGGCAACAGATAAATAGTAATACACTGGCTGTGGCTCTCGTGGACGCTCTGTGCCTGTACGTCACTGTGTGCCATTGAAGGTGTTGGCATTTGTTGTAGAAGGAAGGAGCGCCGTGTTCCCCAGTTCCTGGGTTCTCTAGAAATTTCTGCGCGATGAGTAATGGACTGAATGCTCGTTGAGAGCCTTGACATAGAAAGTGCCCAAGAACTGCTGACAGGTGAAGGTGCCCCTTCCCTATGAGCACAAATCGGTGTATTTGTTGAATACGGCTGTGGACGGAGGCCCAGGGTCCAGGCCACCTCTTACTCCCGGCGTGGCGTTGAATCTGAACTTGAGGCCTCTACCCCAAACAAGGGCCAATTCTAAGGAGCTGCCCCGCCCCTCCACAGATGTTCTAGGGCTCCGAGGCAGTCGCCACGTTGCGCCACGTTGCTTAGGACCACGGAGAGAGCGGCCAGCCGCCTAGGACGGGTCGGGGTCGCTGGCCCTGTTTACCGGCAGCAACACAGCCCACCCCTGCGGCAGCCTGCTGTCATGGCTTCCGTGCCTCGACTTCGGAGTCACACGGGGCCCTAAAGGCCAGAATCTGGTGACTTTTGTGCCCCACTATTTTGTGACAGTGAGAATCACAACCCCAGACCGTCTCGCTCCCAGCTTGTTGCTGTCCCACCAAAATCAGGGTCCGTGTTCTTGGTGCCCCTCGGCTCATTCGCTGCCAGGTAATAATTTCACTCGAGGCAGATCTGATGTCATATACTTGGGAAAGGAAGAAAACAAAACCACCCGTTATTTTTAAGGCTTTGGCGTTGCTGGCCCTTAGGAAGAAGGAGCCCCCTTGAGTGCAGGGGAAACCTGTTTGCCACCCAGGGAAGAGGCAGAGTGTCACCTTTCTTCTCAACGGAGACCCCCATGCATTGATGGTGGGTAGCCTGGTGATTTGTTTATCCACCCTTGGGGAGAGACCCAGAAAACAGCCAGAGGAGAGACTGCCACCCTGACATCAAAACATGGCCCTGGGCACGTGCGTCCCCCCGCTGGGAGACTCCAGAGCTATCCACTGTGGCCCCTGGGTCTGGGGTGTGTCTGGCTCTGGTAGGCTGAGCAGCTGAAATGGAGCCCTTTCTCCTACAGGAGAGAGTGAGCTGGGCTCCTACCCCGACTTTCGGGTGGTTAATAGTGCTCACCGATTGGCAATGCAGGCGGCAAATGCTCCCGGGCACAGAACAGCGACCTCTGTGTGCTTCCACTACTTCCCAGTCATCCCTCTCACCAATCCCAGCCGATGTGCACGCCCCATTCCCCAGGCACAGCTCCACCCAGACGCCTTTGTTCCTGCCGCTCTTCCACCTGCAAAGCACCACCTTCTGCTGCTGGAACTTAGCAATGTCTTAAGACCCAGTGCTGCTACTGCCTGCCCGAAGTGGTTTCTGACACCCCAAACAGGACACGAGGGACCGCACATTGGTGCGGCAGTTAGAACACTGGCTAGCATGCGCACGGCCCGAAGCGGCATGCCTCAGTTCCAGTCTGCTCCGGTCTTGACTCCGGCTTAGGCTAAAGCAGAACCGGGGAGGCAGCGTAATCGGGTCTTTGCCACCCACGTGAGAGACTGCGATTAGACTCCAGGCTTGCAGCTTTGGCCTGGCCCAGTTCAGGCCACCGTGGGCATTTGGGGAGTGAAACAGAGGATAGGAGCCCTCCTCCCCCGCCCTCAGTCTTGAATACTAAGCAAAACACGAACAGAACACACAGCTGTCAGTAGGTTCTGCTACCTGGTATGAAGTGGCAATTTACACTCTGTTTGCTGCCCTTTTACTCATAGACCTCCTAAAGCTAGGAGCTGGGGCGGGCCTTTGGCACAGCCTTGAGCC
Source organism: Lepus europaeus (assembly GCF_033115175.1). Taxonomy (NCBI): domain Eukaryota; kingdom Metazoa; phylum Chordata; class Mammalia; order Lagomorpha; family Leporidae; genus Lepus; species Lepus europaeus. The sequence continues at coordinate 1,658,292 of NC_084827.1, read as the reverse complement.
GCTGCTCGGGACACCTGCGTCCCATGTCAGAGTTCCTGTTCACATCCTGGCAGCTCCACCTCTGCCCCAGCGTATCAGCAGTGTGCAGGCTGGGAGGCGGCATGTGACTGTCCAGGTACTCGGGTCCCTGCCACCCTAGGGGTGGCCCACATGCAGTTCCCAGCTCCAGGTCTCCGCCTGGCCCAGCCCTGCCTGTTGTGGGCCCCTGGGGAGTGAACCAGCAGATGGAAGACCTCTGTCTTTCAAATAAAAATGAAAATAAATAAATAAATTAAAAAATAAAAGTCAGGAGCTAATAAATTAAGCCTCATGAATTTGGCATTTCATCCTGTTTGTGCTCTGTAGGCCTGTGGGCCACGCTGCTTAGGGGCTGCCGTCAGAGGGGATTTCTCAGGTCAGGGCTCAGTTACGGGGGTGGGGAGAAGGTCTTTACACATGCCGCTGGTTTTCTCAGAAAAAGGTAAAACAGAGTCCTTAAAGTGCTCTAGACGGTGGCCAACAGGTGAAAAATGGCTCCCAGCTAACGAAACTTACCACTCCCGCTCCTACTCCACCATTGCTGCGAGCCACCCAGATATTAAAAACAGCCACGACTCATTGCTATGCAGAACTTCCTGCTGATAGGTATCCGCTCTGGCCGGCCAGGTGAATAATCAAGTGTCGCTTCTAGTAAGTCAATGACGCCCGTCGACAGTTGTGACCAATAGGAACCCACCTCGAGGAGGAGGAGGCTGCTGGCGTTGCTAAGCGACGGCCGGGCTTTGAGGCCCATCTAGATGTAACCAGCCGCCAGCCCGAGTGACATTAGGATGCTGGCAAAGGAAGGCGAAATTCTCACCCAGGGTGGGGTACCCACATGGAGGAGTGTGCTGCCTTCTAAATGCAAATGGAAAAAAGCACGTTTTGACCGGAATTTCAACAGTCCATCATTATCCCGATTTTAATTAGGAGATTAGGTGTCAGTGGAACACCACGGTGTGGCAGGATAATGGCCTCTTGCTGGTAGATAAATGCCCAGACATTCTGGTAAATGGGCAACTGGTCAGGCGGGGACAATGTATTTTTGTACTGTGAAGTATTTATTACCGCAGCCACACTTGATTATAATGACTTTCATTTTTATTGTTCAGGAGGTTTAAGAAATGAAAGCAAATATTAAAAATAGACTGCTGGAGGCCGGCGGCCCCGAGGAAGCTGCTCGCTACGGCACTATTGGCAAGCGGTGTTGTGCCTTAGAGCCCTGTGTGTGACTGGCACAAGAGCTGGCAGGGAAAACATGGAGGCCAAAAGCAAGTGTGACGATGGCTGTGATTCTGCAACGACATTGCACTGAAGTGGCCACAGCCGTGCACTTCTCACAGGCTGGCCCTAGCGACTGTGAGCTCTGAAGATTGTAGTCATTCTTGAGTGACACGTCTTCTCCACGGCAGGAAAGGCCCGCGGGAGCAACGGCCACATCTGCCTCCACCTTTAGGAGCCACACATAGCTGGGTGCCTCCCTGACAGCACGGACCTGAGTGGAAAGTGAAGCACTGGGCTGAGAGCCGCGTGCTCAGTGCCCGCTCCCCGCCAGCCCCTCACTGGTCTGGTTTTCTCTGCACCGGGGTGACACAGACATCCTCCGGTGCTCCCTGGTGGAGCTGCCTGGTCTGCACCATCAGCTCTCAGTTATGTGACTGAACGAGGACATGCCCATCACTTATCCTGGGCCTGGGGGACGGGGAATATATGAGCTGCCACATTGGTCCACCCAACGTGGAGCTTGCCTTCTGCTACAGACTCCGGGAGATGGGGGTCCCCACAGAAGTCACCTGCAAAGGCTTAGGTCCTGTAGCCCCACTTCTCCCAAGGGCCCTTTAGCTACTCTTGTTTCACCTTTTGAGAATGGTTTTGAGCCCAGAATTAAAAAGGTCAGTGGATTTCTTTACGGCAGTCTGGCCCAAGCCTGCGGTATGCTAACTCCCCAAGAAGATGGTTTCGGTATTTCACCAGATTCACTTGACCCTGGGGGTCCCGTCGGTCATTAGTCAAGTCCTGTTCCTTGGCGGGAATTCGCAGCTTGGGGTCCATCCTCCTAAGCACACTTCAGCTGCCTCCTCTCCTCAGTGTGTTCTTCCATTCTCGCTTGCACAGAGTCATCTGCCACTTTTGTGCTGACTCACACAATCTTAGAGGAGTCTCAGAAAGTTATTCCTATTGATTTAATATTTTTAAACCCAGAAGAGCTTAGAGGAATCCACGAATGTATAGATTTCACTGTGTTCTCTCTCCTTCAGATGAGTTATAAAATTTAAAAATAAAACCAGGGCTAATTGGGCCCCCAGGGGATTCCATCATTCATATTTTCCCTCAGAGAACGACTAATTTAGCATCACTAGTGCGTCCCAAAGTTAAATATATTTACTGCCCGATCTACAGTAAACTTGTACACAACCGCGGGGTTACTCACTCATGCTCTTTGGCAAAGGATTTAGCAAATGACTATAAAAATCTAAATTTCCTGGTTGCCCCTTTAAAAACAGGAATCCTTTGGGGGAATAGAGTGGCAGGTTAAAAAAACATAATGTATGTGAGCAAAATCGACATTTTGAGATTTGATTATTATTTATCATTATTTATTATTTGATTATTATTGACAGCCCTTGTGTCTACTGTTGAGAAACAGCGTTTTTTCTTCTTACTACTTGTTGAATTCTTTACTTAGTGGAGGGCTAAGCTTATGATTATAAAATAAACTGAAAGTATGTCGTTGTAAAAATTAAATGAAAAATAAGAAAGGAAGGAGGAGGGCGGGGGAGCGTGGGTGAGGGGGGAGTGGGGTGGAAGTATCACTGTGCTCCTAAATCTGTGTGTGTAAAATTCATGAAATTTCTTCACCTTATATAAATTTAAAAATTGAAAAACATTTTCCCTAACAAAAATATCAGTTTTTTTAGATATATTTATTTGAAAGGCAGAGTTACAGAGAGAGGAGGAGGAGGGAGAAAGAGAGAGAGAGAGAGAGAGAGAAAGAGAGAGATCTTCTGTCCACTGGTTCACTCCCCAGATGGCTCCAATGGCCAGGTCTAGGCCAGGCTGAAACCTAGAACTCCATCCTGGTCTCCCAGGTCGGTGGCAGGGACCCAAGCACTTGGGCCATCTTCTGCTTTCCCAGGGGTATCAGCAGGGAGCTGGATGGGAAGTGGAGCAGCCGGGACTTCAACTGGTGCTCATGTGGGATGCTGGCACTGAAGGTGGCGGCTTAACCCGCTGTGCCACCATGCTGGCCCCAACCAGTTGTTTTCTTAGAAATGCTCAGGAATTATTAAAATAAGCCCAAAACTTTACTGTCACCGGACGATGATTCCGATGGTCCCTTCTTCCTGAACGGGGGCTGTGACAATCAGTCACTGGCTTTCAACGGTGACATGTATCTGTGGTGAGACTTCAGCCCCACATAAATTTTATTGTAAAGAAACATCGACTTCATGATACAATGCTAATTTAACATTTTATATACGAATTCATTAGGGAGGGGGAGAGAGAGAGAGAGAGGGAGGGAGACGGAGAGAGAGAGACAGAGAGTTCCCATCTGCTAGTTTATTCCCCAAATGCCTGCTATGGGCTGGGCTGAGGCCAAAGCCAGGATGTGGGAACTGGGAACTCAACCCAGATTGGTCATGTGGGTGGCAGGAACCCAACACTGTGGCTTCCCAGGGTCTGCACTGGCAGGAGTCAGGAGCCGGGGCTGGAAATTGAAACCAGGTACTCTTACGGGATGCAGGGTCTTAACTCCCAGGCTAAACACCTGCTCCTGCAATGCTGATTCTAAAGCAAGTTTCAAGCATTGTTGACTGAGGCAGCCTAATATCCATATAAATAAAAAGTGGATAAATATCCACATAAATGAAAGCAGTGCCGCAGAGAGCTGTTGAATATTAATGATGTTTAAGACACAGGTAGACAAAGACTGGAGCTGCCAAGGTTAAAAGGAAAAACCGCAGAATTCCAAAGGAAAACAAGCCTTCATTGCACGAATAAACTCTGAAGTTTGATGACAGAAGTCCAGAAGCTACTTAGGAATTAGAAGGACGGGGAGCTGGATGGTTCAAAGCTATTTCTTGGCACACCGACTCCGGGCCATGCAGCCGAGCACTGCGGCTCAGAATTTCTGAGCTGTCTCCATGTCTCAGTCTCTGTGTCTTTGGTACCTACTTTTTCTGTTTTACGTGGATACTCTTGTCACTCTAAAAGCCAACACTTTGATATATCATTTTACTTTATTTTGACGAAACAGTTCACGAGTTAAAACTTTCCTCCTTTCTCATTTTTCTTTTTTTAAGATTTATTCTATTTACTTGAAAGGCAGAGTGACGGAGGGAGATCTTCCGTGGGCTGGTTCACTCCCCAGATGGCCACAACAGCCAGGGCTGGGCCAGACCCGAGCCAGGAGCCAGGAGCCAGGAGCCAGGAGCTCCATCCTGCAGCAGGTGCAGGGGCCCGGGTGCTCGGCCGTCTTCCACTGCCTTCCCCGGGGGCATCAGCAGGAGCTGGACTGGAAGTCGCGCGGGGGGGACTCTGCTCTGGGCCCCGCACTGCAGGAGGCAGCCTGACCCCCCAGGCTGAGCCTCCCAGCAGGTGTGGGTGCGCCCCTCCTCCTGCTCCTTCGCCGGGAGCTCTCAGCGCCCCCGGCCCAGGCTGCGCCCAAACCGAGCCGCGGACTCGGAATTCCCGGTGCGGGCCCGGCAGCCGCAGGTGTGCGGGGTCCCCGGCTGGGCGGCGGGCAGAGAACGGAGCATGCGCGAGGGCTGCCGGGCCCTCGGGCGTCCCCGGGGCGGGAGTCCGCCGCGGCCGCCGGCCGGTGACACCTCGGCCAAGGTACAGCCGTTGCTTCCGACCCCGTCGGCTTCCGCCGAGGCCCCGCGAGCGCCGCCTGCCTTCCCTCAGGGCCCGGGGCGGCCGCCCCACGGAGTGTGCGCAGGATTCGAACCTGACCCTCAGCCTGGTGCCTCAGTGTCCTCGCCGGTAGAATGGGGGTGCTCGCGCGAAGTCAGCCTGTGACAGGCAGGACGGCCTCCGCGGGCGCCCGGCCGGCCCTGAGGGGAGCTCGCGCTGGACACCCGGGCCGGGCCGTGGGGGCGCGGAGAGGCTCCCGGTGAGCCCCTGGCCTCGAGGACTCACCCGCTCGTGGGGGCGCCGGGTGCTGAGCCTGGAGTTCGCGCCGAGAGCGGCTCGCTTTTACTACCCGATGGTGACGGGCCTCTGCGGCCTGCGGAGCCCGGCGCCCTGCGGCCAGGCTTTGGAGACGCCCCTTGGAGCATCCGCTTAGAAGGCTGCTCCCCGGGTTCTAGTCCCGGTCGGGGTGCCGGATCCTGTCCCGGTTGCCCCTCTTCCAGGCCAGCTCTCTGCTGTGCCCCGGGAGTGCAGTGGAGGATGGCCCAGGTGCTTGGGCCCTGCACCCCATGGGAGACCAGGAGAAGCACCTGGCTCCTGGCTTCGGATCCGCGCAGCCATTTGGGGGGTGAACCAATGGAAGGAAGACCTTTCTCTCTGTCTCTCTCAGTCTAACTCTGCCTGTCAAAAAAAAAAAAAAAAAGGCTGCTCGGGTTTGCAGCATTCAGGGCCAAGCAGCTGCTAGAGTCCAGCAGTCAGGGGCAGGCGGGCGAGGCACAGCCCGGGGGGGGGGGGGTAGGGGGGGCGGCACAAGCAGCCACTTGGGAGGAGGCTGAAAGGGGTCCAGACTGGGCCATTGGGGCAGGAAGGGAGGGGGCCCAGCTGGGAAGAGCTGGCCGCTCCTGCTCACCTGGGCCTGCCTAGGCCTAGACATGGGCGAGACTCTCCCCGGGAGACCCTCCCCTCTCCACAATAATCCACAGCCGGCGCTTCCCCGAGACTCGCCAGGATTTCTAGGGGTGGGAGCCAGGTGCCGTCGTTTGTTCTCGGCTCCCGGCCACGGGAAGTGAGGCTCGCTGCTCAGAGCCTCCACCGGGGAGGCCATTAGAAGCCCAGACTCGCAGGCCCCCATCCCCCCGCGCCCGGATCAGAATTGCGTGGCAGCGCCTCTGCAGCTCCCTCCCGGGGCCGGGGCCGGCGCCAGTGCCCGCAGCCCTTGTCGAGGGACACTCGGCTCGGGGAGCCTGGACGAGCGGGGACGTACGGGAGAGGTTTGAAGGCCTGGTGGATTGCCGCTAGGTGAGCCGCCCGCCTGGGCAAGTGAATCTGGCTGTGGAGAGGAACAGGGCGGCCTGGAGAGAGCCGGTCTCCTGTGTCTTACCTCGTTCAGCCTCTCGGGCTGGAGAGCCACAGTCAGCACACCCCTGACCTCTTCCCACCGCTTGTCCCGCAAGAGCAGAGCGCTGTCAGCCACCAGCTTGGGCTCCAGCCCGGAGGCCTGTGGGTAGCAAACACAGGGTTAGGACACAGCGGACAAAACCCGCCTCTGATCTACAGATGGTGGCTGAGGCCCAGGGGCAGCAGATGGGTGGGCTCTGCAGGCCCTGCCCCCATCACCATGTGGTCAGCAGCACCGGAACAGGGCAGGGGCCTCTCTGTGCCCTGCAGTCCCTCACCGAGGGACGCATCCCTGGGCAGGCTTCGCAGACATGGGCTGGCTTCCTGGCCCTGGGCGTCACGTCTGAACGCTGCGGCAGGGCGTTGGCTGGCTGGATTGGTGAGGGCGGGCCCGGAGCTGACAGGCTGGGTGTCTGGGCCCTTGCTGTGTGGGGAGTGGGAAAGGGGGTCTGTGAGGAGCGCGTCCCGGGACAGCTGCTTCCAGGGCACCTGTGGCAGTGTCTCTTCCTTTCTCAGCCAGCCACGTTTGTGTGTTACGGGCTGAAGTGTGTATCACGTGTCAAAGTCCTGACTCCGGAGCCTCTGGGATGGTGCTTGGGCTGTTAACAGGAATAAAGGTTCAGGTGGGCCTTAGTCCAACACAGCTGGTATCCTTTAAGGAGAGAGGAGGGGGCCAGCGTGTGGCATAGCGGGTCAGGCCACCACCTGTGACACCGGCATCCCGTATGGGCGCCGGTTCAAGCCCCGGCTGCTCCACTTCTGCTCCAGCTGCCCGCTCATGGTCTGGGAAAGCAGTGGGAGATGCTTCAAGTGCTTGAGTTCCCGCCCCCACATGGGAGACCCCGAGGAAGCTCCTGGCCGTTTTGGGGAGTGAACCGGGGATGGAAGCGCTCTCTCTCTCTCTCCCCCTTCTCTCTCTGTAACTCTGCCTTTCAAAAACTTAAATCTTTTTTTTTTTTTTAAGAAGTGGAGATTGGAACACAGCACTGAGCAAAGATGGCATGAAGGCCCCTGGAGAAGCCAGCTGTCTGCAGGGGAGAAGCCTCAGGTGGCAGCCCTGCCCACACCCGGACCTGGGCGGCCCTCCTCCCGCACTGAGAACATCTCTGGTTGCAGGCCCGGTCCGTGGCCTGTGCTGGTCGGAGCCCTCCGGTACACGGTTCAGACTGCTTTGGCCCTCGTGGAGTTGACAGTCTGGAGGAGGCGGAGTCGGCCTGGGGACCCACAGATGCCCTTTCAGCTGGTGGGAAGGTGAGTGTCCTGGAGGGGACCCAGTGGGGGGCGTGGTCCGCAGGCGCTGGAGCTGAGCCTGGAGCCTGGACCGTGCAAAGATGTCCGCAGCTGCCGCCTCCCCCTTCCCCGGGGCCGTTCTGTTCCCCGCTCTCCCGAGTGGTCAGAAACGGGCCCTGGCGCCAGGGCTGCAGGGCGAGGGGAGCCGAGGCCCGGCGAGCGAGCATGTGGGAGTCACGTGTGCTGTGCGGTTGCGCTATTTCTTTTCACGGTTTTAATTATAGTTGAAACATGAAGCCAGCCATCATAATTCAAAAGCCTTGTAAAAACTCCTATTTAGAGGAAAATTATAATTTTCTGATAAAATATGAACACTCAAAATAAGCCATAAAGCATAACTGGGAAGTGTCTGGGGAGGATTTAATTATATACCAGAATCAAGTTGCTGGGAGACTTTTCTGCCGAGGAATACCTCTCTATATTTAGAATGAAATTCTTTAGGAGGGCCACGGCCACTAAATGATGGTTTTATGGAATTTTTGGAACATAATCCGCTTGTTTAGGTTCCAGAGTCAAAGGGGAAAATCACGCTTTGTGCGGCTGTGTCGAGCAGCAGAGCCCAGCCCTGAGCCTTGCTGCCGAGTGTTTCAGCGGCGGGGGGGTGGGGGTGGGGGGGTGGTTTGTGGGGCTCTGAGGAGGAGGCGTAAGTGGCAGGGGAGAGGCAAGACTGGCTGGGTTCTGCATCTCTCCTTAAGACCCGGGGACTCGGTTCACACCGTGCTTTGCCTCGCACCTGAGGGATGAGGCCTGCCCTCCATGCGTTGTGTCAGCGTGGCCCCGTATCCGCCCCCCCCCCCCCCCCCCCCGCCGCCAGCCACAGACCCCTCTCCCGTCCACCTAGAATTTGCCATTAGACATTAGAGTAATGTCTTCCCTTCCAGATGTCAGAAGAGCCCCATCCGCACATTTCTGGTGAGAGTTACAGAGCTATGTCTTCGCGCAGGGGGTTTTGCCAAAGGAGTGAGGCCCGGCCTGATGGACCTGGGCGTGCTGGGCGGGAGGGGGCTCCCCGGGGCTCCCCAGCCCAGTCCTGTCGCCACAAACGCGCCTCCTGCACCTCTCTGGCCGGGAGTTTGCACGCTGCGGGCTGTAACTAGCTGCAAAATCAATGCAGTGAGTGGCAACCGGCGTTTCATAGAGCGAGAACAAGAACTAGGATAGGAAGTGCAGGGGGCGTTCCACGAAGCAAGGGTGTTTCGCTGTTGAACTTGTTCTAGATGGGGGTGTGTGTGTGTGCGCGCACCTGCACGTCAGCATATTCTGTGTCCAAACCAAAAGTGTGGTTCCCACTGTAGATCAGCCAGAGAAGTCTGAGGAACCTGTTCTACCCCAGGCCCCAACTGGTGGCTGTCCTTCCCCTCAGCTAATATCCTGCACTCAGCCGCGGCTCTGACCTCGCTGACCAGTCAGCCTGCGCATCGCCACCTGTCGACCTCGCTGAGGGCCCCATCGGCTCAGCCCCTCCCTGACTGCCCCGCCCGCAGCTCCCCGCACCGCTCCTCTCCCCAGCCTTGGCGCTCCTCTCCCCAGCCGTGGCGCTGGTTCCTCCCAGAGCACAGTTGCAGCGCTGTCCCGTGGATTTTCCGTACAGACTCCCTGACTTGTCCACATGGCCAGGCCCCCGCCCTCTCTGAGTGCACCACCAGCCTGCAGCCTGAAGGAGCTCTTACACCCCCATGCTCGAGACGCCTCTGAGACACAGGCGAGGGGCCTGTGTGGCACGGGCTGTCTTTTGTTTCCTATCTTGGGCTTTGCAGGATAGTGAGGTAGGAGGAGCACTGTCCCCAGAGCCATGGGCGCAGTGAGCGGTGCTCCCAACGCCGCGGAGCCATTGCAGGAAGCACGGAGCCCTGACAGAGGCCCACGGAGTCCCTGTGGAAAGTGAGTGGCAGCAGCGGCCATTGTGCGGACTGCAGGGCTGCAGCAGCCTGCGTGAGTGGGCTCCAGACAAAACGTGGCGGAGCACTGCGCCCCTACGCGTGCACAGGTGTTACGTGTTAACCAGAACATTGGAAAATACAAGCAGCAAAATACTGGGGTTGGGAAAGTAGGTGGAAGGCCTGGCACCCTGGGTCCAGCCGGCCCACAGCCCGTTAAGTGCAGCGTTCTGGAGCCGGACAGGAGCATTTCTCTCGGTGATTTGGGGGCTCAGATTTGCCCAGGGCTGGTAGACATAGCAGGGAGCCAGGGACTTGGGCCATCACCTGCTGCCCCCCACATGCACATTAGAGGACCCTGGACTTGGAGGTGGAACTAGGGCTTGAACTCCGGCATTCTGGCGTGGGACGCGGGTGTTCCAAGCTGCTGCTCTGAATATCTGTACTAGAGTTGGAATGGAAGTGTGACTTGAGCTGACTTCTGTTTTAGGGCATCGTTCTGCTTTGGTGTTAAGAAGAGACTGGGGGAGCCAGGATGGAGGCAGGGAGAACCATTATGAGGGAGCATAATGAGGGAGAGGATGGTGGCAGCCCAGGAAGGGGTCAGACCTGGGATGCTTTGGGAGGCAGAGTCAATAGGATTTCCTGATCACTGGGTGTGGGGTCGGCGGGAGTCTGCAGTCAAGGGTGACTCCTAGAATTTTTCAATGAGTGAGATGATTCACTGAGCTCATATATTTAAAGATTTAGAGCGGTCCCAGGAACACGGTGACTCTGTCGGCGCCTCGACCAGGCCATCCCCTCTCCAGGAGCCCATCCTTCTCTTGAGCTCTTTTCTCTCACCCCCTTTCTCCCTTGCTTGTCCATTCAGAACACAGCCGAGAGGCCAGTCCCCGGAGGACCCTCACTGGACTGCACGCATGGCGAAGCCCCTGGAAAATAACACTGTAGTCCACTTAAAAAACAAAGTGCCCTGGGAGTCAGTGCAGCTTCAGGGACAAATGCTGCCACGCTGACCTCACTCTTCCCTGCTGGAGGGATGGACCTCTCTATGTGGGAAACAAAGCGTTTTATGTTTGCCAAGGACATTCTTATGGGGAAAGAGAAGCCAGGGGTTGGTGAGGAATTCCGTTGGGTGGCTTCCTGGCCGGTCAAACAACCAAAGACAGAACTCTATCAATCTGGAATCAGGTGGAGAACCACAGGCCTCTACACTTAGCTCAGTGGAACTGAACATTCTGTTGTTACTTTCATGATTACTATTTGTAGAAATCACAGTCAAAAAGATTGATGTTTATGGAATCACAATTGAGCATTTATCTGGAACATCTCCTGAGACAGCATAAGCTGATCCCAAACCTGAAAAGACAAGAAAGGACTTACAGGTGGGGGCTGCTCTGTGGTTTAGTGGGTAAAGCCGTCGGTGTCCCATGTGGGTGCTGGTTTGAGTCCTTACTGTACCACTTCCAGTCCAGCTCTCTGCCATGGCCTGGGAGGGCAGGAGAAGATGGCCCAAGTCCTTGGGCCCCTGCACCTGTGTGGGAGACCTGGAAGAGGCTCCAGGCTCCTGGCTTTGGATCGGCACAGCGCTGGCCATTGTGGCCATCTGGGAAGAGAACCAGCAGATGAAGACCAACCAACCTCCCTCCTCCCTCTCCCCTCTCCCCTCTCCCCCGTACCTCTGCCTTTCAAACAAATTTTTTTTTAAAAGGAACTTTTAGGTGGATATTTCTCACGAACACAGAAGTAAAGTCCTAAACAGAATAGTCCCTAATAGAAATCATTGCTATATGAAAGGAATGATTCACCAAGAGCAAGTGGGCCTCGTTCCAGAAGTGCCACCCTCTGAGGCCCCGTGTAACTGGCCGCATAAACATCTCAACAGATGCAGGAAAAGCTTCGTTAAAATTTGATGCCATCCGTGGTGACACCTCTCAGTGGACAAAGGGGCCCTCTTCACCCCGGTAAATGACATTTACCGAAGAAACTTTAGCTAATAATGTACTCAGTGGTGAGATGCTCAACACTCCCTGAGACAGCAGGTCCACTGTCCCATGTCTGTGTGACATTGTAGAGTATGACAAGGCAAGGAAAATGAAATACATAAAACTGGAATGGAGGAAGTAAAGTTGTTTCTATTTGCAGAAGACACAATTTTATAACACAGAAAATCCAGGAACTATCTACAAGTTAACTGTCAGAACGAATATTGTACTTTCCTGGACTGTTGAGCGCAGGTTTGATACACAAGCGACTATTTCATTTCTGCAAAGGGGCAACAAACAGCAGGAAAATGAAAATTAAAAAGTACAATTTACAAAAATTGCAAAGCTATCAAATACCTAGGAACAAATTTAACAAAGGATAAACAAGGCCTCTCTGCTGAACCTGCCAAACATTGCTAAGATAAATTTTAGAAGACCAAAACAGGTAGAGGCCATGCTCATGGTTTGGAAGACTCCGTGTTAGTAAGATGTCATTCTTCAAAAATCGACAGGCTGACTCGAACATAAAAGTGGGATCAAAGAACCCCGAGCAACCAGGAGAAATTACACTGCCATCTTTCAAGATTTATTATAAAGCTGTAATTTTTAAGGGAGTGTGGTATTGGTGCAAAGATAAGCAAATAGAACAACAGAGCAGAATAGCCCAGAAGCAGATATGTACATATTGTCTGTGACCTCCTGATTTATGACAAAGGTGCTGTTTAATTCAGTGGGGAAAGGTTATTCTTTTTAATGAATGCTCCTGTGGCATTTGGATATCAAAAGCAAACAAAAAATTTATCTTGAGGTTAGTTGGAGATGGGTCATGGTCTCAATAGCAAATGGTAATATAATAAAACTTCTAGAATATCTTTGTGACCTTAGAAGTAGTCAAGATTTCTTAAACATAGTAACAAAAGCAATATTGTGAAAGAAAATTTTGATAGAGGGGACTTTATTAACAAGGGATATCTATATATACAGATATATAGATTTATATTTTATTTATTTGAGAGGTAGAGTTACAGAGAGAGGAAGGTCTTCTATCTGTTGATTCACTCCCGAAGTAGCAGCAATGGCTGAAGCTGAGTGGAACCGGAGCCATAAGCCTGGAGTTTCTTCTGGGTCTCCCACATGGGTGCAAGGGCCCAAACACTTAGGCACTTAGGCCATCTTCCACTGCTTTCCCAGGCCATACACAGAGAGCTGGATTGGAAAAGGAGCAGCCAGGACCGGCACCCATATAGGATGCCAGTGCAGCAGGCAGAGGCTTGATCTATTATGCCACAGTGCAAGCCCCCAGTAAGGATGTATTTAAGAAAGTGAGCAGGGATGGGTGTTTGGCCTGGCTGTTAAAATTCTGATTGAAACTCCCACATCACATATTGAAGTGCCTGGATTTGAGCCTGAGCTTTGCTTCTGATTCCAGTTTCTCACTAAGGCACACCGTGGGAGGTAGCAGGTGATGGCCCAAGTACTTGGGTCCCTGTCACCCACAAGGCATATCTGGATTGAGTTCCTGACTCCTGGCTTTAGCCTACCCCAGCTCTGGCAATTACAGTCCTTTGGGGAGCGAACCAACAGATTGGAAGCTCTTTCTCGCAAAATAAATATATAAAAATTTTTTAAAAGTGAGCACGCCAACCAAAGACTGGGGAAAAATGCCCACAGTGAACTTACATGACAAGACTTATAAAGACCATATGAAGAACAACACTAAATCCACCAGAAAAAATCAGACACCTTTTAAAAAATTGGCACAGACTTAACAGGCACGTCACGTGGAGGATGTGCAAATGACCAGTGAGCACACGAGGAGCTGCTTAACGTCTGTACTCACCCGACAGCGTGTATTAAGAGCACAATGAAATACCACCTCCCCCTCGCCCCCAGCAGAGCCGACATAAAACACAGAGCAATGACAAGACGGTGTTTTGGCGGAGGTGTAGAACAACTAGAACTCCGCTTCAGTACCAGTGGGAGGCAGCTGGACTCAACCTCTTTGGAGAACTGCTCAGCAGCTTGCACAAGAGCCAAATTATACACCTGCCCCCGTGGCCTAGCGGTCCGCTCCTAGGAACATGCCCCAAGGAGCACTCTCAGTATGTGCACGTCAACATGATTCACAGTCTTGCAAAACTGGAAACAGTCTAAATGTGTAACAGTAGAGGAGTAAATTCTGGTACTTTATACGTTAGATGTTAGCAACAAAAAGTGAACTATATTCATTTTAATGTGGGATGTGAATGAAGCTCACAAGACACTAGGTTGAGCAAAAGAAGGCAGAACAAAAGGACTTGTACTCCAAGTTTCCGTTTACACGAAGGTCAAGACCAGGGAAAACAAATGGTTAGTGGCAGCGACCAGAGGAATGCCTGCCCCTGGCGGTGGGGAAGCTTGACTGGGAAAGAGGCATGAGGGACCCCTGGGGTGCGAAAAGTGTGCTGCGCTGAGCTGGGTGGTGGTCCCCTGGGTGCATACGTGTACAAAAACACACTGAGCTCGACACTCCAGGCTTGTGTGTGGAGGCAATCTCAGTTTTTAAAATACCAAACAACCCTAAGGGGCCAACTCCGTGGTGCAGTCGTTAGTCCTCTGCCTGTGGCGCCGGCATCCCATATGGGCGCCAGTTCTAGTCCTGGCTGCCCTACTTCATGTCCAGCTCTCTGCTGTGGCCTGGGAAAGCAGTGGAAAATGGCCCGAGTCCTTGGGCCCCTGCACCCGCGTCAGAGACTGGGAGGAAGCACCTGGCTCCTGGCTTTGGATTGGCGCAGCTCTGGCTGTTGCGGCCATCTGGGGAGTGAACCAGATGAACCAACGGAAGGAAGACCTTTCTCTCTGTCTCTCCTTCTCACTTTCTGTAACTCTACCTGTCAAATAAATAAATCTTTTTAAAAAAAAAAACAAAAACCAACCCTAAGCATTTAATCTGGACATATTTGAATGCTGGATAAACAACAAGATGAAAATCAATAGATAATAACTATAGCGCTTCATATTTAGATTAAAAATGTTGTTTAGAGCATGGAATTGAAGAAACCTGGCCTGCGACAATTCACATTTCAAAGACGTGGAACCCTTACTGACCACGAGCTCGCTGGGCCGTGTTGGGCCGTCATCACCAGGATGGGAGCAGCCTCCAGCCTCGGGGAGGGGTCCTGCTGGGATGTGTGCCGGGGTCAGACCGTGCTATCCAGGGGGTAGTGTCAGCCATGGACTGTATTTTGGAGGGATGTGAAGACTCGGCAGGGTATCGTCTGTCGGGAACCCGTCGACAGGTTTCACTAGGGTTTCCTCCTGTTTGCACGTGTCTGGGTCGCCACACTTCGAGGGCTGCATGTCCAGGGTGGGTTGTAGTTTCTCCCCCGTGGTTCCTGTTAGTCTCCTTGATCTGGGGTCATCACTCACGCTGCCTGGCATCTCTGAGCGGCATTTCGTTTAATGTGAATTCTCATTAGGATTGTGTCTTCTTCAGTGAGTGGGCCCTGGGTGGGGTCCACAGGCCTTTGTGCTGCCCCCGCCCCGTGAGGCAGGGAGGGAAAGGCGAGCGCAGTGAGTGGAGAGTTGCTGGAGAGGAGAGGAGGGCAGGCGGTAAGGAGACAGGAGCTTGAGGCTGTGGAGTTTGCTGATGAGGGACGAGGTTGGTGCTGGCAGCAGGGGGACAGGAGCCCAGCCCAAGGCCCCGTTTGTCTTTCCTTGCTCGGCTCCCGTGGTCACGCTCTGAATGTTTAGGAAGATGAGTGGCAGGACGCGGATGAACACCAGGACGGAATCTGTGGAGGCTCCGGTCTCCGGCCCTCCCTGGGGGACACTAGCAGTAGCTGATGGCTGCCGCTTACAGGACGGACTGGCCAAGGCCTTGGAAGTCTGTGGCTCCACTGCAGCAGGCAAGATCTCGGTGGGTTCGCTACATTTTATGTTAGACCCCGTGAGCGGTGTCTCTGCTTTCCAGTTAGGAACATTCATGGAGCAGCTATTCTGTGTAAGAACTAGGCCAGCCCTGGAACTGCCAGGACAGACGGCGGACGGAGCTCATAGTTCACTGGAGTGTGAGAGTGACGTGGTTGGTCATTGTTTGTCAGTATTACAGCTGACAAGTGCTCTTCACCTTGTCTTGCCAACTCTTGGGTTATTCTCCAGTAATTGGGATTCACTGTCTGGAAGAAGCAATGGTTTGAGGCCTCCTGGCTCAACTGCTAAGGTTCTCTGGGACAGATGAGCCATGCTTGTCTCTTCAATGAAGATCTCACTTCTTACTAGGCCAGCTAAGCGTAATCTTTGAAGAATCACATAGTCCTGAGGGGCCGTTATTAAAGAAAACCAGCACTCTGGCATTGTGTGCTTGCATGGGGAGAGCAGCCATGTACTGAACATGGTACGGGCCAGCCCGGTGATCCTCCACCGGCCTGAGGTAGCCACGTGAGAACCTCTGGCTCTTCTCGGGAGGTGCAGACGGCATGCCTTGCATTTTGGGCTGTGGCTGAATGTGCATATTATTATGAGAAAGGGGAAAGGCACAAGAGAATATGAAGCTGTAGCCAAAAGAGATTGCCTTGTGAGGGGCCAGTGTTGTGGTACCACTTGCAACACTGACATCCCATAGTGGAGTACCGGTTCAAGTCTAGGGTGCGCTGCTTCTGATCCAGCTCCCTGCCAATGCACTAGAGAAGGCAGTGGGCCCTGCCACCACATAGGAGACCTAGATGGAGGTGCAAGATCCTGGCTTCAACCTGGCGCAGCCTTGGCTGTTGTGGCCATTGGGGCATGAACCAGTAGATGGAAGATTCTCTCTCTCCTCCTCCCCCACCCCCTTGATGCTCTACCTTTCAAATAAATCAATAAATCTTTAAAGTAACTCTCTTGTGGACCATGCAAGAACATTGACACTAGATCTCCATGGTGTCTCGAGCAAATAGCCAATAGTTCTCAAAAAAAAAAAAAAAAGTAGTAACATTTCCATTTACTATGACACTGGACACCTTTCATTCATTCACTCTGCTGATGGAGATGGTCATAAAGATGATTACATAGTCTTCCCTCTCTGCTTAGCCTGGGACAGTGGCCTCCAAGTAAGGTTGTGCCAGCGTGTCTACAGCTCCAGGGACTTAGATTGGGGTGGGGGGAGGACTAAACAAAACTTGGCTGCCAAGTTGGCTCCAGGCAGTCAGTCAAAGGGGCCTCTCCTAATTAGAACAAAGGCTCTGGCTCTGTGTGAGAGATGTTGGCATACTATCTACTGAGGAAGAGGAGGAGGCCACATGCCCAGAGCCTCACTCCTATCGGCTCACACCCAACAGTGAGGGCCTTCCTGCACAAGGAAGTGAGCTCGAGTGGATCTCAGTGGAGCTCCTTGCCGGAGCAGTGCTAGAGAGGCCAAGGGGGCGCCTGGCGTGGCACCTGCCACTCTTGGCTGGGAAGAAGGTTTCCCAAGAGACCTAAGCGGGAACTGGTACCCTGCCTCCGAAGCTCAGAACAGCTGGTAGCCCACTGGTGGGTCCCCAGGCCTCCTGCTGGCGACGATCGCTAGGGAATGCGATGCTAAGCAGATCTCAGGGACTAGCTAGCCTGGTGCTCCTGTTTTACACTTGGGGGAGCTGAGGCCTAGAGAGGGCAGACACACAGCTAGTAACAGATGACAAGCGTGGAATCTGGCGTCAGTCCTTCAGGTTTAAGCCAGAACCCATTAGTAGTAGCTGGGCTATGGCTTAGAAAATGGGAAGGCCGTGATGTTATGCAAGGAGGTTGAGGCAGAAGAGAACGAGGGCCAGGACTCAGCAGTGAGCCGACTTCCACAGAACATTCAGGAACACAACCACTGAGAGACCGGCATTGCTCTGTGGCTTCATTTCCTATTCTCACCCTCTCAGAATATACATAGAAATCTCTTGGTTCACACATTATTTCTCTTCCTGCCACCATAAAAGTCAGAAGAAGGCATAAGGATAAGAACAAACTCTCAGGGCTGGCATCACGGCGGAAGCGTTTTAGGCCACTGCCTGTGACACCAGCATCCCACATGGGTACTGGTCGAGTCCCGGCTGCCCCACTTCCGATCCAGCTCCCGGCTAATGTACCTGGGAAAGCAGTGGAGGACGGCCCAAGTGCTTGGGTCCCTGCACCCATGTGGGACACCCTGATGGTGTTCCAGGCTCCAGGGTTGGGGCTGACCCAACTCCGGCCATTATAGCTATTTTGGGAGTAAACCAGTGGATGGAAGGTCTCTGTCTCTCTCTGTATCTCTGTCTCTCTCTAACTCTCCCTTTCAAATAAGTGCTAAAGTAAATTTTTTAAAAAAAATTTAGAAACCACAAAATTTAATTTATTCCTTTTTGTAAGAAGATACAGATGACCTCCCCCTGAACCAAGAGTCTAGTAAGACAGAAGTATGAAGTCACTTTCAGCCAGATTTTGAAATTAAAATAGAAGTTCTACAAGGCAGAGAGAAGAACATTTGAACACTGAGAATCAGTACCACTTAACACGATTCATTTCCTCACGCTCTCGGCTTCACAAGGCACTCAGTGCCTTTAAAGATGTTAAAGTTCAAGCGTAGCTACGTTGCTGAAAACTCAAAGCTAAGTGTGCTTTGCAGATTAAATGTAATTCCATGGACCTGGCTTTTCCAGACTCGCTGTATCCAAGACATGAGAAAAGCAGGTGTGAGGGAGGCGGGCAGGGGCTGGGCACCCCACCGTGGCTGTCACCAGGGACTCCCAGTGGGCACCTTAGCCCGGGACGAGACACTTATAGCTTAGGCTGGAAGGACTCCTACGCAGAGTAATGTGTCACAGAAAAGACCGCCCCCTCGAAGCAGAGCGGGATCAGGCCAAAAGAGGCTGCACCTGTGTGTCTGGGGGCCTTGCTCTCTGCAGCCTGTCTGTGCTTGCAGGAGGAACTGCCTCGCCAGACCCGTGGACTAGAATGTGAGCAGCATGCAGCTACAGAAGTTCCCGCGGCTCTCCTGAAGCGGTGCGGTCTCCAGCCAAGCGTGACAGCCATCTCACAAGTGAACTCTTACTGCTTATGTTTAAAAGCAAAGATTTTTTTCAACTAGTCGATGTTTTATTTAAGAGAAGGAGACCCAGGAACTCCAGATGAACAAAGTTTCCAAATCTGTCAGTGGAAAAGTGCCAGGTCCAGGTGCAGGGACAAGCGAAAGGGGCAGGGAGAGGATTTATGGCAAAGCTGCCAAGGCCCTTCTCTGAGCGGATGCCAGAAGGCAGTGCCTGCCACTCCAGCACCTGGAGCGCCCGTCTACCTGGAGCTCTGCAGAGTCCTCCTTGCCGATGAGCCCGGGAACAAGCCAGTGCCTTCCTGTGCCTCTCTGGAAGCGGGCGCTGCCACAGATGTAGGGGCTGATTGGCCTCCCAGCTTCAGTCACCCTTGCCGGGGCCAGGGGGGTTGTGGTTTCACAGTGACTCAGCCCGCAGTCCTGGCAGCCATGTGCTGAATGGAGGAAGCAGCCTGGCCACTGGCTTATGATTCCAGATGAAACCACTGACCACATGCATGACATGGCTTCAGATGTGACGGTTGTGAGTCCGTGCTGTGGCTTGGCCTGTGCCTGGGGAGGTGACCGCTGGGAGGACCTGAAGACTGTACATACACGTACGTACGACCGCACCACCTCCCACCTGCATCCTGCAGCCCAGCGGTGCACCTGGAAGTCGTATGCTGCAGCCCAACTCACTCTCCCTGCTGCCATGTTGGACCTGAACCGACAGCTCCAAGCAGCAGGTCTAGTGATTCAATACAACCCGTAAGTCCCCATGCAAGTAGACCAACCGTCCATGGACCAAAGACCAGCCTAGCTTTATCACCCTTCCCACAGGCTCCTCAGCTCCAGGCCTTGATGGGAGCCAGGAATCGGCAGCTCCAGCTCTGGATATGACCATTTCTGCTGGGTCATGTGGGCCGGCTCCCATGTCCACAGATAACATGAGAAAGAGCTGTCCACAAGGCTTCCTTTGAGCGCCTGATAGGAAAGGAGCTCATTAAAAATATCTAAGGAAAGATAAGTGCCGGGTGCTGGGACAGCTGCGGTTCCATAAGTGCTCTGAAGATTGATGGGGTGAGCAGTGAGCGGTGCTCCCAACGCCGCGGAGCCATGGCAGGAAGCACGGAGCCCAGATAGAGGCCCACGGAGTCCCTGTGGAAAGTGAGTGGCAGCAGCGGCCATTGTGCGGACTGCAGGGCTGAGTAGCCTGCGTGAGTGGGCTCCAGACAAAACGTGGCGGAGCACTGCGCCCCTACGCGTGCACAGGTGTTACGTGTTAACCAGAACATTGGAAAATACAAGCAGCAAAATACTGGGGTTGGGAACGTAGGTGGAAGGCCTGGCACCCTGGGTCCAGCCGGCCCACAGCCCGTTAAGTGCAGCGTTCTGGAGCATTTCTCTCGGTGAGTTTGGGGCTCAGAGATCTGCCCGGGGCTGATAGACATCAGGGAGTTGTGCGTGGCCTCACCCCACGTCCAGTGCATGCTATTCATCTCTCATGGGTGCGCACAGCTCTCCCCAAACTTCCAGGCTCGGCCTGGCTTCACCCGTCTTGGCAAGGCTGTCCTGACCATACAACCCTCGTACGGCCCAGGCCTGGCTTCCTGAGCGGGGACAGGCTCTGGCTGTGGGAAAAGGAAAGCAGGCGTTCTTGAAGTTCCTTCTCACTTAATGTATCAAGCCAGTATCCGAGGCGCTTCCGTCTCACAGGGGACCGTTTGGTAGGAGCTCGCATGGAGTCAGCGTTTAATGTTTACTGAATGAATGTATAACGAAGCTGACTCCCAGCACTTAAGTAAACAGGGCTTGTTAGAGGGAAGGCGGCTGGTGGTGGTAAGGAGAAATCACGCCTCACTAATCTCCCGGAGTTCCTGGAGCAGATAAACAAGCAGATGGATAAGAGGGAACCACAGAACCCGATTTCATTTGACTTTCAAAAACCTGTGAGAAAATCCCACTCTAACGACTGTTTTTAAAAAACCGAGTCACTAAGGGTTGTTTCATCATGAATATGGAATTGGCTTAAAAACCGTAAACAAAGCTGAAGAGGAGAGGGTACATTCCAGACGGGAAGTGGCAAGTGCTGGGGTCTCCCACAGCTCCCACCTGCAGTGGCTCCTGTGCGTGTGTGAGTGACCTGGGTGAGAAGTGAATGCGGACTTCCCAAGCGCAGGCGATGGCTGCTCTTGTGGGGAGGATGCCAAGTTGGTGGAGCTTCAGTTTAGTTCGAAGAATATGTTGGAGACGGGCTAGTTATTATGTGTTTGTGAGTCATTACCCTCTTTAGCCATACAACAGCCCAGTAGGGTAATAGCCTCATTTTCCAAAGGAGGAACAGAAGGTTGGAAGAAGTTACGAAGTTTGCCAAGCTCACAGGGCTAATAAATGCGGGCTCAGTGTTCTCTGGTTCTAGGAGGGGCATCCACACGGGCCAGGGTTCAGGGGCAGGTTGGAGAGAGAGAGGCCAGGCCAGCTGGGGGGACAGTCTGTACTGGGGAGCAGGGGGTATTAAGTTGGGGCATGTGCAATGGATCTGAATGACGGGAACCTGAGCTTCATCCTGGAGGTTTAATCCTGAGCTGAGTGGAAGAAGATGAAACTGGAACCATACCGTGGAGTTTGGAACCCCAGACCTAGAGATCTTAGGCCGAGAGGGGGTGGTGGTGGAAGAAATGACGGAGGTGTACAGATGACTTGGTGCCCTCTGCTCGAATGTGTGCGTTGGGTCTGCCTGCACCCAGCAACCCCTCCCAGAACAGCTCTCCGGGTGTCACCTGAAGCCACAGAGACACACGGCTGCCTTGTCCCGTCTCACAGCTCAGCAGCCCAGGTGGACTCGAGCTGCCGCAGGCTCTGGGGCGCCCGTGCTGCCTGCTCAGGTGCAGCGTGGGGGCTGGCACCCCTTGACCCCTGGCTTCCCGGCTTTAACCAGTACCCCTGAACGGCCTGATGAGAAACAATATGCATAGAACTGTCAGACTTGGTCTCTAAGTTCTCCATGAGACAGAGGCCTCGGGGACTTTGCACGAAGGGGTCCTGACTCCGTGTGGGGG
Source organism: Lepus europaeus (assembly GCF_033115175.1). NCBI lineage: Eukaryota > Metazoa > Chordata > Mammalia > Lagomorpha > Leporidae > Lepus > Lepus europaeus. Next base: position 1,636,820 of record NC_084827.1, on the reverse strand, counting down.
GAAGCAGTTGAACTTTTGCAATTCCTTTGAGGTGACGGAGGTGGCAGAACAGGAGCGCACCTGCTTCTAGCGACCCTGTGGTACCTGGAACCCTGTGTTTCACACACCAGGGGCTGGAAGATGAAAATTGTGGGTGAGCAGCCAGGCACCCGATTAAGCCTGGACACCTAGAAGCACCCAGAAACGCCACCTGAGGCCACAGCGGTGGCAGCAGAGAGTTCTGATCTTGGGAAATGGAGCACGAGTCCCTGCTCTTCCTAGCACCAGGCCCATGGCCAGGCTCGGTCCTCGTCTCTCTAAAGAAAACCTTCTGGATGGCTCAACTGGTACAGAAATTCCTGCTCATTCCCAGGTGTTGCCCCCATCTGCGGGAGCAGCCACCATACTGAGTTGTGCTGGTCTGTTTGCTCGTCTGCCTCCCTCACTGGTCTGTGAGCAAACTGGGGCGAGGCCACATCTTCTGTCTCTACACTCGACACCTGGCAATGCCTCCCATACATCTGCTGTGCAAAAGCTTGAAGAATGACTCCATTACCGCTGTCTCTGTGAGAATGGAAAGGGGGGTGTGCTTCCCTGCCCCCACAGAATGGCTGGCAGTGATTCTCTGAATTCTCACAGCGGCTGTTTATTCGTTCGCTTTAGGTTTTTTCCAAGAAACAACAAAAAGATTTTTGGTCTTTTCTTCTGGAATTCCCATCTCCCCATTTTTGGAAAATATGGACCACCCTTATCTCTTCCATCTTCTGTCACTCTCCCATGCTCAGAGATTTCTCATCAAAGAAAAAAAAGTGTGGGACGTCTGATCCCCACACTGAGGGTACATGTGCCTCGGTTCGTGGGTCAGAGACTTGAACTAACAGCCAAGGCCCCCTTACAGGTGCCTCCTCCCATCTTGGGACGACTTTGCCCCCGAAAGCTGCTCGTCTTCCCTCAGGCTCTGCTGTTGCAGACGCTGTGGGAAACGTGCGAGCACAAGAGGCTCAAAGTCCTGCTCTCCCACTGATGCGTGTTGATGTGTGTTGGCCTCGCTTGGTCTGCCTGAGCTCCAGGACTTCTGCTCTCTGGATTCTTTTGGCTTTGCAGACAGTTTTAGGAAATTCTCCTGGTTTTAGCATTTCTTGCTTTTAGACCCAACTTCTCCTGAGTTTTAGCTTTCTTGAAGCATTTCTTAAAAGTAAATGCCGCTCATTTCCTACATCTCTTTTGAAAAGCCAGTAGGGACTAGACCTGGCATGCACTCCCCTCGTCATGGAATGATTCCCCGTGCATAGATAGGCAGAAGAGGTCGGCATACCATTCTGTTTGTGAAGTTACTGAAGTTCTCCACCAGCACCTGCTTGATCATGTCTGGATCAGAAATAACAATAAACATCCGACGGCCAAGGTAGTACCTGGGAGGAAGGAAAACAGGGGTTTAAGTAACACAGTCCTCTCTTGAAAAGCTGTTTAACAGCCCAATCCTCTCTTTCCAAAAAAGAGTCCACGCTGGCTTTCAATGAAAGATGACCAGGGACTCAAGTTGGGGAGGAGACACGGATGTGGCAGCCGTGAACAATGGTAGAGTTGTGATGGCCGCATATCACAGTCCATTCTGCCATCCTGGATGGAATGCCTCCTGCTCGTCCCTGAGATCCAGGTTGGATGAGACGCAGCCCCCACCCACCTGCCGGGAAAGACAGGACTGAGTGTAGCGCAGGCATAGCTCCAGCAGTGAGGCACAGGGCAGTGGCAAGGTCCCTGTTTATGTTTTCCGCGGCTGGGGAGGGAGGTGCTCTACCCAGAGGACGCCAAGAACCTTTACACTCATTCTCAGAAAAGGTCTAAAGTGAACTAACAGACAGGTGCTGGTGAGGACCTGGGGAAGGTATAAACCTGCAGCGGGAGGCCTGACCATCTGTCCACAACCACACCTGAAGGAGCTCAGCACACTTGCAACATCGGTGAGGAACTCGGTACTGAACTCTGAGTGGAGGCAGCACTCTGCGTGTCTCACTGTGCCCGTGGACGTCCCGCGTCTCACTGTGCCCGTGGACGTCCCGCGTCTCACTGTGCCCGTGGACGTCCCGCGTCTCACTGTGCCCGTGGACGTCCCGTGTCTCACTGTGCCCGTGGACGTCCCGCGTCTCACTGTGCCCGTGGATGTCCCGCATCTCACTGTGCCCGTGGACGTTCAGTGTCTCACTGTGCCCATGGACGTTCAGTGTCTCACTGTACCCGTGGACGTTCAGTGTCTCACTGTACCCGTGGACGTCCCACATCTCACTGTGCCCGTGGACGTTCAGTGTCTCACTGTGCCCGTGGACGTCCCGCGTCTCACTGTGCCCGTGGACGTCCCGCGTCTCACTGTACCCGTGGACGTCCCGCGTCTCACTGTACCCGTGGACGTCCCGTGTCTCACTGTGCCCATGGACGTTCAGTGTCTCACTGTGCCCGTGGACGTCCCGCGTCTCACTGTGCCCGTGGACGTCCCACGTCTCACTGTACCCGTGGACGTCCTGTGTCTCACTGTACCCGTGGACGTCCTGCGTCTCACTGTACCTGTGGACGTCCCGTGTCTCACTGTACCCGTGGACGTTCAGTGTCTCACTATACCCGTGGACATCCCATGTCTCACTGTGCCCGTGGACGTTCAGTGTCTCACTGTACCCGTGGACGTCCCGCGTCTCACTGTGCCCTGTGGACGTCCCGCGTCTCACTGTGACCGTGGATGTCCCGCATCTCACTGTGCCCGTGGACGTTCAGTGTCTCACTGTGCCCATGGACGTTCAGTGTCTCACTGTACCCGTGGACGTTCAGTGTCTCACTGTACCCGTGGACGTCCCGCATCTCACTGTGCCCGTGGACGTTCAGTGTCTCACTGTGCCCGTGGACGTCCCGCGTCTCACTGTGCCCGTGGACGTCCCGCGTCTCACTGTGCCCGTGGACGTCCCGCGTCTCACTGTGCCCGTGGACGTCCCGTGTCTCACTGTGCCCGTGGACGTCCCGTGTCTCACTGTGCCCGTGGACGTTCAGTGTCTCACTGTACCTGTGGACGTCCCGCGTCTCACTGTGCCCGTGGACGTCCCGCGTCTCACTGTACCTGTGGACGTCCCACGTCTCACTGTGCCCGTGGACGTCCCGCGTCTCACTGTGCCCGTGGACGTCCCGCGTCTCACTGTACCTGTGGACGTCCCACGTCTCACTGTGCCCGTGGACGTCCCGCGTCTCACTGTGCCCGTGGACGTTCAGTGTCTCACTGTGCCCGTGGACGTCCCGCGTCTCACTGTGCCCGTGGACGTCCTGCGTCTCACTGTACCCGTGGACGTCCTGCGTCTCACTGTGCCCGTGGACGTCCCGCGTTTCACTGTACCCGTGGACGTTCCGGGGGCACAGAAACAACCAAGACCCAGTCTCAGTCTCCAAAGGTCTCACCGTCTGAGGGCAGGAGCCATCAGGCCACCAGCACACAACGTGATACTGCAGGCCTGGATGACACTGGAGGGACACTCAGTTCAGTGCTTGGAGGCGAGAGAATGAAGGCTTCCCAGAGGCTGTGCCTTCCAAAGTGAGCTTGCAAAGAGCAGCAGAAGCTAGTTCAGGAAGGCGAGTGACAAAGGAGGTGAACTGTGCCAAGCAGAGGGGTCAGCAACTGTCCAGACACAAGCCTGCTGGGGCCACGAGGCGAGTCCAAGCAGCGACTGTCAGAGCCAAGCGCAGCAGTAACGGGCGTGCTGCATGAGCCCATGTGTTTAGTGTATGGAATTACACATTCAGCGAGGCAGTTTGGTTACTGGGGCATCCAGCTCAGAGAGGGAGGGAACAGATTTTATAGGGGAGAGTCCCAGGTTCACTCTAGCGTTCTTGGTTACTCAGAATCTTTCTTAAGTCATTTTACCTCTTTTCCTTCTCACTAAGGGGAAAATTTTTAAAGACATTTGTCTGGCACATATTAGGCACACTGAAAATATTCACCAGAGTGATTATATTTCATAAAACTGTTGGAGAAATATTTGGGACACAAGAATTCAACAGATGTGGTACAAGGGAAGAAAAAATATGAATGGCTTGCTTTTATTTTACTGCTACAGCCAAGAAGACCAAAAACAACCCAGTAAGTCCATAAACCAATGCTTTCATCAAGTTGATGGTGAGTGTTGAGGAACCCAGTGAAAGCTGTGCACCCGTTCCTAAGAAAAATGAACACCCAGAACATTTTTACACAGTTTGAGAGATTCTTGGATGCCTAAACCCAATTCCTGAGCAATGTTTCTCAAACTTAAAATGTTCTTAAAAGTTACCTTGGTTTGAAGAAATAATAGCTGCAAAGTCCCTCAATTTGATAAGACATAAACTTACAGATTCAAGAAAATGAATGAACCTCAAACAGGATGAACCCAAAGAAATCCATGCCAAGACCACATCACAATTTAACTTTTGAAAAATAAGAAAAAAGTTTTGAAAGCAGCCAGAGGAAAACCGCGTATTAGGGACAAGGCACCCTGACTTAAAGGACAGCAGATTTCTCATCGGAAATCGTGGCGGCCAGAGAGAAGTGGTACCTCCCTGAAGTACTAGAAACAGAAAACTGTCACTCGCAAGCCAGTCACATGTTGAGAGGATCCTGCAGAAAAGAAGTGGAAATAAAAACATTCTGTGGTCATGGAGGAGGAAAAGAACTTGTCACAAAGAGATCTGTCTTAAACAACGGCTAAAGAAGTTCTGCAAACAGAAGGAAGTTTGCAACTTCAGAGAGGAAACAAACGAAGGAAAAGGTAAAAGTAGGGCTACTCTTGTCACGGGTTTCTCAAATCCTGCTTGATGTTGAAACAGACGTCTTAACACTGCATGATGTGTTACTAGACATTCTGAGAGGGGAAGGGGATGAAACTCAAGGTAAGTGTTCCACACATCAAGGTGGTGAAGCATCCACACTTACAGACTGTGACAGTTTTTTTTAAAAAAGATTTATTTATTTATTTTAAAGAGTTAGAGAGAGAGAAAGGTATCTTCCATCTGCTGGTTTACTTCCCAACTGGCCGCAACAGCCAGATATGAGCCGTCCCAAAGCCAGGAACTTCATCCAGGACTCCTACTTGGGTGGCAGGGGCCCAAGTACTTGGGCCATCTTCTGCTACTTTTATCTGGCCATTAGCAGAAAATTGGATCAGAAGTGGAGCCGCCGGAACTCGAACCAGTGCCCATATGGGATGCCGACATCACAGGCTATGGCTTTACCCACTACTCCATAATGTCAGCCCCAGACTGTGACAAATTATGCATGCACATTTATGCAACTACTACAAAAATGGTACAAGGTGATATACAAGAATTAGAAATTTTAATTCTTAAAAATGTTCAAGTTACCTCCAAGAAGGCAAGAAGAGTGAAATAAGAGAACAAAAGAAAGCAAACATATCAACTATATGATGCAAGGATGAGGTAACCACAGGGCAGGTGTGTGACGTAGCAGTTAAGGCACTGCTCGGCACACCTGCGTCTTTATCAGAAGGCCTGGGTGTGAGTCCTGGCTGTGCCCCTGGTTGTGTCCTGCTGGCATGCACCCTGGAAGCAGGAGGTGACGGCCCAAGTCTCTGGGTCCCTGCCACCCATGTGGGAAACTTGGGCTGAGTTCCTGGCTTCAACCTGACCCAGCCCCAGCCATTATGGGCATTTGGGGAGTGGACCAGTGGATGGGAAATTCTCTCTCTCTCTCTCTCTCTCTCTGCCCTCTCCTTCCCATCTCTCTGCATTTCAAAAATAATTGTTATTAAGAATAACATAGTCTGGTTTCTCTTCAGATCATATACATCTCACCTTTTACTAAATTAAGTAGTAACACATCAAAATGTGTAGTTGCAGCTAAAGCAGTGCTCAGAGAGACATTTATAGCACTAAATATTATCTTAGAAAAGAAAGATCTTCCTATGTCAAGAAACTAGAAAAAGAGGAGCAAAAACATCTGGATCGAGCAGAAGGAAGCAAATAATAAGAACAGAAATCAATGAAATTGAAAATAGAGAAACAGAAAAATGAGTGAAACCAATTCTTGTAAAAAATCTGTAAAATTAATAAACCTCCAGCAAAACTTACAGATACGAGACGCGAAGACACAGATCAGCAATATCAAGGAAGATTGTGACTTCACCACGGACACTGTGGCCACTGAATGGGTAAGGGACCACCACAGACCGCTTCAGACCAGCGCATTGGATAACCAGGGAGAAATGGACAAACTCTAGAAAACCACAAACTACTAAAGCTCCACTAAGAAGAACTAAACAACCTGAATAGTCCTCCCATCCCAGTACTAACCAGGCCCCACCCTGCTGAGCTTCCAAGGTCAGACGAGATGGGGCGCGTTCAGGGTGGTGTGGCCGTAGACCTGAGTAATCCTGCAACTGAATCTGCAGTTTTCAATGTCCTGGAAAAGGCATCTCCAGGCCCAAGTGGTTTCATTGCAGAATTCTACCAAAGCATTTAAAGAATTAACAATAATTACACGACCTCTTCCAGAAGATAAAAGAAGACAGAACACTCCCCAGCTAAATTTGCGAGCACAGTATTTCCCTGATACAAAAACCAGGCAAAGATAACACAGAAAAAGAGAACTATAGAAAAATAGCCTGCATGTCTTACAAAAATCTATCAAATCTAGCAATGTATACAAGGAATTATGTGACACAATTATACAAGTGGTATTTATACTAGATAAGTAAGGCTGGTTCCGATTTTTAAAAATATCTTATAAATATGGGTTTTTTTAATTTTTTAAAAGATTTATTTATTTATTTGAAAGGCAGAGTTACACAGAGAGAGGAGAGGCAGAGAGAGAGAGAGAGGGAGGTCCTCCATCTGCTGGTTCACTCCCCAATTGGCCAGAGCTGCAGCGATCCGAAGCCAGGAGCCAGGAGCTTCTTCCGGGTCTCCCATGTGGGTGCAGGGGCCCAAGGTCTTGGGCCATCCTCCACCACTTTCCCAGGCCTCAGCAGAGAGCCAGATCAGAAGTGGAGCAGCTGGGACTCAAACTGGCGCCCATATGGGATGCCGGCACTGCAGGCAGCAGCTCCACCTGCTACGGCACAGCACTGGCCCCCTCTTTTTTATTTTTTAAAATGTAATTATTTGAGGGGCTGGCATTGTGATGTAGTGAGTAAGGCTGCCATCTGCAGTGCCGACATCTCAATAGGCACTGGTTCAAGTGCCAGCTGCTCCGTTTAGATCCAGCTCCCTGCTAATGTGCCTGGGAAAGCAGCGGAAGATGAACCAAGTGCTTGGGCCCCTGCACCCACGTGAGAAACTCAGAAGAAGCTCCTGGCTCCTGACTTTGGACCATCACAGCTCTGCCATTGTGGCCATTTGGGGAGTGAACCAGAGGATGGAAGGTCTCTCTTTCTCTGTCTCTGTCTCTGTCTGTCTCTCTCTCTCTCTAACTCTGCCTTTCAAATAAATTTATTTATTTGAAAGCATAATGAATAAGAAGTTGAGACACACACACACACACACACTCACTCACTCACAGATTCCCACCCACTGGTTCACTCCCCAAAGGCCCACAGCACTCAGGTCTGAACCAGGCCACAGTAGGAACTGGGAACTCAATCCAGGTCTTCTGTTGAGGGGCAGAGACCCAACAGCTGGGCCCATAGCCTGCTGCCTCCGGGGTGCACACTAGCAGGAAGCTGCAGTAGGAAACAGTGTCGGGACTCATACTGGACACTGCAATATAGGATGTGGGCATTCCACATCCTATAGCATCACTGTTATGCCAGGGGCCCATCCCTGGTTCAATAATTTAGAATCATTCTATAGAATTGATCATATTAACAGCTTAAAAAAGAAAATATGTGATTATATCTGGTAACACAGAGAAAGCATTTGACAAAGTCTAGCGCTTGTTCACAGAAACCTCTCAAGAACAGAGTGGGGTGGGTGGGGGGCGGGGTGGGGAGGGGGAAGCCAGCGCTGTGGCATAGTAGGTTAAACCTCCGCCTGCAGCACTGGCATCCCATGTGGGCACCATTTCGAGTCCCAGCTGCTCCATTTCCAATCCAGCTCCCTGCTTATGGCCTGAGAAAGTGGCAAAAGATGGCCCAAGTCCTTGGGCCCCTGCACCCGTGTGGGAGACCTGGAAGAAGCTCCTGGCTCCTGGCTTCACATCAGCCAGCTCCAGCCATTGTGGCCATTTGGGGAGTGAACCAGCAGATGGAAGATATCCGCCCCCCCATAACTCTGCCTATCAAATAAATAAATAAATCTTTTAAAAAAACCACAATACCATTTACAGTATGGCCAAAAGAGAGCAAAGATCTGAGTAAGTGGACAGACAGCGTGTTCATGGATTGGAGGACCTCACACTATACAGAGTCGTTCTCCCAGAAGCAGTAGACAGGTTTAATGTAATCTCAGTGACTATCTCAGAATTTTGCAGACGTACATAAACTTACTATAAAATGTATATGCAAAGACAAAGGACCTAGAAAACGAACCAGTTTAAAATACATTTTTTGTTCCTTCCTTTGAGAGGCAGAGAGACAAAGAAAGGACTCTTACCCTCTGGTTCACTGCCCAGATGCCCACAATGACCAGAGCGGGGTTAGACCAAAGCTAGGCTTTAGGAACTCAATCTGTGTCTCCCATATGAGGAACTCAACTACTTCAGCCACAAATGCTGCCTCCCAGGGTCTGCATGAGGGAAAGCTGTACTCAGGAGCTGGGGCCAGGTGTAGAATCTAGGTTCTCTGACATGGGATGTGGATGTCTTAACCATTAGGCTAAACGCCCAGCCGCTAAATCAGAATGAAATCGGAGGAATCAGTATACCAGATCCTAGGACGTGGCTATAATATAGTCAAGACTGCATCGTACTGTCAGATAGGTGGATAAACAGACACTCTGCAAACACACACACACACACACACGAGTGCATGTAAACCTCAATGTATCTGAATAATCTCTGGGTTGTATCAGTATCAGTTTCCTGGTTTGGGTAAGGTACCATAGTGATACAAGAGGTTACTACTGGGGAAAGGCTACCGACAATATCCCTGGATATTTTTTTGCAACTTCCTGTGACTCTATAAATATTTCAAAACAACAAGATTTTTCAAAATCACTTTGGAGTTTGATAAACTATAGAGTAGCAACCCTTCTTCCCGCCAAACCTGATGGAATGGGCGTTGGGGGCGGGGGGACCTGGGAATCTACATTTGAACTAGCTCTTGGGTTTCGATGCAAGAAGACTACACCCATACTCTGAAAACCGCTCGCTAGGCTAGTGGTTTCCAGCTTCAGTGGCTGGTGAAAACCAGCTGTGCAGTGTTCAGAAAATACGAAGCCTGGCCTCGCCCAGACTTACCACACCAGAGTCTCTGGGGTGGGGCCGGTTACCTCTCTTATTTTAACAAGCTCCCAGGGGGTCCCGGTGTGATTGACAGTGGCCAGATTGGGCACCCAGAAACCATCGGTTAACAGCACTCTCTGTGTCTCACCAGAGTTCACACCCATTCTCGTTTTCCTAAATTCTTAGATCTGAGAGGAAAGTAGTTGCACAGTGGGTAATGACATATTTGTCATTATCAAAATGACATCACACACAATCTGGGTCTTTTTAAAAGAAACAGAATAATGCTTCTGCACTCCAGAGAAAGGCGTCCTACCCATCAGTCACCCTGGGAGTCTACCTGCTTCTAGTATTGCTGCTGGCACTAAAAACAAGTCTGCAGTATTCCTTTAGAATTGCTTTAGAGCAGGATTATGAACCCCATGAGAACACTAGCCCCATTTTACATGTAAATTGTGTAATCTTGTGAATTTGTGTTTATAAAAATGCTCATCGGCAGTTTGAAGAGCCCCAAGAAAATTATTTATTGATTTGAAAGGCAAAGTGACAGCCAGATAGGGAGATCTTCTATCCACTGATTCACTCCCCAAATGGTCTCGACAGCTTGGTCTAGGCCAGGGTGAGGCCAGGAGCCTGGAACTCCATCCGGGTCTCCCAAGCACCTGGGCTACCTTCCACTGCTGTCCCAGGCACCTTACCAGAGAGGGAGCTAGGCTGGAAACAGAGCAGATAGGACTGGAACCAGAGCCCCGGTGTGGGATGCCAGCATGGCAAGTGGTGGCTTAACCCACTGTGCCACAACGCCAGCCCCTAGAAAGGTCTTAGAGAGATGGAAGTGAAGCTGGCCTTAAGCATGGCTAGGCCTCCTTTCTGGTGCAGGAAGTCTACACTGTATGCCCACCACTCCTATAGAATCACCTCCCCCGCTGCTCTGAAGGAGCTGTCAGTCATGGAACCCTGCCCTTCTGGTCGTGAGGATGGACTCAGTATCCAGGCCTGTCAGTCATGCTGTCTTGTCTCCTTGGCAAGGGGTGAGCAGTGCCCCAGTCAGGGCCAGCCAGTGCTTCCCTGAGGTTTCTACGTGGATGCCAACTGAAAAGTCCTGTGTGTTCCTGAGAGCTGCAAAAAGGGGACATTGACCCAGGGCTGCTGGTGACCGTTTTCATCTGCACAGAGAGAACGGACTTCACAGAGCGCTGAGACTGGCTAGGAGAGAACCTGTCTACACAGAGCACTGAGAGAGACTGTCTAGGAGAGAACGCATCTACACAGAGCGCTGAGAGAGACTGTCTAGGAGAGAACGCATCTACACAGAGCACTGAGAGAGACTGTCTAGGAGAGAGCCCATCCACACTGAGCGCTGAGAGAGACTGTCTAGGAGAGAACCCGTCCACACTGAGCGCTGAGAGAGACTGTGTAGGAGAGAGTCCATCTACACTGAGCGCTGAGATACTGTCTAGGAGAGAACCTGTCTACACAGAGCGCTGAGAGAGACTGTCTAGGAGAGAGTCCGTCTACACAGAGCGCTGAGAGAGACTGTGTAGGAGAGAGTCCGTCTACACAGAGCGCTGAGACTATCTAGGAGAGAGCCCTCTCACAGAGCGCTGAGAGACTGTCTAGGAGAGAGTCCATCTACACTGAGTGCTGAGAGAGACTGTCTAGGAGAGAGCCCATCCACACTGAGTGCTGAGAGAGACTGTCTAGGAGAGAGTCCGTCTACACTGAGCACTGAGAGAGACTGTCTAGGAGAGAGCCCATCCACACTGAGTGCTGAGAGAGACTGTCTAGGAGAGAGTCTGTCTACACTGAGCATTGAGAGACTGTCTAGGAGAGAACGCATCTACACAGAGCACTGAGAGAGACTGTCTAGGAGAGAGTCTGTCTAGGAGAGAACGCATCTACACAGAGCACTGAGAGAGACTGTCTAGGAGAGAGCCCGTCCACACTGAGCGCTGAGAGAGACTGTCTAGGAGAGAACCCGTCCACACTGAGCGCTGAGAGAGACTGTGTAGGAGAGAGTTCGTCTACACTGAGCGCTGAGATACTGTCTAGGAGAGAACCTGTCTACACAGAGCGCTGAGAGAGACTGTCTAGGAGAGAGTCCGTCTACACAGAGCGCTGAGAGAGACTGTGTAGGAGAGAGTCCGTCTACACAGAGCGCTGAGACTATCTAGGAGAGAGCCCTCTCACAGAGCGCTGAGAGACTGTCTAGGAGAGAGTCCGTCTACACTGAGTGCTGAGAGAGACTGTCTAGGAGAGAGCCCTCTCACAGAGCACTGAGAGACTGTGTAGAAGAGAGTCCGTCTACAATGAGTGCTGAGAGAGACTGTCTAGGAGAGAGCCCGTCCACACTGAGCACTGAGAGAGACTGTCTAGGAGAGAACCTGTCTACACTGAGTGCTGAGAGACTGTCTAGGAGAGAGTCCGTCTACACTGAGCGCTGAGAGAGACTGTCTAGGAGAGAGTCCGTCTACAATGAGCGCTGAGAGAGACTGTCTAGGAGAGAACCCTCTCACAGAGCGCTGAGAGAGACTGTCTAGGAGAGAGCCCATCTACACTGAGCACTGAGAGACTGTCTAGGAGAGAACCCTCTCACAGAGCACTGAGAGAGACTGTCTAGGAGGGAACCCGTCTACACTGAGCACTGAGAGACTGTCTAGGAGGGAACCCGTCCACACTGAGCGCTGAGAGAGACTGTCTAGGAGAGAGTCCGTCTACACTGAGCACTGAGAGACTGTCTAGGAGAGAGCCCGTCCACACTGAGCACTGAGAGAGACTATCTAGGAGAGAACCCGTCCACACTGAGCGCTGAGAGAGACTATCTAGGAGAGAACCCGTCCACACTGAGCGCTGAGAGAGACTATCTAGGAGAGAACCTGTCTACACTGAGCGCTGAGAGAGACTGTCTAGGAGGGAACCCGTCCACACTGAGCGCTGAGAGAGACTGTCTAGGAGGGAACCCGTCCACACTGAGCGCTGAGAGAGACTGTCTAGGAGAGAACCTGTCTACACTGAGCGCTGAGAGGCTGTCTAGGAAGTGAAGCCAAGTCTAGGCTCTGCCTCCTACAGCGCTTGCCGTGACCCTCCAACCTTGAGTGCCTTTGCTCTAAGTTGCTTCCAGTGGATTTCTACCACTGGTAATCAAGAAATCCTAACTAGCGTGGAGCCCTTTTCCTGAATTCCTGATGCCATTCTGCCTGTCAAGATTTTCTTGCCTAACATGGTCTGATTTCGGTTTTGTGCAGTCTCCACTGAAATTCATGTTGAAATTTAATCCCATTGTGGGATATTAGGAGATGGCAGCAGGGCGGGAACTTTGGAGCAGCGAGTTGACCACTGCTTGTGATACTCGTATCACATATGTGAGTCTGTTTGAAGTCCCTGCTGATGTACCTGGGAAGGCAACTGGCTATGGCCCACGTCCTTAGGTCTCTGCCTCCCACGTGGGAGACCCAGTTGGAGTTCCTGGATCCTGGCTTCCACCTGGCCCGACCCTGGCTGTTGCGGCCATCTGGGGAGTGAACCCATGATGCGAGATCTCTCTTCTCTGTTTCTCCCATTCTCTCAGTCTCCCTGTCTTTCAAATAAGTAAATAAATTTTTAAATGAAGAGAGAGAAGGGACACGTGGGGCCATGAAGATGTGCTTGGTTACTCCATTAATGGGTTACTTGGAGAGTGGGCCTAGGATAAAAGCAAGCCTGACGCTGTCTCTTGCAGGCACGCCCTGCCCTGCCTTGTGACGCCTCGTGCCCCGCCAGGATGGTGCAGAGTCCCCAGCAGAAGAAGGACCTCGGCAGGTGCAGCCCCTCCGCCTTGGACTTCCCAGCCTCCAGAACCGTGAGCCTGTTTTCTTTACTAATCACCCAGCTGGTGGTATCTGTTTATAACATCGGGAAATGGACCAGTGGTCGGTGCGTGGCACGCCTTGAGATGGCGTGGTGTGCTAGGAACAAGTGGTGCGAGAGTGGGCCGTGCGGCACCCGGGGCTGCCAGCTGGGCTGCACACACGGGGAGGGAGGCCCGAGCCGTCCTCGGATGCTCTGGGTGGCAGCTGCGACGGGGGAGTGAAGCCTAGGTAATCTCTGCGGTTTGCTGAGCTCTGATCCTGTCATTGCTGTCAATTCAAAGGGAAGTCAAGTGAGAGCTCTTGCATTCCCAGTCCACGCTCGGCAGCACGCACAGAAACTTCTCACTCCAGTGAGACCTGCGGGTGAAGTGGGCATATGGCCCTTCTCAAACCTGAGAGGCAACAGCCACGGTTAGCTTTTCTTAAAAAGATTTATCTGAAAGGCAGAGATACAGACAGAGGGGGGAAAGACAGAGAGGTCTTCCTTCTGCTGGTTCACTCCCCAGATGGCCACAACAGCCGGAGCTGGGCTGATCGAAATCAGGAGCCAGGAGCCTCTTCCAGGTCTCCCACGCGAGTGCAGGGGCCTGAGCACCTGGGCCATCTTCCACTGCTTTCCCAGGCCACAGCAGAGAGGACTGGAAGAGGAGCAGCCAGGACTCAAACCCAAGCCTGTATGGGATACCGGCACTGCAGGCGGCGGCTTAACCCACTAAGCCACAGTGCTGGCCCCCCAGGATTAGCATTTACCGAGTGCTTCCCACCTGCAAGGCCGCGTTCTGAGTGCATTACTGTTTACCTCATTTTACCCTCCTAGAACATGGACGAGGTGGTCATCACGCTCCCTTCTTCAGAATAGGAAACCGAGGCTTGGGTTAAGTAACTTGCCCGAGACAGGGACTCAACCTCGGCTGCCAAAGTCAGGTCCCTCCCACCAAGCTCACTGCCCTCTTCCCCTGTGGCTGCCCTCTGCCAGTGCCAGCAGGCGAGAGCAAACAGCCAGGCTCCCAGCTGTGCAGCTGGATCCCTAAAGGTGGAGATTTGAGGCCGATTCTCGCTTAATGGACCAGAAAACCTCAGCCCAATTAGGAAGGCAAGGCCTTGCTTCCCGCCAGTCCAGGGCTGTATGCAGACTCCTTTAGGGGCAAGAAGTTCTGTGCGTTTATAGCTCTTTATGCTCCTAAGAATCTGACGATTCAACTCCAGAGCACCTGGCTGAAGAGAAAATTTAGGCAAATCAGTGAAGCATTGTGTAGACAGAAATAACACTTGTTTGACTAGTTTAATTAGTGGTTTCCTTGTTTTGTTTGTTTGTTTAACTGACCACTCAGTTCAACCAAAATAGCACCGCACTTCTCAGCCCAAGTAGGAGAGACTGTTGGTGTCACCTGGGGGCCGCCTGGCCCGGTGCCAGAAGACCCGGCTCAGGTCAGGGTGGAGCGTTCACGGGGGCGAGTTGTCACCTACGGGCACCGGCTCAGAAAGACGTGGAAGCTGTCCGGCTGAACGGGAAAAGCTCGCTGTAAAGTAGTCGTGCAGCCAGTCCGTCCACTGGTAGCACAGTCGGGCAGGGTACCGGGCACGTGCCTGCGTCAGGCACCACGTGGGGCTTCGCTGACAGATTCCTGGACAGTCTAGAAGGAAGATATATCAGACGGCGAATAGTGCGTGCACCTGGAGTGGGAAATCATGGGACGTTTTACGTTACTTGTTTCATTTTCCAGTATCTCGTAATGAGTGTGTGAGACCTTGTAGAAGAAGATAAAGGGAGGTTGGAGGCTCACTCGTCTCTGGCTCGGTCCCACTGAGGCTGCCGGGAGGCAGAGCAGTGGTTGTCAGTGCTGCAGCTACAGGGCTCGGAGTCCTAGGGACTCAGGTTCGAGGCCTCATCCTGTGACATAGCAGCCGTGTCGCCTGGAGCAAATGACAGCCTTCTCAAGCTGGTTTCTTTGATAAAAGAGGCTGTTAGGAGACTCAGATGGGGAGAGTGTGCAGTGTTTTGTGCCTGCCCCACCAGGTGGGCCATCCCCTGGGGTGCCATTTGGTGGGAGATAGAGAAGCTGCCAGGGGAAGTGCCCCAGGGCTGGGGCAGTCAGCAGCCCCTGAAGGAGCCCAGCACCCCCACGTGAGCAGAAATCATGAGTGCACCCATGGCCAGGAGGACGCTGAAGAATCCTGGGAGCCTGCAGCCCCTCTGACAGCTGCTCAACAGCTCAGTCTGGGAATCCGTGCCCAGGGGCAGCCTGCCTTCCTCCCAGGCTGGTGCTGCCAGCAGGGTAACTGTCGATCTGCCCTCAAGTCTAACCTCTGGCGTGGCATGCGGACAGCTCAGGGGGAAGGGGCGTGCGCTATTGGAGAGCCCAGCTGTGCAGGCTTGGAACTCCCAGCTTCCAAGAAGCTCAGAGGAAGCTTGGAAGCCCGGTGCTAGGAGCAGTGGGAGGCTTGGCTCGCCAGGGTCTGCACGGTGCTGCGGGGAAGGCAGGGCCTCAGGAGTCCTGGGCTCTGTGCCTGCTGGGCCCCTTGTGTCTGGTTGTTGGCTAGCCAATCTGCCGTGAGAATAGGATGTGAGTTAGCGGATGGCAGAGCAGCCATCAGGGAGACCACCATCTCTTTCTCCGGCCTGTCATCTGACATGAGTGTGCGTGACCCACCCGTGGAAGCCCGGGGGCACTGGTGCCTGGGGACAGAGCCCTGCAGAGGCTCGTGGTCTGAATCAGCTCTTTGTCCCACCTCCCTCTCTCTGGGGTACCTGGCATCTGTTCAGCTACTTTCTCCCATAGATCGCGTCCCTTGGTCCCTTACTCCCTGGCCAGATTCTGGGCTGCCCACAGAGTTATGTCTCCATCGTTCTTTATCTTTCTGCTCCAATGCTTATCCACAAGTGACCCCAACTTGTTCTATTCACCTGGGGCCTTGCCAAATACAAATGTAATTATGCCACTCCTTGATGGAACAAGCCCTTTGGGGGCCTTAAGAGAGCGGCACACAATGTCCTTTACAACCTGGTCCCTACCTCGCTCTGGCCCCCTCCCTCTCTATCGCTCACCACTCAAAGTGAGAAAGGGAGGTGGAGGGAGTGGCTGAGCCACCTGGGGCTAGTTCCTGTTATCTCCTGGCCAGCAGGATGTAGGTTTGTAGATAAACAGCCCTCTGGCCTGGACCAAGTTCACAGCAGTTTAGGGAGCCGCAGCCGACCTAGATTGACCCACAGCGCATTCTGCCCTCGTTGCCCTACAGTAGCATGCCGCATGGCGCACCCACCAGTTGCCATGACAGGAAACAGCAGACCAGTAGGAAGCAGTGCAAAGGAATGGCAGCTGGAGTGCAGCAACTCTGCACCTGCTTCCCAAAAAACCACCCACTCTCCTCTCCTTCCTCAGTGCACCGCCCCCTTGAACAGCCCTGTCAGGTCAAGCTCAGTTCTGAGATGAGGGGACCCCACGCTCCTCTCCTTCCTCAGTGCACCGCCCCCTTGAACAGCCCTGTCAGGTCAAGCTCAGTTCTGAGATGAGGGGACCCCACTCTGAGTGTGGAACAGGTGCGCCCCACGCTCCTCTCCTTCCTCAGTGCACCGCCCCCTTGAACAGCCCTGTCAGGTCAAGCTCAGTTCTGAGATGAGGGGACCCCACTCTCCTCTCCTTCCTCAGTGCACCGCCCCCTTGAACAGCCCTGTCAGGTTAAGCTCAGTTCTGAGATGAGGGGACCCCACTCTGAGTGTGGAACAGGTGCGCCCCACTCTCCTCTCCTTCCTCAGTGCACCGCCCCCTTAAGCAGCCCTGTCAGGTTAAGCTCAGTTCTGAGATGAGGGGACCCCACTCCCCTCTCCTTCCCCAGTGCACCGCCCCCTTGAACAGCCCTGTCAGTCAAGCTCAGTTCTGAGATGAGGGGACCGCACTCTCCTCTCCTTCCTCAGTGCACCGCCCCCTTGAACAGCCCTGTCAGGTTAAGCCGAGTTGTGAGACGGGGCCACTCCTCTCCGAAGGGGCCCCACGCTGAGTGTGGAACAGGTGCTTTGCTTCCTCCAGAGAACGCTTGCTGCTCGCTATTCTCAGTTCTTACTTGCTCGTGAATTCTTTCTTGAGGCAAAGTCAAGAACCTGGGTGCCCGGCTGTGCACGTTCCCTGTCCAGTCTTGACAGCCAGCCCATACGTTCCCTGTCCAGTCTTGACAGCCAGCCCATACGTTCTGGAAGCTTCCATGGTCCCTCACCCCCGTGCCTTTGCACATGCTCTTCCTGCTGCCTTGCTTGGACCGACACCGCCCTTTTCTTGCCTGGTGATCTCTTAGCAGTCCTCCGCTAACTGTAGTTTTTTCTGTCCATTTGGTTGTCAGTGCTTTAAACACAGGGCCCCTGTATTGTTCTTAGATGTCAAGGATGCACCACAGTGTTAGCCACACGTCCATGCGGAGTGCTGGATTCCAGCTCCAAACTCTGACGCCAGCTGGGCTCGGGCCCTGGGGTCACTGCCGTGGCTCCCAGCAGGACTCTGTCTCCAAACCAGCCGTGGCCAAACCCGCCTTTGCGAGACAAGCCGCCGGTGTCCTGCTCCCTGTGAGCCTCACAGACGTCTTCCTCACTGCAAGCTCCAAGCCCCAGCTTCTTGACTTGTAGCCGGGGCCCCCAGTGCCTCATAGCCTCTCCCTTCCTGCCCCGCGTCTCTCACCAACCTCCCAAGCTCTCCCAGCGATATTTTTCAGAGGCCACAGGAAGTGCTTCACAGTCTCACGTTTAGGTCAAGGGCAAACAGCTTCATAAGTATTCAAGTTGTGACAATTTAGGGAGCATTTAAAAAAATCAGCTCCCGTGAACTGAACGCATTTCTCATGGTGACTGGTAGATGTCACTGCATTTCCTGTGGCTGTGTAGACTGTCCCACCCTGGGGTGTCTCAGCACACGGTTCGGGAACCACAGCCTTCCGCTCTTGCTATCAAAATGTGACTTGTCATGTGCCGAAGTTGCGGTGCTTTCCCGTGGCCCATCTCCTATTTCCCTCCTGCAGTGCCAGTGCCCTCCTGGGCCGGCTGTCCCTCCTGAGGAGCCTCCCGGAACCCTCAGTCCTGCAGCTCGCACGGCACGAGGTCCTTCCTCCGCCGACCGGCACCGCACGCCGGCTGCCGACGGGCTCCTCATGCTCTGTGAGTTTCTCAAGGACAGAGCCCTGTGTTATCTTTCCTCGCGCCGCAGGAAGCCAGCAGAGTGCCTCGTGCGTAAGAGCAGATGGAGGGAGGGTCTGCAACGCGCCTCAGCGGCACTGGGAAGTCGCTTTGTCCTCCTGACACTGATGCCTGAGCTGGCAGATTCAAGCCAGGCCTGCAATCCCAGAACTTCTGTTTCTCTTTACTCATGCTTGCTCTTTGCATTTCCCAAGTCACCCAGACGCTAGCCACTCTCTAAAACTTGGAGCCCACTCTCTATTCCACCTCCAGCCCCATGGAGAGGCACCCCTGCAGAGCTGCTCTGCCCCCACCCCACCCCCCAGCATGCCTCAGGTCAGGCCGTACAAAGAGTCACCGGCGCGGGCACCCAGAGCCCTTCCGTCCCCGCCTCCTTCCACTCCAGTTCTGCCAAGATTTTGTTTTGATCAGAATTTCCATGATGTGGTGACCCTGGGATGTGTTGGGAAACATCAGCTGTCTGCCTGCTGAGACAGTGCTGGTACCCTTCGGCTGCTTTTAGCTTTGTTATCCAGGCTGCCCCTTCCTGGGGAAGCCCACAGCCAGAAACTGACCAGGCGGGGTGAAGACAGCTGAGTGAAGACTCCGGGCGCTTTCTCCCCTCCTGGATCCCTGGAGTCCGAGTGAGCTTCTGTGACTATAACAGCATACCCGGGGCAGCGATGTGTTAGGAGAAAAGGTGTACTTAGCTCTGCAGGTTCTGGAGGTCACAGTCCGAGACTGGGCTGTGTCCGTTTGGCCCTGGTGATGGCGTTCTCATAGCAGTCCTGAGGCAGCACAGAGCAGCACGTGGCAGCAGGGAGTGCGTGTGCACCTGTCTGTGTCCGTGTGACCCCTTAGAAAGCCACCAGGATTCAACCACGGGGCTCCCCACTAACGACCCAAGCCGGCACAATCACCTCTCAGAGTCCTCACCTCCAACGCCACGGTTAGATTCAGTGTCCACCCTCTTAGCACGTTCACGTAAGACTAGGGACCAAACTGCGTGTTCAGGGTCCATTTTCAAACATAGCACCTAGAAGCCTTCTGCCCCCCCCCAAACCCCGTCTCAGGGTCAGCTCCTGGGAACCAGCCTGCAAGACTGGCTGGGACCAGCTCAGAAGTCACTCACAGAGAGACCTTGATAAACAACTTCCGCTTGGCCGCCAAGGCTTCCCAGCATATGATGGAACTGCCAGTCCATCTCCATCTCCCGCTCCAGGACCCTTGCCCCACTGCTCCACCTCCAGGTCTTATCTCTAGCTTTTCTTCTTGGGGCAGGGGTGGGTGGGGTGGGTGGGGGTGTTCCTTCCTCTCCCTGACCTCCTATTCACCCTACAAGACCACACTCGAGTACTTCCTCTCCTGGAAGCCTTCTCTGCCTCACTGGCCATGGTGCTACCCAGTTCATAGCTTATGCCTGTCTTAGGCAGCAGTAAGGCACTACCCCGCTCTTCCGGACAACTCGGCCATGTGTGCTCTCCTTCTGCATTTGATGCCAAACCCTTTTCTTTGGGAAAAGAGTCGTGGAAGGTACACGTGGAGGGGAAGGGTCTCCCCATGTTTCAGAGCTCAGGCTGCCCAACAGCAAACTCTGACTTGTCTGTTGAATGGGCGATGTCTGGGGTGGGGCCAGCACTGAGCCTCTCCAGACCTGGAAGAACCACCCCCTCTGTTTCTGTGCTGTTGGGAGACCCGGGCACAGACCCGGAAGAGCGTGGGAAGGGTCTTGAAGAGGTGAACTGAGAACCGGTGGTAGAAAGAGCATTGCATTTGGAGTTACGACTTGGAGACTGGAGCCTCTGGGCCACTGTTGCCACCCCTCCTAGATTTCCCAAGGATTAGGTTAAAAAAGCCTGTCTTCCTTAGGGACCTTCTCGCCTTCTGCTGAATATGTTTAGTTTGTTCCCTATGTTGGTTTCTAACTGGTGACAGCAGGGGCTTGATAACGACTCAGGTCCTATTTCACATGAGCCAGCCTGGAAGAGGCCAGAGTCCTCAGTCCACTGGGAGAGTCTCCAAGGAAGAGGAGGGCGCACCGTGCTGTGCCCTGCCCGGCCCTCACAGTCTCCCACCCACCTGCCCACCGCACAACCCACGGCTGACAGGCGCTGTGCTGGCTGTGAAGACATGGCTGGGGTGTAGATGGTGGCAGGGCCCCCCCAGGAGGCCTCCTGCTGCCGAGGAAGGACCCTGGCCCGCAGCCAGGAGACGCAGGGTCAACGCAGGCTCCACTTCTCCTGGGTTCATGGCTCCGGGCAGCTGTTCTCCATCCTTCCTGGAAGCAGGCAGCAAGCCAGCCTCTCCCCTGGCTCTCAGCTTCTTCGTCTCCAAGATGAAGTGGTGCTCCTCATCCCGCGGAGTTACGGCCACGTCAAGCTCAGCAAAGCTCCTCCAAAGCAGAGCCAGGGCTCGAGCTTCGGGAGCAGCGGGCAGCACACGGGGAGGGAAAATATCTGAACAGACCTCTAGCGATAAACCTCCCTCCTCTATCGAACACGCCTGCCCATCTAATTTATTCAGTTAATAAAACCTATTCCCTGAGGGGGACAGGCAGAGGTAAGCTACCAGCCAATCTGCCTGTGTGCGTGTGGTTCTATGTGTGTATTTCAGAACAATAAAAAACACGAGTAATTAAGAGATGTATTGAAGTGTGTAGCAATCCTGAAGGACACTGAAGATTCCAATGCAAGTTACTGTCCTTGGTGCAGATTTAATTCAATCGGGAATAGATAAATAAAAATAAAGAAGAAACAAATTCAGAACAGATGTTAGGCAAGCCATTTTTTTCACAGTAAGAATCATAAACATGAAGAACAGCCTATAAGGCAAAGTTGTTGATGCAAACAGCATCAAGCTACTAAATAAATAGTTGGATGGCACCACAGGGACAAAGAAACATTAAAATAGTCATTTGGCTGTCCCTGAATATTTTTTGCTCACATGTTGTGCCCAGGCGTGTATATTGGAGGGGACTGGAGGGAGCTGTGAGTGTGTCCTCACACAAAAGACACACAGCAGATGTATTTGTGCAAGAGTATACGGCATAACCACCTCTCCCCAGGTGATGCACCGACTCGGAATATCAAGGGAGAGGTTTGGCCAAAACTGCTGAGTTCTGAAAGGACCGTGAGGCCAGGGGAGGAATCCAGTGCCGAGGAAGAGTGGGCTATCCTGGCTAGGTGAGAGGAAGCCCAGATGTGCAGTTCTGCCAAAAGGAGGATTTAATGGGAAGAGAATTCAGACACAGTTGGAGGAAAAGAAGAGGCAGGGGAAACCAAAGCACAGCTGTATTCCTTTAGAGAGCGGAGGAAGCTTCAAGAGGATCCCTGTAGCCCGGTCCCCTGGTTTTAAAAAAGTAAATACTTTTCTGGGGTTGGCATGGTGGTGTAGGAGGTAATGTCACCACCTGCAGTGCTGGCATCCCTTATGGGCACTGGTTCAAGACCTGGCTGCTCCACTTCCTACACAGCTCTCTGCTATGGCCTGGGAAAGCAGTAGAAGATGGCCCAAGTCCATGGGCCCCTGCACCCGCACAGGAGACCTGGAAGAAGCTCCTGGCTCCTGACTTAACATTGGCCCAGCTCCGGCCATTGTGGCCATTTGGGGAGTGAACCAGTGGATGGAAGACCTCTCTCTCTGCCTCTGCCTTTCTGTAACTATACCTTTCAAATAAATTTAAAAAATATATATTTCTTAAGGTCAGAGACAGACAGATCTCCCATCAACTGGTCTACTCCCCAAACGCCCGCAGTAGCCAGGATCGGGCCAGCTGGAAGTCAGGAGCCTGGGATTCAGTGCAGGTCTCCTATGTGGGTGACAGGGACCCAAGTACTTAAGCCGGCATCATCCACTGCCTCCCAGGGTATGCACTACCAGAAGCTGGGACCAGGAATGGGGCCAAGGCTTGAACCCCGGGACTCCCTTATGGCATTCAGGCATCCCAAGAAGCATACTAGCCACTTCACCGAATGCCCCTTCATTCCTGGCTAAAAAGCAAAGTCCAGGGAGAGGAGACACTGGATGACACAGACCGTCTCCAGAGAGCCAGGGCAGGGGCTCCCGAGACATAGAAGAGCAGGACCTCAGGTGGGAAGGGAAGGGGTCCCGGAGTGGAAAGTCTTCCCAAGATGCCAGCTGGCTGCCCCAGGCCCGAGGGGCAGGGAGGGCACAGCTGCACCCCCTGCTACTCCCCGGCCTGCACTGAGGGAGCCCGGGGGCCCTGCTCCTCACTTCAGACCAGGGAGGTTGGCAGATGCGGAGGAAGGTTTAAAGGAGGATGCTTGAGCGACTCGCTCTGATCACATGGCTGCGTCTGGCTCCTGATCCTGGGCTCTTTCTGTTCTCCAAGATGACTCCAACGTGAGATGACGGGAGGTGGCAGCCCCTCCCCTGCTGGGGCTGTGAGAGCTCTTGTCTTCCCCGGGCTTCCTCCCAAGGTGGCTTTACACGGTAGACATCGGCTTTGAATCCCGATAGGCTGAGTGCTGAACTGATGGAAGGGAAGTCATTGATTACAGACCCCTCCCCAACTCCACGCCTTGATCTTAAGAGGAGTCACTTTTGGGGTGGGCGTTAGATGCTACTGGGGACACCCACGTCTCAGAACCCAGTGCTCGGGGAAGTCCCGGCTCTGCCCTGGATTCTAGCTTCCTGCTAACGTGGGCACTTGGAGGCAGCAGGGTGGCTCAGTTAGCTGAGTCCCTTCCACTCACATAGGAGCCCTAAATTGAGTTTCTGGCTCCGGCCTTTGGCCTTGTCCAGCCCTGGCTGTTGGGGGCATTTGAGGAGTAAACCGGTGGTTGGGGGATATCGCTTTGCTTTCTCTTTCTGCCTTTTCAAACAAAATAAATAAAATTGTTTTGAAAAGTTTAAGTTAAAAAGTGGTATCTACTTCTCCTTGTTCATTTGTCTCTAAGAAAGTAACACCAGTCGCCCAAGTCAGCAAAATAACTCAACCTTCCTGTTTCAAGTTTCCGTAGGGAGAAATTCGTCATGAAAGACAGGACTGAGAGGCAGTTCTTTGGGTCATTCAACAGACAGCTGCTGAGCCCATGTCTGTCGGGCACTGCTCTAGGCGCTGGGAATATTGGCATGAATGAGGGACAAAGCTCCTTCCTCCTGGAGTTTGTATTCTGTCCAGAGAACAGGACAGAAACCAAATAATTATATTACCTATTGTTTGGGCAGACTAAGGCAGGATGTTTGGAGACTCCAAGGGACCGTGGGATGGGAAAACCGTAGTCAATGAGGTGAACCCACGTAATCCTGCTCTCTCCTCCCACTGACCTATGACCTTGTCTGGAAGTCACTCATCTGTTATTGTGACCGGTCCAGCCAAACCGGAAGTGTTGTTGTGATGGTGGCATTAGATACGATCTTGGAAGCATAGGGCCCATGTACGGTGCTGGAAAACTCTACATGCATTAGCATTTAAGACGTGAGTGGCCCAAGGGAACAAGGGTTATACCGCATCCAGTCATGAAGGCAAGACGCTTATCCCATGGAGTGTTTGTCCATGTTCACAGTGGGCCCTGTGAAAGGGTGTCCACCCCAGGATTCTCTGCTGGAGGTCACTGGGAGCCTCCTTCTGGGACAGTGGGCAGGTAAGATGGCCCAGGGGACTGTGGCGTGTTGGGTGATAGTCAGAGGCAACGGAGTTGATAGGAACGCAGCACCACATGGGTCTTACAAGCCAAGTGCTCAGTAAAAAATTGGAGGAATAGAACAAGATCTATGACATTACCATCGGCAGAAGCTAATATACACAAAATAATGTCTGCAAAAACATGCTAAAAATATACAGTAAGTACAATAGAATGGTTGACTATTGGGGATGGGAAGAGGAATGAGAGAAAGATATGGGAATAAAAGGGAGTAAGTTAACAAGAAATACATGTGTTGGAGTGTCCTTAGCTTCTTCCTATCACCACACAATAACAACACCGCTCCAATTAACGTGAAATGGAGGTAACGGGTTGTTCTGCTGATAACTCGCGGTGGTGAAGCAGCGATTGACGTCACTGCCTGTTTTCCGTATGGCGTTCTTTAGGAGTGAAGTGCTGCCATGTATTAGATCAGAGTTTTCTTTCGGAGCCTGTCCCCCATATTCCAGTCCCAAGAGATGTCTGGAAGACAACAAAAAGTCCTTTGGTCAAATAAACACTGCATGCTAAAGTCTGACGTGGAGGCGTCCCAAGCACATTATGCCAGAGGTTCTGAGACGCCCTGCAATGAGAAGACCCGTGTTCCTTAGAGGAGCCCAGTGTTTCCAGCGTGTGACAAAGGGGTTCTCCCCGTTTCATTTTCCATGTAGCAGTGATTGTTACATGGTGACTGTCGGTGGAAATGGTCCCAAGGACGCACTGTGGAGCATGTCTCATTAGCGTGATGAAGGACGGCAGGCAGAGTCCAGATCCCAGGAGTTCCCTGGAACCCACACCCCCCTCCTCCACCCTCATGCAGCTTCCTGACCCTTAACTGCTTCGTTCCTAAGTCCCCTTGGCCCCAAGCTCTCGTTTCAGCTCTGCTGAGTCTAAGTGTTTGTGTCCCACCCGAGGCGGTGGTGTTGGAAGTGGGGCTCCTGGGGGTGAGCCGGGCATGGCGGCAGAGCCCTGCTGAATGGGAGTAGTACCTTTTAAAGGGGCCCCAGGGAGCTGCTTCCCTCACTCACCAGGGGAGGACGCAGTGATGAGATGGTACTCTGAGCCAGAAAGCCACTGAATCCACCAGCACATTAATCTTGAACTTCCCAGCCCCCAGAACTAAGGGAAATAAGTGTCTGCTGTTTTTAAAGATTTATTTATTTACCTGAAAGTCAGTTACAGAGAAAAGGAAACACACAGAGAATCTTCTATCCACTGGTTCACTCCCCAGATGGCTGGCAGCAGCACCCAGGTGGGATGCCGGCACTGCAGACAGCAGCTTAGCCCGCTGTGCACAGAGCCAGCCCTAAGTGTCTGTTGTTTCTCAGGCACCCAGTCTCTGATACTTTGCTACACCAGTCCAGACAGACTGAGACAAGCTTCGACTACTTATGGCAAAGAACGTTTTCCCGACCCGTCCACCCTTCAGAACCTGAAGCCAGCAGTGATGATGTTGTTCACCACTTTCCGTACGATCAACCACTCGCTCAGTTCTGCTGCGTTTTCCCGACCAGACCTCTCCTGTGTAAAATTCTCCTTTCCCTTCCATTTCTGGTGCTCCGAATCGCTGTTATCACTCACCTGGGCTATTAGGATGTGTGTGTGTGTGTGTGATATGAATTCCACCCCTCCCAGTACCCCTGCTCCTGTCCTTTGCTCTGTGTTCCTGCGTAACTTCCTTCCAATAACCCAGGCCCTTAGCACCGTTCCTTAGGTTGATGTCACCTCTTGCCACTGCCAAGGCTGTCCTCTCTGTTGGTGTCCCAAACGTCCTGTTTTCCTAGCACACCCTCAGCTGCTCCTGTCCCTCTTTCTGTCTCAGCCCAACTTTCTCCCCGGCTTCTGTGCCAGGGCGCACTCTTCTCCACAGGCCCACTGTGGTCTCTCTCTGCATAGGCACCGAGCCAGTAAACATCTCAGCAAGTGCACGCTCGGTGAGAGACTGGGGTGCAGAAGAGGAATTGCAATGGGCATCCCCCAGCAAACGGTCACAAAGCTGGAACCCGGGCACATGGAACCGCTAGAAGACCGCGTGGAAGAAACCCACAGAAAGAAGATGAATAAGCTACCAATAGCAAGGATGTGGTCTTCACAAATCACTTGGTGCAGGAAACCCAGAGATTGAAGGGCTGGTTTCAAAGAGAAGGAAAAGTACAGAGCCCGTGAATGAGAGAGAAGAAGTCAGCCCGAGTCGCAGACAGAGAAGACGAAATTTATGTGAGACGCAAAGGCCACAGATTGCTGGTGGGAAAGGAAACTCGAGCAGGCTGGAAGCAGAATGGGCAAGCAGACACATAAATTGCAAAGGGCTTGGCAAAGAGGAGTGAGATAAGAGGGGAAGGAGCTCCGGCTGGGAATTGCTGGGAAATTTATTAAAACGAACTGAATTTATGGTGCAGTGCAAGCATCTGTTGATAGTGGGACAAGTTTGGTTAAAAAATGTGCCCTGGCTGATCGCCAACAGGAGGTTGGAGGCAAGACCACTGGGGTCATTCATTGCGATCAGAAACTTGGGTTCACATGGGCCAGTTGGTTCCAGAGCACAAGGATGAGTGTGAATTCTGTCTGGAGTTCACTCTCAGGTTTTGAAAAACAAGAAGTAACGGGCACCTGAGCGTGATCAGGAGGGAACAGCAAAGCATTGCAGTATGGAGTCCTCCAGATGTAAAATGGGGTGGCCGCTATGGAAAACAGAATAGCAGAATTACCATGGAATCCAACAGCTCCCCTTTTGGGTCTGTGCCTCAAAGAGGTGACAGCTGGGCATCAAAGATGTATTTGTACATCGTGTTCGTGGCAGCATTATTCTCAATGGCCAGAAGGCAGAGCCAACCCGAGCGTCCATCAGCAAATAAATAGATAAACACAACATGAAATATACACAACTGGCCGGCGCCGTGGCTCAACAGGCTAATCCTCCGCCTTGCGGCGCCGGCACGCCGGGTTCTAGTCCCGGTCGGGGCACTGATCCTGTCCCGGTTGCCCCTCTTCCAGGCCAGCTCTCTGCTGTGGCCAGGGAGTGCAGTGGAGGATGGCCCAAGTGCTTGGGCCCTGCACCCCATGGGAGACCAGGATAAGCACCTGGCTCCTGCCACCGGAACAGCGCGGTGCGCCGGCCGCAGCGCGCTACCGCGGCGGCCATTGGAGGGTGAACCAACGGCAAAAGGAAGACCTTTCTCTCTATCTCTCTCTCTCTCTCACTGTCCACTCTGCCTGTCAAAAATTAAAAAAAAAAAAAGAAAAAGAAATATACACAACTGGAATACTAGTCACCCCAACTTGGAAGGAAATGCTGACACATCTGCTCCATGATGAACCTCGAGGAACTTGTGCTTAGGAAAATAGGCCAGTCACAACGGGACAGTTACTGCATGGTCCCCTTGCATGAGGTACCCAGAGCAGTCACGTTCACAGAGGCAGAAAGCAGTAGTGGTTGCCAGAGACTGGGTGGAGAAGGGAGTGGAGTGTTAAATGGTAAGAGTTCCAACTTTGCAAGGTGGAGGGCGTTTGAAATGGATGGTGGTGATGCTTGCACAGCAGTGTGAATGTGCTTAATGCTATCCAACTGTGCATTGAAAACAGACAGAATGGTAAATGTACATGGATTTTGCCACAAGAATTCCTCCAGCCAAATGCCCTTCATGCTGTCCTCAAGACCTGGGTCTGACCTGGAAGCAGGGACCATAAATCCCAAAACAACCACAGCCATCACAACCAGGAACCCCAGCACTGCTCCCCACCACAACCATCACAACCAGGAACCCCAGCACTCCTCCCGACCACAACCATCACAACCAGGAACCCCAGCACTCCTCCCGACCACAACCATCACAACCAGGAACCCCAGCACTCCTCCCGACCACAACCATCACAACCAGGAACCCCAGCACTCCTCCCGACCACAGCCATAGCAACCAGGAACCCCAGCATTGCTCCCCACCACAACCATTACAACCAGGAACCCCAGCACTCCTCCCGACCACAACCATCACAACCAGGAACCCCAGCAGTGCTCCCGCTGGCCGTGTTGTAGAAGGTCTGAGATCGACTCTACCTACTCCCGTAAAACCCTTGTTCACAGTTGTTAGTGTGGCTTCTCAGGCTCTGCAGCCCTGGCACTCATTAACAAGTGTGGATGGAAGGAGGCAGCACTCAGGTGCCACACGGCTGGAGATGGAGTATCCTGGTGGGCTCCAGGCCGAGAACAAAGGGCTGAGGCATCTTTCCCTCTGGGATGGTCTGGGAGACACCAACTCTAGCATAGAAGACGAGACTTTGGAAAAACAGCTTCAGTCTTCTGGAAGAGTCAGTGGCTGTATCTATCATCAGGCACAAATGCAAGAATTACAGACAACCTCCAAAGGAAACTGGGAGATCCATTCAGCATTGCCTCTGCAGAGCTTAAGAGGCAACAGGCGGCTGGTGCCGCGGCTCACTAGGCTAATCCTCCGCCTTACGGTGCCGGCACACCGGGTTCTAGTCCTGGTCGGGGCGCTGGATTCTGTCCCGGTTGCTCCTCTTCCAGGCCAGCTCTCTGCTATGGCCCGGGAAGGCAGTGGAGGATGGCCCAAGTGCTTGGGCCCTGCACCCCATGGGAGACCAGGAGAAGCACCTGGCTCCTGGCCTCGGATCAGCGTGGTACACTGGCTGCAGCGGCCATTGGAGGGTGAACCAACGGCTAAAAGGAAGACCTTTCTCTCTCTCTCTCTCACTGTCCACTCTGCCTGTCAAAAAAAAAAAAAAAAAAAAAAGAGGCACCAGGCCCCGCCTTAGCACAGAGAAGCTGGGGGCCACAGCCCAGGAAGGACCTGGATTTCCCTCTCAGCAGTCTGGTTGTGGGGGCAGTGGTCCGGAGTCACACGCAGATGCCCCTGTCCCTGCAGACTAAGTAGTATCAGGAGGTGCTGGCGGGTGCTGCAGGGCCACAGTCCCCACGTCCACCTAACACGTGATGACAGGCCATCCGCCAGCCGTAAATTCCAGGAGATTAGTAGGCTTCCTCTTTAAGCAGGGGCAAAAATAGCGTCGTGTGCGAACAGTGCTCCCTTACGTGGGGAGGCTGGGGAAGGTGGCAGAGTCCGACTCTTATAAATAGCCCAATAAACTGAGAGCCTTACCCTGGGTAGAGAACTGCACAGGGCGGTTTGCAAATTTCTTGCAGTTTCAGGGTGGAATGGGGGAGAAATTGGTAGGCACATGATCGTGAGACAGGAAGAATCATCAAGGGACTTATTTCAGTGGTTGAGTGTGTATTATCTGCCCCAGGCATGAAGGCATCACAAAACGTGGCAGTGCCTTGCTAGGGAATTATTTTGTGTCCATAGTCGCAGAAATGTTCCACATAAGCTGAGCGCGAGCAGTCAGATTGCGTAGTAAACAACCTCGGTGCTAGAAGACGGAAGAGAAAAAGAGACAGTGCTCCACTCTAAAGAGGGACTTCAGTCGCTGGAACCCGGCGCCGTTTCAGATGTGTGTATGCTGGTGAGCGGCTTTTTGTTTGAGAAGGTAGACTGATGTCTGGACTCCACTTGGTTGCAGGCATCGAGCTGTCTTTACCAGTCCCCCGTGTGAGTAATAAGACTGAAAGCTGGGTTTTTAAACAGTCAAGGGTTTCTGAGAACCTGTTTGGTGGATGTTGCTCTGCCCACAAAGTGATGACCAAGGGGGAATTTAGAGCTCTCTGTTAACTGGAGACTCGTTCACCCTTCGAATTTAGTAATTTTAAAAAATTATGAAATCAAAATAGCTTGTAGCTCTTGTTTTTAGACATCATAAGAATTCTGTTTGCATTCTCAATTAGAGTGAAGACTCCTAAGAGCTGGGCAAGTGTGTGTAACTTTTGACATTGTCCAGGCAAAGGAGTTCTTGACAGAAGATGTGTGCATAAAACCCTGTTGTCTGGACCCAGTTCTAGATGAGAGAATGCCTGGGCAAATCACAACAATTTGTGCCCGCGTTACAAAGCTCTAGTATGCATTTTGTAAGGATTTATTTATTTGGAAGGCACAGTGGCAGAGAGAGAGAGAGAGATCTTCCATCTACTGGTTTACTCCCCAGATGTCTGCAGTAGCCATGGCTGGCCCAGGCCCAAGCCAGGAGCCAGGCACTCCATCGAGGTCTGCCGCACAGGTGGCAGAGACTCCAGCCCCTGAGCCATCCCCTGCTGTCTCCCAGGATGTGCATTAGCAGGGAGCTGGATTGGAAGCCCAGAGTGTCAACTACACGACGTGAAGGTGTCCCAACAGCGGCTTGATCCGCCACGCCACAATGCCCGCCCCATTACGCATCTTGACTTGAACAACCTGGATTTGTCACAAGTACAATTCAGTTAAATGTGGGATTTACTATTTGAAAATATTAGCAAGAAATGGAGCTTCTATGCAGCTTTAATTTGAGATGTTCTGTTGTTTGGGAACACATCTGTGCAGAGCTGTCACTTGGGAGATAAAGGCATTGTGGACTCCATGTTCACTTGTCACTGCTGGAGACCCACTTCTCTTCCACCTTGAATGTGATGTGCTGTGCTGGTGGATTTTGGCCATGAACATCAGAGATGTAAAACCAGAAACCTGTGGCTGACTCCCCAGCCTCTGCGACTCCTTCACTCTTCCTGGTCAGGTGCTCCATGCCCCCAACCCCCCCCCTCCCCCGCAGCCCCAGCCCTGCAATGACCTCCTGCTGTGTATCTCAGGATTCAGTTTCTGGGGCCAATGCTGTGGTGTAGCAGGTAAAGCCGGCATCCCATATGGGCACCAGTTCAAGTCCCAGCTGCTCCACTTCCTATCCAGCTCCCTGCTGTTGTGCCTGGGAAAGTAGCAGAGGAAGGCCCAAGTGCTTGGTCCCCTGCCACCCATGAGACAAATGGAGTTTTGGGCTCCTGGCTTCAGCCTGGCTGAGCCCTGGCCGTTGTGGCCTTTTGAGGAGTGAACTAGCTGATATAAGATTTCTGTCTCTCTCTCTGCCTCTCCCTCTGTCTCTGTAACTGTCTGTCAAGTGAATAAATCTTAAAAAAAAAAAAAAAAAAAAAAAAAAGACTCCTCTTCCTCAGCCTGGGCCTGCTGCAGCCAGCGCGGACCTCTCCCCCCACTGACAGTAGCAGGAAGCAGCTGCACTTTCTGAGTCAGACTGAGTGCTGTGCCTGGTCCCTTCCTGGGTCCCGGCCCTCGTGTCTTGCTTCTGTCCCCTCCACACTTCTCTCCCGGGGTCTGGAGGCTCCTCGATGCCCTGAGCCAGTTCTTAGCTGCCTCTGGTCCGGGCAGTTTCCTGGACTGTCTGCTATGATCAGAGTTTACTAGGCAGGGAGTTAACAGCTCCTGTCCCTTTAAACACTGTGCTTTTCCCATCAGCTGGGACCTGTTCTGTCCATGTCTGCCCAGTTCACCCAAGTGAATGGGTCTACTTCCAGTTTCCAGGCCATTCCGTCTTGCTGCCCCGTCCCCTTGGGAGTCAGCGGTCAGCTGGCCATATCTACCTACGGTGGGATAACAAGTGAATTCCTTGGCTGTTCACCCACCACTCCAGTCTTACAGAGAGGCGTTTCAAATTGTCAGCTAGTACATTTTTGTAAGCCTTTTAGTTTAGAAGATTCTGGGTCAAGACGAGGGGATAATTTCAAGAACAGTTGAAGCACAAGAGGGAAGGTGCTCTCAGGTAGGCAGTGCCAACCCTGGGCCTGCCGCCACGCACCGGAGCCTCATCCTGGGAGGGTGAGTCTTTCAGCCTGGCTTGGCCGCCAGCAGTGGGCCGTGACCGATGTTGTCAGAGAATTCTCAGACTCCTAAACCACGCTGGGGCAAGGACCGGCACTCGGGAAGTTGTCTAAGGCAGGCCACTAGGGGCCGTTGAGTCACAGCTTGTTGGGTTGACTGGAATGGACTTCAGGTGTAATCTGGCCCCTGCTTTTCAAAGCAGATCTTGACTCCCTGGCGCTCCTAAAATCAGCTTAGAGCCCATGACCAGCAAAATGGAACAGAACAGAGTGGTTCTTATACAGTAAACAAGGTCTTATTGTATAAAACTTTGATCCTGTGTGTGTGCGTGTGGATCACAATGTGGTAAATATATTTACTGAGGCTCATAACTAACGTGTCAGCCTGATTTAGGCTGAATCTTTCATTTTACATCTGAGAAGACAGAGGCTCGGGGGGGAGAAGTATTTGGCCAGCACCCACTAAGGTGGTAGAAAGAACTGGACCTGGGATTTTTTTAAAGATTTATTTGTTTGAAAGGCAAAGTTTCACAAGAGAGGGAGAGACAGAGAAAGAGAGAGATCTTCTGCCTGCTGGTTCACTCCCCAGATGGCAACAGCTGGGGCTGGGCCAGGCCGAAGCCAGGAGCCAGGAGCTTCTTCCTGTTCTCCCTCGTGGGTGCAGGTGCCCAAGCACTTGGGCCATCTTCTACTGCTTCCTCAGGCACATTAGCAGGGAGCTGGATTGGAAATGGAGCAGCCGGGACTCAAAGTGGCACAGATATGGGGTGCCAGTGTCTCAGGTGGTAGCTTTATCCACTGTGCCACAACCCTGGCCCCTGGACCTGGGATTTTTAGCTCCAGTGCTCTATTATAAGCTGTCATGCTCTGTTATGTGTTTTACCCAAACAAGAGAATAAACATAGGCTCTAGATCTTTAGGATGGTGACTCCCACAGTTTTGGACAGCAGGAGTCATTAATATGCACCAACCGGGGAGGCATCGTGCACGGTGGGTTAGGCCACCACTTGGCATGCCGCCTCCTCTATCAGAGAGCCTGGGATTGAGTGCTGCCCGTGCTTCTAATCTAGTTTCTTCTATTCTCCCAGAAACCTTTTATTTAAGAAATACAAACATCAGACATTTCATAATTACAACTTTAGGAGCATAGTGATTCTTCCCACTGTACTTGCCCTCCCACCCACGCTCCCACCTCTCTCCCTCGAGAGGCAGCAAAGACTCGGATGGAGTTGTTGCCTTTCAAATACATAAAACACGCACCAGCCATCACCTGTATGTTTCTATAGAGAGCAGGTGGGTAGAAAATAAGTGGCATAAAGTAAATGGGATAAAAGAAGAAATTACAAGTTCAGAAATTTAGGTGAACTTCAGAAGGGTCATTGGATCAAGGGCCCGGGAAACAGTGGTCTTAAACCCAGAGGAAGAATGAAAACTTAGAGCAGTTCACCATTGGTATAACACGAGCCTGTCAGAGTGACAGGTAACGTGTAAAGACTATTAAAGGCTCACTACAGAAAAGATGGAACTCTAGCCAAGACGTGGGATCAACCTGATGGGCCAACAATGCATGAATAGGTAAAGCCAATATGGTATAGGACATAGTGGGATATTATTCAGCCCTGTCATTTTCGGCAACATGGGTGGGACTGGAGGACATTGTGTTGAGTGAAATAAGCCAGGCACAGAAAAGGAGATGCTGCACAGTATCACCCACATGCAGAGCGAAACAGGCTGACCTCAGAGCAGAGTAGTGGTCACCCGAGGGTAGAGGGAGCCTGGCAGGAGGCCTACGTTCTAGTGTTGCACAGCACAGTAGGGGGACTACAGATTACAACAATTTAGTATATAGTTTATAAAGACTGAGGAGTTTGAATATTCCCAACACAAATAAATTATAGATGTCTAAGATGGACCTGGGGACTTGCACTGTAGCACTGCGGGTTAAGCTGTCACCTGTGATGCCGGCATCCCACACTGTAGTGCCAATTCAGCTCCTAGATTCTCCACTTCTGATCCAGCTCCCTGCTAATGCGCCTGGGAAGGCAGTGGGTGATGGCCCAAGCACTTGGGCCCCTGCGTCCACGTGGGAGACCCAGATGGAGTTCCTGGTCCTGGCTTCAGCCTGGCCCAGCCCTAAATATGGTGGCCAATTGGGGAGTGAATCAGCCAATGGAAGATCTCTCTCTTTCTATCTCTCACTCTGCCTTTCATATAAATAAATAAGTCTTTTTTAAAAAAGATGGAAATACTAATTATCCTGATTTGATCATTACACACTGTATACATGTATCTAATGACCATACTATACCCCACAAATACATACAGTTATTATGTGTCAACTAAAAGCAAAAGTAAAGACTGAAGGGGATGAATAAAAAAACAATGACAGTAGAACTCACAGACTTGCACCTCTCGTTGGTCTAAGTTGCTTGTTTCCTTGAGGACAGTTGCTCCTCTGGTAATTCTACTTGTGTCTACTTGTGTCACCATTAAAATCAATTAAATTCAACAACACAAAACAAATGTTTTCTGATTGGAAAAACAATGAACCAAGTCAAAGGTGAATAATAAAAAGAAACTATTCGCAGCACACAGTAGATGCAAAGGACCACTTTACCTAACAGTAATGGACTCTACAGATAAGTGGGGGAAAGATCAGTAACCCAACAGAGAGGTGTCAGAGGATTCTTGGGAAAACAAAACTCAGTGGACTTTGAGCAGTGGAAAGATGGTCAGACTTGCTGTTTAGAAATGCAAGTTCAACCTGCAGTGTGTGGGGGTGGGCAAAGGGGGGACTGCAGTGTGTGAGGGTGGGCAAAGGGAGGGGCTGCAGTGTGTGGGGGTGGGCAAGGGGGGACTGCAGTATGTGGGAGTGGGCAAAGGTGGGGACTGCAGTGTGTGGGAGTGGGCAAGGGGGGGCTGCAGTGTGTGGAAGTGGGAAGGGGGGCAGGGACTGCAGTGTGTGAGGGTGGGCAAGGGGGGGACTGCAGTGTGTGGGGGTGGGCAAGGGGGGACTGCAGTGTGTGGGGGTGGGCAAGGGGGGACTGCAGTGTGGGAGTGGGCAAGGGGGGACTGCAGTGTGTGGGGGTGGGCAAGGGGGGACTGCAGTGTGGGAGTGGGCAAGGGGGGACTGCAGTGTGGGAGTGGGCAAGGGGGGACTGCAGTGTGTGGGGGTGGGCAAGGGGGGACTGCAGTGTGGGAGTGGCAAGGGGGGGGACTGCAGTGTGTGGGCGTGGGCAAGGGGGGAGGGGTAGTG
Source organism: Lepus europaeus (assembly GCF_033115175.1). Classification (NCBI taxonomy): domain Eukaryota; kingdom Metazoa; phylum Chordata; class Mammalia; order Lagomorpha; family Leporidae; genus Lepus; species Lepus europaeus. The sequence continues at coordinate 1,601,889 of NC_084827.1, read as the reverse complement.
TTTGGCTCAGTGGTTGGGGTGCTACTTGGCATGCCCGTGTCTCATTTTGGGTGCCGAGGTTCAGCTACCAGGTCCACCTTCCTTCTCAGCTCCCTGTTCACTAATGCACGCCCTGGGAGGCAGCAGGTGAAGGCAAAAGCATTTGGGTCCCTGACACGTGGGCCCTCGTATTAGGCTCCTGGCCCTTGGCTTCCACCTGTGCAGCCCCAGCTGCTGCAGCCATTTGGGAGAACGAACCAGCAGACGGACGCTCCCTGTCTATCTTTCAAATAAATAAAATAAACATGTGATGTTTCAAAAAATTAAACTATAGTAGTATCCTCTCAAATGATAAAGACGTAAGAGTGTGACCAGGCATTTTCACGGCAAGTATGTGAGGGACCGGGGGCTCTCATGCTTCTTGGTGTGGAACCTAAAGCGATGTCATATCTGGACAGGGTGGTGTAGTGCATTTTATCAAAATAAAAACTGCAGAGAATCTTTGGCCCAATAATTTCCCAGGCAAGAGAACTACACTGTGTACATGAGAATATTCACTGCAGTGTTGTTTGTAAAAACAAAAGATGTTCATCAGTGGAGAACTTGTTTTAAAAGCCAGGATACACCCATATAGTGGAATCTTGGGGGGAAAACAGAGCAGCATTTAACAAGAAGGAATACCCCAAATCCTACTAACGAAAACGCAAGCTCAGCACACACTGCCCACTAGTGATCAGAAACCTGGGAAGACGCTGCCTCTGAGGGGCTGGAGGTCCGTGGCCAGAGCGGGCGCCCTCTTCTCCGCTCGCTGGCGTGCTGGGCCACGTCCGTGACTTACAGCTCAGGGCTCTGGTGGAGGACATGAAGTTGTGCGGCTTCGTGGAGGGACCCAGGGCGGCAGATGCCACTTAGCGAGAGGATCGGCACAGGTGAGGGGGCCAGAAAACATGGGAGTCGGGTTCCACAGTAGGGAGGCAGGCTTGCATCAGAGAGCAAAACTAACGTGATGTGGGAGCAAGAAGTCAAAGTCAAAGCAGAATTACAGAATCGGTTCTTAAAAGGTAGATGAGATAAAGGGAAAAGGAGCTGTGGAGGGGCCCTTAGGTGCTGCGTGAGCAGAAGCAGAACACTGTGTGATTTCCATAAGTAACTAGCAATGGCGTGGTAAAGGCTCATCATCTACCGGATTACAAAGTTAATGAGACACTGGAAGGGGCACGGTCTCTATCCTGTTTATAGCCAATCACGGATGTCTGATCATTATATTAACACCATCGTGTAGGGTTTGGGAGGAAACACAGCTCCTGCTTGGGGCTCACTCTCTGACTGAAGACAGTGACAAGTCACGGTCGGTCGGCTGGCCAGTAAACCTTGCTTTCCCACGTGTGTGGCCAGTGGTACTGCTGCGCGCCCCAGGAGAGTTCTGGCCCAGCGCTGTGAGCGTGTGCACTCACAGTGAGCCCAGCAGTCCGTGTCTCGCAGCCAAGCTCAGAGGCGGCAGGGACAACACGAGGAGCATCGTTTACCTGGAGCCAGGCGGAGCAGCCTCCGTTAGGAGACTCTTTTTTTTTTTTTTTTTTTTGACAGGCAGAGTGGACAGTGAGAGAGAGAGAGAGACAGAGAGAAAGGTCTTCCCCTGCCATTGGTTCACCCTCCAATGGCCGCCGCGGTAGCGCGCTGCGGCCGGCGCACCGCGCTGTTCCGATGGCAGGAGCCAGGTGCTTATCCTGGTCTCCCATGGGGTGCAGGGCCCAAGCACTTGGGCCATCCTCCACTGCACTCCCTGGCCACAGCAGAGAGCTGGCCTGGAAGAGGGGCAACTGGGACAGGATCGGTGCCCCGACCGGGACTAGAACCCGGTGTGCCGGCGCCGCAAGGCGGAGGATTAGCCTGTTGAGCCACGGCGCCGGCCAGGAGACTCTTGAAAAGGCCTTTTGTTCTCAGCCACGGTGGTGGCGATGGTGATGGTGGGGATGACGAACACTGATGTCTACACCAAGGAGATTTCCAGTTATGGGCCCTAAACTCTGGCCGGGTGGCTAGGATGACAGCCAGATCACCAGCATAAATAGCCCGGGGTTGTCTTCCGGGGCTCCTCACTGCTCACGTTGCCCCGGCAGTCACCACCGTGCTGTCTCGGGGGCTCAGTGCATCTGCACACGGCATTGACCACACGGGGTTCACGTGTCAGGGACGCATCCGGCTGGCACCACAGTTTTAAGAGGCTCAAGCTGGCACTTTCTTTCCTAACGATAAAAGTAGTCTAAAAATTAATGTAATTTAAACCAAATTTTTTCCTAAAAGAAGACGCTTTGTTATTCTTTAAACATAGTCCATCTTTGACACTCCCAATCAGTGAGACTATTTTGCTAAAATTTAAGGGGTAAGAAAATAACATTTGGAATTTGAAATCAACCTGTTCATTTTTACTCATCACCATCTTGCCTGCAAATCCAGGAGTAGGCATGGTTAAAAAGAAGTCAGCAGGAAATCTTTTCCCTAAAGGAGAAGTTGGTAGAAGAAATCATGCCAGCACCTTTCTTTCTTTCCTTTTCACCAGAGGTGGAACAAAGAGAGGCAATGGTACTGCAATTTTGATCTCTACAATCTCATTTGAAATCATTCTCTTTGATTTAAGTTTGTCTTGAAATGAAAGGATAAATGGTGTTAACTTAGTTAAAGTTAGGGGAGAAAAGTTGATTGGACATCCTGTTGTCAAGGAAACCAATTCTCTCTCCCTCTCTCCCCCCTCCCTCTCTCCCTCCCTCTCCCCCTCCCCCTTTCCCTCTCTCTCCCTCTCCCTCTCTCTCCCTCTCCCTCCCTCTCCCTCTCTCCCTCTATCTCCCTCTCTCTCCCTCTCTCTCTCCCCCTCTCCCTCTCTCCCGCCCCCTCTCTCCCTCTCTCTCTCCCTCTCTCTCTCCCTCCCTCCCTCCCTCCCTCTCTCTCTCCCTCTCCCTCTCTCTCTCCCTCTCCTTCTCTCCCTCTCTCTCCCGCCTCCTCTCTCCCTCTCTCTCTCCCTCCCTCCCTCTCTCCCTCCCTCTCTCCCTCCCTCCCTCTCTCTCTCTCTCACACACACACACCACACACCCCAGTGACTAACAGTATCCCTCTAACTCCTCATCTGACATTTAAGAACACCCCAGGGCTCTGCTCTGAAAATCTGTACAAGAAGTACCAAGGGAAGTGGTTCCTGTGATTGCAACTCAGAGGGAACTTTGCTAATTCTGATGCTGCACCTCACTTGGAATCAGCGACGTCCGGAAACACAGGAGGCAGTCTCTGAGGTGAGCATCAGATCAGCTGCGGAATGGGAAGACCAGAACAGGGACTTTTATAAAGAAATAGCACAGCGCAAGAGTGAGAGAAAGACAAACAGTTCAATCCCTGGAGCCGTGTTGCTACCCATCAAGCTTAAAGCCAGACACCGTGCACCAGGGGAAAAAACGTAAGAGCCAAGTTAAAGGGATCAGAAAGAGTGAGGCACAGCTGCTTGTTATTTAAAGGGAAGTCCTGCCTCTCGCCCCTCCCGTAGAGAACTCCTCCCTGCTGCAGCAGTCTCAGGCATGGCTGCGGCTGTGTTGGCCTCACAGTGACCAGAGGCCTCCTGTCCTGACGTGGGGCTTGGCCATGGAGCTTGGTTTGACCCAGAAGATGGTTTGGCCGGGAGGGTGTTCGCAGCAGAACCTGCAAATGTTCTTGCACGCTGGCTCGCTCTCTCAAGTCTTTGTCTGCCCTGACGAGCCTGCTCTCCCAGCGAACATGAGAGATACGTGGAACCGAGCTGCCCAGTGGAGCCCCCTCCCCGACAGACACATCCGGGAGTCCAACAGGGCCTTCCAGCCAAGAGAGGCTCACCCAAGCCAACTCTGGCCAGCCCTGAGACACACAGTGTCTGCAAATTGCTGTTGATATCGCTCCGTTTTAGGTGATTCGTTGTGCCGCAACGACAAACTCACAGAGTGACTAGTCTACACCACAACTTACTACTTTTTCAAGGCTACGTAGAAAACCAAAGACTAGGCAGAGGAGCTCGGACACAGCTGCGGGTTGCCCGGGCAGGACCGTGTCCACAGACAGTACAAGCTAGCCCCTTTCCAAGCTGAGCTCTGGGGAAACGGAGGGAGCCAGTGCTGTAGACAGACGGGCTCTCAAACCTCTGGACTCCGTGAAGATGTGAATTAGCAACACAACTGAATTTGTACACCTAAAAGAGTTACCGCTGACCTGCAGGTCTAGAAAAAGCTACTGAAAATCACCCGGTGGCCGAGAAGAAGCTGTGTGGAAGCAGGCTAAAATGATTAGGCCCCAGCGTGGAAAGACACGTGTGGAGAGTCAATATCCTCCAAGTCTGTTAGAGCTCAGAGCAAACGCTCTGGACATGGGTTTGCTCGCCAGACTCCGGAATTTTAGAAGCAAAGGAGCCTAGCAGTGAAGATCTCACGGGAAATTTGGGAAGATGAAGGGCAGGGCTACCTTCCTTTACATGACCAAGAACCAGGGTGGCCATGTGTCCCCGTATCTCTGGGGTTCATTTCACTGTTCTGGGTGATCCTTCGCAGCTTTCCTTTCGCTTTCATGATATGCCATCCGCTGCAGCAAACTTCAGCCACAGTCAGAATCGCACAGGTCAAGCGGGGTTTAGATGAGGGACAACCTGCCATGGCTTGTCAAGGTGAACTAGACTGGCCGTGCTCTGGAGCATGGAGAGCCCCCATGTCCCCCTGTAGCACACCCTGCAGCATGGTGGTGTGCTACACACATCCGAGGCTGGCATGGTGCCCCCTGGCACCCTCTTTGTGGGCCCTCAAAAATACAAAGACGTGCAAATTCCTATCTTGTCATGACTTCCGCATCAGCCCAACACACAGAAATCAGAATCTATAGTAGAAAAGTTGAACTTTCCTCTTACCCACACAGAGGCCCATACAGCTTTCTGAGCTCCAGGTGGCCTTCCCAAAAACCCTGAAGAAAACACAGCACACATTAAGAACAAGGCTTATCAAAGTCTCCATTGTTCACATTTATACAGGGGAAAAAAACTCTGGAAGAGCAAGAACACAATTATACAAACCAAAAAAAAAAAAAGTGTATTGCTTTCAAGTACTTTGGAATATTGGAATTAAGCAAATGACTTTAAAAAAATATTATCAAGTAAATGTCTTAAGCAGCTTTAATAGACAAAAGAGGGGCTGGCACCATGGCTCACTAGGCTAATCCTCCACCTGCAGCACCGGCACACCAGGTTCTAGTCCCAGTTGGGGCGCCGGATTCTGTCCCAGTTGCCCCTCTTCCAGGCCAGCTCTCTGCTGTGGCCAGGGAAGGCAGTGGAGGATGGCCCAAGTGCTTGGGCCCTGCACCTGCATGGAGACCAGGAGGAAGCACCTGGCTCCTGGCTTCGGATCGGTGCAGCGCGCCGGCCGTAGCGGCCATTTGGGGGGTGAACCAACGGAAGGAAGACCTTTCTCTCTGTCTTTCTCTCTCTGTGTCTAACTCTGCCTGTCAAAAAAAAAAAAAAAATAGACAAAGGAGGTCACCAGCACTTAAACTCTGCACGTATGATATGTGAAAACGGGGCCCGCACGCAGCACTGACTGTGGCGCTGCTTTGTGTCCCAGCTGCTCCACTTCTGATCCGGCTCCCTGCTGACGTGCCTGGGAAGGCAACAGAAGATGTTCCGCGTGCTTGGGCCCCTGAACCCACTGGGAGCCTCAGATGGAATTCCAAGCTCCTGCTTCAGTCTAGCACAACCCGGGCCATCATCTGGGGAGTGAACCAGTGGATGGAAGATCTGTCTTTCTCTGTCTTTCCCTCTCAGGTCTTAGCTCACCTTACAAGTAGATGAAATAAATCTTTTTTTTTTTTATTTGAAAACTGCTTGCTTTCACAACTACATTATTCCTCTCCAAAATTTATTTTACATTATTTGCTGACCAAGCCTCCTTTTATGGCTACTACTTCTATAAACTTCTCTATTCACACATTCTGAATTATCGTGATTCAAGTTAGATTTTAACTAAAATGAACATATTGCAAGCATAAGAACCTTAGAGTAAGTATACAAAATGAAACACTAGGCCGGTGCCGCAACTCACTAGGCTAATCCTCCGCCTTGCGGCGCCAGCACACCAGGTTCTAGTCCCGGTTGGGGCGCCGGATTCTATCCCGGTTGCCCCTCTTCCAGGCCAGCTCTCTGCTATGGCCCGGGAAGGCAGTGGAGGATGGCCCAAGTGCTTGGGCCCTGCACCCGCATGGGAGACCAGGAGAAGCACCTGGCTCCTGGCTTCGGATCAGCACGATGCGCCGGCCGCAGCGGCCATTGGAGGGTGAACCAACGGCAAAAAGGAAGACCTTTCTCTCTGTCTCTTTCTCTCACTATCCATTCTCCCTGTCAAAACAAAAACAAACAAACAAACAAAAAAAACACGAAACACTAGCCATGTTTTAGAGTGGAGTGACCGTGTACAGAAGTGGAAGTCAGAAAGTTCTAGATCCATGGTTCTGTAGAATGCAGTCATGGGGGGGGGGGGCCTCGGGGCTTGGACAATGCTGGGTGAGGTGGGAATGAAGTGTGCGTGAAATTCTGCCTGACTTTGGTGGGGTGAGGGTGAAAGGGCTGGATCTGTGCTGTAGGAATGGAGGATGTGGGCGGACAAGAAGTGGGGTGCAAAAAGTGGGTGTCCTGCATGGGAACATGTCCCCTCCCATGAAATCTTCCGAACCCCACAATGTGAGCTTGCCCTGTATCCGGGAAAGTTTCTGTGACTGTGAACCTCGTCACTGAAATGAGTGGCAGTTTGCACAAATGAGGGCCACAAGCTGGCGAGGGGGCTGTGGGGAGCCCACGCAGGGGAGGGAGCCCAGTCAGACCGCTGTGCTCTGAAGGGTGGTGCCCCGTGAGTCACCGGAGGACGGAATCCAGTGGACAGCTCCCCCACCCCAGCCTTGTGCGCAATTTGTTTTCTCTGCATTTCCTGTGTGTTTTGTTGTCCTGTCTTGACGCATTTCAGTTCTTCACACAAGCTCCAAGCTTCTCACGGAAGGCCTCAGTGAGGCGACTGTGGGTGGGAAGGTGGTGAGCGGCCACCCCAGAGAGAAATGCAGGCACAGAAGCTGGTGTGTGGCACATGGGTCGCACCTCTGCCTGCAACGCCAGCATCCCATACGGGCACCACTTCCAGTCCTGGCTGCTCCACTTCCCATCCAGCTCCCTGCTCATGTGCCTGGGAAAGCAGTGCAAGGCGGCCCAAGTGCTTGGGCCCCTGCACCCACGAGGGAGTGGGAGACCTACATGGAGTTGCAGGCTCAGGGCTTTGGCCTGGACCAGCTCTGGCTGTGGCAGCCATGGGGAGTAAACCAGCAGATGGAAGATGATCTCCCTCTCTCTCCCTCTCTCTCCCTCTCTCTCTCTCTCTCTCTCTCCCTCTCTCTCCCTCTCTCTCTCTCTCCCTCTCTCTCTCTCCCTCTCTCTCCCTCTCTCTCTCTCTCTCCCTCTCTCTCCCTCTCCCTCTCTCTCCCTCTCCCTCCCTCTCTCTCTCTCTCCCTCTCTCTCCCTCTCCCTCTCTCTCCCTCTCCCTCCCTCTCCCTCTCTCTCCCTGTCTCCCTCTCTCTCCCTCTCTCTCTCTCTCTCCCTCTCTCTCTCTCTCTCCCTCTCTCTCCCTCTCTCTCCCTCTCTCTCTCTCCCTCTCTCTCTCTCTCCCTCTCCCTCTCCCTCTCCCTCTCCCTCTCCCTCTGTGTGTGTATGTGTGTGTGTGTGTCACCCTGCCTTCCAAATAAATGAAGGAATAAATCTTCGATGAATGACCATAAATGCAGAAGGGGCAAAGCAGCAGCAGAGTGGGACGGGGTGATGGGCGGAAAAGGGACAGAAAAGCAAACTGAGACGCGGGCGGGAGGGGACAGAACTAGCTGCCGAGGGCCAGCCTTCTGGGGCGGGTGGGGGTCCTGCAGACAGGAAAGGACCAGCGTTGAGATTAGCCGGACGTAGCCCCGCGGCCTCCTTTGGGCTCGGTAGCTGTTCTGCTGTCCCCGAGTCAGCAGGGTCAGCCATCTGACTCCTGAGGAGTCCTCGGTGAGTGCTGGGCTGTTCTGCAGCTGCCTGCTGACCGACCCCACTTGGTGTCACTCGGAATCCAGGCAACACGCCTAAACAGGCCTTCGCCCTAACCACTGCCCCTCCCGGCCTTTTACTTCTGTCCACCCATGCCCATTCCGCCTGTTTCCTGGCTCAAAACGTGGACTCCTTTTGCCTTGAATTTTCTGTATCTAATTAGTCACAGGAGTCCTTAATTTTACCTCAGCTACTTTTTCTTTTTCTTTTTTTTTTTTTTAAAGATTTATTTATTAATTTGAAAGGCAGAGTTACAGACTGTGAGAGGGAGAGACAGAGAGAAAGGTCTTCCATCCACTGGTTCACTCCCCAGATGGCCACAACAGCCAGAGGTGGGTCGATCCAGAGCCAGGAGCCAGGAGCTTCCTCTGGGGCTCCCACGCATGTGCAGGGGCCCAAGCACTCGGGCCATCTTCCTCTGCTTTCCCAGGCCATAGCAGAGGGCTGGATAGGAAGTGGAGCAGCCCGGACTCAGTCGGCACCAATGTGGGATGCTGGCACCACAGGTACCACAGCATCGGCCCCTCCAGCTTCCTTTTCTCTTGGCCCTCACTACCACCCTGCACCCAGCCCTCATCCCTTCAGCAGTAGCTGGATTCTACAGCCTTAACCGGAAGTCCTCTTCCTTACAGAATAATCTTCCGTGTTCACGTGCCTCTCCTATTCAAAAAGGGTAGCAAAGGAGTGGTTCTCTGCTTGCCTTTCTGGCCTTCTAGCATCGGTCTTCCTCTATCACAGCCACACCCCCAGGCCCGATGGTTAGCTCCTAGCTGGTGCAGAGCGCTGGTCGACCTGCACCACCATTCTCAGGCTGGAGCAGTCACGTATGTTACTGTGTTCTTCAGGAAGTGCCTGGATGACCCAGCCCTCAGCGATGTCCCCCTCTAAAGGAGGCACAGCTACCATCTGTGCCTCCCATTCAGGTGCTAGTGTGTGTCCCTTCTGGAGCTGTCACTGTTACGTGGTGGTGAGTAACTGTGCTTCTGCATTCCGGGCCCTGGCATGGTTGTAGACACTCAGTAGGGATGGGGTGAAGCAGTGAGTGAATGGGTGATGGGACCGCACACAGTGAGCACAGAGCAGAAGGGCGTCGCCGCCCTCACTCAGAGTTCACTCCAGCAGAGGACCATGCTAGGTGTAGGCGGCCTGGCCGGGGGTTTGCCCTGGGCTCAGCACGGCAGCTCCTTACCCGGCAGAAGAACGGCAAGTTTCCAATAAAAGGGGAGGGCTTGGGATGCCTGATGCCCAACTTCTCCAGTCTCGAGAAAGCCGACGTGGAGTACCTGGGAGGGAGAGCAAGTTCTAGAATGAGAAGTTGCAGTCTGTGCTCCTGCTGTTGGTCCTGTTAGAAGTCAGAATTGCTGAGTTCTCTGGAAGTAAGAACAGAGGGAAAAGTGTCCAGTTAACTCATCTAAAGACGGAAGAGGGTGGCCTAGAAGTAAGTAGATGTGATAGGAGCCGAGAAATTCTCCCCAAGGGAGGGGTGGGCTCGAGATCAAGGGGTCCCCAGCCCTCAGAGTCAGGAGGCGCCATCAAGGTGAGGTAGTCCACTGCTCCTCCCGCCTGGAATCCTAGCAGTAAACTCTGTGTGTGTGTGTGTGTGTGTGGTTTTATTTATCTATTTTTATCACAATTTAGGAGCAAGGAAAAACACAGAGAATAGGTAGAGAGAGACAGACAGACATCTTCCATCCTGTGGTTCACTCCCCAGATGCCCACAGCAGCTGGGGCTGGGCCAGGCGCACTAGCGGGAAGCTGGATGGGAAGGCGGTGTAGCCAGGACTGGAACCTGCACTCTGATGTGGGATGCTGACGTCCCAAGCCGCAGCTTAGCCTGCTGCGCTGCAGCACCGGCCCCAGTGAACCCTAAGAACGCCCCTCGGCCCCGCTCAGTCCCTTTGCCCCTGTCTGTCGTGAGCAGTTGCTCAAAGGCCAGGCAGAAAGCTGGCAGTGGCAGGACGCAAGCTCCCTGTGCTCATCTGTGTGTCCTTTTGGTCAAGACTGACCCCAGCCTCTCTACATGATTTGTCCCTCGTCACATTCCTTGGCCTAATAAAGAAAGATAAAAATGGGGACAGAGGCACACCATGGCGGGCGGGCACGCTCCATTGCCGACGGCATACAACCTCTCTAAGCCTTTCTTGCCCAGCCTGCAGCCATATGGGAAGCATATTTTGTAACCAGAAACTAGAAAGCGTGGTCCGACAGATTTCTGTGGCACTTTCCAGGAGAAAGCGGCAGTCTGGGAAGTGTAGCGTGGCTGTCAAAACATTGGAATTATAGGATATTCCAACAGTTTATGGGAACAGAGGGATAACACAGTTATAGTCAGAGCTGGCTTAGAAAAACCTAGACATATGGCCCTGATCCCTCACCAGCCAGCCAATTAGGTCAAAAGTTCAGTTAGTTCAGAAAAATTAATGAGTCAAACTGGGTGTTTAGCATACTGTGGAGATCAGCCAAATCACAATTTAGGAGCAAGGAGAAACACAGAGAATAGCACTACAGTCTGGCTCCCCAAGAGAACCGGAACTCGGGGGAAAAAAATAGAGGAAAAACACTGATGTCAGAATCACTCACCTACCAGAAAGATGGACTGTGTGCTATATTCCTTGATTTTTCCCGTTCCCACTCACAGTCCAGGAAGGGGCTCTTAACATCAGAGCGCTTCAGGGCAGGCGTTGTAGTGCAACAGTTAAACCTCCGCTTGAGACAGCCACATCCGGTACCAGTGTGCCGCCAGCGAGTAATGTGCGTTCTGGGAGGTGGCAGAGGGTGGCTGGGTCCCTGCCACCACCCGCGTGGGAGACTTGACTACAGTTCTTGGCTCTTGATTTTGGTCTGGCCCAGCCCTGGCTGTTGCAGGCGATTTGGAAGTGAATCAGAGGGTGGAAGGTCTCTCTCTCTCTCTCTGCATTTCAAATCAATTTTAAAAATAAATAAATAGGGGCTGGCGCTGGAGTGTAATGGGTTAAGCACAGCCTGCAGTGTTGGCATCCTATATGGATGCCGGTTCAAGTCCCGGCTGCTCCACTTGCTATCCAGCTACCTGCTTATGCACCCAGGAAAGCAGAAAAAAAAAAAAAAAAGATTCAAGCCCTTAGGCTATCTTCCACTGCTTTCCCAGACGATAGCAGAGTTGGGTTGGAAGTGGAGCAGCCAGGTCTTGAACCGGCACGTATATGGGATGCTGGCACTGCAGGCGGTGGCTTTACCTGCTACACCACAGTGCCAGCCCCTCAGCTCCCATAAGAACTTCATGTCTGGGGCACTGTTAGATCTGTATGAATTTCCAGGACATCACATTTAAGTCCACGTTCAAGTGTAATTGCCAGCCATATTCAAGTGTGAATTCTGCCTTCTTTGGTGCACGTACTGAAGATCGTGGCACAGTTGGAAAAGTTACTGTTCCAGACAGATGATGATATTTTCAGTAGTTCCCCTTCTACCATGAGGAAAGACCAAACGAGACTTTCCAACCCACTTAGTATTTTCTTTAATGTCCTTAAGTCAGGTGTTTATGTTCATTTCTTCATCAGTTTTTGTAAATTATTTTCTAAATGTAATCTCTAATGAGAAAAAAATATGTAGATCTTGGACCACGTAATTACATCTTAATTTTGTAATTAGATTCTTGATTGTCTAATTAAAGGACAAGAAGTCGGTGCCTAATTATACATGCTAATTATTATGCAAGCCCATGACCGAATTATGTAACTCCACTCATGAAAACGCTACTTGTGTGTCTCTGCACAAAATTTAGACATTTTCAAACATATGGCGCCAGCAGAGAGTGCCTTGGACATAACCACAAATCTCACTTTGCGGCCTGGACTCAAGTGTCGAACTTGACTGTATCCAGTTGGGAATTGTTCACATATGGCCAGTGCTACCCAGAGTCCCTGCGGCCAAACAGCCAAACTTGGGGAGAGATCATGGCCTCCAGGTTTACGGGCAAACTCCCGAAGTGGGGTCCACCCGTCTCACTCTCCCTTCCTTCTCTGCACTCCCAGGACCCCAGGCTGTGCCCTGACTACCTCACCAGGCTCAGCCTCAAACCGTTAGGCTGCACATGAAACAGACGAACTGTATCATCCCCAAAAGACAGAGACCTCCAAATGGGACCTCATCTGCACACGGTGTCCTGTAGACATAGGTGGGCAGAATGGAGACTCCTAACGCAGGTGACCGGTGTCCTACAAGACGGAGACACACAGAACTCAGTGCATCTGAAGGCAGCTGAGGCCAACGAAGGCAAGGAAGGATTCTCCCCTTAGGCTTCAGAGAGACTGGAGCCCTGCTGACACCGGCTTCAAACTCTGGCTTCCAGAACCATGAGACAATCCGTTCCTGGTGTTTGAAGCCACGGCTTTTGCGGTGCTCTGATGCGGCAGTCGTAGGAAAGTGATACCCAAGGAATACCCATGAATGAGTTTTAGGGTCAGTGAAAACCATTTCTAAGTTTTTAATTTGTACATTTGAAAGAGAGGCAGAAACAGAGACCTTCCACCCACTGGTTCACTCCCTAAAATGCCTGCAACTGCTGGGGCTGAGCCAGGTCAAAGCCAGGGACTCAATCCAGGTCTCCCACATGGTGACAGGGACCCAAGTACTTGAGTCACCACCTGCCGCCTCCCAGGGTGACATCAGCAGGAAGCTAGAAACGGGAGCAGAGCTGGGATTCAAACCCAGACAGCCTAGGACCTTTACCAAGCTCTGGCTCACAGAAAAGGCTTTTGAAAACATTTCCTCTGTTACTTTAAAAATTGTCATTGTGAAAGCAATTTGTCTGCCGAATTGTCTCTAGAAAAATGCAGGTGTCCTGAGATGCTACTTGAAAAGCAGGTAGCGTGCGACTGCCTCACGTCTCATCCTAGCACTGCGATGTGAGAACAGCTTTCCTTGGGTGGAATTCATGCAGTGTGCCCACAGTTAGGACCATGTACATCTGTCAGTGTTTACATTAAGGACACTTACGTTGGAAAATGACAATGGGAAGTATATGTAGCCTCAGGTCGCCTTCTTTGGGCTTATTTTCACATCTAGAGCAGTCACTAACTGCTACAGGATGCAAAAGCCTGCAGCAGTGGTGGGGCGAATTAGACTGTCCTGAGAACAAAATGAACCGTGTGGATCATTTTCAAAAAAGAGTCAATTCTTAAAGACTGGAAATTTCCCGATATTTCATTTTCCTCGAGATGCATTCAGCAGGAGCTGTAAAGTCAGCTGTTCAGACCAAGAAGGTGCTCACGGCAGATTGGGAGAGGCTCTGATGAGTCACGCATTGAGGCCAAACTGCTTGAGGTTTGGAGCAAAAGGAAACAGGCCCACGGCTCTCCAGCTTTGCAGGTCTGGAGCAGCGTGGGAGAAGCGGCTTCTCCAGGTGCGGCTGGGGCAGCCAGCTCCCTCTTTCACTCATCCCATCCTCATCTTCACCATCAGAGCATCCCACTGCGGAGCTGCTTGGGGAATTCCAGAAGCCCAGAACGTCCTTGAAATGGCAAAGAGCGAAAAGGGTGATGCCCCAAGGACAGGGGAAGCCCAGGGTGCCAGAGTGTCTGCACAGAGCCCTTTGTCACGGTTGCTCAATGCATGGCTCTCACAGGCTTTGCCAGAAATTCCGGGAAAGGTTCTGGTCACACAGGAAGCCTAATTAGAGGCAGAGTCTTAACGTGTTGCCTTTCAAGGGGTTTGTGAAGACGTGGGAGCAGAGCATGACGTTTGCTGCTTTCCAACCTCGGGGAGATCTAGAACACTCAGACAGAAAGCCTCGCTTTTTGTCGTGATTCTTCCTGGCTTTCTCTGCGCATTTTGTGTAGTGTTTGAGATCACGTTCTGCACATGGCTTTTCTATTCCTCCATCATCCTATTTTTTCATTTAACATAAGCAAACAAGCTCCATGTTATTAATCCCTTATGAATATTTATGGCTGCATTCCTCTTGTTGGACATGCCACAATTTACTAAACCACCCTCATGGTTAAATATTTAGGATGCTTTCCATTTTTTAGCTAATTTCTGTTACGCTACGATAATGAACATTTCTGTGTATCAGGATTTTCCAGACCTGAGACTCATGAGCCGCTGGTTTTAAACACTAGTACACATACCAAGTGCTTTCCAGAAAGCTTGTTCCAGTAAGTCCCTCTGTCCATGTACCCATTTCACTAAAGGTTCCCATAAAACTCTTTCCTAATTTGACAGATGCACTAATGTATTTTGATGTCCACATTTCTTTCATTACCAGAGAAAAAGAACTTTTTTGCCATCACTTCTACTTCAGTTTCAATATTTCCTTCCCTCCTTCCTCTCTCCTCCTCCCGCCTCCCTTTCTCTCTCCCCCCCACCTCCCCCCCCATGCCTCCCCCTCCCCTTCCCGACCATTCATTCCCTCTACACTTTATCTCAGCGCAGGCAGAACCCTGCTACACCGACTAGTTAAAGAACTGATTGGAAAGTGAGCAGTCACTCCTAGGTGACTATAAGCCGACCCCACTCCCTCGTTTGAGCGTGGAGAGGAAGGTGAGGGGTGAAAACAACTGGCACTAACAGCAGCAACGCTTACACTCCCTCCGGCCTCCTTCCTGACCCCATTCTCCACCCGACACTCCCACACCAAGAGAGAGACTGTAAGGACCACGCTTCCAGGCAGGTGCTCCTAGGGGAAGTGTGAAGGTTGGAGGCTGTATGTGGGGTCTCTCCCTTGCCCTTTCTAGAGTTGCCATCTTCGTCCTCAGGTCCCGGTTCCTCCCGGCTCCCCCAGGTCCTTGCTGCCAGCATGCCCCCCCAGAGGGGTGCTGGGGATCATCCAGTGCACATTCACCCAGGTGCCTGATCTCCTGAGACACCCTGCAAACACGGGAGTTCATTTAGTAATCTAACGCTGGGCTTCTTCCCATGACCAAGAATCCAGTGCGCCTTGCTCACCCCTTTCTCTCCATGTCCTCGGAAGTCAAATCGAGAGGTGTGTTGAGCCAGGCCCTACGATGAGAAGAGGGCTCATGAAAATAGATTTCCTTGGCTGGCAATGCCCAGTGGGTTAAGCTGCTGCTTTCAACTCCCTATCCCCTACTGGGGTGCGGGTTCGAGTCCTGACTGCTCTGCTTCCAAACCAGCTCCCTGCTAGTACTCCTGTGAAGGCAGTAGATGATGACCCACGTACTTGGCTCCTTGCTTCCAACACGGGAGACTGGATGGAGTTCCCAGCTCCTGCCTTCAGCTGGGCTTTTGCAGATGTTTGGGGAGTGAATCAGCAGATGGAAGATCTCTCCCTCTCTCTCCCCCTTACTCCTGTCACTTTGCCTTTCAAATTTATTAATTTAAAAAAAAGAGGGGCCGGTGCTGTGGTGTAGTAGGTTAAGCCTCCGCCTGTGGTGCCAGCATTCCATATGGGTGACAGCTGGATTCCTGGCTGCTCCGCTTGCAATCCATCTCCCCACTAGTGCACCTGGGAAAGCAGCAGAGGGTGGCCCAAGTGCTTGGGCTCCTGCACCCATGTGGGAGACCCGGACGTGGTACCAGCAGATGGCTCGCTCGCACGCTCCCTCTCTCTCTCCTTCCCTCCTTCCTCTCTCCCTCCCTCTCTCTCTCCTTTCCTCCCTCCCTCTCTCCCTCCCTCTCTCTCCCTTTCTCCTTCCCTCTCCCCTTTCTCTCTCTGTATTTCTGCCCCTATGGGACCCTGGTGAAACACTTCTGTTTGACAAGTTCAAAGGGCTGCAAAGAGACAGTGTACTTGCCGCCCTGCCCTCTTTCCCCCTTGGATTTATAATGCCACTCTGTCATACAACTTATGGGAGTGTTGGGTCTATTCTGATCCATTTGTCTAGCTTATGCCAACACCTCACCATTTTAATTATTGTAACTCTAAAATGCTTTTTGTATCTTATTTTTCGTATGAATTTTGAAGTAATTTGATGAAGAAATTCTGAAGAGTTTTCTGGAAATTGGATTAAATTTACAAATCAACTTAGAGAACACCAGCGTTATTACAGCATTGCTGCTTCTCACGCACGAAGGCGTGGTGTCTCTCCGTTGATTCTGCTCTCTCTGACCTTCAGGAACGTCTTATAATTTTGTGCACGGCAGAGTGCCTGTCCGCGGTTTACATGTTAGCAGTATCGCTCACGGGAAGGAGCGCCACCTTCTCAATCCCAGTCTTGCAGTGGATAATCCTTCCCAACTTTCCGATGAGTTCTACGGGGTCACGTGGAATCTCTGATCCCCTGTGTGGGCAACTGTGTTTTATGAACATCTACCAGGTCCATTTCTCTCTAATCCTTTTGTCTCATTTCTCACTTTCTTTTCTTGCTGTAGATTTCTGGTAGAGAGCCTTTGCTGGGTTACACAGAGTTCCTTCTGTTCCAAGCTTCTTGATGAGTCCTGCTGTAGGTTTGGCTGTTTTATTACCCTCTTCTAAGTGCCAATATTTTTTTATTTTGTGGATCACTTCTAATTTTTGTTGCTTTTTTATTTCATTAATTTATGCTCATATTTTGAGTTTGATCATTCTTGTGTTTTTATTGGGGTTACTGTTTGTCCTTTGATGTTGTTTATTTTAGTTTTTAAATTATTTTTCTTAATAATTTGGCTCACTTCTTTTCCTTTTTTTAAAGATTTTATTTATTTATTTGACAGATAGAGTTACAGACTGTGAGAGAGAGAGAGAGACAG
This sequence comes from Lepus europaeus, assembly GCF_033115175.1. NCBI lineage: Eukaryota > Metazoa > Chordata > Mammalia > Lagomorpha > Leporidae > Lepus > Lepus europaeus. The sequence continues at coordinate 1,585,133 of NC_084827.1, read as the reverse complement.
AGAGAAAGTTCTTCCTCCTTCCGTTGGTTCACTCCAAAAATGGCCGCAACGGCTGAAGCTACGCTGATCCAAAGCCAGGAGCCAGGAGCTTCTTCCTGGTCTTCCATGCAGGTGCAGGGGCCCAAGCACTTGGGTCATCTTCTACTGCTTTCCCAGACCATAGCAGAGAGCTGGACCGGAAGAAGAGCAACTGGGACTAGAATCGGCGCCCATATGGGATGCCGGTGCCACAGGTAGAGGATTAACCAAGTGAGCCACGCCACCAGCCCCTTGGCTCACTTATTTTCAATGAAGGCATTTAAAGCTATAAGTCTCCCTCTCACTACTTTATTAGCTGTGTCCGCACACGTTGAAATGTAGTGTTTTCATTGCCTGATCACTGCATTCTAATAGGAAATTTCTGAATTAAAGACGTGCGGTTCTCAAAGGGGCAGACATGTTGGAATTACCTGATAGTCTTTTTGTTTTTCAACTCTGTCTAAGCCTCACATTTAGTGAGGAATCTGTCCCTTTTCAAAAGCCCAGTAAAGGAAATTGTTCATAATCTTCATTCCTGTGGGGAAAACAAATAAAGGACTGCCGGGGACCTGGGTAACGTACAGTTCTCTCCCCAGTAACGCACATACCACAAAACACATAATCCAGGCTGTTAGTCACCTGACAGCAACTTTATCACAACACAAGGAAAATCCATCATACGTTACACAGACGTGCAGGAAGTGTGCAAGCATTCTGTTCTTACAGTTTCTAACAGCTTTAGTGTTTCCTGTGTTCCGTGGACTGTGCTAAGTGCTTTCTGCACCGTGTCATGTGAGTTTGCAATGGTCAAATAAAGATGGATGTAAATGTTACTGTCATATCATGGATTAGGAAACTGCAGCTTAGAGATGTTAAATAGTGTACCCAGATGACAGTGCTGGTGAGTGAGTGAGTCAGAGTTGAAACCAGGTCAGCCACGTTTCAAACAGGTGCTGTGATCCGCTCCCTCCACTAACCTGTCCTTTCCTGTCCTCTCCTAGGACCTTGGGGATAAACCACACCGCATGTTCTCATGCAGAGAACAAAGACAGGTTGCTTAGGAACCAAATGTATAACAACAACAGATACCAATGAACTGATGCTGGGGAGGAGGGAGGGAGTCTTTGTGTCAAACCAATCCCCGCACTTCTCCTCCCTGTCTCCTACTCATGTCTCCTTCTCTGTAGCACTTATGTCTCCCTTCCTGCTGGGTCAGCACTCGGGCCTATTCCAGAGGCTTCCCTGTCCAAGGGAAAAACCAGCTCATTTGATTTCTGCCTTATTTTGCTTCTCTCCTTCCCAGGAAAATTCCTGGACCGCACTGTGTGGCTTGCCATGCTCCTTCTCTATCCTCAGTCCCTCCTCGAGCTGTCCCAGGTTGTCTTCCGTACCCACAACTTCACGGGGACTGCCCTTGACAAGGTCATGGATGATTGATTCTAAACTTATGTTTTCTGAAGATTTATTTATTTATTTGACAGGCAGAGTTACAGAGAGGCAGAAGCAGAGAGAGAGAGAGAGAGAGAGAGATCTTCCATCCTCTGGTTCACTCCCCAGGAACCAGGAGCTTCTTCTGGGTCTCCCACACAGGTGCAGGGGCCCAAGAATTTGGGCCATTTTCTGCTGCTTTCCCAGGCCATAGCAGAGAGCTAGATCAGAATTAGAACAGCCAGGATTCGAACCGGTGCTCATATGGGATGCCGGCACTACAAGTGATGGCTTTACCTGCTACGCCACAGCACTGCCCCACGATTCTGATCTTGTCACTCTTGGGATTTCCTACCAGACTTTTCACTTGGCCTCTCTATAGCATTTTATTTATTTATTTATTTATTTATTTGACAGGCAGAGTTAGACAGTGAGAGAGAGACAGAGAGAAAGGTCTTCCTTTTTCCGTTGGTTCACCCACCAAGTGGCTGCTACGACTGGCGCATTGTGGCCCCAGCGCTGCACTGATCTGAAGCCAGGAGCCAGGTGCTTCCTCCTGGTCTCCCATGCAGGTGCAGGGCCCAAGGACCTGGGCCATCCTCCATTGCCCTCCCAGGCCACAACAGAGAGCTGGACTGGAAGAAGAGCAACCGGGACAGAATCTGGCGCCCCAACCGGGACTAGAACCCAGGGTGCCGGTGCCTCAGGCGGAGGATTAGCCTAGTGAGCCGCGGCGCCGGCCCACGGCATCTTGATACAGCAGAAGGCGTCCTCCTCTTGGAAATGCTCTCCCCTCTTGTTTCCATGGATCCTCTTGCTGGCTAGGGGCTGCCCCTCAGTGTCTCACTGGCTCCTCTCCTCCGTCAGTATCTGGAAGCCCCGTCTGCGAGTCACCAGTTCCATCTCTCGGTCTCTACTTTGTTCTCTGCTCTGAGCTCCAGGCTGCCCTCTCCGGTTTCCAGGTTAACTGCGGTTTTCAATGGCTGTTGGGCATCTCCAACTTACATATGTAAAACTGATTTCTGTTTTCACCCTACATCTGTTGCTCACCGGCCATCTCCACCTCACCATCGCAGCCACAACCCACCAATTTTTCAGGCCTAAACCTTTGAGACATAGTAAGTTGCGTGATTATTTACACTGGGACTGTCGCACCCCACCTGGAAGATTATTCATCCCCATCCCAGTCACCACCCGTTCACAGGTGGTGTTGACTGGAAGTGGAGATTGGAATGCTGTGGCCGTTAGACCCCGGAGCGAGTAACAGGCACTGCACTGGGGATCCCAGAAGGCCCCAGCCCTGCCAACACCCTGACTTTAGACTGGGTAAGATTAGGTCAAAAAAGTAATAATTCCCAGTAGATGAAAACGTACTAAATACATTTGAATCTGTGAGATCATAACGGTGTAGCAGTATTGTGTCACCATTGTGAAATGTTCGCAGTTAGCTCACGGCACCCTGTTTGACACTTCAACCTCGTGAGTGCCTGTTCAAAAGCTTAAATACACTTTGGAACCCATTGATTGAGTCTTTTAAATTAGAATTATTTAAGGCGCATAGTGGTACCTTACATAGCAGACTAAGGTGGAGAGACTTTTGACCCAGCAGTTTGACACCGGGTGGGGTGCCTGCCTCCAGGTTGGAGTTCCTGGGTGTGAATCCCAGCTCCACTCCGGCTTCCAGAGTCCTGATGATCGCCCTCAGCAGCAGCAGGCAACGGCTCAAGTGCTTGGGTTCCTGCCACCTGCGAGGGAGACCTGAGTGCCGGCCTTGGCTGCGGCAGGCCTGTGGGAGTGAGCCAGCAGCTGGGAGCTCTCTCTTACTGTCTGTCTCCTCTCTCTCTCTCCCTCTCTCTATCTCTCTGTCTCTCTCTCTCTTTCTGTCTCTCTCTCTCTCTCTCTCTGTCTCTCCCTCCCTCCTTCCCTCTGCCTCTCAAATGGAATAAATAAATGAATGTGGGGAATTCTGTCAGAAACCAAGGGAATTTTAAAAGTCAAACAATCTTTCCCAAGAATATTCGTTTCCTGTTGTCACTGTAACAAAAGCCACAAGCTTCTCGGTTTAAAATGCAGATTTCTTCTCTCCCAGTGCTGGCAGCCAAATGTCCAGCACGAGTCTGGCTGCTCTAAAGGCAAGGTGCCGGCAGGGCCGGACCCTCCTGGGGCTCCAGGGCGCGTCTGGGCCTGGCCTCCTCCGCTTCCAGCCACAGCAGTTCCGCCTCTGCTTCCGGCATCCCATGACCTTCTCCCTGGTCACTCCGGTTCCCTGCAGGACTCCTACAATAGGGAGCTTACACGAAGGACTCACCCAGATCAGCTGGGTACTCCCTCTCTCTCAGGGTCCTTACTTAGTCACATCTTCAGCATCCCTGTGCCATGCAAGGAGGGGCTCCCGGGCCCCAGGGTTAGCACGGGGACAGGTGTCTTTGCAGGCTGGTGTTCAGCCATGCTGCAGCGATGTTGCGTGCAGAGCCTGAGCTTATTTTAGAGTGTGCCTGAAAAGGAGAAGTGCATGCGGTAGAGTTGGGCTGGGCTTCCGGTTTAGACAGAACTGGGCAGCCGAGCCCCTGCCTCACAGAGCCAGGAACCAGGTCTCAGCAGCAAACCACCGACACAGCCGGGGAGAGAAGAGTTTTAAAGAAAGTACTACATTTATTCATCTGTTTATTATTTGAAAGCAGAGAGACACAGAGCAATAGAGGGGAAGAGATCTCATCCGCTGGTTCACCCCACAAATGCCCACAACAGCTGGGGCTGGGCCAGGCTGAAGCCAGGAACCTGAGACTCCATCTGGGTCTCCTGGGTGGGTGGCAGGGGCCCCAGTACTAAGGCCATCACCTAATGCCTCCCAGAGCACACATTAGCAGGAAGCTAAGTCAGGAATAGAACTGGGACTCAAACAAGAACTCCAAACAGATGTGGGCATCCCAAGCAGCGTCTTGCTTGCTGTGTTAGAATGCCTGCCCTACAGTTTCTAAAACAAGTCATTCAGCTTATGATTATGGAGTGCAGTTAACTGAACTTTTCCTTTTTTATCCTAACTCTACCGACCAGGAATGCCAACACATCTCAGTTAGTGTTAAGACTTCACTCGTTTAATCCGGTCATGCGTATAACATCTTTACGATGTTTGCCACATCTGTGGGTCACCCAGACTATGACTGACTTCCCAATGTCCTCTAAACCGACTGAAGTGCATTTATTTTGAAAGGAAACTTTGTCATGAAGTGAAAATCAGTACCATTTCTGTAAATAAAAACTGATGATAAAAGTACATACTTAATAATGAAAGATTGTTTCAAGGTTGATTGATTGATTTGGAAGCCAGAGTCACAGAGAGAGGAGGAGGAGGGGGAGGGGGTAGGGAGAGAGAATTTTCCATCTGCGGGTTCACTCCCCAAATGTGCCAGGTGGAAGCCAGGAGCCAGGAGCTTCTTCTGGGTCTCCCACGTGGGTGTGGGGTGGGAGGGGGCCAAGCACTGGGCTGTCTTCTGCTACTTTCCCAGGTGCATTAGCAGGGAGTGGGATCGGAAGCGGTAGCTGGGACACAAACTGGCACCCAAATGGGACGCCAGCGTCACAGGCAGCAGCTTTACTTGTTATGCCACAATGCCAGCCCCACAATGAAAGATTGCGAGAGGTGGTGTGCCCTAACTGATGTCACCTGTCACCCATGGTCCATGGCCAGTGCTGGGAAGATGTGACTCAGGCTGGCCCAGGGAGCCCCAGTTCCAAGTGACCCAGCTGGGTTGCTCTGGGTCAGTGGACAGCTTGAACACCATGGCCAGAGAATGACAAAGGAAACTTCAGTCCTAGCTCAGAGTGCACATGGGGAATTAGATGAAATGACTCTCGTTGTCCTGGGTTTATTTCCTCAGAACTAAAGAGAGCCGGTCTACATGTGGCATTGGATTTCTTCCAAACCATGACAGTTTGGAAGTCAGACCAGGCGAAAGTCCTGGTCGTGAAACGCTTTGTCTCCACTGGGGCTCATGTTAACCAATGCACTATACATGACAACAGTCAGCGGGCAGCCGGGCACCACGCCGACGAGATCTTGCCCAGGTCCCTTACAGTCTAGAGAGCAGACATTCAACAGCTAATGACCGACAATGACGCGCTTATAGTAGGGTCCTTGCAGCAAGGCGCCTCGCCTGCAGAGGAGGTGCAGGTAGAATAAGTCAATTCTGTGTCTCACTGCGAGGTGGCATGGTCCCTATGCTGATTATGTCCCCTGCCAAAAACAAACAAACAAACAAACAGGGCCCTCCAAAGAGAACCCTTCCAGAAAATCATTCAGCTGGAACCAGGTGTCAAAGCCCCCGCGGTAAACAAGAGCCATACCTGGCGCCAGAGCTGGGGAAGGTACCGAGAGGCTGCTGCGTGGAAGGGCTGGTTTCCCAGGGAAGAGGCACAGGCAGGGGTGATGTGTGGAGGAAGCGCCACATAGACCGCTTACAGCCAGGAGTGGGGGCCAGCGCCGGAGAGAGCGGTTAGGCCACACTTATACACTCGTCTCCCATCAGGGAGTGCTGGTTCCCGTCCCAGCCACTTCCCTTCCAAGCCAGCTCCCTGCTGAATCCCTGGGAAAGCAGTGGATGATGGCCCACGTGCTCAGGTCCCTGGATGGAGCTCCAGGCCAGTGGTTTTGTCTACGTAGATCTCTCTGCTGAGGCCATCTGGGGAGTGAACCAGTGGGTAGCAGATCTCTGTCTCTGTTTCTCCCTCAATCTCTCTGTCACTGTCTCCTTCAAATAAATAAACAAATCTTAAAAATTCAGTGTGTTCAACTTTCTCAAAACTTTAGGGTTTTTAAAAATTATTTATTTGAAAGAGAGAGAGAGATTGGGCTGGTGTTATGGTGTAGCAGGTAAAGCCACCACCTGTGGCACCAGCATCCCATATGGGTACTGGTTTGAGTCTCGGCTGCTCTACTTCCTATCCAGCTCCCTGCTAATGTGCCTGGGTAAACAGCAGAAGATAGCCCAGGTACTTGAGCCTCTGTACCCACACCTGAGATCCGGAGGAAGATCCTGGCTCCTGGCTTTGAATCAGCCCAGCTCTGTCAATTGCAGCCATTTGGGGAGTGAACCAGTGGATGGAAGACCTCTCTCCCTCTCTCTCTGTAACTCTGCCTTTTAAATAAACAAATAAATCTTTGAAAGAGAGAGAGAGAGAATCTTCCATCTACTGGTTCGCTTCCCAGATACCTGCGACCGCCAAGCCTGGACTGTGCCAAAGTTAGGAGCTGGGAGTTCATTCTGAGTCTCCCAGGTGGGGGACAGGGACCCAGTCACTTGAGCCATCACTGCCGTCTCCAAGCACATGCACTGGAAAGAAGCTGAAGTCAGAAGTGGAGCTGAGACTCGAGCCCGGGCACTCCAGTGTGCAATGTGGAGGTCCCAAGTGGGGTCCTGCCCCTGTGTCAGTCATCTGACCCTCAACTATGCTTTAAAATGCTCACCAGCCCTTTAAGAGACAATTGATGTCCTGTAGCAGTGACAGCAGTAAATGGTACTGGCGTCGTTGTGGTTGCAAAAGGAGGGGACTAAGCGTAAGCCCTGAGCTAGGTTAGCATCAGCCTTTGATCTCAATTCTCCACCCATGCACACAGTTCATCACCAAAGGATTCTGGGAAGGTGTCTTGTCCCTTGTCCCAGGGGAATATAAAGAGATGAATGATGAAGTTTAGCGAACAGTACGAACACACATGCAACCTGTGTTTGCATTTTACATGAGAACAGGGGCAGGCGTTCAGCCAGTGGGTAGGATGCCTGCTTTGTATGTCTGAGTATCTGGAGTCCGTACCTAGTTCTAGCCCCTGACTCCAGCTTCCTTTTCTTTTCCTTTTTAAGATTTATTTATTTATGCTTAAGGCAGAGTTACAGGGCAGTGAGGTTGTGGGGGAGATGAGAGATCTTCCGTCTAGTGGTTCACTCCCTAAATGGTCACAGTAGCTGGAGCTGAGCTGACCCAAAGCCAGGAGCTTCCTCTGGGTCTCCCACGTGGGTGCAGGGGCCCTAGCACTAGGGGCATCTTCCACTGCTTTCCCAGGCCATAAGCGGGGAGCTGGATGGGAAGTGGAGCAGCCGGGACTCAGACCAGTGCCCATATGGGATGCTGGTACTGCAGATGGCGGCTCAACCCGCTACGCCACAGCACCGGCCCAGCCTCCTAATAATAGCATCCTGGATGGGCAGTGATGGCTCCAGCCACCCATGTAGGAGACTGGATTGGGTTCCAGGCTCCTGATGTCGGCCCATGCCAGTCCCAGCCATTTCAGGCATTTGAGTGAATGACCAGACAGGAGTACTCTCTCACACACTCTCTCTCAAATAAATAGATGCATGTTAAAATAAAAGTATAAAAAAGCAATTGAATTATGCCATAAAGCTAGGTTAAGTGTATGGTATTTATTTGATAGTTAGATACTCTTGGAGGTTTTTTGTTTTTTTTTTTAATGTGACCAAGGAAGAAAGTCAAAATCACAAAATGAAGGAGCACTGGTTCGGGGCGCTGGAAATGGAGCCAGGAAGCCATTGTCAAACCAAATTTCCAACACCGCTGCTATGCAACCGGACCTTCGAACGAGGCTGCCCGCGGGAACCCCTAGGGCTGCGCCACACTGGAGTTCACTAGCTCGTGGTAACTATTTGTGAAAACCCCGCTCCCCCAAAATTACCCAATCCCTTTATCGGAGACAACTTGACCCTCTAAGTGCCAGTCACAATTTCTGACAGGAAAGTGCTAAGCCGGCCACGACCCTGCACCCCCAGCTCAGACACAGCTGCCCTCCTGGGAGCCTCCGAGAGGTCTTCAGCTGCTGAATCTTTTTACAGATGCAATCCTGAGCAGCTTCCAGGGAAGCCCAAGCTCCTCTGTGCTTGCCTAGGTCGGCTTTATTCTAGGTTGACAGAGTACTGGTGATTTGACCAAATTTCACTATAGGCTCTGCTACCTCCCACCAGAAAAACCAATGGCAAATGTAAGTGTCAGGCCAGACTTGGCAAGCCCCGCTCCACCCACCAGGAAGTGGGCCTGAAAACAAGACACAGGCGTAGGCACGGGCTCTGGACAGCCAGATCCAAGATGGCACCCCAAGGAGCCCTGACCCCTCGTTGCAATGTTAGCACAGTAACCACCAGTCCTCCTCATGCCATGACAGCCTACAGTTGCCATGGCAATGCAGGACGTGCCCGCACAAGGAGAGACACGAGATGGATCCCTTTCCCAGAAAAAAGGTGACTATTCTGCCCCGGTAGTCCCCTGGCTTGTGAACCCCCACAAGTGGGCCGCCCTGCCTGTGGCGTGGCCTGCTGTTCGCCGCACTCCTTGTAAAAACCTCTCGCTTTCACCTGGCTGGCTCACCACTGGTTTCCGCGTCAGCAAAGCCGGAGCCTCTCCTGGGGTGGCAGTGTTCCACACAGGGTCCCCAGCTGTCAGTATCAGATGCAGCTTAAAATCCTCCCCCGCCAACAAAAATAAATAAATAAACTCTTTTCTAGATCAAGAGGGGAAACAAGAGTAAGAGCCCCACTGAAAGCATGGAAGTAAACATATTTAAATAGAAACTCATGTATTTCAAGATTTAAAAGCTCCTTCTTGGCTGAGGGTACTTCCGAAAGGTCATGGGAAAATGCGTTCATGAGAAAACTCTGCATCACTTTCCAAATTGCTTTGCACCAAAGCGAACTTATCTTCCAACCCCATCTTCCACAAACTTGTGAAGTGCGCTCCCGTCTAGGCCTTGAATTCCTCGCGTGTCAGGGACTGGCAGCCCAGAACCCGAGGCAGCCTCTGCCCTGCTGGCTTCTTCCAGGAGCTGGACGGTGGCTCCAGATGTCTGTTCCCGTGAACTCGCCCCTCAGTGCCCCCACCTGCTGCCAGCCAGTCAGTGGCAGGCAGCCTCCGGGTGGAGGCACAGCCACCCAAGCTGCCCGATGCTGAGGTGGGAGAGCCACGCAGGAGCATGGCCACACAACGACGTAAAGGACGCTAGCTCCTCCCGGAACAGGGCAGGTTGAGGCCACAGCCCCCGTTCCTTTCTCTCTCTCTGTCTGCCAATTAGTGGACTGGGCCTCACTGGTAATTGTGCTCTCGAGGTAATGGCTTGTTTAAGTAATTGATGATGTTGTCCTCACTGGGGAATCCTAGCGCATCAGAGGGTGTTGCGAAGCCGAATTCACCTAGAGTCTGAATTAATCACGTTGTCAGGCACAACAAAGGCCCTCCTGCTTTGCTAATACTCCCAGAGGAGGTAGCAACCTCAGTTACACGTGGAAACCGTCGTGCCTTTAATTAATGTTTTAAGGAACTCAAAGTCACTTTTTTGCTGCCTTATTTATGAGAATGGGGAGAGGCAGACAACGCAAGCAAAGCAGATCTTTTCCAAACCTCAAGTGCGGGCAGGGTGAGACCTGACTTTGCTGAAGTTTGAGGAAGAGGAGCCGGCGGCTTTCGTTGACCACAGGGTCCATGTGTTGTCGCCTGGGTCAGAGGAAGTTAGGCCCAGCGGACGGCTCCACCTGCTACCCGGTGGCCTCAGCACTTCCCCTTGACCCAGAACTCGGCTTTTGGAATACCACTGAGTTCTTCACCCTCTCCCAACACCGCTGAGTCGGCCTGAGATGCAGCTCCAAGCCGGCTGCCACCCTGCCTGCTCTCTGACTTTTGAAGCCCAGTGGTCACTCACACGGTCCTCTGGGCAGTGCAAGCCTCCAGTCTCCGTACCTTCGCCTCACCACCACCACCCACTCCTTCTCCCTCCCGGAGCCAAGGCTCCACTGCCGGCCCCCACTCACGATGCCCCGGGCCCCGTCGGAGCCCCAGGAGCCTGCATGTCCAGGTGGGAGGCTGGACACCTGGCTGGCTGGGGCTGCCCCCAGCTGGATTATCCTCTCGTGGGCGACTTTGACTCTCCCAAGGCCACTGAGGAGCCAACGGGGGAGATGGGGAGGGGGAGGTCTGATCTCCGCTTAGTTCAGCTCAGTGAAGCTTGGAGAACGTGGATACCATGAGAGGACGAGCGAGGTGCACCCCAGGCTCCAGGGAGCTCACGCTGTGGAAAGCAAAGGTAGCGCCTAGGGAGTTGACCTGGGACTGGGGGAAACCGTGCTAATGGCCTCCTGTGTATTTCTTATCTTACCCACTAACTCCCTGTGGCCTCTGAACCCATCACCAGTGCCCACTGAGTCTCCTTCGTCCTTGTCAGCAATCACCAGGTGTGGTCACTCTGCCTGCAAACCCTCTCTCGGAGAGTTCTCCGCCTGACTCCTGCCCAGCACGGCCCTGCTTCAGGCCATCACGGTCTCCCCTCCTTGGCAAGGAGGCCTGAGCCCCCCCACAGCCCCCGCCCAGCCCTCCAGACCACGCCAGGGCGAGGAGGCCTGAGCCCCCCACAGCCCCCGCCCAGCCCTCCAGACCACACCAGGGCAAGGAGGCCTGAGCCCCCCACACCCACCATCACTACCTCCACCACCATCACCACCACCACTCCCACCATCACTACCTCCACCACCATCACCACCACCACTCCCACCATCAAGACCACCACTCCCACCATCACCACCACCACCACCATCACCACTACCACTACCATCACCACCACCACTACCATCACCACCACCACTCCCACCATCACCACCTCCACCACCTCCACCACCATCACCCACTGTCACCACCACCTCCACCACTACCATCACCACCTCCACCATCACCACTCTACCACCACCACTCCCACCATCAACACCACCATCGCCCACCATCACCCACCACCACCACCACCATTCCCACCACCACCATCACCATCACCACTACCACACCGTCACCACCACCATCACCCATCACCACCACCACCTCCACCACCACTCCCACCATCACAACCTCCACCACCACCACTCCCACCATCACCACCACCACCACCACCACCATCACCACCACCACTCCCACCATCACCACCACCACCACCTCCACCACCTCCACCACCATCACCCACTGTCACCACCACCTCTACCACTACCATCACCACCTCCACCATCACCACTCTACCACCACCACTCCCACCATCAACACCACCATCACCCACTATCACCCACCATCACCATCACCACCACCACTACCACCATCACCCATGGTCACCACCACCATCACCATCACCACTACCACACCATGACCACCACCACCACTACCATCACCCATCACCACCACCACCATCACCCACTGTCACCACCACACCACCACTGCCATCACCACCTCCACCATCACCACTCTACCACCACCACTCCCACCATCAACTCCACCATCACCCACTGTCACCACCACCATCACCATCACCACCACCACACCATCACTACCATCACCCATCATCACCCCACCACCACCACCGTCACCACCACACCACCATCACCCACTGTCACCACCACACCACCACTACCATCACCACTCTACCACCACCACTCCCACCATCACCACCACCATCACCACCACCACCACCTTCACCACCACACCACTATCACCACCACCACCACCTTCACCACCACACCACCATCACCACCACCACTCCCATTACCCACCACCATCACCATCACCCAGCATCACCCACTGTCATCACCATCGCCCACCACTACCACCACTCCCACCACCATCACCCACCACCTTCACCACCACACCACTATCACCACCACCACCACCTTCACCACCACACCACCATCACCACCACCACTCCCATTACCCACCACCATCACCATCACCCAGCATCACCCACTGTCATCACCACCATCACCCACCACCATCACCATCACCCAGCATCACCCACCACCATCACCACCACCACCACCTTCACCCACCACCACCACCACTCCCACCACCATCACCCACCATTACCACCACCACCCACCCCGCCCCACCAGCCTCTCTGATCCCAGCCCTCACTACCCTCTGCCAGGTGTTCCCAGCCCTCTTTCTGCACGTGGTAGGCCTGATCACCTTCAGGGTTCTGTCCACAGCCCCCTCCAGGAGCCCATCTAGACTATCCTGGGCACATAGAGACATTTTCCTTGGCTGCTCAGAAAGTTTGACTGCTTCCCTAATGGGAACGGTTGCCAAGAAGGAGCAGGAGAACACAGTGTATTGTTTGTGGGAATATAATCCTGCCTAAGTTCATTATTTACTGTACCTGGTTCTGTTTCCATCGTGTGAGCTTAGTCATCTGTACTTAATCCTTTGTTTTTCTGACGTCCTTAAAGAACCCTTGAGACCTCGTTCTGAAAGACATCTGCCTTGAGTGAGCCCCAAGTATAGTTCAATGGGAACCCAGAGGGGCAGTCAGGGCCACTCCTGCATACTAAGGGGACAGTTCCTGAGTCTCCCCTGTCGGCCCGGAGACCTTCTACTGCACACGCGTGCGGTCCTTTCTCTCCCCCACGCCCTGTGTGGGACGGGCGGTGCTCTCATCTCCGTCCTGCAGATGGTGAAACCGAGGCTCCGAGGTATTGAAAAGCTGGCCCAGGGCCTCACAGCCGGTCCGTGGCGGAGCTGAGATTCGAGCTGCCAGCCTTGGAGTCTGTGCTCTCCTGTCTCTCATCCTGTGTTTGCCGAGCAGAGGTCGCCTCGGACGCAGCCTGTCTGCACACAGGAAGCCCTGTTTGTTCACTGCTGTGCACTGAGGACTCGAAGCCAGGTGAAGAAGCAGATGCCATTTCAGAGTTCCCCATGGTCCCCAGGCTCGCACCCATTAATCAGCTTAGCGCTGAGCCAGAGGAGCTCCAAGACTGACACGGTGACAAGGGAAGCGAAGGCCGGCCTGGGCAGAGCAGAGTTGTTTCTTTGGTCAGTTTAGTTCACAAGTCTCTGAGCGCCAGGGCTGGTGTGTGGGGATCGCGGGCATTTGTAAGGGATGTGTGGGATGACTTGTATATGTAGCCTAGTAGGCATTCGAAAATTATTGGTCAGCTGGATTTGAGTTACGTTTTATAAACCCAGTCAGTATTTCTGTCCTTCTACTGCACCATGACCGGCCTGACGGAAAAGGCCTGGGAAACCCAATGCTGACGCCCAGGCTGGCAGGCAGCTCCAAGAGCTTAGGCAACTCAAGGCAACAAAAGAATGTTGTGTCCAAAAGATGCTTATCATCCCGTTGCATCTTGTTTGTCACCAAATCGTTGTCTTGACCTAATTCTTGGCGAGTTCTTCCATTGCTCTTCGATCATCTCTTAGCTACAATGACCTATTAGTGGGTCGAATAAAACCAATTCAGAAGTTCCTGTGTGAGATCACGGAGTCTCAGTGCCTGTTGCTTGTCAGTGTGGTGCATTCTGGCCCTCACCCCTCAAGGCCCAGGTGCACAGATCAGTGGGACCTGCCTGGCCATTCTCCATGGGTCTGTCCCTTGTCTTGGTCCTGGCTCATCCTAGCCACTCCTAGCTCATTACCCACGTCAGTTAACTACTGATGCAAAGCAAACTATCCCCCAACCCTAGGTGACTTGCAACAACAAACACGTATTGTCTTACGGTGTCTGAGGGTCAGGAACCTGGGAGCAGATTAGCTGGTGGTTTAGGCTCAGGGTCTCCCAGACAATGACAATAGAGCTGAGGCGTCGGCTTATGGGGCTGTTGGCAGGCTTTGCCACGCCGGCTACTGCACAGGGCTGCTCGGCACAGCAGCTGATACCCCCCCACAACCAGCAGCCCAGGAGAGGGGAGCAAGAGCCCAGGATAGAGGCGTCAGGCATTAGTGGCCTAGTGCTGAACACCTATACTGCACGCTGGTGCCTGCGTGGTGGGAAGACACGGGCAAGGGGGTGGGTCATTAGGCGGTTCTGGGAGGCTGGGCACCACATGCCCTGTGCCCCAGTGTGCACAGCTTTCATCAGACGGCCTCCTTCTTGCCAAGTTTCAGCTTGGGTTTGTGGTGCTGTCACACTGGGAGCTGCCTCCGCCTGGGGTGACGCATTGCAACAGGAGTAGCTGATCCGTGCTTCATCGCCTGACGTGACCCTGGTACACCTACTCTGGGCCTGGTGCTGTCCCAGATGCCATCGCATGCCACTGAGAGAACATGCAGGTCCCCTGTGCTTCCACTGGAAAAGTAAAATCAAGGAAACTTCAAATTACCAAGCCTTTGTTATGTCTCGGGCGTTGTACTGACCCATTAAACAAAGTTACAAAGACACTTGGCAAACACTGTGCCCTTCACTCTCCAGCATCCTTATGTCCATTCTACAGATGGGGAAACTGAGGCTTAGAGGCTAACCACAGGGCCTGGCTCAGGCCTGCTGTCTGAATGAAGCTTCTGGCTTGTCTGTCCTGGCTCAGCAAGTCCGAGGGGGGGAAGGAGGCAGGATCAGTTTCCTGGCACTGCTATATCACGTCTCCACAAACCAGCCAGCTTCACACGAGAGCTGGTTCTGGGGCCAGAAGTCTGAATCAAGGTGTCCACACGGCCAGGCTTCCTCTGAAGACACTCAGGGGGGACCTTCCCTGCCTCTTTCTAGGTCTAGGAGTTGCGGGCAACGCTTGGTGCTGGCTGGCTCGTAGATGCGTCACTCACTCCAGTCTCCGCCTCCTCCATCAGCACTCTCCCCACTGACTCTGTCTTCGTGTCATCTTCCCTCTCTTGTGAGGAGATCCACTCCCCACCACCACCATGTAATAGAACCTCATCTTTACTCAATTATGTCTGCAAAGACCCTCTTTCTAAATAGGGTCGCTTTCCAAGGTCCCAGTGGACACGCATTTGGAGGGAGTGACCACCCAAGTCCGTACGAAGACCATCAGGGTGGGCGTCAGTTCCCAGGAAAGCCCAAAGAGAATAACTCCGTATGGGTGTTGGTGGTAAGGGTCCTGCTCACCACCCTAGGGACTCAGAAGCCGTGAGATGGAAACAAGACACTAATCCCAAAGTGTTGTGTTTTACTCACTCGCTTTGAATGCTGGCCTTTGTTTCTCTGCCTTGGCTTTGCTGTGTATTATTATTATAACTAAGCTGCATTTTAGTTGTGATCAGCTCACCCTTCCTTGAGGAAAGAACTGAAATGTTGTGACCGAGCACTCCCGTCTAGAGGAGAGTGGACCAACGTGTACAACACGGAGGAGCTCAGAAGTGAGGCAAAGTCTCTTTTTATCTGCGAAAACCTAAGTCAGATTCATCGTGTGCCAAAGGTCCTGTGACAGTGGGCTACCCCTTCTCCTGACAGCGCTACCCAGGACCAAGGGTAATCTCTGACAGGGCGTGCATGCAATAAGCATGTTTCCCCCTAATAACCCAGTAGAGCTCTAGCACCTACGAGAATATTTTAAACAATTCTGGAACTGCTTATGTTTTCAGCATAGCTGTCTCTTGGCATCACAACGTCCACAAATTGACTGCCCAGTGTAGAACAATGAATTTGTCCCAAACGACACAGCTCACAGTTTACAGCCCCGCCCGGTGGTTGTAGTTCAGGACATGGTGAACTCGCCGTGCTTTCTGCAGCCAGGTTTCCTCTGATTCCTGGCCTTCAGACCAGCCTTCCCTAAGCCCTCAGCTGGAGATGAAATCTCCGGGCTCGGCCGGCGCCATGGCTTAACAGGCTAATCCTCCGCCTGCGGCGCCGGCACACCGGGTTCTAGTCCCGGTCGGGGTGCCGGATTCTGTCCCGGTTGCTCCTCTTCCAGGCCAGCTCTCTGTTGTGGCCAGGGAGTGCAGTGGAGGATGGCCCAAGTGCTTGGGCCCTGCACCCCATGGGAGACCAGGAGAAGCACCTGGCTCCTGCCTTCGGATCAGCACAGAGGCCATTGGAGGGTGAACCAACGGCAAAAAGGAAGACCTTTCTCTCTCTCTCTCTCACTATCCACTCTGCCTGTCAAAGAAAAAAGAAAAAAAGAAATCTCCAGGCTCGTCCCCATCCCGTCCCCTGAGTCATCTGTGTTCTTCCCAGAGTGCACTCTGCTCTACAGGACTTAGCAGCTGCCCCCCATCCCCTGTTTGGTCGGAAAGCCTTGTTAGAGTCCAAGGTTCAGCCCAGATCCGAGCTGAGCCCTACACAGAGCTCCGGGCCCACTCTAGCAGTGCTTGAAGCTAGGTCACTTTAGTTCAGTTGCTTTCATCACCACACCCTTTTTAGAGGAAAAAAGGAAATGAGATTCTGTGGCTGATTCTAGATTGCAGGAGCCCTCCTCATGCAGATTCCTGACAATTTTCAGAAGTATATGGAAGTGAGAGGAGAGTCTCTCTTTGTCTCTGGAAGTTTAAGTTCAAATCCCTTGTGCGAATAGCAAAGACCTGCCATGACCAACCATGCCCAGCTCGTATATTCCCCATCAGTGTCTGCGGCTGATGTTGAGTTTTCCAGAGATTCCGTGTTTTCATTTATGATAAAAATCCAACTGTGCGTTAGTTTCAAGTCTTTTATTTTCTGTTATTGTTTTCTTTTGTCATTCACACAGCCTCTTTCTGCTTTGCCAAATGTCAGAATCCCAATGTGGGCTCTTGGCGCACATGGTAGATTGAACCCTTCCTCCTGTTCTTTGTGCCTTCTCTGTATCGAAATCCTACATGAATGTCCATTGTTCTCTGACTTTGCCGTACCTCCAACCACAATGCACACAGTCTTCTTCCGCACTCCGCTAGTGTTAGTCTTGTATGTGTATTGTTTAGACAATGGAAGATGGGTAGATGGGACCTTAAGATGTCTCCAGGCTGAGGTCTTGAGATACTGCTGTTTCCGCTTCATGTCTCTCATTGCAATGATCTGTGAGGAGTGGAGCTTCCCACGATTTGCTTCTTCAGCCTTGGTCCCATGAAAAACAGGTGGAACAAATCTGAATCCCACCCTCAACCTGGTGCAGAGCTAACCCAGCCAACCCAACGACCATGAGAAAAAGACATGTGGTCCTTTGCCAACAACTGTGTGGTTGTTACCCAGCATGGCTTCAGCCGTGGCTGACAAATACAGGTCAATTCCTTTACTTCTCTGGACCTTCATTTCTGCTTCTGTAAAACTGGATCCATTGCATTGTAATCAGTGCTCCCCCACCTGTGTCCTGCCTGTACACTACAGCGTTCCCCCACCTTGTCCTGCCTCTACACTACAGCGTTCCCCCACCTTGTCCTGCCTCTACACTACAGCGTTCCCCCACCTTGTCCTGCCTGTACACTACAGCACTCCCCCACCTTGTCCTGCCTGTACACTACAGCGTTCCCCCACCTTTGTCCTGCCTGTACACTACAGCGTTCCCCCACCTTGTCCTGCCTGTACACTACAGCACTCCCCCACCTTGTCCTGCCTGTACACTACAGCGTTCCCCCACCTTTGTCCTGCCTGTACACTACAGTGTTCCTGCACCTTTGTCCTGCCTCTACACTACAGCACTCCCCCACCTTGTCCTGCCTCTACACTACAGCGTTCCCCCACCTGTGTCCTGCCTGTACACTGCAGCATTCCCCCACCTTTGTCCTGCCTGTACACTGCAGCATTCCCCCACCTTTGTCCTGCCTGTACACTACAGCGTTCCCCCACCTTTGTCCTGCCTGTACACCACAGCGTTCCCCCACCTTGTCCTGCCTGTACACTACAGCACTCCCCCACCTTTGTCCTGCCTCTACACTACAGCGTTCCCCCACCTTTGTCCTGCCTGTACACTGCAGCACTCCCCCACCTTGTCCTGCCTGTACACTACAGCGTTCCCCCACCTTGTCCTGCCTGTACACTACAGCGTTCCCCCACCTTGTCCTGCCTGTACACTACAGCGTTCCCCCACCTTGTCCTGTCTCTACACTACAGCACTCCCCCACCTTTGTCCTGCCTGTACACTACAGCGTTCCCCCACCTGTGTCCTGCCTGTACACTACAGCGTTCCCCCACCTTGTCCTGCCTCTACACTACAGCGTTCCCCCACCTTGTCCTGCCTCTACACTACAGCGTTCCCCCACCTTGTCCTGCCTGTACACTACAGCACTCCCCCACCTTGTCCTGCCTGTACACTACAGCGTTCCCCCACCTTTGTCCTGCCTGTACACTACAGCGTTCCCCCACCTTGTCCTGCCTGTACACTACAGCACTCCCCCACCTTGTCCTGCCTGTACACTACAGCGTTCCCCCACCTTTGTCCTGCCTGTACACTACAGTGTTCCTGCACCTTTGTCCTGCCTCTACACTACAGCACTCCCCCACCTTGTCCTGCCTCTACACTACAGCGTTCCCCCACCTGTGTCCTGCCTGTACACTGCAGCATTCCCCCACCTTTGTCCTGCCTGTACACTGCAGCATTCCCCCACCTTTGTCCTGCCTGTACACTACAGCGTTCCCCCACCTTTGTCCTGCCTGTACACCACAGCGTTCCCCCACCTTGTCCTGCCTGTACACTACAGCACTCCCCCACCTTTGTCCTGCCTCTACACTACAGCGTTCCCCCACCTTTGTCCTGCCTGTACACTGCAGCACTCCCCCACCTTGTCCTGCCTGTACACTACAGCGTTCCCCCACCTTGTCCTGCCTGTACACTACAGCGTTCCCCCACCTTGTCCTGCCTGTACACTACAGCGTTCCCCCACCTTGTCCTGTCTCTACACTACAGCACTCCCCCACCTTTGTCCTGCCTGTACACTACAGCGTTCCCCCACCTGTGTCCTGCCTGTACACTACAGCGTTCCCCCACCTTGTCCTGCCTCTACACTACAGCGTTCCCCCACCTTGTCCTGCCTCTACACTACAGCGTTCCCCCACCTTGTCCTGCCTGTACACTACAGCACTCCCCCACCTTGTCCTGCCTGTACACTACAGCGTTCCCCCACCTTTGTCCTGCCTGTACACTACAGCGTTCCCCCACCTTGTCCTGCCTGTACACTACAGCACTCCCCCACCTTGTCCTGCCTGTACACTACAGCGTTCCCCCACCTTTGTCCTGCCTGTACACTACAGTGTTCCTGCACCTTTGTCCTGCCTCTACACTACAGCACTCCCCCACCTTGTCCTGCCTCTACACTACAGCGTTCCCCCACCTGTGTCCTGCCTGTACACTGCAGCATTCCCCCACCTTTGTCCTGCCTGTACACTGCAGCATTCCCCCACCTTTGTCCTGCCTGTACACTACAGCGTTCCCCCACCTTTGTCCTGCCTGTACACCACAGCGTTCCCCCACCTTGTCCTGCCTGTACACTACAGCACTCCCCCACCTTTGTCCTGCCTCTACACTACAGCGTTCCCCCACCTTTGTCCTGCCTGTACACTGCAGCGTTCCCCCACCTTTGTGCTGCCTGTACACTACAGCATTCCTGCACCTTTGTCCTGCCTGTACACTACAGCATTCCCGCACCTTTGTCCTGCCTGTACACTACAGTGTTCCTGCACCTTTGTCCTGCCTGTACACTACAGCGTTCCCCCACCTTTGTCCTGCCTGTACACTACAGCGTTCCCCCACCTTGTCCTGCCTGTACACTACAGCACTCCCCCACCTTTGTCCTGCCTCTACCCTACAGCGTTCCCCCACCTGTGTCCTGCCTGTACACTACAGCGTTCCCCCACCTTGTCCTGCCTCTACACTACAGCATTCCCCCACCTTTGTCCTGCCTGTACACCACAGCACTCCCCCACCTTTGTCCTGCCTCTACACTACAGCACTCCCCCACCTTTGTCCTGCCTGTACACTACAGCGTTCCCCCACCTTGTCCTGCCTGTACACTACAGCACTCCCCCACCTTGTCCTGCCTGTACACTACAGCGTTCCCCCACCTTTGTCCTGCCTGTACACTACAGTGTTCCTGCACCTTTGTCCTGCCTCTACACTACAGCACTCCCCCACCTTGTCCTGCCTCTACACTACAGCGTTCCCCCACCTGTGTCCTGCCTGTACACTGCAGCATTCCCCCACCTTTGTCCTGCCTATACACTGCAGCATTCCCCCACCTTTGTCCTGCCTGTACACTACAGCGTTCCCCCACCTTTGTCCTGCCTGTACACCACAGCGTTCCCCCACCTTGTCCTGCCTGTACACTACAGCACTCCCCCACCTTTGTCCTGCCTCTACACTAGAGCGTTCCCCCACCTTTGTCCTGCCTGTACACTGCAGCGTTCCCCCACCTTTGTGCTGCCTGTACACTACAGCATTCCTGCACCTTTGTCCTGCCTGTACACTACAGCATTCCCGCACCTTTGTCCTGCCTGTACACTACAGTGTTCCTGCACCTTTGTCCTGCCTGTACACTACAGCGTTCCCCCACCTTTGTCCTGCCTGTACACTACAGCGTTCCCCCACCTTGTCCTGCCTGTACACTACAGCACTCCCCCACCTTTGTCCTGCCTCTACCCTACAGTGTTCCCCCACCTGTGTCCTGCCTGTACACTACAGCGTTCCCCCACCTTGTCCTGCCTCTACACTACAGCGTTCCCCCACCTTTGTCCTGCCTGTACACCACAGCACTCCCCCACCTTTGTCCTGCCTCTACACTACAGCACTCCCCCACCTTGTCCTGCCTGTACACTACAGCGTTCCCCCACCTTGTCCTGCCTGTACACTACAGCGTTCCCCCACCTTGTCCTGTCTCTACACTACAGCACTCCCCCACCTTTGTCCTGCCTGTACACTACAGTGTTCCCCCACCTTGTCCTGCCTCTACACTACAGCACTCCCCCACCTTTGTCCTGCCTCTACCCTACAGCGTTCCCCCACCTGTGTCCTGCCTGTACACTACAGCGTTCCCCCACCTTGTCCTGCCTGTACACTACAGCGTTCCCCCACCTTGTCCTGCCTGTACACTACAGCGTTCCCCCACTTTGTCCTGCCTCTACACTACAGCGTTCCCCCACCTTTGTCCTGCCTCTACACTACAGCACTCCCCCACCTTGTCCTGCCTGTACACTACAGCGTTCCCCCACCTTTGTCCTGCCTGAACACTACAGCGTTCCCCCACCTTTGTCCTGCCTGTACACTACAGCACTCCCCCACCTTTGTCCTGCCTGTACACTACAGCGTTCCCCCACCTTTGTCCTGCCTGTACACTACAGCACTCCCCCACCTTTGTCCTGCCTCTACACTACAGCACTCCCCCACCTTTGTCCTGCCTGTACACTACAGTGTTCCCCCACCTTGTCCTGCCTGTACACTACAGCACTCCCCCACCTTTGTCCTGCCTGTACACTACAGTGTTCCCCCACCTTGTCCTGCCTGTACACTACAGCGTTCCCCCACCTTGTCCTGCCTGTACACTACAGCGTTCCCCCACCTTGTCCTGCCTGTACACTACAGCGTTCCCCCACCTTTGTCCTGCCTGTACACTACAGTGTTCCCCCACCTTGTCCTGCCTGTACACTACAGCGTTCCCCCACCTTGTCCTGTCTCTACACTACAGCACTCCCCCACCTTTGTCCTGCCTGTACACTACAGTGTTCCCCCACCTTGTCCTGCCTGTACACTACAGCGTTCCCCCACCTTGTCCTGTCTCTACACTACAGCACTCCCCCACCTTTGTCCTGCCTGTACACTACAGCACTCCCCCACCTTTGTCCTGCCTCTACACTACAGCACTCCCCCACCTTTGTCCTGCCTCTACCCTACAGCGTTCCCCCACCTGTGTCCTGCCTGTACACTACAGCATTCCCCCACCTTGTCCTGCCTGTACACTACAGCGTTCCCCCACCTTGTCCTGCCTCTACACTACAGCGTTCCCCCACCTTTGTCCTGCCTCTACACTACAGCACTCCCCCACCTTGTCCTGCCTGTACACTACAGCGTTCCTGCACCTGTGTGCTGCCTGTACACTACAGCGTTCCCCCACCTTGTCCTGCCTCTACACTACAGCGTTCCCCCACCTTTGTCCTGCCTGTACACTACAGCGTTCCCCCACCTTTGTCCTGCCTCTACACTACAGCACTCCCCCACCTTTGTCCTGCCTGTACACTACAGCGTTCCCCCACCTTTGTCCTGCCTGTACACTACAGCGTTCCCCCACCTGTGTCCTGCCTGTACACTACAGCGTTCCCCCACCTTGTCCTGCCTGTACACTACAGCGTTCCCCCACCTTGTCCTGCCTGTACACTACAGCGTTCCCCCACCTTGTCCTGCCTCTACACTACAGCGTTCCCCCACCTTTGTCCTGCCTCTACACTACAGCGTTCCCCCACCTTGTCCTGCCTGTACACTACAGCGTTCCCCCACCTTTGTCCTGCCTGAACACTACAGCGTTCCCCCACCTTTGTCCTGCCTGTACACTACAGCACTCCCCCACCTTTGTCCTGCCTGTACACTACAGCGTTCCCCCACCTTTGTCCTGCCTGTACACTACAGCGTTCCCCCACCTTTGTCCTGCCTCTACACTACAGCACTCCCCCACCTTTGTCCTGCCTGTACACTACAGCGTTCCCCCACCTTGTCCTGCCTGTACACTACAGCACTCCCCCACCTTTGTCCTGCCTCTACACTACAGCACTCCCCCACCTTGTCCTGCCTGTACACTACAGCACTCCCCCACCTTGTCCTGCCTGTACACTACAGCACTCCCCCACCTTTGTCCTGCCTCTACACTACAGCACTCCCCCACCTTTGTCCTGCCTGTACACTACAGTGTTCCCCCACCTTGTCCTGCCTGTACACTACAGCGTTCCCCCACCTTGTCCTGCCTGTACACTACAGCGTTCCTGCACCTTTGTCCTGCCTCTACACTACAGCGTTCCCCCACCTTGTCCTGCCTGTACACTACAGCGTTCCCCCACCTTGTCCTGCTCTACACCACAGCATGTGCCCGCAGTAAGAGAGGCTAAGCACACCAGAGCCAACTCTTACAAAGCTCTAAACAGAGGAAAGGAGTCAAAGAAAACCGCTAGTTCAGTTTAGGAACTCAATGGTAGCATCAGAGTAGCCATTTCAGTAGAGAATGGAGCAGAACCCCCAGCAAGGGGCGAGTGTAGGATCCTCTTTCAAGCCACTTGCTTGGGATAGGAAGAGTGAGCGGAGCGGTAATCAGGGTGGAGGCAGATGGTCAGAGAGGAGATGGGCAGGAGGTGGGTGTTTGGATGACTTGTTTGTTGTAAGACACCACAGAGAAACATTCACAATGCTCTGATCGAGGGTGCCGATGGTAAAGGACTGGACTTGACAGAGCCGGGATCAGAACGTCTGCTCTATGAGAGAATGGAGTCAGGCTTAGCAGGATTTATTTACTGATTTGCTATGCATCATTTACACTTCAAGTTCACAAGCCCAAGGGCAGGAGAAGTGCCAACTAACAGAACACAGACCAAATGAGAAATTGAGCTCTTACTGTTCAAATCAGAAGATAGATGTAAATGTTGTCATAAGAAATTTTGAAAAATGTCTGGAAATCAAATGGAGTTTAAAGCTTGATTTTTAGAGCACTTTTCAAGAAATAGAACTGCTTTAACTGTTGAACACCTACACCTGGATGCAAACAGGTTCCGTAACAGACATCGCGACAGGTGTCGAGATGAGGTTGACCGTGCATGAAGCGCTCATCCTGCCTCCCCAGTAGACAGGTGAAGGATGACCGCCTCCACCCCACCACGTGGAAGAGGGTCAAGTTCAGAGGGCAGCTGACACCCCTGACCTCAGAGAAAGTCTGCAGTCTTCCCAGCTGCCTTCCTTCCCACCGCTGCTGCGTTCTGGCTTCTGTCGCCACGGTGTCACCTGCGAACCACCTGTGACACCCTCTGAGACTCCATGGCTGCAGGGGCCAGTGTTGTGGCACCACCTGTGATGCCAGCATAGCATCTGAGAGCACTGGTTCAAGTCCCAGCTGCTCTGCTTCCAATGCAGCTCCCCGAGAGTGTGCCTGGGAAGGCTGTGGAGAATGGCCCAAACTTGGGCCCCTGCCACCCACGAGAGACCTGGGTGGAGTTCCAGACTCCTGGCTTTGGCCTGGCCCAGCTTTGGCCATTGTGGCCATTTGGGGAGTGAACCAGCAGATGGGAAGATCTCTTTCTCTCTGTTTCTTCCTCTCTCTGTGTCACTCATCCTTTCAAATAAGTTAATCTTTTCTTAAAAAGACTCTTCAGTTGCTAAACCCAAGAGACCTTTTTAAACTTCACTTTATGTATTCAAGGTTAACAGCTACCTACTAGTGTAAGGGCAGGATCATTGCAAGTGAGGCCACTTGTTTGAAATACAGCTCTCTCTACTTCTCACTCCAGTGCCTGCCTGGGGACTATGTGAGAAGTCAGAATGCTGTTTGAAAAATAAATAAAAACCAAGATCTATCTGCTTAACATCTATACAGCCATTGCTGAGTCCGAGGGCGCAGTTATTGGATAACACTAATAGCTAACAGTTCTTGAAGACTAACTGCCAGGCACTGCTCCAGGTCTGCTCCGGGTTTTCACTCACGCAGTCCTCCCAACATCTACTATCATTCCTATTATGTGTGGGAAAATTCAGACACAGAGATCTCAGATGTCCTGCTTACGCTCACATGACGAGCCAGCATTTGAACCCAGGATATCTTCTTGCCGAGCTCCGGACTATTCTGGAACCTGGGGAGACACCAGGAGTGATGTGTTTACACGGCAGCAGGGGTGAACTGCAGGCTGCCAGACTGCTCGAGAGTAGCTCATTTGAAACAGTCCGGCTGCCACCTTTGCTCTATGATCTTGTTTCGCAATCCCTTCTCTCGTGAACAGCCCAGAGATGAACACAGCCCACAGCCAGCCCAGCCGAGCCTGAATTGCAAAGACCAAATCTTTTATTAAGATCCAGATCTCAACTCAATGAAACTTCGTTATGTAACAAGCGGGGGTGGTGGCTGCCTGTGGCAGTACGCAGCCAGAAATGAACGGGAATTCTGCAGGATGACATTCATGGTGACAAAGAACAAGTCACGTGCATGGGTGTCCATAATGCCAAGCATGTGCCACACAAAGTCCACATTTCTTTCCATTCCATTTGATTCAAAAATAATCATTGAGTGCCTGTGACCTATAGAAACCCACTGGGTGCCCCCAGCGCAATGCGAAGGACCAGGCTAAACTGAGCAAGAACTGCCCTGCCCCTGGGGAGCTCACCTTGGAATGGGGGAGCCAGGTAAGGGATTAGAGAAAAAGCAAGAGCCCAGGGAACACAGGAGAAGGTCCTGGAGCAGCTCTCTCCTGCAGGAAGCAGGAAGGGGTCCCAGCAGAGGGAAGGAAACCGGCAGTGAACAGCACAGTGTGCATAGGCAGCTGTGAGCGCCAGGGAAGCAAGTGCCAAGCTGGGGCCAGGTCAGAAGGGGCTCCTGACCTAATGCCCCAGGTGGGGGGGCCGGGGAGGAGTCCGTGTGGGGGAGGGGGCTGGTTCTGCCTACGGTTCCAGGACAGACTGGGGAGTCAGTCGGGGGGCTGTTACGGCCCTCAACCACAGAACAGTGGCCAGAGAAGGCGTAGCTCAAGGAACACACTGCCCAGCCCGTGGATTGGCTGCCTTTTGGGGTGAGAGGAAGCAAGGTGGCAAGGCTGGTTCCCAGAGAGCTGACCGGGGTGGCGAGGTGGGAAAGGTGCCCCCCGTGAAGAGGCAGCACCCCTGGCCCTCACCTGCTGGTGAGGAAGCTAGCCAGGATGGGTGTCTGTGTCACCCACTGGACGAAGGGCCTGTCCCTAACCTGTAAGACCTCGGCTGACTTCCACAACTCCACGCTTCTGAGAACTTACCAAATGCTTCCCTGCTTACCCTCATGTGGTCTGAGATGCTGCTGCCCGTCTTACTCCGCCTCCATGTACAGAGAGAGGAACTCTTAAATGTGGAGCTGCCGCCACCCCTCCCAGTGTTGTACACCCCAGGGCCCCGACGCCTACTGGTCTGTGAAAGGCAGGAGGGGATACCTGCGATACTTGAGCATCCCCAAGAGCCTTTGTTGAGCATCCGAGGGTACAGGCTACTGAAATGTAAACTTGCTTTGCTTTGGAGCAGAATTATAACGGGGTACACAAATGCTGGTCACCTCGATGACCAGCTACTGTCATTGGCAGTCATTCCAATCAGCTTGTCTTTGAATTATTAATTAATCAGTCATTACCTAAGTAGGCATTGTGGTTGGGACAACAGAACCTGAGACCTGCGGAAGAAGTTAGAAGCCTCAGCTTCAGTGGTGAGGTTCCTGTGCGGTAGACAGTGAGGGGAGGTGTGGGCTCTCGGCTGCCTCTCTGCGGGCTGGCTGCCTCCCATCCCCGACCCTCCACAATTGTTGTCAGCTCCCCACTCGGAGGCTGGGCGCTCTGTGCTCTCTCAGGTGCACTGCCGTGCTAAAGGGCTGGGGCCTGCGTTCAGCCCCCCCCCCCTTTTCGCAGCCTTGCTCTCCAGTCTCTAGAGCGACAACTGCTTGACTGTGTGCATGCATCGGAGTACTACCCACAGCACGTCAACGAAGTAGGGTCATCACAAAATCCAGACGACCTCCGGCCTTCACTGAGCACATGAACTGAAAAGTCATCTGCTTACCGTGCAATAAGCCAGACACAGCACTTGGCCAGCTGCTGGGTACACAGTTCTATTAGTGCACAAATGAGAGGGAGACAGACCCGGCCCTCTCAGCATGTGCGCACACACACACACACACGCATGTATGCACATGCTATAAACAGAAACCATGTGGAAGCAATGCCACTACTATAGAAGCTACCTGCGGCATAGTCACGATCCTTGACATTTACTAAGCAGCTACGGTATTCAGGTATTCAATGGCTTAAGACTCAGGCCCTGACCTCAGACAGGCCAGCAAGACAGGCTATGTCATA
Organism: Lepus europaeus; assembly: GCF_033115175.1. Classification (NCBI taxonomy): domain Eukaryota; kingdom Metazoa; phylum Chordata; class Mammalia; order Lagomorpha; family Leporidae; genus Lepus; species Lepus europaeus. The sequence continues at coordinate 1,557,997 of NC_084827.1, read as the reverse complement.
ACAATACAGTAATGCAAGGAGAGGCAGAGCCCGCTCAGGGCTGGCCTGGTGGCAGAGCCCTTCACGGAAGAGTGGCAGGCTTTGGAAGGGGGAGTGGGCCTCACTGGAACAGGGGGAGGGCATTCAGGCAGCAGGGATGCACTGCACCGTGTGGAGCGCCGTGCTGAGGGGGAGGGTAAGGGCACCAGGCCGGCAGATGCCGGGCTCGGCGCAAGCCGCTGGCTGTGTCTGGGATGTCTGCACCTCACGCTCTGATGACGGGGTCTTGGTGGAAGCCATTGGGTGCAGAGGTTGGCTGGTTTTGGACAGACCTTCTCTGATACCGTTTTTCTATATACTTTGAGAAAAAAGAATCGCTTCAGGCACGTGTTCAGGAATTGGCTGAGAAACACCTTTGTGGGTACGCAGGGGAGGCTGAGGGTGGCCCCCTGTGGTCCTGCACCATACTCTGTGCTGAGACTGAAGGCAGGCAAGGACTGAAGGCTCCAGAGGAACTCCCCTGCCGCCTGCCCCCTGGGAACTGTGGTCACCAGGGACAAGGTGGCGCTCGGCAGCTGACCCACCCACTGACAACAGCGTGCACGCCTGTCCTCGGCCCGTCCCCTCCCCAGGCTTACGCCCACGTCCACATACGCAGGCGGAAGCGAGGCTTTGTGAGGCTACAGATGGCCATGTAATAGGCAAGGGCTAATCTATCAGGTTTGCTGCTGTCGTCACATTTGAGAGGGACGGGGTCCATTCCGTCGCTTTGTTTCTGGGGGAGCCATCCCCTCTGGAGGGGATGAGCACGGAGCGAGTTCTTGGGCACAGACAGACATCCGGCAGTTTGCTTTAGTGATTTAACAAATGAGATGCCTCTTCCATCTTTACCCGAAGAACAGATGCTACCAGAATCCCAAGTTCCTTACTGGGTAAAAGAAGGATGGGGCCGGCGCTGTGTAATAGCAGGTAGAGCCTCCACCTGCAGTGCCGGCATCCCACATGGGCGCCGGTTCGAGTCCCAGCTGCTCCACTTCCGATCCAGCTCTCTGCTGTGGCCTGGGAAAGCAGCAGAAGATGGCCCAAGTCCTTGGGCCCCTGCACCCACATGGGAGACCCGGAGGAGGCTCCTGGCTCCTGGCTTCAGATCAGCCCAGCTCCATTGTGGCCAACTGGGGAGTGAACCAGCAAATGGAAGACCTCTCTCTCTCTCTCTCTCTCTCTCTCTGTCTCTCCTTCTCTCTGTGTGTAACTCTGACTTTCAAATAAATAAATCTTTTTTTAAAAAGGTATGAATACAAGTAGTAAGACTATTGCTATTGTTTTCTTAAAAATAAAAATACAAAACAGGGGTAGGTGTTTGGCATAGGGACTTTTAAAAAAGATTTACTTATTTATTTATTTGAAAGTCAGAGTTACACAGAGAAAGGAGAGGCAGAGAGAGAGAGAGAGGTCTTCCATCTGCTGGTTCATTCCCCAAATGGCTGCAACGGACAGAGCTGTGCTATCCAAAGCCAGGAGCCAGGAGCTTCTTCCAGGTCTCCCACTTGGGTGCAGGAGCCCAAGCACTTAGGCCATCTTCTACAGCTTTCCCAGGCCATAGCAGAGAGTTGGGTTGGAAGTGAAGCAGCCAGGACTTGAACCGACACCCATATGGGATGCTGGCACTGCCGACGGCGGCTTTACCCACTACACCACAGCGCCAGCCCCTGCTGGTCAGCTTTGTGGTGTTGTGAGTTAACCTGCTGCCTGCGACACTGACATCCCATACTGGAGTGCAGGTTTGAGTCTTGGCTGCTCCGCTTTGATCCAGCTCCCTGCCAATGCACCTGGGAAAGCAGTGAGGATGGCCCAAGTGCTTGAGCCCCTGCACCTATGTGGGAGACCAAGATGGAGTTTTAGGTTCCTGGCTTTAACCTAGCCCCATCCTGGATATTGCAGCCATTTGTGGGTAAGCTACCATCTGGAAGATCTCTCTCCTGTGTGTGTGAGTTCACACGCACTTGTGTCCTTTCTATATCAATCAGCCTTTCCAATAAATCTTAAAAAAAATAATAAAGGCGGTGCTTTGGACACGTGGGACACGTGCAGCCCCTACCAGAGTGCCTGGGTTCAAGTCCCAGCTTCACTCTCAGTTCCAGCTTCCTGCTGCTGTGCCACCTGGGAGGCAGCAGGTGACGGCTCAAGTGAGCCCCTGCCACTCTGGATTGAGTCCCCAGATCATGGCTTTGGCCTGGCCCAGTCCTGCCATTGATGGGAACGCTGGCCGCGTCCCCTAAAACGAAAACAAGTCATTTTGAAATATATGTGAAATGTGCAGGGCCCTTCAGCAGAATTCACAGCTCCCAGAAGCTGTTCAGAGGCCTTTTGAGCAGATTAACAGCAGCATGCCTTATTGTCCCGTAACCACGTTTTGGTTTGGATTACAGATAATACCGCCCAGATTAAGCAGCTACCTGGTTTCTTTCCAACAAAGCTTTATTGCCTTGAGGGCTTTTGGAACACTGCAGGGGGACACCGCCCGTTCCCAGTGACACGCCCTAGGCGTGTGTTTTCCCATAGTGGCATCTGCAGTGAGGCTGCAGCCTATCGGCACAGCGCTTGTCAAGGTCGTAAAACTCATTTGGCTGTATAAGGTCTGGTGTGTATGCTGAAATAATCAGTCACAGTACTTTATAGTCACACCTCGTACTCGCGCTCTGGAAAATCAATAACACAAGGAGAAGGAGAGGGATATTGTGTGTAACTATTTAAAAGAGGGAAAACAAAAAATAATATTCTGTAGAAATAGTCCTCCAGGAAATGCAGACCTAGTTTTCATAAGCAGGCTCAATTGTATCTCTGAGCTCATCACTGAGTTATTAAACCCAAGTGTCATCGTAGACCAAAAAAAGAGAAAAGTTAAGGGGACGCAGCGTGCATCCCGCCCTGGATGCTCGGAGGCCGTGGAAGTGACCCATGCCTTTAAAATGTCTTTCTAGCCCCTGCCCATCGTGCACGCTCGATGTTCTGTCCCACCAAACGCTGCAGCCTCGGATGCTCTCCCACCTCTCCCTCCTCTCCTCTGCCAGGCCACTTGCGCCCTGCATTTCAAGGCGCTTCTGCTCCCCAGGGTCACATCTGGCTGGCTTGTGACCCAGAAGGGCCAAGGGGGCCTGGGCTGGAGGTGGAGAAGGAGTCCAGCACATAGTTGCAAGGAGGCTCCTAAATGCTGCCTGCTGAGAGCATTCCCAGGTCCCGGGGACACCCCAGCGGCCCTAGGAACTGACGCTGAGGATGGGGAGGGGCCCAGGAGAAAGAGCGAGCAGACGCCAACGGGCCACTTGTGTTGTATCCAGCTTCCTTTGCACGAGTGGCAGCTAGCGTCAGCACAGACCTACCCACGTGGAAATCACGGACCCCGGCTCTGGGGGGCTCGCGACCAACAGTGCCGACTGCCCCTCCCACACAGCAGGTGCTTTCCAAGTGGACACTGGGGGATCCTCCCAGCCTCACAAGGCTGCACCCCCGCCACCTTCAGGACAGCGTGGTTGTGCGGTTTCTCCGATGTGGGCTTTGAGCCAGCCCTGCTGTCGTCTCCACATTCCACACACTCCGTGTCCTGAAGTCGACAAAACATCAACCTGGACCCCAGCGCGTGCAAAGGGGATCCTCTTAACACTCCCCTGCTCTGCTTGGCAGCCCCTCTGCTTCCCCCGGCCTGGGCAGCTGCCTGACTGGGCCGCGGCTCACCGCCCTTTGCCGGGGAACGTCCCTACTGGTCATGGTTGCCCCTCTCGCCGTGGCCGTCCATTATCAAAGGAGTGTGGAAAAACGGTTAAATCAAGTTCGACAGGTCTCCTTGCTGCAGACCCTTCGGAATGCTATGAATCTCCAAGAAGCACCTCTCTTCCCCAGGTGCCCTCTCTGGCGAAGGAAGCTGGAGGCGGGCCTTGCCTCATTCCACTTCGTGGCGGCCTAGGGTCTTGCCTAGGAGAGGATGGGGGCGCGCCCGGGGGTGGTTACCTCTGAGCTGGGTCAGGCATGGGCCCAGGAGCCACGTGACGTGGCCACGGCCATTCCTGCAGCGTTAACATCTGCAGACACGGAGCTCAGCCCCAGCGCCTGCATGGCTCCCCCGCCGCAGCCTGAGACCCTGACCGTGCACCAGGACCTCCCACCACGCCTGGCACACATTAACAGGTCAATAAACATTCTGGTGATAACAAGTGCAAGTCAGCTCTTACTTCTGTTTCCCACCTGCACTTCGTGCCTCTATCTGAAATCTCCGTGTCTTTGTACCAGGTTATTAATACGGCCCGAGAACAGATTACAGGTGCACGGCAGCCTTGCGGAACGGGGGTCATGTGACCATGCCCGCGTCTCCGCTGGGACCTGGCTGCAAACAGCGGGCACAGCAGCTTCTCGGTCAGGCCCACGGCCTTCCTGAGAACAGCGTTAGTGGATGCACGTGGCGTCCACTCATCAAGCGTTGTCGGGGCCACACTGTGTGTCGCTCGTGAACTTGGAGTTAAGAATACAGAGATGAAGGAGACACAATGAAAAACAAACAGAAATGTAGCAAAGCATACAGTACGAACAGTGATGCTGTGAGACCACCTGGAGGAGTCGCAGTGAAACCCAGGTGAACCACCATCAGAGCGTAGCTGTTGGTGAGAAGTTAACATTGAGAAGCATGTTAGTGGGGCTGGTGCTGTGGGACAGTGAGCTAAGCCGCTCCCTACAACATGGGCATCTCCCACTCGAGTTCCCAGTTGGAGTCTCAGCTGCCCCACTTGCTCCCTGCTATGGCCTGGGAAGGCAGCGGAAGGCGGCCCACGTGCTTGGGCCCCTGCACCCACATGGGAGACCTGGATGGAGCTCCAGGTTCCCGGCTTCAGCCTGGCCCAGTCCCAGCTGCTACAGCCATCTGGGGAGTGAATCAGTAGAAGGAAGACTGATCTCCCTCCCTCCCTCCCTCCCTCCCTCCCTCCCTCTGTGTGTGTGTGTCTTTGTGTGTGTGTCTTTGTGTGTCTCTTCCTCTTTCTCTACCTCTGCCTTTCAAATAAATAATTTTTTTTAAAAAGGCATATCATAAGAAATGTAAAACAAAGCTAAACCAGAGGAGACGTGTTTTCCTCCACTTTTACGTTGCTTGCTCATTACAGAAGCTGACATCCACCAAGCGCCCTCTGCACACCAGGTACCGGGCTTTGGCCTTCCCCGAGCACAGGAGCCCATTGAGATGGAGTGCTGGGGGAGTGGAGGCCAGAGGCTACCGTTTGCTTTTGGTTTTGCACATGGCTGGTTTCACTGCAAGATAAACTACACTGAGGTAGAAAAGTTCAAAAGGTAATTAAACCAGTTAAAAAGCAAAACAGCGCTGGCGCTGGAGCTGAGTTTCAGAGCCAATTTCCAAGAAGCAATTTCATCATCACAGAACATCAAACGTGGATCCCACTTTCAGCTATGCAAATTCCAAAAGAATAATACCTGACATTTGCATAATGCTTGATGCTTTTCAAAGTGCCTTCCCAGTTATTAATCTAGAGGAGGCTTTATTACCACCAGAAACAAATTGAAATTTTGTTCCAACTCCATTATTTTTCCACTTTCTCCTCAAAAGCCAGAGCCACCTAAATCCATTTCGATGGAGTGGGCAACTGATCAGTTCAGCCGACACAGTGAATGTGCAGGAAGGTAGCAGACATGGGAGGTCTTCCATCCCCGGACTCCCCAGAGCCCCCCGGGAACTCTGCTGCTGAATTGGCAAAAACACAGGGAGCAGCTCACTGTTCAAGTCTGCACTGGTCTCCAACTCGGGGGGGTCCGACAGGCTTCGTTTGCTAAAGCCCAGTCCCTTTCCTCAGGCCTTAGACTAGGAAATCAGTCACTTCGTCCTTCAACCTGCGGAAACCCCTGTCAGTGACTTCCCGCAGAGGGGCCGCACTGGCCACTGGCTGCGGTGCCTCTCTTGTTTTCAATGCAATAGGAGCCCAGACTCGGACTGCACTGTAAATCCAAGAGAGGGAGAGGGCCTTAGAAAAACGGGGTGAGGAGATGTGACGGGTGCGAGGAGACACTTCCAGCCCAAAGCTAGTGCCTTTCCACTTTGTTTCTTTTCCCACCTCTTTCCAACTCAATTATGTGTAGGCTCTCAGTCCCCGAATCGCCAGCCTTCCCCACCACTTCAATCTCATGCAGTTCAGCAAAAGATTAACCTGGCTGTTTGCTTTTAATTCTGAGGCTGTGTTAATACTCAACTCCCTGGAGATTAGAAAAGAAGCAAAACACACTCCCACATTCCCCGCTGTGGCACCAGCAAGGCTCCCGGGCTGCCACTGCTGGGGACGTCCCAGGCCCTGGGGCTGGCCCGCGCTTACCATTTCAGGAGGGCCAGGAGAGCCACCAACAGGGCCACTGTCACCATGGGGACGTTCAGCTCCAACTTCGGAAGCCCCAGAGCTTCCATGGCTCCTCTGAGACACCCGCGGCGGAAGCAGGAGGCCCAGGCCGCTGCCACGGCACTTAGGACTGCAGGTGGAGGAGGCAGAAACAGGCAACTAGGAGACCAAGTGGGTCCCCAGAACGTGCTGTCCCTTGGCGTGCCTCTTTATAAAGAGGAAGGAAGAGGAGGGAGAAACAAAGGGTTCAGTATAAGGCAATGAATCAGCAACTTTATTTTCTCCATGACTGTTCTGTCAATAAACATTTATGTTAGCTTCTCTGGGAAGAGCAGCGGGCTGGCCCACACTTGCCGAGACAAAGGGTCATGACTGTGCTCTCCGAGTCGCCTTCAGAGATGGACTCGCCTAGAAAATGCGCATCTCTGCATTTTTAAAACCATCACCAAGTGAAGATTGGGCTAGGAGCCTCTGAGTGTCCCAGGAAACTTGGGGCCAGGCATCAGCCCGATGAAAAAGGTCAGCTGCTCCAAGGACAGCTGTCTTCTCCATTTCCTGTCACTGTCACTGTAACCAAACACCTGGGCTAGATACTTCGTAGAGAAAAGAGGCTGACTTGGCTCACAGTGGCAGAAGCTGAACGCCCCAGACCCGGCGTCCCCATGGTCCAGCCTGTGGCAGGGGCCACGTGGAAGACGGCATGGCTGCCATGAGCGCACACGAGGTAGAGATCACAGAGCAATACCAGCAGCCAGAGGGAGGCGCACGGCCAGGCGCACTCTTCAACAACAACGCGGAACTACCTGATCCCTTCCAGGGCAGCACCCAAATGACCTGTGGACCTCCTGCTGGGCCCCTCCTATGGACACAGTGCCCAGCGAGCTTCCAACACAGGACCCCCTGGGGACCCGCGCAGACCAAATCAAACCACAGCAACAGCCATCCCACAGAGGTCCTCGGTTCTGGGTCCAAGACTTCTCCCGGCTGGGAGGAGTCCCAGAAACCGGCCCTGCCTGAATGCCGTCATCATCTTGAGCCTAAAAGCAAGCCCACAGGCTCCTGTACAGGTGCTGTGTTCCACTCTGAGCTTACCTAACTCAAGTAGACAGAAGCATTGTTTGCCCATCGGTCAGCACAGTACACCCTTGGGAATGAGAAGCACGCACCAGAGAGGAAAGCATCCGTGATGGCATCCCCTCGTGCCCTGAACACGTGTGGGGGCCAGGGTCCGTGCTGACGGCCGCGCTGGAGCCAGACACCACGGAATTTCCCGGAGAGAGACAATGAACGAGAAGACAAAACGTGCCGTCAGCCCTCCATCTCTGCAGTGTCTAGGTCCGCCAGTTCTACCAATCTTAGATCAGAAAATAAATTCAGGGCTGGCACTGTGGTGTAGCTGCCTGTGGGCTGGCATCCACATGGGCACTGGTTCTAGTCCCAGCTGCTCCACTTCCGATCCAGCTCTCTGCTATGGCCTGGGAAAGCAGTGGAGGGTGGTGCAAATACTTGGGTCCCTGTACCCGCGTGGGAGACCCAGAAGAATCTCCTGGCTCCTGGCTTTGGATTGGCCCAGTTCCAGTCATTGTGGCCATTTGAGGAGTGAACCAGCAGATGGAAGATCTCTCTCTCTCTCTCTCTCTCCCTCTCTGTAACTCTGCATTTCAAATAAATAAATAAGTTTTAAAAATCATCTGTATTAAATATACACAGACTCTCTTTTTCTTGTTATTATTCCCTAAGCAAAGTGCAGCATAGCAACCATTTACCTTGTAATCATTAGAAGTAATCTAGAGGTCATTTGAAGGACACAGGAGGAAGTGAGTAGGTGATGTGCAAATACCACGCCCTTTGTACAAAGGAGTCGTGCATGCACAGATTTCAGGGTCGTGTGGGGTCTTGGAGCGAACCCTTTGTGGATATGGAGGGACAACCACAACTGTGAGCTAGCAGGTTGCCGTGAGGGTCCTGAGACGGAGCTAGGATGAGAACCAGTGGCCGGCCCCTCAGAGCGCCAGGAAGCCAGTGTGAGGAGGGAAGCCTTCGGCTGGGACCTGACCCTGGAGGAGCGGGGCTGGCAGAGTCGCCAGCAAAGCCTGCCAGGAAAACTGGGGGGACACGATGAAGGTCCCAAGGCCCACAGCTTCACACATTGTGAGGGTTGCCACGGGGCCAGTACTGCTAGGTGAGGGTTGCCACGGGGGCAGTACTGCTAGGCACAGGCTATCTGCCGGGGAGAGGAGCAGACAGCAGAGGCCGGAGCCCCACGGGCAGCCAGCTGTCGCTTTCTGTGCCGCGTCAGGTGTTGCTGTGGCCACATTCCCACAGTAAGAGCACTCTGGCTGCGGGTGAAGAACTCACTGGGGAGGGCGTGAGGAGAAGCGGGGAGACCTCCCCGCACGCCACTGCCCCCGTCCATAGAGCAGCAGCCCATGCCCACGGCGGAGAGCGGCAAAGTCAGCTGGGGGATTTGGAGGGCATTTGCCACAGGATTTCCTGCTGGTCCGACGTCAAAGGGAAGGGAAGGCAGGCTCGGGCTGACTCCCTGCCTCCTGACGAGCTACAGGTGTACAGGCAAAGCCGGGGAAGAAGGGGTGATGTTGCAAAGGTCGAGAGATCGATGCGGTCCTGCTAGGCTTGCGACGCCTGGGAGACATCTGGGTGCTGTCAGCCCAGGGCGGATCCTCAGCAGGTGTAAGGAGAGAGGGTGGGAGTGAGAAGGTTACTTGCGGGTACGCCCTGCGGTCTCCAGCTGCTCGCCAGAGCTCCTGTGTGTCCACTTTGATCTTCAGGAACAAGCCCAGCAGTCAGAGCGTGTGTAGAGGGGCAGACAGGGGCTGGGTGACTCACCAGAGGGTGGGAATCGAGTGCAGACAGTGTCAGGAGAAAGGGAGCATGGAAACACAGAGGCACACAGTGAGCCACATGCGTACCAGGCGCCGCCCACGTCCCCTGCCCTCTCTGACCGTTTGCCCGCGCGGGGTTCCCCAGCTGCAGTGCCCACCCGGCCCAGGTGTCGCGGGCAGCAGCTGTGGACGTCCCCTCCCTGCCCCGTTCCATGGCGACCGTCGGACGTGGTCGCGTCTGCGTCTTCTGTCACAAAACAGAACTTGTAGATGCCTCCCAGGAGTCCCCTGAATCCTCTGCTTTGTGAGACAGAGCCGGGTGACCTGGGGGAGCAGCGAGGTCGGCACGGCCGTGGGTTCGGAGAGGCAGACGTGACCTCGGATAGGACGGAACTCTGCTCTATGTCGCGCAGATTCCAGGGTGAAATAACCGTGGGAGGTGCGGGGCGGCCGGCAGGGAGTCGGGGTTCTCGCACAGGACCCGTCGGGGCGGGGGGGGGGGGGTGCTGAACTCTGCAGTGCACACAGCTCCGGGAGGGGAGGTGGGAGGCCGCGTTTCCAAGGACGCTGGCTCACAGGGCCCTTCTCCAGGGACACTCTGACATAGCCCAGACGTAACGCTCCAAAGCGTGGGTTTTGAGAAATGTGGACAGAGCCCAGCTCTTATTTACAGAGGAGAAATGGAAATGGAAACCCAGGGTGGAGAACTGACTGGAGAGGATCCCCAGGAGCCCCAGTGATAGAAGCCAGGCCTCTGGTTGCCTTCTCGGACTCCTCATACAAGGGGCACCCTTCACTCACCCTGTGGACACGGCTCAGAAAGGCGGTGGCCGGCTCGGGGGAGCCCCACTTTCCCAAGGGGCCGGCAGCCTCCCCGGGGGCACAGCTCACTCGTTCATTCTTCTGACCGGCATCCTTGGCGCGCTTCCCGAGTGATCTGTGATTTGTGGAAGCCGTGAAGTCCCTGGAGGGCCGCACCCCTGCCTGCCCGCTGCACAGCGGAGAGAGCGCTCCGTGCGCTCTGGACAGTAAATTGACCCGGGGGGAGTGGAAGAGCAGACGAGAGTAAGGTGATGAAGGACTTAGTGCAGTTTTGGTATCCCTGATGCAACGCAGGGACACTGGGCTGGGACTTCTGGACGAAGAGCAGGCCGCTGCCGGGCTATTTCCCATAACTAAACACCAGGTCTGTAACTATCTCCTGAACAGTTTTCTTTTAATAGCTTGTTATTAAAAACAATCAACTCTGCAAACTGTATAGAAAATGTACTCGCTCAGCTGCACTGACAGGCTGTGCTAACAGATCCTTGGCTATCCCCTCCTGCCTTCTCTCTGCAGACACAAGTGCAGCAAAGGTACATTTTGAAGCTTTTATGGAGGCGTAATCGTCATATCCCCCCCTGCTGCAGCTGGCCTATTTCACCGACTGTGCCATCTTCCTACGTTCTCAGCCAGAGAAACGGATCGCGGGGTACGTAGGACTCTCCCATGTGGGGGTGTTGCAGTTCAGTTAGGCGAGCCTCTCCTGTCTGGCATTTGAGTTGTTTTCACATTTTCCCCAACCTCCAGTGAGTTCGGAAGTGGAATCGCTGGGACCACAGACGTGGTTCAGAAACGCTGGTAGGTGACGCCGCACGTACACGCAGTGTGGCTTCCCCCAGGCCAAGCTGAGTGTGCAGGCGCCCGTTCACCCCGCTCGGGGGGGCGTCCCACGGAGCTTTTCTCTTCGGATTTACCCACGGCAGGTCTTTCCCCCTCCCACACGCAGGCAGACACCCAGAGCTGAGTCAACTGTTTTGACTTAAGTCTTGTGTTTCTTCTGAAAGCTTTCGCTCCATAAATTCTGCGGTATTTCCTCCATGCTCCCTCTGTTTAAAAGCCGCCTGTGCCGCGTCGAAGCGGTGCCGGCGCTCCCTGCCGAAGCTTCCCAGCTGCTCGGCGCTGCACTCACATCCCTGCCGCAGAGGCTGTGCCGCACCAGGCGTCCGGGGCACATTTGCTCTGCTGCTCGGGACTCTGGGTGGAGGGACAGGGCGCGTCCTAGCACCACAAGCACACAGGGTCTCACACAGGACCTCGTCCTGCCTCCGAGCCTCCCGGGGGAGATGAGCAGCACGTCACCCCTAAGCTCCGTGCTCTGGGAGGTCCTGGTCACATATCCAGGAGACTCCAGAAGCCTGCTGCGAGCCCCCACCTTCCGGCTTTCAACCTGGGGCTTTTCCCACTGGATCGCCAGGCGCATCTTGGACAGAGTGTTCGTGCTTCCCCAAGCCGGCCCGTGGTTGTGACACGGGTAATCCTCACGGGCACGTCCCTGGGGTGCAGAGTGCAGCAGCTAGGGGAGACAGAGTGCTGGGTGCACCTGGGAGCGGCCTCCCCTCTTGCAGAGGACCCTGGGGAAGGCGCCAAGCTCAGCTGCTCCAGCTCAGTCCAGTCCGCTCAGAGTCGGCCCCATCTCAGGACACTGTCCAGCTCTGGCAAAGACGCCAGCAGAGTAGCAGGACCCCCCACCCCCCGCCCCTTCAGTCTGCAAACATGGAGCAACCACTGGGCGCTGGGCACTAAGAGCAGAATGCCAGTGTACAAGAGTATTTCAAAGAGTTTGTGGACAATGGAATTCTAGCATAAGTGTATTTTGGTGGGAAAAAAAAAGGTCTTGAAATCCTTGCACAATTTTTCGTAGTACTTATTTTCCATGAAATTTAATTTTATTTAAAAATTAATTTTCCATGAACTTTTTTTTGGAAAAACCTCTGTACAAGACCAGGCCCTGGCCAACAAAGAGCTCACCACTCAGGCTAGGAAAATACACATAAACACCTACAGCCATGATGACACAAACATGTCCAGGGACAAAGCCAGGGGTCAGGAGATTGGTAACAGCCTTGAAACCAGTGACTCCCGAGCTTAGACAAGACAGGTGGATTCACCAGGTGGAGGGGAGTGGGACAGATGTCCCGGGCAGAGGGAACGCAGCCAATGCTGCTCAAAGGCATGGGGAGTTGGGGAGGGGGCCGGAGGCACGGGGAGACACTCTGGGGCCAGGTCCTGCATGGTGGTGTAGGCTACCCTTGAGTGTACACCTCACTCCCAGGTCAGAGGAAGCGGAAGAAGCTCCTAGAAACATCCCTCAACAGGCAGACTGCACGGTTTATGCCCGAGGGGGAGGCCAGCCGGAGCTGAGGTCGCCGATTGCAGGGTTCCTGAGGTCACTGGGAAGGGAGGGCCACCAGTCTGTGGCCACTGGCTGAGCGTGAGGACCAAGGAGGGGAAGCACGGATCCCTCCTGAGCTTGTGGCTCTGCTGATGGAGCCCAGGGTGGTGCCGCAGAGCACAGAGGGGACCCGGGGACCAAACGCATGTAGGGATGGACGTGGCTTCAGGACCGGCGTGCTGAGGCCCGGCTCCCTGGTGGCTACACCGGTCCAGCCGTGTAGATACGCGGCGGTCAGCTCCGAGGAGGTCGAGAGAAAGGTCTGAAGGACGGAGGCAGTTTCTCTCGTGAGAGCCGTTTGCACAGGAGGGGCCGAGCCGTAAGCATGAGGCTGGCCACAAAGAGTGGGTAGTGAGCTGTAAGCAGAGCCCCGGGGAACAGTGGCAAACCGGGGGCACAGCACAGAGGAGCCTGGATAAAGGCTGAGGAGGGAAGAAGAGGGAGAGAGGGAGAGGGAGAGAGAGAGGGATTGAGAGAGGAAGGGAAAGAGGGAGGGAGAGGGGGGAGAGAGGGAGGGAGGGAGTGGAGGGAGGGAGGGGTAGAGGGAGAGAGGGGGAGGGAGGGAGAGAGGGATTGAGAGAGGGAGGGAAAGAGGGAGGGAGAGGGGGGAGAGAGGGAGGGAGGGAGTGGAGGGAGAGGGGGGAGAGAGGGAGGGAAAGGGGGGAGAGAGGGAGGGAGGGGTAGAGGGAGAGGGAGGGAGAGAGGGGGAGGGAGGGAGAGAGGGGGAGAGAGAAAGGGGGAGAAAGAGAGGGGGAGACAGGGAGGGAGGGAAGAAGAGGGGGAGAGAAGGAGAGAGGGAGGGAGGGAGGGAGAGAGGAAGAGAGGGAGGGAGAGAGAGAGAGAAAGGAAACCAAGCAGACAGCCCTCACTTAGCATTTAAGAACATTTTTCTTTGTTTGCAAAAGACCTGGATTCAAGTCCTGCTGCTGCAGCCTCCCAGGCCAGAGGTCTTGGAAAGCCCCTTCGCCCCTCTGAACCTCAACAGCCCATCTGTAAAGTGGGGACAATGTCCACGTGGCACAGGTGGTCCCTGAGTGCCCTGCGGAGCAGAGCTGACGCGTGGCAATCACTCCATCCGCCTTCAACCCAAGGTGAAAGAGAGCAGGAAGGCAGGAGGTGGCCAGGGACCGCTGACCATTACAGGAGGGCCACGAGAAATGCTTGGACTCGGCCATCGGGCCATCACAAGCACCCTCACAGTGGCTCTGGCAGAGTGCCGGGCGTGCAGAGCCAGAACTGGAAACAAGGCTTGCCGAGGTTGGTGCCCCGCCCCCACCCCCGGAGCCCCAGGGTTGAGACAAGGGGGGATGCAGGTCTGGCCGGGGAGAGGTGGGGTGTCCAGGTGCCACTGTCTGTGGTTGGTGCCCCACCCCCAGAGCCCCATGGTTGAGACAAGGGGGGATGCAGGTCTGGCTGGGGAGAGGTGGGGTGTCCAGGTGCCACTGTCTGTGGTTGGTGCCCCACCCCCGGAGCCCCATGGTTGAGACAAGGGGGGATGCAGGTCTGGCCGGGGAGAGGTGGGGTGTCCAGGTGCCACTGTCTGTGGGCCCACGTGACGTGAGAACATCTCCTGCATTTGGAGGCGAGGGAGAGACAGCAGCCATCTGTGCGTGTTCCCCCTGCCTGGGAGAAGGGCAGAGCCGTGTCTTGGCTTCATGGTTGCTATGGAGATGTGGATGGGTTCATAAACAGCTTTAAGGTCTATGTCAAATCTTGATTTTGTGTTGGTTGTGAGGGCAGGGACCATATTTTACATCTCATGGCACAGCCACACCACCTGCCACGCTGCCATCCAGCCACTTGCTCGGTTTCTTTAGCGTCCACAGGCTGATCGCTCCAGGCTCCTTCCTAGTCCCGAGTTTCAGACCACACGGCTGCCCCCTGGGTCTCCCCGGGCCACTGTCCCGTAGGTGCTGTGGACTGAACAGCGCTAGCACTGACTCAGCGCCACACTGACCTCCTCCCCGTGCCCTGTCACACGTCACAGCTCCTTCTACTCAGCCCCCAAGCCAGACACGGGCTCCTGCCCGCCTCTTCCTACCCTCTCAGCCCCACGTCCTACCCTCTCGCTCATCACCGAGCCCTCGCGCTTCTGCCCGCTAAGTCCCACCCTGGCTGCTCCTTTCGTCCACTCAGCAGGTGCATTAGCCTGTGCTCGGCGTGAGACGCCGCTCTCGGCAATGGGCATGCGCGGCTACGGCGAACAAGCAGTGTTTCTGACCTCACAGGGCGTGTGCCCACCCAGACCTCAGCCCCACTGTCTCTCACCTGATTGCTGCCGGCCCCCAGCCTCACACTGGTTCAGTCAACAACCACTTACTGAGCTTGTACTCCATGTTTGGCACTGTGCCAGGTACCCCTGAGGACGGAAAGGAGACAGGCGTGGCTGGGAGGCCCAGCCAGGCAGCGCAGGAGTGGACTGTCTAGGAGAGAGGCCAGAAAGGCAAGGCTTGCTGGACTGTGTAAAAACGGCATGATTTCCTTCCAAACAGGGACGGGGCTTCAAGCAAGGGTGTGGCGTGATGGGCCAACTGTATGCCATTTAGCTTCGCTATGAAAGTGAACTTGGAGCTCATCAGACCACAGTCTGACGCCCATCACTCAGCTGCTCCTGGCACACAGCAGGGGCTGAAGCCACCACCATTTAGACCGTGGCTGTACACGTTGTCATTAGGCCAGAGACCATGTAGTCCACTACAGGCTGCCTTCACATTGCTAATCAGACGTGGCCCACCCTACCTCCTTCACATCTCCGCCACCCTAGCAATCCACGTCGCCCAGGACCTCCGCTTGTCAGATGTCGGCACTTCCTGAATTGTACCAACTCTCTCACAGTCAATGTGGCCACGTGTGATTGGACATAGCTCCGCTGGGGAACCTGGAGAGTCGGCAGGGGGCTCCACTACCTCCAGGTGAGTCTCGGAGCTCTCCCGCAAGCTAGGGCCTGGGACTACCCTTTTCCACCTCCTGGCCCCTGGGGGTGTGCAGGCATGGAGGAGACAGGCCGTATGCCTGCAGAGCACAATTCTGGATCCACAGCTAGGCAGCAAGTAGCACTCCAGGCAAGGTCTTAGCGCCAGGGAGTCGTCCTCGGGGTGAAGGGGGCGCTGGGATGCACGCACAGGGCCGTAACGAGAAAGCAGAAGACAGTCACAAGTTGCAGTGGCACTTGCCACCAAGGAGAATGTCAGAGGGCGATAGGTGCCCAGCCAGCGTGGCGACCTGGGAAACCAGATTGAGTCCAGAGAAAAGAATGGATGGCGTTGGGACAGGAGCCGCCTCCCCCTCAGGGCTCGCGGCTACACTCACCCAGCAGTCCCCCGGCCCGGCCCAGCAGGCAGCCTCCACCCGTGCTGCAGGGGTCCAGCTGCCCTCTGGGGCCTCAGACACCTCCACAGGGGACCGCCAGCTCTCAGAGGAGGGTGTGACGGAGGATTTTACAGGCCAGGCCCGGAAGCGGCGGAAGCACGGCTGCCCGGCTCGCTGGGTCGGTGTTCAGACGTGAAGCCACGTGGAACCACGCGGGAGGCTGGGAGGTGGGACCAGCCCGCAGGAAAAGGGGCAAGTGGGACACACACGTACGCTTCCGCCCGTAGCCCCTCCCTGGGCATGTTCCCACGCAGTGATGCGCATGCAGGGAACAAGCCCGAGAGCAGGGAGGATGGCCACCGAGCCTCTTTGTCCAGCAGCCACCGTGGGGGAGCGCAGTCGGGGAGCCCGGGTGCAGAGAGCCCAGCCCCTCCGCGTGGGTGCCCACAGCTGTCAGTGTTCCCCAGAGCCGTCCCAGCGGGCTGAGCTGCCGGCTTGGGTGCTGTTCCCCGTGTGCTGCTGGGAGCCTGCCTGCAGCCTGTGACGCCACCGGAGCCATGCATGCCTGTTGCTGCTCCTCGTGCCCCCAGCCACACCCCCTGAGAGCGTGGTGCCCACTGCCCCCAAGCCCAGTTCTCCCCAGCCCGCTGAGCATCCTAACTCAGTCGCTGTATCTGGACTTTGAACGGTGGCCAAGGCCCCATCTTCACTGGTCCTAGCTCCCATCTGGTCCGCGTTGGTCTGTGTCCCGGATCCCACACCTGCCTTGAAACCGTGCCCCTTTCCTACGGCAGGCCCTGTGTCGCCCTCTCCTAACAGGCCACTCTCGGAGCTCAGGAAAGCACCTTCCAAGACAGGGGGCTGTCAGCCCCAAAGCCACCCCACGGACGCTGCCCCCACTCTCACTCCAGATGGGAGGCTTTTGAGAGGAGAGCCCACAACGGACTCCACAGTATATCCCCAATGGCAAGAAGAGTCCTGCTTGGCTCCCCGTAGGTGTTCATGAAGTGTTTGTTGAGTGAATCAGAGTGCTTCTACCTGTATTTTAGGTAGCTGCCACCAGATGGCAATAGTGCTCTTCAGGTAGGCGGTAACGCCCTTCCGTGAGAACACCTGAAAAGCATTGGGGTTCAGTCGCATAATACGAACACCTGGTTAACCGTCTATAAAACACATCAGTCTACTGAAGGAACTGCAAAATCACTTCTCAGACCAGATTTTCTGAGAAAGAGGTAACTAACGCGAGACTGTATGGAAGGGCCGGCGCTGTGGCGTAGCGGGGTGAGCCACGGTTCGAGTCCCGGCTGCGCCACTTCCGATCCTGCTCCCTGCTAATGGCCTGGGAAAGCAGGAGAAGACAGCCCAAGTGCCTGGGCTTCTGCGCTCACGTGGGAGACCCGGAAGAAGCTCCTGGCTACGTGCGGCCACCTGGGGAGTGAACCAGTGGATGGAAGATCTCTCTCTCCCCCACTCTCTCCTGCCCCCTCTTCCCATGTAACTCTCTCAAAGAAATACATCTTAAAAGAAACCAAAAAGACTGTGACGAAAGGAAGAGACACAGAGGAAGCACCCGGAGCCGGTGAGTCTGTGGCCGCGCTCTCCGCGTGGTCCCCACCCAGGACTGCTGACCTCCCAGCCCCGAGTGTCTCGGGTTTCTGAAGCTGTCCCAGCCTGGCACTGTGTGGTTGCCGTATCTCTTCCGGGGTTTGTGGGCTCTAATTTTACTCGCTTATCTTATCAGGGTTCTACCAGTAGACCAGTTTGGCTGGAGGCAGGGTTCAGGGAGAAGGCCAGTGAGCGATAAGGCTGGGTGGCAGGGAGGTGCCCGCAGGAGGCCTCCGGACACCCGGCGAGCGGCGTGGACTTTACCCTTCAGGCCGCGGCCTTACTGGAACCCATCTGCACGTCAAGCATGTGTGTGTGCGTGTGCCTGCAGGTGTGTGCACGTGTGTTCAAGCCCATGTGTGCAAGGAGGGACGGGTACTGAGCGGCGAATGATCGGGGGCGCAGAGGGGCTGACACAAGGGACACCCACCGCAGCGGGACCCCTGCAGGCACCTGGGAGGCGGGGCTGAGGCACGAGGCGCGGGAACACGTGCCTCAGATGTTCCTAGAGCAAGCGCAGGGCGTGCAGCTGTGGGAGGGAGGGGGGAGTGGCGTCAGGGCTCTGGCTGCCGGAGTGGGTGCTAACGTGGGGCAGGTGAGGGGAGGCAGGCCCCAGGATGCTTTGCGTCTACCCCACCACAGCTCACAGGTGGCGAGAGCTTGCGGGTGGAGCTGTCCCCCCACTGCTCCACACAGCCCTACCAGGGAGACCTGGTGCGGGAGCCGGGGCTGGGATGGCGGAAGGTCTGGGGAAGCCGGAGGGAGAGCCGCTTCATCTGACGGCTCAGCCATCTCCAGCTCGCCACGACCTCCCGGAGAACGGGTCACACGCATGCTGCTGGGCCTGTTCTGTCCCTGACTCAGCGGCTCAGGCCTGGGGCCTGAGAATTCACGGTTCTCCCATATCCCAGGGAGGCGGAGCGCGCTGACCCCAGGGAGGCGGAGCGCGCTGACCCCAGGTGAGTCTCCACGCTGTTTCTCAGCCCCACCTGTACACTGGAAGCCCCTAGGAAGTTTTCCGTGTGCTTTGTTTGTTGTTTCGATTCTAAAGCCAAGCGCTATCTGGACCAGCAGAGTGGGAATCCAGGTGAAGGCGCTCCCGGCTCCACCCACACTGCGAGTCAGCCCGGGCCCCGGGGGAGCCCTCGGGTCTGAAGAGGCTGCAGTGTGCTGGTGTGGTCTCCGCCCGTGTCCCTGTTCTGTCTCTGACATGCTCTCTGCTCCCAGCTCTCCCCGGCGGGGTAGCACACCGGCCAGGCTGCCCCCACTCTGAGGGTCCAGCTGAGCTGTTTCAAACCTGGCTCCTGCGCAGCCAGCACTCGCCGCTTGGCTTCCTCCGGTTCCTATTCCACAAGCACCTGTTTGGCCGGTCCCCAGGGAGGGGCGTTTCCTGCCCCCCCTGCTGAAGGGGGGCCCTCTCCCGGAAGCCCTCCAACCGCCCTGCTGTTGGGAGCATTGGAGGCTCTGCGGGAGCCAGGGAGCCCGGAGCGGCTGCTCCCCTCCGTGAGGCAGAGGAAGCTGAGGCGCCATACGGTGCGTGGGGGAGGAGTAAACACGGTCTGCAGTCCCCCAGCGTCAGGAACGGAGAGGTGCTGCCAAGGTGAATTCGAAAGAAAACAGTTGGGCGATGTTTACTGACAAAATCAGTCTGCGGTGTGTTCACTGCACTTGCCATGTGGAACGAGCTGCCGTGAGAGTAACACGTTTCAAAAGAGGTCGCCTCTTCGTGGAGCGGGCCAAGTTGTTCTGTCTGCCTGGTCAGGCTGCCCAGACTGCCACAGGGAGGCCCGGGGGCCCCTGAGGGCTTCCCCACCCACTGGCTGCTGATAGAGCGCTTCTCTCTCTGTCTGACACTCCCCATGCTGCTCTCAGGGCCTCCGGATAATCATCTCAAACTCATAGTCCTAATGTCAGCTTCATTTATTTGTTTTTTAAAAGATTTTATTTATTTATTGGAGAGGTAGAATTACAGAGAGAGGGAGAGACAGAGAGGATCTTCCATCTGTTGGTTCACTCCCCAGATAGCCACAACAGCCAGAGCTGAGCTGATCCAAAGCCAGGAGCTTCTTCAGGTCTCCCACGCAGGCACAGGGGCCCAAGGACTTGGGCCATCTTCTGCTTTCCCAGGCCATAGTGCAGAGCTGGATCAAAAGTGGAGCAGCCAGGACTAGAACCGGTACCCATATGGGACGCCAGTACCGCAGGCAGAGGTGTGACCCACTGTGCCACAACGCTGCCTCCCTCAACGTCAGCTTTAAATTCACATACTCTGGCATCAAAATCCTTGGACGGCAAACATGAGACTCTAACCCTACTCTCCTGTTCTTTGCCAGTATCATGTGGGTACTTCTTCCAACAAGTCTGCCCGTTGGCTGAGCCAGTGTAGATCTGACACAGGACCCAGGCCCCTCGCTGGAGCTGGAGGAGCCAGTCTCCGTCACCCACCTAGGAGACACCCTGTAGGTGAGAGAGGGTGTCAGGGACAGGGGTTGGGAGGGGACAATGCGAGAGAGCAGTGCCCTACGCTCAGGAAGTGTACCACCTAGTGACCCGGGCCCAGACCAGGTGGAGACCAGAGGATGAGGACAGAGGCTGTGCGAGGATGGCAGGGCAATGGCAAGAACCACAGTCCTTGGAAAAGCGTCGACACCTGCAGGGTCGGGCCCCCAGTCCAGCCTTCCACCCTCCCAGCACCCCTGTTCCCGGTCACCGTCTGCGCTGGAGCTCCTGCAGCCCGGGAACTCGCCTCCTCGTCAATCAGCCTTTCTCTGGGTGCTCGGCTCCAGGCCCCAAGTCGCTGAGGCCCTAGGGGAACCTGGGGGAGCCACGTTTCCCACCGTGCACTGGCCCTGTTCGTTGGCCTGGTGGTGACAAGCACCCTGTGACTCAGGTAGGGCTGGGTGCCTGCCTGAGCAAGCAGGTACACTTGAACTTGGCCTCTTCACGGACCCTCGGCAGGGAGAGGGGAGGGCAGGCTCGCCTTCTGGCCCCACGCTGTCTTCGTCCTTCAGCCTTCGGCCATCCTTTGGGTGGAGAGGACCGCGGAGGGCAGCCTTTGGAACCTCCCGAGCAACCCAAGTGAGAGGAGAGGGCTGGAGCCACGCACTCTGTCCACACGTCCGCCTTCCCGCCCGGGCCAGGGGAGTGGGCCAAGGTCATGGGGAGGCTGCTCTGCCCGATCCTGGGCAGCGATCCGACTCGAAGGTGGTTTCCTGCAGTGAAAGAAGACGCTGTCCAGACACGGGACGCTTCCCCCAGGGGAGACGTGCAGCAAAGGGGGTGCCCAGGGAAGGCCGCATCCCAGCCACAAGGACTGTGCAAAAGGCAGAGTAGTCCAAACAGGGCTGGACGAAGCTGAAAGCCTGACCCAGCCACCGTCGCAGAGAAGGCAGCAGGTGGGCTCCCGCTCGGCTCCGCCTCCCGTATTGTGGCTGTTTGAGACGGGACCCTAACACTCCGGCTTTACACCTGCTCTGGGCAGGAAGGGGTGTGCGAGCTACCAGTTGTTGATGTCTAACAGTTAGGAGATGCGGTCTCTGAGGTCTAGAGTTCTCCAGGTGAGGGTCTTCAATGACGTAATCACAGATCAGTTCTATGCAGTTCAGCGACCCGGTGGAGGGTCTGAGAGCCGTGCAGGTGACCGTAGTCCGAGCCTGGGATGGGTGCTGTCATTCGGAAGAAGCAGGGTGGGCGGCGTCAAATGCCCACGTCTCTGGTGGAAGCGCTTGGTTTTGAGTCTTGGCTCGGCTTCCGACTCCCTTCCTGCTAACATGCAGCCCGGGAGGCGGCAGTGAGAGCTCAGCAGCGGAGTCCTTGCCACACACACGGGAGACCCAGGTTGAGTTTCCTGCCCCGGCTTGGGTCTGGCCCAGCCTTGGCTGTGGTGGGCATTTCGGGAGTGAACCAGCAGAGAGGAGATCTCCTGTCTGTGTCTCTGTCTCTCTCTACCTTTCAGGGAGGAAGTAAGGATGGGAGGAAGTGAGAGAGAAAAAGGGATATAAAGTAACCAAACCTCTGGATGAAGCGAAGGAGCCCTGGGTCTGCTCGTGCATCTCAGACAGGGCAGGCGTCCACCGTCAGTGCCGTGGCACGCGGTTTGCTCCGCTGCTTGACTACAAGTCCGTTCTCTCGGCCCCTGTGCCAGCATCGTTCTATGGTGGTGCCGAGTGACGCCCACGGGAAGCGAGCGGTGTGATGGCTCCCGGGCCACCCACAGTGAGAGCACAGCAGTGACAGTGCCGCGCTGAACCTGGAGGGCCCACACTTCCCCAAAACCTGCCCCCGCCCTTCCTCCGGACGGAGTGAGCGCCTCCCCAAGGACCAGCCACACGCCCGCCACGCTCTGTGCAGGCGTTCACAACGCTCTGGGTGGGGCACAGGGCGTCTGTGGTTACATCAGTAGCTGGTCAGGTACCAAATTATTGAAGCAGAGACTGGGGCCCCCCAGCCTGTCCCCCAAAAACTGGAAATGAGAATTGGGAAAAAATTAGAATATTCCATCTCTGCCTACTCAAACATTTTCTACAGGGGCCGGTGCTGTGACACAGTGGGTTAAAGCCCTGGCCATCAGCACCGACATCCCATATGGGCACCATTGTGGCCCTTTGGGGAGTGAACAGCAAATGGAAGATCTCTCTCTGTCTCCACCTCTCTCTGTAACTCTGTCAAATAAAATTTTTAAAAAAAATTTCCATTTATTTGAGAAGCAGAGAGACAGCTCTCTCGTCCACTGGTTCATTCCCCAAATGCCCACAACAGCCAGGACCAGGCCAAGCCGAAGCTGGAAGTCGGAGGTTGCATCCAGGCCTCCCACGTGGAGCTGGAGCCGTCGGGACTCTGCCCCAGGGTGTGCATCGGCAGGAAGTTGGATGTGCAATCAGTCGGGTCTTGCGCTGAGACACTGATACGGGATGGCAAGTGTCGCAACCACTGCCAGACGCCGCCCACCCTCCCACTCACTCTCCAACAAGAACTCGGTCTTTATTTGGGCAAAACCCACAGACTGCCACACAGGTTAGAGACGCTTCTGCAGGCACACGTGCAGAAAGGGAAGGAATTTGTCTCCCACGTTTGTCTCAACATCCTGTAACCTAGAATGAGCATTTCACTTCTGTAACAGAAAAATCTGGAATAGTTTTCGGTTTGGTCGAAGCATCTGATACAAGGATAACTACACTGGGTGTGTCTGCTCCCTCCGTCTGTCAGGAGAAGGCCACCCCCACGACACGTGGTCAGTATCATTGCCCAGGGCTTGGCATATGTTCTCAGCAGGAACTTAGCCCTGACCACAAAGTGGAGAACTTTTTTTTTTAAAGATTTGTTTGAAAGGCAGAGAGAGAGAAAGAGACAGAGATCTTCCATCCACTGGTTCACTCTCCAGATGGCCACAACGCCAGAGCTGTGCTGATCTGAAGCCAGGTGCCTCTTCCTGGTCTCCCTCATGGGTGCAGGGGCCCAAGGACTTGGGCCATCACTGCTTCCCCAGGCCACAGCAGAGAGCTGGATGGGAAGTGGAGCAGCCAGGTCTCAAACTGGCGCCCATATGGGAAGCCGGCAATGCAGGCGGCAGCTTTACCCGCTGTGCCACAGCGCCGGCCCCAAAGTGGGGAACATTTCAGCCTCACTTTCCTTGCTCTGGAAAGAGCTCCCATCCAGCTTTGGTGACACACAGGCGAGAGAAGGCTCTTTTTGTTTCTACACGCTGCTGTTTTCCGAGGATGGCCGTGGGAAACACAGCAAGATGCTGGATCAGCTCCTGTGGGCGATTCCACGTGAGTTCCAGGGCTGCCAAGGCCGGCACTTGAGAACCTTGGATTTGGGAGCTAGGAGCCGCTGAGGCCCAGACTGCCGGCCATACCCGTGTCCCAAGCGTCTGCAGGCACACTCCTGAGGTTTGTGAAATGCAACAGCTCTGAAGGTACAGGCCGGGAGGCACAGGGCTGGACTGTTCCGCCTGGCCGGAGACTGCCATGTGGACCTGTTTCAGGCTTCGCCGGTTTTAAAGCAGGCATTCCTCGCTCACAGCCCGGTCTAGTCCAAGCCATAGAAAGTACCAGAAAGCAGGCACAGCTTGCTTCAAGTGCGCAGAAGATATCCCTGGCCAAAGGTCATTTGCCATCTCCAGGGTCACTTACTCGTGTGGCTCGTCAGAGTGGAAAAGCCCACTTGTCTGTTTTCCAGCTTTCTCCTCTTTTTCCTGTTAACAGTTACTGAGTCCATGGACCAGGCCTGGACTCTCCTTCCAGTACTTAGTTCCCCAGGGTCCCCGTGCAAGGGACGCCATCTCCAGCCAGAGCCGCCAAGGGCAGAGCCCGCGAAGCTGTCCAAGCAGCCTCTTTGTACATGGACGATGAAGAGCCTGCACCATTGCCCCTCTCCAAGGGGGTTATTGACTGGCAGACTAACGGGCCCGCTCCCTCCTGAAACGGGGCAGCTCGCCACGCTCACAGCACCCCGCCTCCCCTCCCTGATCCCTTGTCCTCTAAGGGAACACCTGTCCACGAGTGTGGCCCTGAGTCAAAGTGACAGACTGTGAACACACACACACGCTGTTTCTTGCCTGTGATGGTACTATATATAGATAGGAGAGAGAGAACGTTGCCTGTTTTTAGACATCCCGGTGTTTTTCAGGTTGAATATATCCAAAGCCTAATTTCTTTCCCATTCTCCTTACTCGGATCTGATTGAGCTTTGAGTCAGACGTGAGCAGTGTCAGTCTCTGGCATTGGCGTTCTAGCCTGGCAGGTATGTGGATGGAGTGCTAAGGACCGCGGCCTTTGCTGTAGGGAGAGAGCAACATCTCCCTCCGCTCCAGAGACACACGATTCCCACAGGTCATGGAGCAGGCTGGCAGCGTTCGGGGGTCTTGGCTCTGTGGTGATTTCTTTTGAAATACTTGTTTGTGAGATGGGAATCTTGCTAAGGTTGAAGTCTGCTCTGGAGCAGTGGCCACTAGAGCGGCTGTTGGATCTCTGGGGAAAATAAGAAGATTGTCCTATAAATGCGTCATCCTATGGAGCACGAAGTACCTCTAGAGCGTGCACTGCCTCTGCTTCTCAGTGAGGATGCGCTAAATTCTGTAACTTGCAAGGTGGGCGCTGAGACAGCGGCCTGTGTCGCTCATTGGCCCCACAAAGATGAGTCGCTCCGAAACGCTTAGAAGTCAGAGTCTGTGTCGTTCAAACGCCAAGCGCTCCACTGAGAAGCTCAGAAGCTCCGCGGCCGGCTGATGAGTCCCTTCCATTGCTCCATCCCCGAGGCTAACAGCCCCCGCCAGGCGGCAGAGGCTCCTCGCTGTTCTGCACACTCCCACGGCTAACTCCTCCCCGTGGACCACTCTGATTTCCCGTCGGTCAGAAGGATGGCTTAGAATGCTGCTGGCCATTCAGCAAAAAGCCAGGGCTGGCCTTAGAGAGCTGCAGAACGTGTAGCCTGCCCCACGTGATCACATGATGGCTGATCCTGGCTACCGACCCGGCTGAAGCCTTGCTTCTATGTGTGTCTCTGAGGCTGTTTGCAGGGGAGACTGACAGGTGACCGTCGACTGAGTGGGGGAGGATCCTCCCTCCACGGTGGCAGGCACCAATCAGCTGGGGCCTGGATAGGGCAAAGAGGCGGGGGAGGTAACCTCCACCCCTCTCTCCAGGAGCTGGGACACCTGAACTGCAAGCTCTCTGGTCTTTGCACGTGAAGGCTCCTGCCCGTGTCTCCCTCCCCGGGGTTCTCGGGCCCTTGGCTCCAGGCTGAGAGCTGCAACCCTGGGCTCCTTGGGACTGAGGCTTTTAGACACACCCTGAGCCGTGCCACTGGCAGGCCTGGGGCTCCAGGTTGTAGATGGCCAACCGTGGGACTTCGCATCTCCATATCACGTGCGCCAATTCCCCTGAAGTCTCCTGTCCTCTCCATCTGCCTGTCCACTACGTATCTGTTCTAGCTCTCCGAGAGCCACAACTAATGCAACCACGTTCTCACAGGTGACGCATTTGCATCCTGTAGTCACAGTGTGCGTGAGCAGGGACAGTCGTGAGATGGAGACCCCGTGCCGGGGACCAGCTGGAAGTGCCCACCCCTCCCACCTTGAGGACATGAGGAAGCCGGGAGTGTTACTTGAAGTTGTGCTGGTCTGCTTGTTCAGGTCATCCAGGCAGCAAGCACACCGATGCGTCTTGTACCAACAGTGTGTTCTCAGAGTGATAGGAATGGAGACAGAGGAGGGAAAGGTGGTGCCCACAGAAAATGCACCCTCAACCCCTTACATAAAAACGCACTAAGCACCAGCCCTGTGCTGGGATAACAGAGATGAATGAGAGAGCCTCTGCCTCAAAAGGTCGTGGAATGGGGGGACAGGTGCATAATTAGATCAATGAATGCAGAGAGCGCCTTGAGGGAGCAGCGAGGGCCACACCCCCAGTGCAGGGGGAGCCTTGAGGGAGCAGCGAGGGCCGCACCCCCAGTGCAGGGGGAGCTCACCTAAGGGAGATCACTGCAGTGCAGGGGGAGCCATGAGGGAGCAGCGAGGGCCACACCCCCAGTGCAGGGGGAGCCTTGAGGGAGCAGCGAGGGCTGCACCCCCAGGGTAGGCAGAGCTGCCCTAAGGGAAGAGTAAGCACTCCCCAGAGGTCAGCGGAGACGAGGGATCTCCAGGAGGGACCTCAGCAGCACCCTGTGGCCTCAACCAGCTCAGGCCACTTGCCGGTTTCAGGAATCTTACCAGCTGGGTGTTAAATGTGGTCATTATTAGCAATTAAATTGCATCATAAGCTTATAATTAAATCATATTTGGATAAACATAATAGATACTAAAAACGTATCTCTCCCTAATGATTTTACCATCATCTATTGCGTCTGAGCGGTGGAATTCCTGTCCGGTTGTGGCAGCTGCACGTCTCTCCCACATCCACCCTCAACAAAGTCCTGTAAGCAGTCGTGATGGACGGTGCTGGGCGTGTTCACAGCAGAGCAGGCGGCCAGTGCTGCAGGTCGGGGCAGGGAGACAGGACTCCAGGCTGTGCAGCAAGGAGGAGAGGTGGGTGAGGCCGGTGAGTTCGTGGCATCTGATCCTGGGTGACCCCAGGGAGCGCATGGAGGAGCTGGAGCAGGAGCCTTGGCGGGACTTTGGGTGGGGGTCGCCTGCACAGAGGTGACTGCTTGAACGAGAGAGGCTGAGCTGGAAGCGAGAGTCAAGGGGGACGCCCACGGTGGATGGATTCACCCCCCTGGCATCCAGTCTGTGACGGGAGGTGACACGTCGAGTGTGTGGTATGGGATCTGGGAAGCCCCCAGGCAGAACTCCTCAGCAGACAACTGCCTGCTGAGAGGAAGCTTCCGAGACATTGGCCTGGGGCTCTGCACCAGACACCGTGCAGGCCGGCGGGGGAAGCTTCAGAGACTGTGAGGTCACCGGCAGGCGAGCGGGGTAGGAGCCGGCTGAGACAGGCGAGGGACAGCAGGGGCAGCCGGGCGAAGGGCGCGGGATGAAGACCAAGGGCTCCAAGAAGCAGGAGGTTCCGGGCCCTCGCTCGAGTCCCAGCTGCTCCACTGAGCTCCCTGCTGATGGCTTGGAAAAGCAGCAGAGGATGGCACTGTGCACCCTCAAGGCAGACCCGGAAGAAGCTCCTGGCTCCTGGCTTCAGCCTGGCTCCACCTTGTCTGAGGCTGCTACCTGGGGAATGAACCAGCGGACGGAAGATGGAGTCTCTCTCTGTCTCTCCTCCTCCCTCTCTGTAATGCTGCTTTCAAATAAATAAATAAATAAATTCGTAAAGATGGTCACTCCCGAGGTGGCTGCAACAGCCAGGACTAAGCCCGGCCGTGGGCGCAGGGCCCAGCACCTGGGCCATTGTCTGCGGCTTTCCCAGGGCGTTAGCAGGGAGCTGGATCGAAGCAGTGTGGACGTGTGCCACCGTGCTGGCCCAAGGAGGCGCATCGGAGCACTGGCCCGTCACAGACCGAGATTCCCGCATTGTCATTTCTCGGTGATTACGAGGGACCTGGGCCGGGCACTGAACACCTGTGCTCCTCTCAGGAGCGCAAGCCTGGCTCAGCTCTGGCTGTGGCTGGCCTTTGGGGAATGAGCCAGTGGGTGGACGACCTCTCCTTTGCTCTCTGTCTCTCAGTCACTCCGCCCTCCAAATAAATAAACGGATCTCGTAAATAATAAGACAGACAGACAGGCCTCCGCACGGCCAAAAACTCTAGGGAGTTATTGTAGGTACAAAAGCAAGGAGAACTGAAATCAGAGGGCAGGCCCACGACTGGCTCACCTGGAAACGCTGTGTGCTGTGGGGTGGAGCAGAGGGGTAGCGCAGGCAGGCCAGGGCCTGGAGTGAGGCAAGGGGTGGCCACCCCCACAGGGAGAGCCCCTGGCCGCTGGGACTCTCCTGACCCAGGCTGAGAAGGCTGGCCCGCTGATCCCTACAGGCACAGGCCGGAAGCAGGCATGGGAGAAAGCGTGCAGAAGTGAATGATGGCACGTTGCGCTGAGACCACAGAGTATGGCACCGCGCTGTCTGGGTTCGAATCTTGGTCCTGCTAATCATTTGCTTGGCTAATTTCCTTACCTGAGTCTTCGGTTTCTTTGTCTACAAAGTGGGGATAATGATAACATACCCCTCATAGAGCTGTTGAGGATGAAATGAGGCAGTGCCCATGCAGTGTTCGAACAAGGCGTGTGGCTGGCTGGAGCTGGTGGTGAGTGTGGCTGCGAAGCTCTGCTGGGAGAGCCCACAGCCCCGACCTCCTTCCTGCCCTCACGGGGCTATTGATCACTCTCTCAAGCCATCTTCTAATTTAAGATTGAAAACAGTGATTCTAATAGATTCCAGGTAAACAGTAAAAAATCTACCAAGATTATTTTTTGGTGAGTGCACGCTCAGATATTTCCTCATTCCCAAATAAATTAAAAGAAAAAAATGTATGAAACAACTCTTTAAGATGAACATAGGTAAATATAACATTCAAGAAATGTTTATTTATACATATATGTTGTTATAGAAAATAGAAATAAATTTAAATAAAATTTTAAACAACAGTTAAATTACATTTGACGGGGAGGGGAGATAAAAATCATAGATTGCGACCAGCACCGCAGCTCACTAGGCTAATCCTCTGCCTGCAGCGCCGGCACACCGGGTTCTTGTTCCGGTTGGGGCGCCGGATTCTGTCCCGGTTGCCCCTCTTCCAGGCCAGCTCTCTGCTGTGGCCCAGGAGTGCAGTGGAGGATGGCCCAAGTGCTTGGGCCCTGCACCCGCATGGGAGACCAGGAGAAGCACCTGGCTCCTGGCTTCGGATCAGTGCAGCACGCCGACCGTAGTGGCCATTTGGGGGGTGAACCAACAGTAAAGGAAGACCTTTCTCTCTCTCTCTCTTTTTTTTTTTTTTTTCAGGCAGAGTGGACAGTGAGAGAGAGACAGAGAGGTCTTCCTTTGCCATTGGTTCACCCTCCAATGGCTGCTCCGGCTGGCGTGCTACGGCCGGCGCACCGTGCTGATCCGAAGCCAGGAGCCAGGTGCTTCTCCTGGTCTCCCATGCGGGTGTGGGGCCCAAGCACTTGGGCCATCCTCCACTGCACTCCCGGGCCACAGCAGAGAGCTGGACTGGAAGAGGGGCAACCGGGACAGAATCCGGCGCCCCGACCAGGACTAGAACCTGGTGTGCCGGTGCTGCAGGCGGAGGATTAGCCTATTGAGCCGCGGCGCCGACCCTCCCTCTCTCTCTCTCTCACTAAAATGCAAAAAAAAAAAAAAAAAAAAAAAAAAAAAAAAAAATCATAGATTGCATTAACTGAGAGGTAAAAACAAGGGTGGGTGCTTGGCTTAGCAGCTAAGACGCCAGTCAGGATGCCCACATCCACCGTCAGGGTGCCTGGGGCTCAGCTCCACTTCCAAGTCCCGTTTCCTGCCAGTGCGCTCCCTGGGAGGCAGCAAGTTACGGCTCAAGTAGCTGGATCCCTGCCACCCGTGTGGGGCCTGCATGGAGTTCCAGGCTCCCGGGTTCAGGCCGGCCCAGCCTGAGGAGGGGGCCAGAAGATCAGAGTGCTTGCTCTCGGGCTTTCTCTCTCTCCCTCCTTTTCTGCGTCTCCGCCTCTCAAATAGATTAGAGAAGCAAAAAAAAAAAAAAGTTTAATGACATGGCAAACATTTGAATGAACTTAGCAACCACAATAGTTAGAACTGACAAAGCCAAGGAGTGAGCAGTCAGTGGGAGAGGGAGAGACTCAGCATTCGGTGCAGTGAGATGCCGGCTGGAGGGAGCCCCAGAAGAAAAGAGGAGACACAGGAAGGGGCATGGGCGTTCGAGGGAAAAGGACAGGAAAGACCATCTGAAAAAGAGCTGGAGCCATGGAGAAACAACAGGAGCAAAACGGTAGAGATCCTATGTTACGTACTATTTATTAGATTTTATTATTCCATCGTGTTTGTCATCTATGACGGGACCTCAGAAAGTTCGTGGCACATGAGGCCGGCATCCTGGCACAGCAGGTTGAGCTGCCGCTCACAAGGCTGGCGTCCTGTATCAGAGCACTTGTTCAAGTCCCAGATACCCTGCTTCTGACCCAGTGCCCTGCTGATGCACCTGAGGCACAGCAGCAAATGGCCCGAGTCCCTGGGCCCCTGCTACTCACCTGGGAGACACAGATGGAGCTCCAGGCTCCTGGCTTCAGCCTGGACCAGCCCCGGCTGTCACAGCCATTTGAGTGAACCAGTGATAAAAGATCTTCTCTCTGTATCTCCCTCTCTACTGCTCTGCCTTTCAAATACATCTTTTTTTAAAAAAGTTTATAGAAAATGGAATTAAAAGATATATTTCTGGGGCTGGTACTGTGGTATAGCAGGTTAAGCCACCGTCTACAGCACCGACATCCCATGTGGGTACTGGGTCGAGTCCTGGCTGCTTCATATCCAATCCAGCTCTCTGCCATGGCCTGGGAAAGCAGTGGAGGATGGCCCAAGTGCTTGGGCCCCTACACCCACATGGGAGACTTGGAGGAAGCTCCTGGCCCCTGGCTTTGCCGTGGTCCAGCCCTGGTCATAGCAGCCATTTGCGGGAGTGAACAGCAGATCTGTCATTCATTCTCTAGCTGTAGCTTTTTCAGTAAATATTTTTTTAAGAAAAAGATATATTTGTTTTGGTCCAAAAAAGTTGAAATCTGTGAATAGTTTTTTTATACTATCCATTTTCCATGAATTTCTTGAAGATCCCTTGTATGCATGGATTTCAAAAATGTCTTACACCAAAACAAATTTCTCTTTTAATTTCATTTTCCACAATTTTTTTTGAGTCCCTTTGATCCATCACATGTTCTCCACGTGCGTATGTTTTGAGCCTTGTGTTGGGAATGGGAGAAACGATAAACAAGATGACCATGGCTCAGGCCAAGCCTGAGTCTCACCCGCACTGCACCCTCCTGTGTGCCCTGTGGACTGGGAAGGAGGTAGGCAGAGCAGTCCGGAGGCTGGCTGGACACCTGCGTCCCACGTCAGAGTGTGTGGATGGGAGTCCGGCTGTGCTTGAGATGCCAGCGTCCTGCTGACGCACACCCTGCGAGGACTTGGCCCTGCCTGCCATCCCTGTGGGAGACCCGGGTTGAGCTCCTGGCTCCTGGCCCCTGGCTTCTGCCTAGCCAAGCCCTGGTTGTTGGGGCATTTGGGAAGTGAACCAGTGGATAGGAGATCTCTGTCTGTCTCTCTGCCTCTCGAAGAAGATGATGATGATGGTGATGGTGACAGTGTAAGGAGCAGTAGACAGGTTAACACTCTGGAGCTAAGTCGGCAGGTCTTGCTGCTGATGGGCTGTTCAAGGCAGGTGGGGTGTACAGAGTGGTCTGCCGAGTTTCTGGCTAGAACCCCAGAAGTGGAAGCTCGGAGAAGGAACCGTGGTCAGAGGTGAGGGAAAGCAGCAGATACGGCTGGATGAAGCGTCTTGCTGGGGGCCCCGGCCTGCTGGCACAGGGAACGGGGGCATCACTGACCTGGTACGGGAGCCAGGTCCACGCTGCGCAAGGATGTGAGGACGGCAGGAGACTCCACGTGATTGGGAAGGAGAGGTGAGGAACAGAGGGCCACAGGGAGGCCGGGAGAAGAAAGGTGCCTGTGACTGAGAACAGGGCGGGTGGAGGGACGAGGCCGGTGCCGACCGGAAGTCTGGGGCACCATTGCGGATTCAGAATCGGAGCTGAGACCTGGGGTCTGGCCTCAGTAGCAGAGTGACCCCAGCTTCCGCAGGCAGCTTCGCGGGCTTCACAAGTGACAGTGTCTCAGCACCCATGTGACCCGTGGTTCTGCATCCTCCTTGGGAAATCCAGAAGCTTCCTGAGGCTCCTGTCGTGTGTCAAGGTCACCATTAGGAACTGCAAGCCCCGGTAGCACGACCCAGCTGTATTTCTGAAGGCTCTGGAGCCGGCAGCGCCCTGGAAACCTGGCGTGTGAAACGCACAAAGCGCCGACCTCTGTGGTCTCATGGCTCCGATCCACCAGATCTGTCCCAGCACACAGCTGACCCGCACTCTGCTTCCTGCTTCCACGTGCCTGCTGGCCCCGGAAGCCAGGTGGCAGGCAGCTCCTGGCCTGGTTTGAGCAGCAGGGTACCTGGCCTCCCGGGGCCCTTATTGGTTGGCTCCCTGCGTGGCTTCCCTTGCCGACAGCTCCCCACCACCACCACCCTGGCTTCTACTTCTCCTTCCCCTCCTGCTTCACCCATGTCTCCCCCGGGCTCTCGGCCCGCCGGTGCCTCTCCCACGTGGCCTGCTCACCCCTCTTCCCTCTGCAGGGCCCCTGGGTTCTCGGCAGCACTGGCCCGGCTCTCACTGAGCAACCACTGCCCTCCCTGACTTCTGTCTGTAAAAGAAAGAAAACATCCTTGCCAGAGGAGCGTCATGGCTGCCGCGTTCTCGATGAACTAAGATTTACTGTGTCTGCACCACGCAGCCCCCAGGCTAAGCTCTTGGAATGCACGCATGAGCTCTGAGCAGCTGGGGAGGGCGCTCCCTTTCCTGAGGAAGGAGATGCGCAGAATCAGAGGAGCTTCCTTGGCCAGGCCCCAGCTGGGGCCCCAGGAGTCACTGTGAGGGCAGAGTGGCCCCTCTGGGAGGGCTAAGTACGGACTGCTCAGCTCTGTGGGGCACTGCAGAGAGAGTGACCGCTAGCGCTTACCACCGGGAGTCCTCATCTGCTGGCTTGCTCTCTTTCTTTCACATTTATTTTATTTATTTGAAAGCCAGAGATGAGAGAGCGAGAGAGAGATAGAGAGAGAGCTCCCATTAGCTGGTTCACTTCCTAAATGGCTGCAATGGCTGGGGCTGGGCCAGACTGAAGCCACGAACCTAGAACTCCATCCAGGCTGCCACATGGGTGCAGGGGCCCAAGCACTTGGGCTATCTTCTGCTGCTTTCCCAGCCACATTAGCAGGGAGCTGGATCAGAAGTGGAGCAGCCGGGACTTGAACTGGTGCTCACATGGGGTGCTGGAGGTACAGGTGGCAGCCTAACGCACTGCACCATCGTGCAGGCCCCCATTTGCTGGTCTTTTAATGAACTCTTCTTCTTCTCCTACCCCCAATCCAAAGAGCATATGGGGAGGTAAAGGCTGAATGAGACAACAGCAAAAAAAATAAAATCCAGTCATTTGCAACAAAATGGACGAATCTGGAAAACATCACACTTAGTGAAATAAGCCAGTCCCAAAGGGACAAATACCATATGTTCTCCCTGATCTGTGAGAACTAACAGAGCACCTAAAAGGAAATCTGTAGAGTGAAATTGACGCTTTGAGAAGCAATGACTTGAACAGCCTTGTCTTGACTGTCGAGGGATAGTTTTGTTTTGTTTTTAATGGGGAGTGGGCCTGGGAATGGGTGAGGGAGGAGGAGATGGGTGGAGGACGGGTGTGGGGGGAAGAGTCACTATACTCCTGAAGTTGTATTTATGAAATTTGTACATCTTAAGTAGAAGGTTCCTTTGGGGGGAAACACAAGGGATGGTGAGAGCTGGGAGCCTTGCTCGGCACAGGAAGCACTGGTGGGGTGGTGGTGGGAAGCCTTCCTTTATCACTGTCTTCAAACGAACGCCACCCAGCCAGCTGAGCCGCCGCGTGCGCCAGCTCATGTATTTGCTAAGCTGCACAGAGTAATAGGACTTTGGAATGGTCCATTCCAACCACTTAGCCCCTTTAATAACCAAATAAAATAGTAGTACAGTCTCCTTCACTATCCAAGGGGCACTGGCCCCAGGAGCCTGCGTGGATACCAGGATCTGCAGTTGCTTGAGTCCACTGCGTAAAATGGCGTAGTCTTTACAGATAACCTACGCACATCCTCCCATAGACTTTACTTTTTAAAAGATTTTTTTTTTTTTTATTTGAAAGGCAGAGCAATATAAATGGAAAGAGAGAGGGGGCGTGTGTGCTGGTTCACTCCCCAGATGGCTCCTGCAGCCAGGTCTGGGCCAGGCCAAAGCCAGGAGCCTGGAACTCCATCTGGGGCTCCCACATGGGCGGTAGGGACCCAAATACTTGGGCCGTCTTCACCTGCCTGCCCAGGTGCACCAGCAGGAAGCTGGCTTAGAAGCAGCCCAGACTCCAACCAGCACTCCTATGTGGGATGCAGGATCTCCATCCAGATCTCCCATGTGAGTGGCAGGGGCCCAAATACTTGGACCATCTTCTATTGCCTTCCCAGGAGAATTTGCAGGGTGCTGGATCAGAATTGGAGCCGCTGGGGCTCCTACTGGTGCCCGTGTGGGATGCTGTGCTGCAGGTGGAAGCTTAGCCCACTGTGCCAGCACATGCACTTAGAGTTTCCATGTGCCCCTGCGCCACTGCTGCCACTCCAGGTTCCTGTGTCAGCAACACCCGCATTACCAAGGTCACATTTGCCACAACAACCCCATACTGATACGGGGTCCGTAATTCAGTCTTTGTACCTGGGGAGAGAGGGGGAGGGAGGAGAGGTGGGAGAGGAAGGGGAGAGAGAGGAGGAGGGGGGAGGGGGGAAAGGGAGGGGGAGAGGGAGGGGGGAGAAGGAGAGAGGGAGAGAGGGAAGGGAGGGGGAGAGGGGGAGAGAGTGGAAGAGGGAGAGAGGGAGGGGAGAGGAGAGGGAGAGGGAGGGAGGGAGGGAGGGGAGGATGGCTTCCTTTCGGCTTCAGCCAGACTGGTCTCAGCTCTGGGCTCTGAGGCGCTGTGCTGGTTTTCCCGTCTACCCTGGGGAGGGACACACTCTGGCAGCTGTGAACCTCTCTGGGACTGTCCCATCCTGCCTGCAATATGTCTCTGTCTCTTCTCTTCTCTTCTCTTCTGAATCAAATTGACGCCTAAATGTCTGGCTCAAAATCTGAGCTTCCCTTGACTGTGTCTGAGGCTGTGGTCTTTCCCTCCCCACAAATCAATACACTTTGTGATAAGATCTCTCATGTGGCCCAGAACCAGCAGAATCGCCCCGCACCTTATCTGTTTGGATCTCCGCCTTGCTTTCCCCACAATACTGTAAGTCAGAAGTGTCGCTGGTGTCTGCCACACACTAAGACGGTATCTGGCATCTAGTAGGTATTCAATAAACACTTCTTAAGTCGTGTGAGTGACTAATAGGATTCCTGGTGGGATGTTTTATGCCATCTTTCTAGTAGATTACCATTCAATTGCATTCCTGGAAACCAGCAGTCTGATCTGGTCTATCAGGCCATAAATCAGGCCCAGCGACCCTTCTTCGTATGGATCCGAAAAGGTCACACTGGCCGTTGTAACCTCTTCTTTTCCTTTACCATTCGGCCTGAAGGTCCCTGGCCTGGGCCTCAGTGACACTAAATGACACTTACACTTTAACAGTGAATCTCCAGTGCATCGCTCTGGAGGAAAAGGATGAGAGTGGGGCCTTCCCTCCTCGCTCCCTCCCCCTTCGTGCCAGTTCCGCCCTGGGAGCCAGAGAGCTGAGAGAGCGAGCTCAGGCCCCTCCAGCTGTAGGAAAAGTCACCGCATTTGCTTCCAGTCGCTGCCCACAACCAACAGCGAAGGGGCCAGCTAACCACTCACCCAGCTTTGCTTTGTGCAACCCCTCGAGAGCAACTGCCCGCATTCCTGCCCACTGTTTGTTTATCTGTTTATTTCTGTTGTCCATGAACTATGCCCAAATGCTGGGCCAGATTCTCTAGGAAATTTCTTACAAGGGCTTCAACCTCTGAGACCTTCAGGGAGACAAGGGGGTAGGTAGTGGTGCAGACCAGAAAGCGAATCACCAAACAGCTCGCAGCCTCCCAGTGTTGGATCTTGCAAGAGATTCTGTGGACCCAGGACCAGGCCTCAGCCTTGTGGTTTTGGTGTCTCTAACACTCGGTTTACTCAGGACTTACCCGGATCCGCTGAGCTCATCCTTTCTAGATAAGTCCCAGCCTAGCTTTGCTTTGCCCCAGACCTGAACGTTGGCGTACTGCTTGGGGTGGGAGATACGGCCATGTGAGGCTGGAGCCCTTGGAACTGATGTATCTCCAGCAAGGAGAGAGCTTGCTACTCATGGAGACAGACTCTTGAGGTCACTTAGTAGAGGGTGTGGCACAGGAGGATCCGCACACAAGCCCTGCTCCACCTTGGAAAACGTTTTCCTAGAGAAAGATCTGGAGACACAGCACGTCCTCCCCCTTCACCCCGTCTGCACCTCACAGACCCTCACAACCTCTTCTTTGCTTCTGTGTCCAAAGAGCATATTTATTTGTTAAGATTTATTTATTTGAAAAGGAGAGAGGGAGAGGGGATAGAGAGAGAGAGCATCCATTCACTGGTTCACTCCCCAGATGGCTGCAACAGCTGGGGCTGGGCCAGGACAAGTCAGGAGTCAGGAGCTTCATCGTCTCCCACGTGGGCGGCAGGGGCCCACGTGCCTGAGGTGCCATCTGTGGTTTCCCAGGTCCATTAGCAGAGAGGTGGACTGGAAGCACAGTGGCCAGGATTGGAACTGGGTTGTGGGGTGTGGGCAACACAAAGAAAGGCTTAACCTGCTGCCCCGCAATGCCCACCCCTGATTTAAATTTCTTTATTTCAAAAATGTTCACCCAGAAACCTTTTATTTAAGGAATACAAAGTTCATGCATTTCATAAACTTTAGGAATTTAGGAATATAGTAGTTCTTCCCACTGTACCCACGCATTCTTCCTCCTCCCTCTCCTATTCCTGTTCTTATTTGTAACTGAGATCTGTTTTAAGTAAACTTGATACACATAGGATTAACTCTATACTAAGTAAAGAGTTCAACAAATTGTATCAAAAAGAAAAAAAAAAACTGTCCCTCAACAGTAGAGACAAGGGCTGTTCAAAATCATCGCATCATGAGGTGTCAATTTCACTTCCATAGATTACATTTTAGGTGCTCTATTACTTATCACAGGTCGTGCAGAACATATGGTATTTGTCCTTTTGGGACTGGCTTATTTCACTAAGCAGGATGTTTTCCAGGTTCATCCATTTTTTGTGAACATCAGGATTTCATTTTTTTTTTTTTACCACTGAGTAGTATATGTATAATGTACATATCCCATAATTTCTTTATCCAGTCTTCAGATAATGGGCATTTGGGTTGATTCCATATCTTAGCTATTGTGAATTGAGCTGCAATAAACATGGAGGTACAGATAAATCTTTCATATGCTGATCTCATTTCCCTTGGGTAAATTCTCAGGAGTGGGATGGCTGGGTTGTATGGTAGGGTTATATTCAGGTTTCTGAGGAATCTCCAGACTGACTTCCATAGTGGCTTTACCAGTTTGCATTCCCACCAACAGTGGGTAGTGTCCCTTTTTCCCCACATCCTCGCCAGCATCTGTTGTTAGTTGATTTCTGTACATGAGCCATTCTAACCGGGGTGAGGTGAAACCTCATTGTGGTCTTGATTTGCATTTCCCTGATGGCTAGTGATCCTGAACATTTTTTCCATGTGCCTGTTGTCAATTTTGGGTTTCTTCTCTTGAAAAATGCCTGTTGAAGTCCTTTGCCCATTTCTTAACTGGGTTGTTTTGTTGTTGTTGAGTTTCTTGATCTCTTTGTAGATTCTGGTTATTAATCCTTTATCAGTTGTAGAGTTTGCAAATAATTTCTCCCATTCTGTTGGTTGCTTCTTCGTTTTGCTGAGTATTCCTTTTTCACTACAGAAACTTCTCAACTTGATATAATCCCATTTGTCAATTTTGGCCTTGATTGCCTGTGCCTCTGGGGTCTTTTCCAATGACTCTTTGCCTGTGCCAATGTCTTTCAGGGTTTACTCAGGGTTCTCTAATAATTTGATGGTATCGGCTCATAGATTTAGGTCTTTGATCCATTTCGAGTGGATTTTTGTGTAAGGTGTAAGATGTGGGGGTCTTGCTTCATACTGCAGCATGTGGAGGTCTAGTATTCCCAGTACCATTTGTTGAAGAGACTGTCCTTGCTCCAGGGATTGGTTTTAGCTCCTTTGTCAAAGGTAAGTTGGATGTAGATACACGGGTCAATTTCTGGCATTTCTATTCTGTTCCATTGGTCTATCCATCTGTTTTTGTAGCAGTACCAGGCTGTTTTGATTATAACTGCCTGTAGTATGTCTTGAAATCTGGCATTGTGATGCTATTTGTTTTTGAAGTATAAGATTGTTTTAGCTATTCAAAGTCTCCTGTGTTTCCATATGAATTGAATCTTCTTTCTTTGTTGATTAGTTGCTCCAATGTGTGTCAATTTTGTTTATTTTTTCAAAAAGCCAGCTTTTCACTTTGCTGATCTTTTGTTTTTTAGTTTCAATTTTATTTCTTCTCTAATTTTAATTGTTTCTTTTCTCCTACTAGTTTTGGGTTTGGTTTCCTGTTTTTTTCCAAGTCCTTGAGATGCATTGATAGCTCATTTATTTGATATGTTTCCAACTTCTTGATTAGGCATCACTTGCTATCAATGTTCCTCTTAACACAGCTGTTGCTGTGTCCCATGAGGTTTGCTATGTCGTGTTGTCATCTTCATTTGCTTCCAGAAAGTTTTTGATTTCTTCTCTGACCCCTGCTCATCCAGGAGGATGTTGTTCAGTCTCCATGTGTTTGCATGTGCTCTAGAAGTTCCTGAATTGTCTATTTCCAGCTTCATTCCATTGTGGTGCAAGAAGATGCATGGTATGATTCTGATTTTTTTTTTTAATTTGCTGAAACTTATTTTATGGCCTGGCATGTGGTTAGTCCTAGAGACAGTTCCATGCACTGGTGAGAAGAATGTGGATCCTGCGGCTACAGGATGAAAAGTTCTGTAGATAGCTGTTAGGTCCATTTGGTCTATGGTGTCAATTAAATCTGTTGTTTCCTTGCTGATTTTCTGTCTGGTTGATCTGTCCATTGTTGTAAGTGGGGTATTGAAGTCCCTCATTACTATTGTATTGGATTATACGTCTCATTTAGATCCATTAACATTTCTTTTAAATAGCCAGGTGTCCTGTAATTAGGTGCATATACATTTATAATAGTCACATCTTCCTGTTGAATTGATCCTTTAATCATTGCATAGTGCCCTTCTTTTTCTGTTTTAATAGTGTTTGTGTTAAAGTCTATTTTGCCTGATATTAAGATGGCTACATCAGCTCTTTTTTGGTTTCTGTTAGCATGGAGTATCTTTTTCCATCCTTTCACTTTCTTTTTCTTTTCTTTCTTTCTTTCTTTTTTTTTTTTTTTTTTTTTTTTGACAGGCAGAGTGGACAGTGAGAGAGAAAGAGAGACAGAGAGAAAGGTCTTCCTTTGCCGTTGGTTCATCCTCCAATGGCTGCCGTGGCCGGTGTGCTGCGGCCGGCGCACCGCGCTGATCCGAAGCCAGGAGCCAGGTGCTTCTCCTGGTCTCCCATGGGGTGCAGGGCCCAAGCACTTGAGCCATCCTCCACTGCACTCCCAGGCCACAGCAGAGAGCTGGCCTGGAAGAGGGGCAACTGGGACAGAATCCGGCACCCCGACCAGAACTAGAACCCGGTGTGCCAGCGCCGCAAGGCAGAGGATTAGCCTAGTGAGCTGCGGCGCCGGCCCATCCTTTCACTTTCAATCTTTGTTGGTGAGATGTGTTTCTTGTAGGTAGCAAATAGATGGGTTTTGCTTTTTAATTCATTCAGCCAGTCTGTGGCTTTTAACTGGAGAGTTGAGGCCGTTTATATTCAAGGTGACTGTTGATAAGTGACAACTTTGCCCTGCCATTTTTCCATTAATATTCCTGTTGTTTACTTTGGATTTCCTTTGTACTTTTACTGGGAGATTTTCTGCCTTCACCTCCTTTCGTAGTGCTGACCATGTTTCTGTGTTTCTGTGTGTAGCACCTCCTTTAAGCATCTTCTGCAGGGGTGGATGAGTGGTGACAAATTCTTTCAATTTCTGTTTGTTATGGAAAGTCTTTATTTCACCTTTATTCGTAAATCAGAGCTTTGCAGGGTATTCTGGGTTGACAGGTTTTTTTTTCTCTTAAGACTTGGAATATATCTCACCATTCTCTCCTAGCCTGTAGGGTTTCTGATGAGAAGTCAGCTGTGAGTCTAACTGGAGATCCTCTGGAAGTAATCCAGCGCTTCTCTCATGCACATTCTAGAATCTTTTCTTTATGTTTTACTA
The DNA here is from genome assembly GCF_033115175.1 of Lepus europaeus. NCBI lineage: Eukaryota > Metazoa > Chordata > Mammalia > Lagomorpha > Leporidae > Lepus > Lepus europaeus. The sequence goes on along the minus strand of NC_084827.1, from coordinate 1,518,100 downwards.
TGGAGAGTTTGACTACAATGTGTTGTGGTGAAAATCTTTTCTGGTCATGTCCATTAGGAGTTCTATGTGCTTCCTGTACTTGGACGTCCCTTTCTTTCTCCAAATTAGGGCGGTTTTCTATAATTATTTCACTACAAATGCCTTCTAATCCATTCTGTTTTTCCACACTTTCAGGAACTCCTAAGACTTATATCTTGGGTTATTTGATAGTATCCCACAAATCTCTGACACTGTTTTTAGTTTTCTAATTTCTCCTCCTCCTCTTCCCTTCCTCTTCCCATTCCCCTCTCCTCCTCCTCCTTCTCTCCCTCCTCCTCCTTTCTTTCTTCTTCTTTTTTTTTTTTTTTTTTTGGTCTGACTATATAATTTCCAGAGATTTGTCTTCTAACTTGGATAGTCTTTCTTCTGCATCATCAATGCTGTTCATAAGGCTTTCCACTGTATTTTTTATTTGTTCTATTAAAGTCTTCATTTCTAGTATTTCTTTTTTAAAAAAAGATTTATGTATTTGAAAGTCAGAGTTACACAGAGAGAGGAGAGGCAGAGAGAGAGAGACAGAGAGATCTTCCATTGGCTGATTCACTCCTCAACTGGCCTCAACGTCTGGAGCTGCACCTATCCAAAGCCAAGAGCCAGGAACTTCTTCCGGGTCTCTTATGTGGGTTCAGGGGCCCAAGGACTTGGACCATTTTCTGCTGCTTTCCCAGGCCATAGCATAGAGCTGGATGGGAAGTGAAGCAGCCGGGTCTAGAACCAGCGCCCATATGGGATGCCGGTGCTTCAGGCCAGGGCATTAACCCGTTGTGCCACAGCACCAGCTCCCGTTTCTAATATTTCATTTTGACTTCTCTTTAAAATCTCCAGTTCATGGAAAATTTTCCTTCATGTCATGTACAGTTTCTTTAGTTCATGAATTTGCTTCTGATTATCTCTAGTTAATCCTATGATCAATTTCTTTAATTCCATTTCTGGCACTATGTCAGTGCCTTCATCTTCATGCTAGTATTGAAGTGCTGTTGTCTTCTTTTGGGGGCATCATATTGTCTTCCTTCCTCTTGTTTCTTGAATTTTTACATTTATTTTTAGGCATTCGTTGTGATACTTTCTGGGTTTTTCCCCCTATGATGGCTTTTGTATTCTATGCTTCTGTGGCTTAATGGAGTGTTTGCTCTTCCAGTGAATGCTGTGAGTCATGTGCTGGGTGTGGTCAGGGAGCTCGGGTCGGTGCTCCAGGGTGAGGGGAGTGTCCAGGGGGACACCCAAGTTGGGTGTGTTAAATCTCTCTCTCTCTCTCTCTATCAGAGAGGAGTTTTGTTCAGCTCCATTGGCAATTCTCAAGCTTATCTCCTTTCCTCAAAGAAGACCAGTGCCTGGACGCTAGCCCCAGTGGGTTCAGTTTTCCTCCACAAGAACCACACAAAGCATCCGGGCAGTCCTTGGTGTGAGCACAGCTCCTGTAGCAATGACCCTCACCAGGGAACCAGCCCTGAGCACACAGAGCTACCACAGGGACTTCTTGAAGTCCCAGCCACACCCTGCGCCCTCCCACACAGCCACAGTGTTTTCATAGTCCCAGAAAACAAGGCTCCCACAGTCTTGAGCACCCAGCCTCTGTCGGTTCTCCCGGCCAGAATCTGGTGTCTCCTCTCAGCTGATTACTGGGTGCACAGGCACAAGCTTGCTCAGCTGCTACATATGTCCAAAATGGCACCCACCCTCTCTCAGCTATTACCGGATTCCAGTGTCGGGTGGTTGGGGAGAGAGAAAACTGCCCCCCTTTTGTCCCTCTAGGTTGGCAGGTGCACTGTCCCCCACAGGGCTCCAAGTCAGGCCCATGCCAGGCTCTTCCTGCAGGGTTATCCCCAGGGCTGGCCTGCTGCAGTCTGGTCTCACCTCACTCCAGAGCTGGTGCCCAGGCTCTGGCTGCGGGGTCCAGAGCTGTGTGCTTCCACACCCTGCACACAGATCCCCAGATCCCCCAGTTTTCCTGGAGTTTCCTCTTCTGTTTTCTCCCTAACCCTTTCCTGAGATTGTACTCTCTCTCCCCTCTTTTTTAAAGTATTCTCCCCTAGACTAGAGCAGTGAGCTCCCTCCCTATTCTGCCATCTTCAACTGGACCTCTTGTTTCAAATTAAGTATGCGATCTTTGCAGAAAAGTGAAAAGCCCCACTCCAGAGATGTACAAACAAAAAGTTAATCTCACATCTCTGCTCCTGTAGTAATAGATCTGGAGATCACAGGGTAGGTGCAGTCTCCCGTGCCTTTTACTAGAACTGTACAAAGACACATAGGATAGTTAGGGATTTCACATTCCTTTTATAAATATTATACAATGCACTTACTCCTCTCACAATACATCATGGGCATTTTCCCTAGGCCAACGAGTACAACTCAAGATCTCTATTTTTAGTAGTTTCACCATGTTTGAGATTTCCCAGTCCCCTTTGTGGTTAGATATACCCACGTCACTGTGCTGTGACCCTTGGAATGTGAACAGAAGTCTGGATATCATTCCAAGGCCTGGCCCAGAGAAACTTCCTGAAGGGGAGCCTCCATTCCCTTCTCCTGTATGCTGGAAGCAAAGGACTCTCGGCCCCCACTCACTGCTGGGGGACACCCGGGCCCCCGAGTCACTGTGTGGAAGACCACCTGCTAAATATCCATTCTGCATCATTGTAGGACATAGAAAAAGCATCCCTTGTGTTGGGCACTGCTTGTGTTACCTGATTGAGGCAATCACTTCTCCCACTAGTGCTTCTGTTTTTGAATGGATAACCAGATGTCAAATCCAATGTATATCAAACAATCATGCAGGCACTTGTTATACATCCTCCTAATATCCATTAATTCATACAAATTTAATCTGGAGTCCACACTACCTACCTTATCCATCAGAAAGAAGACAGAGGACCAGGAAAAACATGTCTGACATTCAAATCTTGGCTTATTGCTGTGTAACTGCATTTACTTTGATCACAGGGAAAATTTAATTTCTCCTTTTCAGAAGTTTCAGGAACCATTTTTCTTTTTTTGAGCACCATTTTTGTCAGCCGTCCCTGACTCCTCACTGGAACTATCTGGGCTTTGCTATTTTCACAGGAATGGGAACTTTCTAAATAATATTTGTTTTTCTTGCTTGTAAGATAGGATAAAGGATGAGTAGAAAACACGTGGGGAGGTGAGAGAAAGGGGCATTAAAGGGAATTGGCTGGATTCCTATTGTTCCAGCTCTCAAAAACCACGCTTTCAGTAGTAACAGTGGTTTGAGTGCTTCATTCAAGCCTGCTCCCCAAAGATTGTCATGCCTTCTGCTTGCATTTTTTCTGAAGATTTATTTATTTATTTGAAAGGTAGAGTTACAGAGAGGCAGAGGCAGAGGCAGAGAGAGAGAGAGAGAAAGAGAGAGAGAGAGAGGTCTTTTATCCACTGGTTCACTCCCCAAATGCATGGCTGAAATGTCTGGAGCTGAGCCAATCCAGGAGCTTCTTCCAGGTCTCCTATGCAGGTGCAGAGGCCCAAGGACTTGGGCCATCTTCTGCTTTCCCAGGCCATAGCAAGTGGAACAGTTGGGTCTCAAACTGGCGCCTACATGGGATACCGGCGCTGCAGATGGCGGCTTTACCCACTACTCCACAGCGCCAGCCTCCTGCCTCCATTTCTGGCTAAGGCAGTTTTTGTAGTATGCCTAAGATCTCATTGCAGCAGTTTGGGGTAGGAAAACTGGCCCCTGGTCCCAGGTCGGTGGATACAGGGGAGCTGCTGTAGGAGAGGTGAAGAGGAAACCGCGGAACATAGAAGCGGGCGTTGGGCGATTACCCAGGGCCTGACCAGCCATGGTGCTCAGATTACACAACCGCAATTAGGGCTCCGTGTGGTGATGGAGGAACTGACCTAGAACTGCATGTACAGGCCTAAAAATGCTCTAGGAAAATCTATGCTTCCAGGATACCGTGATTTGAGGCCATACAAAAAAGACCATCAAACCTTAGCCACTGGGTTAGACATTTTACTAACAAACAGAAGCGAACTACAAGGAGAGGTATCTTCTGGAATTCTCAAGTTATTACAGAGGCCAAAGAGGTGGGTAAGGTAGGATGAAGGATGACTAGAAGACACGTGGGGAGGTGAGAGAAAAGGAAGTGAGTAGGAGCGTGGCCCCGGTGGGAACGACCCGTCACACCGAGGCCTCCCGTTTAGCAAATCGCTGGGTGTCACACACAAGCTTATGGGAAACTGCACTTAAAGATAAATTTATTTTTGGTGCAAAAGTGTTGAAATCCATGCGTAGCTTTTTTATGATACCTGTTTCCCATGAGCTTTCTGAAGACCTCTCGAACAGAACTGGAGGAAGAGGTTGTACCTTGCTTTTGACAATGATGTGTAAGGTGGGTACCGACACTCAAAACCTTGTGTTTCTGGTTCCTTCCTTTCCAGCTTCGACTCTACCAAGTTGAACCCAGTGTTTCTCGGTTGCTTGTGGAAACAGAGCTCACAGCTCTGCTTGGCCCTGCAGGCTCTCTGTAGGGCCAGTCTAACTATCTTGGTGTATTCTATGTCCTGAGGCAGGGCCATCTCTTGGACGCGACCAGTCTGGGTGCTGTGCTCACTGATCCATGCCCAGCCTTTGGCCTTTCCTCTTCCCCTCCGCATATCCCAGCCTGGTGGTGCTGTGGGCAGAGCTCAGCCCCCACTCCAAGCCCTTCAGAACTGCGAGAGGATCAGGTGGCAGGACGCCTTCAAGGGTGCGGTGGCTCAGGGCTCTGCTGCCACTGTCTTGAAGTTGGTCCTGGGCAGGCAGGTCTGTGGGGTTTGCAATGACGGGGTGATACCTGGAGCCCCAGAGCAGTTCTAGCCTGCTGGAGGACATGTGGATGGCAGCTCTGCACCAAGACAGAAAAATGGGCCAAGTTTCCAGAGCATTAACCCACTTCTGCACCTGGGCCCTGGGTCTCTAGGGATGCTGGGGCCTCCGAGGAAGCACAGGGTGTCTCAGCATCCTTGAATGTTTGCATGTGTGTTCTTGCGTGCACAGCTGACCTTCTGCATACACAGGTTCCACACACGTGGATTCAACCAGCTGCGTATTGAAACAGTTCAGGACAGAATTATGTCTGTTCTCAACATGTAGACTATTTTCTATCAGTCTGCCCTAAACAACACAGTACAACGGCTATTTATATAGAACCTACATTGTATTGAATATTGTCAGTAATCTCGACACGGTTTTAAGTGTGCCTCTGTGTAGTCAATAAGCACTTGTGGAAGTCTGTATCTGGGGGCCGGCATTATTTTGCAGTAGGTTAAGCTTCTGCCTGCGATGTCAGCATCCCATATGGGTGCTGGTTCAAGTCCTGGCTGCTCTGCTTCTGATCCAGCTCCCTGCTGATGCACCTGGGAAAGTAGTAGAAGATGGCCCAAGTGCTGGGGCCCCTGCACCCACGTGGGGACCTAGAAGAAGCTCCTGGCTCCTGGCTTCAGCCTGGCCCAGCCTCGGCAGTTGCAACCATTTGGGGAGTGAACCAGCAATGGAAGATTTCTCTCTCTCTGTCTCTGTCTCTCTCTCTGTCTCTCTCTCTCCTTCTCTAATTCTGTGTTTCAAATAAATATTTTTTTTTAGGGGCTGGGGTCGTGGTGCACTAGGTTAATCCTCTGCCTGCGGCGCCGGCATCCCATATGGACGCCGGGTTCTAGTCCCAGCTGCTCCTCTTCCAGGCCAGCTCTCTGCTCTGGCCCGGGAAGGCAGTAGAAGATGGCCCAAGTCCTTGGGCCCTGCACCCACATGGGAGACCTGGAAGAAGCGCCTGGCTCCTGGCTTCAGATTGGCACAGCTCTGGCTGTTGCAGCTGTTTGGAGAGTGAACCAATGGAAGGAAGACCTTTTTCTCTGTCTCTCTCTCTCACTGTCTGTAACCCTACCTGTCAAAGAAATAAATAAAAATCTTTAAAGAAAAAATTTTTTTTAAAAGTCTGTATGTGGCAGAGGCTGTGGCACAGAGGGCTGAGCTCCTGCATGGGATGTCTGTATGCCTCATCAGAGTACCTGGTTCCAGTCCTGGCTACTCCGTGCTTCCGATCCACTTCCCTGCTTAATGGAACTGGGAGGCAGCAGATGAAGGCCCAAGTGCTTGGACCCTGTTGCCCTGGGGAAGATCTGGTTGGAGTTCTTGGCTCTTGGTTTCAGCCTGACCTTGGCAGTTGCAGGCATCTGGGGGAAAGAACCAGTGGGTAGAGATGTGTCTTTCCCTCTCTCTTGCTCTCTGACACTCTGCTGTTCAAACAAACAAACAAACAAACAAACAAACAAACAGTTTAAAAGAAGAAAAGTCCCTGTCTCTGATGTGGCCACTCCCTAACTTCCCATTCTCTCCAGGAAACCCCCACTCCACAGTGGGGCTGAGACAGCCTTGCCTGGTCTGGGCCCTACTCACCTCTCCAACCTTGGTCCCTTATTCTCCCCCTCATTTTTTTTTTTTTTTTAAAGTTTGAAAAAAAAAGTCATTTGAAAGGCAAAGTTACAGAGAGGAAGAGTAAAGAAAGTCTCTGGTTCACTCCCCAGAGACTCAAAAGCTGAGGCTGGGCCAGGCTGAGGGAGCCTGGAACCCCACCTGGGCCCTCCAAATGAGTGGCAGGGGCCCAAGAGTTTGGGGCATCTTCTGCTGCTTTCCCAGGACCATGAGCGTGAGGCTGGATGGGTGGTGGAGCAGCAGGGACTTGAACCAGCGCCCATGTGGGATGCTGGCATCACTGGCTGCCGCTTGACCCGCTGCTCCACAGGGCTGGCCCCCTACATCTTCTTCATGTGGCCTCTCACTTGTCCCTTATGCTCCAGGAAGAGTGAGTTTCCTTGGTTATGGCCATGACCGCATCACTGCCAGGGACACTCGGGGTCTGGCTTCCGTAGCACCTCCTCTGGACTGCCCACCATCCCTCGCGCTCCTCTGGACAAGGCTAGCAGAAGGGGGCGGCCGTAGGCCTTTCATTCCCGCTGTCCACCGAAGAAACCCTAACATCTTCAGCACTGAAACTCCGGCTCCCGCGTTCCATTCCCTGCCGGAAGGAGGCGTTCAAGTGAGCCCAGGGTCCCCGGGAAGGAAGTGAAAGCTCAGGCAGTCCTTGGCCTGCGCCATGAACTTGAATCTCCCCCTTAGTGCCATTCTGTACCTGCAAGAACCTAGCAGAACACATAGGAAATGACTCGGAGCCAAGAGCCTGTCCTTTCTGACCGAGGCTCGACTCCGGGTCCGAATCCCATGGATTCACAATTTCAAGAGCCACTCTCCTATCACACTTTGTCCTTGGTGCTTGATGGCAGTGGGGGAGGGGATCCCTTTTTCTGCCAAGGGCTATTTGGGTATTTGCAGCATTATTCGTGGGCCATATATAATTACCAACTTAAAATCAGCCTGCTGTGGACTTACTGAATTCTGAATCCTGCCTGCGGCTGCCTTGGCAAGGCCAGAGCACATGATTTTGCAGGCCCATATGGCCCACGGGCCATATGCCCACCCCGCTTTAGAGCACTGATCTTGTCTATCAGCACTGGGTGTCTTCTTGACTCTCTCCACACTTGATGACCAGCACTGAGCATAGTACCTAGCACCCCGAAAGGCCTCTAATGATTGACTGATGCATGAATGATGTAAAACAAAACTGAGTGACAGAGAGGTAGAGACTTGCTCCTGGTCAGCGAGCAAGAACCACCTAGACGTTGAGCTGGGGCTGCTTTAAGTCCAGAGGCCGGGTCCTTAGCAACTGCCCAGGGACTGGCAAAGCTTACGAGCCCAAAGTCTGAGTCGGTCTTGTCACAGCTGTATTCTCAGCGAATACTTTTTGAATGAATATTTTCAATGAGAGAAATGAATAGAGGGAAAGAGAAGAGAAAGAGAAAGAGAAGGGGATAGAGATTTTGAATGCAAAAAAAAAAAAAAAAACACACAGAGAAGGAAAAAAAGAGAAATAAAAGAGAAGGCCAGAGAACACTTTGCCACCTAGCCTTAGATGCTGGTGCACTCCAGCCTTATTCTTGTGGTCAGTCTTTACTGAGTCTTTAGAGTGCCAGACACCAACTCAGATGCACAGGATACAACACTGAACACAATATAGAGATTTCGTGGGCCTCATATCTAACAGGGAAAACCAGATCATCAAACTTAGGGGTGGGCATTTGGCATAGCAGTTAGGACTCCAACTGGGATGCTGCAGCCTCTATCAGAGTGAGTGACAGTGCTCCCGATTCTCGCTCCCCTCGAACGCACACCCTGGGATCAGAGGGGATGGTCCAAGCGGTCGGGTCCCTCACCCACCCTCATGGAAGACCTAGATTGGGCTCCCAAATCTGCTTCTGTTCCTGTCATTGCCGACATCTGGGGAGTGAGCCAGTGGATGCAAGCTAGAGTGTGATCCATTATCTGTCTGTTATCTATCTATCTATCTATCTATCATCTATGTTCTGTTGGAAGATGAGAAACTTTATGCAAAAATAGGACAATAGGATGAAGGTAGAGATTCTTATTTTGGAGCCCCACACCCACAGGAGGTTCATTCATAAATTCCATGGGTCTGTGGGGTTGAATGGGGGAAAGTTGACACCTTCATTCTCAAGGGTGTCAAACCTTCAAATCTGACTATAGGGAAACCATCACAGCAGTGAGAGAGATGCCTGTGACTGTGCTACCAGTCGAAATCACAGAGCTTTCTATCCCGTTGATAGCTGATGACATCTTGACCTGTTGTTTACCCTCACTGTCACTTTGTGGCTATTGGACCTGTGGTTGGACCTTGTTACATAAGATATCAATACAGAAACTTTTGTTCAGTAACTATCTCAATGTAGTTACATTTGTAACCTTTTGTATTTTGTTCACTACATTTAAAAACATTGTTCTAAGAAGGGATCCCAGAGAGATGCCAGTTTGCCAAAGGACTGCACCAAACAAAAAAATTTCACACATAACCTGTCAGGGGGACTGGCATGTGGTGCAGTGGGTTAGGCCACTGCTTGCGATGCCGGCTGCTCCCCTTCGGATGTAGCTCCCTGCTGATGCACCTGGGAAATCAGCAGAAGATGCCCCAAGAACTTGGGCCCTGCACCCACGTGGGAGTCCCCCATGGAGATCCTGGCTCCTGGCTTAAGCCTGGCCCAGCACCACCTGTTTCGACCATTTAGGGAATGAACCAGCAGATGGAAGATTCTTTCTCTCTGTCTCTCTGTCTCCCCCCCGCCCCCCCGTAAGGGAAAACAGAGCGCAGCAGTGGGTGGAAGAAGGGGAGACGGTGCGGTCTCGCCCTGAGCGCCCCTTTGCACTGGTTTGCAGCACGTGCTGTCTGCGCCATCCCGTCACTGCCCTGGCTTTGCCTGAAGTGCCGTCTTGTTATTTACCAGCCTGTTTCAGCCCTCCCCATAGCTCTGAGGGGCTTTTTAACACAGGATTTAACATTCAGAAGTGTGGAATCAATGATAGCCCAAGGAAGGGCCTTTGTGGCTCAGGAGGTTGAGCCACCGCTGTGACACCAGCATCCATGTCATAGTGCAGGTTCAAGTCCTGGCTGCTCTGCTTCCAAGCCAGCTCCCTCCTGATTCACCTGGGAACACAGCAGAGGATGCCTCAAATACTTGGGCCCCAGCCACCCACATGGGAGAACTGGTGGAGTTCTGGGCTCCTGGCTTAGGCCTGGACCAGCCCAGGCCTTGGCAACTATTTGCATTTGGGGAGTGAATTAGAAGATGGAAGGTGCTCGCTCCCTCGCTCTCCCTCCCTCCCTCCCTCCCTCTCTCTCTCTTGCTCTACATTTCAAATAATGTTTACAACACAAGAGAATTCAAGAATACCCAAAAAATTGCTTTTTGTTGTTGTTCTGCCTTCTATTTAAACGTCTAACTCAAACAGCAGACAAACAGCTCCAATCAGCCAGGCAGTAGAGCTCTCCTAAAGAAAAGATAAGCAGATCAACAGCTGCTCATGTTGACGAAGTGCATCACCTCGGGCCAATGGAATGCGAGCTGCAGGTACTGCCATTTGCCAAAATAAAGTCTTTAAAAATTCAAGCGCACCTCACACATGCAGGGAAGAACCTCAGAATTCTATGATAAAAGATCCCTTGTTTTTCAAAAACTACACATTGAGGCTGTGGAAGTCTTTTTGAAAAGAGCTACACGTGTAGTGTGATAAAGCAGTATCAGAAAACCACAAAATTAAATCCTTCCTGAAATTACTGTAGTTGCTGCTAGCTGCAGGTGAGGTGACTGGAGGCCAGGAGTTCCGAGGTCAGCTCCCCTCACGGTCCGGGTGTCGTCTGACCCCTGGGAGACCTCAGCAGCCACTGGAAGCGTCCATCCGCCATGACGGCCGAAGTGGCAGGACAGGGAAGGGCATGGGCACCTCTTCCAGGGGAGCACTCTCACCAAAACGGACTTTTGCAGACGCACCCCGGTCCCATTCCACTTTCTAACTCGCTGGCTAGCGCTGGGTCGCGTGTCCACCTCTGGGACTGTGGTTGCTGTGCCACGATTGATTCAGACCACTCATGACTCACCTCCAGAGGGGCACCTTCCTTCTCAAATAACACGAGAGTTGGAACAACAGCTGTGGAGGAGGCAGCCACGTGTGCTGGCCACACAGAGCAGGACGTTTCAGAATTCTCCGGAAGAAGAGCCCTGGGCTTAACGGGAACTTTGAAACTGTTGCGAGTAAAACACCTATGTGTAAACCTTAGCTAAAATAAAACAGGTAACCCCCAAATTAATTCTTCCTTCCACTGTTTTCATTTAATGCTTATTCTCCCACAACTGTTGAAAGGCTGATTGGAAATGCACCCTTTCTCACTGATCAGTAACTCCTTCATCAAATGCCTTCTTCGCCTCCGCAACCCAGCACCTCCCTTACTGGCCATGGCCTGTGTATTCCGCTTCCCTTTTGTCCCACCCTACAGATGAGAAAACTCCAAGAGTGGAGAAGCTAAATATCCCTTTTTTAAAATTTTTTTTTTTATTTTTCACAGGCAGAGTGTACAGTGAGAGAGATACAGAAATAAAGGTCTTCCTTTTGCCGTTGGTTCACCCTCCAATGGCCGCCACGGTAGGCGCGCTGCGGCTGGCGCACTGCGCCGATCCGATGGCAGGAGCAAGGTCTCCCATGGGGTGCAGGGCCCAAGCACTTGGGCCATCCTCCACTGCACTCCCTGGCCACAGCAGAGAGCTGGCCTGGAAGAGGGGCAACCGGGACAGGATTGGTGCCCCTACCGGGACTAGAACCCGGTGTGCCGGCACCGCAAGACGGAGGACTAGCCTAGTGAGCTGCGGCACCAGCCTAAATATCCCTTTTGTCATCCAGTTAGAAGTGAGATAACCAAGATTTGGACCTACATTTCCTGATACTCAGACCTTGTTTCACTGCTCCCATAGAAGGAAAGTCAAGACATCAGAACACAGAACAAAGGGCCAGCTTTGTGGCTTAGTGGGTGAAGCCGCCGCCAGGCATCCCATATGGGTGCCTGTCCATGTCCCGGCTGCTCTGCTTCCAATCCAGTCCCTGGAACAGCCCGGGAAGAGTATTGGAGGATGGCTCAAGTGCTTGGGCCCCTGCCACCCATGTGGAAGACCCAGAGGAAGCTCCTCACTCCTGCCTGTGGCCTGACCCAGCCCTGCTGTCGCAGCCGTCTCTGAAGTGATCCAGCAAATGTAAGATATTGCGCATGCCCTCTCTCTCTCTGCCTCTCCATCGCTCTCTAAATAAATGTGTCCTTTTAAGGGAAAACAAAACAAAAAAACCTTCTGATACTAGATAGGGAGAAATGTGTGCGGCAAAATGGATCTAAAATGTGCTTTGAGGAGATGAAAGGATAAATACTTATGAGGATGTTGGGGTGAGGGGAGGTGGGGAGGAGAGCCTACATCAAGGAAAGAGCACACAGAGCTCAGGGTACCCTGGGCAGGGAGGCTGCCATGCACACAGACAAGGATGTGCGGCTCTCGCTCAGGAGACATGAGAGGCAAGAGTGGGAAATGGATTCAGAAAGACAATTTGGGGGCAGATCATGGCAGGACTTGAGTGCTGGGTTAAGGAGATTAAGGTTTACTGTGCAGGTAACATGGTGCCCCCAAACATCTCTACGTAGTGGTGTGCCCAGGAAGACAGTTTTGTCACTAATGAGTTACATGAATGAAAGGAGAGACAGCAGGGTCAGGGATGCCTGTTAAAAACTAGTGCCGGGGCCAGCTCTGTGGCATAGTGGATAAAGCAACTGCCTGCAGCGCCAGCATCCCACATGGGCGCTGGTTCAAGTCCTGGCTGCTCCACTTCCAAACCAGCTCTCTGCTATGGCCTGGGAAAGCAGTAGAAGATGGCCCAAGTCCTTGGGCCCCTGCACCCACGTGAGAGACCTGGAAGAAGCTCCTAGCTGCTGTCTTTGGATCAGCTCAGCTCTGCCGTTGCGGCCCTTTGGGGAGTGAACCAATGAATGGAAGACTTTCTCTCTCTCTCTCTCTGCCTCTACCTCTCTGTAACTCTGCCTTTAAATAAATAAATAAATCTTAAAAACAAACAAACAAAAACTAGTTCAGCTGTCCAAGAAGAAGGTTGGGAGGGGCTGACCCAGGTATTTCAGAGGAATTCCCATTCCTCTGAATGGGAATTGGGCGTGGCCCAATTGGTGGGCGTGGCCATGAAAAACAAAACAATGGTTATGAAAGCTGTTCTTCTTTGAGGATGCTGGTTCTTTGACAGAGGGCAGCTTGGGATGAGATGCGTTCTTTTTGGTAGAAGTTTCTAGAAGACAGGTGAAATATGGTACCTGAGCTAGGGAGACTGTCAATTCAAAGATCAGCCTTACCATCCCAGAGATGAGCTTGTCAAGAGAAGAAGAAAGGAGAGTTTAGATCCAGACTGTCACAGAAGGGGAGGGGAGAAGGGTACAGCCTCTTAAATGATTCTTTTGACTCTTAGCTTCTCTTTCTACACCATATCCCCTGAGGAGTATATTTACTTACTTATTTATTTATTAAATATTCACGTTATTTATTTGAAAGGCGGAGTTGAGAGGGAGAGAAAGAGATCTTCCATCTGCTGGTTCACTCTTAAATGGCCTAAACAGTGGGGTCTGGGCCAAGCTGAAGCCAGGAGCCAGAAGCTTCATCCGGGTCTCCCACATGGGTACAGTAGCCCAAGCTTGGGCCACTCTCTGCTATTTTCCCAGATGCATTAGCAGGGAGCTGGATAGGAAGTGGAGCAGCTGGTATATGGGATGCTGGCACTGCAGGCCGTGGCTTAACTTGCTCCGCCACATGCCAGCCCTGGGAGTAAACTTAAAAGCACCTTTAGAAAGTCCCTCTGGGTTTTCTTTCTTTTTCTTTTTTAAAGATTTATTAATTTGAAAGGCAGAATGACTCAGAGAGTTAGACAGAAAGAGGGAGAGGGAGAGGGGAAGTGAGAGAGATCTTCCAACCACTGTTTTACTCTGCCAAATGCCTGCAATAGCCAGGGCTGGACCAGGCCAAAGCCAGGAGCCAGAACTCCATCCAGGTCTCCCACGTGGGGGCCACAGGCTCAAGCACCTGAGCCATTATCCCCTGCTTCCCAAGTGCATTGGCAGGGAGCTGGACTGGAAGCAGAGTAGCCAGGATTCAAACAGGCACTCTGATACTGAATGTGGGTGTCCCAAGCAGTGCCACCCATGTGCCGCCACACTCATGCTGCAGTGTGTGTGTTTGAGATTTGTTTTTGATTTATTTGAAAGAGTGACAGTGAAAGGAGACACAGAGCAAGAAATCTTCCATTTACCGGTTCACTCCCTAAATGGCCAAGGCAGCTGAGGGTAAGAGGGGCAGGGCTAGGCTAAAACTGGGAACCTGGATCTTCTTCCAGGTCTCCCACAGGGTGCAGAGGCTCAAGCTCTTGGGCCACTTCTGCTGCTTTCCCAGGCACTTCAGAGGAAGTTAGATCACAAGTAGAACCCAGCACTTCAATATGGGATGCTGGCATCGCAGGCAGCGGCTTAACCTGCTGTGCCACAAGGCCATGCCCACCCGCCTCCCCTGCCATGGAGTTTTGACATAGGTAGCCCAGGGACCACACTTGAGAAATGCACCCTGAGTCTCTCCCCTCCTCCTGTGGATTAGCCACCCATTATACACTCTGACTCAAAACATTCTCTATCTCCATTAACAACTCTTGGCTGAGCTCCATCCCGTGTATCCACCTGCCGGCTGAGCGTCCCTATCTGGAAAGCTCCTAGGAAACTTAAACTCAACATGTTGAAAACAGAACTCACCCCCAACACCTGGTGCATATGGAATAAGGTTACAAGAATGAAATCCAAGTTCCCCCACCTGGCACACAGTCGTCGGCGTTCCTCACTGCGCTTTTCCCTTAACTTTTTGTGTTTAGCAAAACTTCTTACAGATCCTGGCCCACATGTCCTTTTATTTTCCATCCCTTATCAGAATTAAGTGCCCCCAAACACACTCCTTGCCACTTGTCCCTCGGTGTGCCTCCTTTTTATTGTGTCACTCATCATATCACGGTGTGTTCTTCACCTGCTGGTTTTCCTGTGAGCTTGGGCTCCTTGAAAACCAGGGCTGTGGCGTTCGTATATACATATATATTTGAAGGGCCCAGTTACACTGGGGGGGGGGGAGACAGAGAGAAGGGTCTTCCATGTGCTGGTTCACTCCCCAAATGGCCGCAATGACCAGGGCTGGGCCAAGCCGAAGCCAGGAGCCAGGAGCTTCATGCAGGTCTCCCACATGGGTGCAGGGGCCCAAGCACTTGGGCCATCCTCCACTGCCTTCCCAGGCGCACTGTCAGGGAGCTGGATCAGAAGTGGAACAGCTGGGACTCAAACCAGCACCCATATGGGATGCTGGTGCTGCAGACGGCAGCTTAACCCACTGTCCCATGGCGCTGGCCCCAGCCTATTCATTTTAATACTCCCAGCTCCTGCTACAGGATCTCGCGCACAGGAAGCTGTCACTGAAAATACAATGAATTGAATTTCTCGGTGAGAAAGAGAAAAAGAGAAGGGGGTGGGGGGCAGGAGAAAAGGAAGGGGAATGACCGGACGGTTGCAGGGAAACTGAGAAAGGATGTGCAGGCAGGGGAGGGACTGAAGAGTGAAGCGATTACCAGTGTCCAAGTAATGTTTGCTCAGAGATCAGGCCGGGGAGGGGCCGGGAAAGGGCACTGGACTTGGCAGCTCGGAGGCACCTGGCAATCTCGGAGCAAAGAGCCAGGGTTAACAGCTCTTGTGTCACGAGGGTCAGCCCCTCTGGAGTTGCCACACAGGGGCAAGCTCTTTCACGTCTCTGGGAGAGAATCTTACAATACAAGCTTTCCGCGCACCCAAGCCCACTGTTTAATCACTGATCGAGGCTTAACTTGGCTTAACAGGACTTGTAGGAGGCTTTTAACAGCACCCTCTCTACCTTCCCTCCTACCACCAAGCCCAGGCCTCTCTGTGCCATTCCTGCCTGGCTGGGCCAGGTTCAGCCTGGGCCACATGTCGGGCACATCACGCTGTTACCCATCTCCCCGGCGCCCGGAGAGTTCTCTGCGGGGCAGGGGTGCGTCGCTAACCAGTTTCTCCTGTGCACATCCACACCCACAGCCACCAGCAAAGCCGCCCTGCCTTCTGCACACCTCCAGCGCAGTTTCCTCTTCACACACAGGCTCACGGGGGCCGTGGGCTCTGTGCTGGCTCGGCCGGGACTGCTTTCTGCTGAGTGCTGCCGGAGCGGCGCTGTGCTGCTCCTACACTCCTGGCGAGGTGTCTGCTTTGAGAGGCAGAAACAGAAAAGGGTATTTTCTTCTTCCCCTGATGTTGCCAATGTAGTTTCTCCAAGCCTGCCATCTCCACACTCGTTCCCTTTACCCTGCCAAGCCTCGCTCTACCCTTTGCTCTTAAAGCCATAGCTCCTATTGTTCCTCATTTGAATGCAATGTCTACTCTTTTCAAATTCCCTGTGTGTGACACATCTTATCACTGCAGATTTCGGTTAAGGAGCTCTGCAGTTATTAAGCGCCACTCTGTTGCAAAATATATCACCGAAACCAATCAAAGGCTTAAAGCAGAAATATGAAGTAATTTCTTAAGAACAACTAACACAAAAGAGGCCAGTATTATGACTTGTTAAGAAACAGGAAAAAGCAAAGGAGAAGGCGAAGAGAAATAATGTGTGGAAGGGGTAGGCGCTGTGGTGTAGCGGGTAAAGCCACAGACTGCAGTGCCGGCATCCCATACGGTCGCCAGTTCGAGTCCCAGCTGCTCCACTTCTGATCCAGCTCTCTGCTGTGGCCTGGGAAAGCAGTAGAAGATGGTACAAGTCCCTAGGCTCCTGCACCATGTGGGAGACCCAGAGGAAGCTCCTGGCTCCTGGCTCTTGGCTTTGGATCTGCCCAGCTCCAGCCATTGCAGCTGTCTGGGGAGTGAACCCTCAGATGGAAGACCTCTCCCTCCCCCTCCCCTCCCCTCCCCTCCCCTCCCCCTCCCCCTCTCCCCCTCCCTCTCCCTCTCCCCCTCCCTCTGTCCTCCTCTCTCTGTGTAATGCTGACTTTCAAATACATAAATAAATCTTTTTTTTTTTTTAAAAAAGAATGTGTGGGAAAGATGAAAAGATAGAGAGGAAAAGAAAATGAGGCACACACATGATCAGAAAGAGAAGACAGAGACAATTTAAGGGATCAAAAGAGACGGAGCCTGGGAAGCTGGAATTTCAGACAGTGAACTGCCTCGCCAGGCATAGCCTCAAGAGACTACAGGCCCAGACAGAGAAATCTGGATCTGTCAGGAAAACAGGAGCAACAGATACCACACCAAAATAACATGCACCTGCTCCGTCCCTGTGCTGTGAACAAGCCAAGACTAACAGACACACACAGCTCTCTGCACCAGAAAGAGAAAGATCTCCATCTTTGACCCTGAAGACCGTGTGATGTGCATTTTCACAACTCTCGGCTTTAATGAAGAAAAGGCTTTGTTGCCTGCCCTGTGCAAAGCTAATTGGAAACAAGATCGAAGTTCTCCCACGTCTGCTGACCGACTCCTGGGAAAGGTGCGACTTGTGCCCTTCGGTGAAGACAGACTAAGAAGAGGTAACGTATGACTTGTGCCCTTCTGTGGAGACAGACTAAGGAGAGGTAACGTGTATAGGCGTTCACCGAATCCTTTCCAGTTCTCTTGCATTATCCTTCTCTCTCAAAGCACCCTGAAGCCAAACAGGATTTTAGCAATCTAGCATTCTATAGACCACAAAAAAGCTGGCCTATTAAATTGTTTACAAACTTATTTTTTAAACGATTTATTTATTTTACTTGAAAGAGTTACACAGAGAGAGAAGAGGCAGAGAGAGAGAGAGAAAGAAAGAGAGAGAGAGAGAGAGAGAGAGAGGTCTTCCATCTACTGGTTCACTCTCCAGATGGCCACAATGGCTGGAGCTGGGCCAGGTTGAAGCCAGAAGCCTGGAGCTTCTTCTGGATCTCCCACGCGGGTGCAGGGGCCCAAGCACTTGTGCCATCTTCCGCTGCTTTCCCAGACCATAGCAGAGAGCTGGATCAGAAGTGGAGCAGCTGGAACTTGAACCAGTGCCCATGTGGGATGCCAGTGCTACAGGTGCCGGCTTTACCCGCCACGCTATAGCACTGGCCTCGGAAACTTCTTCAGGATACTAAGTTCTAATGTGTTATTAGATGAATAAAATATAATGCGTAGTATCTGTAGCCAAATGGGAGAGTGTGGGGACCCACATCAGCCTTGGCTTGACCTTGCTCTCTCTGCCCAGAATGCTCGCCAGTGCCCTCTGCTGGTGCCTGCACAGCCCTCCCCGTCCCATTCTGTGTTCCCCTATCTAAAGGCAGAATTGAAGAGCCCTAGGGTTGCCTTGAAATCAGTCTCATCAAAGTCACTAATGTACCTCTTGCTGCTATATGCAACGGACGCTTTTCCGTATTTATCCCATGTGATTTCTCAGTGGTTCACAGCACGGTTGGCCATTCCTGCGACGTTCCTTGCCCTGGGGTATCGGGGTCCCAGCCTGTCGCAGTTGTTCTTCCCTGCCCTCTGCCTCACTAAGCTTTCTCCCTCTCCCCAGTCTGATTCCTGCCGAGCCCCAGGGCTGCCTGGGGTCCTCTCACTGACCTGCTTTCATGCATTCTCTTTGGTGCATTTCTTCTTGTCTATAAGACGTATTTACTTGAGAGACATAGTAACAGAGAGAGAGAGAGGGAGAGACAGAGATAGAGACAGAGTGCTGGTTCACCCTCCAAATGGCTGCATCGACCAGGCTGGGCAAGGCTGAAGACGGCAGCCGGCAACTCCGTCTGGTCTCCCATGATACTTGAGCCATCTTCCCCTGTCTTCCCAGGCACATCAACAGAAAGCCGGTCAGAAGCAGAGCAGCCAGAACCAAACCAGGCACTCTGATGTGGGCTGTGGGCAGCCCGAGGGGCAGCGGCTCGGCCTGCAGCACCACAGCGTCCGCCCCCTCCTCCGTGTATTTCACCGTTAGGGTCGGACTTTGCTCCCACCTGATTGCATTACCAACAGGAAAGGGAGACAATTGGTGTGCTCAGGCTGCCAAGAACTGAAAGAAAAATCTAAATTCATTTCCGCAATATTTTTTCCATCTATTTGACACCAAGTTTGCTTACTCAGTGGAGTTTAACTGAAGCACTGCATCACAGAGATGGCGTTAGTCACGGTGGGCTGAAGAGGAGTTGAGCGTCCATCCGTGTGGCTCCATCTTGTTCCCCAGTGCAGGACTCCTGCCCAGAAGGGGACCACCCTTGGCTTTTTCAGCTGACAAAGTCATCTCCATTGTCATGTACCTTTCTGGGGGTTGGTGGGAGGGGGTGTTCCAGAAAGTGAGACCGCTCAGAATCACTCCCAGGTAGACAGCAGCTGGGACAGAGTTAGAGGCCGTTACTGGCCACTGATCAATGCGGAGTTGAGGGCCATCCAAGAGAGCAGCCCTGGGCCCTGCCCCGAGAGGCTGCCAACCCAGAGTCCCTGCACGGAAGAGGAAGTCAGCCATCTGGGGTGGGGTCAGCCACAGGGGAAGAAGAGACACAGATCCATGGGGCTGGTCACAAAGAGGTGTACAAGTAACCCCCTCACTGAATCCCCGTTTGCATAGTACAGGACTACACAAACCCTCTCCAACGTGAGCCCAGCCCAGGGCCCACCGGAAGGAGTAGAGGAGATGACGTCTTCACCAGGTTCTAGGACTGTGCCTGACACGGGTGAGCCTGTGTCACCTACCCAACGGTTGTGCAGCCCCTGCCTGAGCCGTCCAATGTGCAGTTGCCAGGGAGACAATGCAAGCCAGGCACACATGGCTTTTGCTCTCACTGAGCCCATGGGCTGCAGGTGCAGTAGCCACACACAGCCACTAAAACTTAGAATTCAGACCATCAGTGACATTTCATGTGCTCAACAGCCAAGGCGGCTACACTGCCCTGACTGTACAAAGTTCTGTCGATGGGCACTGGAAAAGCGCAGAGAAATGGGTGGGTACGCGCTTGGGATGGTAACGGCTGCGATGGAGAAGTCCAGGTGCAAGGAGAGAACTGTGCCATTGCTATGCTCTGTACGTTCAAGACGCCGAGACTGGGCCTGAGACCAGGCGCACACAGCTACCAAGCGGAAGAGCTGGAAACCTAGCCCAGCCCTGTCTTGTGCTGCCTCGGGCTGCTCTCTGGAGGACGTGAGGCAGGCCTAGGTAGACTCTGGCTACAGAGAGGGCATTCCTGCTGGAAAAGCGACAGTTTGGGCAAAGGCAGATGGGCAAGGCTGGCAGAGGACCACAAGGAAACCAGTCTGGCCGGAGAGGCAGGGACTCGCTGAACTCGGGCGCCCGGGAAAGGTAAGTCGGGACCTGCCTGCCTTGGTTAACAGCCAAGGAGCTGGGAAGCAGCCCTGCACGCAGGAGCCTGGACGGCAGGGTCGGAGCAGGATGCAGGTGGAGGTGCCGAGGAGGCGCGGCCAGGTCCCGACCGCCCGAGGCCAGTTAGGGGCTGCAAGAATGGAGCAGGAGCTGAGGTCGAATCCCGGCCCGGCACCGGGCGGCCGCGGGCCATACCCCTGCCTTCTCCAGGCCTCCTCCCACCTCTGAAAGGCCCCTGGAGCCGCAGCAGGCCGGGAGCCTGTGGGCCAGGGGCCGCAGGTGAGCAGGGCGCGGCGGAGCCCTGGCCGCGGGGGCTCCCACGCGCTGAGACACTGGGTTTGCTGGTAAGCACCCTGCACGGCGCAGCGGGCCATACGACTCCATTACGGCCCAGCGCCAGCAGCCGAACAAAAGGCCTACGGAGCGGTCCTAGCCCTTGCTAAGGCCAACGGCCTCTCGCGCCGCGGGGGCTTCTTCAACCCAGAAGGCTCGGTCGCCATCCCTGGACGCCTCTCGGGAGCCCCCGGTGTGCCGCGACCCTCACGCCGCCCGGAGGAGACTCAACAAGTCCTCCCGAGTTGCGGCGGCGCGGCCGGGCTGCGGGCGGGCAGGGGCGGCCGGAGCCGACCCCGCGGGCGGGCGCGGGGGACCCCCGGCGGCGACGCCCCCGGCCGCCCGCCCGCACGCACGCACGCCCGCACGCGAAGTTCTAGCGCCGCGCCGGCCCCGGCCCCGCCGCCCGCCCCGCCCGCGCCGTGCCCGCCCGGCCTGCCCTCGGCTCGGCCGTCCCCGCCTCGCATCCGTGCCATCGGCGCTCGATTGCGCGCGGGCTCCCTGGGGCTCTTCCCGGCTCGCTCGCCGCTCGCGCCCGGCCGCGCCGCCCCGCCCCCGCCCGCCGCCCCCGCCCCGCCCCCGCCGCCCGGGCAACTTTTGCCGAAGCCCCCGCACAGCCATGCTGAGCTGAGCCCCGGCCGGGCCCTGGCCGCGCTGCCCGCCCCGGCTCCCGCCCTCCGCGGACCCGCTCGGGGGCCGCGGCCGCTCGGCCCCTCAGCCCGCCCGGCCGCCCGGCCGCCCGCGCCCCTCACGCAGGGCCCGGGCCGCGGCGGCGGCGGCGGCGGCGGCGGCGGCGGCGGCGGCGCGCCCGGCCCCCTCCCCCGGCGCCGGCCGAGCGAGGCGGTGATGCGGGCGCTGGCGGCCTCGGCGGCGCCGAGAGCGGAGACACAGGCTCAAGATGGCAGATTCCGACTGAGGCTGAGGGGGCCGAGCTCGCGCGCCGCTTGCGCTTCTCCGTTGCCATGAATCGCGGACAGCCCGGCCCCGATGGCCCCCGTGTACGAAGGTAAGGGGGCGCGGGCCGCGGCCCCCGCAGCTTTGTTCTGCCCGCGGCCCCGCGCCGGGCGCCCCCGCCCCCACCTCGGACTGCGGGCGGTGGGCTCCCGGGCCCGGCGCAGGGCCGGGGTCCGGCGTTGGCCGGGATCTCGTTTGCAGGGGGAGCAGGAGCCGGCGCGGGGGTGGGGCGGGGGGCGCGAGGGTGGGCTCCGGCCCGCGGAAAATGAGGGGAGGGGGCGCCGGCGGCCGGCGAGGGGCTGCGGCTCGGCCTGCCCCTGCGGAGAGCGCTGCTCCGGGAGGCGCTCCCGTCGCTGCCCTGCCCGGCGGCGGCCCTGCGCGGCGCTCTCACGCCCACCCCGCGTCCTTTATCCTCGGGCGAGCGGGGGCACCGAGGGCCAAGCCCCCGCCGGCCCCGGGCAGAACAATGAGCCGGGCCGGGCGCGCGGGGAGGGGGCGGCCCGGGGGGCGCCCGCATGCTGCGCCTCACCTGGCGTGGCGCGGGCCCGGCGACCCCGCCGGCTGCGGGAAGAAAGGAGGGCGCGCGCGGCGCGAGCGCTGCCTGGGCCGCGCCCCCGCTCGCGCCGCGGCCGCCTGCGCGCTGTCAGCTCCCGGCCGGAAGGCAGACCCGGAGCAACTAAGTTTTTGCACTTGGAGGTGTTTTCGTGTGCCGCCGGGAGGAGGGACCGGGGCCGGCGTGCGCCCGGCGCTCCCGGAGCCTCTGGCGGGGTCGTGGCCGGGGCAGCCTCTGCGCGCTTGGAGCGGGAGTCCGGCCGGTGTCGCTCGGTGGCCTGCGGATGAAATGGCAAATCGGAGGGGCGGGGGTCTGCTTGGCCCCGGCCGCCGCCGTGCTGAGCGGCACACGGGTCGCACGAGCGGTTTTCTCTCTCCGAGGAGAGGGGGGTTAAAAAGAAACTTATCTGGGAAGAAAATCTGCTGTTAGCTCCAGGGCCCCGAGTGAATTGGGTTTCTGGGTGGAATAAAGTTACCCGTCAGGCCCTGGAGAGCGAGGCTGTAAATAACCTATCAACTGTAAATATTTTTTTTCGGACTCTCTTAGAAACAAAGGGGCTGTTTAGAAGGCAACAGAGAGATGTTATTCCAGGGGCTTTCCTCTTTGATTCCGGGGAACACAAGGTCCATTTAACCGTGGGACAAAACAAGACGCGGGTTCTGGTCGCTGCGCCGCGCTGGGCGCGCGGGCGCTGGGGGGACCCGGGTCGGGCATTCATTGTCCGCCGGCGCCCAGGGCCCGGCTCGGTGAATGCTGCCGCTGTCTCCGGGGTTCGAAGGGAGCAGCTCTCTCCGGGCGGAGCACCTCCGGCAGACTCCCTCTGCTGGGCGCTCCGCGGGAGCCCCGGAGAAGGAACTTGGCCTTGGATTCGGAGCGGGAGCACACGGCCCGGTGTATCCCCAGCCTGGCGGAGCCCGTGCCTGCACGTGGAGCGCGGGCCCCTCTTCCCGCGCGGTCCTTGCGGTGCCTGGCACCAGAGGCCGCGCCGTGGGCGCGGGGGTGGTCCGCCTTGAGGGTCAGCGGGCTGTCCAGGGGCCCAGCTCCCTGGCCCCGGGTCTCCCGATCACCTCTTTCTGCGGGGAGGCTTCCCTCAGTCCCCGTGTGCTCTTGGTTATCCTCTGCCGTACTCGCCGGCTCTGGGCGTCTTTCTCATTCTTTTCCTGGTCTTCTGGTCCCACCAGCCCAGCCTCACTCTGCCAGAGCCCAGGCCGGGGTCTGCGGGAGAGAGACGGGGGCTGGGCTGCTGGGACCTGCGCCGGGCAGTGCTTCGGCCGCCGCCTCTGCTTGCCCTGGCAGTCCCTGCGTTCAGTGAACCTGGTTGTTACCAGATCCCAGTCCCAACACACAGGCTCCCTGTGTACGTCCCGAGCGAGCGGGGCTTCTCCTGTGGAATTCTCCAGGAACGTGGTTTCGAGCTTCTAAAAATCGAATCGCATCCCCCTCCAGAGGCCTTTCAGGCGGCACTGCTGAACTAGGTGCGAGCACGCCAGGTCGGAATACCCAGGGAAGGCCTGGATGCTCAGTGGAGCATGCCGAACTGCCACATTTAGACAGAAACGCTGTTTTTGAAACAAAAGAATATTTCATTTGCTTTAATTTGAGAGGCAGAGAGCGAGCTCCTATCCACTCGTTCATTCCCAGATGCCTGCCGCTTCCAGGCGAGGTCAGGGCTGGGGCTGCAGCCGGGACGGGGGAGTGCAGTGCAGGCGTCCCGCGTGCGTGGCCGGGATGCCACAGGTGATTACCGTGCCATCGCCGCAGCCTCCTGGGGTCTGCATTAGCGGGAAGCTGGAGTCGGAGTCAGAGCTGGCGATGGAGCCCAGGTGCTTGGGTGTCTTAACTGCTAGGCTGAGCGGCTGCACCAGCAAGGTGGACTTGACAGTATGAATTAATGAGTGGCAAAGTGTGATTGATCTTCCAGGGCTTGCTTTAAGGGTAGGTTTATAAATAGCACATTAGTTTTCTGTGGCCTGGTTCAGTGCTGATTAAGTTAAACTTATTTTAAAAAGGTTTATTTTCTTTAGAAGGTTAGATATTTGCCTTGCAATTGTATTTACTCCATCAACTTGCTTAGCAAGGCTTTTTAAATATGTAGTCCAAAGGCCAATCACAAAGTTCTGTATTGCCGTGAGTTCAGAGTTACAGGGACCTAAATTCCCAGCTAATGATGTCTTTTTATTTTTAATTTTGTTTAAGACTTATTTATTTTTTTGAAAGGCAGAGTTACAGAGAGGCAGAGGCAAAGAGGAGAGAGAGCTTCCATCCGCTGGTTCCCTCCCCAAATGGCCACAATGGCAGGAGCTGTGCCAATCCAAAGCCAGGAGCCAGGAGACTCCACTGGGTCTCCCATGTGGGTGCAGGGGCCCAAGGACTTGGGCCATCTCCCACTGCCTTCCCAGGCCGTAGCAGAGAGCTGGATCAGAAGAGGAGCAGCTGGACTTGAACCAGCGCCCATGTGGGATGCTGGCACTGCAGGTGGGGGCTTTACCCGCTACACCACAGCGCCGGCCCCATTAATGATGTCTTACCCTATCTGCGGTGTGGTGTCTGTAGGAATTAGCTTATGTGAGTGAACACTGAAGTGTGACTTCCAGGACCTGTCCTGCTGAAACCCACCATCATCAGGCCTGGTAGACAGCTGTCTACCACGGTGCCTGCCAGGAAATGAGATTCGGAGTCGTCTTCCGTTCACGATAATTTGAGGGTGGGCATTTGGCACGGTGACTAAGGTGCTGCCTGGGACACCTACCTAACTTGTTGGTGTGCCTGGGTTCGAGTTCCAAACTGCTTCTGCTTCCATCTTCCGGCTAACATGGCCCCTGGACGACTCAAGTACTTGGGTCCTGGCTACATACATGACAGACCTGAGTTGACTTCTAGTCTCCTGACTTTGGCCTGGTCCAGCCCTGGGGGTCGCTGGCCCTTGGGGAGTGAACCAGCAGGTGGAGGACCTCTCTGTGTCTGTCTGTGTCTTCCTCTCTCTGTCTCTCAAATAAAAATGAATAAAGATTTTAAAAAGGAGAATTTGGTAACACAAGCTCCAAAATATCTGTTCCTATGTTTTATATATTTTTAAAAATGAGTAAACATAAATACTGTTTTCCTTGATTCTAGATAGAGTGGTATGATACTTAAACCAGAGGAAACTGGTTTGGATCTAGCTGTGTGATTTTTGGGCACGCTACTTAACTTCTCTGAGATTTTTTGAAAGCCACACCGGCCTGTGTGTGGACTCCATTAGAAACAAGTGTGTGTTGGCTGGTGCCGTGGCTTAACAGGCTAATCCTCCGCCTGCGGGGCCAGCACCCCAGGTTCTAGTCCCGGTCAGGGTGCCAGATTCTGTCATGGTTGCTTCTCTTCCAGTCCAGCTCTCTGCTATGGCCCGGGAAGGCAGTGGAGGATGGCCCAAGTCCTTGGGCCCTGCACCCGCATGGGAGACCAGGAGAAGCACCTGGCTCCTGGCTTCGGATCAGCACGATGTGCTGGCCGCAGCAGCCATTGGAGGGTGAACCAACGGCAAAAAGGAAGACCTTTCTCTCTGTCTCTCTCTCTCACTATCCACTCTGCCTGTCAAAAAAAAAAAAAAAAAAAAAAAGAAAAGAAAAGAAAGAAACAAGTGTGTGTGTGTGAGGTCGGCAGTCGCAGGCTCTCTCGGTGTGTGTTAAATCCCTCTATCTTCTGAGCTGCTGATAGGCATGATGACTCTGGGGAAAGAATAACCAACACATAGTTTAGAAAACCAATAATAGCAACATTTCAATTATTAATCTCCTGCTATTCCCTTTCCAGTTTGGGCACCGGCGACAATAAACCCCCTATAGCCACAGAAGAAAGAACCCTTTTTTTTTTTACTCCTCTGTGACCTTTCCAGGTTCTGTATTCCCACGGAGTTTCTGCTGGTCTCAGGTGGAGGATTTCTCTTCTGCAGGGGCACTTTCTATGTCGTTTACAGACGTGGCAGCAGACCGCTAGAGCGGAGTTTCAGGAGCGGCAGCTGTGCCCTGGGAGGCATCCCCAGGGAGGACAGATAGCCTTCGCCCCGCACCAGGATCCATTCCTAAAGGAGGCGGCAGGCCCTGTGAGGGAGCGCCCAGGAGTGGCTCCCCAAGGCCCCTGCCAGGCACCACCAGGGTCTGCGTCCTCGTGCATACAACATCGCTTTCCCACACAAGGAGACTGGGAGCTTCGTGCAAGTTACAGCTGCTCCTGCTCTTCATGTTCTAGGTTTTCTGTTTCCTCGTTTCTCTCTTCCTTCCTCCCACGGAGACCTGTCTGGGGGAACCACCTGGGAGGTCTGCGTGGAACCAAGCAGTGATGATTGAGACCATGTGATATGTGAGCATCTTTCTTGTTCTCTGCACATGGGATTTGCCAGGGCTTTCTGGAAGTCTTATGACAATCCAGGCGCTTGGGATTGCTATCAAAGATGTCAGCAGACTTTACATAACCACCTGTACGGAGTGAACTTGGAAGGCCCAGGCTCGTAACAGCTCCGTTTCACATAGCAGTACGCTGTTGGGGGAAGAAGAGGAGACTGCAGGCCTGGACGGGAGGCAGTTCCTTCCTCTCACAGAGCTTCATGGTGGTGGTTGTGATGGGGACCCCACTGAGGCTGTGCTTTGTGCCCCCTCCAGCCCCACATGGACTCCCTTGTTCCCCAGCCCCGGGGATCAGGGTGTGTCTTTAATGCCTTCATTGGAGGGTTGCTGTGTGCAAGCCCCGTGGTAGGTTCTTGGCTTGAAGAAGTGACCAAGGTGGGCCATGGCCGTGGCCGCTGTCCTCCGGGAGCTCAGGGACTGTGGGTGGTGAAAATCAGGACTTTGAGCCCTGGACTCACTGGGCCATGGGTCTGACCCAAAGTGGAGTTTGTTTGTTTCTTTTTTTTTTTTGTGACAGTTCTTTTTATATGTTTATATTTTCTTAAGGTGTAAAAGAAAGATTCCATTTCTCTTTAAATACTTTCTTTATTTGGACTCAGAAAGGTATTTCTGTAGGTAGAAAGTACTCGTGAATTTCCTTAGAAATTTCTTAGGTGTTGCTAGTTTTCATTTGCAGATGATTCTGTCTTCCTCTTTTCATGACTTACATTTTGCATCCTTGTCAATGCAAATACGTTTCTCATTTGCACACACCGGCTGTGGGCTGTGGCTTGGAGACTTGGTGTTTTCCCTATTTACTGTTACCGGCTCTGTTGCACATGGGCCGCTGGCACCCACACGTGGCTGTTGGCTTTGCCGCCCTGCTGAGGTCTTGTGTTCTTGGTAGGTGGCGGTGTGGCTCCTCCTGGTGGGGACAGAGATCGAGTGGTCACCCAGCAGCGTTCAGGGGCTGCTTACCCAGAGTGGCTCATTCAAGAAGTTGTGGGAGAAGAGGAGCCGGCTCTGCCCCGGGAGCGTGGAGCCCCAGAGCAGGAGGTGGGCTCAGGGGAGAGGTGGCTTACGCCTGCCTTCAGGAGGGTGCCTGTCTGGGACTTGGCACCTTCGGTTCATTACAACATTTTCCCCGGGAAAGGACCCTAGAACTCCCTCAGTGACCAGTTCCAGTGTTCCGTTGACCAGCGGCAAGATTCCCAGCCCTGGCTGCGGGCTCGCCTGCCGTTGTTGGAGCTTGCTTTCTTTCGCTCACTGCCTTTCTCTGGACCCTTCGTGGGCTTGCAGATGCTGGCTGGGTTTCCAAGCCTCTGCCTTACAGTGCCTGTTCTGTGTTCCTGAGGGCATCGCCTGTGAACTCTGCAGCTGCTCTCAGAAAACAAAACTGAGTACAGCTCCTTAGTAAAGTCGCCATGCAGCTCAGCTCCTGCAGGAGAAAGACTGCAGGGTTCTTGCATCATCAGGAGCCCCTGGAGGGCAAGAACCACCTCTGATCCATCTTGTGTCCCCCACGACAGCTGCGCGGTTCCTTCAACCTGGGGCCGCTTCGTAAATCTGGGTGAGTTGGCTGTCCTTTTACTACATCTGGGGAGTGACTTGCTCCCGCACCCCTGGTTTGCCGACTCAAGGTCAGCTTGCACTCGCCTCAGCCTCAAGTCTTCGTTTCTCTTGCAGCCCCTGTGGCACCCTCAGCCCGACAGAGCCACCCTGCTTGCCTCTCTGGGCACTCTGGCTTTCACCCGTCTGCTTCCCCGCTCCCGAGTCTTCGCGACCCCAGATCCGACAGACTGGATACGGAGGGCAGAGGTGCGAGAGCCCTGAGAGTGCAGGTGCAGCCTGATACCAGCAGTGTCGCCTGTCTGGCTTTACAGAGGGCAGTTTGTCAACGTCTGTGCTCTTGAGTCAGCAGGACCCATACCTGCTCTCCCGGCTTCCCGGGGTGAGTGAGCTAGGTGTTTAGGAGAGCGGTTACAAGTCAGACTTCCAGGGGCGGTCCTTCCCCTCTTTGGTCCGGAGTCCATGGAAGAGGCAGAGGAAGCAGCGGACAGCCTTGTGGTGACCTGTGTTTTCTTTTCTTTTCTTTTCAAGATTTATTTATTTATTTATTTGAGAGGCAGAGTTATAGACAGAGAGATGGAGAGACCATCCACTGGTTCATTCTCCAAATGGCCACAACTGCCAGAGCTGTGCCGATGGAAGCCAGGAGCTTCTTCTGGGTCTCCCACATGGGTGCAGGGCCCAAGCACTTGGGCCATCTTCCACTGCTTTCCCAGGCCACAGCAGAGAGCTGGATCGGAAGAGGAGGAGCTGGGACTTGAACCGGTTCGCACTTGGGACGCCGGCACTGCAGGTGGAGCGTCCTAGTACAGCACAGCGCCAGCCCCTACCTGTGTGTTTCTTGAGGGATAACTTTTCCATCAGAAAGCAGGCCAGTAAAAAAAAAAAAAAAAAGGCAGCAAACCTTCAAAACTGCAAAGTAATTTTGTGGTTTTACAAGCCGCTTATTTCTAAAGTCAACAGTTAACAAACTTGTAGGGTTTTCCAAAGCAGTCTGTTTTAGCAGTTCTTCCCTAACTACTTTTGCCCTAGTAGATTCTGATTAAGTAAATGCCACCAAAGTTAAGATTGACTGTTCTGCATGTGCTGGTGCTGTGGACTTTATACAACCTTTGTCACAGAAAGCGTGCGCTGTACTGTGAGAGCTGACGGGGGCGCCCCCATGTAGTTCTGTCCACCTGCAGTGAGATTGCTGGAGAACCTTTAGTGACATTGCATGGGGAAGTGCTTCTGGTGCACAGTTATAGATTGCAGCCAAATGAAAAAGACTTGTTTGTATGTTTTTATCATTTTCCCCCATACCAGTATTTCCCTAATGACTTGACCTGTAGAGTTGTTATTCACAGCACAAGATGACTTTTCCAAGGACGTATCACAAGAAAAGTGATTCGTTCTATGTAGGACTCCCAGTGTTTTAGCACTGAAGAAGCGGTTTTTAACAGTGCTTGTTCCTGGAATCCTGTTAAAAGTCACATGGATGGAGATTTGGACAACTCTGAATTGTTGCTAGTTGTGGAAGCATTTTTTTTTTTAAAGATTTATTTATTTATTTGAAAGAGTTACACAGAGAATGAAGGAGAGGCAGAGAGATTGAGAGAGAAGGAGGTCTTCCATCTACTGGTTCACTCCCTAGTTGGCCGCAACGGCCAGAGCTGTGAGGATCTGAAGCCAGGAGCCAGGAGCTTCTTCCAGGTCTCCCACATGTGTGCAGGGGCCCAAGGACTTGGGCCATCCTCTGCTGCCTTCCCAGGCCATAGCAGAGGGCTGGATTGGAAGTGGAGCAGCCGTGACTCGAACTGGAGCCCATACAGGATGCCGGGCACTGCAGGCAGCAGCTTGACCCACTACGCTACAGTGCCGGCCTCTGGAAGCATGTTCTTTTAAATTTTTTTTTATTTATTTTTTTGAGATTTATTTATGGGCCTGGTGTTGAGGCATAGTGGGTAAAGCTGCCTGCTATGCCAGCATCCTTTATGGGCACTGGTTCGAGCCCCAGCTGCTCCAGTACTGATCCAGCTCCCTGCTAATGCTCCTGGGAAAGCAGTGGAAGACGGCCCAAGTGCTTGGCCCTTACACTCACTTGGGAAACCCAGATGAAATGCCTGGCTCCTGGGTTCTATGTGGGTAGGCTGAAACTGAGAGCCTGGACTGGGTCTCCCACATGGGTGCATCTTCCACTGCGTTTCCAGGTGCGTTAGTGAGGAGCTGGATCGGAAGTGGAGCACTGGGCCTCAAACTGGTGCTGATATGGCCTGTGAGTGTTGCAGGCCGTGGCTTAACACTCTGCACCACAATGCTGGCCCCAGTTTTTTCTTTCTTTCTTTTTTTTCTTTCTTTTTTTTTTTTTTAATCTTATGACGACTTTCTAGGGCTCTGACAAAAACCAGCATGGGCATTCTTGCAAATTTGCAGAAAGATAGCAAGCTACATACACCCTCCTGAGTTCTGTGTAAGTACATCCACTCACCAGGATCCAAGCTGCTAGGAGGGTCTTTGGGAGGAAAGGGAGTTTCAGAGGGACTTGTGACAGTGAGAGAGCAAGAAGTTGACTGAGATAAAAAGAGTATGCGGAGGAAACACTTGGGCCAGGCTGAGTCCCCTAAGCTCTGTACCTGCAGCCACAGCACCGTGTGACTCTGGTGCTCATTAAGGACCTGTACCATCAGGGAGCCTCGTCAGTGTTCACCACATTCGTTAACTGAACAAGAAGTTTCTCTCATGTACTACAAAAGCAAAAGTGTGTAAAACAAACTCTTTTGTATGACTACACCTTGACTTCAGGCTGCATAAAGGGTTAAGTTCCTGGTAGAAGGGGGAACTCATTGATATAGATGAGTTTTGTGGATCAGCTTATTTCCAGGGAAGCTGGGTAAATGAGATATTCCTGTGTAGAGAGACAATGGGCAGTCAAAGCTCTAGTGCGGGATTAACAAGGTGAGTAAGGAGAGTGCATAATGGAATTCGTTTGCAAAGTAATTTTTGCTTGGCTGGAGTGGTAAGGCACAAAATAGACCAGCAGATGAGAATGGTGAAAGGTTTAAAAGGGGTTCTAATTCAAGAGACATTTTATGGTGTGGAGAAGGGGCCGATAACATCAAAATGCTACTTGAACAAGGCAATTTTTACAGGCCTGGGTATGGTAGAAGGAAGGAGGCAGCTGGAGGGAGCCCTGCGGAGAGGCTGGGTAGTGTGGGGGAGTCGGGCACCAGGGAGCCGGGTGGGCCGCTGTCAGGCCGCAAAGGGTGCCATAGGGCTCTTGTCAGCGCGTCTGGTCCAGGGGTCGGTCAGTGTTTCTTCCTGTTCTCTTTCCTCTCCGTACATTATGGCAGTGGTTTAGGATCAGGAGAACTTGGTGGCATTGGCAGTACAAGGAGAGTTATGATCGTCTCTTGGTATCCATGAGGAAGACCCACAGATACCAGAATCTGTGCTTAAGTCTATTATATAAAATGAGGCAGTACCTCCATATTCCTTGTAATACCTGATCCTACAAGTGCTGTGTAGTGTAAATGCTTGTTACACTGTGTGGTTCAGGGAACGATGATGAGAAAAAAAGTTGAGTACCGCTGGTTTTTCCTGCGCATCCCCAGTGTGCTGCTGGGTGAGGCTGGCTGTGGAGAGCTGTCTTCTGTTTCTCTACAGCACCTTCGCCTTGTGGAGGCTTGCTCACCTCCCACTGCCTCTTACAGGGTCGCGGCAGAGCCCTGGGGGCTTCACGTGGTGATGTCCAGCCTCTGCCACAGAGGAAGCCCAGGCACAGAGCAGTGACAAGGCTGCCCGGTGTTGCACAGAGGTGGAGTGTGAGCAGGGCTCTCCCAAACCCCTGCCCCCCAGCAGTGTGCATGGAATTCTCGGAACCCTCTAGAACACACGGGTGGAGCTCACTGGACTGCACGACGCGGTGGAGCTCCAGGTGTCGGTGAGTTCTGGGATGCTGCCAGAGCCACTTCCCCTTGGCCCAGACCCCTAAGGGAGCTGCTGAGCGTTGGTCCTCCGCGGTCCCCTCGCAGCCCGTGGCGCAGGGCTGAGCCCATCCTGAGGGCGTACTTCCCTTTTTCCGAAGGAGAGCAGGGCCACAGTGCCCTGGGCTCCAGCAGTTAGTCTCTGTTAAGAAGTTGTTCCTAATGTTTCCCTAAGAAAGTTCACAGCTTGTCACCACGAGCTACTCATTAACAACAACAACAACAACATCACAGGAGAGAAACCAGTAAAACTGTGATGAGCTTCACAGTTTAAGGCATCTCATGGATTTAAAAAACCGACTTCCCAAAGTACAGTGAAGAGTCATCCTTTGCTTTGGCAGAACCAGAACTTGAGGACCCCCCCTGTCTTCAGAACTGGCATTCTGACCCTGAGGTCCCCCTCTGTCTTCAGAACTGGCATTCTGACCCTGAGGTCCCCCCCTGTCTTCAGACCTGGCATTCTGACCCCTGAGGTCCCCCTCTGTCTTCAGACCTGGCATTCTGACCCCTGAGGTCGCCCCTGTCTTCAGACCTGGCATTCTGACCCTGAGGTCCCGCCTGTCTTCAGGCCTGCCATTCTGACCCTGGAGGTCCCCCTCTGTCTTCAGACCTGGCATTCTGACCCTGAGGTCCCCCTCTGTCTTCAGACCTGGCATTCTGACCCTGGAGGTCCCCCTCTGTCTTCAGACCTGGCATTCTGACCCTGGAGGTCCCCCTCTGTCTTCAGACCTGGCATTCTGACCCCTGAGGTCCCCCTCTGTCTTCAGACCTGGCATTCTGACCCCTGAGGTCCCCTCTGTCTTCAGACCTGGCATTCTGACCCCTGAGGTTCCCCCTGTCTTCAGACCTGGCATTCTGACCCTGGAGGTCCCCTCTGTCTTCAGACCTGGCATTCTGACCCTGAGGTCCCCCTCTGTCTTCAGACCTGGCATTCTGACCCCTGAGGTCCCCCCTGTCTTCAGACCTGGCATTCTGACCCCTGAGGTCCCCCTCTGTCTTCAGACCTGGCATTCTGACCCCTGAGGTCCCCCCTGTCTTCAGACCTGGCATTCTGACCCTGAGGTCCCCCCTGTCTTCAGACCTGGCATTCTGACCCTGGAGGTCCCCCTCTGTCTTCAGACCTGGCATTCTGACCCCTGAGGTCCCCCTCTGTCTTCAGACCTGGCATTCTGACCCCTGAGGTCCCCTCTGTCTTCAGACCTGGCATTCTGACCCCTGAGGTCCCCTCTGTCTTCAGACCTGGCATTCTGACCCCTGAGGTTCCCCCTGTCTTCAGACCTGGCATTCTGACCCTGGAGGTCCCCTCTGTCTTCAGACCTGGCATTCTGACCCTGAGGTCCCCCTCTGTCTTCAGACCTGGCATTCTGACCCCTGAGGTCCCCCCTGTCTTCAGGCCTGGCATTCTGACCCCTGAGGTCCCCCTCTGTCTTCAGACCTGGCATTCTGACCCCTGAGGTCCCCCCTGTCTTCAGACCTGGCATTCTGACCCTGAGGTCCCCCCTGTCTTCAGACCTGGCATTCTGACCCTGGAGGTCCCCCTCTGTCTTCAGACCTGGCATTCTGACCCTGGAGGTCCCCCTCTGTCTTCAGAACTGGCATTCTGACCCCTGAGGTCCCCCTCTGTCTTCAGACCTGGCATTCTGACCCCTGAGGTCCCCCTCTGTCTTCAGACCTGGCATTCTAACCCTGAGGTCCCCCTCTGTCTTCAGACCTGGCATTCTGACCCCTGAGGTCCCCCTCTGTCTTCAGACCTGGCATTCTGACCCTGGAGGTCCCCTCTGTCTTCAGACCTGGCATTCTGACCCTGAGGTCCCCCTCTGTCTTCAGACCTGGCATTCTGACCCTGGAGGTCCCCCTCTGTCCTCAGACCTGGCATTCTGACCCTGGAGGTCCCCCTCTGTCTTCAGACCTGGCATTCTGACCCCTGAGGTCCCCCTCTGTCCTCAGACCTGGCATTCTGACCCCAGAGAGGATCCTGCTGATGCCTCTCAGTGTGGTGTTGGCCCCGTTTCAGTTGAGGTGCGTGTCCCTTGGTAGCCTTAGCACACACACACCTTCACACAAGCTGGGGGCAGGCTTCCCTTGACTCGGGGTCCTGGGGCAGGAGTGTAATACAAGTCCCCCAGCCTGCCACCTGTCCCATTCTTTCTCTGCTTCATGTCCAAACCATGACTACCCCCGCCTTTCCTTGGACCTACAGATGCTTTCTGCCACCTTCCAGGTCTACATTTGTACCTATAGGCCCTGGGAAAGTACCTGGCCACAGGTGTGAGGCCTTTGGGACAGGGAATCCCACAGCCCTGGGGACGCGGAGACTGGTCTGGAAGAGTGGGTGCCCATCCTTGGACTCTTCTCTCCTGGGGGAGGGTGTGGCTGGGGTCTTGACAACGTGAGGTCCAGGACTGGGGCCCTCGTGAGGGGACAGCTTGCTTCAGAAAATTGGGCAGCAGAGGCAGCTTGCTTACAGTGTTTGCTGTCTATACAGGCGATGGCCGCCGATGGCTTCCTGTCTGCGCTCCATTTCTCCCTCCTCACCTTGGCCTTGTGTTTATGGTTGCCTAGTGAGGCACAGTTGATGAAACTGACTCTGCCTGTTAGGTGCTCCATCGCTAGTCTGCTCCTCCCACTCAGGAAGCCTCACGGAGGACCTGGTACACCTGACTGCTGTCTGTGTGGGCTCGGCCTCGGTGGACATGGCTTCCCCTGCCTCTGTGGGTCTGGGCCGTGGTGGACATGGCTTCCCCTGCCTCTGTGTGGGTCTGGGCCGTGGTACCGTGGCTTCTCCTGCCTCTCTGTGGGTCTGGGCCATGGTGGACGTAGCTTCTCCTGCCTCTCTGTGGGTCTGGGCCGTGGTGGACGTGGCTTCTCCTGCCTCTATGTGGCCTTGGCCATGGTGGACGTGGCTTCTCCTGCCTCTGTGTGGGTCTGGGCCGTGGTGGACGTGGCTTCTCCTGCCTCTGTGTGGGTCTGGGCCGTGGTACCGTGGCTTCTCCTGCCTCCGTGTGGGTCTGGGCCGTGGGGGACGTGGCTTCCCCTGCCTCCGTGTGGGTCTGGGCCGTGGGGGACGTGGCTTCTCCTGCCTCCGTGTGGGTCTGGGCCGTGGGGGACGTGGCTTCCCCTGCCTCCGTGTGGGTCTGGGCCGTGGTGGATGTGGCTTCTCCTGCCTCTGTGTGGGTCTGGGCCATGGTGGACGTGGCTTCTCCTGCCTCTGTGTGGCCTCGGCCGTGGTGGACGTGGCTTCTCCTGCCTCTGTGTGGCCTCGGCCATGGTGGACGTGGCTTCCCCTGCCTCCATGTGGGTCTGGGCCGTGGTGGACGTGGCTTCTCCTGCCTCTGTGTGGCCTCGGCCGTGGTGGACGTGGCTTCTCCTGCCTCTGTGTGGCCTCGGCCATGGTGGACGTGGCTTCCCCTGCCTCCGTGTGGGTCTGGGCCATGGGGGACGTGGCTTCTCCTGCCTCTGTGTGGGTCTGGGCCGTGGTGGACGTGGCTTCCCCTGCCTCCGTGTGGGTCTGGGCCATGGGGGACGTGGCTTCCCCTGCCTCCGTGTGGGTCTGGGCCGTGGTACCGTGGCTTCTCCTGCCTCCGTGTGGGTCTGGGCCGTGGGGGACGTGGCTTCCCCTGCCTCCGTGTGGGTCTGGGCCGTGGTACCGTGGCTTCTCCTGCCTCCGTGTGGGTCTGGGCCGTGGTGGACGTGGCTTCTGCCGTTCATCCTGAATGGCCTCTTTCCTGTCTGCTCACACCCACTGGTTATCTCCCTACAAGGGCAGATCTCATTCCCCACCTATTCATTCCTTTGACTCGGTGTATAATTTGCCCTGCTGTACTTGCAGGTATGAGGGTCCATGTGGATGTACACCTGGAACTCTCTTTGGGGTATATTTGTGTAGGGATATTTTCTGGAGAAGCGATTCATCCACTTTTTTTGAGCCGCAGTCACCTGGGGGTCTTATTAAAGCATGCTGGACAAGGCTGGCATTATGGTACAGAGGGTTAAGCCCTGGCCTGGGACACCTGTATGCCATACAGCAGCACTGGTTTGAGTCGGCTGGTCTGCTTCCAGTCTGACTGCTTACTAGTAATGCAGCGGGGAGTGGCAAAAGATGGCCCAAGTATGTGGGTCCCTGCCACCCATGGCAGAGACCTGGATGGCGTTCCTGGCTCCTGGCTTCAGCCCTGCTTGGCCAACCCCAGCCGTGCTTGCCATCCAGGGAGTGCACCAGTGGATGGAAGATCTGCCTCTCCTCTGTCACTCTGCCTTTCAAATGCATAAATAAATCTTTAAGAAAGAGGCATGCTGGGCTCCATCCCTAGCTCCTAGCTCAGGAGGCCTGTTTCCTGAGGAGGACTGAGTTCAGAAGGAAACAGCCACTAAATACTGAACATCAGATGGTTTTAAATCAGCTTTTCTTGGGCATGTGAGAGTCAGAGGCCTGGCATTAGCATTATTCACAGCCCCGGTGCCCTTCGTCCCTGGCTTCCAGAGCCACAGGAACGTGCAGGTCCAGCCCCACCGTCTGGCGTCTGGGGCAGGTCAGGCAGCGCAGGAGCTGCTTTCTTAGCTCTCCCAGAGCCGGCGGACTGCAGGGGGGGCCCGGACCCAGACTGCATTCTCCCAGTAGCATCTTAGTATTAGCCACAGTTAAGTGCTCTGTGATTTTCTTCATTTACCGAAGAGGAAATTGAGGCTTAGAGATATTTCCAAAGTCTCCTAACCAGTAATTGGTAGAGCCAGAGTTTGAACCCGAGTTCACCCGAGGCCAGAGCATGCTCTTGTCTTGACGGGCAGGCTGCCTGCTTCCTACTTCGAGCAGTCCACACACCATGCAGCGGAAGGTGCAAGACTGAACCCCTCCACACACACCCCCCATCCCTATAAGACACATCTAGGATCCGTTCTGGAGAAGAGGCAACCAAGCTGGAGACCTATAATGCTAGGGTGTAAGTAACCCAGACATAAATGTCCCTGACACTCCGTGCCCCATCTGCCTGCCCCCTTGTCATCAGACAGGGTCAGAGGAGGGAGGGAGTCTAAGAGCTGGCATTGTGGGAGGGCTCTGGTGACGGACAGCCAAGCCACAAGCCCTCTTTTGTTGTTGTTGTTTTTTTTTTTTTTTTCCAGAGATTTATTTATTTCTTTGAAAGGCAGAGTGACAGAGAGAGGAAGAGAAACACATACAGATCTTCTGTCTGCTGGTTCATTCCCCAAACACCCAAACAGCTGGGGCTGGGGCTGGGCCAGGCTAACCCAGGAGCCTGGGATTCCATCCAGGACTCCCACGTAGGTGGCCGGAATGTACTTCGGCCATCATCTGCTGCCTCCCAGGAGCATTAGCGGGAAGCTGGATCAGAAGTGCAGACTAGCCAGAACTCAGATCCAGCATAAGGGATAAGGGTAGGGGCTCAGAGCAGCAGTCAGCTTGCTGCATCGCAACACCCTGCCCTACCCCCAGAGAACCCTCTTGAACAGTAAAACAGACCACTGAGCATAACTAAGGCCTCTGAGGGGAAAGCATGTGAAAAGGTGAAGCGCCCTGGCCACGCTAGTTCTGTGCTGAGATTTTACAGACTTGAATTCACTGAATTCTTGGAGCAGTGCCTCAGGTGAGCTCCAGTTCCACTGTGTCCTGCAGAGGCCAGGAAGGGTAGGCAGCCCAGTCATCGCAGGACGGGGTCCGCTCCGGCAGCCTGGATCCAGAGAGGCCGGGAAGGGTAGGCAGCCCAGTCATCGCAGGACGGGGTCCGCCCCGGCAGTCTGGATCCAGAGAGGCCGGGAAGGGTAGGCAGCCCAGTCATCGCAGGACGGGGTCCGCCCCGGCAGCCTGGATCCAGAGAGGCCGGGAAGGGTAGGCAGCCCCGTCATCGCAGGACGGGGTCCGCCCCGGCAGCCTGGATCCAGAGAGGCCGGGAAGGGTAGGCAGCCCAGTCATCGCAGGACGGGGTCCGCCCCGGCAGCCTGGATCCAGAGAGGCCGGGAAGGGTAGGCAGCCCTGTCATCGCAGGACGGGGTCCGCCCCGGCAGCCTGGATCCAGAGCTCACAGTGGTGACCTCCTGGTCACAGCCGCATCATGGAGTCTTCCCAGTCCCTTCCTGGGCAAGGAAATACAATTATAAATTTGTCCGTTTTCTCCTAAATATGAATGGACTTTGTTTCTGTCAAAATCTGGATAAGTATTCTAAAATGTGCGAAGCTGCTTTCTGCTGCTTTTCTTGAAAGGTAAAGTGGTGGACATAGCACAGTCAGGCCTGCAAGCTGGGAGCAGCAAACAGGCCCGCTCTCCCACGTTCGAAGACTAACCAGAGCTTCCGATCTGGCACGCTGACAGACCCCTCACCGAACAGGTGAGCCCGATCCAGGGCCCTGTGGTCTGAGCATTCGGCAGGCGGTGCAGGGGAAGGAGAGCTGGTCAGACAGACAGTGATGGGACAGCGTGACAGCAATGCAGAGACGCTCCGGGTGTCTCCTCATCGCACACCGTTCCACCACCATAAACTCTACTCGAGTAAAACATGAAATTCAACAAAAATCTATTGAGCACGTTCAACATGCCAGGGACTCTTCCAGGCACTGAGTGTATAGCAGTGAATACAATGCATAAAACCCCTGCCCTGGAGCAGCTGATGTTTTAGTAGATAAAGGCAAATAATCCACTTTTTAAAAAAGCTTGAGGGGCCAGCATTGTGGCATACCAGGTTAAGTGTCCACCTGCAGTGGGTGCCAGGACACGGCCTGGCTGCTCTTCCAATCCAGCTCCCTGAGAGTGCATCTGGGAAAGCAGCAGAGGACGGCCCAAGTGCTTGGATCCCTGCCACCCATGTGGGAGACCCAGAAGAAGCTCCTGGTACGTGACTTCAGCCTGGCCCAGCCCTTGCCATTGTGGCCATTCGGGGAGTGAACCAGTGGATGAAAGGTATCTTTGTCTCTCTCTCTCTCTAACTCTGCC
This sequence comes from Lepus europaeus, assembly GCF_033115175.1. Taxonomy (NCBI): domain Eukaryota; kingdom Metazoa; phylum Chordata; class Mammalia; order Lagomorpha; family Leporidae; genus Lepus; species Lepus europaeus. The sequence goes on along the minus strand of NC_084827.1, from coordinate 1,479,558 downwards.
TTTCAAATAAATAAATAAATGAATTTTTTAAAAGGTTATTTATTTGAAAGAGATACAGAGAGAGGCAGAAACAGAGAGAAAGAGGTCTTCCATCCAGTGTTCACTCCCAAAATGGCCACAGTGCTCAGGGGCTGGGCTGCTCTGAAGCCAGAAGCCAGGAGCTTCTTCCAGGTCTTCCACGTGGATACAGGGGCCCAAGCACTTGGACCATCTGCTAGTGCTTTCCTGGGCCATAGCAGAGAGCTAGATCAGAAGAGGAGCAGTCAGGACTAGAACCGATGCCCATATGGGGTGCTGGTGCCACAGGTAGCGGCTTTACCCACTATGCCACAGCACCAGCCCCAAACAAATAAATAAATAATTCTTTAAAAAAAAAAAAGGCTTGAAGGGAGAGTGAGGGCTGGCGACAGTTGGTTAATGGCTGCTCAGTTGTAGTTAGGAGGAAGCTCTGGTGTTGTGTAGGGTGGCCATAGATAATGATGCTCTACTGTATTTAGAAAAGAGGGTTTCGGTGCTCTCATAAAGAAGTAACTGGGGTTGGCATTGTGGTGCAGTGGGGAAAGCCTCTGCCTGCAACACTGGTACCCGATGCAGCTCCCTGAACATCCACTTGGGAAGGCAGTGGAGGATGGCCTGAGTTCTTGGGCCCCTGCCACCCACATGGGAGACCTGGATGAAATTCCAGGCTCCTGGCTTCAGACGGCCCAGCCCCACCTGTAGTAACCATTTGGGGAATGAACCAGCTGATGAAAGATACCTTTCTGTCTCCCTCTCTCTCTCTCTCTGACTCTGCCCTTCAAATAAATAATTAAAGCTTAAAAAAAAAAAAAAGAAATGTTTGAGAAGATAGGTTAAGTTTACCTTGATTTGAACGTTATATATTGTGAATGTAAATTGAAACATTTCATGGTATCCCATAGATTACATACAGTTTTTAGATATCAATTTAAAAAAAGCTTGAAGGAAAAAGAAGAGGATGTTTATCAGCCTTCTGGAGAGGTTGAAATGTCTAAGATTAGAACATGTAGTGGAAAATACCATCAGTGTAAACAGTCCTCGAATGTTTAGGTTAGTCCTAATTTTACATCACAACTTATTCCTCAGGGTAATGTTGTGCAGATCAAGGGTTATCTGAATTCTCCCAAGTAGATTTACTAGTTTGAGGAGTTTGAGCACTGGCTGGGTTCTGGATGCATACCACTAAATAAAGATTTAAAGTAACCACCTGCTCACGAGGGAAGCGACAGAGTTCCTGGCTGAGCTCACGCCTGGGCTCCGCTCTCGTTCTACCGCCAAGCTTTCAGTGACCTGCAGGCTGTGTCTGTGCCTGGACTTCCCTGAGCTCTCAAGTCACAAAGCCAGCAGTGTGCCTGACAGCTCCCTTCACATGCTGTGTTGTGTCTCCTCCTCTCACCCTCCCCTCCTCCTTCTCCCCCTCCCCCTCTCTCTCCCCCTCCCTCCCTCCTGCTCCCTCGCCCTCCCTCCCCCCTCCTCCTCCCCCTCCTCGCCATCTCTCTTTCTCTTTCTCTTTTACTTATTTATTTGAAGGGCAGAATGACGGAAAGAGAGAGAGATCTCACCCAACCAGTTTGCTCCCCAAATGGCTGTAATAGTCAGGACTGGGCTAGGCCATAGCCAGGAGCCAAGAACTCCACTCTGATCTCCCACACGGATGGCCAAGGCCTGAGCACTGGGGCCATCCTCCTCTGCTTTCCCAGGCACAGGACCTAGGAGCTGAACTGGAAGCAGAGCAGCTGGGACTTAGACTGGCTCTCCGATGGGGCTGCAGGCATCATAGGCAGCAGCTTCACCCTCTGCGCTACAGCTCCAGCCCCAAGACTATTTATTTATTTATTTATTTATTTTATTTCTGCAAGACAATTTATTTTAATATGTCGTTGACTCACTGACACTGAGCTCAGCCAGGAGCCCATGTGAGCTTGTCTAGCACGCATATTTCCTCGGAAGGCACAGCACGGCCTTCTTCTGCTTAGGGACACAGACTGTATTTGAGCACTGTGGGCTTGGGGCTATTTTATTTTCAAGATTTATTTATTTATTTATTTAAAAAGCAGAATTGTAGAGAGAGAGAGAAAGAGAGGTCTTCCATCCACTGGTTCACTCACCAGATGGCCGCAACAGCTGGAGCTGCATTGATCTGAAGCCAGGAGTCTGGAGCTTCCTCTTAGTCTCCCATTTGAGTGCAGGGGCCCAAGGACTTGGGCCATCTTCTACTGCTTTCCCAGGCCATAATAGGGAGCTGGATCAGAAGTAGAGCACCTGGGACTTGAACTGGTACCCATATGGGATGTCGGCACTGCAGGTGGTGGCTTTACCTGCTGTGCCACAGCACCGGCCTGGCCTGGGCTTGGGGCCATTTTAAACAAAAATGTAAAAAAATGTGGCACTGAATAGGTTGCTTAAAGGATGCTTGTAGTATCAGCTGAAGTAGGAGCGCAGGGGTCGCGTGTGCAGGTGGGCAGCACAACTGACCTTCTTCTGCTCTGCAGGTGTGGGAACGCCTGAAAGTGCTCTGCACATTGACCATGCGGTTGCAAACAAGTTTTCTAAGTGGGTGAATTCACAGTCACAGAATTGGTGAGAAGTGAAGGTGGAGTGTGTTAACACAAACCCCTCCATTTGTGTCTCCACTGTCAGCCTCAGCCTGAGGGGTAGCAAACTTTTTTTTTTTTTTTTTAATTTATTTATTTGAAAGAGTTAGAGAGGGACACACACACACACACACACACAGAGTCTTCCATCTACTGGTTCAATCCCCAAATGGCCACAATGGCTGGGGCTGGGCCAGACCAAAACTGGGAGTCAGGAGTTTCTTTTGGGCCTCCCATGTGGGTGCAGGGGCCCAAGCACTTTGACCATCCTCCATTGCTTTCCCTGGCACATTAGCAGGGAGCTGGATTGGAACAGGAGCAGCCAGGGCTTGAGCTGGTGCCCACACGAGATGCTGGTTTTGCAATTGGCAGCTTTACTGGCTATGCCACAGTGTGAGCACCATGACAAACTTTCTACAGAGGTACAGGCCAAGTGGTTTTGGGTGCATGTACTTAACTCTTCAACTGTCGAGTGAAAGCACACAGTAGCCGGGGCTGTGTTCCAGTGAAACCAGACTCTGAGCCCGGTTAGGCCCCCAGGCTGCCGTTTGGATCTCTTGTCCAGGCTGAGCTGAGCCTCCCCGCTGATTCCCCCCGTGATACTAAGTGTAGAGTGGATCTCATCGCTCTCCCACTTGAGATGTCCAGCTGCTTCCCAGCATGCTCCGACTGCAGTCCCCGGTCCTGGACAGCGTCGGGGACGTCACAGTCCCTCTTACTTCTCATTCCCGTTTGGCACTAGTCATCCTCCCTCTTTACCACATCCTGGCCTCTTTGAGTAGGGTGATGGCACCCAGCCGTTTCCCACTCAAGGGTCCTTGTACACACACAGGCTTCCCCATGTGCAATGCTCTTCCACTTGTCTGGCTGTTCTGCTCATTGTACAGTCAAACCGGAAGTGTTGCTTCCTGCAGGAGGCACCTCTGGCCCTGGTGTGTAAACCATGACCCCTCTTCTAACCTCAGAGCACCTGTCCTTATCCTTCCTAGTTTCCAGCTACCTCTCTGGGTGTGTTCGTCTCTGCCTGCCTAGCTCTGTGAAGACGGACGCGTCTGTGGGTGTTTGTGTTCCTCGTTGTGTTGCTGTCACACATCCTGTGGACATGGCCTACAGCTTATAATCAGTGATTGTACAGCATCGTCTTGGTGATACAGGTTTTTGTGTGTGACGTCGTACTAGAGGAACCCGGCACCTTTTAGAGTATGCAGTGTGTCTTCTGGAATGGACGGTGATGCCTCGAACAGAAGTCACCATTGTGAACAAGTGTCGCTGGGTGACTGAGGTAGCTGCTCTGCCAACAGGTGGACCCAGGCTTTCTCGTGCTGTGTGAACTCCTGTTGGCCTCCGTTTTCTCCTAGAGCTTTTTGGGATGTTGCTGGTAAGGTATTCAAGCCAGGAAGTGGAGGCTAATGCTTGAGGAGGCATTTCGGTGCCCATTTACGGTTGCCTTTGCTCTCATTCCTGCTCTCAAGACCTGAGCTGTCACACTAGTTTGTGTTTGTTTGTTTGTTAATAGTATTGCTGCTGTCTGGGGATGGACAGGCCACTTGGCATATTAGAAAGGTGACATGTCACCTCTTTGATGGCCTTTTGTAGATTAGTGGTGGAATTTAAAACCTTATTTAACTTATTTTTTCTTGATGTATTTATTAGTGCATTAGAGGAAATTAAAGCATAAAGGCAAGTAAACCGCTCCCTACCTCCCCCCATATACTCTTTTTCCATATATGGATACATGCAGTTTTTTAAAAAATAAAAATGATATGTATTACTGCTTTTTTTTTTTTTTTTTTTTTTGGACAGGCAGAGTTAGAGAGGGAGAAACAGAGAGAAAGGTCTTCCTTTTCCATTGGTTCACCCCCCCAAGTGGCCACTACGACCGGCGCGTTGCGGCCAGCGTGCTGTGCCAATCTGAAGCCAGGAGCCAGGTGCTTTCTCCTGGTCTCCCAAGCGGGTACAGGGCCCAAGGACTTGGGCCATAGCAGAGAGCTGGACTGGAAGAGGAGCAACTGGGACAGAATCCGGCGCCCCAACTGGGACTAGAACCCGGGGTGCCGGCGCCGCAGGCAGAGGATTAGCCTAGTGAGCCGCAGCGCCGGCCATTACTGCTTTCTAATCTGCTTGTTTCTGCTAACAGTTTCCAACTTTGTATTTCAGTAGTAAAGTTCATATCATTTAATGTCAAGTTCATATGCAAATTTCCATAATTAGCCCACAGATAGCCTTTGAAGCTGGTTTGCTGAAATGAATATCTGATCCAGGACCATGCCCTGTGTTTGTGACTTCCTCTTCGTCTTTTTATCCATACAGGCCCTTAGTGCAGGGATGTACCTGCTGCTCAAAGAACCTGTCTCCTGCTAGCTGCGTGGGGTTGATTTCTCCATCCTCTGATTTCTTGTATCTAGGGCATGCTGGATTCAAGTTCATTGTTCTCACTAGGCTACACCAGAGGTGATTCTGCCTCCTGCACTGTGACTGGAAAAGACCACTCTTGGAGATGCTAAGATTGATCCCTGGCCGGGGGCTGTGACAGCCCGGCGTTGTCCGCCTCGTTCGCCTTGTTAACAGAAAGTGATCTGTGCAGTGTAGCTTTGGTGTGCAGACCATTTACTTAATGGTGTCGGCATCAGATGATCATACTCTCCCTGGGTTTGGTGCCATGTTTTCCTGACTCTTTGACTTCTGCAGTAGGGCTTCCCCCATCAGGTGGGGCTTTCTGGTGACCGTGATGCGAGTTCCACTGGGATGGCCGGATCTCTGATAATACTTTCCTTCTAATGACTGTTTTTCAAAGTTAGGAGTTGTGTAATAACTACTTCAGATGGTGATGGGTGGGTTTTTCTGTTTTTCTGTTTCGCCGTGCAGCCGTGAGTGCTCCCTGACTGGGTGTGGTGTGTGTTCAGCATCATCCCTTAGTATAACTCCAGCAAGCTGCTGCAGCCTCTCAGCTGGGCTTCTGCACTCTGGAAAAGCTTTCTTGCCTCCTGGTGCAGAATGCCCCCATCTCATCCTGTGCCTTCCAGAGCTGCTGGACGATGGCATCTGTGCTGAGAGAGCACAGGCGGGCGTCAGGGAGGTTCCCGTCATGGAGGTGACCGGCTCTCAGGGTATTTCAGTAGACACAGCCAGGAAACAGTGTTCACATGTTATCCTCAGCTCTATCATTGTAATTCTTATTTCCTATACAGAAAATCTTTATTTCTTCAACCTATAAGGGATATAGTTCTGAAATACCAGTACTTATATAATAAAAATTAAGCTTTAACATTTCTCTGTATTTTTGTTTTATTCTTAGAATATATCCCATGAAGGATATGTATTTAAAATATGTTCTGAAGTCCCTAGGAATAAATTCTTACCCAGAGAGACTGTATCACTAGTGTGACACTGAAGGTTAGGGCCATAGCGTATAGTTTCTTTTCAGTTTAAAAAAACTTTTTTTTTGACAGGCAGAGTGGACAGTGAGAGAGTGAGAGACAGAGAGAAAGGTCTTCCTTTGCCGTTGGTTCACCCTCCAATGGCTGCCGCGGCCAGCGCGCTGTGGCTGGCGCACCGTGCTGATCCGAAGACAGGAGCCAGGTGCTTCTCCTGGTCTCCCATGGGGTGCAGGGCCCAAGCACTTGGGCCATCCTCCACTGCACTCCCTGGCCACAGCAGAGAGCTGGCCTGGAAGAGGGGCAATGGGGACAGAATCTGGTGCCCCGACGGGGACTGGAACCCAGTGTGCCGGTGCCACAGGTGGAGGATTAGCCTATTGAGCCGTGGCATCGGCCTTAAGAAAACTTTTAATTGAGCTTTTTTATGGTAAATAATGGATTTATATGACTCAAAGTTCCAAACTATAAAGATGTTAAAGCTAGATGATGGGTATATAGGACTTTGTTGGATTATTCTGTCTACATTTCTTTATGTTTGAAAGTTAAAATAATTATACAGAAACGCATACACAGTGAATTCATGACCTCTGTGCTTTGTGTCTTCATGGGCAACTGTTTTCATTGTGGTATCTTAACCCTTGAGTCTTTGTACAGAGCGTGTGTGTGTATATATATTCTTATTTTATTTAAAAGGTAACCTACCATACATATTGTTCTACATCTTACATTTTTCTCCCAATAATACGTTCTGGAACTCTCTCCCTGCTGGTACGTGTGGATCGTCTTCAGTCTTTCTACAGCCACAAACACTGCCACTCTGCTACTTACAAGGCATTCATAATAGATCCTCTGACAGACGTGTCAGCTCTCATTCTTGCAGGCACATCTTCGGCATGGAATATTCTAGAATTCAGGTTTTTGTCAAAGGATAAGTATATCTGTAACTTTTAGAAGATACTGACACATTCCTCCTGTAGGGTTTGTACCATATTTCACTCCCACAAGCAATATATAAAAGTGCCTGGTCCCCTAGAACCCCGTTCACAGAATCTGTTGTCAGACTTTTAAATTATTGCTGATAGATGAGAAGTGGTATTTCATTCAAGTTTTAATTTATATTTATTTTGTTATAGGTGATGTTCAACATCCTTTTATTTATTTAATATCATTTAACATTGTTTTTATGAATTATGTTTTGAACTTTACACATTTCTCACTATGTTCCTAACCTTTAATTTTTAAAAAATATTTTATTTATTTGAGAGGTAGAGTTACAGACAGTGAGAGGAGAGACAGAGAAAAGTCTTGCATCTACTGGTTCACTCCTCAAATGGCTGCAACGGCCGGAGCTGAGCCATCTTAAGCCAGGATCCAGGAACTTCTTTCAGGTCTCCCACACAGGTGGGGGCGCAAGCGCTTGGGCCATCTTCCAGTGCTTTCCCAGGTCATAGCAGAGAGTTGGATTGGAAGAGAAGGAGCTGGAACTAGAACTGGCGACCATATGGGATGCCAGTGCTGCAGGCAGAGGATTAACCTGCTGCACCACAGTGCTGGCCCCAACCTTTTCTTTAATTTGTAAAATTCTCTGTGTATATTATCTTTGATATGAGTTATGAAGTTGTGAAGTTTTCTCCTTTGGAAGTGCTTTAGGTTTATGCAATCAAACTGAACTTTTTCGATGGCTTCTCTCTTTTGAGTCAGAGTCAGTCCTACTTCATATGTGCAAGTTGCTTTGTGGACTTCAGTAATTTCATTTTTCCCATTCTTATGTTGGTTCATTTGGTTGCTTATCCTACTGTCTGTTTTGAGGTTTGGATATAACTTTATATCAACATCTGTATAAAAGTTTGTATTTCCCCCATGGTATCACAATGTTTGCTTTATCCTGCACTAAATTCTACATGTTTGGAGGCTTATTTCTGGACTGTGTCTATTTTTCCATTGGTTCTGTTAATTACTTTACAGCTTTATATTCTCTTCTAATATTTTAAAGGGCCAATTCTCTCTCATTGCTTTTCCTCTTAAGTGGTTTCCTGGTTATTCTTCATGTTTGCTTTTCCGTATGAACTTTAGAATCAAAAAAGCCTATTGGTATTTCCATGGAGATCACATTATATTTATAAATTACTTAGGGGGAATTAACATCTTTATAAGGTTGAATCTTTCTAAATTTATGTTTTCTTCCCATGTATTGTTTTTCTATGCATTTTTAGGAATGTTTAAAAGTGTTCTATATATAGCTTATATACATCTCTTATCTCTTCCGTTATTAACTCTTACAAATAATTTCTTTCCAATTGATTGGTTGTGTTATTACCTTCCAGCTGATTGTTTGAATGTCTGAAGACTTTGATTTCCATGTGTATTTTTTTTGTTAAGACCTATTTACTTATTTGAAAGGCAGGAAGAGAAGGAAAGACAGGGGAGGGAGAGAGAAATCTTCCATCCACTGCCACTGGTTCACTCCCCAAATGGCCACAACAGCCAGAGCTGGGCCAGGCCGAAGCCAGGAGCCTGGAACTCCATCTGGATCTCCCACATGGGTGCGGGGGCCCGAGGATTTGGGCCATCCTCCACTGCTTTCCCAGGCACCTTAGCTGGAAGCTAGATTGGAAAGGAAGCAGCCAGGACTTGAACTGGCACCCAAATGGGATGTGGGTGTTGCAGGTGGTGACTTAACCTGCTGAGACACAATGCCAGCCCCATTTCCATCTGCATTTTGACAGCTTTAAGCACATAACATTTACAGTGTACAGTTTGATGGTTTTTAGTACGTGCATAGAACTGTGCAGCCGTCACTGCTATGTTTCATCACTCCAGAGAGAAACCCTGTGCCCATTAACAGTCATTTCCCGTAACTGTACCCCCCTGCCCCAGCCTCCAGCAACTACTAGTCCACTGTTCTATTCTGGGCATTTCACATAAATAGAAACATACACATTATGGCCTTTTGCAGCTAGCTTCTTTCACTTAGCATGATATTTTTGAGATACAAGAGTGTTGTAGCAAATGTATGTCTTTTTTAGGACAGCCATCCTCCAGAACATGAAATGTTATCTCAATTGTGGCTTTGATTTACTGATTTCTGTGTGTACATTGATCTCTTTTGACACCCCCCACTTTAGTGAGTTTTGTTTTTTTTTTAAGATTTATTTATTTATATGAAAGTTACAAAGAGAGGGAGAAAGAGAGAGAGAGAGAAAAACTTCCATCGAGAGAGAGAGAGAGAGAAACTTCCATCCACAGGTTCACTCCCCCAGTGGCTGCACTGGCTAAGGGTGAGCCAGACTGAAGCTAGGAACCAGGAACTTCATCCAGGTCTCCCACAAGCACCTGGGCCACCTTTCGCTGCTTTCCTCAGGCCATTTGGATGGAGTTGGGTTGGAAGTGGAGCAACAGGGACACAAACCAGTGCATGTATGGTGTGCCAGCATCTCATGTGGTGTTTACTCTCTTGCCACAGCGCCAGCCCCCGACTTTAGTGAGATATCTTGCAGGCAGGGAATGGGTTTTCAGTTCGGAATCCCCAGTGCCTGCCATAGAGTTTGGCAAATATTTGATAACCAATAGCTGTTTATTGATTGAATGATTATTTTTATTATATTTCTATACCACATCTACTCTTTTTAGAGAGATTTTATTCAAAAGGCAGTGACAGAGAGAAAAGGAGAGACGGAGGGAGACACAGAGACCTCCTATCTGCTGGTTCATTTTCCAAACGCCCTCAACAGCCAGGGCGAGACAAAGCCAAAGCCAGGAGCCAGAACCTCATCCCCGTCTTCCACATGGGTGGCAGGGGCCCAAGTGCTTGGGCCATCGTCTTCAGCTTTCCCAGGTGCATTAGCAGGGAGCTGGATCAGAAGCAGAGGAGCTGAGACTCGAACCAGCGCTCCAGTGTAAGATGCCAATGTCATAAGCAGTGGCTTAACCTGCTGCACCACAGTGTCAGCCCCACTATTTGAAGTTAAACTGTGGTTTGGCACATATAATTTTTTTTTCCCTAGGCAAGATGTAATTAGAAGGTGGGTTTTCCATATGGGAAAGTCGTGTTGTGTCTAATAGTCTGGTAAAAGCCATTTTGTATGATACGTGGTTATGATCAGCATTACTTTTTGTTAGATTAAAATGAATGAATGAGAGCTGCTGGTAGATGTCCAAAAGCCTCATTGTCTTTCCGTGATTTTCAGCCCTAGATTCTGTTGTTGTTAGACACTTCGTGGTCACATAAAAAAGAAGTGAGAGGCTGGGTGAAGTTGTTTTTCTGGGCCTACGTGAGATCGATCAGTTCATATGTTTAAGAAGTCTTAAGTTTACAAAGGGTTGTGTTCCATTACATGTTTTGTAAGGTGATTGTGTGGACACAAAGTACAGTTAACAACAGAGAGAAAGTGATAATCGGTGAGGATCTGGGTGTCAAGGCAGCCTTAGAGTGTTCCATGTTTGGAAGAGAGCATCCGTGGCTTCCATGCCTGTGACGGCCGGGAAGGGTGCGGGAGCTCTGCACTTAACACTCAGTTTTGCTGTGAGCCTAAAACTGCTCTAAAAACAAACCTAATGTGAAAATTTTTAAAGAAAATATTGCTGAAATGTATATATTTTATAGGAAAAGGGAAATATTAAATGTCACAAAAATAACATTGAAGAATAGGTCATTTTAATGTCAGTGTTTAAAGAAAGGTATTTTAATTAGGTCACGTCATATGTATGATGTGTGTTTGCAGGACATTTTGGATAGTGAGAGGTTGACGGTATTGGATTACCCCAGTTTTGTTTTAAAATATGTGACTTTTTTTTAAAGATGTACTAGTTTGTTTGAGAGAGAGAGTGACAGAAAGAGGGAGATCTTCCATCCACTGGTTCATTCCCCAAATTACCACAGCAGCTGGGGCTGGGTCATTTCAAAATCAGGAGCCAGGAATTCTGTCCAGATCTATCCATAAATATATATGACTTTTTTTTTTTTTTAAAATGGATATGTTGATTTATTTGAGAGATGGAGTGACAGAGAGAGAGAGACCTTCCATCCACTTGTCCATTCCCCAAATGGCCACAACAGCTAGGCTGGGTCATGTGAAAATCAGGAGCCAGGAATTCTGTCCAGGAATTCTGTCTACTTCATGGGTGGCGGGAACCCAACTATCTGAGCCACCATCCGCTGCTTACCAAAGTGCATTAGCAGGGAGCTGGACTGCGTGTGAAGTAGGCAGAACTTGAATCAGCTCTCTTAATATGGGACGTGGGCATCCAAAGTGGCTGCTTAACTCACTGTGCCACAATGCCCACCCCCTGAGTATGTGACCTTTAACATGATCACTATTTTTGTGCGATTAGGCATGTTTGTTTTGGGGGGACAGACTAATTGATTTATTCATTCATTGGCTAAATGACACTGATTTCTTTGAGGTATCTGGGCCTGAGAAATGGGCAAGATAGAACATGGCTCAAAGGATATGCACAGCCTGTAAGAAAACAGTTGTCTGAAAGGAATTAATTGAGAATCAGTAGAGAATCTATCTCTATTAGAGATAGAAGCAGTATCTGAAAGGCAGGTGGATAAAGAAAATTTTGTTGTGGGTCCAACTTTAACCAAAGTTTTGAAAGCTACGGGAAATAGATTTCATCACATTGCAAGGAGGAACATAATTCTGAAATTTCTGCGCAGACAACCTTGGGAAAAGGTGATCTCCATGGGGGCACTGCAGGAGAGTGGGGTCCAGCGTATCAAGAGGGGTGGGGTTTCTCCGGACAGCGTGAGTGGTCCTGAGAAGGTTCACGGTGAAAGGAAGGAAGCCGTCAGGAAGAGTTGGGGGGCATCCCTCTGGGGCCTCAGAGACGGCAGGATGGTGGAACTCGTAGCTTCCAGGGACAGAAGTACTTCAACAGAAAGGGCAGCTCGGTGTCTTTGGGCAGCAGTTCTGGGCTTGGCTGTACAGAACCAACGTCTTTTCTGTTTTTGTCCCCCTGTCCGTGGTGTGTTGGTTAGGCGGCTTCACGTCCAAACTCAGCAGTGCTTGGGGAAAAGATATCTTTTTCTAGTTGACTTCTTTTTTGTAGAGAACAGGAAACCTGTCCCGGAAATTGCCTAGAGAGATCTCTGCATCTCATTGGCCGAGAGGTGTCACGTGGCAGGACTGAGGGCCTGTCATCAACAGAGTGGAATTAACCTCAGCTGAGTTAAACTGGTCAGAACGTGTGTAGCTCTATGCCGGGAACAAGGTCGGCTTCCCTAAGGGGGCCACCAGTTATGGCTGTTTTTCCCGAGTGTTTATGGAGATCTCTGTGCCATGGTTGTATCATCTTTGCTGTTGTCAGAGGATCGCAGACTTGCTGTGCGATCTTCCCAAAGCTGTGTCTCCTCTGTTTCCTGTTTAGCGCTGCGTGTGGGGTGGCCCCTCTGGCCTCCCCTGCTGCCTTTCCCAGCCGCCCTCCCCCTGTTGGCAGAGGCTGCTTGTGTGGAACCTTGGCGGTTTCTGTGTAGAGATGATGTTTCCCCAGGCCGCCGAGGCAGCTTGTTTTCCTGGTTCCGTAAACCCATTATTGTCCAGAATGTAACTGTGGAGCTTCGTAGGTGGCTGTGGAAGAGGACTAGCCACAGGTCGTGTTAATGTACATGCTCACACATGCCTACACACGCACACACAGGCACCATGTGTCTGTGTTTGTGTCTGCATCAGACCTGGCTTTTGGTGGAGCCAAAGCTTTCTCGTCTTCTTGCTCTGTTCATAGACCGCTTCCTGCTAATTCTCTCAGTCCTGCTCTGATAGGTTGTGTCTAAAGCCTGTGGTTCTAGCGCTTTCCCTCGTGGCTTCCACAGAGTGGTCCAGTATCGCAGAATGGAAGTGGAGTCGAGTGTTCTCTGGCCCACAGCTCAGTGCCCTTTCCTGAGCATCCACCCCGTGTGCTCTTCTGTGACAAGACGCAGATTAAAAGCCCACCTGCTGGACGTGGTCCCAGATGGCAGGGCAGGGTCTCCTCCCGTTGGGCCGACTGTTGAGCGGCCTTTCCCCACTTGCTGAGGGTGGCTCTCTGGGAAGCAGACTCCAAGGTAACCAGGACTCTTCCCTAAATTGGGGCAGATAGCAGCCTGAGGCCCTGCGCTCCCCTGCTTCCTCCGTGTTCCCACGGCTGGCTCCGGCGTGGCGCCTGCCTTTGAAGTCAGGCGGAGCCCGGCGGCCGGGCTGCGGCCCTCCTGCTCTTTGGTTGTTCAGTGCAACCTTTAGTCTAGGAAGGGTGCCAGTCTTCATTTCCAAGAATCATATCTCTCCAAATGGGGCAATCTGCTTTAAATGCCTTCTCCACTGGCGCCTTCCCCATCTCACAATTGGCATAATTAAAGGGACAGTTTCACCTTTTTAACTGCTAGTACTGTGCTTAGGCCGAGGTGGGGCTGGGGGTGGGTGATGCCCTGTTTGTGTGTGTGTGTGTGTGTGTGTCTGCGTGCCTGCATGTATACACAAACATCCTCTCCTTTGCCCTCAAAGTGGTTGCAGAAGGGTTATGTGTAAGCTTTACTTTTGCATTCTTCCTATTGTTCTCAATCCAGGTGTTATTTGTTTTGTTTTGAATGTAAGTTGCCAATTACGGTACAGGAAGCTTCTGGTACACTGCTGAAAGATTTTTCTCTCTGCATGGTCCCAGGTCAAATTTGCTTCATCAGTTGTGATGTTCAGTATCTTCCTCCTCCTCTTTAACTCTCAGCTGCAGGGGTGTCCGAGTCAGTGCTGGGCTCAGTGAACAGGTTGCCACATTGCCATGGCTGGTCCCTGATTTCCAGCTCAGCGGCCAGGCCAGCGCCTTCAGCTAAGCTCTTTTGGAACTTGGGTCCTGACACCTGCCAGGCCTCTCCAGGGGCGTGCCTGGAACTGCCGCCGCCCTGTGTTCCATGAAGGTACTCCTGTCCCATCACTTCACTTTCCAAAGTCAGTCTTGTGGCCATGTTGGGGGCTCACTGGGTGCGCTGGGTGGTGCAGCAGACATAGAACAGGTCTCTAGCCATGCAGCACAGAACCCTGGGGCCGATGTACACCTGTGTTCTCCCAGACCTAGAGAGAGAACGCCCTCTTGTGGGACACACACTTGGAGTGATTTCCTGGTGGTGGGACCGGACTTGTGCTCATTTCTGCCTGGTTTCTCACCTGGGACTCTGCGCCCATGGCACTCATGTGGGAGGCTAAGGAGTTTTGAACCTGGGAAATCCAGTGAAGGGAAGCCCTCACGTTGCAGTGGGTCCCATGTGGCTGCTTCTGCCTGTTTCAGCAATGTTGAGTGTTGGGGTTTCTTTCTGCTGTGAGAAAGCAGTGCAAACCTTTAATAAAATACGGACCAGGGAGAAATGCATTTTACTTCACAGAAGTTGGCTTTGGAGAATCTTGTCGTCAGAAGTAAGGACAGGAGCCCTGAGGGAGTGACTGCTGCAGAGGCTGTCGGGAGGGTGCAGGTGGGAGCAGGGTGAGTGTGAGGCTCGCACACAGGCGCCTAGCAATGAGGAGGCAGAGGGCACGCAGAGTGCGGGGATGAGGGTGACTATTGTTTTATTTTTTTTTAAAGACTTATTTATTTATTTGAAAGTCAGAGTTACACACAGAGAGAGGAGAGAAGAGGCAGAGAGAGAGGGGTCTTCCATCCGCTGGCTCACTCCCCAGATGGCCACAATGGATGGCGCTGCGGCCATCCGAAGCCAGGAGCCAAGAGCTTCTTCTGGATCTGCCACATGGGTGCAGGGGCCCAAGGGCTTGGGCCATCTTCCAGCATTTTCTCAAGCCATAGCAGAGAGCTGGATTGGAAGTGGAGAAGCTGGGACTCAAACCGGTGCCCATATGGGGTGCCGGCACTGCAGGCGGTGGCTTTACCCACTACACCACAGTGCCGTCCCCGACTGTCATTTTATTTTGCCACGTGCAGGGTGACGTGGAGAGTGGAGAAGAGCTGTATGCTGCATCACATTCCGGTGTTTCTGGGGCACCCACGGAGGTGGCTATCAGATAGCGGGAGGAGGCAGACCCCAGGGGTCGTCCCTGACGTCCAGGCCACAGTGGAGGCGGGATAGGCCCAGGCAGCACAGAGTTCAGCCCCTGTCCAGCCAGAAAAGATGTGTCTGTGGGGGTGGGCTGCATGGTGGGGCTTGTGGAGCGTCTGGATGGCTGGCAAGCCTGCATCCATTCTCACCTGCACAGCCTCGGAGAGAAGAGGCAGTTGGGAAATACAAGGTTGTTGGTGGCCTGAGAGCAGTTGTAATGAAATATGGAAAGAATTATGCAAAGTATACTTTTGAAATGGGCCAGTAAGCTTTTCTGGCCCTGGCCCGCCCACCTGCCTTTGTTTTGTGTTCCTTTGTGGAAGAGGGAGCTTCCTCTTCTGCAGTGGGGGCGACATTTGGGACTCCAGTTCTCCAGCGTTGGTCAGAGACTTCCTTTTTATCCCTGCCCTGCCCCACCCCATGAATGTGTCTCCTGTTGCCCTTGGTCATTTCTCATTTATCCTTCTCTCTGGAGGCATGAAAGGTGCACTTTGTGATGGTAGAAATTAGTATGCATGGCTGACCCAGAAGAAATCCCTGTTGATTCATTTATCCATCCATCTGTCCGTCCATCCATCAGTCTGTCCCCAGCTATTTTCTTTCCCCTCTGGTTAGCATGCCATAGCCCAGATCAGATAATTCCAGGTCCGGGAAGTGACTAAATTTGAAGCAGCCGGGGTTGGCTCTTGCATCACCGGGGGAAGGTGGGAGGTGATGGGAAGGCAACATCAGAAGCAAAACACACTTCCACCAGAGGAGAAAGAAGGAATGACATTTGAGGCAACTTAGCGTGTCTGTTTTCAACATGTTTTTCACATTTTATTCTGATTGTATAATTATTTTTAATAATAGCATTCAATAAATTTGGCCAAGTTTTCTATGGTAATTATTTTAGTGGAATTCTGTTCCATTAATTATTTATATTTCACCTCGTCCTACAAATTTTGATTTAAGTATAAATATGTATACTATAACGATGTGATGCAAAGAACTTAGGAATAGGCTGAGGGTAAATATCAATAAATATAGAAGTCCAGAGACAGGAGCGGAAAGACTCGCAGCTGTCAGACCCAAGGCCGTCGCTTTGCTGCTTAGCGGAGCCTCACGTCAGCTCTGAGCTCCGAGCATCAGAGAGAGCACTGCTTCGTCAGAGAGGGAAGACGTACAGTCCTCCAGGGACGCAGTGGTGCTTCGAGTTCTTTCAGCCACATTTCGCCTGTGGGCTTCCGTCTGGGAAGCACTGCACGGTCTCAGGAGCAGGGTGTTCAGCAGGTGGACGCCAGGTCCTCACAGATCTCTCTTGTGCAGTCCTCACTGGAGCTCAAGGCACAGCAGCAGCGCAGCTCAGCCAATCTGTCCCACTAAAAGGTCAACGTCACAGGTCTGAGTCCTCGTGCTTTGCCTCCTGCTGGTGAGTTTGATGCAGTGCTGTGACAGCACCCTGAGGAATTGCTGTGTGCTCCCTTCAGACATAAAAGACCGTGTGTGTGCGCAATGAGAGTAAATACTGTACCACTCATGCTAGAGGCAGTTGGAGATGACACCCCATTGCCTGCCATGGTGTGTTCTAGCTCACTGATTGAGGCTTTAGGAGCCGACCTGGTAACGTTAACATCTGTGGAAATGAAGACCTCTATTTGAAACGCTCACAGAGGAGAGTTCTATTTTTGTAAATAGGATAATTGGGTGGGAAGCTGTGCTAATATCTGTCTTTATTTAACCACTCTCAGGGACAAAGCCTGACTACTTAAACCGTTAGGCCACAACCAGGACACCAGAGCCACTCCGTGTTTAGAGTGTTTAGAAGGAGTGTGCAAGTCCGCAGCCAGACAGTTGGGCTCCATGGGTGAGCAGAGGGTGAGAGTGAGCAGGTAGGTGGAGGCAGGTTGGCCGGGAGGGGGCAGGGCAGTACTGAGGTGCCTCTGCCAGCCAGGAATGCTGTGCACAAAGGCTGTAGAATTGGGTTTCGGGGAATGTCATTGAGACGACTGTCACCTGACAGAGGTGATAGTTATTATAAGTAACTTTGTATCATCGTGTCATTGTGCAGATTTCAGGGGTGGTCAGTGCCAGTGCAGTGGGAACGCTGCCAGGGGAGGGAACAGGCACTGCTGGGACGCCTGTCCTCACCACTGTCCACCTGTTGACCTCTTTTGAGAGACAGTATCCGGAAAAGGTGATGCGCATGGCTTTGCAGTCAGAGACCTGGCTCTAGGCTCTAGCCCAGATAGCGTGGTGCCTGTGGTGAACATGTTGTCAGAGCTCAGGAGGCGCTCCCATCGTAACACCAGTCATCGGCAGGTGTGCCTCAGCATCATGTGAAGCAGCTCTCATGTTCCCCATTGCAAAGATGGATCAACTGAGGCTTAAGCAGGCAAATTAGCTCACCCAGGCTCTTTCATCTAATGTTGAAGACTGGGGTTTCTAGCACTGAGTAATGCCTGTTGGTTTTCTCTTCCATGCCACCAGAAAACACAAGTGTGCGGGCCATAGACCCAGTCTTTCCTGGGTCCACCAGGATGAGTTGCTGCCCTTTGTGATCACACGGATGAACCTGGGCGGTGACTTCCTTGTGTGATGGCGACAGTGACAGTCGAGCGCTGTGTTATGATCTGGGTCAGGAGAGATTTACTTCGTTTGTTTGCCGCCGTTGCCTAGGGAAGACTCCTGTACAAGGAGGTGCTTGGACTAGATGACCTCGGGCGTGCGCATCAGCACCACACTTGTCTGTGACCACTTTCCTGTGCACTTCTGTGCAGGTCCAGGTTTGTCATTTTGTTGTGGGGCCTGGTTAAGCCTGACATTGATGTGGCATGGAGATGGCCTTATGCCCAGGTCACCACCTGCCCCCACAAGGCTGAGCAGCCAGTAATCGCAGGCCTCTGGGTACTAGTGGAGTCTTGCAAGGCAGCTGGCGCTGGGAGGGTGCCTTCGCTTTGAGGCTTGGGGGCTGTACTCCCTGCCCCTCAGACTGCCATGTGTAGTCCTAACCCCTGCTACCGCAGAATGTGAGCTGACTGGGAAATAGTCACTGTAGATGCAGTTAAGTGGAGGTGGCGTCACAGTGGCATAGGGTGGGCTTCTGAGCCAGCAGAACCGGAAATGTGGGCAGGGCCTCGCCCACAGGGAGAAGGCATGTGAGCAAGAAAGGCAGAGATTGGGGGGTCGGGGAGAGTAGTGGGTCTACAAGCCAGGGAACCCCGAAGAGTGCCAGTTCACCACCGGAAGCTAGGAAAGAGCCCTGGAGCTCGTTACCTTCCCGCACCCCGAGATCTGGAAGGAGCCCGCACATCCACACCTGCCTGCCGAACCTCTGGTCCCCAGAACTGCCGGTTAAGCCTCTTGCTTGTGCTGTCACTGCAGCCTGGCAGGGCCATGCAGAACCAGTGACTCGTCCACTTCAGGAGGGCCACGCGAGACTGCACGTGCTCTGGCCAGAGTGTCCCCTGGAGGGTGGGAGTTTGAAGTTAGGGCCGAGGTTCCGCTGGTAGAAAGAAGGGCGCTGTCCTGACAGGCAGCCCAGCCTATGCGGACTGAGAGCCTTTGTCCTGCGAAGGCCGCTGCTCGGCAGCCTTGCGCTTCATTGGATTTCTTAGGGACAGCAGTTCTGTCCGTCGGGGCTGGAAGGGTACAGGTGTTTCTGTGTTTGGTCTTCTCATTTCCCACCTCCAAGTTTAAGTTTTACCATCTAGCACAGCTCTGTGCTGATGTTAATGTCCTAGATCCGTGTGCTCCAACATACCCCGTGCACACATGGGACTGTTGAGCCCGTGAAATGCAGCTAGTGGGGCTGAGGACCAGATGTTTTCTTTTAGTTAATTAAATGTGAATAACCACTTGTGGCAATGGCCATGGTATTTTATATATAAGCTCCAGCATAAAGTTAGCAGTGGGACTGGATGTGTGGGTTGTAGTGGGAATGTTGGGGCCACTTGGTGCCCTCACGTGTGGTCCTGTTCTCAGCCACAGGGACTCTGGCAGGGGTAAAAGTTAGGTATACAGGCAGAATTTTCTAGATGCCTTACTAAAAAGATGCTCATACAAGGCTTTGTCTTTTTTTTTAAAGATTTATTTATTTGAAAGAGTTACACAGAGAGAGAGGGAGAGGCAGAGAGAGAGAGAGAGAGAGAGAGATCGATCTGCCTTCCGTTGGTTCACTCCCCAGTTGGCTACAATGGCCAGAGCTGTGCTGATTCGGAGCCAGGAGCCAGGAGCTTCCTCTGGGTCTCCTGCATGGGTGCAGGGGCCCAAGGACTTGGGCCATCTTCTACTGCTTTCCCAGGCCATAGCAGAGCTGGATTGGAAATGGAGCAGCTGGGTCTTGAACCTATGCCCATATGGCCAGGCGTTAACACGTTGTGCCACAGCACTGTCTCCGGCTTTGTTCTTCTGTTCCCTCTCTGAGCCAAATTATTGCAGACCAGCGTTGCCATCCACAGTCTCAGGCTGGCATAGTACTCTGAAGAGGCAGGGAGGATGAACAGACTGGAGAAGAGAAGCGAGAGGCTGGGCTCTGGGGCTAGGGAGGCTGCGTGTGCCAGCTGCTGGTGTGCCTGAGGGACCTTGCAGGGGAAGCCTTAGGAGGGTCGGATGTCAGAGTGTGTACAGGAGATCTGTCAGGCAGATGCCTGTCTGATGATGGCCCACGGAGCTCAGCCACCCTCTGAACTGATGTGGCTACATGCAGTGTGGGACTGTGGATGCTGTTTGGAAGAGTGTGTGTGTGAGGGACATTTCAGAATCAAAATAGAACCCCAAACTGGGCACCATTAGATGCAGTTGCACACTGAAAAAGAATGAGTCCCTGTGGCTATTTTGGCTGGTCCTGGACAAATAAGTGTTGTCATTGTATCACCAGTGGCTTGGCTCTGTGCCTGGTATAATTTAAAAATGTCTTCTCTTTCCAGCTCTAATTAGTTATCATTCTGATTTCAGAGAGAAGCAAATGGCATCTTTTATAATTTCTCTAAAGCCTGAGATCATCAGGAGGTGCCGTGCAGAGACGCTGCGTGTCGGAGTGGGGCCTGCTGCTCCCCAGGAGCTGCCTCTCCATGGCCGCCCAGACTCTGTGAACAGCGGGGGGCTGGCCTGGAAGGACGCTGAGACAGGTGGAGATCCAGCCGCTGAGACAGGTGGAGATCCAGCCGCCAGTCTGGGGTCTCAGAGGAGTTTCAATCTGAGACAAGGTTAGGGAGGGGGAAGGTGCAGGAAGCCGGTCGTTGGTGTCAGCAGCTTTGGGAGCTTGTTTGGGCCACCTGCAGGGCAGCCAGCTCAGGCCTGGGGGACATCGGTAACGAGAGGCTCCGAGCCTAACACATTACGTGTGCTCCTATTACCACTTCAGCTTAAGCACGGGCTGTCTCTTTTAGAGTTTACACACTTGTTGACAATGGGACTAAACAAGGCAACAAAAGACATGAAGGCTTATAAGGTAATATGTGAGGAGCAGCCTCCGAGGTCCCGAGTGACTGGGGACGCCTTGTGTGATCTGGGCTTTGCAGGCGGCCGTGAGGTGGGCAGGCCGTGGAGGAGTTGGAGGTTGCTCCAGGTAGGGATGCAGGAGCCTAGAGGACTGTGGGTGTCTGACTTACTGAAACAAGTTAGAGGTCACGGGCTCTCTCCATCTGAGTGAGACTGTGACTGTGGTAGCCGTCAGCAGCTGGGAGAGTTCACGGGGACTACAAGGAAATAATGAATAATTTGCAGGTGCACCTTTCTGTTCCAGCAGAACATGCAAAGGGCGGCTTCCAGCCCCACCTGCTCGGCTCTTCCTGGTACAAGTTTTGCTTCCATAACCTCTCTGTCACCGGTTCGCAGGAGGTCATCCCTGTCTTTCTCTCTCTGTGTCTGGCTAGTCATGGCTGTTACCTGCTGTGAGAGGCCCAACTAGGAGAGGGTAGGGTCGATCTCTGACTCGGCACACATTTCCTGGGTCTCCAGGACAGGTCCTGCTGGGCGCGTGCGGGAGGGCGGTTCTAACAGCCAAGGGGATGAGGAGTGAGAGCCAGCAGGCACCAGCCTCTGCCTGCAAGGTGAGGGAAGCAAGCCGGGAGAGGTAAGCCAGGTGCGCAGCTCGGGCCGCCCAAGGACGGAGAATGGGAAAACGAAAGGAGTAGGACTGGGATGGGGAGCACGGGCTAATGGGCTTGAGTGGGGACATTCTAGGTTTGAGGTGGGACATCCCCATGGAGACGTAAGCAGGCAGTAAGAAGACCCCCAATGGGAGTGCTCCAGGCCCCTGCTTTGAGTGTGAATTCGTTCGGCTTTAGCTTTTCTTCCCTGTGCTTCTCAAGTGGTTCCCCATTGAGTCGTTTTAGATCGGGGAGGGAAGTTTCTTCCTCAGTCTCCCTGGCCTTTGTCCTCTTGTTTGAACGCTGAATCCAGAACTCCCCATCTCTGCCAAGTAGTTCAAAAGCTCCAAGGGGTCCTTGGAACACTCGCACCCTGGTGGGGCTTTTCAGAGCACTCCCGGGGTTACAAGAGGAATTCTAGGGCAGCTGCAGAATAGTGTGAGCTATAACCGGCTTGAGTGATCTTCCAGCTGGGCCCTGGCTATGAGGCTGGCATGTTTGAAGGTTGCTGAATGCCTGTTGACCTGCCTGCCCCAACGTGATGAACTCCAGCTAGCTTTCGATTGCTGCCTAATTGCAGGGAACAGCACACCGGCCGTCTCCATGGAATGAGAGGGTGAGTGTGCCCACCAGCTTGCTGCTTTGGTTGGGCAGGTCATTGAGTGCCCTGGAGTCTACTTATTCATCTGGAAAATGAAGGCGTTTGGCGAGCTGCCCTTGAATGTGACTTCCAGCGCTGGCTCAGTGGCCCTGTGTCGAGGGCACCATCTTCTCTCCAGGGACGTTGTGCAGTTGCTGGCTGGCACATCACCTTCGTGAGAGCCGTGCAGCAGGGGAACAGCGTGTGGCCGGGGAGTCGGCGGACTTGGTTTAAGTCCACTGTGCCAATCGTCACACGGCCAGCAGCGTGACTCCTGGCTGTTGGCTATTCCTCACCTGGGCAATGGGGGATGGGAAACTTCAGGTGCACTGAAGGATAATGTGTATCGGGCATCTTCAGTGGCCCTTGTCCCTGGGGAATATGTTCCAAGACCCCAGTGGGTGCCTGGAACTAGATAGTGCCAGAGTCTGTGGTTACTGTCTTTTCCTACATACACACATATCTGTGATAAAGTTTGATTCGTAAGTTCGGAACACTAAGAGTAACAACAATAGAACGATCGTAACAGTATGCTATAGTAAGTACTAATGTGAGTGTGGTCTCTGTCTCAGAATCTGCTTATTGTGCTGTACTCACCCTTCCTCTTGATGAGGGTGGCGTGAGTTGGTACAGTGCCTGCTTGCTGAGATGACATGAGGTGACTGGGGTGGAATTGTGAAGCAGTGCTGGGTTACTGAGTCCAAGCGGTGTCCTGCGGCAGCTGCTGTCGTGGCCAGGACATCCGCCAGGGGAGCAGCGGGCAGGAACGTGCACAGAGTGGGTCTGCTGGACAGAGGCACAAGGCCACACTACTCAGAGTGGCCCACCTTTTAAAGTGTGGATATTTCTGGGGCTTGGTGATTTCAGACCATGGTGGACCAAGGGTAACAAACTGCAGCCAGGGTGGCGGTGGGCGGTGCGGACGGAGCACTGTGCTCTGGTGCTTATTTTTAAGTGGCTTTATTGTAATATTCACGCATCGTAAAGTTCGGTCTCCTGAAGTGTACAGTTCATTGGCTTTTTAGTGTTCTCAGAGTTGTGCATCAGTCACCATTATCTAATTCTGGAACCTGTGCATCGCCCCAAAGGGAACCCCATCCCCATTAGCAGTCACTCCTCATTCACTTCTTTTCCTAGTCCCTGGCAAGCACTCATCCACTGTCTGTCTCTGTGGACTTGCGGTTCTGCTCATTTCACATCAATGGAATCATACAACATGTTGTCTCTGGGTACCGCTGGCTTCTTTTGCTTGGAACATTTTTTCAAGTTTCATCCATGTTGTAGCATGGACCAGTACTACATTGCTTTTTATTGCCAGATCATAGTCCATTGTATGGATATACTGTTTTTGCTTGTCCATGAATCACTTGATGAACATCTGGGTGATTGCCACTTTTTGGTTATTATGAGTAATGCTGCTGTGAGCAGTTGTGTGTCCGTTGTGGATATGTTTTCTTTCTCGCTCTCTCTTTTTTTTTTTTAAAGATTTATTTATTTGAAAGGTAGAGTTACAGAGAGGCAGAGGCAGAGAGAGAGAGAGAGAGATTGATCTTCCATCAGCTGGTTCACTCCCCAGATGGCCGCAATGGCTGGAGCTACACAGATCCGAAGCCAAGAGCCAGGAGCTTCCTCTAGGTCTCCCACGCAGGTGCAGAGGCCCAAGGACCTGGGCCATCTTCTGTTGTTTTCCCAGGGCATAGCAGAGAGCTGGATCAGAAGTGGAGCAGCTGGGACTTAAACCGGTGCCCGTATGGGATATTGGCACTGCATACGGTAGTCTTACCCACTGCATCATGGCGCTGGCCCCAGGGTATATGTTTTCAGTTGGTGTCTTGGTGTGCTTTTGATTTGTGTTTCCCTAATGACTACTGATAGAATGAATGAGTGCTTAGTGGCTGTTTATATGCCACCTTTGGAGAAGTGTATATGCAAATTCTTTACCCTTAAAAATTGTTATTTGTCTTTTTATTGTTGAGTTGGAAAGATTCTTTATATATTCTGGATACTGTGCTTAGCTTTAAAAAAAAAAAGATTTATTTATTTTAAAGGCAGAGGGGGGGAGAGAGAGAGAGAGAGAGAGATCTTCTGTCTGCTGGTTCACTCTCAAAATGGCCACCATGACTCGGACAGGACCAGGTCAAAGCCAGGAGCCCGGAACTCCATCTGGGTCTCCCCCATGGGTCCAAGCACTTGGGCATCTGCTGCTGCTTTCCCAGGCACATTCGCAGGGATCCAGATCAGAAGTGGAGCAGCCAAGACGTGAACTGGTGCTCATGTGAGATGCCGGCACCTGGGCCACAGTGCTGAGCTTTTTCGCAGGCAGATAATCAGTGTTAGTTCCTCATTCATGGTTCTCAGAGAAGTCTGTCTTCTTCTTGGTCACCTCTAGAACTAAGTGCCCAGCTACTGAGTCCCCCGGATCCAGAGTCCTAGCACAGAGCCCTGAGCCCTCTGACCCAGGAGGCCACATCTGGGGAGTGAACCAGCAGATGGAAGACCTCTTTCTCTGTCTTTCCCTCTCTCTCTGTAACTCTGCCTTTCAGAGCTTTTCAGTTCACTGCACATCTGGAACTTGGAGCAGCAAGGACACCTAGATGCTGAGGCCGGCTCTGGCTGGATCTCTGGGGCAGTAGCTCTCCCCTCAGCTTGTTCTGTATGGAGGACTTGGGTAATTCTGCAGCTTTGAAATACCCTCCCTCCTGTGCTGTGGGATCTGGCTGCTGGGGCTGGGGCCCACAAAGAGGTGGCGCTGAGGACGTTGGCTCTGTCCGCAGTGCTGCTGCCAGGATGAGTAGTAGTGACCTGGTAATTGAAAGTCGTATGAAATGTCCCAAGAAGATCATGGGTCTATTTTAAAGAGAACGGAAACCCTTCAAGCTGCTTGGAGGACACGGACCTTATTCTGAGAACTCTGTCTCTGTCCCTGAGACGTGTTTTCTGCTTTACCACCCTTGCTTTGGTGCCCGCTGGCTGCTTGCCGTCCCCTCCCCACACTGCTGACCCCAAGCCAGCCCCTGTCTCCAGGCCCAGTGGGGTCTCCTGTCCCTCCCCCAGAGCCTTTCCCTGCGCACGGGAGGAGAGGTGCCTGCCGTGATGAGCAGAGCGCACTGCCGCACCGCTCCCTGGAGCCAGCCCCGCAGCTTGTGCAGCTGCCCAGCCGGGCTGGCCTTTCCTTAGTGGTGGGTTCACCAGTGTATGGACAGACGTTATCGATTCCCTCTCTTCAGTCAGTCAAGGCAGTTTAAAATCTCTCTGATAGCCAGAAATTTGCTTTGGAAGACAGAGCCAGCCCAACAGCATTTGGCTGAAGCTCCCCTGTTTCAGGATAGGTGTGCACAGCGCCGCAGACGGGCGGTTCCCGAGGTGGAACCACCTGGCTGCCATTGTCCTGATGCTGCCCCAGCTGGAAGGGGAGGTGAATCAGGACTTTGCCAGTGTTGGAGCTGGAGCACAGCTTGGGCATTAACCAGTCCATTACTTTCCAATCTCCTATCCTCACCAAGAATGTCAAGTATGTCGTGTGGAGAAAAGTTTTCCTTTCACAAATAAACAGGAGTCCCAGGCTACATTGGTCACCGTGGAGATTCCGAATGTGTGCCGCGTCCTGAATGCGGCTCTGTCGAGGCCGGCGCTAGAGAAAGTAGCTTCGGTTGTTACCTCGGCCTTTCTTCTCCTTTTTATTATTATTATTTTATTTGTTTGTTTGAAAGGCAGTTACAGACAGAGAGGGAAAGACAGAGAAAGAGGTCTTCAATCTGCTGGTTCACTCCCCAAATGACTCCAGCAGCCTGGGCTGGGCCAGGCTAAAGCCAGGAACCCAGAGATTCTTCTGGGTCTCCCACATGGGTACAGGGGCCCAAGTACCCGGACCATCCTTTGAGGTTTTCCCAGGCCATAGCAGGAAGCCGATAGGAAGTGCAGTAGTGCAGTAGAGGGAGGCTGGCACTGCAGGTGGCATTTCTTTTTTCTTTCTTTCTTTTTTTGACAGGCAGAGTGGACAGTGAGAGAGACAGAGAGAAAGGTCTTCCTTTTGCCCTTGGTTCACCCTCCAATGGCCGCCGCGGTTGGCGCGCCGCGCTGATCTGATGGCAAGAGCCAGGTGCTTCTCCTGGTCTCCCATGGGGTGCAGGGCCCAAGCACTTGGGCCATCCTCCCCTGCACTCCCTGGCCACAGCAGAGAGCTGGCCTGGAAGAGGGGCAACCGGGACAGAATCCGGTGCCCCGGCCGGGACTAGAACCCGGTGTGCCGGTGCCGCAAGGCGGAGGATTAGCCTAGTGAGCCACGGCGCCGGCCAACAGGTAGCATTTCTTAAATGGCTTTGCTCTCAGTTCTTTCTCTTCTTTTCCCATGGTAGGCGTTAGCGCCTCACAGGACAGTGAGCACGCTTTGGGAAGCGCTGCCCCCTGTGTCTGCGAAGACACGTGTGTGCAGAACTGCTCAGCGCCTCACCCAGCACGAAGCCAGCCTGGAAACTGAAGCTTCCACCTCCCGCTCCATCCTTCTTGCACAGATTATAACCATATCTTGCTCGAGTAAGGGTTTATGATTTTAAAAACGTGGTATTTACATTACTACTACTAATAAAAAAGCCACACAGACCTTGAGTCACGCTGGCACGAATCTGAACGTTTTTTCTAGCTTCTGACCTGGGGCAGCTAAGGCTGCTCATCCGTCCGAGCCTGTCTCCTGTCAAGTAAGGGCGACAAAGACGACCTCACAGAGCCGCGGTGAGGATTAGATGAGAGAGCTTAGGGGAGATTAAGCCTGGATTCTTATCTTTGTGTCTTCTGACTTTTTGTCATCACACCAGGGTTTGGTTCCAGTTATCTATGATTTTACAAGATTGAACATACTACAGATATCCAGACATTCACGATGGTGATCATAACGGGGGTTTATTGAATGAATGCATGTGAGATAGGAGTAGTTACGTATGGAAATTCCGAGCTCTGCGGCACTGCCAAATCCTCATGGGACTGTAGGGGAAACTGACAGGGAGACGGGCTCGAGTGTGGGGCTGGGCTGGGCCAGGTGGACAGGCTGCGCGCATGTGGGCGGATGTGTCCAGGACCTCAAGCTACCTGCCTTCCCCTCCTCCACTCCCTAATGGAAACTGTGGTTGTGGTTTCCTTATTAAATAGATAGCAGTTTGCCTTTGGAATACAGCTTCTCTAAAAAAGCAAAATAATGCCAGCTCTGCCAACAGAATTGTCCCAAAGGGAGACATGTGAAGGACAAAGCAGGGAGAACTGGACAAGGCAAAGCCCAGGGCTCATGATGGCCCTAGGGGCCCCTGGGGCACGGCACAGTGGGTGCGACGGAGCAGTGCGTCTCCCCGGGGTGGGCGTTGGGGAGAAGGGGCTTTGCAAGGGCAGAGCGTAGGGCAGCCACGACAGGAGCTCCCTGGTGGTCTTCTCTGCAGAAGCCCTCCTTGCCTCACTGAGGCAGCCGGCACCCCCACTCAGAGCCTGCCTGGTAACTGGGATTTGCGCTCCTGCCTAGGCATTTCGTCTGGTGTCCAAACACGAAGCTCTTTCAGCCTACAGAGGACACGTGCCTGACCCTGAGTCACCGGTTGCATTGCTGGTGGACTTGGCCTCTTCCTTGGGCTCAGGCCACGTGCGTTCTTTTCCCTTGCTCTGGGATTTATCAGGCCCAGCGGACCTGCAGGCCCCACAGGACCGGTCTCTTTGAAACCTCCCTCATCTGAGCGCTCCCTCAGTGCTTACCGCCCTCAGCCCCTCCAGGTTTTCTCGGCAGGCACTCTCAGGAGCACGGTCTGTGGGTGACAGTAAATCGTGCCCCCCGCGGCCCTGGCGAGGGGCACAGTGAGAGAGGCAGTGCCAGTTTGCATCCTGCTGCAGCTGTACCATGCACAGAGCGCCTCTTCATCTGGCAACCAGCCCTTGTCTGCCATGCCAGGTGCTGGCTCGTTCTCCAGCACGAGGCAAGGCCAAGCATGCTGCTGGCACTGAGCGAATCACAGCTTTTCTCATTTACTTACCTCGACTCAAACAGACCCTGACTCCTGCTTTGAATGTAGACTGTGGTATTTCACAGAATGGCAGAAGGGCGGATGTTTCAATGGCATTGCCTTGGGTGGGCCTGCACTGGGACCACTGTGTGCGCGACTCCTGATAAAACAGGTGGACGTTCCGCAAAAGGTTAAACAGAGTTACCTCGTGACCCAGGAATTCCACCGTAGGTAACACCCAAGAGGAGTGAAAACACTTGGCCGTGACAGCATATTACGCCTAACAGCTCCAGAACAGGGTCCAGAGAAGTCGGTAAGCAGAAGGTGTTGTACCTGCTCAGAGGAGCATTATTTGGCAATAAAAAGGAATGAAATACATGCTATAGCACAAATGAAATTAGAAAAATTTGTGTTACATGAAAGAAGCCAGACACAGAAGTCCTTTTATTGTGTGCTGCCTGTTATGTGAAATGCCTAGATAGGCAAAGCCATAGAGACAGAAAGTAGATCAGTCGCTGCCACGGTGGCAGGAAGGGAAGATGGGAAGTGACCTCTAGTGCATGTGTAATTTGCAAGGAAAATGGCCTGCAATTAGCTAGTGATGATGGCTGCACAGCTCTATTCAGACCACTGCACTGCGTGCTTTATGTATTTAATTTATTATGATTTTGATTATTCAGGAGACAGAGATGGACAGAGAGAGCTCCCATCTGCTGGTTCACTCCCCAGATGCCCACAACAGGCCACAGCTGGGAGCCAGAAACCCATCCCCAGTCTCCCGTGGGGGTGGCAGGGACCATCAACTGCTGCCTCCCAGGGTGCGCATTAGCCGGAAGCTGGAATCAGGAGTGAGCTGGGACTCAAGTCAGGCACTCCAAACACCACTCTAACCACCGGGCCGAAGGCCTGCCCCAAACTGCACGCTTCCGAAGAGTGCCCTTGGTGGTGTTTGAGCACGGTCAAGAAAGCTATTCTTTACAGACTGCCCCGACTTGGCATTGCAGCCCAGTCCTTCATGACCGTGTGCAGATTAGGGGCAGGTGAGGTAGGCACGCACCTGGCACAGGGTGCATGTTAATCCTGGCACTGCAAAGAGATGCCAGGTGGTGGTTTGGAAGAGCAGAGCCTTGGAGGGCACACGGGGTGTTCTGTGAGATCCACGATGTTGATGCTAAGTTCGGGAGGATCTTGATCACTCTGGGTTCTAGCCCCTGCCAGGGTAGAAGTTCCTGCTAACTTCCACTGGCTGATGAGTAAATATACATCCTCATCCACTTTCAAAACAATTATGTTTGGAAATAACTTCAAATTGGCTGAAAAATGTCAAAACTAAAAACAGTACAAAGGCATCCACCATACCCTTTTCCCAGGTTCACCTGTTGCCATTTCATTGCATTTGCTTTATTATGCACTTGTGTTTACTGTTTCTCACTTTGTATTTTTAAAAAAAATTTGAGAGGGAGGGAGAGAGGGAGAGAGGAAGAGAGAGAGAGAGAATGAGAATGAATGAGAATGAGCAAACTCACCCTTCTGGTTTACTCCTCAAGTGCTGCCAGCAACTTCCTATTGGAGCCAAAGCAGGAGCCAGGAACTTAACCCAGGCCTGCCCCCTCAGGTGCCACCAGACCCAGGCACTCGAGCTATCACTGCTGTCTCTCAGTTTTCAAATAAAAATAAAATTGTTAAAAGTACCTGTATATGTAGGTACAGTTATAGCTCAGTATCCATGCAGGATTGGTTCCAAGAACCCCAGAAGATACCAAAATGCAGATTCTCAAGTTGGTTACATAAAATGGTGTGGTCTCTGCATACAACTGACCCACATCTTCTGAATACTTTGAATCATACAATACCTGATACATTGTAAGTGCTATATCCATAGCTGTTACACTGTATTATTTAAGGAATAACAGACAAAAAAAGTCTGCACTTCCTAAGTTCAGATGCAATTTTTTTCCTGAATATTTTCCATCTGTGGTTGGTTGATCCCAAGAATGCACAATTCACAGACACTCAAAACCTACCATGTATACATACAAAGGGTCTTCAAAAAGTTCATGGAAAATGCATATTATGAGATATGTGGGGATCTCAACATTTTTTGTGTGATTTTATCTTTAATTCTGCTTTTCACCAATGTTTCAAAGTACCCTGTACAGACAGACAAGCTGACAACTAAAAGGGGGAAAGTGAAGGCCGGTGGCTGGCAGTGTGGTTACAACACCTGGGATCCCCACGTCCCATATCCCAGGGTCTGGGTTTGATGCCAGCTCCACTCCTCACTCCAGCTTTCTGCTAATTTGAAAGGCAGAATTACAGGGAGAGAGGGCAGGGAAAGGGAAGATGTTCTGTCTGCTGGTTCACTCCCCCAGATGACCACAAAGCCAGGAGCCAGGAACTCCATGTAGGTCTCCCACATGGTTGGCAGGGGCCCAAGCACGTGGGCCATCTTCCACCACTTTCCCAGGTGCATCTGCAGGGAGTTGGATCAGAGGGGGAGCAGCTGGGGCTTGAACTCATGCCAATATGGGATGCCAGGGATGCCAGCCTCGCAGTTGGCAGCTCAGTCTGCTGTGCCACAACACAGATGATATTTTTCTGAATGATTTGAGGGTAAGTTACAAATATCAGCCTTTTTATTCCTGTGTCATCCAGTACAGTAACCACTAGCCTGCAAATGACTATTCAAGTTAGATAAAATGTTTAATTCAGTCCCTCAGGTGCATTGGCCTCATTTTCAGGAGCTCAGTGGCCACAGGTGTGCCATGTGGGACAGCAGACCATAGGACAATTCCTGTCGGCTCCTAGGGCTGCTTTCCCCCTGCGTGCTTACCTTTGTGTTTCCTGAGGACTGGGTAGCTCAACCCTGAAGGCGTGGTTTTCTAATCCAGTGCTACGGGTCAGCCCAGTTGTGTTCTCATTTCCTCGAGAATGTAGCTCTTAGGCCTTGTGAGCCCAGAGCCCAGGGCATGTGCGTGGAGTAAGTTTGTTCAGGCTGGAGCTGAGGGTGTTGTCTCTCACGCCCCGTCTTCCCACGAAGCTGAGTGCCTCCTCTAACCCCATGTAGTGTAGACAGAGCTGGTCTGAGGCCGGAGCCCAGCTTGGGTTTCCCCAGCTCAGGATGGCTTCACTGTCCTTGTCACTGGCGTGAAGCACGTGCTGCCGCCTCCTCTGCTGATGCTTGGTCTCCGAGCAGGTGCAGCCCTGCTCTTAGGGCAGCAGGAGAGGTTTCCTGTGAAGAGGAAATTGGCCTCCCTGGCAACAGGACTGGCTCTCTTTTCTAATAACTTTCCCAAATTTTAGCCTGAAACCAGGCAAGGGCTCGTTGTGCTCCGGGTTTGTTTTCTGTTTCCTGGCTAAGTCATGAGTCTGTAGCAGTGAATGGCTTCATGTGGCCCCAGACAGTGGGGCATGGGGGAGCTTCCTGCCCAGACTCCATGGGGAGCAGAGGCCCAGGACAGCCCATTGGCTCACTTCCTGCAGCCCTGGGAAAGACGGACTCTCGCCACTGTCCTACTGAGCGGTTTGCCTGAAGAGCCATGGAAGTCGAGAAATTCCAGAGTGGTTTCTACTCCTGAGCTAGCTGGTGTCAGGGCTTCTCCTCTGAGGGATTTCTGGTGATTTAACGGGGCTTTGTGACGTGAGCAAGCGTGGAAAACAGACTGCAGGGTTGCTGACTTCATGTCCATAGAAGTTCCTCATCGCGAAAAACCCATAGCATTGTGGTAGGTGTAAAAGCTGGAAAACAAGACATCAATAGGCTTGCTTTTTCATCCTTTCCCATATTTCCATTTGCCCTTAAAGTATGTTCTTATGCCTTCCCCACGTTGCGTTTTGATTCAGCAGCTCTTAGAAGAGAACACTAAAAACCCCTGAAGGACTCAGTGGGAATCCTCTATGAGCCATACAGTTTGAGCCAAGACGGGACAGGAAAATGGATTCATGCAGCAGGGGTGGGAACAGAGCTGATAACTTCATTTTGTGCTTAACTACAAGAGAGTGAAAAGGCTTGGCTGGCAGGGGCGGCACCATTAGGCGAGCAGCCGAGAGCCACGTGGGGCAGGGCATCTCCGAAGTTTCTGCCCCTCCCCACCTTTTGAGGACTGACTGAGAAGACTTGGAGCCTGTGTCTGCCCAGCTTGTTTGGAGGAGTGACCTGAGTGTACCTGATGCTGGTCAGAGAGCCGGAGAGCTCACTGCCTGCAGCCATCAACAGGGAAACATGAATTCCGTGTTCTCCATTAACTCCGTAAACCCCCTGTTGGCAAAATTGCTTTGATTGACCCCGTGGTTCCACGAGGGAACACCGTGTTTTGCACTAGGGTTGTCGGTGTGCTCGCTCCCCTACCCCTGACTCAGGGATGGAGTTTTGTGCTCTCTGAGGAGGCCCTGCCAGCTCCGACTGCATTTCCAGTGGTCTGCTGAGAATCACAGCAGGCTGGAGGGCAGCTTTGCCAGGAGCGTGTACCCCTGGGGCCTGGCTGTCTGGGTCCTGGGAGGACTCCGCTGGACGCTGAGGTGTCTCGGTTCTTTCTGGCCGCAGAATGGCATAGCCTTGTTCAGGGCCAGGGGATCACTGCCCACCAGCCTGGCCCAGGACCCCAGAGCGCACTTCTCGGTCCCCCTCTGCTGGGCTGTGCCCTCCACGCCGGTGTGGAGTCCTCTGCTCTTCCCCAGAGCCTCTTGTCTCGGGCCTGGCCTTAGCCTGCTGTGGATGCTGCCTTCCTTCAGCTTCCCTTGTCTCTCAGGCACCGCCAAGGTCGGCCCCAGCCTGGGCTCTAGCCAGAGGTCTGACCAGCCCTCTTCCTTCTCAGAAACACCTCCTGCCACTCCGTGATGTCTGCAGGATAAAACCAAACCAGGCGCTGAAGGCCTGTTATCCTCCGACTCCAACCTGTCTTCCCAAACCTGCTTGCTCCTGTCCTGCAAGAGCTCTCAGTGGTCAGCATCTTCACTCCCCTTTGTGTCCCCTGTAGATGGCTTTGGTCCTGTTTTATCTTATCTTGCTTCCCCACTGTTCTCTATATTGTACCTGCAAACTACCCCTGGTCCCCTGGGAAGCAGATGCCTTCTGTCCCCTAACCTTGGTGCTTACTGACCTGTATGCTTCGGATCCCTCTTCTTTCCCTTGGGGTGACCTCTGCTGTGCACAGGTGGCACTCACTGTCCTTCCTCTGAACCCATGACCTTCCATCGGTGATGGTCGCGACTGCCTTGCTGTCTCATCCTGTTGTCTCTTGCCTTTCTGTATGACGCCCGGAGCTCCTGGGGCGGTACTCGCACGTGCGGGCAGCAGCGGTCTGGCTGGGTGCTCACCAGGGTCTCTAGAATTTTGGAAATTGGACTTCATACATTGAAGAATTACTAGATTCTCAAGGACTGAGTCAGACTCTTTGTTGTTGTGTCATTCGAAAGGCACAGAGAGAGATATACAGATCTTCCATCCTCTGGTTCACTCTCCAAATGCCTACAGCAGCTGCAAGTGGCTCAGGCCAAAGCTAGGAGCTGGGGACTCGGCCTGGGTTTCCCACCATGGTGGCAGGAACCCGGCTACTTGAGCTGCCTCCCAGGGACATTCACAGGAAGCTGGGACTTGAACCCAGGTGTTCTGATGCTGGTGCAGGTTTCTCAAGCGGCGTGTTCACTGCTGCACCAAACACTCACCCCATTTGACTCGTTCTGTAAGAGGGTGAATGATGAGCCGGAATCACTGAGAGACAGCGCCGCATCCAGAGAGGCTAAGCAGGTCTTTGTGAGGACGTTCCTCCTCGCTCAGGGCTGAGGGAGCAGAGGGTTGCTGATTGAGCGCAGGATTTAAGCAAAAGGCATTATGTACTTGCAAGCGGATCTGTGAATTAGGAAAACATTCTCAGCTCGGGGTGTTTTTCCCTTTAAAGAACACGAAGAGACATTTAAAATCAAGCCCCTCTTCTCTTCTTAGCGTAAGAATCCTCAGACTTAACTTCGGACTTCACTGAGACCGATGCCAGTCATGAATGACACCCTTGCCTCCTTATTTTGTGACACTCATCGTATTAGAGCTTCAAGTTTATAGATATTCTCATTAATCGCATTTTAGGTTGGTCATTTTGCAATTTTTGATGAATCCTTTTAGGATCTGCAAGTCTGTAAATTAAATTATTATAATTAACACAATATAAGACTTCCACTAGGGAAATGACAAATGCTTGTGCCTCAATTCTAGAAATGGCAATCTAAAATACCATGTAAGTTAGGCATCCAGAATAGCATTTCTTGGTCCATAATGAATCCACGGTACCTTGGGTGTATAAGCAATGCTATTTTTAAATTCAGTGCTGACTTCAGGGATAAAGAGGGTACAGAATGTGCCTTGCTGGGCTCCCAAGTTTACCAGGGGTAATACCACGTTATGCCATTATGGTGTCAGAACTTGGATACTCTTCATCAAGATCATAACCATTGCCTCACGGGACTTGAGAATGCACCTGGGGACATGGTGTGCAAAATGCATTTTCCCGAGAAAGACCCCCGCAAGGGGAAAAGCTGGTTCTCCCATCAGGGCCATTTACTCAACAGTGCCAAACTCCTGTGGCCAGTGTGAAGGCCGTTTTCCCATTTTAGTTACCACAGAGTTTCCCAACCAGAGTCATTTGCGGTTGATGATCCAGTGCCTTCTATTGTTCAGAAAAGTTATAGGTGGTCATTAGTATGTGCACACTTCAAATCCCTGGTAGTTGTGATGTTCTGGGCTCGTCCGCCATTTGACACATTGATTGCATGAAGTATTTTCGTAAGGGCTGGAAGCAGTGCAAAACTATGCAAAATTAGAAAATGTAAAGTTGACATAAAAAATGGGTGGTCTGGTTTTGATGGGTGAGTGTGCTGTGCACCCCAGTGTCATTGCATTAAACCTCATTAATTCAGATTCATTAGGGATGGCAGCATTAAGGGAAATTACAGCACTCAGGGCCGAGTTAGCGCTTCTGGGCTGAATTCCGTCTGGCAACAACCACTCCCATATCTCAGGTTTGTTTCACAGTCAGGCTACACCTTTGCCTTTGACTCAGCCTGAGTCTCTGCTTCCTTATCTTCAGGTCCCAGGCTCAGGAGGCTCCTCCCTGGATCATGGCTGATTATTGTGGCAAGTTAGAGGGTCCAGCTAGCAGGCCGCATGCTGGCTTGAGAAGCTTTGACCCAGAAGCCGTAACTTCCCTATGTCCTTCTCACTGGCCAAGACCAACCCTGAGTTACATCATTTGGGTTGCCCAAGTTTTAGCAGCCGTTTTCAAAGTTGAAGTGTTCAAGAAAATTTATAAAGATATGGAAGGAAGTATTTTCTATTTTTATGCTTTTAGTAACTATACTAGTAGGCCATATATATAATATACATATTCTAAAGAAAATACGTATCACATATATTAGAAGTGAGTGTGCAGTTTTTCAGTGCTCAATCAAAAAGTTGACATCATTATTTATACAATAGATATAGATGCGCAGAAGGTGTACATGGGAACTGTGTTTGGTTATGACAGAGGTTAGTGCTTGTGGTGAAAATGCTACCTGGAAAAGAAATACAAGGTTTTGTTTTGTTTTGTTTTGTTTTGTTTTGACAGGCAGAGTGGACAGTGAGAGAGAGAGACAGAGAGAAAGGTCTTCCTTTTTCTGTTGGTTTACCCCACAATGGCCGCTGCGGCGGCGTGCTGTGGCCAGCGCACTGCGCTGATCCAAACCCAGGAGCCAGGTGCTTCTCCTGGTCTCCCATGGGGTGCAGGGCCCAAGAACCTGGGCCATCCTCCACTGCACTCCCGGGCCACAGCAGAGAGCTGGCCTGGAAGAGGGGCAACCGGGACAGAATCCGGCACCCCGACCGGGACTAGAACCCGGTGTGCCGGTGCTGCAGGCAGAGGATTAGCCTATTGAACCGCGGCACTGGCCGAAATACAAGTTTTGAAAGTGAATTAGATAAAACACAGACTAGTATTTGGATCTTTTGAATCCCTTGAGGTTTCCCAGCATCCTCTTCAGGACTTGGAGGTTCTGTCTTCCTGATTAAACTTGGCTTTGCTCGAGGAACAGCAGTTGAGATAAAGAACGAATGAGACCGTTTCGAGGTCTATTTCCATTGTCCAGCGTCCCGTGTGCCGGGCAGTGTGCTGGGTGCTCCTCTTCCTGGTAAGCGGCGTTGGCTACGTTGTGCTGGGCCGTGGTGACCTCACAGACCTCCGTCTGCTCTGCAGACACTTATGTAGGGCTCGCAGTGCGTCCGGCGCAGGTGTCTGTGAGTGTGGAACTGAACGTTTCAGCCGGGGCCCTGTGACTCTCCAGTCCTGGATGAAGGGATTGTGGCACAGAGAGGTTAAGTTGCTGAGCTCACCCATCTAGCGAGCGCAGAGCCGCAGCTGACTTGGAAACTTGGAAACAGTCTGAAAATGAGCTCTTGTTAGGCTGTGTGGCCGAATGCCATCCTGCCTCTCGTGAAGCAGAGCGGCCGAGGGCAACCTGGGCCCTCACAGCAGAGCGGCACCTCCGCCCGGCATGTGGAGCTCTGGACACCACACCACGACTGCTGTGACAGTGACCCACAACGGGAAAATGTCCCGCCCAAGGCCACCAGCATCCCGGAGTCTGGGTGACGTCTTCCACAGTTAGGTGACAGCCTGCGAGAGACACACAGACGTGAGTGCAGAAGGCAGCGGGGAGAGCGGAGCCCAGGTGCTGGTCCTTTGTCCCTGTCTCTGCATGACACAGCAACAAGCAGCTCACGTTGGGCAAGGCAGGGCTGAGCTGCTGATGCTGCCGCCAGTGAGGACTTCTGTACCAGTCTGGTTGTTTGAAGTCAGCTCCCGGCCCGTGAACAAATATATTTGCATAAAGAGAGGAGGCGTTTAGCACCCTGGCAGGAATTGGAACTAGAACGTGGGAGTGACGCTGTGGTTGCTTCTCTTCGACCCAGAGGCCGCAGGCTCGGGCTGTAAGGCTGTGCAGGCACCTGCCACTTGGCCTGCGTGACTTTGCGATTGCTATAAATAGTTGCTCATAGCTTTCGGTTCAGACATGTTTTTTTTCAATGAAATACAGCCTAAGTTATATTACAGAGTGTGTTGGTTTCCTGCGTCCAGTGGAGCAAAATGCCACAAACGGGTGCCTTAGAACACCAGAAACATGCTTCCTCGCTTCTGGAGGCCAGAAGAGAGCCGTCAGGGTCATCAGCAGGTGCTTCTGAGGCCACGTGGACTCCTTCCTGGCCTCTTGCTGTGTCTGGGCCCCAGCAGTCCTTAGTTCCTTGGTTTGCACTCCAGGGTCTCCCTCTCTGTGTGTCCATGTCTCTCTTCATAATGCGCCGGTCACATGGAGGTGGGACTCACCCAGTGACCCCGTCTTACCTCAGTGACAGCTGCAGAGCCCCTGCCTCCAAATAAGGGCACACACAAGGCTTGGGTTTAGAATTTAGACAAAGCATTGGGGGATGCCTAGTGATAGAGCATCACAGAGTAATAAGGTGTACATGTTTTTAAAGAGGATGGCAGCCATATCGTAATGATGCTTAAACGGGAGAGAGCAGACGAAGTTTCCAAGTCTCGTTCTGAGTGTGCCCAGTGCTTCTGCGGCAGAACTTGAGTGAGCTCACCAAGACGGCTCAGCTGGGGGCTGGGCACGGCGTAGGGGAGTTAGGTAAGTGAAACCCTCACGTGTCCTTACCAAGGTGGGGCCAGACGGTTGAAGATCATTGATTCTTGTTCATACAAAAGAGGAGAAAAGCCTACTGCAGTAGGTCCTGATTTAGACTTTATTGAACACCTCCAAAGTGTGGAGGAGTTGAGCTTCCCCTTGCATTGTCAGATGTGTATCCAGTGGCGGCTGCCCCTGCTCCAAGACTGCCTTCCTGCTTTCCTGGGCTGGTGGGTCCTGACGCGGGGCCGGCAGCGAGCGGGGAAGACTGGTCCATGAGTGCAGGGAACGGCGAGCGGCTCAGGGACACACGCTTTTGTAGATTT
Organism: Lepus europaeus; assembly: GCF_033115175.1. Taxonomy (NCBI): domain Eukaryota; kingdom Metazoa; phylum Chordata; class Mammalia; order Lagomorpha; family Leporidae; genus Lepus; species Lepus europaeus. The sequence continues at coordinate 1,441,890 of NC_084827.1, read as the reverse complement.
GGGACTCAAACGCCTGAAAACCAGTGCTGCTGAAACATTAACCATTCTAGTCTTAGAACATTTCAGGGCAAAACGAGCAGCCTTCTAGATCTTTGCGGGTGGGGGAAGCACTTCAGTGGAACTCAGCTGGGCTGAAAGTGGAAGAGCAGCGGATTTTGTTTTACTGGTTTGTGGATATTTGCCCTTTGCATCCCACGAGTTTGTTTAAAGGTTGTCTTCTTGAGCTCCTCAATGGAAAGAAGTGCAGGGGTGGAAATGTGACGTGTACGGGTTTGACAGTGGGAGAATTCGAGGGCACATGAGAAGGAGGGCTCTCCGCTGCTCCTTGTCACACCCGGCTGGAACCGGGGAGGGCCCTTACTAACCCTTACCCACCTGAGCTTTCCTCCTGAGCCCACTCAGGTCACGTCAGAAATGCTTGACACCTCAGAACTGGAACCAGAATGTGGTTCTGGTGATAGCACTACCCACGCGCCTACCGGCGTCCGCGCAGAGGTGTGTTCCTGTGTGGCCTTTCCAGAGCACTGTCACCAGCTCCTGCAGAAGTGATCTCAAGTAATCCCTTTCTTGGCCTTTCCCTGTTTCCGCATCCAGTATTTAGCTGATTGAAGTGCACTCCTAGGCCCTTTACCCAAGATATAGGGAAGCATTCAGTAAAGTGTCCTATCTCCAAGGAGGGAAAGCAGAGACAGCTCTTCTGTAATACCGTGACTTATGCTCAGGAAAATTATACCTTGGTAAAATGCTTTTCGTCTTCTTAACCCTCTTGTGAGCTGGAGCCCCCATTCATATGGTGAATTCCTGATCCCTAATACTTCAGAATATAAATTTATTTGGAGACAGGTCTTTTTTTTTCTTTTAAAAACAGTTTTGGGACCAGTGCTGTTGCGCTGTAGGTTAATCCTCCACCTGCAGTGCCAGCATCCCATAGGGACACAGGTTCAAGACCTGGCTGCTGCTCTTCTGATCCAGCTCTCTGCTATGACCTGGGAATGCAGTAGAAAATGGCCCAGGTACTTGGGCCCCCTGTACCCGCATGGGTGACCTGGCTCCTGGCTTTAGATCAGCACGGCTCCAGCCATTGTGGCCATCTGGGGAGTGAACCAGCGGAAGGGAGACATTTCTCTCTCTCTCTCTCACTGTCTGTAACTCTACTTCTCAAATAAATAAATATTAAAAACAGTTTATTTTCACTCACTTGAAAGGCAGAACAGCAGAGTGACAGAGAGATCTTAAATATGCTGGTTCACTCCCCAAATGTTCTCAGACTCAGGCCTGGGAGACTGAAGTGCAGGGCAGGCTGAAGCCAGGCGCCTGGAACTCCGCCCAGGTCTCCCACCTGGGTAACTGGGGCCAGGTATTTGAGCCGTCGTCCACTGCCTCCCCGGATGCATCAGAATGAAGGTGGGCTGGAAGCAGAGTAGCGGGGACCCAAACTGGTGCCCTCGGATGGGTGCAGGCGTCCCAAGCACCATCTCTACAGAGATAATCAAGTTAAAATGAGGTCATCAGTGTGGGTCCTAGCCAGCTGGTGTCTTTATGAGAAGGGAAGTGTGGACACAGCCACACACAGGGAAGATGCCCATGTGTAAGCTGAGGAGAGCCTGGGACGGTTCCTTCTCTCACAGGCCTCAGAGGAGCCGGCCCTGCCAGCCCCTTGATTTTGAATTCCCAGCATCCAGAAATGTGCAGCAACAGATTTCTACTAAGTGGCTCGGGCTGGCACTCTATTCTGGGAGCCCTAACAGACTAATACGTCTGTGTTTGGAAGTGGTGATTTTTGGCTTTTTTAGATAATTGTAATTCTTAATGAACTCTTATTTATTTTGAAAAGATTCTTTGCATTTTTTTTTGACATACTTGTTTTCCTTCCACTGATTCCACGGACAAATAAACTTGGAAGCATATGTGTCCTACCAGTGTCATTCCTCCTTGCCCCAGCATTGTACTGGCTTAGGGATTTTCCTGCTGCTTATGAACACTTCATCCGGTGGCCGCGGATAACCATCATGAGCCTGTGTATGTGCCCTGCAGTGAAGGGCTGGTGCGTCCATGGCAGTTTATGGTGCGGCCAACAACGCCACAGAGCTCCAGAAAGGTGTGGGGAGAGAGACTTGGAGTTGTGAGCGAGGTCTTTCAGAACAAGGAGTGAGTCGGAATGCAGGGAGCGGTGGGTTTCGACAAACAGCCAGTGACTAGACAGACACGTGGGCAATTTGCAAACAGTCGGGATAGACGCTTTCCGAGCTGAGGAAGCACAGCTATGGTATAACTCGCAACTTTAAGGCAGATGATGTAAAAGATTTTGAATGTTCTTAGGAGAATCACATTTCTTGGACAAACAAGGAGCATAACGTGGTGTGTTTGGTTCTGTTCCTGGGGGGAACACTCCCGTCTCCTCCTGCTCCCTGTGGGTGGTGTGTTCGGCTCAGTTCCCGGGGGAGCACCCCATCTCCTGACCCCTGTGGGTGGTGTGTTCGGCTCAGCTCCCGGGGGAGCACCCCATCTCCTGACCCCTGTGGGTGGTGTGTTCGGCTCAGTTCCCGGGGGAGCACTCCCGTCTCCTCCTGCTCCCTGTGGGTGGTGTGTTCGGCTCAGTTCCCGGGGGAGCACTCCCGTCTCCTCCTGACCCCTGTGGGTGGTGTGTTCGGCTCAGTTCCCAGGGGAGCACCCCATCTTCTGACCCCTGTGGGTGGTGTGTTTGGCTCAGTTCCTGGGGGAGCACTCCCATCTCCTCCTGACCCCTGTGGGTGGTGTGTTCGGCTCAGTTCCCGGGGGAGCACTCCCGTCTCCTCCTGACCCCTGTGGGTGGTGTGTTCGGCTCAGTTCCCAGGGGAGCACCCCATCTTCTGACCCCTGTGGGTGGTGTGTTTGGCTCAGTTCCTGGGGGAGCACTCCCATCTCCTCCTGACCCCTGTGGGTGGTGTGTTCGGCTCAGTTCCCGGGGGAGCACTCCCGTCTCCTCCTGACCCCTGTGGGTGGTGTGTTCGGCTCAGTTCCCGGGGGAGCACTCCTGTCTCTCCTCCTGACCCCTGTGGGTGGTGTGTTCGGCTCAGCTCCCGGGGGAGCACTCCCATGTCTCCTGACCCCTGTGGGTGGTGTGTTCGGCTCAGCTCCCGGGGGAGCACTCCTGTCTCTCCTCCTGACCCCTGTGGGTGGTGTGTTCGGCTCAGTCCCCGGGGGAGCACTCCTGTCTCTCCTCCTGACCCCTGTGGGTGGTGTGTTCGGCTCAGTCCCAGGGGAGCACTCCTGTCTCTCCTCCTGACCCCTGTGGGTGGTGTGTTCGGCTCAGTTCCCGGGGGAGCACTCCCATGTCTCCTGCTCCTTGTGGGTGATGTGTTCGGCTCAGTTCCCGGGGGAGCACTCCCGTCTCCTCCTGACCCCTGTGGGTGGTGTGTTCGGCTCAGTTCCCGGGGGAGCACTCCCATGTCTCCTCCTTGTGGGTGGTGTGTTCGGCTCAGTTCCTGGGGGAGCACTCCTGTCTCTCCTCCTGACCCCTGTGGGTGGTGTGTTCGGCTCAGTTCCCGGGGGAGCACTCCTGTCTCTCCTCCTGACCCCTGTGGGTGGTGTGTTCGGCTCAGTCCCAGGGGAGCACTCCTGTCTCTCCTCCTGACCCCTGTGGGTGGTGTGTTCGGCTCAGTTCCCGGGGGAGCACTCCCATGTCTCCTGCTCCTTGTGGGTGATGTGTTCGGCTCAGTTCCCGGGGGAGCACTCCCGTCTCCTCCTGACCCCTGTGGGTGGTGTGTTCGGCTCAGTTCCCAGGGGAGCACCCCATCTCCTGACCCCTGTGGGTGGTGTGTTCGGCTCAGTCCCCGGGGGAGCACTCCTGTCTCCTCCTGACCCCTGTGGGTGGTGTGTTCGGCTCAGTTCCCGGGGGAGCACTCCCGTGTCTCCTCCTGACCCCTGTGGGTGGTGTGTTCGGCTCAGCTCCCGGGGGAGCACTCCCGTGTCTCCTCCTGACCCCTGTGGGTGGTGTGTTCGGCTCAGCTCCCGGGGGAGCACTCCCGTCTCTCCTCCTGACCCCTGTGGGTGGTGTGTTCGGCTCAGTCCCCGGGGGAGCACTCCCGTCTCTCCTCCTGACCCCTGTGGGTGGTGTGTTCGGCTCAGTTCCCGGAGGAGCACTCCCGTCTCCTCCTGACCCCTGTGGGACGAGAATGCTCTTGGCCTGTTCCCAGCCAGCCCAGACCCTCTCTCAGCTCTCACAGTACTGGATCAGTCCCCTAATTGTGTTCCTTACCACTTTATCCTTGACTTCTCCCTGTGACTCGCTCTGTCCTCTCCGTGCTATGGCCTCTCTGCCCCCGAGGAGCCCTGTGCCATCTGCTGCACTCTCTGCACCATTGTCCTGGGAAGCAGCTTATGCACAGGGCACTGCGGGCGGCCCCAGGTCGACACCTCCAGCCCCGGCCTCACCTGTGCTCCTGAGCTGATTTTTCCTTCCTGGTCCATATAAAACATTTCTTCTTTGTTGTCAAGTGGAGCTCTCCACCTGGGCTGTGCTCTCGCAGTGGGCAGCTCCACTCTCCCCCGGCTACTAGGGGTATAGACCTTCAGTTTCTGCTTCTCCTCTGTTGACAAGGGTCGTCCTGTCCTTTGCTTGGGAATACTTTTGGCTTTGGCCTTGTCGGTGAACTGGTTCAGGACCACCTGATCCTCTTGGCTTTCCTTAGGGGAAGGACTGATTGCACGGCTCAGCCCATCCTATTGACTTCCCCCCTTCCTTTCAGAGTGGTCGATCTCCATACAGGATTCCGCCCAGGAGTAGGAACCAGGTGCTGATGTCAGAGACCACGGTTCACCTCAGAGAAGTAAACAGTTCCTTTCCTCAGAGTTTCAGTATGCAGAGCTGAGTGCTGGGCGCTTCAGCCCGGGTCTGCCCTGAGTGCTTACAACTCAACTTGTTGAAAACTGGCCCCACCCTCTCCCTGCCTCGAAGAATAATGCTTCCACACCACTGCCCACTGCCGTCTTCGCCAGCGCCGTGCGTGGTCCCCCGAACGCGGGTGCTCCCCTGGGCCCTCACATCCCGTCACGGCGTCTTGCCTGTTCTCTGCAGGGCCTCGGATCTCTCGCCTGCTTTCCATGTCCTCGGGCACTTCCTTCTGCACATCCTTCCCGCCTCCCTCTGGACTGCTGCCACAGCCCTCCCCTCGGCTAAGCAGCCTGTCCAAGGTCCCTTAGCGCAGACCTTCCCTCTCAAGACCAGCTCTCTCCCCACTGCGCCACTGTGCATCAGATGAGTGACACGTACCTCTTTAAAGAGATCCATCTCATTTTAGTCGTTTTTAAAGGTTATCTTTCTCAAATGTCATATCTGCCGGGGGATATGGAAATGACGGATGACCCTCAGAGATCACTGTTGTGAGTGTCCATCGTTTGACCAGTCAGGTGCCTCCCAGAGCTGAGATCTGTCTTCTCTCACCATCAGCTTTCATCTTTCTTCAGCTGTTGCTGTTCCTGGCTCCTTGTTTGGTGCTTCTAGTCTAAGAACCTAAAGAGCAAAGAAGCACAGTTAACAGCATAGACTTGGGAGTCAGGCAAGCTGCATTTCCAAGCCCAGCCATACTAGCAGTAGCAGAGAGACTTCAGACAAGTTAGGTCACCTCCCTGAACTCCATTTCCTCAGCTGTCAAAGAGGGGGAACGCACTGGACCTTAGAGGGGAAGAAAGACCTGGAGTCACATATACAGAGCAAAGGCAATCATGCCCATCCCCTACAGCTTGCTAACAATGCGCCAGTGAGAGTGACAGTGACGGCTGAAAGAAATGGAGCCGCTTTAGAGGCTGGCCTTCATACTAGCTCTTTGGAAAAAAAAAAAATTATTGAAAATCAGAGTTACACACAGAGAGGAGAGGCAGAGACAGAGAGAGAGGTATTCCATCTGATGGTTCACTCCCCAGTTGGTCGTAACGGCCAGAGCTGCGTCGATCCGAAGCCAGGAGTCAGGAGCTTCTTCTGGGTCTCCCGCACTGGTGCAGGGGCCCAAGGACTTGGGCCATCCATCTTCTACTGCTTTCCCAGGCCATAGCAGAGAGCTGGATTGGAAGAGGAGCATCCGGGAATAGAACTGGCACCCATATGGGATGCCGGTGCTTCAGGCCAGGGCGTTGACCCGCTGCGCCACAGCGCCGGCCCCACTAGCTCTTTTTAGTAGTTAAAATCACTTCTTGCAGGCCGAAGCTATCTGGAGGTAACAGTGCTGGATAGCGAGGTGTTCACTGGTGGTTATTTCCAGCTTTCGCATTTGCAGGTATATATCACCTCTATGCCCGTGTGCCTCTCCAAGCAAAAGCAAAGCCAAAATTTCCTGCGGGCAGAGACCACAGAGCTAGCTGCTGCCTTGTGGAGACTTGTCCACTGGAGGACCCACTGACATAGGCCCGGTTAGAAGGACCTGGAACACCATCCTTTTGCCCCATCTTTCTAGTGTAGCCTGGATCTTCCATCTGTGGTGACACTGTCTGACCACAGTCATGGTGACTCCTGCCTCTGAACACCCACGGCGTTTACTTTGGCAGTTGCGTATGTTGGCTAGAACTGCCAATTGGCCTTTTAAATTTGCATTGAACTCCACAACCCGGGAGATTTCAAGCCCCTTTACATCAAGCAATGATGTCTCAGATGTCTGCATTTCCTGTCGTGTCCAGCCCCAGTCTTTTTTACACGGAGGACCCTTAATGGAGATTGAATGATCGAGTTCATTTCAGTGCTTTCCCAGAGCTGCAGTAACTGGCATTGTTACTGGCACTGATGAGGAACTCAGTAGAGCTCCTGTTGACCGCGCGCTGTGCTCTGGTGGGACATGCTGTAGAGCTAGCACCGGATCGCCGGCGGAGGGGCAGGTGCCGTAGAGCTAGCGCCGGATCGCCGGCGGAGGGGCAGGTGCCGTGGAGCTAGCGCCGGACCGCCGGCGGAGGGGCAGGTGCCGTAGAGCCAGCGCCGGATCGCCGGCGGAGGGGCGGAGGGGCAGGTGCCGTAGAGCCAGCGCCGGATCGCCGGCGGAGGGGCGGAGGGGCAGGTGCCGTAGAGCTAGCGCCGGACCGCCGGCGGAGGGGCAGGTGCCGTGGAGCCAGCGCCGGACCGCCGGCGGAGGGGCAGGTGCCGGAGAGCCAGCGCCGGACCGCCGGCGGAGGGGCAGGTGCCGGAGAGCCAGCGCCGGACCGCCGGCGGAGGGGCAGGTGCCGTAGAGCCAGCGCCGGACCGCCGGCGGAGGGGCAGGTGCCGTGGAGCCAGCGCCGGACCGCCGGCGGAGGGGCAGGTGCCGGAGAGCCAGCGCTGGACCGCCGGCGGAGGGGCAGGTGCCGTAGAGCCAGCGCCGGACCGCCGGCGGAGGGGCAGGCTGCGACTGAAAGCAGCGTAGAAGCCCCGTAGACATTTAAATGCGCTCTTTTGGAAATCCATCATTTAGAAATGGGCTAGTCTGAAATGACCTTTGTACTAGTGAAATACAAACGATAATTCAGCAGGATAATTATTAAGATTTTAGGAATATTATTTTGCAGTCAATGAGGAAATTGTTCTAGTACTTTTCAACCCCTTGAGGCATCAAATCACCTCGCTACCCAAGAATATACAGATGAACCTCTTCCTAGGTGTTTAACAGTGTCCATTCAGGTGCATCTTTCTAGCATTCATACTTTTTTCATGTAATTCTTCTGGCATGTTCTATAATTTTTTATTTTTAAATTTATTTATTTATTTATTTATTGACAGGCAGAGTTAGACAGTGAGAGAGAGAGACAGAGAGAAAGGTCTTCCTTCCATTGGTTCACCCCCTAAATGGCCGCTACGGCCGGCATGCTGCGCCAATGCAAAGCCAGGAACCAGGTGCTTCCTCCTGGTCTCCCATGGGGTGCAGGGCCCAAGCACTTGGGCCATCCTCCACTGCCTTCCCGGGCCACAGCAGAGAGCTGGCCTGGAAGAGGAGCAACCGGGACAGAATCCGGCGGCTCAACAGGGACTAGAACCTGGGGTGCCGGCGCTGCAGGTGGAGGACTAGCCAAGTGAACTGTGGCACCGGCCCATGTTCTATAATTTTTATTACTTCTTGTGTGCAAATTATGTAATATGGTTTGGCATTCCATTAGGTATGAGAATTGATCCTTTCTTTTGAGTTCTTGATCTCAGTTTAAGAAAAAAAGTTGTAGTGTCCGTCAAATACTCGTTATTCAGTCCAGATATGTGCCCAAAAGATTTTAGTGAGAAAGTTGGTACCTCTTAAAACAAGGTGTTCTTGATTCTGGGCTCTTTAATAATGTAACTAGATTCTAAGTGATAATCTATTTAACATCTGCCAAACCCAAATTAAATCTTATATGCTTGTACTGATTAAAAAAAAAAACAAAAACCATGCACTGTATTACTTATCATTCCTTCTCCTTAGCTCTGGTGAATTCCGTGAAATCTAATTCAATTTGATTCTTTTTATCGCAGCATACCCTGGCTCATGCCTGTAGATTCAGCAGAATCTGATCTTCCAGTAGATAACTTGCGGGTGGAGAAGGGAAAAGGAAGTGTACTCAGATGTGAAGCAACTGTTCAGTTTATCTAATTATGAAATGTAAAGTCATGAAGAAACTAGCAGTTCAGTAGGGGAGAATACACTAATGAGCCAATCCTGAACAGATGTGAATGTCAACAATCATGTGAGTTACGACCTCAAGAAGATTGTGAAGATTTTTAGATTTTCCTTTTACTGGACTGAAAAAAATTATCCAGAACATTAGAAAAATAAGTTTCTCATTACCCCTTTGTAGCATGGGAGGGTGTCTTTGGCGTAGTGATTAAAGCGTTCCTTGTGTGTTTGCATGGCATATTGGAGTGCCTGGATTTGAGTCAGCTCTGTTCTCGATTCCAGCGTCCTGCTGTTGCACGTGCTGGGAGGTTGCAGGTGATGACTCAAGTAGTCAGGTTCCTGCCACCCATGCCACCTGAGAAGGTCCTGGCTTCAGCCTGGCCTGGCCCCAGCTCCTGCTGTCATTTGGGGAGTGAACCAGTGGATGGGAGATCTCTGTCTGTTTCTCTCTCCCCCTCCCCTCCCCTCCCCCTCCCTTCCTTCCTCTCCCTTCCTCCCTCTCCCTCTCCCTCCTCCTCCCTCCCCCTGTCCCTCCCCTCTCCCTCCCCCTCTCCCTCCCCCTGTCCCTCCCCTCTCCCTCCCCCCTCCCCTTCTCCCTCTCCTCTCCCCCTCCCTCTCCCTCTCCTCTCCCCCTCCCTCTCTCTCTCTCTCTCTCTCTCCCTTTCAAATAAATATAGTAAATAAATAATTTTTAAAGTTACCATTAAAAAATAAATAAATTTAAAGTAAATAGAGACAAAGTGGCACATAGAATTACCTAGATTTAAACTTCAGGAATCTCTTTGTCCCACTTCCCATAGGAGCATAAGCCCATCACTTGACTTCCTAGTTTTTAGGGGAGTAAAGTGGGGAGGGTGCTTTTACTAACTGAATTGGCATAGCATAGCCAGGGTAATTGGGACTGTGCAGGCAAAATCTGATGTGTGCTTTCTCTGTTTTTTTTTTTTCTGCCATTAAAATAAGATGCTGGAGGCAGGCTAACTTCATAGAGAAAAGAGGTTTATCCACAGTTTTAGAGGGGGACTGTCCAGACAGCACAGCCCAGGCTCTGCAAGGGTCCCATGGCAAACAGTGGGAGCACGTGTGGGAGTGAGAGATCACATCTCCAGCAGGAAGCCAACGTGGTGCAGGGGTTGGACTCATAGCCACTTGCTCTAGAAAGAGCTCGGGATTCCTGAGAACAACTCCCCCAAGGATCTCCCACCAGGCCCCACCTCTTAAAGGTCACACCTCCCAACATCTCCATGCCAAGCTTCTAGGGACCCATTCAAGCCGTACCAAACCGAAGCGCTTACCCTGCCCCAGTAAGTTCATTTTTAAGTACTTTTACTGAGCACGTCCGTGGCATCCACACTGCCTGTACCATTAAAGGCTGCGAAGCCTCTGGGTGCCTCTGACAGTGCTTATGACTCTGGCCTGTCCAGGAGGCACAGTCGAGCGGTGGTGGGAACCTGCTCTCCAGAAGCTGCAGCCGCAGGTCACAGAGGCTGCTGTGCGTGTGCTCACTTGGAGGTTTTATGCTCCAGGCCACTGAGGCTTTTGTTGAGAGGTCTGACTTGGGTCTCCCCTCTGGGAGCAGGTGCGATTATTGCACATTTCTCTTACTGTTTTTTCCTGGGTTCCTCATACCAAGCCCCCGGACTGAAGACCCACTCCCCAGCCTCCCACTCAGCAGGACCCAAATCCACTTTCTCTTCCAAGGGCCAGTTAGGAAGGCAGAGACGACTTCCAGAGCTATTGAGAGTCTGCTGTAGGATCAAGCTGCCAGTGTGCATTAAGCCCCTGCCTTTGCTGAAAGAGGATTGACAAATAGGGAGGAAGCCAGGGCCTGGGAGCAGAGAGGCACGTGGGGGGAAATGGCCCTCTCTCCTTGGAGAGGGAAGCATGAGCGCCCCACCCAGCTCTAAAGATCTGGATAAACCCGTGGTTAAAGTTGGTGAACTCTCTGATGGCTGAGCTCATCAAGAAGGCTGTTCCAGAAAAAATACTCTCAAGGAGAAAAATTAGGACCAAAGCTTGATTGTAGCCCTGAGACTATTTTAAAATTAAGCTTTGAAACCACTACTTTTAAAATCCCTAAAATATCTTTATAAGGAATAAAACGTTACTGGTGACTTCTTGTTTGAACAGTCTGCTTCCCAGAGCGAAATGGCCTCTGCTTCAGCGCGGAGGTAACCAGGCTGTCTGGGGCCCTCGCCCCGTTCTTGGATGGTGGCTGCTGACCCTGTCGGGGGGCAGCAGTGGCCACCCCAGGCCTGGCCAGTCGGAGGCAGCTGCTGCGTGGAAGTCTCTGCTCTGATCCTGGGCATCTGTCCCCAAGCCTGCCAGGGAGGACTGTCACAGTTTTATGACCCCTGGCTGTCATCCCAATAACAAATAAGTCATGAGCCACCCCTTTTCCCCTCTGTAAAATTCCACTTCAGTACCCTGGCTTTTCTACCAAAATCTCTTTTGAAACAGTGAAAATAGAGAATAAAGCCTCACTGCCCTGTGTGTGACCGTCATGTTACCATCCTGCCTCCTCGGGCCAGCCCTGCCCCCACTCAGGGCTCATGCAGGGAAAGAGTATGGGGCAAGTTAGGGACAGGGGTGAAGGCAGTATTTCCTTTGCCTCTTGAGTGGATAAGCGACTTCTGTATAGTACACAGCATCTAGAACGATAGGGGCACATAATAGCACTAGAGAACAGCCGGTTTTTGTGTTGTTGTAGAACTAGGGGGAGGTCAACTTGAACAAGAAGAACAGAAGGAAAAAACAGGTGACATAGAGACCGGCATGTGGTACAGAGGGTAAAGCCACCAGCTGCTATGCCAGCATCCCGTATGGGAGCCAGTTCAAGTCCCAGCTGCTTCACTTCTGGTCCAGGTCCCTGCTAATGCACCTGGGAAGGCAGCAGAAGACAGCCCAAGTGCCTGTGCCCATATGGGAGACCTGGATGGAGCTCCAGCTTTGGCCCCGCACAGCCCCAGCCATTGTAGCTATTTGGGGAGTGAACCAGCAGATAGAAGATTGATCTCTCTCTCTCTCTCTCTCTCTCTCTCTCACCCCTCTCTCCTCTCTCTCTTCCTGTCTGTCTTCTCTCCCCCCCCAATCTATCTCTCTGTCTCTCTACTCTCTCTCTCATCTCCATTTCTGCCTTTCAAATAAATAAATAAATCTTAAAAAAAAAACCTGACCGGTGACTTGGGTTCTGCATAGGTGAGTGAGAGTAGTGTTGTCAAGGCACAAGGCTGTGCAGAGCCGTGTGGTCACGGTCTGGATTCAAGCAAGAAGGGAAGCCTCGTATACCCCTGGGATCAGGGTAAAAGTGGGGCTCAAGTCATGTGCCGGGTGTCGTGGGTCAGGTCCGGGTCAGCTCCTGGGCAGTCGGAGCACATCTAACCAAGTGCAGATAGCCGTGGCTGCCTGGTCCAGGACGGGAGCTGCCTTGCCTCTGTGATTGGGATGGGAAGTACTGCGGACTTCTCTCTGATCTCTAGAATTCCGGGTTCCAGCTGGTCACTGCTGTGTGATCGGAGAGCTAAGTGCTCCTGGAGGTCTGCTGATTAGAGTGCTGTGTTCCGTCAGCCAAGTGCCCACCGTGTGTGCTAAACTCAGCTATTATAATACTGCGGGAAACAAAAGCAAGTGTGAAGTGTAGACAGTGGCTTTTGTCCTCGGGACCTAATGTGAGGCACAGAGATAGATAACCCAACAGGGAATGGTTTGACAGGCAGAAACAAACCTGTGACCAAACAGTGGTCTGGGAAGGGGAGGGGCATAACAATCTGGTCTTTGGAGGAGGGGAGAGGAGTGGTGAAAGCGTGCTGGATGGGGCATGGGCTAAGAGTAGACGGGGGTGGGGGGTGTAGGAGGTGGTCCTACAAAGGGTGACTAGACCGGGTTGATCAGAGCTAAGAGTTCAGAATGGTTACTCATTGGAGCTGCAGCCAACAAGTCACTTGGGATCAACTTGACACCAAGGAGTCCATTGAACATTTTTGTTCAGCATACCAGTGACGTGCTCAGAGATGTTTTAGGAAGATTAATCTGGTGGCCCAAAATAGACAAATAGAGCCTTCAGATAGACCAGATGTCTGTATCTGTATTGCCCTACCAGAAGTGATAAATGCTTCAACTGTGGAAGGAGCAGCAAGAACAGAAACAGTGAGTTGGGTGCAGGAGACGTGTTGAAGGAGGAGAGATTAAGAGTGCCTTGTACCTTCCTGTTCATGGAGGTAAAGAATCCCCCAAGGTTTGGGAAGCAAACGGCCAGTAGAATATTTTATGAACAGAAATGGAGGTGTCAGGAAGGAGGGTGAGGTGGCTGGATTTTTAGGAAAGGATAAGGAGGTCACTTGGGAAGATCATTTTTACGTAGTGGGAGGCAAAACTATATCGCCGGAACGATGAGGGAGAACCCACCCTGTGATAAAGATGTGGGAGTTGCCTGCATGGAGATGATGGCTTAAACTGGATGGGCGGTGTATTGCCAGGAGAAGAGAGTCCAAATGTGGTAAATGCAGACACTTCACAGGAAGAGGAGGAAGAGGAACCGCCCCCCGCCCCCCAGGCACAGTGGGAGGAAGAGATTGCAGATTCACAGAAGTCCTGATAAGAGCATCTAGAAGGAAGTCCTGGTTGGCAGTATCAGATGTTACGGAGACAATAAGAATGGAGGTTGAAAACGGCCATTTACCTTTAAGAGTACAGCCTCGGGGCCAGCGGCCAGTGTTATGGTGTAGTGGGTAAGGCTGCTGCCTGTGATGCTGGCATCCCATCTGGGTGCTGGTTCAAGCCCTGGCTGCTCCACTTCTAATCCAGCTCCCTGCTAATGCCCTTGGGAAAGCAGTGGAAGACGGCCCAAGCATTTGGGCCCTGCACCCATGTGGGAGACCCAGAAGAAGCTCCTGGCTCCTGATTTCGGTCTGGCCGTTTGGGGAGTGAACCAATGGATGGACAATCTCTCTCTGGCTGTCTCTTTCTCTCTCTGTGTAACTCTGACTCTCAAATAAGCAAATCTTTATAAAAAGAATTATAATCGTATAGTGTTTGAAAGTGAACGGGAAGATTATTAAGTGAGCACTTAAGAAAAGGGAGGGTCAAGCGCGGATTACAGGGGAGAAGGAGGGGAGAGTGGGGGGCGGCCGTCACTCCTCCTGCCCTCCAGCTGGGAGTCTGTGTGCACAGCAGGGCTGGCCGACCTGTAGGAAGTGTCTGCTAAGGACTGGCTCCAGTTAAGCAGGAGAAACTGAAAGCTGCAGGGGAAAGTGCGGGACACAGAGTTCGAGAGGACACGGGGGACTGTGGGCCTCCAGAGAGGGAAGTTTGCGTGTTGGAGGACTGACACCCCTTCCTCTGAGACAGGAGAGAGGGGACGGGGGATGGAGAGTCGCAAGAGAACCAGGCAGGAGAGCAGAGTAAGGCTGGCCTCCGGCTTGTGAGCAAAGTGAAGGGTAGGTGCTGAGACGGGGTGAAGAGGAAGGTGTGGACCACCACTCCGCCAGAGGCCGAGGGCCCCCAGACGCATGGGCGCTGGGTGGCTGAACCCCAGCAGCGTCTGGCGAAGCTGCGCCCGCTCTGCTCCTCGAAGAAGCCTGTACCCACTGCAGCTGCTTTTTTCTTTAAGACTTACCCTTCCTCATCTCCTTGTTATTTTTCCTTAATTGCGTTTCTGTGGGTTTTTGTGTTTCCAGTATCGCCGTGATTATAAATTGTACAACTCTTCCCAAGCAATCGTCTTACAAATTTCTGAAGTTAGCTAAATTGTGTGCAAAGTGTTAATATGAAATAGTAGTCCTTTCTAGAAAAATTTACCGATGTAAGAATTTAGCATGGAAAGTGAGTGAATCGAGTTCATAATCTGTGCTTCCCACTCCCCAGCGAAGAGGCTGATAGCATGTTTTAGTCAATCTAGATGAAAATGTCAGACTCTTTTATTTATAATTTTTCTTTTTGTAAACTTGAGAGGCAGAGAGAGACAAAGGAAGCTCCAGTCTGCTGGTTCACTCCCCAGATGCCTGTAACCGTCAGGGTTGGGCCAGGCCAAACCCGGGAGCCAGGAACTCAGTTCAGGTCCCTTATGTGGGTGGGCCAGAACCACTGCCCCCTAGGGTGTGCACCAACAGGGAGCTGAAGTTAGAAGCTGCAGGTGGGCGTTGAACCCAGGTTGGGGACGTCGTCAACTGCTAAGCTAGACAGTTGCTCTCGGAACAACTCTGATAGAGCCCTGCACACTTTGGTTAAGACAGCTCAGAAGCCAGGCAGCACTTGTTCAGCCAGAAGACCAGGGGAGCCCCCCCACGGGGCCACCTGACCACTGGGGCCTGTCGACAAGACTGAGCTGGCTGACCACATGGAGTAGCTAAGCTTACAACAGTTAACCAGGGGCCACCTGATAGCAGTTTCTGTCACAAACACTATTGATATTTAAAAAGATGAGCTGAGTCTTCGTTCTCATTCTGCAAGCCTCCTTCCCCCTGCTGGTGGCAGGTGACCCACACACTGAGTAACCAGTCTGCCTCTGAGTGCAGCAGCTTCCTGTCCCCAGCCTCATTGTGAAGTGGGAGGAAAATGCTCTTCACACTCCCAGCCATCTCAGAACTGCAGCGGATCTCTGGGATTTATCCACACAGAGGTGGCTCCGAATTTATTTCTCCTCTTCCTTTCCTCACAGGTATGGCCTCACATGTGCAAGTTTTCTCCCCTCACACCCTCCAATCAAGTGCCTTCTGTAGTGTGAAGAAACTCAAAGTAGAGCCGAGTTCCAGCTGGGACATGACTGGGTACGGCTCCCACAGCAGAGTGTACAGCCAGAGCAAGAACACAGCACCTTCTCAGCCAGCCACCACAACCGTCAGCACCTCCTTGCCAATCCCAAACCCCAGCCTACCTTACGAGCAGACCATCATCTTCCCAGGAAGCACCGGGCACATAGTGGTCACGTCCTCAAGCAGCACGTCTGTCCCTGGGCCCGTCCTCGGCGGACCACACAACCTGATGCGGCGCAGCACCGTCAGCCTCCTTGACACCTACCAGAAATGCGGACTCAAGCGTAAGAGCGAGGAGATCGAGAACACGAGCAGCGTGCAGATCATCGAAGAGCATCCACCCATGATTCAGAATAATGCCAGCGGGGCCACGGTCGCCACTGCCACCACGTCCACTGCCACCTCCAAAAACAGCGGCTCCAACAGCGAGGGGGACTACCAGCTGGTCCAGCATGAAGTGCTGTGCTCCATGACCAACACTTACGAGGTGCTGGAGTTCCTGGGCCGAGGGACGTTCGGGCAAGTGGTCAAGTGCTGGAAGCGGGGCACCAATGAGATCGTGGCCATCAAGATCCTCAAGAACCACCCGTCCTATGCCCGACAGGGCCAGATTGAAGTGAGCATCCTGGCCCGGCTGAGCACAGAGAGCGCCGACGACTACAACTTCGTGCGGGCCTACGAGTGCTTCCAGCACAAGAATCACACCTGCTTGGTCTTTGAGATGTTGGAACAGAACCTCTATGACTTTCTGAAGCAGAACAAGTTTAGCCCCTTGCCCCTGAAATACATCCGCCCGGTCCTCCAGCAGGTAGCCACGGCCCTGATGAAGCTCAAGAGCCTCGGGCTCATCCACGCCGACCTCAAACCGGAGAACATCATGCTGGTGGATCCGTCCAGGCAGCCGTACAGGGTGAAGGTCATCGACTTTGGGTCAGCCAGTCACGTGTCCAAGGCCGTGTGCTCCACCTACCTGCAGTCCCGGTATTACAGGTAAGACCGCACCAAGATGACAGGGGCCGTGAGGGGCCTGGTGGTGGCCGTCACCCAGGGCGAGATAGGAGCGCGCGTGAACACTTGCTGCCCTCCAGTGCCAGTGATGTTAATGCAGCTGGGAAAGTATGGTCCTAATTGGCGCACGTTGACATGATGGTGAGGAGGCGGGTAAGAGCAGAGCCAAGTAGGAGGCTTAGTCTAGTTGTTCAGAGTTGGAAGGGATCCGTGGGAGCTGGGATGAAGGTCCAGACAAGGTGGAGGAACTGGGTCCTCACGGTGGAGAAGAGGGCGGACCGTGCTGTCCAAAATCCCGCCGCAGGAATGTGCGAGACAGGAGGTCACCCACCTGCCGGCACAGAGTTCTGAGGGAGGTGTGGTCGCACGCCAGCACGGAGTGGGACCAGGTTGCTGGGGGTCTTGAGTAGCAGACTCAAGCTTGGCAACTGTGTCCTGAGATTTGAGCGGCCAAAGGTGAAGGCTGGGAAGGCTGCTCCTCTCACCTCCTGTGTGGAGGAGGCTGAGGAAGGGAGGAGTCAGGGAGCCAGCTGCTCACTGCTGTGGTGAGCGAGCCTCAGGCCTGGGTCTGGGCGACGGGAGAATTGTGGAGCCTCTGGGAAGTGTGAATTAGGCAACCATTCCTCCATACAGTCAGTCATTCAACAAGCGTTTACTTCCCAACCCGGCGCCGTGCCGAGTGCAGGGTCGTGGACGAGGCGCTCACTGTCCGGAGTCTCCTGCATACTGACTCTCAGCCCTGGCTGCACCTGCAAGACTCCCGGGGCGCTCCCGCAGCGCCCTCCGCAGACCGGACCCGCGGCCGGGGCGCTCCCGCAGCGCCCTCCGCGGCCGGGGCACTCCCGCAGCGCCCTCCGCGGACCGGACCCGCGGCCGGGGCACTCCCGCAGCGCCCTCCGCGGACCAGACCCGCGGCCGGGGCACTCCCGTAGCGCCCTCCGCGGACCGGACCCACGGCTGGCTGAATGACCTCTAGCAGCTTTCCTGGGCCCAGGGCCAGTCAGGGCTGAGAGCTGCTCTCTGCTGCCTTCCGAGTCAGGAGGCCCCGGGGTTGGACCTGATCCCTCCACTCAAAGGCTGTGTGGCCTGGGCCAGTTGCCTCATTTCCCTAGACGTTCATCTCCTAACCCATAACCTGGGAGAAGCTGGCCTCTGCGCTTGCTGGGCTGATCGCTCGCCGTGGTTAACACATCGTAGGTGCTGTGCTGTAGGCAGCAGCCAGCCTGAGAGGGGCGCAGGGAGGAGCTGACTGAAGACAGAGAGAGAGGTGGTTTGGGGCAATAGTGGTGGGTTGTCCTTGAGATCACAGGGACCAGGCAGTGGTAAGAAGTGACAGACTCCTGCGAGAAGATAGTCAGTGACATGGAACAGGTCCCTAAGACTGCTGCCTGAGACCCTCTGCCCCGGGGGCTTCAAGGCCACGGAGAAAAAGCTGGAAAATGTGCCAGAGCCATGCGGACACAGCCGATCCTCACCCATTCCTGGCCCGCCTGACTGCCCACAGCACTGTTGCAAGTCTCCTCCCAGCTCCTCCCCGCCTGCTGGGAAGAGCAGCGGCCACACGGCCACACGACAGGAGCTGCAGGCCCCTCACCTCCCTCCCAGTCTCTGTTTGTCCTGATGCTGACTCACGATGAGGCGTTAAGGACCCCCCAGCCGCTGTGCTGTTTCTCCGGTGAGGAGGCATTTTATGGGCTGCAGCAGCTCAGGTCCAGCCACTTTGTCCCGCACTAGCTGCCGGTATGCATGCGGCTCCCCCATCTTGGCGAGGGTCCCTGCCTGGTTCCGCTCTGACGCCAGGCTCCTTCCCACTCCCCCGTCCTGAGCTGTGTGTTCTGCTGGGTGGCCCTGCTGCTCTGTGGAGACGGCTCCGCTGGCTCCGGAGCCAGGTGCTTCTCGGTGGAGCCAGGCGGAGGGGAGAAGTAAGCCCTGAGGGAAGCCGCGGCGGAAGGATGGTGACCGTGGGCAGCCGGCAGCGTGTGTCCTCTTTGAAAGCCAGCTCTGGTGGCGCCATCATGGGTCGGTCCCCAGCCCACGTGATCAGGAGCTGGGCCAGGGCTGGCCCTGCACTCCCAGCTCTGTGCTGCAGTGTGTGAGTTCAGCCTGCCAAAGGCTGCTTCTTCCTAGGTGTTAGCCTGATGCAGGGTGAGCTGGAGCAACCCAGGGGCTTCCCAGGCTTCTCTTTTGTAGTTAGATTCCCAGTTTTCTTCAGGTTTATTCAAAGTTGAGGTTGGAGACGTGTTTGGGGGCAGGCATTCGGTGCACGGTTAGGGTGCCAGTTGGGTGTCCGCACCCTAGGTTCAAGTCCCAGTTCTGCCTCCTCATCCAGCTTCCTGCTTCTGCACAGCCTGAGAGGCAGCAGGTGCTGAGTCAGGTACCCGTTCCCTGCCATCCATGTGGGAGACATGACTGAGTTCCCGACTGTGGGCACGTGGGGTGCAGTCCAGCAGATGGAAGCTCTCTCGCTTTCTTCTCTCCCTCCCGCTCACATAAAATAAACACGCTTTTTTAAAAACAAAAAACTATATTTAAAATATAACCTATGAATCTAGCAAGCTGCCTTTGGGATCCTTAGCCCCTTCTGCGTCCTCGCCCTCTTGTGCCTGTGTGGACAGCTCCCGCCCCCAGCTTCCCCTGCCGCCAACTCCGCAGCTCTGCTTTGCCTTTGCTTTCCCTGGTGTCCCTGGTCCTGAGGAGCTGGGCTCACAGAGCTGGGGAGCCCAGCTCAGGGGGTCTGTGCTGTGAGGCTCGGGGGCGGGCTGGACACCAGTCACTAGTGACACGGGCGAGCCTTGCGCGGACACTGTGGTTTGTGCTGAGGGCAGCTTTGCGCCCACCCTGGGCCCCCGGGAGCTCTTCCCAGCCGTCCTTGCGCTTCCCAGGCAGGCATGGTCACGTCCGGCCTGGAATCTGGTTTCTCTCTGAGGCCTGCCTTCGGGTCGGCCAGTTCCCCCTTGCTTTAGCCTCTAGGTGACCACTGCCTGAAATTCGGAGCACGGTGACCCCTTCCTCTCTGTGGCCGCTTTGGCCTTGGCCTCACACCTGTCCTCTCTGAGCACAGCCCTGGTGTCGAGGGCACGGTCAGCAGGTAGGCAGTGTGGCTGCTCCGCCGGAAACGCTGCCGCATCCAGGGTGGCCACAGCGTCCTGCTGCTCCCCAGCCTCGCCTGTTTCCGGAGCAGTCTGCCGCGTGTCAGTCGGCACATTTCTGTAGCTCCTGGTCTCCACAGTCCTCGCCGTCCAGGCCACGCTGCCAACTTGGTCTTCCTGCTTGGAGAGAAGCAGAGGGAATAAGGAAAGCTCTCTAATTGTCCGAGAAGGAAGCAGCTTTGGGGACCTCGGTGAAGTTGTCCGAGCTCCCTGGGACCAGAGAGGCCAGCCCTTGCTGCAGTCAGCCTCCTGGCTGGGCCTGTCAGTTCTGCCTGCCGCCCCCCCCCCCCCCCCCGGTCCTTGTATCGACTAGAAACACTTACACGGCCCTCCCTCCTTTTCAGTGGGACTGTGTTAACTGTCTTGCCGCCAGCATCGCTGCCCAGCGATGTGGCAGCAGCCAGATGAAGAGAGAGGCTCCTGTCCTCAGACTGGAGGCCTGGGGAAGGACCTGGTGTCCTGGGAGCCAACTGTTGTCCACAGTGTGGGGCACGACCGAGGTTGGGACCGTGCTGTGCTGGAATTCTGCACGGCACACCTGGGGCTGGGTTCTTCAAGGGAACAGGTTGCTCTCCAACCTGGTGCAGGTTGCAGACTCCAAGTGGAAGGTCAGTTGCGTGGTTACATGTCACCGGCGCTGGTCCTCTGCCTTCGGGAGCTTGTTCTCAGCAGCCTTCTGCCAGTTCTTCCCCAGACCTGCACTGGCGTCCACAAGGGGTCGCCCTCCCTGGAGCGCCAGGCTGCAGTCCAGGGAGTCCCTCAGGGAGCTGGAGTGAGCCTGGTCCAGGTGTGCCTGAGACCGCTTTTGGAGAGCCACTGCTCCAGGGGAGAGGGATTTCCTTATCGCAGTCGCCTTTCAGGTATCCCTCCTGCTGGCTTGTGTGCCCTCCCCGTGGAAGCCCGCCGTCTTCCGTATTTGATTCCGCACTGATGCTAGTTGGGTTGTGTTTGTCGGTTGGAGCAGGTAGTAAGTTGGCTCTGGGGTCTTCGCACCGTCAGCGTGACCAGCAAGCTGAAGCGAGGCCAGACGTTAAAGCGCAGTCTTGGAAGCACAGACAGAAAGTGTTGCCACTCAGGCCGGGAACAGCGGGACTGAGACGTACCGCGTCCGTGTTTCTGCTCTGGGACAGTCAGCGCGCAGACTTTCCTACGACACTTGTGACCATTACTTGGACCCGCACAATAGGCGCAACAGTTAGGATATAAAAATAGCCAGTAGTCTGGAACCAGTTGTCTGGTTCCCTTGGCACACTCTGTTCCAGTTGATCCCATAGTGGTTTTAAATAGGAGATGGAGATGAATTTTCATTCAGTTCGCTTCATCAAACACTCGCTGGCTACCTCCCAGGTATCCTGTGTTACACGCGCACTCAGAGGTATGGGAGGTAAGGCGTGGTCTCTAATCTTTGAGGAGATGAGAAACACAAACTGCCCAGGGCTTAATGCTGGTGTTTTGGTATTGCAAATGTTTGTTCATTCAACAGATATTTAGCCAAACCTGTGGCCAGACTCTAGGGAACTGACCTGAGCAAAACTAGTGCAAGACATTAGAAGTCATTCAGTGAGAGGTTTTATAAATGGGTGAGCGGGAGCACAAAGCATTTGGCCTGATGGTGAGATGCCCACTCCACACCAGTGTCCCACTCCAGCTGACTGCTGACGTGGAACCTGGAGGGCAGGTAGTTGGGTTCCTGCCACCCAGACCTGGACTGGGGCCATCGCACACACTTGGGGTGTGAACCAGTAGATTGGAACACTCTCTCTGTCGCTTCCATCTAAAAACGAAATGTTTATTAGGGGAAATTTATAGGCCAAGAACTATAATGTGGCAGGTCTTAAAGGAAATGCGAGCTATCTGGGACAGGAGAGGAGGCCTGGTCCAGCTGCCGGGGACTGGTGTGAAGTCAGGTGTTGCGTAGTGCCATTTTAGTCAGCAGCAGAGTACGTGTACGATGGGGGTCACACACGATCCTTTCACTTAGTGATGTTGTGGCCGGGCCAGGTGGCACAGTACCCTCTTGGTGTCCACACAGTGAGGATACTGTGCAGTGACATGTTACTCAGAACATAGCCCTGCTAAGTGACTTGTGACTGAATAAGCGAGTATGGGAGTGTTAACCGGGGAGACCCAGAAGCTAGGAGATGGCATTTACTCAGGAGTAGAAGGAGGGGGCCCTGGAGGATGAGGGGCTTCCCGCCCCCTCGTGAGTGTGGGCACCTCAGTGCGCTGAGCGTTTCCAATGCTTTGGTTGCCGGATCGACGTAGATGGAGTAGATTTCTGTTTCGCTTGCTTCTGTCGCGTGACTGTGCAGTCTTTAAGGCACAGTTCTGACGCGTGGCTCTTTCAGAACCTGGTTTCAAACTGCGCCGTGGCTGTGAAGTCTGAGAGACCTCAGCTCCAGTCCTGCCCGTGCCCTGGGGTCCCACTGCATCATAATCAGCAGGACGTCAGCCCTGGGGCCCGCCCTCCTCCGTTCGGATCCCATTGACCAGGGCCTGTGTTTCCCAGACAGCCAGCGTTGGTGGTTGAGTCTCTGGCCAGGAAGCAGTTTTCTGTCCAGCAGGTTGACCACGGCCTCATCAGCCCAAACTCAGATCCTGCTCGATCTCCCCGTCACAGAGGTCAGGCAGGTTCCAACATTGATGCTCCAGACTGAAAACATGAGCTGCTTCAAGAAGGGGGAATCACTTTATAAGGCCGTGAGCGTGGGTTGTTTCTGAAACGGCACAGCTTAGTAGTACATAAAAAGTGACCACGTGTGCGGTTATGCTGAGAAGAGCAGCCCTGGAAGCAGGTGCATGTGGTGTGAGCTTCTTAAACTAATCCGTCTTTATTCCTAACAGAAGCCACAGGAGGAGGCGCTGGGCCACAGCTGAGGTAGGACCTGACGTGGCCAAGCCACTTAAATCTCAGGGGGATGGGAAGTGTGGAGACTGAGCACAGGTGATAAGCTGCTAGGCTGTTAGCTTGTCTTCCTTTCTCCCTCATTCGTCTCTGGGACCTTCAGTTACATGGTAAAACACTTTGAACTTAAAAACATTTTAAATCCTTATTAAAATATTGTAATAATTATTAATAAGTATAAAAAATAAGTAAAGTGAAAAGCTCTACCTGTGTTTGAGTAACTCTCTGCCCAGGTTCCACAGTTACCCCGCACACACACATGCACACTCACACACACATGCACACTCACACACACATGCACACATACATCTCACACACACGTAACACAACTTAAGGGCGTGTGGACATAGGCGTGCTTTTGAGCACCTTGGTGACAGAGAGGCTGACGCGCAGATCCCCACCACATGGAGGAAGACAGACACTTGCAGAGAGCATGCAGGTACAGCACATGCCGGGACACACATACAGAGACACTGAGATGCCAGGGCCCTCCTTGGACCGCCTGAGCGTACTGGGCGTGCCTGTGGCCAGGAGAAGTGGCACTCACACACCTGAGCCTACCTGGGCGTGCCTGTGAGCAGAAGTGGCACTCACACACCTGAGCCTACCTGGGCGTGCCTGTGAGCAGAAGTGGCACTCACACACCTGAGCCTACCTGGGCGTGCCTGTGAGCAGAAGTGGCACTCACACACCTGAGCCTACCTGGGCGTGCCTGTGAGCAGAAGTGGCACTCACACACCTGAGCCTACCTGGGCGTGCCTGTGAGCAGAAGTGGCACTCACACCCTGGGAACTTGGCCCAGTTTTGTGCCCGGCTGCAGCACTGCTGACCATGTGCCCCTAAACCTGTAACCACTGTTGGGTTCGAGGCATCAACCACTCATTTTCCAAAGTGGGGTCCAAGGACTCTTCTACATCAGAATCATCTAGGGTACCTGTTAGAGTCTTGGGGGACCAGCGCTGTGGTGCAGGAGGTTAATCCTCTGCCTGTGGCGCCGGCATCCCATATGAGTGCCGGCTCGAGTCCCGGCTGCTCCACTTCCATCCAGCTCTCTGCTATGGCCTGGGAAAGCAGTGGAGGATGGCCCAGGTCCTTGGGTCCCTGCACATGCGTGGGAGATCCAGAGGAAGCTCCTGGCTCCTGGCTTCGGATCGGCCATTTGAGGAGTGAACCAGTGGATGGAAGATCTTTCTCTCTCTCTCTCTCCCTTTCACTGTCTGCAGTGTCTACCTCTCAAAAAATAAATAAAATCTTAAAAAAAAAAAAAAAAAGACTCTGGGGCTGCAAAAGAGACCTGATGAACCCCCTCTGGGGATGGGGCCAGGCAACACCCCTGGACGGGATCTGCAGCAGTTTCCTTTCTGACACACACACTGCCTCACTGAGGTGGTATGATTGACATACAGAGCTATACATGTTTGTCTGCAACTTAGTCAAGTTTGGGAATAAGTATACACCCGTGAGACTGTTGGTCTGCGTCGTAAATGTTCCATAGCCTCCATAAGTTCCCTTCTGTTCCTTGCCGTCCTCGTTATCGTCCTTGGAGAATTGCTTTTCCAAGTGGCTTGGGCTCCAGGGGCTCAGCCCACCCAGGTGTACTGTGTCCCCCGCCAAGATGGCCCCAGGCTGATGCTCACTCCTCAGAGTGGCTGGTGGCCCTTCCGAATGGCCTGTAACTGCTGGCTGACTAGTGGCCAGACCTTTCTGCCCCTGTGATGATGACGGTGAGAATCCAGAAATACTGGTGAATGCAACAGGAGAGCTCGTAAGGATTGGAGGGCTGGAAAAGTGAGTGGCTCAGAGGAGAGTGTCCAGAGTCGGGGTGGGAGTGAGACGGCCAGTGCTCGGCAGAGGCTCAATGTGCGTGACTTTGGCCGAACTGACAGCAGACATGTTACTTGCTATTAAGCAGCTCCTGGACTCTCCCCGTGGCTGTGGCTAGATTTATGGTTTTAATCCTCATCTGTGTTTCCAACAGGTAATTTTTGAATTCCTGAGATGCCTCAGACATTATGTTTTGTGCTGAGATTTCAAGACATGAGTAGGCGTGCCCTCAGTTACGGCAGTGTTCACCTCTAACCCATAATGGAATGAGCTGTCCCTGGGTAGCCAGGGCTGGCTGTGCCAGGCTTCAGTGTCCTGGGCCTCCTCGGTCTGCCCGGCGTAGGCACCTCTCGTTAAACTGAGAAGCCGGAGCTCCTAGCATCCTGGAGTCATTTTGCTGCCCTTGCTGGCTTTGGGGCTGCTGCATGTTCTGCATCTTCTGTGCGCTTCTCAGGCTCCCAGGCACCACCAGGGCAAGGTGAGCCTGGAGTTTCCCCTCTCATCCCTGCCCCCATCAGCTGCCGGCTCCTACAGGGTCTTACAGAGGGTGGCTGAGACAAGCAACCCGCAGGCATTGTCGGGAGCGGTTGGGGCTCTTGTGGCTCCTGTCCTTGCGTAGAGGTTGAGATGGAGATGTTAGCAAATGCCTTAGTTTGGGTTTCCCCAGAAGCAGAACGTGAGGGAAGGGCTTGGGTGCAGTACGTCCACTTGGGAGCTGATCCCAGGAGGCAGGAGTGAGGGGTAGGAGAGTGATGCTGGAAGGAGAGGCAGCATTATTAGGAGTGCTGATGACCACAGGGCTCCATGCACCTCTGTGGAGCCTGAGAAGGCCCCCCCACCCCCGAACTGTGCACGAAAGGGCGAGAGCCTGGGGCTCTGGGCTCTGGGCCCTGGGTTGAGGGCTGCCCTCAGGAACGGTAGCTCTCCTGTGACTTATGTATGAGAGAGAGGCAGGGAGAGACAGATCTTTCATACGTTGGTTCACTTCCGAGCTGGCTGAGCAAGGCTGAAGCCAGGAGCCAAGGACTACGTCTGCGTCCGCCACACAGGCGGAGCCATCGCCTGCTGCTTCCGAGGTGCGAGGTGCGTTGGCCAGGAGCTGGAGCGGAAGCAGAGTGCTGGGGCACAAAGCAGCACTCCCCATCAGGTGTCTAACGACAGCTCCGCCCGCTGCGCCAGAACGCCAGCCCCGGCCTGTGCCTTCGTTTGGGCTGAGCTTATGCAAGGACTGAGTGGGCTTGAGCAAGTCCTCACAGAGCTCTGAGGCAGAAAAGCCAAGCAGTGTGGAGCGCAGGATGGCACCGTGGTGCCGAGCCAGCAGAGTGTGTGACCCGTGCCCCAGTGCTAACTGCAGTGGCATAAGTGGGCCATTGGTCGTCGTCCTCCCTAGCAGTCGTGTGTGGCACTGGTAAATGGAAAGGGAGTAAAGGGGAGATGGCTTTAAAAGCCAGTACAAGAACTCTAGGCCAAGAACTTAGAGTTGAGCTCTACCTTTGGCCTTTGGGGCACTGGGGATCTGAAATGAAACACAGTAACCTGAGGGCCACTTGCAGTGCAGCATCCCGTATGGGCACCAGTTCATGGTGTCCCGGCTGCTCCACTTCCCATCCAGCTCCCTTAAATGGCTTGGGAAACAGTGAAAGATGGGCCGAGTGCTTGGGCCCTTGCCAGCCATGTGCGAGACCTGGAAGAAGCGCCTGGCTCTTGGCTTCAGCTTGGCCCATCCCTGGCCATTGCAGCCATGAGACGAGAGGATGAAAGGTCTTTCTCTGTCTCTCCTTCTCTTTCTGTGACCCTGAATGTAACCCTCTTTGAAAGAGAAAAGAATACGATCATCGGGCACCCACATCCTTGCTCTCAGCTACTGGCCTGGCACTGAGCAGCTGAGGCCAGGGCCCGGGCAGGCCCCGAGCTAGGACCCCTGCCAGGGAGGTGCCTGCAGAGCACCAGTGGATGGGGTGGAGTTGGAGTGCTCTTCTCCCACGTTTCCTGCACCTGTGCAGCTGCCACTCCCCACACTCAGCTGTGGATGGGCTAATGACTGACTGCCCCCGTGGGTCAGTGAATAGTGGCAGTGGCCTCGTGTGCTTTGAAATAGCTCGCTCCATCGTACGTGCCAGAAACCCGTGCCGTTTCTTGTCTGTCACTGTTGGCTAGCCCTGGATCGGAGAGACTCCTAGAATCGGCATCTTGTGAAGCAATTGCATCTCACCAAAATTATATTCTCATCTTGTCTTTCCACCTGTGAAATTTAAATTTAAAACTGAAGACAGCTGACTCAGCTTCTAACAGATCATTTCCCTGAAGTGAGCCAACATCTGTCTTGTGCCATTATTCCTTCTCAGAAAATTAGAAATGACTTCCACGCATGGAGCAGGCCCAGCACAGCAAGGCCTGACTGTCACCCTCTGGCCTCGTAGCCGCGGGTCTGCCGTTCTGCTGGTGAGGCTTCGTGGGCATTCTACTCGCGTGCCTGGCGACTTCGTCTTCCATTAGAGCTGATGAAGGGGCCAGCGTTGTGGTGCAGCAGGCTAAGCTGAGCCTCTGTTGTTGGCGATGCGAATCAGAGCCCCAGGCTGAGCCCAGCTGCTCAACTTTACTCCCTGCTGGTGTGCCCGAAGGCAGTGGGAGATGATCCAAGTCCTTGGGCCCCTGCACCCACGTGGGAGACCCAGTCGAACTTCCAGGCTCATGGTTTTGACCTGGCCCAGCCCTGGCTGTTGTGGCCTTTTAGGGAGGGAACCAGCAGATGGACGATCAACCTCCCTCTCCCTCTGTCTGTCACTCTGCCTTTCAAGTAAATAAAGTAAATTTTAAAAATCAAAAAGCTGAATCAGCAAAGATTTCCTGCAGCGTATGAGACAAATTGTGTGCACCTGGTGCATAGTAAGCACCGGTGAATACTAGCTGCTTTGTTTGTTTTTCCTACTCCTACTGTTACCACTTTATTTTTATCATCATTATTATATGTGACAGACAGACCAGGGTTTGAATTCCAGATCTGCTGTGTGATTTTAGGCAAGTTCCAATCTTTGAGGCTCATTTTCCGTTTCCATGTCGAGGAGAAACATCACAGTTCGCAGGGTTATTGCTGAAGGGAGCAGCTGTAGGCACGTGACTCGTGTCCCACCATACCTGGCGCTTGCCGCTCTGGCTCACTAGTCCTGTGCTTTCCCCGCTTACGCACCTCTATGATGGCATCTGTGTGACCTCAGCGGATGTCATCATTCGCTGTCTGTGAGCCCAACACCGCCTTATTTCCCGGTCTGGGGTTGGGCATCCTTTCTGGTTCTTCTCTGCACCCATACGTGGAGGGCCAGTCCCACAGATCCTGCCAGTGGAAACTGAAGGAACAGTACCTGAACGTTGACCTCTCTGGCGTCCAGTGCAGCAACGAAGGGGCTAGCGTTTGGGGAGGGTGGGGACAGACCTTGGTCAGCCTGGGGAGGGAGGTGGGTGCGCCAGTCGTGACTTGAGGCGCGGGCTGTATTGCTGTGCGCTGGACCTGAAGTGAGGCAGACATCCCGAGTCTAAGCTGGACCTGGAGGCCTCAGAAGAAGTGGTGGGGTGGGGTCCCAGGGGCCTTGGGATGTTTGGCACCATCTCACACCTGCTTGTGCTCCCCACACCCAGTCCCGTCAACGCTGACAGCCCCAAGACTGCAGTGTTGCCAGAGACCATGTTCCAGCACTGCCCTTAGGCAGCATGTGCTATGTGTTAGGTGTATGTTGGGATCTGTGGAGGGTAAGTTTGTATATGGTGTGGTTGCACATGTGGTGTGTGAGTTGAATGTACTGGTGTGTGAGGGCTGTGGGATGTGTTGGATAAGGCATGGGTGTGTGTGCGTGTGTGTGTGTGTGGGCAGGTGCATGCTGTTCCCACTATTTGGAGCTGCTTCCTAGTTCTAACTCTCCTGCCTGGGAAAGTGTCTCCCATCACAACCATATTTATGTAGCTGCTGGACATAAAACAAAAGCTCTTTGGCCAGAACATGAGGGACAGTTAGTGCCACTCCCTTGTCATCCACTGACCTCCAGTGAAGGATCTCTAGTCCTTTCCATTTTGTGACTCAGAACTTAAATGGAGTAGAAATGCACTCAGTGTGAGCCCCAGAATATAAACAGCGTCAGGTGCCGTTCTCACTTGTGAAAGTCGGGCCCCATGAGCGGCAGCAGGGCGATTGCAGATGGAGCCATTCCACACCTGCAGTGTGGTCGTGGCAACGTGAGTCCGCACAGGGGCTCAAACTCGTGGAGCTGTGTGTCAAAAATAATCCTCATAAGATTTCAGGTTTTGAGATAACAGTGTGCAGTCGACCTCCCCCTACGCCGTCTGAAGGAATGCCTGGTGATGTTGAGCCCGTGAGCCTCACCGCGCCTCGCTTCCCTTCCTGCCTTTGTCTTGCTGCGTCTGGGTAGAAGCCTGTTCATCCTGTCCTGGGGTGGGGAGCAGGGTCACAGTCGTCTCTGGAAGCGGCTGCCGGGGCGCCTAGGAAAACAGTTCTGGGGAATCCACAGCTGCCGGCGCCGGAAGTGCTGATGGCGTGCGGTTTCTGTCTGCGCTCTCCTGGTTGTGGGTCATGCCCTCGTCCTCTCAAAGCTGAGGACAGTGACCACGAGAAGCGGAAGTGACCAGCTGTTACTGCTGAATGCCAAGACTTTGGAGGTCAACGGCGGATTTAATTGAGTATCCGTGGAGTTTGATGCTCGTGCCCAGAGTCCTGCCCTTGGTTCTTCCATTACTGTGGCTGCGGCCTGCACGCCCGTGTGAGACAGGTCACCTCCACACAGCGAGGCCCCCTCCGCCCTGAGGGGGTTTTCAAGACTGGAGAGGTAGCTGGTTTTGCACCCCTGTGTGCCCTCCTGTCCAGCTCTGAAGCCTGGGCCACGTGCTGGCCGTCGATCCGGGTTCTTTGCCTTCTCTGCCCACCAGCAGGGGCTTTCACTTGTTTGCTGGAAGAAGTGAGGGCAGCAGCAAAGTCTCGTCCCACGGTGTCCTCTGCAGCTCGGAGCAGCCAGGTGCTCCTGCACGTGGGCAGTCCGTCAGCCCGGGGAGCGGCTGTGCTCCTGGCTGCTGTGTGCACCCCCTGCTCCCCATGGCAGCAGGTGCCCCCGGGGCCATGAGCAGCGTCGGGCCTGGCCTTCCCACTCTCAGACGCTGCTTTTTCTTGCTCGGAAGTCGATGCCTACAGTGCGTTCCTTGATCCTCTCTCCTGCTGCAGCTCCAGATTCCTAAGCTTGGTGTTGAAGCTGTGGAATTCAAAGTCCTGTTGAGTGGGCCCAGCGGCACCCTCCGCCCCGTGTGGCCTCGGCACAGCCTTTGTCCAGCCTGCACTGCACCCCCAGCATGGATTGCCTTCCCCGCCCTCACCCTGCTCCACGCCCAGTGTGAAACTCTAGTGCCAAATTCACCATGGCCAGAAGAAATTCCTCCCTCCTCTAAATAGCTGGTGTTTAGTCAAATCCATCTTCTTAGGCATTCGTCTGACTGTTGCTCTGAGACGCTGGGGGAGAACCAAGCCTGCTTTTGTCCCCCAGTTTGATGGTGAGAGCAAATGACTTGTGGCCATCAGCTGAGGCCAGGGAAGTGGGGTGGGGGCAGGCCCTGGGCTCCCCACCGCGGGGAACTGCAGATGTCGATGCACCCTGAAGCGTTGCGTTAGGTCCCAGCCCCACCCAAGTCTGCAAGTATGTGCTGATGCCTCACCTTGACCCCTCTTTCCCCCTCTCCTGTTTGTGGTCCTGACGTTCTGCAAACAAGTCTGCGTGGATAGGCGGCGGCTGGTGTGCCAGCCAGCCCCGGGGAGAAGTGTCGGCTTCCGGAGGGCTGCGGGTACTTGCTCTCCGTCAAGGCAGGGCTGCCCTGCAGGAAGGATATTCGTGGGTCCCTGTGGAGCCGTGGAAATCCACGTTGGGTCGCTGCTGGCACTGACAGGAACCGGAAGGCTGGGGAGAGATTTTTCTCTGAGAAACGGGCCATTTTTCATCTTCCCCAGCTTGCCATTTCCATTCCATGGCCTGGCGAGTAGGGCAGACGCCACGTCATCCCTCCCCACTTTGCTTCGCTCAGCAGAGGCTCACCCACGACGCGCGGGGCGCTGCAAGTGCAGAGAGGGTGCAGAGCGGCCCCTGGCGTGGGGCAGGTGCTCCGGCTCCTCCGGGCAGGCAACGGCCCCACCTGGGGAAGAGCCTTGTGAAGGCCAGGGTAGAGCCCAGACTCGCTCCCGAGTGGAACCAAGAGGGGGACTTGGAGAAAGTCTCCCGAGAGAAACGGACTGGGCGTTTCTGTTGGGCCACAGAGGTGGCAAGGTTACCTGTAAGAATGCAAAAGTCAGGGAGTGAGGTGACTGTGTACCCACGGGAACTGGCCCTCCACGCAGCCGGGTGCACGGCTCTGTGTCAGTGTCTGGCCAGGCCTTTGGTCACGTTTTCTGAGTGTTTCGCAGGAGCAGGGCTTTTGGTGATCAGCACAGCTCTGCGGGTAGCTTGGGCGCCTTACTGTCCTCATCTCAAAATACTGTCAGTGTCCGCCGCCCTCACGGAACGCAGGGGCCAGGCGTGGGGGACAGAGGGGGACAGCCCCTAGCCCCTGCAGCGGGGCCTTTGATTTCAGCAGCCTGCTAAGCCCCCCCGCCCCCTCCTCTAGGGAACGCCGCTGAGCTTGTTCACCTGTCAGGTTGGAGGGTGTGCTTTGTTCTCACAGCGTTCTGTGCAGCAGCGGTATCGCTCTGTTCCATCTGTGGCCAGGATGGCAAAGCAGCGCCTGACCCCAGCTTCTGCACCCGAGTCCGTGTCAGACACCCAGGCTCAGGGGCGTGGCAGCCTCCACCACACACACGTGTGCACTCACTCTGCACACCCCCAGCGTGCACATGCTGCTGTCCGGTGCCGTGATAGGTTCAGTCTGGGGCAGCTTTGGCCCCAGGGGTGTAGCCTTAAGATAGGGTGCACATAGGGTGCGTGCCTGTAGTGGCTTGCTCAAGGTAGGGGCTGTGGATTTGAGCATTGGGAAATGTCACCCAGGCCCGGTGCAGAGGGGCCCCTGCCTGCCTCCTATGGCCGTGTGTGCCCTAGGCACCCGTGCTGACCAGCCCTTTGGCCATCTTGCCTGGATGGAAGGTGTACCTTCTTGCTGCATCCATGCGTGGTTAGATGTGGTCGTGTTCCCCAGGTGATGAAGAGGCGGTGGGGAGAGACCGTGTACATATTCATGTTACTCTGCCTCCCTCCAGCAAGCGGGACTCACTGCACTTAAATGTTTTCAATTTTGCGCGCACAGCATGAGGACTGCTGGGTTTGTTTTGGCACAGAGATCGAACATTTGTAAGGAAACATGCCAACGTTACCTTTCCTAGCAGGTCGGAGGGAGCTCTTAGGCAGGAGATGCACTCCCCGCGGCCCTCGGGAAATGAGACACTGCCCCGTGCTGGCAGGGGAGATGGAGGGTCCCACTCCAGAGACTCCCTCCCTGGGTCCTTGCTGCCCACACTCCCGGGCGCTAGCGGTGTGGCCAGGCTCCCTTGGGGAGCCGGTGCCCAGTCGCCGTGTGGGCTGCTCGGCTGTGTTTGCCGTGCCCGTCCCTCCGCACGCACTCAGGTTTCCCTCCTCCGTCCGCCTTTCCTGGGCCAGGCTGTCCTCCCTCGGCTCCCCCTTCCCTGCTGTAAAATGCTGCACTTGCAGCCGGCATTGTGCGCCCTCTTGCATTTGACGGGACTTCCAGACACGTTTGTTTCATAATTGTGTCCCGCGTGTTGGTCCTAGGCAACCAGCTAGATTGTAACGGGGCTGGGTGTCTGTTAGGTGATTAGCATATTGTCTGCACTTGAAGGGGGAGGCAGGGATTAGAGATTTCACAAGGCCTGTTAAAGAAAAGCTGTTCAATAAATCCCCTAAGTCTTTGATGAGCTGCAGAGGTCAGCATTAATGAAAATCATTTCAGGAATTTTTTTCTCCATACGTTGTGTTTAAATTAACGTTTCTAGGACCCCTCATCCATGGCTGGTGGGAATGTACCATGGTGTGGCCACATGGAAAGTAGCTTTGCAGTTCCTCAGAGAGTTAAATGCAGAATTTCCATCTATGATCCTCACAATGCCATTCCTGAATGTACCCCCAAAATTATTGGAAGCAAGAACTCAGCAGATACTTGTCTGTGCACCTCCAAACAATACTGTTCACAGTGGCCAGAAACAGAAACAGCGCAATGGCCATGGAGGGAGACTGTGAAACAGACTGTGGTGTGTCCCCACAGTGGAGTGGCACACCACCGCAGCCTGCTGTGTGCGCCACGGCGTGGGGGGCTGTGTCCCCACAGTGAAGTGGCACACCACCGCAGCCTGCTGTACGCACCACGGCGTGGGGGGCTGTGTCCCCACAGTGGAGTGGCACACCACCGCAGCCTGCTGTACGCGCCACGGTGTGGGGGGTGTCTGAAACGCTGTGCCAAGTAGCAGGTCTGACACCAGAGGCCACATGTCACATGGCCCTCTTCATAGGAGATATCTGGAGTGGAGAACTGAAAGGACAGACCACAAAGTGGTGGTTGCGGGGGGCTGGGGCAGAGGAGAGGGGACAGAAACTGCCTGATGCATGACAGTGTTACTTCCATGTGTGAAAATATCTTGGAACTAGATAGAGGTGATTTGCACAGTATTGTGAATGTACTCAAGGCCACTGAGTTGTTCACTTTAAAATGACTCATTTCTGTTACATGAATTTCCCCCAGATTACTTTTGAACAGAAGAAGGGGACATTTTCAGTGAATGAGAGGAGTCTGCCAGGAGCTGAGGTCTAGGCCCATTTTGGTGTATTTGTGCGTGGACTTAGCGTTGTTGGAAACACCAGCTGAAGGCCAGGCGCCTGACTCAGCATGTGGGCCGCCCTTCCCCCTGCCTAGTGCTGGGTGCCTTGTGCTGCCCCATTCCCAACCCCAGCCTCCTGGGAGCGTGCACCCTGGGGGCAGTGCTGATAGCGCAAGTGACTCTCCCTGCTGCCCGTGGGAGACCTGCATTGAGTCCCAGCTCCTGAGTGGAGCCAGCGGGCGGTGGGGGAGTAATCCAGTCTGCCTCTCAACTAAAGTTCTTTTTGACAGGCAGAGTGGACAGAGAGAAAGGTCTTCCTTTGCCGTTGGTTCACCCTCCAATGGCCGCCGCGGCTGGCGCACTGCGGCCGGCTGATCCGAAGCCAGGAGCCAGGTGCTTCTCGTGGTCTCCCATGGGGTGCAGGGCCCAAGCACTTGGGCCATCCTCCACTGCACTCCCGGGCCGCAGGAGAGAGCTGTCCTGGAAGAGGGGCAATGGGGACAGAATCCGGCGCCCCGACCAGGACTAGAACCGGATGTGCTGGCCCCGCAGGCGGAGGATTAGCCTAGTGAGCCGCAGCGCTGGCATAAACAAAGTTCTTAAAAAAGAAAGGAGGGGCTGGTGCTGTGACGTGGTAGGTTAAGCCTCCACCTACAGTGCCGGCATCTCATATGGGTGCCGGTTCGAGTCCCGGCTGCTCCACTTCTGATCCAGCTCCTTGCTGATGCACCTGGGAAAGCAGCAGAGGATGGCCCAAGTCCTTGGGCCCGTGCACCCACATGGGAGGCTCAGAAGAAGCTCCTGGCTCCTGGCTTCAGATTGGCCCAGCTCTGGCCATTGCAGCCATTGGGGGAGCGAACCAGTGGATGGAAGATTCTCTCTCCCTCCCTCTACCTCTGTAACTCTGCCTTTCAATAAATCTTAAAAAAAAAAAAAAAAAAAAAGGAAGCAATCCTAAGTGGAATGTGAGTTCTAGAGAGCTGCATTTGTGCAATAGCTATAGGAACTGATTTTTAAAATCCTTACAAAAGTTAACCTTTGAAGATGATGTACACTTTCAGTCTAGGCTGGAACACTCAGGTTAGTGTTTTGTTCTTTGCTGATTCGGAGAGAAAAGGAAGCTTTCTTCTAGCTCCCTTTGAGGTCCCTGAGCGCTGCCGTGTGTCAAAACAGAGATGGGTGTGGCCTTGGTGGATGCGTCTCACCTGAGGCACAGGTGCACTGGGGCTGTGAGCCAGGTGTTCCCGGAGCTGGGCCGGCTGCCATTGGTGCACCTCGTCGCTGTCTCACAGGAGTGGTCCTGGGGAAAGGAGGTCTTACTGAGGCTGTTTTTGTATTTCTAAAGTACGTGGTTGGTTTTAGAGTCGGCAAGCCAAACATAGAATTCCTTTTCTGCCGCGCACTATCTGTGTGTTCTTGAGCAAGTTGCTTTACCTTCCCTGCACCTCAGCCTTCTGATCCCTGGGCCCGAGGCTGTCATACAAAGGGCTGAGGGGGAGGGGAAGTCCGCACAGGCGTGCCTGGCCCGGGGAAGGGCACAGAGGCAGTCACCCTTCCAGGAAGCAGGTGGAGGAGGCCGTGCTGCCTGTCGGCGCTGGCTCTCGGGAGGTGTGTGTGCCGCTTTCACCTCGGACTCCGCGCCCGTTACCGTCTTCCACCTTCCTGTACGTTTGTGGCCCTCGTGTGCTGTCGGCTAGAGGAAGTGAGAAGTACCTGGGGCTTTTGGTTTTTGTTTCTGCATCAACGGTGCCGGGGTTGGGACGCCTGCAACCCACGTAGCAGGGACCGGGTTCAGGTCTTGGCTCCGGATCCTGACCCTAGCTTCCCACCCACACAGACCCCAGCAGACAGCAGCAGCGGCTCAAGTCGTTGGTTCCTGCCACCCACGCTGGGGACCTGCATTGGCTTCCCAGCCTTGGCCTTTGCAGGCATTGGCGGCATGAACCAGCGAACGGGAGCACTCTCCACCCCGTCCCCCAAGTAAGATTTATCTTTAAAAAAGGAGTGCACTTCTCTCTGCCCACCGCTGCCGCATATATAATTACATGTCATCTCAGAGGCCTTAAGAAAGAGTTTGCGCGGTAGCACTGTGTGTTTACCTGCTTCTTTCCCTACTTCCATCAACAAACCCAGCGGCAGCACCTCCTCTGTTCCTGCCTGTCTGTGGCCGACACTCGCAAGTCCTGTTCATGCCCCGTCTGCAGGCCCAAAGCCTGATGTGTCGCTGGTTCTCCTTCCCCTCTGGGCACCTGTGCCGGGCACTGCTGCACCAGAGCAGAGCTGGCCTCGGGGGGGCGGGGAGGAGCGTCGGCGGTCGGCAGGTCAGCGTTCGCTGTTCAGTGGGACACTGCACCGGGTTTCACAGCCGTTTTCGTCCCCGCGTGTTGTTCTGAAGTCCTTTGGGCACCGTGTGTCTGGTGACGAGATGTGAGTCTCCCTCACTAGGCTTTCTCTTGCGCGTGTGTCCTCTCTTCCTGGAAGTTCACGTTGGTTCACGAACCGCTCATCCTGCCATGCCTTCGCTAGAACAGCTCCGATCCTTTGTCCTCTGGCCCATTGGAAAACTCACGTCCTCAGACTCCAAGCTGTGCGTTTCTCTACGGTGGGTGTCAGGTAGTGGGGACGGCAGAGAGCACAGCTCCCCGAGAACCCGGCTGCCAGCCGCCGCCGCCTCTACCCGAGCAAGCCAGCATGAAGATCAGTCAACTGTGTTTCACTTCTGTTACTTTTTCATGGAGACGGTGTTTGTGAGTGAGGTCCATGCGCCCAACCACAGACAGAGTTTTGTTTTCGTCGCCACCAGGGGTGAGGGCGCACTCTAGAGCGAGCATCAGCAGGCCTGGCGAGACGGGGCTGTGAGCACACAGGACCCCCTGTGTGCGCATGCCCCCCTGCCTGGGCGTGCCCCTCTGCATGTGTGTGACCCCTTGTGGCAGCCACCTGCCCTGGCCGGAGTGCCTCCTGGCCACTCACCTCCGTCCCCACTTGCTGCACACCTACCAGCCCTGCGCCCCCGCCTCCCTGCTCTCATCCAACCTCTTCCCACCTCCCCATCTAGCATTTCTCAGAGCCTGTGTTTTTGCGTGAATCTGGGCATGCCCATTGGTGTGTGCGTGACCCCCCTGCACGGGCACGCCCTTTGGCATGCGTGTGACCGCCCTGCCTGGGCACGCCCCTCGGCTTGTGTGTGACCTCCTGTGTGCACATGCCCCCCCTGCCTGGGCATACCCCTTGGTGTATGTGTGACTCCTGTATGGGCGTGCCCCTCGGCATCCATGTGGCCCCCCTGCCTGGGTGTGCCCCTTGGCTTGTGCATGCCCCCCCTGCGTGGACATGCACCTCAGCATGTGTGTGACCCCCTGTATGGGCGTGCCCCTCGGCGTCCGTGTGCCCCCCCTGCCTGGGCATGCCCCTTGGTGTGTGCATGCCCCCCCTGCGTGGACATGCCCCTCGGCATGTGGGTGCCCCCCCGCGTGGGTGTGCCCCTCGGCGTGCGTGTGACCCCTGTGTGCATGTAACCCCCCCGCCTGAGTGAGCCCCTCGGCGTGCGTGTGACCCCTGTGTGCGCGTGCCCCCCCTGTGTGGGCATGCCCCTCTGTGTGTGTGTGCCCCCCATGTGGGCGTGCACCTCGGCGTGTGTGTGACCTCCTGTGTGCATGTGACCCCCCCTGCGTGGGTGTGCCCCTCAGCGTGCATGTGACCCCCTGTGTGCACATGCCCACCCTGCGTGGGCATGCCCCTCAATGTGTGTGTGCCCCCCATGTGGGCGTGCCCCTCGGCGTGTGTGTGACCTCCTGTGTGCGCGTGCCCCCCCGTGTGGGCATGCCCCTCGGCGTGCGTGTGACCCCATGTGGGCATGCCGCTCAGCATGTGTGTGACCTCCTCTGTGCGTGTGCCTCCCCTGTGTGGGCTGCCCCTTGGCGTGTGTGTGACCTCCTCTGTGCGCGTGCCCCCCCATGTGGGCATGCCCCTCGGCGTGCGTGTGACCCCATGTGGGCATGCCCCTCAGCATGTGTGTGA
This sequence comes from Lepus europaeus, assembly GCF_033115175.1. Classification (NCBI taxonomy): domain Eukaryota; kingdom Metazoa; phylum Chordata; class Mammalia; order Lagomorpha; family Leporidae; genus Lepus; species Lepus europaeus. The sequence goes on along the minus strand of NC_084827.1, from coordinate 1,404,859 downwards.
CCTCCTCTGTGCGCGTGCCCCCCCGTGTGGGCATGCCCCTCGGCGTGTGTGTGACCCCATGTGGGCATGCCCCTCAGCATGTGTGTGACCTCCTCTGTGCGCGTGCCTCCCCTGTGTGGGCATGCCCCTCGGCGTGCGTGTGACCTCCTCTGTGCGCGTGCCCCCCCGTGTGGGCATGCCCCTCGGCGTGTGTGTGACCTCCTCTGTGCGCGTGCCCCTCAGCATGTGTGTGACCTCCTCTGTGCGCGTGCCTCCCCTGTGTGGGCATGCCCCTCGGCGTGCGTGTGACCTCCTCTGTGCGCGTGCCCCCCCGTGTGGGCATGCCCCTCGGCGTGTGTGTGACCTCCTCTGTGCGCGTGCCTCCCCTGTGTGGGCATGCCCCTCAGCGTGTGTGTGACCTCCTGTGTGCGCGTGCCCCCCCGTGTGGGCATGCCCCTCGGCGTGCGTGTGACCCCATATGGGCATGCCCCTAGGCATGTGTGTGACCTCCTCTGTGCGCGTGCCCCCCCGTGTGGGCGTGCCCCTCGGCGTGCGTGTGACCTCCTCTGTGCGCGTGCCCCCCCGTGTGGGCATGCCCCTCGGCGTGTGTGTGACCTCCTCTGTGCGCGTGCCCCCCTGTGTGGGCTGCCCCTTGGCGTGTGTGTGACCCCATGTGGGCATGCCCCTCAGCATGTGTGTGACCTCCTCTGTGCGCGTGCCTCCCCTGTGTGGGCATGCCCCTCGGCGTGCGTGTGACCTCCTCTGTGCGCGTGCCCCCCCGTGTGGGCATGCCCCTCGGCGTGTGTGTGACCTCCTCTGTGCGCGTGCCTCCCCTGTGTGGGCATGCCCCTCGGCGTGCGTGTGACCCCATGTGGGCATGCCCCTCAGCATGTGTGTGACCTCCTCTGTGCGCGTGCCCCCCCGTGTGGGCATGCCCCTCGGCGTGTGTGTGACCTCCTCTGTGCGCGTGCCTCCCCTGTGTGGGCATGCCCCTCGGCGTGCGTGTGACCCCATGTGGGCATGCCCCTCAGCATGTGTGTGACCTCCTCTGTGCGCGTGCCTCCCCTGTGTGGGCATGCCCCTCAGCGTGTGTGTGACCTCCTGTGTGCGCGTGCCCCCCCGTGTGGGCATGCCCCTCGGCGTGCGTGTGACCCCATGTGGGCATGCCCCTCAGCATGTGTGTGACCTCCTCTGTGCGCGTGCCCCCCCGTGTGGGCATGCCCCTCGGCGTGCGTGTGACCCCATGTGGGCATGCCCCTCAGCATGTGTGTGACCTCCTCTGTGCGCGTGCCTCCCCTGTGTGGGCATGCCCCTCGGCGTGCGTGTGACCTCCTCTGTGCGCGTGCCCCCCCGTGTGGGCATGCCCCTCGGCGTGTGTGTGACCTCCTCTGTGCGCATGCCCCCCTGTGTGGGCTGCCCCTTGGCGTGTGTGTGACCCCATGTGGGCATGCCCCTCAGCATGTGTGTGACCTCCTCTGTGTGCGTGCCTCCCCTGTGTGGGCATGCCCCTCGGCGTGCGTGTGACCTCCTCTGTGCGCGTGCCCCCCCGTGTGGGCATGCCCCTCGGCGTGTGTGTGACCTCCTCTGTGCGCGTGCCTCCCCTGTGTGGGCATGCCCCTCGGCGTGCATGTGACCCCATGTGGGCATGCCCCTCAGCATGTGTGTGACCTCCTCTGTGCGCGTGCCCCCCCGTGTGGGCATGCCCCTCGGCGTGTGTGTGACCTCCTCTGTGCGCGTGCCTCCCCTGTGTGGGCATGCCCCTCGGCGTGTGTGTGACCTCCTCTGTGCGCGTGCCCCCCCGTGTGGGCATGCCCCTCGGCGTGCGTGTGACCCCATGTGGGCATGCCCCTCAGCATGTGTGTGACCTCCTCTGTGCGCGTGCCTCCCCTGTGTGGGCTGCCCCTTGGCGTGTGTGTGACCTCCTCTGTGCGCGTGCCCCCCCGTGTGGGCATGCCCCTCGGCGTGTGTGTGACCTCTTCTGTGCGCGTGCCTCCCCCGTGTGGGCATGCCCCTCGGCGTGTGTGTGACCTCCTCTGTGCGCGTGCCTCCCCTGTGTGGGCATGCCCCTCGGCGTGCGTGTGACCCCATGTGGGCATGCCCCTCGGCGTGTGTGTGACCTCCTCTGTGCGCGTGCCTCCCCCGTGTGGGCATGCCCCTCGGCGTGCGTGTGACCCCATGTGGGCATGCCCCTCGGCGTGTGTGTGACCTCCTCTGTGCGCGTGCCTCCCCTGTGTGGGCTGCCCCTTGGCGTGTGTGTGACCTCCTCTGTGCGCGTGCCCCCCTGTGTGGGCATGCCCCTCGGCGTGTGTGTGACCCCATGTGGGCATGCCCCTCGGCGTGTGTGTGACCTCCTCTGTGCGCGTGCCTCCCCCGTGTGGGCATGCCCCTCGGCGTGTGTGTGACCTCCTCTGTGCGCGTGCCTCCCCTGTGTGGGCATGCCCCTCGGCGTGCGTGTGACCCCATGTGGGCATGCCCCTCGGCGTGTGTGTGACCTCCTCTGTGCGCGTGCCTCCCCCTTGTGGGCATGCCCCTCGGCGTGCGTGTGACCCCATGTGAGCATGCCCCTCGGCGTGTGTGTGACCTCCTCTGTGCGCGTGCCTCCCCTGTGTGGGCATGCCTCTCAGCGTGCATGTGACCCCCTGTGTGCACATGCCCACCCTGTGTGGGCATGCCCCTCTGTGTGTGTGTGCCCCCCATGTGGGCGTGCCCCTCGGCGTGTGTGTGACCTCCTGTGTGCGCGTGCCCCCCCCGTGTGGGCATGCCCCTCGGCGTGCGTGTGACCCCATGTGGGCATGCCCCTCGGCGTGTGTGTGCCCCCCATGTGGGCATGCCCCTCGGCGTGTGTGTGCCCCCCATGTGGGCATGCCCCTCGGCGTGTGTGTGCCCCCCATGTGGGCATGCCCCTCGGCGTGTGTGTGACCTCCTGTGTGCGCGTGCGCCCCCGTGTGGGCGTGCCCCTCGGCGTGCACACGCCCTGCCTTCGGAAGGGGTCCCCTGAGGCTCCACTCCATGTGCTGCTGGGCTGTGGCAGGGCGAGCTCTCCGTGATGGTGATGGGTGTCTGTCACGAGGCAGGTGAGGACACACGTGTCTCGGCAGAGGAGAGCGTGACTTCTTGCAGGGGTTGTGAGAGCCTGTAAGGTCACTGATTGAACTTAATACATTTGTTTCCGAGCCAGGGACTCCAAACGCGCCTATTTCCACCAGATCAAATGGGAATCCTGAGTACTTAACCATTCTTGATTAATTATTGAATGGGAGGAAAAAGGCTCCTGCTTTGCCAGTTCCAGGCTGTGGGAGGGTTTTTGTTGTTGTTGCTGTTGTTTTGTTTTTTTTTGTTTTTTTTTTTGGACAGGAGACAGAGAGAAAGGTCTTCCTTTGCCGTTGGTTCACCCTCCAATGGCCGCTGTGGCTGGCATGCTGCGGCTGGCGCATCACGCTGATCCGAAGCCAGGAGCCAGGTGCTTCTCCTGGTCTCCCATGGGGTGCAGGGCCCAAGGACTTGGGCCATCCTCCACTGCACTCCCGGGCCACAGCAGAGAGCTGGCCTGGAAGAGGGGCAACCGGGACAGAATCCGGCGCCCCAACCGGGACTAGAACCCGGTGTGCCGGTGCCGCAAGGCGGAGGATTAGCCTAGTGAGCCGCGGCGCCCGGAGGATTAGCCTAGTGAGCTGCGGCGCCGGCATGTGGGAGGGTTTTTTTAAATTTCAGTTTAGAATTAATTACTGGCCGGCGCCAGATCAGAAGTGGAGCAGCTAGGACTCAAAGCGGAGCTCCGATATGGGATCTGGCATTGCAGGCAGTGGCTTAACCCCAGTCCAAACCCCTCTCCTCTTTTAGTGTCGTCTTCTCTTTATCACTGCAGATCCAAGTAACTGAATTTGCTGGAGGTGATGGAGAAGTATGAGTGTAGGAGCCGAAAGGCATGTGACCTTTCAGCCAGGCATGTGACCTTGAGCAAGTCCTTGATGCTGGGGTTTAGAACCAGAAGTGCTTGGGCCCTGCCTCCCCCGGGGCTGGGACTCCTGTGCTCTGGTCCCATGATGTGGGCTGACTAGATTGCATTGGGTACAGACGTGCACAGCTCTTTCTGATGCACGCAGCTACTATAGAGATTAAAATGTCACTCAGCAACCATGGCTTTTTGGCATTTGTGTATTCTCAACTGGAAAATGCTAAAAGTACTCTTACTGCCCCCAAACCTATTCTGCAAATGATGACAGAGTTCCACTTCCTGCCAAGGAGCCACAGTCCCCTGTTTCTGTACCGTAGGGAAAGCCCCTGTCTGCACCCTCAGTGGCTGTGCAGGTCTAGGGTGTGGAAACAGTGTGTGCTGTATTCTGAGCTGGCTCTGTGACTCTGACCTTGCAAAGTGGCGTTGGCGTGATACAGGACCTCTGGGAGGGGCTGCTGCACTCTCTCTAGCTCTCTGTAACCAGTATGTATAGACTTAGCGTCTGAGTTACGACATCCGTTTTGTGGTACTCAAAAGCCATTTGAGTTTATTCTAGGTCCTGGATTATGTTCTCGGTGGTCATTGGTACCAAAGATGAGCTCCAAATGCTATTAAAGTATTTCTTCTAAAGAGAAAATGCTGTATGGGGTATGTCATAATTAAAAATTTCACCAGGGAGCTGGCACCTGCAGTGCTGACATACCACATGGGTGCCAGTTCTAGTCCCTGCTGCTCCACTTCCAATCCAGCTCTCTGCTATGGCCTGAGAAAGCAGTGGAGGAAGGCCCAAGTCCTTGGGCCCCTGTACCCACGTAGGAGACCTGGAAGAAGCTCCTGGTTCCTGGCTTCAGATCAGCTCAGCTCCAGCTGTTGCAGCCAATTGGGGAGTGAACCATTGGATGGAAGACCTTCCCCCCACCCCCAACCCCGTGTGTAACTCTGGCTTTCAAATAAATAAATAAATCTTTAAAACCAGTTAGGTTTTTTTTTTTTTCTTTAGCACTGCACTGTTTGAAGCTATAAACAGGAGCAGGTGTTTAGTGATTACTTTAATCCTAGACTAAGTTACACTGCGCCCATGGTGAAGTACTGAGTTCAGCACCAAGCTGCGGCTCCTTGTTCCAGGTTCCTGCTCGGAGACCCTGGGAGGCAGTTGCCTGGCTCACTTACAAGGGTCCCTCACTGCTCATGGAGACCCTGGGAGGCAGCGGCCTGGCTCACCACCCATGAGGAAGACCTGGATTGAGTTTCCAACTCTTGGTCTTGGCCCAGCTCACTCCTGGCTCGTGGCAGCATTTGGAGGTGAACCAGCAGATGGAAGATACTTGTCTCTCTCCAAAATTTAAAAAAATGTGTTTAATTATAAACAAAGATCTATGCAGGTTGTTACATTAAACCCTTTTTTCCTTCCTTAAATTTTATTTTTTAATATATGATTTTTTAAAAATATTCTCTTTTTACATTTATGCCCTGGTTTTGGTAGATTTAATACCTCCTTGAAAGGGGAAATAAGTATAACACATACTGTATTTCTATATCAAAAGCAAATTGAGATTTTTTCCATAAGACACAGTTCTTGACAAAGCACCGTCACGTGTAGGATTGCGTTTCTTCATTACAGCAACTCCGTTTCATCCCCATGTGTAGATGTGGGCACAGCCAGCGGGTCCCCAGCCACAGCCAGCTCTCCCAGCACCTTGCCTGCTGGGTTCTGCTGCTCTCAGGCAGCCCGTGGTGCCACACTTGTCACAGGTGGTCTGGGAGAGTCCATGAGGTTAAGGTTGAGCTTCCATTTTCGCCCAGACAGCTTCTCATACATAAATCACGTTCCACACAGTGGTGCCAGGTCTAGAGTTAAATGATCCCAAGCAACATATTACCATTAGGAGGGGAACTCAAAAGAGCAAACCTTAATTACTCTGGCTACCTGGTGTGTTGTCTCAGTGTACAGAGAGGACATGCCTGTATTCCCCCTTCCCACAGATCGAACACTGAACTTCATGAGCTATAACAGTAAAGGTCCATCCGAGTGCTGAGGTACCAGTGACTGCCATGGTGCCAGCTGTTAGTACAATAGGAACTCAGCCCCCACAGCTGTAGCTGATACCAGTTTGTGTCAACAAGGAAGGGAGTGTTCGTTTTATTGAGAAAGGGAGAGGCATTTGGCACCGCAGTTAAGAGGCTGCTAGTGACGCCTGCATTCCCAGGTCAGAGTGCCTGGGTTAGAGGCCCAGCCCTCCCTGATCCACCTCCCTGCTAGTGCACACCTGGGAGGCAGCAGGTGATGGCTCGTGTCCTTAGGTCCCTGCCACTCACTTGGGAGACCTGGATTGGGTTTCTGGCTCTTAGCCCTGGCCCAGCCCAGTCCTGGTCCTTGCCAGCTTGGGAGCGTGAGGCAGCAGGTGGAAGATCTCTCCTGCTTTCTCTCTCTCTCTCTCTCTCTGTCTTATAAATGAATTAATCAAACGAGAAGGAGTTTCCCAAAGAATCCCAACATTGTAGCCCCGAAAGTGATCTTGGCAATTATCTAAGCCTACCTGCCTTGTGACAGATTCCTGTTCGACCAGTCCTTAGTAGGCTTGAAGTCCTCAGGCCGGTGTTGAAGACGGGTAGTCTGCAGATTTGTGAGGTTCGTGGGGCAGATGAGTGGGATGGGCTGTGTGGTTGGCAGGAGAGCTGGGCTGTGGAAGGCCGGCGTGTCCCTGTTCTTGGCTCTTCACCCCCGCCTGACCCCGTGTCCACACCTTTCTGGTAAGCGGGCCTTGTGTGGATGCCCTCACTGCCCCTCTAACCTGACTGAGGCTGGAGTGGTGTGAACTTCCTCTGGGCATGGCTCATTTCCCAAGCACTGTTCCTGTTGTCCCTTTAGACCTGGGGTACCAGCTGCTCCCTGTTCCTGTGGACCTGCATTGACTGGGTCCCCGGCTGAAGCCTCACGTGTGCCCAAGGTGGCCTGTGCCATGCACACAGGAGCTCTCCCCTGGATGGTGAGTGACAGCCCCCTGCCAGGGAGGCTGTCTGCCTCCTGGGCTCTCTTCTTAGATTGTCCTGTCCCATCCCTCCTCTGGTTCTAATGTTAGACTTGGCGACCTCTGGACCCCAGTGAGTCCTGACTCTTCTAACAGAGTGCAGGCCGGAACTGTGGAGCCCTGTGGCGTCCAGCACTGCCTCAGCGCAGTGGGAGGCCGTGTCGGGCGGGGACAGCCTCTGCCCTGCAGGAGACAGCACCGGGTGCCATCCACAGCCGTGAGCCAGTTGGGACAGAGTCTACCTCCAAGGAACTTGCAGGATAACTAATACGTACAAATGATGTCTTGTGAAAATAATTATTAGAAATAATTTCAGTAGAAATGTTTGTTCTCATTCCAAATTGCGTAGCAAACCAGTTCCTTCTCACAAGAGACCATACAGCTGCATAGCCTCCAGACAGCGTCCTGCGCTGGCCGACAGTCCTGACACTGCCGCTTTCTCTTTAGGGATGGATTGGTGCGTGATGGAATCGGGCCGCCCGTTACCACTCTCTGCTTGCTTGTGCCCGACTTACAAGTTGTCGCCACGCAGAGCAGGCCCCTGTCAGAAGTGCACGTGCCCAGCTCTTGGGCAGGACTGGGCGCGTGGCTGCAGTACACCACAGCAGAACGCAGCCCTCAGCAGGCGCCCCCGGGCTGCACCAGCTCTAATCTTTTCAGCTTCTGCTCTGGGTCACCGACTGGCAATTAGTGAAGTGTTCATTTAGAGTTTCCTCTCATCTGCCGTGTTCATAGTGTGGTTTGATTTGTCGTAGCACCATAAGATATAAGCTCATGGACTGGAAATAATATGGGGATATGTTTTACTATGCATGAGCTCCTTAGTGTACCCAAAAAATCTTGAGTAAATGGTCACTTTTTCAGATTCTGCTCTACTGACATTAAATCTGCATGCAGGCAGAATTCGCCTTCTAATGAATGGGTGTATTTGGAAACTGGTCTGGAGGTGGGGAGAGGGAAAATGAGTTTACAGGGGAACTCATCTCTGGTGTTAAAAATAGGCAGTGGAGACATGTGATTGATACACAAACGTTATCCTGTAAAACGTCATCAGGGAAGGAGGTGATGCTAGAATTGTAGGCTGTGGGTGGAAAAGGAGGCTTGCTACTCAGATGCTGACTGTTAGCTGGGCAGCCAGCAGCTCCTACTGCCCGGCCCTGGACACTGACCCAGGCTCGAGGTGGGAGCGTGAGAAGCCAGTTCTGACTTCTGAGAGCTCTGGCTCTCAGCTGAGAAGTGCGGACCATGCTGCATTTGCATCCGCTGCCGGCACACACTCCGAGGCCAGGTCGCCACGTACCTGATAATCTCCCTCAGCCAGGGGCAGGCGTGCAGACAAGCACACGATGAGAGCAGGGCCAGGAGGAAGGAGGGAGCGTGTCTCGGGTGAGGCGTCCAGTCTGGGAGCAGGAGCTCGCACAGGCCAGACGTGGCGAGGCCTCACTTGGCAGTAATAGGACGAGGTGTGTGTGCTGCACTGGTGGGCTGGCGTGGTCGGAATGGGTTTGCTGACCCTGATGGCTGGACGTGACAGGAGTCCCTGCCGTTTGAGAGCCAGCTCCCAGAATGCTTCAGAACGTTGTTAAAGCCAGACCTGCGCTGTGTGAGCCCTGACTGTGTGAGCTTGGGCGGGAGGAGCTGGTTATTCACCTGCTTCCAGCGTGCTAGAATTTCTTCCCCTGTGCCTGGCACGCCGGTCCTGGTGAGGGTGCTTGGCAGTGTCCTACAGACATGGATGGGACAGATTGCCAGGAAGACTTGGGGAGGGGCACAGACAGTCTACCATGCAGACTCTGTTCAGTTGAAGCTGGAATCCTGCCTTTATAAACTGGTAGGGCCTATGCTCATTGCTGAAAGACAGACAGGTGCAGGCGAATGGAGCTCCTCCCTCTGCTGGAAACTGGAATTCTTAGGCCACGCGAAGCGTTCTGTGTTTTCTTCACCAGTGTTTCCTGTGTCCCCAGCAGCTAAGGATGCCTGGCTTATTGTAAATGATAACTCTTTTCCTGGATGGTATTGAGTAATTGAAAGAGCGATAGGCATTTGGCGCCTTGGAATGTGTGTGGAGGCTCCACGGAGGTGTCTGTCACTCACCCTCAGTCCTTGTCGCCCACACTTGGTTGAACCCTGGAGGAGGGGATACCACTGGCTGGGCGCCCCTTCCATGGAGCAGCCCCGGCACGGGGAACAGTTTGGTCACAGATCTGTCACCTCTCGGAAGCTCACCTGAGCCCGGTCGGTAGCCAGCTAAAGGATGGTTTAAAGGTGGATAGTTCACGGACAACGTGCTGTGTTTGGCCTTTTAGAGAGGAGGGAGAAACTTTTGTCTTCATATGCTTTCTGTCTGTCTGTTTAATTTTAAACATCCAACTGTTGTACGAGCTGGGCTTTATAAGAGCCAACATTTGGTTGTAAGTATTTCCTTCGTGGCAGCTCCAACGTAGGATCTGTTATCAACTTGTCTCAGCAGAGCTGTTTGGGTTTTGAAAGAACATGTATGTTTTATTACAGAGCATTGTTTTTTCAAGAGTTAAAGCAAGCACGTAGCAGCGTTTTTGAGTGGGGTTCAAGTGAGTTTCCTTTCAGACACCAGCACTCGCCGAAGGTGCCTTGTCCCTGCCTCAGGCAGGTTGGGGCCACCCAGCCCCGCCCAGCCCCAGCCCAGCCCAGTCCAGCCCAGCCCAGCCCCGCCGAGTCTGGGGAAGAGCTGGCTTCCATCCTTGAACTCTCCCAGCCTTGACTCCAGTCCAGTTGCCAGGAGACTGCCAGCTAAGGTCTTGAAATGATGCTGTCAGGGTCGTGAGTTGTTGAAAATGTTTCAAACATGTCTGTGTACTTTGCATGTTAAGAAAATGCCTGTACACCCATGTTCCCAGCAGCATTCTTCACAGTAAGCCCAACAGTGAGCAACCCAAGTGTTCGTCAGCGGCTGAATCTGCAAACAAAACGCGGCCGTGCACGCCACGCCATGTGGTGTTATCCAGCCTTTACGAGCAGGGGAATTCTGACACCTGCTAGGACGCGGTGGAACTTGAGTCCTTACATAAGCAAAATAAGCCTGTCACAAAAAGGTAAATACTGCATGGTTCCCCTTAGGAAGTTGCTAACTTGTCGAATTCGTAGAGACGGACAGTAAAAATGGGAGAAGCCAGGGACTGGGGGAGGAAAGGCTGGGTAGTTCTTGTCTGATGGGGACGGTTTGAGGCGTGGCATATGAAAAAAAGCACTGGACACACTCGTGAGGTTGGGCGAGAGTGTGTGCTGACTGCCGCTGAACTGTGCACACAAGAGTGCCTCAGTGCGATCTGTCCCAGGGTGGCATCAGCCGTCCACTCCTAGCAGCAGTGTCAACGTGGGGGGTGGGGACTGCGCTAAGCCCTCGGAGCCCACCGGGCCAGCCTGTGCTGGTCTGAGCAGCTGCAGCTCAGGGGACAGACTGCCCTGGAGCAGAGCCCCCAGTGGCTGCGCCAGGAAACACTGGAAGGCACCAACTCGGAGAACTGAGGCCTTTGGCTCCAGGGAACAGTGGCTGCTGCACTGGCCTTGGGGCTGGGCGGGGAAAGGGCAGGCTGTGTCCTGTGGCTCTCCCTAAAGTGAGGATTTCCGTTTGTCCTGGGAGGAACTTTCCGTGTGCTTGCTGGTGTGGCCACGCACTCTTAGTCTGCACACAGGACACACATGCTTCATGTGGGTCTCTAGAAGGTGAGGCTTTTTCCTGTGGCCCTCTCTGTCGCCTCTCAGCTGCCCACGCTGGAGGGGGAGGATGTGTGTGTGCGAGGGTGCAGTGTTGGGGGTGACGATGGGAAACAGCAGGAATCCAGGAATCTCTGGGCTTTGGAGATTTAATTGGGTGGTGTAGACGGTGTTCTGAAAATTCACCACGAAACACTGAACTCCCTGGTCAAGACGGCCCAGAAGGTCCCTCTGCCCACTCCCACCATCCTGCCCTGGGCCAGAGCTGGGATGCTTCCATTCTCAAAAACTGCCAAGGAAGGAAAGCCTTCATTCAAAACAGGAAAATGTGAAACAGTGAAGAGTGGTTCAGCGGGGGCAGCAGGGAAGACGCTGACCCAGTTGAAGCCTCCAGGCTCTGTAGGGAGCGGCTCTGTGTCAGGAGAGGTGCTTCACCAGCTCCGCAGAGTGTGAAGTGCACCCAGAATAGAGACCCACGAGTGGCTCTATCCTGTCGTGACTCAGCGCAGCATTAGCAACCGGTGAGTCAGTGTTTTCCCAGAGGCAAAGTGAGCAGAGCGTGGTGGTACTGTGCAGCGCAAAGTCGCGGGCCCAGGAGGGAGGCCACTGGCAGGAAGACGCAGGGCGCGGGTGAAGAGACACATGCCCACAGTGCCCTCACAAGTGTTCTCACAAGTGTTCAAAAGTCACTCGACACATTAGAGGCGTCCCTTCCAGACAGCTTTGGAAACGATGCCTGACCACTGTGTGTCTGGGGACAGCCAGTGCCCATGCCTTGTCCAGCACTGTGGCTTCCCAGACCTCCCTGGCCCCTCCCAGACCCAGGGCACCTTGTGAGGATGGCATTGGAGTCAGCACCGTACACTGAGTGTTCCTCCCTGGAGAACCTCCTTCTCTGGCTTGGGCTCCCACCAGCGCCTGCAGCCCAGGGGCACGCTGTCTGGTACCAGGCCCCTCGCCCTGCGGGAGCTGTGGGAGCCCCGGGCTGCGCTCCAACACAAACAGTTCAGGGGCAGAGGGGACATTCCTGGGGACCCACGTCCCTGAGCAATCTGAAAATAACAAACTTGTGCTACATTCGGTTTAATGATTGTTTGGGGCAGGAGAGGCATTCTTAAGGAGGCTGTTTTACCTTAGACCACTCGCTGTGCGCTGCTTCCCCCTCACGTTCCCAGTAGCAGCCACTCCCTGGTAGGCTCCTGCAGCGCGCTCTGCTCCCCAGGGTTTCTGGCCCCGGGACGGAGAAAGACCAATGTCCACGTCAAAATGATGCTTGACAAAAGCATCTGGAGTGTTAACTGTTTGTCTTAAGCTAAATGCTCCGCTTCTGCAAGGTTGAAAACCCCATGTCTGTCACACCGAGCCTCTCGCTGGGCGTGGTCGAGTGTCCAGGCTTTTATGGGCAGCTCTGCAACAGCAGGATGACAGACTGCGTCCTGAGATGAGCTGACCAGAGCACAGAAATGAAGAAATAAACAAAAAGCCGTGTTAATCTCAGGCTTCAGTAGGAATACAAAAATAAATATTAACATTTGCTGGATGACAAATCATGAAATGGCCAGGAGTCCTTAGTGCTTCTAGCAGGCTGGGAATTCTGTCCCTGTCAGGTACAGCACATTTCTAACTAGATACGAGTACAGTTCCACAGCCCGTTTACGCTCACTGCTCTGTGGACTCGCGGTAGCCGTGTCTGCCAGCCCGATCTTCACAACCGTCCTCTCTGTGGGTGCTGTACCCCCTCGACGCGCTCACGGGATTGCTGGTTTGTAGAGAAACAGATCTCAGCCTCGAGCTCCGCTATTCCGTTTCCTTTAGGTCACGGTTAGAAGTCTGCGCGTCTCAGGGTGGTGGTTCCCACAGGGAGGTATACCACGGTATGATAAGGTTCCAAAGTTCATATTCCTGTGTCAGTTACATAGAAGACACTATTACAGTTCACTCGGTGCAGTGCATGCTTTTGGAGTGCTCATCATGTGCAAGGAACTGTGTGGATATCTCCGGACACCTCACCTCTCGCCAGGGCTTTCTTTGCAGAACAAGAGTTGCTATGCCTCAGAGCGAGGGGCTGCTTGGATCAGGCGTCTAGAGCCTGTTGAACGTACACACTGCCTCTGTCACCCCAGGTTGTAATGCGCACCTCAAAGTGAGGCCTGGCCCTCACTTTGCACGCCCAGCACCTGGCAATGCGCGGCACACAGTGGGCACCAGTCTGTTGAAGGAGCTGGTCGGCGGAGCAGGAGGCTGTGGTGAGGGAGTCCCTGCGGCTGGCAGAAGGGCGTGTGGGATGCCGAGAGTCGGTGTGAGCATGAGGATACACCTGTAGAGACCGCTTTGAGGCCAGGGAGCCTGCGCCGAGATCCTCATGGATCAGCAGCCCACGGCCCTGGGCCAGCCACATCCATTCATTTGTCTGAGGCGGTGGCGACTTCTGGGCTGTGTTGCAGAGAAGAGTTGCAGCAGAGGGGCTGCTAAGCAGAATATATGACTGTCCTCTGCAGGAAGTCGGCTGAACTCCACTACGGAGGAGTAGATGAGTGGAAAGCGACGGCGTTTGCTTGGTCCTCTCGCTCAGGAGGCCGACCTGCCTGGAGATTTCCTACTCGAGTCCAGTTACTGTGAGAATGACTCAGTGGGATGGAGCTTTGCAGCCAGCGGGCACCGTGAAAGAAAGAACATTGTTCTGAGCTTCGTCTGAATGTGGGCTGGCACTGCCACCTCTGCTCTGGGAACGTCTGCCCTTCTCCCGGTTGATGTCACTGACTTGGGGGCCAGCGCAGAGCTCCTTCCAGACCCCTCAAGTCAGCAGCAGCCAGCTCGTCAGTCAGCCCGCTTCCTCCTTGGTCTCCGCACAGACACACTTAAGGCACTCATGTTACCTGGTTCCTGTTGACATCACCTCTGATGCCCTCTGATCATTTCTTCTTTTCTTCACACTCATGTTTCGGGCTCTTTGAGGTCGGAACCTGTGTGCAATCTTGCTGCTCTCCCCTCTCCCCGTTTGCCCCAGTGCCGAGTCGAGTCTGTGAACATGAAGGAGTGCTGAGAACTTCACCCACGGGCGTGGTTGGGTGACTCAGGACACTGAACGCTGAAGCCAGACCTCTGGACTCCAGTCCTCCGTGCCCGAGCCCTCGCTCACCACTCTCGCGTCATCTAGGTGCGCATGTGTGTCGGGGCCCACACCTGTGTGTTCTCAGTGGTCGGTGGAACACTGTTAACACAACTGGGCCTTTCTAAATGCTTGGTGAGGACACAGTCCCCGAGCAGGATGTGTTGTAGGAGAAAGCATACCCTGTGTCATTGCGTGAGTCAGCCCAATAACGGGAAGAGAAACATCTGTCGCTTTGATGCACCAGCGTCTGTCAGACAAAGCAATTAAACCCATGTCAGTCATTTTGGTACAACGAAACTAGAAGTAGATGCCACAGAAATACAGTCAAGATGAGGGTGTTTATCCTAGCCTGGGTTTTAGGACTGGTGGAAGCAGCTGCCGAAGCCTCCAGCCTTGGGACAGTTCAGTAGGTGGTGTTCCAGAGGAGAGCAGTGGAGGGACTCCGAGGGCCAGGGCCATCCCAAGCCCACATCTGGTCCTGTTTCTCATCTCAACCCCAAGCCTTATCAAGGTTTGAAATGCAAAAGTTTTGGAAATATAGATTAGGGTGACTTTTTTTTTGGCAATGATTTTGACTTTTATTTATTTGAGAGGTAGAGTTACAGACAGAGAGGGAGAGACAGAGAGAAGGGTCTTCGATCCTCTGGTTCACTCCCCAGATGGCCACAACAGCCAGAGCTGGGCCAGTCCAAAGTCAGGAGCCAGGAGCTTCTTCCGGGTCTCCCACATGGGTACAGGGGCCCAGGTACTTGGGCCATTTTCTGCTGCCATAAGCAGAGAGCTGGATCAGAAGTGGAGCAGCCAGGACACGAACCAGCGCCCACATGGGATGCTGGCGCCACGGGCGGAGGCTTAGCCCACTATGCCACAGTGCTGGCTGCTAGATTGGGTTTTATTTAGTAATATTCATTAATGACCTAAATCAAGAGAGAATCCCCTACTTAATGAAGTAATTAATTAGCTCTGGGGATTGAAGTGGAAAGCAGAAGACTAATTGATTTGTATGATCACTGAGTTCATTTCTCTTCCGTTCATGGGAAGGAGCCAATGTTGGGTCCTTGCCAGGTCTGCTGCTTGGGGCTGGACTGGAACCTCTCTGCCTGGAAATGCTGGTTTTGATTTTTTTCCCCCACATTGCTTGTCTGACTCCATCTTTGTGCTTCTGTGCCTGCTCGCTGCACAAATGGGAGGCCATCGTTTAGTGAGGCCGGCTCCCATCCCAGCCCCATCCCGGGGCTAGGGCCTCTGCTTTCTCCGGTCACCATTTTACCCAAGAAGCACCATACATGTTAGCGTTTGCTTTTTATTATTGCTGTGTGTGTGGCACAACAGGAAAGAATTAACAGGTTAAACAAACAACTCCTCTGAGTTGTGTGAAATCGGAGCTCACTGAGCCCCTGGGAGGACGTTCACCTGCATGGCCTGAGAGCAGCTGAGATCACGCGGGGGAGGCTTGGCTCGAGCTGCTGGGGTCGGCCTCTTAGCTTCTCTGCTGCACTGCACTGAGGTCTCTTGGTGAGGAAGAGCCAGCGAGTGTTTGGACACCGCTTATGAATGGGCTTTGCCGTGTGCTAGACGGTGTGCTAGACGGTGTGCTGGGAATGGGAGAAGAACAGTCAGGCCCCTGTCCAGTTCCCTCCTGCTAGTGCAGGCGGAAGGGTAAGGGAGGCCCCCCCATGGAACAGCTGAGTCTAAGTGGGCATGGGTCGACACCTGGGCTCCCTCAGCCTGTATGTCCCTAGAGCAAGCCAACAGGGCTGCCCCAGCCCTGGGAGCCCTCGCTCAGATGGCCTATGGCAGACCTCAGCCTCCAGGGGTTTCCCCAGCCCCCGCCTTCCTCGGGTAGCCTCTGAGCGAGAAGCAGGCGATGGAGGAATTTGGCAGTGCCCCCAGAAGCTCTGGCCCCCCCTGATGTTTTTCCCAGAGAGCCCGTTTCCTCTGTGAGGGGGAGAACTGACAGCATGGGAATGCGAGCGAGACCGCATCGCTCACCTAAGCGCTGCCGGCCGGTGTGCGCCTCGGGTGGGCTTCGCACTCACCACCCTCCGGTCCTGTGCATTCCCAGTGCGTGGTTCCACTGTGCTCTCCCCTCCAGGGACCCGGAGCAGGGCGACCATGTCTGCAACCCACCCCCTCTTCACATAAAAAGCCCCCGAACCACTGCTTCTTAAATCACCACGGTTCTAACCGCCAGGACTTGCTGTTTGGCATAGATTTATTGCTATTAAAATATTTGTTCTGATTGTTGCAGGTAGTAAATTTTGCCTTGTGGATTTCATTCCAACTCGCATAACTTTTGCAAGGAGGATACTGAGCGAGTTATAAAAACATCGGATCACACCGCGGCTGAGAGTAGTAAAAATGTAAATCCGTATAATACAAATGGGAGTTGAAGACGAGCAGTCGTGTGGAAGACAAGCAGAGCAGTGCCATAAATTGTGCTTCTGGGACAGTGGTCTTTAAGTGACCTCCAGAATCTGTAAAAATGTTACTTTTCATTCTTTTCTGTGAGGGCCTCAAAGTCACAGCTCAACCTGACCTTGTGAACAGTAGTTACTGGGGAGCTGATCCAGTGAATCTAGAACTTTCCCGCTGGTTTCCATGGTCCTGACTGGACTTCCTTTTCAGAGGCTTTATATAATTCATGCCAACTTAGCCAGCGCCGCGGCTCACTAGGCTAATCCTCTGCCTTGTGGCGCCAGCACACCGGGTTCTAGTCCTGGTCGGGGCACCGGATTCTGTCCCGGTTGCCCCTCTTCCAGGCCAGCTCTCTGCTGTGGCCAGGGAGTGCAGTGGAGGATGGCCCAAGTGCTTGGGCCCTGTACCTGCATGGGAGACCAGGGGAAGCACCTGGTGCGCCGGCCGCGGCAGCTATTGGAGGGTGAACCAACGGCAAAAGGAAGACCTTTCTCTCTGTCTCTCTTTCTCACTGTCCACTCTGCCTGTCAAAAAAAAATAATTAAAAAAAATAATAATAATAAATAAATAAATAATTCATGCCAACTTTAATACATGTAGCACTTTATTCTCACACCACTAAGTCAGTAGCAATTCTTTTCATATTCAAACGTTCGCAAGTGAATATCAGCTCCGTGAGGGCAAGGAGGTTTGCGGGCAAGGAGGTTTGCGGAGGAGCTGCGTCTGCTGTGTGCTGTGTTGGCTGCAGCATTAAGTGAGCACCCAGCGCTCGTTGTGTTCAGAGGTGAGCACTGAATGAAGGAACCGCCAGACGCGAGCTATACTAATTTGTTAAAAACACAGAGCAGTGCATTAAGCTTCAAATGTCTCTTTCTAAAACAGGTGTTTAATAGCGAACAAGAGAGGTGAGTAATTGAAACTCCTGTAGCATTCAACGCCTAGATTTCAGTAGTGCCTGTTCCTAACAAGTTCATTGAAGTGGCTTCATTAGAACTTTGTGCTAGAAGAAGCCTAATCCGTGTTGGCACCCAGCTCATAGAAATAGCTCTTAATCGGCTTCAGTGTTCTGATCTGCATCCCGCAGTGTTTACGGAGATTGGCATAGATAGGTGTGGGGCAATCACAATGTTCGGGGAAATGTCACGTTAGCAGTTCTCTTGAAATAGGTCTACAAATACAGAATTCCCCAGGGTTGTTTTCTATAAACCTGTCTTTGGTATAATTACTATTTCTCTTAGTTTTTCTACTTTTTACCTTTATAATCTTCTATTATTGTTTGACAGGCCAATTTCAGTTCGCTAAATTCCAGTTGTAATACTTTGTTTTCAAGTATTATAAAACATCTTAATGTTCCTTTTGTGGCAAATCACTCCTTTGGATCTTTGTTTCAAATTGTGGGTTTCAAAAGTGTTATTTTTCAAGTTGTAATCAGAACTAGAAGATATTTAAATATGGCTTAAATAAATCTGTTTTGAGTCTCAGAAATGCAGAGGTGCAGTGGGGGGGGGGGGGGGGTGGGGGTTGTCTGCAGCCAGTGACTGCATGGTGTTTCTTTTGCTCTGTAAAGAGCTGGGCAGGGGCGTCCAGACTCAATTCAGAATACAGGTCTAGGGGACACTTCCACCTAGGCCTCCCTCTACCGCCTCACACATCGCCCCGTGCAGGGAAACAGCTTCTTGTAGGGCTGGAGCCTTCTCGGGCTCCCCTCTGAAACCAACAATGAGAGTTGAAAAGGTTTTGTTTCTCTTGTATCACTTCTCACTTGCCAAATGTCCGCAAGCAATTTGAGTACTTTCAACCAAATCTCTTGGTAGACCTAGTGAAAAATAAATTTAACCTGTTAATTGTACTCTGTTTTTCTCCGTCTCCTCTGAATAAATAAAAGGTTAAAATCATGGGTGACACAGAAGGAGATAAAGCTTAATCACTCCAGTTTTGAATTCAGCCGTGGGTGCTCTTGTGCCTGGCTTTCCCGTCGACCTCATTGCCATCTGACTGCCATCAATAGCTCTTTTCTATTTCATCAATTGCGTCTAAAAGCCATCGGAACACATAATGTTTGCAGCCCTTTTTTCCCATTATAATTGATGGAGCTTAGCATTTTTGTGGGGTTTGGGGTGGGGTGTAATCAGGACTTTTTCTCACTGAGTTGTCTTTTTCCCTGGCTGGGACAGCAGGGGGACAGGGACCTCCTGCTGCGTGTGCAAGTGTGCAGTTGCATGGACATCTCCCCTTTTGCCAGATTTCACGGATGTGAGAACCAACAGATAATTTTTGGAGAACCTGTTACAATCTTATTTTCTCATTCACAGATGAGCCTTGAAAGGCTGGATTTTTAAGAGGACTATCTTTTTTTTAAGATTTATTTTATTTATTTGAAAGAGTTACAAAGAGAGAAGTAGAGACAGAGAGGACTATCTTTTCTTAAGATCTCTCAGTCCACAAAGGAGGAATGGGCTTATTAGTCTTTAATCATGTGGCATCGCAATACAGTTATCTCCTTTGTGCCAGATCACCAGCCCCTGAGAGAGCAGGGCTTCTGTTTATTGTTCCTCCTTTGAAATGAGCACACAGTGACCCCCACCCCGGTCTTCTAGAAGAGAGGAGGGCTCTGAAGTTTCTGGAAAGTCCTCCATAAACAGAGTCAGCCCCTAATTTTTACGATGCAGTTGTTAGCCACAGGGATTAACCCAAAGGAAGATTTCAAGACCAAGGCGTTGATTTTGTTGTTTTTGATATGAAAATTGAGTTGGCCCTTCTGTCAATGGACTCTGTTACATAAGGCAAGGATTAAAGTGTTCTTGCCACTTGAATTCTCCCATGGTCATTTGATGATTTTCAAAATATTATGTAAATAAAATAAATAGCCAATAGCCAAATAGCCAATCATGTAAATAACTACACTTAGAGAAATAAGAGATAGTCATGGGCCTTTTGTTTTTACTTCACCATTTTTAACCATTTGGAATCAAATGGTTGGATTTTGTATCAACTAAGTAGAGGAGCCAATATCCATTTTAATATGCAATATTAACATTAAGCAGTCCCCAAAATTTTGAGTAGCATTTGCAGCATGTAGCCAAACATTCACGGTATTGCACTCTAGCAGAACGTGTTTTATTTGTTAGTTTCTTCACATCAGTCTTCAGATGTTGAACGCTGCCTCAGGTGTGCGCTCAGCTACGTGGGACATCTCGCCATCTTCAGGCGTCTCTGCTTGGTGCTGAGGTTGTCCAGCTATGGTTGCCTGGGATGCTGTCGATTTTCATTGATGTGCATCCCATGCAGTGAATGCCTGTGGAAGATGATCCAGAGTGAAATCAGTGATTCGCTGCTTGCTGCGTTTGACACCAGATTGTCCTGGCGTGCAGAAGAGAGTCGCCAGCGATCCTGGCGAGTTAAGCAGTCATGCAGGCGTTTTCCCCGGAATACGGCAATGTGGAGCTTACTCCTTTTTTTCCTTTTCTTGAGAGGCATAGAGACAAACAGGTCTCCCGTCTTCCGGTCACTCCCCAGATGCAGGCAGCAGCAGCGACTGGGCCAGGCCAAAGCCAGGAGCTCAAACTTAGTCCTGGTCTCCACACGGAAGGCAGGGACCCAACTACTTGAGCCATCACCTGCTGTCTTCTGGGGCCTGGGGTCAGGAGCAGAGCTGGGACTTGAAGTCTGGCACTCGATACGGATGCATCCAAAGCAGCCGCTGGGCCAAACACCAGCCCCAAGGAGCTCATTCCTCATTTTCTGGCTGTAAGAGCCAGCAAGGCAGTGCTGAAGTGGTGCGCTCTACTCTCGGACCCTACAGAGCCACTGAGCACTCGGTCAGTGACATGCTGCAGGGTTGCCAGGCGTCACGCAGGCTGGGTCAGGCATCACGTGCAGCCCTGCTAGGAGTTAATTGGCGAATCCTACCGGCAGCCAGGAACACTTTCATATCTTTCCACAAGGTATAGGTGATTGATTTCTAGAAGCTGTGTGTGAATATATTATCCAGCCGTTGAACCTGAAAATTGGGTATTAAAGACAACTCAAATTGATGACTAAGCAATGATGAGTGAAAGTTTGAAAGACTGAATATTAGTGACCAATGGATTCTAGATTATAAGTAGAAAGCTCAAAAGTGTGCAAAAGTAATGACAGAAGATGAAGTAACAAAAATAAAAATTGTATGTGCACTGTGATTACAGCTGTGTATTTAAAGATTTAAATGAAAACTATTGTTTTCATTTAATGAATTAATGAATTGTTACAAAGCTGTTTAATACATTCTCTAACCTGTTTTTTATTTTATAGCTGAGGAAGGGATCGATAAATAATTGCCATCGTATCACCAGGTATTGGGTGTCCCTGGTATTTGGTGCCATTTAACAAATGACGCGAACCATCTGTGGCATCCTGGAGGAGGGACTGCTTTTCTGAGAGCCCCTTGCTGTCCCAGAAGGCCAGCTACCCCCGACAGCTTGACCCACGGTGTCTTACCTGCTGAGCGCAAGCCTCCAGGACGGAGGGGCGTTTGCCAGTCCCTGAGCTGACCTTCGATCTAGGAAGAGACAGAGGTCCGCGGTGGCTGCGTGAGCCGGGAGCGTCCGTGTCGGCGACGCGCTCTGCAAGGACGTGTGTGACCTGGGGTGCAGTGAGTTGGGGGCCTCTCTGTGAGGACGTGTGACCTGGGGTGCAGTGAGTTGGGGGCCTCTCTGTGAGGACGTGTGACCTGGGGTGCAGTGAGTTGGGGGCACCCTCTCTGTGAGGACGTGTGACCTGGGGTGCAGTGAGTTGGGGGCCTCTCTGTGAGGACGTGTGACCTGGGGTGCAGTGAGTTGGGGGCACCCTCTCTGCGAGGACATGTGACCTGGGGTGCAGTGAGTTGGGGGCCTCTCTGCGAGGACATGTGACCTGGGGTGCAGTGAGTTGGGGGCACCCTCTCTGCGAGGACGTGTGACCTGGGGTGCAGTGAGTTGGGGGCACCCTCTCTGCGAGGACATGTGACCTGGGGTGCAGTGAGTTGGGGGCCTCTCTGCGAGGACGTGTGACCTGGGGTGCAGTGAGTTGGGGGCACCCTCTCTGCGAGGACGTGTGACCTGGGGTGCAGTGAGTTGGGGGCCTCTCTGTGAGGACGTGTGACCTGGGGTGCAGTGAGTTGGGGGCACCCTCTCTGCGAGGACATGTGACCTGGGGTGCAGTGAGTTGGGGGCACCCTCTCTGCGAGGACGTGTGACCTGGGGTGCAGTGAGTTGGGGGCCTCTCTGTGAGGACGTGTGACCTGGGGTGCAGTGAGTTGGGGGCCTCTCTGTGAGGACGTGTGACCTGGGGTGCAGTGAGTGGGGGGCACCCTCTCTGTGAGGACGTGTGACCTGGGGTGCAGTGAGTTGGGGCACCCTCTCTGCGAGGACGTGTGACCTGGGGTGCAGTGAGTTGGGGGCCTCTCTGTGAGGACGTGTGACTGGGGTGCAGTGAGTTGGGGGCCTCTCTGTGAGGACGTGTGACCTGGGGTGCAGTGAGTTGGGGGCCTCTCTGCGAGGACGTGTGACCTGGGGTGCAGTGAGTTGGGGGCACCCTCTCTGTGAGGACGTGTGACCTGGGGTGCAGTGAGTTGGGGGCCTCTCTGCGAGGACGTGTGACCTGGGGTGCAGTGAGTTGGGGGCACCCTCTCTGCGAGGACGTGTGACCTGGGGTGCAGTGAGTTGGGGGCACCCTCTCTGCGAGGACGTGTGACCTGGGGTGCAGTGAGTTGGGGGCCTCTCTGTGAGGACGTGTGACCTGGGGTGCAGTGAGTTGGGGGCCTCTCTGCGAGGACGTGTGACCTGGGGTGCAGTGAGTTGGGGGCCTCTCTGTGAGGACGTGTGACCTGGGGTGCAGTGAGTTGGGGGCCTCTCTGCGAGGACGTGTGACCTGGGGTGCAGTGAGTTGGGGGCCTCTCTGTGAGGACGTGTGACCTGGGGTGCAGTGAGTTGGGGGCCTCTCTGTGAGGACGTGTGACTGGGGTGCAGTGAGTTGGGGGCCTCTCTGTGAGGACGTGTGACCTGGGGTGCAGTGAGTTGGGGGCCTCTCTGTGAGGACGTGTGACCTGGGGTGCAGTGAGTTGGGGGCACCCTCTGCGAGGACGTGTGACCTGGGGTGCAGTGAGTTGGGGGCACCCTCTCTGCGAGGACATGTGACCTGGGGTGCAGTGAGTTGGGGGCCTCTCTGCGAGGACGTGTGACCTGGGGTGCAGTGAGTTGGGGGCACCCTCTCTGCGAGGACGTGTGACCTGGGGTGCAGTGAGTTGGGGGCACCCTCTCTGCGAGGACGTGTGACCTGGGGTGCAGTGAGTTGGGGGCACCCTCTCTGCGAGGACGTGTGACCTGGGGTGCAGTGAGTTGGGGGCACCCTCTCTGCGAGGACGTGTGACTGGGGTGCAGTGAGTTGGGGGCCTCTCTGTGAGGACGTGTGACCTGGGGTGAGTGAGTTGGGGGCACCTCTCTGTGAGGACGTGTGACCTGGGGTGTAGTGAGTTGGGGGCCTCTCTGCGAGGACGTGTGACCTGGGGTGCAGTGAGTTGGGGGCCTCTCTGTGAGGACGTGTGACCTGGGGTGCAGTGAGTTGGGGGCCTCTCTGTGAGGACGTGTGACCTGGGGTGCAGTGAGTTGGGGGCCTCTCTGTGAGGACGTGTGACCTGGGGTGCAGTGAGTTGGGGGCCTCTCTGTGAGGACGTGTGACCTGGGGTGCAGTGAGTTGGGGGCACCCTCTGCGAGGACGTGTGACCTGGGGTGCAGTGAGTTGGGGGCACCCTCTCTGCGAGGACATGTGACCTGGGGTGCAGTGAGTTGGGGGCCTCTCTGCGAGGACGTGTGACCTGGGGTGCAGTGAGTTGGGGGCACCCTCTCTGCGAGGACGTGTGACCTGGGGTGCAGTGAGTTGGGGGCACCCTCTCTGCGAGGACGTGTGACCTGGGGTGCAGTGAGTTGGGGGCACCCTCTCTGCGAGGACGTGTGACCTGGGGTGCAGTGAGTTGGGGGCCTCTCTGTGAGGACGTGTGACCTGGGGTGCAGTGAGTTGGGGGCCTCTCTGTGAGGACGTGTGACCTGGGGTGCAGTGAGTTGGGGGCACCCTCTCTGTGAGGACGTGTGACCTGGGGTGCAGTGAGTTGGGGCACCCTCTCTGCGAGGACGTGTGACCTGGGGTGCAGTGAGTTGGGGGCCTCTCTGTGAGGACGTGTGACTGGGGTGCAGTGAGTTGGGGGCCTCTCTGTGAGGACGTGTGACCTGGGGTGCAGTGAGTTGGGGGCCTCTCTGCGAGGACGTGTGACCTGGGGTGCAGTGAGTTGGGGGCCTCTCTGTGAGGACGTGTGACCTGGGGTGCAGTGAGTTGGGTGCACCCTCTCTGTGAGGACGTGTGACCTGGGGTGCAGTGAGTTGGGGGCACCCTCTCTGCGAGGACGTGTGACCTGGGGTGCAGTGAGTTGGGGGCACCCTCTCTGCGAGGACGTGTGACCTGGGGTGCAGTGAGTTGGGGGCACCCTCTCTGCGAGGACGTGTGACCTGGGGTGCAGTGAGTTGGGGGCACCCTCTCTGCGAGGACGTGTGACCTGGGGTGCAGTGAGTTGGGGGCACCCTCTCTGCGAGGACGTGTGACTGGGGTGCAGTGAGTTGGGGGCCTCTCTGTGAGGACGTGTGACCTGGGGTGCAGTGAGTTGGGGGCCTCTCTGTGAGGACGTGTGACTGGGGTGTAGTGAGTTGGGGGCCTCTCTGCGAGGACGTGTGACCTGGGGTGCAGTGAGTTGGGGGCACCCTCTCTGCGAGGACGTGTGACCTGGGGTGCAGTGAGTTGGGGGCCTCTCTGTGAGGACGTGTGACCTGGGGTGCAGTGAGTTGGGGGCCTCTCTGTGAGGACGTGTGACCTGGGGTGCAGTGAGTTGGGGGCCTCTCTGTGAGGACGTGTGACCTGGGGTGCAGTGAGTTGGGGGCCTCTCTGTGAGGACGTGTGACCTGGGGTGCAGTGAGTTGGGGGCACCCTCTGCGAGGACGTCGTGTGTGACCTGGGGTGCAGTGAGTTGGGGGCACCCTCTCTGCGAGGACATGTGACCTGGGGTGCAGTGAGTTGGGGGCCTCTCTGTGAGGACGTGTGACCTGGGGTGCAGTGAGTTGGGGGCACCCTCTCTGCGAGGACGTGTGACCTGGGGTGCAGTGAGTTGGGGGCCTCTCTGTGAGGACGTGTGACCTGGGGTGCAGTGAGTTGGGGGCCTCTCTGTGAGGACGTGTGACCTGGGGTGCAGTGAGTTGGGGGCCTCTCTGTGAGGACGTGTGACCTGGGGTGCAGTGAGTTGGGGGCCTCTCTGTGAGGACGTGTGACCTGGGGTGCAGTGAGTTGGGGGCCTCTCTGCGAGGACGTGTGACCTGGGGTGCAGTGAGTTGGGGGCCTCTCTGCGAGGACGTGTGACCTGGGGTGCAGTGAGTTGGGGGCCTCTCTGCGAGGACGTGTGACCTGGGGTGCAGTGAGTTGGGGGCCTCTCTGTGAGGACGTGTGACCTGGGGTGCAGTGAGTTGGGGGCACCCTCTCTGCGAGGACGTGTGACCTGGGGTGCAGTGAGTTGGGGGCACCCTCTCTGCGAGGACGTGTGACCTGGGGTGCAGTGAGTTGGGGGCCTCTCTGTGAGGACGTGTGACTGGGGTGCAGTGAGTTGGGGGCCTCTCTGTGAGGACGTGTGACCTGGGGTGCAGTGAGTTGGGGGCACCCTCTCTGCGAGGACGTGTGACCTGGGGTGCAGTGAGTTGGGGGCCTCCCTGTGAGGACGTGTGACCTGGGGTGCAGTGAGTTGGGGGCACCCTCTCTGCGAGGACGTGTGACCTGGGGTGCAGTGAGTTGGGGCACCCTCTCTGCGAGGACGTGTGACCTGGGGTGCAGTGAGTTGGGGGCCTCTCTGTGAGGACGTGTGACTGGGGTGCAGTGAGTTGGGGGCCTCTCTGTGAGGACGTGTGACCTGGGGTGCAGTGAGTTGGGGGCACCCTCTCTGCGAGGACGTGTGACCTGGGGTGCAGTGAGTTGGGGGCCTCTCTGTGAGGACGTGTGACCTGGGGTGCAGTGAGTTGGGGGCCTCTCTGTGAGGACGTGTGACCTGGGGTGCAGTGAGTTGGGGGCACCCTCTCTGTGAGGACGTGTGACTGGGGTGCAGTGAGTTGGGGGCACCCTCTCTGTGAGGACGTGTGACTGGGGTGCAGTGAGTTGGGGGCACCCTCTCTGTGAGGACGTGTGACCTGGGGTGCAGTGAGTTGGGGGCACCCTCTCTGTGAGGACGTGTGACTGGGGTGCAGTGAGTTGGGGGCACCCTCTCTGTGAGGACGTGTAACCTGGGGTGCAGTGAGTTGGGGGCCTCTCTGCGAGGACGTGTGACCTGGGGTGCAGTGAATTGGGGGCACCCTCTCTGCGAGGACGTGTGACCTGGGGTGCAGTGAGTTGGGGGCCTCTCTGCGAGGACGTGTGACCTGGGGTGCAGTGAGTTGGGGGCACCCTCTCTGCGAGGACGTGTGACCTGGGGTGCAGTGAGTTGGGGGCACCCTCTCTGCGAGGACGTGTGACCTGGGGTGCAGTGAGTTGGGGGCACCCTCTCTGCGAGGACGTGTGACCTGGGGTGCAGTGAGTTGGGGGCACCCTCTCTGCGAGGACGTGTGACTGGGGTGCAGTGAGTTGGGGGCCTCTCTGTGAGGACGTGTGACCTGGGGTGAGTGAGTTGGGGGCACCTCTCTGTGAGGACGTGTGACCTGGGGTGTAGTGAGTTGGGGGCCTCTCTGCGAGGACGTGTGACCTGGGGTGCAGTGAGTTGGGGGCACCCTCTCTGCGAGGACGTGTGACCTGGGGTGCAGTGAGTTGGGGGCCTCTCTGTGAGGACGTGTGACCTGGGGTGCAGTGAGTTGGGGGCCTCTCTGTGAGGACGTGTGACCTG
The DNA here is from genome assembly GCF_033115175.1 of Lepus europaeus. NCBI lineage: Eukaryota > Metazoa > Chordata > Mammalia > Lagomorpha > Leporidae > Lepus > Lepus europaeus. Next base: position 1,378,760 of record NC_084827.1, on the reverse strand, counting down.
GGGTGCAGTGAGTTGGGGGCCTCTCTGTGAGGACGTGTGACCTGGGGTGCAGTGAGTTGGGGGCCTCTCTGTGAGGACGTGTGACCTGGGGTGCAGTGAGTTGGGGGCACCCTCTGCGAGGACGTGTGACCTGGGGTGCAGTGAGTTGGGGGCACCCTCTCTGCGAGGACATGTGACCTGGGGTGCAGTGAGTTGGGGGCCTCTCTGCGAGGACGTGTGACCTGGGGTGCAGTGAGTTGGGGGCACCCTCTCTGCGAGGACATGTGACCTGGGGTGCAGTGAGTTGGGGGCACCCTCTCTGCGAGGACGTGTGACCTGGGGTGCAGTGAGTTGGGGGCCTCTCTGTGAGGACGTGTGACCTGGGGTGCAGTGAGTTGGGGGCCTCTCTGTGAGGACGTGTGACCTGGGGTGCAGTGAGTGGGGGGCACCCTCTCTGTGAGGACGTGTGACCTGGGGTGCAGTGAGTTGGGGCACCCTCTCTGCGAGGACGTGTGACCTGGGGTGCAGTGAGTTGGGGGCCTCTCTGTGAGGACGTGTGACTGGGGTGCAGTGAGTTGGGGGCCTCTCTGTGAGGACGTGTGACCTGGGGTGCAGTGAGTTGGGGGCCTCTCTGCGAGGACGTGTGACCTGGGGTGCAGTGAGTTGGGGGCACCCTCTCTGTGAGGACGTGTGACCTGGGGTGCAGTGAGTTGGGGGCCTCTCTGCGAGGACGTGTGACCTGGGGTGCAGTGAGTTGGGGGCACCCTCTCTGCGAGGACGTGTGACCTGGGGTGCAGTGAGTTGGGGGCACCCTCTCTGCGAGGACGTGTGACCTGGGGTGCAGTGAGTTGGGGGCCTCTCTGTGAGGACGTGTGACCTGGGGTGCAGTGAGTTGGGGGCCTCTCTGCGAGGACGTGTGACCTGGGGTGCAGTGAGTTGGGGGCCTCTCTGTGAGGACGTGTGACCTGGGGTGCAGTGAGTTGGGGGCCTCTCTGTGAGGACGTGTGACTGGGGTGTAGTGAGTTGGGGGCCTCTCTGCGAGGACGTGTGACCTGGGGTGCAGTGAGTTGGGGGCACCCTCTCTGCGAGGACGTGTGACCTGGGGTGCAGTGAGTTGGGGGCCTCTCTGTGAGGACGTGTGACCTGGGGTGCAGTGAGTTGGGGGCCTCTCTGTGAGGACGTGTGACCTGGGGTGCAGTGAGTTGGGGGCCTCTCTGTGAGGACGTGTGACCTGGGGTGCAGTGAGTTGGGGGCCTCTCTGTGAGGACGTGTGACCTGGGGTGCAGTGAGTTGGGGGCCTCTCTGCGAGGACATGTGACCTGGGGTGCAGTGAGTTGGGGGCACCCTCTCTGCGAGGACGTGTGACCTGGGGTGCAGTGAGTTGGGGGCACCCTCTCTGCGAGGACATGTGACCTGGGGTGCAGTGAGTTGGGGGCCTCTCTGCGAGGACGTGTGACCTGGGGTGCAGTGAGTTGGGGGCACCCTCTCTGCGAGGACGTGTGACCTGGGGTGCAGTGAGTTGGGGGCCTCTCTGTGAGGACGTGTGACCTGGGGTGCAGTGAGTTGGGGGCCTCTCTGTGAGGACGTGTGACCTGGGGTGCAGTGAGTTGGGGGCACCCTCTCTGCGAGGACGTGTGACCTGGGGTGCAGTGAGTTGGGGGCCTCTCTGTGAGGACGTGTGACCTGGGGTGCAGTGAGTTGGGGGCCTCTCTGTGAGGACGTGTGATCTGGGGTGCAGTGAGTTGGGGGCACCCTCTCTGTGAGGACGTGTGACCTGGGGTGCAGTGAGTTGGGGCACCCTCTCTGCGAGGACGTGTGACCTGGGGTGCAGTGAGTTGGGGGCCTCTCTGTGAGGACGTGTGACTGGGGTGCAGTGAGTTGGGGGCCTCTCTGTGAGGACGTGTGACCTGGGGTGCAGTGAGTTGGGGGCCTCTCTGCGAGGACGTGTGACCTGGGGTGCAGTGAGTTGGGGGCACCCTCTCTGCGAGGACGTGTGACCTGGGGTGCAGTGAGTTGGGGGCCTCTCTGCGAGGACGTGTGACCTGGGGTGCAGTGAGTTGGGGGCACCCTCTCTGCGAGGACGTGTGACCTGGGGTGCAGTGAGTTGGGGGCACCCTCTCTGCGAGGACGTGTGACCTGGGGTGCAGTGAGTTGGGGGCCTCTCTGTGAGGACGTGTGACCTGGGGTGCAGTGAGTTGGGGGCCTCTCTGCGAGGACGTGTGACCTGGGGTGCAGTGAGTTGGGGGCCTCTCTGTGAGGACGTGTGACCTGGGGTGCAGTGAGTTGGGGGCCTCTCTGTGAGGACGTGTGACTGGGGTGTAGTGAGTTGGGGGCCTCTCTGCGAGGACGTGTGACCTGGGGTGCAGTGAGTTGGGGGCACCCTCTCTGCGAGGACGTGTGACCTGGGGTGCAGTGAGTTGGGGGCCTCTCTGTGAGGACGTGTGACCTGGGGTGCAGTGAGTTGGGGGCCTCTCTGTGAGGACGTGTGACTGGGGTGCAGTGAGTTGGGGGCCTCTCTGTGAGGACGTGTGACCTGGGGTGCAGTGAGTTGGGGGCCTCTCTGTGAGGACGTGTGACCTGGGGTGCAGTGAGTTGGGGGCACCCTCTGCGAGGACGTGTGACCTGGGGTGCCGTGAGTTGGGGGCACCCTCTCTGCGAGGACATGTGACCTGGGGTGCAGTGAGTTGGGGGCCTCTCTGCGAGGACGTGTGACCTGGGGTGCAGTGAGTTGGGGGCACCCTCTCTGCGAGGACGTGTGACCTGGGGTGCAGTGAGTTGGGGGCACCCTCTCTGCGAGGACGTGTGACCTGGGGTGCAGTGAGTTGGGGGCACCCTCTCTGCGAGGACGTGTGACCTGGGGTGCAGTGAGTTGGGGGCACCCTCTCTGCGAGGACGTGTGACTGGGGTGCAGTGAGTTGGGGGCCTCTCTGTGAGGACGTGTGACCTGGGGTGAGTGAGTTGGGGGCACCTCTCTGTGAGGACGTGTGACCTGGGGTGTAGTGAGTTGGGGGCCTCTCTGCGAGGACGTGTGACCTGGGGTGCAGTGAGTTGGGGGCCTCTCTGTGAGGACGTGTGACCTGGGGTGCAGTGAGTTGGGGGCCTCTCTGTGAGGACGTGTGACCTGGGGTGCAGTGAGTTGGGGGCCTCTCTGTGAGGACGTGTGACCTGGGGTGCAGTGAGTTGGGGGCCTCTCTGTGAGGACGTGTGACCTGGGGTGCAGTGAGTTGGGGGCACCCTCTGCGAGGACGTGTGACCTGGGGTGCAGTGAGTTGGGGGCACCCTCTCTGCGAGGACATGTGACCTGGGGTGCAGTGAGTTGGGGGCCTCTCTGCGAGGACGTGTGACCTGGGGTGCAGTGAGTTGGGGGCACCCTCTCTGCGAGGACGTGTGACCTGGGGTGCAGTGAGTTGGGGGCACCCTCTCTGCGAGGACGTGTGACCTGGGGTGCAGTGAGTTGGGGGCACCCTCTCTGCGAGGACGTGTGACCTGGGGTGCAGTGAGTTGGGGGCCTCTCTGTGAGGACGTGTGACCTGGGGTGCAGTGAGTTGGGGGCCTCTCTGTGAGGACGTGTGACCTGGGGTGCAGTGAGTTGGGGGCACCCTCTCTGTGAGGACGTGTGACCTGGGGTGCAGTGAGTTGGGGCACCCTCTCTGCGAGGACGTGTGACCTGGGGTGCAGTGAGTTGGGGGCCTCTCTGTGAGGACGTGTGACTGGGGTGCAGTGAGTTGGGGGCCTCTCTGTGAGGACGTGTGACCTGGGGTGCAGTGAGTTGGGGGCCTCTCTGCGAGGACGTGTGACCTGGGGTGCAGTGAGTTGGGGGCCTCTCTGTGAGGACGTGTGACCTGGGGTGCAGTGAGTTGGGTGCACCCTCTCTGTGAGGACGTGTGACCTGGGGTGCAGTGAGTTGGGGGCACCCTCTCTGCGAGGACGTGTGACCTGGGGTGCAGTGAGTTGGGGGCACCCTCTCTGCGAGGACGTGTGACCTGGGGTGCAGTGAGTTGGGGGCACCCTCTCTGCGAGGACGTGTGACCTGGGGTGCAGTGAGTTGGGGGCACCCTCTCTGCGAGGACGTGTGACCTGGGGTGCAGTGAGTTGGGGGCACCCTCTCTGCGAGGACGTGTGACTGGGGTGCAGTGAGTTGGGGGCCTCTCTGTGAGGACGTGTGACCTGGGGTGCAGTGAGTTGGGGGCCTCTCTGTGAGGACGTGTGACTGGGGTGTAGTGAGTTGGGGGCCTCTCTGCGAGGACGTGTGACCTGGGGTGCAGTGAGTTGGGGGCACCCTCTCTGCGAGGACGTGTGACCTGGGGTGCAGTGAGTTGGGGGCCTCTCTGTGAGGACGTGTGACCTGGGGTGCAGTGAGTTGGGGGCCTCTCTGTGAGGACGTGTGACCTGGGGTGCAGTGAGTTGGGGGCCTCTCTGTGAGGACGTGTGACCTGGGGTGCAGTGAGTTGGGGGCCTCTCTGTGAGGACGTGTGACCTGGGGTGCAGTGAGTTGGGGGCACCCTCTGCGAGGACGTGTGTGACCTGGGGTGCAGTGAGTTGGGGGCACCCTCTCTGCGAGGACATGTGACCTGGGGTGCAGTGAGTTGGGGGCCTCTCTGTGAGGACGTGTGACCTGGGGTGCAGTGAGTTGGGGGCACCCTCTGCGAGGACGTGTGACCTGGGGTGCAGTGAGTTGGGGGCACCCTCTCTGCGAGGACATGTGACCTGGGGTGCAGTGAGTTGGGGGCCTCTCTGTGAGGACGTGTGACCTGGGGTGCAGTGAGTTGGGGGCCTCTCTGTGAGGACGTGTGACCTGGGGTGCAGTGAGTTGGGGGCCTCTCTGTGAGGACGTGTGACCTGGGGTGCAGTGAGTTGGGGGCCTCTCTGCGAGGACGTGTGACCTGGGGTGCAGTGAGTTGGGGGCCTCTCTGCGAGGACGTGTGACCTGGGGTGCAGTGAGTTGGGGGCCTCTCTGCGAGGACGTGTGACCTGGGGTGCAGTGAGTTGGGGGCCTCTCTGTGAGGACGTGTGACCTGGGGTGCAGTGAGTTGGGGGCACCCTCTCTGCGAGGACGTGTGACCTGGGGTGCAGTGAGTTGGGGGCACCCTCTCTGCGAGGACGTGTGACCTGGGGTGCAGTGAGTTGGGGGCCTCTCTGTGAGGACGTGTGACTGGGGTGCAGTGAGTTGGGGGCCTCTCTGTGAGGACGTGTGACCTGGGGTGCAGTGAGTTGGGGGCACCCTCTCTGCGAGGACGTGTGACCTGGGGTGCAGTGAGTTGGGGGCCTCCCTGTGAGGACGTGTGACCTGGGGTGCAGTGAGTTGGGGGCACCCTCTCTGCGAGGACGTGTGACCTGGGGTGCAGTGAGTTGGGGCACCCTCTCTGCGAGGACGTGTGACCTGGGGTGCAGTGAGTTGGGGGCCTCTCTGTGAGGACGTGTGACTGGGGTGCAGTGAGTTGGGGGCCTCTCTGTGAGGACGTGTGACCTGGGGTGCAGTGAGTTGGGGGCACCCTCTCTGCGAGGACGTGTGACCTGGGGTGCAGTGAGTTGGGGGCCTCTCTGTGAGGACGTGTGACCTGGGGTGCAGTGAGTTGGGGGCCTCTCTGTGAGGACGTGTGACCTGGGGTGCAGTGAGTTGGGGGCACCCTCTCTGTGAGGACGTGTGACTGGGGTGCAGTGAGTTGGGGGCACCCTCTCTGTGAGGACGTGTGACTGGGGTGCAGTGAGTTGGGGGCACCCTCTCTGTGAGGACGTGTGACCTGGGGTGCAGTGAGTTGGGGGCACCCTCTCTGTGAGGACGTGTGACTGGGGTGCAGTGAGTTGGGGGCACCCTCTCTGTGAGGACGTGTAACCTGGGGTGCAGTGAGTTGGGGGCCTCTCTGCGAGGACGTGTGACCTGGGGTGCAGTGAATTGGGGGCACCCTCTCTGCGAGGACGTGTGACCTGGGGTGCAGTGAGTTGGGGGCCTCTCTGCGAGGACGTGTGACCTGGGGTGCAGTGAGTTGGGGGCACCCTCTCTGCGAGGACGTGTGACCTGGGGTGCAGTGAGTTGGGGGCACCCTCTCTGCGAGGACGTGTGACCTGGGGTGCAGTGAGTTGGGGGCACCCTCTCTGCGAGGACGTGTGACCTGGGGTGCAGTGTGTTGGGGGCACCCTCTCTGCGAGGACGTGTGACTGGGGTGCAGTGAGTTGGGGGCCTCTCTGTGAGGACGTGTGACCTGGGGTGAGTGAGTTGGGGGCACCTCTCTGTGAGGACGTGTGACCTGGGGTGTAGTGAGTTGGGGGCCTCTCTGCGAGGACGTGTGACCTGGGGTGCAGTGAGTTGGGGGCACCCTCTCTGCGAGGACGTGTGACCTGGGGTGCAGTGAGTTGGGGGCCTCTCTGTGAGGACGTGTGACCTGGGGTGCAGTGAGTTGGGGGCCTCTCTGTGAGGACGTGTGACCTGGGGTGCAGTGAGTTGGGGGCCTCTCTGTGAGGACGTGTGACCTGGGGTGCAGTGAGTTGGGGGCCTCTCTGTGAGGACGTGTGACCTGGGGTGCAGTGAGTTGGGGGCACCCTCTGCGAGGACGTGTGACCTGGGGTGCAGTGAGTTGGGGGCACCCTCTCTGCGAGGACATGTGACCTGGGGTGCAGTGAGTTGGGGGCCTCTCTGCGAGGACGTGTGACCTGGGGTGCAGTGAGTTGGGGGCACCCTCTCTGCGAGGACGTGTGACCTGGGGTGCAGTGAGTTGGGGGCACCCTCTCTGCGAGGACGTGTGACCTGGGGTGCAGTGAGTTGGGGGCACCCTCTCTGCGAGGACGTGTGACCTGGGGTGCAGTGAGTTGGGGGCCTCTCTGTGAGGACGTGTGACCTGGGGTGCAGTGAGTTGGGGGCCTCTCTGTGAGGACGTGTGACCTGGGGTGCAGTGAGTTGGGGGCACCCTCTCTGTGAGGACGTGTGACCTGGGGTGCAGTGAGTTGGGGCACCCTCTCTGCGAGGACGTGTGACCTGGGGTGCAGTGAGTTGGGGGCCTCTCTGTGAGGACGTGTGACTGGGGTGCAGTGAGTTGGGGGCCTCTCTGTGAGGACGTGTGACCTGGGGTGCAGTGAGTTGGGGGCCTCTCTGCGAGGACGTGTGACCTGGGGTGCAGTGAGTTGGGGGCCTCTCTGTGAGGACGTGTGACCTGGGGTGCAGTGAGTTGGGTGCACCCTCTCTGTGAGGACGTGTGACCTGGGGTGCAGTGAGTTGGGGGCACCCTCTCTGCGAGGACGTGTGACCTGGGGTGCAGTGAGTTGGGGGCACCCTCTCTGCGAGGACGTGTGACCTGGGGTGCAGTGAGTTGGGGGCACCCTCTCTGCGAGGACGTGTGACCTGGGGTGCAGTGAGTTGGGGGCACCCTCTCTGCGAGGACGTGTGACCTGGGGTGCAGTGAGTTGGGGGCACCCTCTCTGCGAGGACGTGTGACTGGGGTGCAGTGAGTTGGGGGCCTCTCTGTGAGGACGTGTGACCTGGGGTGCAGTGAGTTGGGGGCCTCTCTGTGAGGACGTGTGACTGGGGTGTAGTGAGTTGGGGGCCTCTCTGCGAGGACGTGTGACCTGGGGTGCAGTGAGTTGGGGGCACCCTCTCTGCGAGGACGTGTGACCTGGGGTGCAGTGAGTTGGGGGCCTCTCTGTGAGGACGTGTGACCTGGGGTGCAGTGAGTTGGGGGCCTCTCTGTGAGGACGTGTGACCTGGGGTGCAGTGAGTTGGGGGCCTCTCTGTGAGGACGTGTGACCTGGGGTGCAGTGAGTTGGGGGCCTCTCTGTGAGGACGTGTGACCTGGGGTGCAGTGAGTTGGGGGCACCCTCTGCGAGGACGTGTGTGACCTGGGGTGCAGTGAGTTGGGGGCACCCTCTCTGCGAGGACATGTGACCTGGGGTGCAGTGAGTTGGGGGCCTCTCTGTGAGGACGTGTGACCTGGGGTGCAGTGAGTTGGGGGCACCCTCTCTGCGAGGACGTGTGACCTGGGGTGCAGTGAGTTGGGGGCCTCTCTGTGAGGACGTGTGACCTGGGGTGCAGTGAGTTGGGGGCCTCTCTGTGAGGACGTGTGACCTGGGGTGCAGTGAGTTGGGGGCCTCTCTGTGAGGACGTGTGACCTGGGGTGCAGTGAGTTGGGGGCCTCTCTGCGAGGACGTGTGACCTGGGGTGCAGTGAGTTGGGGGCCTCTCTGCGAGGACGTGTGACCTGGGGTGCAGTGAGTTGGGGGCCTCTCTGCGAGGACGTGTGACCTGGGGTGCAGTGAGTTGGGGGCCTCTCTGCGAGGACGTGTGACCTGGGGTGCAGTGAGTTGGGGGCCTCTCTGTGAGGACGTGTGACCTGGGGTGCAGTGAGTTGGGGGCACCCTCTCTGCGAGGACGTGTGACCTGGGGTGCAGTGAGTTGGGGGCACCCTCTCTGCGAGGACGTGTGACCTGGGGTGCAGTGAGTTGGGGGCCTCTCTGTGAGGACGTGTGACTGGGGTGCAGTGAGTTGGGGGCCTCTCTGTGAGGACGTGTGACCTGGGGTGCAGTGAGTTGGGGGCACCCTCTCTGCGAGGACGTGTGACCTGGGGTGCAGTGAGTTGGGGGCCTCCCTGTGAGGACGTGTGACCTGGGGTGCAGTGAGTTGGGGGCACCCTCTCTGCGAGGACGTGTGACCTGGGGTGCAGTGAGTTGGGGCACCCTCTCTGCGAGGACGTGTGACCTGGGGTGCAGTGAGTTGGGGGCCTCTCTGTGAGGACGTGTGACTGGGGTGCAGTGAGTTGGGGGCCTCTCTGTGAGGACGTGTGACCTGGGGTGCAGTGAGTTGGGGGCACCCTCTCTGCGAGGACGTGTGACCTGGGGTGCAGTGAGTTGGGGGCCTCTCTGTGAGGACGTGTGACCTGGGGTGCAGTGAGTTGGGGGCCTCTCTGTGAGGACGTGTGACCTGGGGTGCAGTGAGTTTGGGGCACCCTCTCTGTGAGGACGTGTGACTGGGGTGCAGTGAGTTGGGGGCACCCTCTCTGTGAGGACGTGTGACTGGGGTGCAGTGAGTTGGGGGCACCCTCTCGGTGAGGACGTGTGACCTGGGGTGCAGTGAGTTGGGGGCACCCTCTCTGTGAGGACGTGTGACTGGGGTGCAGTGAGTTGGGGGCACCCTCTCTGTGAGGACGTGTAACCTGGGGTGCAGTGAGTTGGGGGCCTCTCTGCGAGGACGTGTGACCTGGGGTGCAGTGAATTGGGGGCACCCTCTCTGCGAGGACGTGTGACCTGGGGTGCAGTGAGTTGGGGGCACCCTCTCTGTGAGGACGTGTAACCTGGGGTGCAGTGAGTTGGGGGCCTCTCTGCGAGGACGTGTGACCTGGGGTGCAGTGAATTGGGGGCACCCTCTCTGCGAGGACGTGTGACCTGGGGTGCAGTGAGTTGGGGGCCTCTCTGTGAGGACGTGTGACTGGGGTGCAGTGAGTTGGGGGCCTCTCTGCGAGGACGTGTGACCTGGGGTGCAGTGAGTTGGGGGCCTCTCTGCGAGGACGTGTGACCTGGGGTGCAGTGAGTTGGGGGCCTCTCTGTGAGGACGTGTGACCTGGGGTGCAGTGAGTTGGGGGCACCCTCTCTGTGAGGACGTGTGACCTGGGGTGCAGTGAGTTGGGGGCCTCTCTGCGAGGACGTGTGACATGGGGTGCAGTGAGTTGGGGGCACCCTCTCTGTGAGGACGTGTGACCTGGGGTGCAGTGAGTTGGGGGCACCCTCTCTGTGAGGACGTGTGACCTGGGGTGCAGTGAGTTGGGGGCCTCTCTGCGAGGACGTGTGACCTGGGGTGCAGTGAGTTGGGGGCCTCTCTGTGAGGACGTGTGACCTGGGGTGCAGTGAGTTGGGGGCACCCTCTCTGCGAGGACGTGTGACCTGGGGTGCAGTGAGTAGGGGGCACCCTCTCTGCGAGGACGTGTGACCTGGGGTGCAGTAAGTTGGGGGCACCCTCTCTGCGAGGACGTGTGACCTGGGGTGCAGTGAGTTGGGGGCACCCTCTCTGCGAGGACGTGTGACCTGGGGTGCAGTGAGTTGGGGGCACCCTCTCTGTGAGGACGTGTGACCTGGGGTGCAGTGAGTTGGGGGCCTCTCTGTGAGGACGTGTGACTGGGGTGCAGTGAGTTGGGGGCACCCTCTCTGCGAGGACGTGTGACCTGGGGTGCAGTGAGTTGGGGGCACCCTCTCTGCGAGGACGTGTGACCTGGGGTGCAGTGAGTTGGGGGCACCCTCTCTGCGAGGACGTGTGACCTGGGGTGCAGTGAGTTGGGGGCACCCTCTCTGCGAGGACGTGTGACCTGGGGTGCAGTGAGTTGGGGGCACCCTCTCTGCGAGGACGTGTGACTGGGGTGCAGTGAGTTGGGGGCCTCTCTGTGAGGACGTGTGACCTGGGGTGCAGTGAGTTGGGGGCCTCTCTGTGAGGACGTGTGACTGGGGTGTAGTGAGTTGGGGGCCTCTCTGCGAGGACGTGTGACCTGGGGTGCAGTGAGTTGGGGGCACCCTCTCTGCGAGGACGTGTGACCTGGGGTGCAGTGAGTTGGGGGCCTCTCTGTGAGGACGTGTGACCTGGGGTGCAGTGAGTTGGGGGCCTCTCTGTGAGGACGTGTGACCTGGGGTGCAGTGAGTTGGGGGCCTCTCTGTGAGGACGTGTGACCTGGGGTGCAGTGAGTTGGGGGCCTCTCTGTGAGGACGTGTGACCTGGGGTGCAGTGAGTTGGGGGCACCCTCTGCGAGGACGTGTGTGACCTGGGGTGCAGTGAGTTGGGGGCACCCTCTCTGCGAGGACATGTGACCTGGGGTGCAGTGAGTTGGGGGTCTCTCTGTGAGGACGTGTGACCTGGGGTGCAGTGAGTTGGGGGCACCCTCTCTGCGAGGACGTGTGACCTGGGGTGCAGTGAGTTGGGGGCCTCTCTGTGAGGACGTGTGACCTGGGGTGCAGTGAGTTGGGGGCCTCTCTGTGAGGACGTGTGACCTGGGGTGCAGTGAGTTGGGGGCCTCTCTGTGAGGACGTGTGACCTGGGGTGCAGTGAGTTGGGGGCCTCTCTGCGAGGACGTGTGACCTGGGGTGCAGTGAGTTGGGGGCCTCTCTGCGAGGACGTGTGACCTGGGGTGCAGTGAGTTGGGGGCCTCTCTGCGAGGACGTGTGACCTGGGGTGCAGTGAGTTGGGGGCCTCTCTGCGAGGACGTGTGACCTGGGGTGCAGTGAGTTGGGGGCCTCTCTGTGAGGACGTGTGACCTGGGGTGCAGTGAGTTGGGGGCACCCTCTCTGCGAGGACGTGTGACCTGGGGTGCAGTGAGTTGGGGGCACCCTCTCTGCGAGGACGTGTGACCTGGGGTGCAGTGAGTTGGGGGCCTCTCTGTGAGGACGTGTGACTGGGGTGCAGTGAGTTGGGGGCCTCTCTGTGAGGACGTGTGACCTGGGGTGCAGTGAGTTGGGGGCACCCTCTCTGCGAGGACGTGTGACCTGGGGTGCAGTGAGTTGGGGGCCTCCCTGTGAGGACGTGTGACCTGGGGTGCAGTGAGTTGGGGGCACCCTCTCTGCGAGGACGTGTGACCTGGGGTGCAGTGAGTTGGGGCACCCTCTCTGCGAGGACGTGTGACCTGGGGTGCAGTGAGTTGGGGGCCTCTCTGTGAGGACGTGTGACTGGGGTGCAGTGAGTTGGGGGCCTCTCTGTGAGGACGTGTGACCTGGGGTGCAGTGAGTTGGGGGCACCCTCTCTGCGAGGACGTGTGACCTGGGGTGCAGTGAGTTGGGGGCCTCTCTGTGAGGACGTGTGACCTGGGGTGCAGTGAGTTGGGGGCCTCTCTGTGAGGACGTGTGACCTGGGGTGCAGTGAGTTTGGGGCACCCTCTCTGTGAGGACGTGTGACTGGGGTGCAGTGAGTTGGGGGCACCCTCTCTGTGAGGACGTGTGACTGGGGTGCAGTGAGTTGGGGGCACCCTCTCGGTGAGGACGTGTGACCTGGGGTGCAGTGAGTTGGGGGCACCCTCTCTGTGAGGACGTGTGACTGGGGTGCAGTGAGTTGGGGGCACCCTCTCTGTGAGGACGTGTAACCTGGGGTGCAGTGAGTTGGGGGCCTCTCTGCGAGGACGTGTGACCTGGGGTGCAGTGAATTGGGGGCACCCTCTCTGCGAGGACGTGTGACCTGGGGTGCAGTGAGTTGGGGGCACCCTCTCTGTGAGGACGTGTAACCTGGGGTGCAGTGAGTTGGGGGCCTCTCTGCGAGGACGTGTGACCTGGGGTGCAGTGAATTGGGGGCACCCTCTCTGCGAGGACGTGTGACCTGGGGTGCAGTGAGTTGGGGGCCTCTCTGTGAGGACGTGTGACTGGGGTGCAGTGAGTTGGGGGCCTCTCTGCGAGGACGTGTGACCTGGGGTGCAGTGAGTTGGGGGCCTCTCTGCGAGGACGTGTGACCTGGGGTGCAGTGAGTTGGGGGCCTCTCTGTGAGGACGTGTGACCTGGGGTGCAGTGAGTTGGGGGCACCCTCTCTGTGAGGACGTGTGACCTGGGGTGCAGTGAGTTGGGGGCCTCTCTGCGAGGACGTGTGACATGGGGTGCAGTGAGTTGGGGGCACCCTCTCTGTGAGGACGTGTGACCTGGGGTGCAGTGAGTTGGGGGCACCCTCTCTGTGAGGACGTGTGACCTGGGGTGCAGTGAGTTGGGGGCCTCTCTGCGAGGACGTGTGACCTGGGGTGCAGTGAGTTGGGGGCCTCTCTGTGAGGACGTGTGACCTGGGGTGCAGTGAGTTGGGGGCACCCTCTCTGCGAGGACGTGTGACCTGGGGTGCAGTGAGTAGGGGGCACCCTCTCTGCGAGGACGTGTGACCTGGGGTGCAGTAAGTTGGGGGCACCCTCTCTGCGAGGACGTGTGACCTGGGGTGCAGTGAGTTGGGGGCACCCTCTCTGCGAGGACGTGTGACCTGGGGTGCAGTGAGTTGGGGGCACCCTCTCTGTGAGGACGTGTGACCTGGGGTGCAGTGAGTTGGGGGCCTCTCTGTGAGGACGTGTGACTGGGGTGCAGTGAGTTGGGGGCACCCTCTCTGCGAGGACGTGTGACCTGGGGTGCAGTGAGTTGGGGGCACCCTCTCTGCGAGGACGTGTGACTGGGGTGCAGTGAGTGGGGGCCTCTCTGTGAGGACGTGTGACCTGGGGTGCAGTGAGTTGGGGGCACCCTCTCTGTGAGGACGTGTGACTGGGGTGCAGTGAGTTGGGGGCCTCTCTGTGAGGACGTGTGACTGGGGTGCAGTGAGTTGGGGGCACCCTCTCTGTGAGGACGTGTGACCTGGGGTGCAGTGAGTTGGGGGCACCTCTCTGTGAGGACGTGTGACCGGGGTGCAGTGTTTGGGGGCACCTCTCTGCGAGGACGTGTGACCTGGGGTGCAGTGAGTGGGGGCACCCTCTCTGTGAGGACGTGTGACCTGGGGTGCAGTGAGTTGGGGGCACCCTCTCTGCGAGGACGTGTGACCTGGGGTGCAGTGAGTTGGGGGCCTCTCTGTGAGGACGTGTGACCTGGGGTGCAGTGAGTTGGGGGCACCCTCTCTGCGAGGACGTGTGACCTGGGGTGCAGTGAGTTGGGGGCCTCTCTGTGAGGACGTGTGACCTGGGGTGCAGTGAGTTGGGGGCACCCTCTCTGCGAGGACGTGTGACCTGGGGTGCAGTGAGTTGGGGGCCTCTCTGTGAGGACGTGTGACCTGGGGTGCAGTGAGTTGGGGGCACCCTCTCTGCGAGGACGTGTGACCTGGGGTGCAGTGAGTTGGGGCCTCTCTGCGAGGACGTGTGACTGGGGTGCAGTGAGTTGGGGGCCTCTCTGTGAGGACGTGTGACCTGGGGTGCAGTGAGTTGGGGGCACCTCTCTGTGAGGACGTGTGACCTGGGGTGCAATGAGTTGGGGGCACCCTCTCTGCGAGGACGTGTGACCTGGGGTGCAGTGAGTTGGGGTCCTCTCTGTGAGGACGTGTGACCTGGGGTGCAGTGAGTTGGGGGCCTCTCTGTGAGGACGTGTGACTGGGGTGCAGTGAGTTGGGGGCCTCTCTGTGAGGACGTGTGACCTGGGGTGCAGTGAGTTGGGGGCACCCTCTCTGCGAGGACGTGTGACCTGGGGTGCAGTGAGTTGGGGGCACCCTCTCTGCGAGGACGTGTGACCTGGGTGCAGTGAGTTGGGGGCCTCTCTGTGAGGACGTGTGACCTGGGGTGCAGTGAGTTGGGGGCACCCTCTCTGTGAGGACGTGTGACCTGGGGTGCAGTGAGTTGGGGGCACCCTCTCTGTGAGGACGTGTGACCTGGGGTGCAGTGAGTTGGGGGCACCCTCTCTGCGAGGACGTGTGACCTGGGTGCAGTGAGTTGGGGGCCTCTTTGCGAGGACGTGTGACCTGGGGTGCAGTGAGTTGGGGGCACCTCTCTGTGAGGACGTGTGACCTGGGGTGAGTGAGTTGGGGGCACCTCTCTGTGAGGACGTGTGACCTGGGGTGCAGTGAGTTGGGGGCACCCTCTCTGCGAGGACGTGTGACCTGGGGTGCAGTGAGTTGGGGGCCTCTCTGCGAGGACGTGTGACCTGGGGTGCAGTGAGTTGGGGCCTCTCTGCGAGGACGTGTGACCTGGGGTGCAGTGAGTTGGGGGCCTCTCTGTGAGGACGTGTGACCTGGGGTGCAGTGAGTTGGGGGCCTCTCTGTGAGGACGTGTGACCTGGGTGCAGTGAGTTGGGGGCCTCTCTGTGAGGACGTGTGACCTGGGGTGCAGTGAGTTGGGGGCCTCTCTGCGAGGACGTGTGACTGGGGTGCAGTGAGTTGGGGGCACCCTCTCTGCGAGGACGTGTGTGACCCGGGCGTAGAGAGGGGAACAGGTGGCATCCCTGCTACAGTTCACGCTGTCTGAGTGCAAGTCCTCTTCTTGACCTGTTCTTTGCAGGAGGGGCAAAGCAGGCAAAACACGGCTCTTCCGGTGAGCCACTCCGTTGTCTGGGAAGTGGCAGTCTCCAGAGGCCTGCTCACCTTTTCTGTGATGTGTTCTTGAGGCTTTGCCGTTGCCGGCCTCATGGAAATTGGCTTTTGGCTCTCAGCACCTTGCCCCTGGGCAGGGCCTAGTGTGTAACTGGTGTATTGAAAGCACCATCTGGGCAGCTTCTCAGTGGGCAGGAAAAAAAAAAAAAAAAACCAACCACAAGTAGACCTGCTTACCGACTTTGGAGAGCTTACCGTCTAGTTGGAAAGGGAGGACGTGGACAACTCAAGAAGGCTCTCAGACCTGGAGAGCCAGAGATGAGCTGAACGCCGAGGGATCTTAAACAAACGAGCAGCCGGGTCGGATTAGCTGAGCAGATGGCACAGGGTGCCCAGGTGGGGTGAGCATGCCTGCAAGACAAAGTTAAGTGCCAGGCATTCGTTTAAAGGAGATGAGTTTGGTAATGTGACAAGACTAAAGATCACTTGCCTATTTCTGGGGTGAGAAATGTGACTAAGCTCTGCATGGATGCATGAGTGGATTGACTGGTGAGGCCAGGAGGCTGAAGGCAGGACCCAGCCAGGAGAACTGGGTCACCAGGGAGACAAAGAGCAGCTTCGCTGATTCTAAACAGTTTACATGGAAGGATTCTGCTGGGTTCCATGTGTTTTTAAAGTGTTGAATGTGAGGGAAGAAGCAGGAAGGGCAACCAAGGAAAGGAGCTGGAAGGACGGCAGGCTTTGGTTTGGTTTAATTTTATCCATTTGAGAGGCAGAGAGAACTCCCACCTGCTAGTTCACTCCCCAGATATCTGCAGCAAGGTCAAAGCCATGAGCAGGGAACCCAACCCAGGCCCCCCACGTGGGTCAGGAATGCAGCTGCCCAGCCTGAACCATCACCACTGCCTCCCAAAGTTCCTATTAGCAGGAAGCTGGAATCAGGAGCTGGAGCTGGGGATTGGAGCCAGGCAGAGTGACCTGGGATGAGGCATCTTCCCTGGCGTCTTAACCACTAACCAAACCTTCCCCTGAGAAGAATGTTAACCATTGGATACCGTTGTCACGGGGTGGTGCTGACACACAGGGCCGTGGGACCCACAGTCAGGTCAGAGGAAGGCCCAGCCCGGGCTGCTTGTCCGGCCGTGTTGAGCCATCAGGTTTCAGGAGGACGTCCATGCAGACCCTGAGAGTATGGCGTCATGGAACCATTAGGAGTAGAGGTGAGGTCTTTCAGTCATGTGTGCTTTGAAGTCAAGGGACACCTGGGTGAATGGGGAGAGGGAGCAAGCAGACAGAGAGAAGGCCAGGGCCACCGTGTGGCCTCGGTCCCACACTCACCAGCAGACGTGGCTCTGTGTGTGCTCCGACGGGAATGGGTGTTTGTCACAGCAGCAGGAAACCAGGTGACGTCTGCAGAAAGCGGAGGACGGTGCAGGTGGCGGCAGACAGGATGGGGAAACAGCGTTAGATGAAGGGGGTTCTTCTTTCAGATTTCATTGTTTGGCCTTAGTAAGGAGTGGCCCATGCGTGAGGGAGGGGCCTCGTGGAGACGAGGCCAGGGTGGTGGGGGCAGGGGAGAAGCAGGCAGCCTAGGTGAGGACGCTGGCGCAGGAGACCACCAGAAGTGCAGGTTTCTGGGGGCCCAGGAGGGAGCTGTTGAGCAGGGCTGGGAGATAAAGCTGAGGGCACCTCGCACGTGCTCCTCCTCAGGTACTCTAGCTTCAAGCTTGGGAAATGCTCATGCCTCAAGGCTGTTTTACCCTGGGATGTAGGTGAGTTTAGCTTTTGCATTGTGTTTCTAGTGTCTCAGGAACCCATTTACAGTGTTGTGTTTGGCTGGTCCCCTGCATGTGCGTGGCATGCTGTGTTTGGCTGGCTGGTCCCCTGCAAGTGCACGGCATGCTGTGTTTGGCTGCCTGGTCTCCTGCATGTGCACGGCATGCTGTGTTTGGCTGCCTGGTCTCCTGCATGTGCATGGCATGTTGTGTTTGGCTGCCTGGTCTCCTGCATGTGCACGGCATGTTGTGTTTGGCTGCCTGGTCCCCTGCATGTGCACAGCATGTTGTGTTTGGCTGGCTGGTCCCCTGCATGTGCATGGCATGTTGTGTTTGACTGCCTGCTCTCCTGCATGTGCACGGCATGTTGTGTTTGGCTGGTCCCCTGCATGTGCATAGCATGAAGAGGCTCCAGCCTAAAGCCCACCAGTTGCCTCTGGGGTTGTACCCTGCAGTTTGGAAATAGCAGTAATAACAACACAGCCAACCACAGCTGCCTGGCTCTCTCCACTTCTCAGGAAAGCTGGGGAAGCCCACATGGTCACCCTGCCCCTACCTGAGTGACAAAGCTCTTGTTCAGACCCAGGTCTTTATGGCTGTCCTGCTATACTGTGCCCCTGTGCTGAAAGCTCCCTTCATAGCTAAAAAGGAGATCGGAGCCTGGTGATCTCCAGCCCAGCCTCCTGGGTGACACAGAAGGCAGAGGTCAGCTGGGACCAGAGTGTGAGGAAAAGCATCCTGGGTGAGGGCCCTCGAGGTGCACCTTGAGGAGCCTGTAGGAAGTAGGAAAGCAGGGGCGGGGACCAAGTTTGTGGACTGAGAGGCGTGAGCAGCAGGCAGAAGCGGGTCGCTGTGGTGGGCAGCCAGCGGGAAGGCGGGGCCCAAAGACAGCCCCGAGAGCCAGGGGCACCAGGAGTGTGGCAACGGCAGGGCAGCGTGCCAGAGCTGAGCCGGTGGTAGTAGGGAGACAGAGCTAGGGAAGACCTGGGCAGCCAGGTGTGAGGACCTGTGTGGGCAGCTTGTTGGTGACTCCCAGGAAGATTCTAATGGGGATTATCTGGAAAGTGGTTTACGAGCAATTCTAGAATGATCCCAGAGCGCCCGCGTGACCACAGCAGACGAATCCTGTTTATTCTCTTCGCGACGTTCTTGGAGAGCGTGATGTGGCAGGGAAATGACATGCAGACCCCTACCTTTACGCGGTGTTTCCTGCTAAAAGGGCATCCGAGCCTGGCACTTGCCAGTCTGTGAGCACGGTGAAGTTTGGTCCGGAGAGCGGGACAGTGAAGACGGTATTCAACAAGCCTGAGAGTCGCCAGCTCTAGAGAACGGCCCCGGCAGCGTCCTGCAGAACGTAGGCACCAAGACCTGCTCTGTCAAGTCCGGGTAGCACACCTTCGGAGGAAGAGGTGGGTGATGGAGTCATGGCTGATAAAGACCTCGATAGGCTGGAGGCAGAGCCAAGCTGGCTGTGTAACACCTAGTGAGAACGATACGTGCTTGGCTTACAAACACCTGTTACTGGGAGAAACCTGAAGGCTCGCCGAGCACAGAGCATATAGAAGACTTTAGGGGGGCAGTGGCCAGGCCAGTCATCTGCAGCTGCATTGAAGACCCCACAGATGGAGGGTTCCCCTGGGCTCCTCCAGGCCGCACATTCAGGGCTGCCTATGTTAGCCCAGCTCGTCAAGGGAGGAGGAGAGAGACTGAAGAGCGGCTGTCGGGGTTCTGTAGGAGACACTTGCCTTAGGGCCAGGCTTCTTCCCCAGGGCTTCCCCATTGGTGTAAGTGTTACCCAGTGGTGTGCTGGAGCCAGTCTGTGCCAGCGTACGGGCTGCATGTAAATCATCGGGAATTTTGTAAGCCAGCGCTTACCTAATTGGTTGCTTGAAATAGGCCGTGAAGGCAGAACTTATCCTACAGAAGTTGGCAAACCTACAGGTCAGCTGTCTGCACCCCACCCTGCGGTATCAGTGTGCCAGCAGACCACCCCATTGTCCGCTAGAAACCAGGACTCTGTGGACTGGGGAAGAGCAGACCAGGGAAAGGGGGCGTCCCCGTTCACATTCCGTGCACTTTCCAGATTCTTTTTCCCTTCTTAATTGTGCATAGCTCCCCGTGTTGGTGCTCCTACCCCTTCCTATCTCTTGCCAAGACCTGGGGCCGGTGAGTTTCCCTGTCACTGGATACGCCATGGAAACTCAAATAGCCTCTGTTTCTTGGAAGAATTCCTTCCTTGTTGTGTATCTAGATTGGCTAACCCTCTGCAAGAGCTGCCTCCCGCCCCTCGCTCTGTCCTGACCTACAGGACTGCGACTGTCACATGAGCTCAGCCATTGAGATGGGGCTTGTTGAGAAGATGTGGTTACGGGTG
The DNA here is from genome assembly GCF_033115175.1 of Lepus europaeus. Lineage (NCBI taxonomy): Eukaryota > Metazoa > Chordata > Mammalia > Lagomorpha > Leporidae > Lepus > Lepus europaeus. The sequence goes on along the minus strand of NC_084827.1, from coordinate 1,359,716 downwards.
CCAGGCCCAACCCGAACACGACACAGCCCTGCAGGCCCTGGGCAGTAACAGCCCACGTGCTGGGGGCTCTGGGCTGACCTCCCAGCAGCCTCTGCCTGGACAGAGAGCAAACAGTTATTTTGATTGTGTTGTTTGTTTATCTCCCTCATTTCGGATTTAAATAAAATCTTAACGATGATGTGTGCAGACGAAGCCAGTGTCCTGTGGTGGACGCGACAGATTCAGCTATGGTCATGCAGATTCCTTTAACTTTGTCCTGAGGCTCTAAATCAAAATGTTGCTTATTTTTAATTTTCAGAGATACCTACGATGTTGCATTCGAAACCTCAAAGACTTTTCTGTTTTCCTCAGCAATGCCTTCTTCCCACTCTCATGGGCATGACTGGTTGGGCTACACTGCCAGGTATAAAAACGAAAAGCTGTGGAAACCTTGCAGCAAAGTGTGTATTTCCAGCCAATGAACTCTTTGCACTTGATGAGAGTTTTCTTGGCAAATAACCCTTTCAGAGGTGTTTTTGTTTTGTTTTGTTTTGTTTTGTTTTAATTTTGGAACAATCCTGAATCTCAGTATTCAACTGCTATTGTAAATAGGAGAGTTAAGCATAGGTGCTGCTTTAAATATGCAGTTGTATGAGTAATGAGAGAGAGGGAGAGGGAGAGGGAGAGCAAGCGCGCTCTTTCACCACTGGTCCTTCCTCAAATGGCTGCAACAACCAGCACGGAGCCAGACTCGACCCTGGAGCCATAAACTCCATCCTGGTCTTGTACAAGGGTGGCAAAGGCCCAAACGCTTGGGCCATCCTCCCCTGCTTCCCCAGGTGCATTAGCAGGGAGCTGAATCAGAAGCAGAGCAACTGGGACTCGCACTGGAGCTCCAATGTAGGATGCCGGTGTCTCAGGCACAGCCTAACTCGCTGTGCCCCAACATGGCCCCAGTAGGTCTGTTTCTAGAGAGGAAACCAGTGTATCTCCATACGATGGTAGAATGTGAAGGCAGGTCAGGTAGAATGGAATAAAGGAATGAAGGCGAGGCCTGGAAAAAAGAGACCGAATGCAGTTGTACCCAGCGGAAGTTCAAGGCTGAAGACGCAGCTTTTGAAGGAAGGGCTTGTGATGCAGGTCAAGGACAAGGAATGGGGAGAAAATGGTGTTCCTACTGCAGAAGCCGCCGAATGGCAGCCGAGTGACAGTGACAGTCATCTTAGCCACAGGCCAAACCGGAAACAGTAGGAGCCCAGAGAACAATCTCTGGCCGTACAGAAGCTGCAGCCCCGACCGGGCTTTGAACTGGGTTTACTGGCAGGAGCTGTGCCCCCTTGGGCCCAGGGCCTCAGAGCGCAGCAACAGCTCGGACACGAAAAGGATTGCTTTGACTTGGAAGGGCACAGAGGAATTGTGGCTGTTAAATCTTCACACCTGTGTGCTGTTAGAATACCAAGTGTGGTTTCAGCGGCCTGATTGTGGTACACAGCAGGCAAAGGGTTAAGAAAAGGGACGCTCAGGAGCGAAGTAGGGCAGCGAGGGAACTGTGGACACAAGGGGCATAGAAAAGCAACTAGGTTCATTAAGGTAGTGCTCGTCAGAAGAGAAAATGCCTCCGGCCCCCTTGCAGCCAGGACAGAGCCCTGTTGTTCTTGGTCAGCCAGTACCAGTGCCACACGCTGTTGGCCTGAGTGAGAAGTACGCCCATCACTCAGCATCCAGCCTCCCCATCCGGGGCTCCTGGAGAGAATTAAGCCCCACTGCCCTAAACCACCCTGTATTAATGAGCGACTTCTCCTGGCCACTGAGGGTGGCACGCAGGAAGGCCACGGCTGCTGGGATCATGTCCAGAATGCCGGAACCCTGGCTGAGAAGGTGCAGCAGTGCAGTGACCTGAGCTGAGCCTTGCAGTGTAACTCGGCCAGCTTCCCGGCACCCTCCTGGGCTCCTGCCTCAGGGCGGCCACGGCAGCACGGCACGCGGAGTTCAGAGGCCAAGAACAGGCTCGTATCCTCGCCTTCGCTGGCCTCCCGTCAGAACTGCACATCTCCACGCCTCGCCAGGGCCATGTCCTTTGTCAGTAGGCCCAGTTTCTGCTCCTGGAAACTCCTCACTGAACTTCGTAGCATTTGGTTTATAAAATAGAGGTGGTTTCTTAGAGGAAAGCACTGTTTGCTTTCCAACTTCATGTGGAAACTATGCCATGAAAATATCCAGTGGGATTGAAAACTCTTGGTTCATCATTAATTAATAACCTGTCGTTCAGCTGGCCTGCATGGAGCGAGTGAACTTACAATGTGCATTATTCTCCCATGTAGTGTCCCTCGGGTGCTCCGTACCCCAGTGTGTACGGTGATCGGGCAGCTGTGTCTCTTGCCATCTTACACTCGAGGACACTTGGGCTCATTGCATTCAAGGGACTCAGCCAGGAACACAGAGCAGGCAGCTGGCAAAGTTGGGTAAAGACCCCAGGTCTCCTGATACAGACCTCCTAAAGGGCACGGGCAAGAGTGGCGGCCAGCCCTCGTCCAAGAAGAGAAGACACACCCTTCTTCATCTGGACACTCACGGCTTGATTGAAGAGGTCGACGCTGCTACACCCACAAACACTGCTACATGGGACCCTTAGTGCAAGGAAGAAAGGTCTAGAATGCATCGGAAGGTTCCCAGGGGAAGAACTGGAGCTGAATCTTGGGCAGAAATAGGACCGAGAAAAGTCCAGGGCCAACGAGAGCAGGGGGCCGTAGCAGGGATCATTTGGCTGCAGGCAGAGTGTGTAGGCCTGTCTATCTGGAGGTGAGTCCTGGTGACGTGCCAGCCATGTGAAAGGTGGAATGACGGACGCAGAGGGGACACGTGGGTCACTACCAGCCACCCTAGCAGCAGTCGGGACACTGTGGCAGAAGACGCACGCAGGCAGCAGAGTGTCGGCCCCAGGAGCTCCTGATCAGAGCTGAAGCACAGTGCGCCGTGCATGCTGCGGAGTCAGAAATTGAAGAGAAGAGGGAGAACGCATCTTAGACAGAACAAGCACACCTCCAGAGCTTGAGAGCATGGAGGAAAAAGGGTATTGCCCTGGTGTGCACAGATGACCGTGATGGTCTGACCTGAGAGGATGAGAGAGGAGGATGTTGGCAGCCGCACCTGCAGGGAAACTGTCTTTGAGTTCCGGGGACCTGGAGGCACCTGGAATTTGGGTTAGCATGTGATGAGCAAGCTGGTTCTTGGTGAAAGAAACAGGATGAGAAAAGCAGTTTTAGGAGAGCAAGTTTGACAGGAGGCTGTAAACTGGATTTCAAGAGGGGAGATAGAGGCGGAGACACTTGCCGGTGGCTGTGAGCGGTGTGGCTGAGGCCGAGGGAGTAGTGGCTCAGGGACTGAGCTGCATTCTGAGAAGCTGGGGAGGGGGCCAAGGAGGAGCACCCAGTGGCCCAGCTTTAGAGACGGGAAAATACTGGTTCTCCCCGGAGGAGCGGGCGGGGTTGCAAAGGAACCCCATTTTGGAGGGAGGAGAGTGTGGGTTCAACGAGACATTCGGTCAGGGGTCCTGAATGGAGTCTTTGAGGATCCGAATGGGGATGGAGCCAGTGCAGGGGTCCAGGGTGAAGAAGCCAGAGCAAGAGCGGAGGCAGCCGAGGAGGGGCGGAGTGGAGGCAGAAAGCAGCAGAGATGGAGAGCCGCCGAAGAAACCCCAGAGGGATTTGGAGGGAGCGTCGGGGTCAGCAGGGTCGTCCTGAAAGAGAGAGGAGGTGAAGAATGAGCTCCAGGGAAGGCCGTGGTGCTCCCACAGGGGCGGCCTGTGGCCAGGAGCACAGCCTGCAATGTCCACCAAGTGACCCCTCCCGCTGGCCCCCAGGCCTTCCCCAGGCACCTGTGACGAGGGTTGTCTTTGGTTAAAATCGTAATCATAGTCCATTAATAGTTGCCTTCCCCAAATACAGATCTAAACAGAGGCCTCTGGTTGGATCCTTGAATTCTCACTTCCTCCATGAAAATATCCCGTGGTTCATTTAATAACCTGGTGAAGGAAGGCAGTGTGGACGGCCCTGGAGCAGTGTGTGTTGTGGGCGGGGAGACCGGCAAGTTCTGTTTCAACAGCAAGGGGGAGAAGAGCAAGTGGGAGAGAGTTGCTCATGGGGTCACTGCGCGCCTGCCAGCTACAGACCCTCAACAGTCCCCACCACGGATGCTGGCTGAACGGGTCCCCCTGAACTCCCTGCTAGGCCTCCTTTGTTCCAAAGGGAAGATTGGCATTTTGCTTAGTTTCCATGCCTTGCTGCGTTTGCCTCCCCAGTGCCTGCACTGCTTCCCTCTGGTCCCTTGACTGAGGGTGGTTGTTGGCATTGATTGGGCACCGTGTGGGGACTTGGAATTCAGCGGAGCTGCCATCAGTACCTCAGCTCCAGGCCTAGGAGCCCGTGCCCCGAGCCACTTTCTCATTCAAGTGGATCTCTCCCCCAGGCCTAGGAGCCCGTGCCCAGAGCCACTTTCTCATTCAAGTGGATCCCTCCCCCAGGCCTAGGAGCCCATGCCCAGAGCCACTTTCTCATGCAAGTGGATCTCTCCCCCAGGCCTAGGAGCCCGTGCCCCGAGCCACTTTCTCATTCAAGTGGATCTCTCCCCCAGGCCTAGGAGCCCGTGCCCAGAGCCACTTTCTCATTCAAGTGGATCCCTCCCCCAGGCCTAGGAGCCCATGCCCAGAGCCACTTTCTCATGCAAGTGGATCTCTCCCCCAGGCCTAGGAGCCCATGCCCAGAGCCACTTTCTCATTCAAGTGGATCTCTCCCCCAGGCCTAGGAGCCCGTGCCCCGAGCCACTTTCTCATTCAAGTGGATCTCTCCCCCAGGCCTAGGAGCCCGTGCCCAGAGCCACTTTCTCATTCAAGTGGATCCCTCCCCCAGGCCTAGGAGCCCGTGCCCAGAGCCACTTTCTCATTCAAGTGGATCCCTCCCCCAGGCCTAGGAGCCCATGCCCAGAGCCACTTTCTCATTCAAGTGAATCCCTCCCCCAGGCCCAGCAGCCCTTCATGGGAATTCACTGCTTGCCAGTGCTCTCTGTGTGGCTGCGTGTGACCAGGAGGGACGCGCGAGCAGGCTCCTAGCATCGTGGTGTTGGCAGGGCCGTGGAAACCCCCAGCAGCCTCCCTGCCACAGCGTGGGCGTCACTTACTGACAGCCTTTCCCTGGATTTCAAATGTTCCCTGGAATAGACCTCGGCCGGCCGACTAGCAGTAGTGTGAACGTTGATCTCACCAGGACTTTCAAGATGAACAGTTTTTTATAAAAATGAGACTTGCTGGACTGGTGAGCTCCCACCTGCCCGCTGTCCTTCCGGTCTGAGTCCCCTCTCGGCAGTCCCCTCCCGCCTCCCCTGGAGATAGCACTCAGTGCCCTCATGGAGGGGCCTCGGGACCCCATGACATGCTCCCTGAAGCCCCAGGTCCCCCACAGAGCCACTCGGAGGACCCCAGCTTTCCTGAATGCACCGAGCAGCTCCAAGGGCGTGTTTGCAGAACCTGTAACCTGAAGCACCTCACCCGTGTGGGAGCGTGGGGAGCGTGGGCCCGGCCTTCTCCACGCCAGGGGGCAGCACTGTCTCCGCCTAAGAAATGGGCTTGGGGGCCAGGAGAGTGGGCGTTTCTCCCCGACTTGTGGAAGAGGGGGTGCTTTGCTGATGCAGCCAACACCTGGAGATGTCCCCGACCTGGGCCCTGCTCTTGAAGCAGTGGCTCTCTTGTCACCTGTTCCTCTTGGAGGCCGAGGCCAGGCCTGGTCTTACCAGTCTGGAGTGGACACCACTGAGGCCCACTGGAGCCGAAACTGCCTTCTTGGTTCATTGCCGGGTGCCCAGAGCCCAGCACACCATAGATGTCCAGTAAATATTGACCAAAGGAAAGGAATTACGCGTGGCGGGCCTGCACCTGCATAGCTTTGTATTCCTCTCTCTGTGCACCTGCACCAGGTGAGGTGTTGTGTCAGTACAGAAGCCGAGACGCCCCCTCACCCCCGGCAGAGTCTTGGACACACCCTCTGTATTGGTGATTGAGTTTACTGTATTCCCTGAGCTCTGGGGCGGGGGGGCTCAGCTTGTCTTCATCGTGTAAGACCACCCCTGAGCAGCACGTTAGGCCGACGCGGCCCCCGCTCCCTTCACCCAGCCCTGCCTTACCCAGGCAGGCTATTCAGGAGAGCGCAGTCTTCTTCCAGGAGTTTGGAAAAGACTGCGTGGAGTTGTTAAAGAGTGAGTTATCCGGTGGTTGGCTAGTTAGTTCCTGAGTAAGCCACTCTGAAAACTGATCGTAATCCCACCTCACGTAAAGAGCTGGGAGAAGGCAGAAGAGGGCCTGTTATTGTAGCTTGCAGGAGGGAGCACCCGGCAGATACTCCCGGAGTGACGGCGCCAGAGCTCCCTCTCTTCTGTTCCCGTAAATGATTGTCCGGAGAAAGCCGAGTCCAGCGACGCCAGCGTTGCTCTCCTCCCAGCAGAGGTCTGGCAGGACGGAGAGTGTCGTCAGCAGACACTGCAGAACCTTGAGGTTCACGCTGTTGAGTGGGAAATGGGCTCACTGGTCTGCGTTCCTTTAAGATTGGAGGTCCCTTGCCTCTGGGACGGCTCTGGACTAAACTCTGTGTGTGTGTGTGTGTGTGTTTAACAAAAGGAAGCTCGTTTTATACTGCCTCAGAGTGCCCATTGTAGGACCAAAACCAGCAGTTTCGTGAAGTACTCCTCTTGTCTCCCCTACCTCTGGTCTGTGCCTTACAGGTTGCAACTCAGGTGTCGTTGGCCCAGGCAGGTACAGTCGGTGAGCGCGGCAGATTGTGGCAGGTGGCACAGAGGGCAGCGCTGCTGAGCCCGAGTTCATTGCTGCCGTGAACAAACACATGTGGCCCAGAGTTGCCTGAGCTTTTGACTTTCAAAAAAAGCTGGAAGCCCAAACTTTTCAGGAAGTAGCCCCTGAGTTCTCCTAATTCCTGTGCAGGCCGGACAGCTGACGTCTGCACGTCAGAGACCTGTGGGGCAGCTTCCTCTGGCCCTTGGTCCCTTCCATCCTGCGGCGTCTGGACGCCTTGGAGCCCTCTCGGGCGTCGTCTTCACTGTGCCAGTGTTCACAGTTAAACTAAGTAAAGCCGTCAAGACAGGGACCGGTGCAGTGCCAGACACCAGGCAGCTGCTGCCAGGGAGACGCTCGGGGACAGAACGAGCCTTGCGCTTCTGCTGCGTGACGCCTCCTCTGTTACTAGGGACGGACCCACACGTGCGCGTGACTTAGCTTTCGCTGCCCAACCAGCTACCTCAAAACGAGGTGGCTTACCCCATGGACATGGCCATCTCGCTCTTCCCCGGGTCAGGAGCTTGGGAGCAAGCTGGCTGGTGAGCGCCGGCGCAGGTCCTCATAGGAGGTTGCAGCGAGCTCTCATGGGGCTGCAGACGCCTGAGGGCTTGGCTGGGGCTGGGAGCTCTTCCGCGGTGGCTGCCTCTGGTGGCTGGCGAGCCCGTGGGGGCTGTGGGCGGGACACCTCCCTGTGGGGCTGTCAGAGCACCCTCACAGCATGGCAGCTGGCTTCCTCCGGAGACAGTGAGTCAGGGCGGAGCACGCAGCAGCGCGGTGTCCCGTGTCATCTCAGCAGTACTCACTGGTTACACGGGATTTCCCTTCGCACCGTGGGGGAACTACACCAGTGTGGGTCATCAGGGTCCGGTCTGAGAGGCCGTCACAGCGGGCTAGCATGGATCCTCGGTCAATCCTCTTTAAACAAATGATCCAATACTGAGACTCCCAAGGGGGTAACATTGATATCACAGTGGTTCATACCGAATGTCATCCCACTTACGTTGTATTCTTGAAATCGTCTCAGAAATTTAGTGCTGTATTGCTGTGGCCCATCTTAGACCTGTCTCCCCTGAAGGTATCAAAAATCATTTCTCAAGTAAGTCTTGACGTCGTCCCCTTCCCGAGAGTGCTAGGTGCAGGTGTGCCTGGGCAGCATGGTCACAGATGCCTGATGGCCCTTGTCTACTGAGAGGACAGTCATGGCAAACAGATAGCGCCCCTTTAACATGTTAACAGCACGTGTGAGGCCTGGCAGCCCCCGGGGTGCTTCCCTGGGCTCCCCCAACTCCCCTGCACATGCCCCCTGGACTCTGCACTTGGAGACCTCCTTAACACTCAACCAGATTCTGCCTGAGGACAACTCGGAAGGGGGAAGGACCGCGGCCAGGGTGATTTCCCCCAGAAAATCCCTGCTGGTAGCTAGTGCTTATTTGTGCAATGTCAACACGAGCCGTGTGCGCCCGTGCTCTGCACCCCACAGCATTTGCGTGTGTACCCGGGGGAAGGGGCCCAGCCCCTGCAGCCGCCCGCGAGGCAGTGGCCACCGAGTTCGGGTGTCGGTGAATGGAAATGAAATGTATAATTCATCAGGCCGCGGTGGCGTGCGATCGTGGGAGGGGTGGTCATTGCAGAATCGAGAAACGCGGCTGCAGCGTGTGCGGGAGCTCTCTGTGATAGATGGCCGCATTGTTCTCCTCCTGACCTTCTGAACTTCCCCTTAGGAGAACACAGGAAATACAGTCCTGCCTTTTCCCATATTGTTGGTGAATAATACCTTCAGATGCCAGCTCTTCGTGTTTCTGGTCTTCCGCTTTGGGTTTTGCCTTCTCCCCCGTACTTCACTGCTTCCCAAAGAGAAACCTGATTGCTAATGATAAATGCAGAGGCCACTCCAGTGTTTGTCCACCCTGAACACAGTTCATGCGGGGAATGGGAAAAACCAGCAGCAGCCTTCCCTGCCTCTGCTCCGCCCTCAGCCCCCAGCCCCAGCCCCAGCCGATGGCAGCGAGTGGGATCCGTGACGTGTCACCGGATGGGAAGCTGCCAGCAGGAATGAGCGCTCTCTCATTAAGCTATGAATGCCGTCCCAGGGGAGAAAGAGCGACACGGCTGGGCATGGTGCATTGTGCCCCCTAAAGACTCGCGGCGCTGCCCGTCACTCCTCGCCGCTGTCGGTCATTGCCTGGCCGGAGCTGTGGCTCTGCAGTGAGGGCCGTGGCTCCGGGCTCTGTGCTCAACCTGCAGTCAGGGAAGAGGGAAGACTTCTGCGTGACTTCACACAAGCAAGGATTGCTAACGAGCGAGGCAAATTGTTTCACTCAGCCTCAAGATCGAATCTGGAGCCGAATCGCTGGGGTATTTGAGCTTGTTCTGGTTTGGTTGGTTGGTTTGTTTGTTTCTGAAAAACACTCCTTTTGAGGCCGAGTGAAAAGGAAGTAGACAGTTGTGTGTCAGAGCCTCTCAGACTGGGGACAGAATTGGTTAGCTCCATTTATCCGTTAGCGCTGATTGAACAGCTGCTGTGTGCAGCTGAGCGCTTCCTTAGGCAGCAACTCCAGGTTCTTTCTCCTCAAGGAGCGCTTGGTCTCCTGGGGGAATCCAGGACACGCAAAGACCTACTTCCAGAGCTGCTGCTCCCTGGGTCTGAATGACGTCACGAGACGTCTATGCTTTGGCAGAAAATAAACAGCCTTTACACCGATGAGCACGAGCGCTCTGAAACAGGCATTTAATTGCTTGTCTTTTAAATTTTGGCTGAGGGGCAGCATGGCAGTTCACTGGATTAAGCTGCCCCCTGCGGCGCCAGCATCCCATATGGGAGCCGGTTCTAGTCCCGGCTGCTCCATTTCCAACCCAGCTCTCTGCTATGGCCTGGGAAAGCAGCAGTACCTGGGCCTCTGCCACACATGTTGGAGATCTGGGTGGAGCTCCAAGCTCCTGGCTTCAGGCTGGCTCAGCCCTGGCTCTTATGGCCATTTGGGGAGTGAACCAGCAGCTGGAAAACCTCTCCCTCTCCCTCGCCCTCTCCCTCTCTGTCTCTGTCTCTCTCCCTCTCCTCTGTAACTCTGCCTTTCAAATAAATAACCAAATCTTAAAAACGTTTAAAAGTGATCAATTTTGGTTGACTTTCTTTTTTTAAAAAAGATTTATCTATTTATATGAAAGGCAGAGTTACGGGGGTGGGGGGGGAGACAGAGAGGTCTTCCATCCGCTGCTTGAGTCCCTGAATGGTCAAAACTGCCAGAGCTGGGCTGATCTGAAGCCAGGAGCCAGGAGCTTCCTCCGGGCCTCCCACGTAGGTGCAGGAGGAGCCCAAGCACTTGGGCCATCTTCTGCTGCTTTCCCAGGCGCGTTAGCAGGAAACTGGATCAGAAGTAGAGCAGCTGGGCTCGAACAAGTGCCGTATGGGATGTTGGCACTGCAGGCGGCCACTTAGCCTGTCATACGACAGTGCGAGTCCCTTGATAGAATTTCTAAAAAATTCCTTGGCTGCCTCATCTCTCCCCATCTTTCTTCCCATCCAGACAGAAAAATAGTCTCCTTTTTCACATACTCCTTCTCAGCTTACATGTTTTTTAAAGATAAAAACTCCCTATGCCAAGCTTGTCCTGCTAACTCTAGGTTTGTATTCAGATTTCTCTGTTGAAATCCCCATTATCAGAGAAGAACTAAGAGAGTGCTTGCTCCCTGCCCCTTCTTTCCTGACACAGTAAGAATCCGTTTGCACTTCCTCTTCACCTACTTGGGCACTCACTCCAGCTCAGCAAACACCTGTCTGTAGAGCATTTTCTTTTCGTGTGTGTGTGTGTGTGTGTGTTTTAAAGATTTATTTATTTATTGAAAGGCAGAGTTGCAGAGAGAGAGAGGGGTCTTCCATCTGCTGGTTCACTACCCAGATGGCTGCAATAGCCAGAGATGGGCCGATCGGAAGTCAGGAGCCAGGAACTTCCTCTGGGTCTCCCACATGGGTTCAGGGTCCCGAGCACTTGGGCCGTCCTCCACTGCTTTCCCAGGCCGTAGCAGAGAGCTAGATCGGAAGTGGAGCAGCCGGGACTTAAACCAGCACCCGTTTGGATACTGGTGCTGCAGGCGGCGGCTTTACCCGCTGTACCGCTTTACCTGCTATGCCACAGCGCCAGCCCCTGTTGAGCATGTTTTATGCTCTTGGCAAAGGACTTGGTGGTGTGTAGTGAAACCAGTCTTGGCATTTCCTAGTCTTGAGCCTGTGCAGTGACGCCAGTACCTGTGGCTACTTCCCCTTCCTCCAGTATCCACAGCTCTGTGCTGGGTGTCACAGGTGTATGAAGATTAAAAATGCACAGTCCAAGGCCTCAAGATTTCTCCAGTCCAAGTGAGAAGTTCATAGTAGTTTTGTCTCATTGGGGAAAAAAGTGGCCATTGTTGGGCGCAGCAGGTTAAACCACCACCTGCGGTGCTGGCGTCCCCTAGCAGGACACTAATTCAAGTCCAGGCTGCTCTGCTGCTGACCGGCTTCCTGCTGATGAGCTGAAGGGAGGGCTGGCGTTGTGGCGGAGTGGGTTAAGCCGCCACCTGCGACACTGGCATTCTATATGGGCACTGGTTCGAGTCCCAGCTGCTCCACTTCCTGTCCAGCTTCCTGCTAACGCACCTGGGAAAGCAGTGGAAGATGGCTCAAGTACTTGGGACTCTGCCACTCATGTGACAGTCCCAGGTGGAGCTCCTGGCTTCGGCCTGGCCCAGCCCTGGCTGTTGTGGCCATTTAGGGAGTGAACCAGCAGATGGAAGATGTGCGTGTGTGTCTCCGTCTCTCCCTCTCTCTAATTCTAATGCCTCTCCAGTAAACAAATGTTTATATTTAAAAAGCAGAGGCAGCCGTAGGTCTGCTTGGTGTTGTGTGAACGCAGCCTGGAGACAGCGCCCGTCAGAGCTGCGTTCTGGAGGGACTGGCTGAGTGGAAGGCTTGAGGCGCCGTCAGCCACCCTGCAGGAGCTACTCTCCCAGGAGGCCATCTGGTGGGGCTGCAGAGGGGCTCCTGTGGCTCCTGGCCCAGGCCCGCGCTCCGCCTCTCACTCTTCCTTCCCTCTCCCCTTCCCGCCCTCTCTTCTCTGAGTCCCAGACTGGGGCGCTCACTTTGCTAGAGGAGTGCTCAGTGCTCCAAGGACAGAACGAACATTCCCCTGCTCCCTTCCGAAGGCAGGTGTGCGCGCCCCAGCTCTTAGGTCGCGGCTGGGATGAGAAAAGCAGTTATGGGGACGTGGGGCGGTGGTATCATCTGGGGGAGCAGCCTGCTCCCCTCCTACACACAGAAGCATCTTCTGTACCCTGCTCAGTCCACTGGGGATGTCCCACAGTCAGGTCCAGTAGCCGCTCCCAGGGGCTCCCCGCCTGTCCCCTCCACCAGGTGGTTTTCAGATCCAGGTCGGATGTGTCTGCTGCACGCTAGCACCCCCTAGTGGGCTAGCCTCGTTTTTCCTCTGTGACTCAAAGATAGAAAAGCAAACTTCAGTTTTGTTTTGTTTTGTTTTCTGCTCCTTTAGGACAAGTTGAGCCGGAAGGCTTTCTCTAAATCAGCTTCCCTTGGCTGGAAACCCGGAGTTTATGCCCATTTTGTTTGGCAAAGTTCTCCTCTTCCTAATTCCTGCTCCACCAAAACAGGCAGCCACCAGGGGAGCCCTGTCACTGTCTGACCATGAGAAGACAGGCCGTGGGCAAGGCGGTGCTGGGCTGTTTCCTGCGAAAGAGCATGGGTGGGGTGGGTCCTCTTTGGCTGGTGTCGTCTCCTGGCAAAGCCAGGGCCTGTGCACTTGCCTAGGGAGCAAGGCCAGCCTCATCCGCCAGCTCCTCGTACCCTGTGCACCCCTGCCACGTCCTAAGCTTGCTGCTGCCAGACCTCCTCCCCCAGCCAGGATAGACGCTGGCTTTCTTGGAGAGCTTGCGGAGGTGGGACCTTAGCGCCTCTTTCACAGTACTTACCGAAAGCACCAGAGGGGGCCTGCTCTGATGACACCGGGGCCTCGATGACACCAGGGGACCCAGTGACACCGGGGCCTCGATGACACCAGGGTCCCGATGATACCAGGGCCTCGATGACACCAGGGCCTCGATGACACCAGGGCCTCGATGACACCGGGGTCCCGATGACACCGGGACCCGATGACACCGGGGCCCTGATGACACAGGGGCCTCGATGACAACGGGGCCCTGATGACACCGGGGCCTCAATGACAACAGGGCCCTGATGACACCAGGGCCTCGATGACACCGGGGTCCCGATGATACCGGGGTCCCGATGATACCAGGGCCTCGATGACACCGGGACCCTGATGACACCGGGGTCCCAATGACACCGGGGCCCTGATGACACCGGGGCCTCAATGACACCGGAGCCCTGATGACACCAGGGCCCTGATGACACCGGGGCCTTGATGACACCGGGGTCCCGATGACACCAGGGCCGGGGTCCAGTGCGGAGAATACCCGAGGCTGCAGTGGAATCTCACCTTGTGACAAGCCCGGGCCCCTTCCCCAGTGGACTTGTTCTCAAAGCTCAGGTTTTGGCTGCTGCTCTCTGGGCTGGTGGCACTGGCTGTGTCTCCCCTTCAGAGAAGGAGCGCGTCTTGTCCTCAGCCCGCCGTCAGCCCACCAGCCCGTGATCAGAGGGTGTGGTAAGGAAAGCGGCTGCCCCGGAAGATGAGCCCTGTCTGTGGCACAGTCCCCTGTCTGCACGGGAATCGGGGCCTCTCCCGGGTGTGCACGGGGAGCCCTGGGAAGGAAGCTGCTGTGCTTCTTCTGCCCTGGGCTGGTTCATTCATGCGTCTACAAGCGTTTAGCAGACACTCACTCTGAGCCAGTCAGAGCTAAATGCTAAGGCAATGAGAACTTTTACATTTGAATCAATAGCATTGCACGTAAGTAATATTACTTTCCTAGTACGCTTTTCTCTGGGGCAGAGGGTGACCCTTGAATTAATAGGCTCTCGTGAAAGAGGCCAGCCTCCTCCCTGGCCTTCCGTCTTGTTTTCACTCTACTGGGGAGGAACATATTGTTGGGCTGAGACACTGCATGTGCAATTGATCCACAGAAATTGCAAATTCCCTCCCAGAGCAAAGCAAAGAGCAGTAGCCCCAGAGCAAGCTGGAAGGTGACAGCAGGTGACAGTGCAGTTGGGGTGAGGCCTCCCCAGAATCTCAGGCTCCGCTGAGAAGCTCCAAATGCATTATCAACCCCAGCTACAGCCAACAGAACAAAGCACAAGAAAAACAATCAACAAGAGAAGCTGTGATAAGGACCTCGTGAAAGAATGCCTGAGGCTTTGTCTCCCTTCTCACAGCCTGTCATCTTGCCCTGCTTCCGGCCTTTGTGCTGGCCTGTTCAGAGCACAGCTGAGCCTGGGTCCACACCCACAGCCCACCCGCCTGCCCAGCCTGTGTGTCCCCCCAGCACTGGTTCCCAGGCCCCCTGGGAGAACCACGAAGGGGGACTTCATGCCCTGAGGATGCGATTCCTCCACGCGGCTGGCAGTGACACTGCTCTTCGCTTCCTGGTGACTCACTGACTCACACGGGTTTTGTTGTGCACTAATTTGTATGTGTGCTTTCTCTCACAATGAACACAAAAGACTTAAAAACTTTTTAAGAGAATGTGAGTGTAACTGTGAAGAGACTCACCACGCGTAAATACCTTGCAGAAAGTCCTGATTCCATTTCCTGGGTGACAGGTGCTCCTTAGACTTTTTTTTTGCCAACTTTTTTTTTTAAATATTGATGTATTTATTTGCTTGAGAGGCAGAGGCAGAGACAGAGAGAGAGATCTTCCATCCGCTGGTTCACTCCCCAGATGGCCACAACGGCCAGAGCTGCGCTGATCTGCGAAGCCAAGAGCTTCTTTCAGGTCTCCCATGTGGGTGCAGGGGCCCAAGCACCTGGGCCTTCTCCCACTGCTTTCCTAGGCCATAGCAGGGAGCCAGATTGGAAGTGGAGCAGCCAGGACTTGAACCAGCGCCCATATGGGATGCCAGCACTGCTTTACCCACTGTACCACAGTGCTGGCCCCATTTCTGGAGACTTTTATTGAGCACATACTTTGGCAAAGGTGCCAGGATAAAACATGGTGTGGTGCTGCTGTGGTCCTGGGGGTACCAGGAGGCCAGCCTAGCCTCGCCAGCCGCCTTTGGCTTCCTGGGAGATGCTGGAGGGTGAGGATGGTGGGAATTACAGGGCCATGGCGGGTGTCTGAGATGACGCTGTTCTTCCCAGAAGTACCTGGGAGCACCTCTCATCGAGCTGTAGCTGACTGCTGTCTGTCTCTTCTGGCCTGCCCTTCCTGCTCCTCTCCTTCACCAAGCGGAGGCAGTATCTGGGCAGCTGCACGGCTCCGGCTGTTCTCACTTCGGTGTACGTGCACAAGCCGTCACAGCAAGTTCAGAGGCCTCCATCTGGTTCCAGTTCACACCAGTGTCATCCCAAGTCTTTGGAGAGTCTGTGCAGTTTAAGTTCCAGATGTAATCTTTTCTTCTGGTGTATAAGCAGCAGAGTTAGATTTGAGTACTGAGCAGGAAAATGTGTGTGTGTGGTGTGTGTGTGGCGTATGTATGTGTGTGGTGTGTTTGTGTGGCATGTGTGTGGTGTGTGTGTGGCGTGTGTGTGTGTGGTATGTGTGGTGTGGTGTGTATGTGGGGTGTGTGTGGGGTGTGTGTATGTGTGGTGTGTGTGTATGTGGGGTGTGTTGTGTGTATGTGTGGTATGTGGGATGTGTACATGTGTGACATGTGCATGTGGTGTGTGTAGGTGTGGCATGCGTGTGTGTGGCGCATGTGTGCTGTGTGTGTGTATGTATGGTGTGGTGTGTATGTGTGGTATGTGTGTGGTATGTGTGGTGTGGTGTGTATGTGGGGTGTGTTGTGTGTATGTGTGGTGTGTGTGTGTGGTATGTGGTGTGGGGTGTGTGTGGCATATGTATGTGTGTGTGGTGTGTGTGTTTGTGTGGGGTGTGTGTATGTGGGGTATGTGTGTGTGGTATGTGTGGTGTGTGTGTATGTGTGGTGTGTGGGGGGTGTGTGGTGTGTGTGTGGCGTATGTATGTGTGTGTGGTGTGTGTGTGTGGCATGTGTGTGTATGTGGGGTGTGCGTTGTGTGTGTTTATGTGTGGTGTGTGTGGCGTATGTGTGTGTGTATGTGGGGTGTGTTGTGTGTGGTGTGTGTGTGTAGTGCGCACCAGGAAGATCTCAGAGCCAAGATGTTCACTGCCAATGCAAATCGAAAGAATGGCCACCCTGTTCCTAACATTACACTAGACTGTTCCTAACATTACACTAGACTGTTCCTAACATTACGCTGGACTGTTCCTAACATTACCAGTGGACTGTTCCTGACATTACCAGTGGACTGTTCCTAACATTACGCTGGACTGTTCCTGACATTACCAGTGGACTGTTCCTGACATTACACTAGACTGTTCCTAACATTACGCTGGACTGTTCCTAACATTACCAGTGGACTGTTCCTGACATTACCAGTGGACTGTTCCTAACATTACGCTGGACTGTTCCTGACATTACCAGTGGACTGTTCCTGACATTACGCTGGACTGTTCCTAACGTTACGCTGGACTGTTCCTAACATTACGCTGGACTGTTCCTAACATTACCAGTGGACTGTTCCTGACATTACCAGTGGACTGTTCCTAACATTACGCTGGACTGTTCCTGACATTACCAGTGGACTGTTCCTGACATTACACTAGACTGTTCCTAACATTACGCTGGACTGTTCCTAACATTACCAGTGGACTGTTCCTGACATTACCAGTGGACTGTTCCTAACGTTACGCTGGACTGTTCCTAACATTACGCTGGACTGTTCCTAACATTACCAGTGGACTGTTCCTGACATTACCCTGGACTGTTCCTAACATTACCAGTGGACTGTTCCTGACATTACGCTGGACTGTTCCTAACATTACCAGTGGACTGTTCCTGACATTACCAGTGGACTGTTCCTGACGTTATGCTGGACTGTTCCTGACATTACCAGTGGACTGTTCCTGACATTACCAGTGGACTGTTCCTGACATTACACTGGACTGTTCCTGACATTACCGGTGGACTGTTCCTGACATTACCAGTGGACTGTTCCTGACATTACCAGTGGACTGTTCCTGACATTACGCTGGACTGTTCCTGACATTACGCTGGACTGTTCCTGACATTACACTGGACTGTTCCTGACATTACCAGTGGACTGTTCCTGACATTACCAGTGGACTGTTCCTAACATTACGCTGGACTGTTCCTGACATTACCAGTGGACTGTTCCTGACATTACGCTGGACTGTTCCTAACGTTACGCTGGACTGTTCCTAACATTACGCTGGACTGTTCCTAACATTACCAGTGGACTGTTCCTGACATTACCCTGGACTGTTCCTAACATTACCAGTGGACTGTTCCTGACATTACGCTGGACTGTTCCTAACATTACCAGTGGACTGTTCCTGACATTACCAGTGGACTGTTCCTGACGTTATGCTGGACTGTTCCTGACATTACCAGTGGACTGTTCCTGACATTACCAGTGGACTGTTCCTGACATTACACTGGACTGTTCCTGACATTACACTGGACTGTTCCTGACATTACCGGTGGACTGTTCCTGACATTACCAGTGGACTGTTCCTGACATTACGCTGGACTGTTCCTGACATTACGCTGGACTGTTCCTGACATTACACTGGACTGTTCCTGACATTACCAGTGGACTGTTCCTAACATTACCAGTGGACTGTTCCTGACATTACCAGTGGACTGTTCCTGACATTACACTGGACTGTTCCTAACATCACACTGGACTGTTCCTGACATCACACTGGACTGTTCCTGACGTTACGCTGGACTGTTCCTGACATCACACTGGACTGTTCCTGACATTACGCTGGACTGTTCCTGACATTACACTGGACTGTTCCTAACGTTATGCTGGAGTGTTCCTGACATTACCAGTGGACTGTTCCTGACATTACCAGTGGACTGAAGTGTGTCCCGAGAATGAGACAATGCCTTGTTCCAAGGTCTTGAACATTTCTACTGGTGATAGCCAAAGGTCATTCAATCTGGACAGAATCGCTGGTCAAGGTCTCAAAATAACCTCATCAGCAGACAGTTTTGTGGGCATCAGTGGTGCCCCGAGGTAGAACTTCTAGAACGTCTGCAGCCATTTTGCCGGCCGTGGTGTGAGTGGAGTGTCCTCCCAGCCCGCCCTGTTCCCTCTGCACAGTGCTCTGTCCCTGTACAGCAGGGAACCGTGCCCCAGAGCACGCTGGGGCGTTGGGGTCCACAGTGCAAGCTATCACGGTGGGGCACGTCCTGTCAACCCGCCCGGCTTTACTCCCACGCTCTGTCCCCTGGGTGTCTTTCCTTCTGCTCATCTCCCTAGCACCCTGATCAAAAACAGCACACGTTCTCTCTTACCTCCTGTTTGCCAAGGAAGTTCTCAAAAACCGAATCCCAGCTTGGCCAGGGCCTTGTGGTTGCCTGCACAATACGGCTCCTCGGCCGAGGCCGCTCCTTGCTCTCCTGGCAGGCTTGCCTGTGAGCAGGGGTCTGTGGTCTGTCCTCCCTGCATGTGGGCGCCCCAGGTGCCCTCCCCCCGCCCCGGCTGTCCTCCCTGCGGATCTCTGGGGCTGAGGCCCCTCCCTCCCCCTCTTGCCGTTTCTGCCTGTTTCACGGCCCCATGTCGCTTCCGTGTAATCCCTCGCCCCTCACTCCAGGTCAGCAGCTCAGACAGCGGCTCGGAGCCGTGACAGCGCGGCCGAGCCTCCTCATTTTGGCAGTGGAAACACAAGATGTAACAACCCATCTGAAATACAATTTTACATTTTGATTGCTTCTGCCCCAGCCATACTGAGGTTACTTTCAATCTGCATATATTTGTGGGAACGGGCTTTTTCCCTGCAGTTCAATTCAAGTACACCTTATAATATCAGTGATTATAAAATACCACGGACTAATAGAGTGTCTTGCTTCCAAGGAGTTCAAACTGCTTTATAATTCTGCTGACCATAATTTATCTTCATAAGCTGCCGCAGAGACAAGAGAAAAAGCAAGATTAATAATCGCATTTTATACACGGCGAAATAAAAACTCGGAGAAATCGAGTCACGTTTTTCCAGAAACACGCGCCTCTCCCCATGCTGTCTGATTAGTGTTGCCGATTTACCGCCCAAGTCAGGAGCGGCCCTGATCCTTGCTGTTGTGTGATTCGTGTTCCGTGTGACTGGCGGCATCAGCTCTGGGGTGAGCCGGCGGCCATGCTGCTGTGTCCTGTATCCCGTGAACCAGAGGTGCAGAGTCCATGGCACTGTTGGCTCTGCCCATCCGGGGCCTCCGGCCTGCAGGAGCCCTCTCCCAAACCCCTTCCAGGACCACGTTGCCTGAACATCCCACTGCCCTCGAGACCCTGTTCTATTAGGACAAGGACTCCAAGCAGCCCGAGGGCGTGGGCTGCCTTCCGTCCTCACTGCCTGGGGCCCTGTGTGGCTGCAGCCAGTGCTGACCTGGGCTGAGAAGACAGGGTGGGTCCCTGTGCTCAGAGCAGCGGAGAGCTGTTGGGAAGCAGTGCTATTTCCGATGCCACACAGCAGGTATTTGGTGGTGGGTTGTATTAATCTCTACACCTTTTTGGTGTTGATAAATGCCACAAGAAACTTCATGTGTAGGCTTTAACATGTTTAAATGTTAGTCTTCCTGATGCTGCAGTGCATAAGAAAGGAAGTGGGCTTTGAGAATGAGGAAAAGGGGTGCTCTGTTTACTGTAGTGCTGTCTCGTCGACTCAGACATACTGTAGACCAGCGGTCGGCCCTGTGCGTCCCGTGAGGCTTTACCAGCATCAGGAAGTAGGTGCGTGGACAGTGCTGCCTGCACTGGGCTCTCATCTGTGGCCCCGTGCCCCTGTTGCTTAGTTTCCCTGCAGGGACACGTGATCTGGACATGATCTAGGAGGAGCCTGTCAGTTACGTGCGCTGTCGCGAGAGCTGATGGAGCCAAATATCAAAGCTTCAATACGGATGTGTTGGAAATGACAGCTGGGTTTTTTTCCCTCTCTCCTTTTATAGAAAAATAGAATTGTCCGTGTCCTGCTATAGGAATTTTGGAAAGGAACAATCCCTTTCTTAGGTCAAATTTGGTCTGACACTTCCTGTGTGTTTAAGTAATTTTGATGTCCCAAAATAGTGATGGGGAGATTCTTTCCGATGGTTCCATGGTGGGGGTTGGGGGAGTGCGCTTAGGCTGGGCAGGTGGGGAGGAGCTGTTTACAGAACCCGGCAGGTCCTTGCTCAGCGCCAGCGGGCCTACCTGCTCTGGAACTGAACCAAGAGCAGAAGTGGCCCCGCGGAAGAAGCTGGAACATGATGATCAGCCCAGAAGACTAAACTCTGAAACAGAAAGGCCAAGCTGTCAGTCTCTTGTCATAGGCGGTGTTGCCAGGGTGATGTTGACAGTTTGAAAGAAAACTGGGGACTGCCTGAGGTGTGCGGCTGGCACAGACTCCTGCCCCCTGGAAATGTGCTTGCACTCCTGCCAGGCCCCAGGCACTGCACAGGGCACCCGGGCCTGAGCAGGGCACGGGAGGAGGCACCTGCACGCGTGCGCACTGCCCTCTACCTGGAAGCCATCCCTGCCCGGCCACTTGGTGGGAGCCTGCTCCGCGCCACTCCCCGGTGTACTGCACCCACACTGTGTACTTGGGGAGCCCGCCCCGCGCCACTCCCCCGTGTACTGCTCCCACACTGTGTACTTGGTGGGGAGCCCGCCCCGCACACTCCCCCGGGTACTGTGCCCACACTGCGCACTTGGTGGGGAGCCCGCCCCGCACACTCCCCCGTGTACTGCTCCCACACTGTGTACTTGGTGTGTGAGCTCTCGGGGTGTGGCTGTGCTAGAGGAGCCAAGGCTCTGGTTTGGATTTTTGTCTTCAGCATGCACACAACACCTGGTGCATAGGGACACTTCCTGAAGGGTGAGTGAGTGCTCACATCAGTGAGTGCGTGAATGGAGCTCGGACCAGATTCGGGCTCAGCGGGACCGTGGGAGAGAGTCTGCCTCACTGAAGACTAACCATACGTCAGCAGCCAACACACATGCTTCCGGTGAGCCGAGCAACAAGAAGCAGCTCCTGGGAGTGCAGGGCCTTGGAGAGCAGGGGCTCGGGGGCCAGGCGTCCACAGGCCCCCAGCACAGGGTGGATCCAAGGCTCACCAGGGGCCAGAGAGAGGAGAGCTTGCCTCAGCTGGCGGCTGCAGACCAAAGACCCTGCCCTACAGAAAGCCGAGCAGGGCACAGATACGCAAACAGGTATTTATAGGTCAAAGGTAGTAACTTAGCTTCTTTCTCTATTAAAAAAAAAAGCAGAATTTTCAGTGCCTTGCTGTGGAAATGAATGGTCCCTCTCTCTGAGGTGCAAATTTTGTCCGACAGCACTTTTGCTGTCTCGAAATAGTGATGAGGAGACTTCCATTGGCATCGCATTGGCATCTTCATCCACAGAGCCAGCGCATGGGTGCTGGAGTCGGGGAGCCCTGGGGGGCCGGCTGGGAGGCTCTTGGGGAAGCGGTCCCTCACAGGCAGAGATAAGTGCACGGCTCGGGGTGGGAGAGGCATGCAGGGGCGCAGGCTGAAACCGAAGGTGAGCGAGCAGGGGTGGTGGTCCAGGTCTGGATTGAGGAGCTCTCAACTTGGTAGCAGTGAGAGCCGAGTAGGGAAATGGCTTGAAGACAGAGTGGAGATGGACTCCAGGGCCACCGTGAGGGCATCCTGCATCCTGCATCCTGCGAGGGCTCTGGACGGGGTCTCCGCGTGCCCTTGTGATCCCGGGACCACCTCCAAAACCCCTGCTACCACTGCTTTTTTGTCGTATTTTATTTTGCTATAGTTCCCTGAGCAGCACCTGCAGGTAGCTGTCCCTGAGTGTGGCAGGTGTGCCCAAGTTTTGATTCCTGCGCGAAGATTTGCTCCTTCGGCTCCCTTTGTGCTGCCGTGGGAATTTCCATCTGAACCACATAGTGGAGCACTTTCTTCCCTGTGATCAAGCTTTATTTGATGAACAAACACGAGCACGTGGCTGCAGCGCCAGGCGCCGTGCTGCCCCCATGGATGTGGCAGGGGGCAGCAGTGAGCCGAGATATGGAGGGTGAGAAGGTGGCGGCCACTGGGGATCCAACAGTGAGGGCCTTGGAAGCCGAAGGAGCTTGGGGCGTTCTGGAAATGGAGATGAGGCCCGTGGGCACGGAGCCTGCTGGGCCGTTTGCAGGGACAGTGGAGAGGCCGGCAGGGTTCCATCCGGGCAGGTTCTGTGGGCCATGAAGGGGTTCTAAGTTCATTCTAAGTGCAGTGGGGAGCCCTGGGCTTCAGCAGGAGAGGTGTGAGCCATGACGCCTGGCTGCTTTGGAGGGAGGAGATCCTGGATGGGGCACTCAGGGTGACGCAGCTGCCGGGGCAGAGCACCGGCACCAGTGATGGAGAGCGAGACCAATTTGAGCTGAGCTGTGGGACCAGAGGTAGTGATGGTGTCAGTGGTGCAGGGGGAGGGCTGAGCTGTGGGACCAGAGGTAGTGATGGTGTCAGTGGTGCAGGGGGAGGGCTGGGCTGTGGGACCAGAGGTAGTGATGGTGTCAGTGGTGCAGGGGGAGGGCTGGGCTGTGGGACCAGAGGTAGTGATGGTGTCAGTGGTGCGGTGTTAGGGCTGGGCTGTGGGACCAGAGGTAGTGATGGTGTCAGTGGTGTGGAGGAAGGGCTGGGCTGTGGGACCAGAGGTAGTGATGGTGTCAGTGGTGCGGTGTTAGGGCTGGGCTGTGGGACCAGAGGTAGTGATGGTGTCAGTGGTGTGGAGGAAGGGCTGGGCTGTGGGACCAGAGGTAGTGATGGTGTCAGTGGTGCGGTGTTAGGGCTGGGCTGTGGGACCAGAGGTAGTGATGGTGTCAGTGGTGCGGTGTTAGGGCTGGGCTGTGGGACCAGAGGTAGTGATGGTGTCAGTGGTGCAGGGGGAGGGCTGGGCTGTGGGACCAGAGGTAGTGATGGTGTCAGTGGTGCAGGGGGAGGGCTGGGCTGTGGGACCAGAGGTAGTGATGGTGTCAGTGGTATAGGGGGAGGGCTGGGCTGTGGGACCAGAGGTAGTGATGTGTCAGTGGTGCAGGGGGAGGGCTGGGCTGTGGGACCAGAGGTAGTGATGGTGTCAGTGGTGCAGGGGGAGGGCTGGGCTGTGGGACCAGAGGTAGTGATGGTGTCAGTGGTGCGGTGTTAGGGCTGTGCTGTGGGACCAGAGGTAGTGATGTGTCAGTGGTGCGGTGTTAGGGCTGTGCTGTGGGACCAGAGGTAGTGATGGTGTCAGTGGTGCGGTGTTAGGGCTGGGCTGTGGGACCAGAGGTAGTGATGGTGTCAGTGGTGCAGGGGGAGGGCTGGGCTGTGGGACCAGAGGTAGTGATGTGTCAGTGGTGCGGTGTTAGGGCTGGGCTGTGGGACCAGAGGTAGTGATGGTGTCAGTGGTGTGGAGGAAGGGCTGGGCTGTGGGACCAGAGGTAGTGATGGTGTCAGTGGTGCGGTGTTAGGGCTGTGCTGTGGGACCAGAGGTAGTGATGGTGTCAGTGGTGCAGGGGGAGGGCTGGGCTGTGGGACCAGAGGTAGTGATGGTGTCAGTGGTGCGGTGTTAGGGCTGGGCTGTGGGACCAGAGGTAGTGATGGTGTCAGTGGTATAGGGGGAGGGCTGGGCTGTGGGACCAGAGGTAGTGATGGTGTCAGTGGTGTGGAGGAAGGGCTGGGCTGTGGGACCAGAGGTAGTGATGGTGTCAGTGGTGCAGGGGGAGGGCTGTGCTGTGGGACCAGAGGTAGTGATGGTGTCAGTGGTGCGGTGTTAGGGCTGGGCTGTGGGACCAGAGGTAGTGATGTGTCAGTGGTGCGGTGTTAGGGCTGGGCTGTGGGACCAGAGGTAGTGATGGTGTCAGTGGTGTGGAGGAAGGGCTGGGCTGTGGGACCAGAGGTAGTGATGGTGTCAGTGGTGCAGGGGGAGGGCTGGGCTGTGGGACCAGAGGTAGTGATGGTGTCAGTGGTGCGGTGTTAGGGCTGGGCTGTGGGACCAGAGGTAGTGATGGTGTCAGTGGTGCGGTGTTAGGGCTGGGCTGTGGGACCAGAGGTAGTGATGGTGTCAGTGGTGCAGGGGGAGGGCTGGGCTGTGGGACCAGAGGTAGTGATGGTGTCAGTGGTGCGGTGTTAGGGCTGGGCTGTGGGACCAGAGGTAGTGATGGTGTCAGTGGTGCAGGGGGAGGGCTGGGCTGTGGGACCAGAGGTAGTGATGGTGTCAGTGGTGCAGGGGGAGGGCTGGGCTGTGGGACCAGAGGTAGTGATGGTGTCAGTGGTGCAGGGGGAGGGCTGTGCTGTGGGACCAGAGGTAGTGATGGTGTCAGTGGTGCGGTGTTAGGGCTGGGCTGTGGGACCAGAGGTAGTGATGGTGTCAGTGGTGCAGGGGGAGGGCTGGGCTGTGGGACCAGAGGTAGTGATGGTGTCAGTGGTGTGGAGGAAGGGCTGGGCTGTGGGACCAGAGGTAGTGATGTGTCAGTGGTGCGGTGTTAGGGCTGTGCTGTGGGACCAGAGGTAGTGATGGTGTCAGTGGTGCAGGGGGAGGGCTGTGCTGTGGGACCAGAGGTAGTGATGGTGTCAGTGGTGCGGTGTTAGGGCTGGGCTGTGGGACCAGAGGTAGTGATGGTGTCAGTGGTGTGGAGGAAGGGCTGGGCTGTGGGACCAGAGGTAGTGATGGTGTCAGTGGTGTGGAGGAAGGGCTAGGCTGTGGGACCAGAGGTAGTGATGGTGTCAGTGGTGCAGGGGGAGGGCTGTGCTGTGGGACCAGAGGTAGTGATGTGTCAGTGGTGCGGTGTTAGGGCTGGGCGTGGGACCAGAGGTAGTGATGGTGTCAGTGGTGCAGGGGGAGGGCTGGGCTGTGGGACCAGAGGTAGTGATGGTGTCAGTGGTGCAGGGGGAGGGCTGGGCTGTGGGACCAGAGGTAGTGATGTGTCAGTGGTGCGGTGTTAGGGCTGGGCTGTGGGACCAGAGGTAGTGATGGTGTCAGTGGTGCGGGGAAGGGAGGGAGCAGTCAAATCCCATTCCCAGATCCTGGCCAGGTAGCTGGAGGCAGTAATTCCATTTAGCAACATGAGGAGGACAGAGATGAGAGCGGTGGAGGCAGGTCGGCAGGGAGGCGTGCTCCCTTTTGCACTGGCCACCCTTGAGGTGGCTGCCGGGCGCACTGCCCTGGAAGTAGCAGGCTGTCGAGATGTGAATGCAGACAGAAAGAATTCCAGGGTCAGAACTAGGAATAGAGGTTGGACCCATGGGAGCTGTGCATGGCTCTGTCGGCTTCCCAGAGTGGTTGTCACGGGAACCACAAAGTGCGCGTTGAAAACAACAGCTATTTGGAAGGCCGTGAGCAAGGTGTCAGCAGGGCCGTCCTCTTGGCCTCCTCCAGCTTCTGGGGGCCTCGGCGTGCCTGGGAGTGTGCGATGTAACTCCAGGCTCCGCCTCTGCCGTCACACGTCTGTCTGGCTGCTGTGTCCAAATTTCCCTTAGGAGGAGGACACTGGTCACATTGAACAGGACCCACCTGCTCCCATGAGACCTCATCTTAACTAACACCCCTCCCCCCGAGGCACTGAGGGGTACCCAGTTCAACCTGTAGCACTCACCTAGGGAAAAGAAGAGCAATGGCCTAGGACTTCGCTAACATGCCGCAGTCGAATGGACAAGGACAGCCACCAAAGCCACGCAGAGAGGCAAGGGGCCGTGTTGACAACCAAGTATCTCAGAACGGGGGAGGGTCAGCTGTGGGAAGGAAGAGTGGCTCGCAGGTCGCCCAGCAGGGAAGCTGACCCATGCGTGTGAGGGTGTGGAGACCGCTGCCCGTCTTAGCAAGTGCAGCATCCAGCAGAAAGTGCCCCAGTGCTGCTGGAAGAGGCTGAGGAGAGGATGTGCAGTGAACGACCCAGCGGGGAGTCGGCTTAGGAGGCAGCAGTGCACCGGCACCGCCTCTGCGGCCCGGAAAGCCACTAAGGGAAGTCTGGGGCTCGGGTTTGATGTGTGCCAGTTTTCTTCTTGGGTCTGCTTTGTTTTCTAACACAGGAGCTCTGGAGCTCGCTGTATGCTTGTGTCCCCTACATTTTCCTCTCTGTGTGTTTTTATTGTACACGTTTGTATCCAACTTTGGTTGTCCTGTGTGCTTTGAAGGTCCTTCGTGGACAGGGCCACGCTTCTGTTTCTTTTGCCTGCCAACCATCCAGCCGGCTGCGTGAGTGTTGTTCTTTATGGTCACCACGAGAAAGCACTGCTCTGCGTACCATGGTCACACCACCGATGGCTGCCTCACTCCCCTGGTGGACTAAGAGGACCTCCCAGGCCCTGTTCATGGAATGCCAGTCATCGCAGTGTGCATCTGCCGTGTCTTGCCGAACCATCCCTAGAGCGCCTGGCCCTGGCTCCAGCCTGGCTCAGCCCTGGCTGTTGCAAGCATTTGAGGGGTGAACCAGCAGTTGAAAGATCTCTCCCTCTCTCTCTCTCTCTCTCTCTCCCTCTCTCCCTCTCTCCCTCTCTCCCTCTCTCTCTCTCTCTGCCTTTCAAGTAGAATTAAAATAAGTAAACATTACTTTTGAAAAATCCAAAGAGATGGGGAAGGGCTGGGGAGAATGCTGGCAGCCGGGCCAAGGGAAGACTCGCTGAATGGCACGAGGCGCCTAGCTCCCCGGCTGCTGGACCAGCCACCGTGGCACTGCAGAAACACCATCTCCAGCCTTGGGGAGTGAATGCACTCCCTGGTACTTGTGAAAGTCTAACTTTGTAACAAACATTTCTGAGTCTTGTGTAATTTTGTTTTTACAATACTGTTACGGACAGGAAAAAGATTAGCTGTGAGAGGAAGTTTAAAGAGGTGAGGTGTGGGGTGCTTTTTAAATGGAGGAATATTCACTGAGTGATCCAAGGACAGTGGAGGTGTTTCTGGTCACCCGCCAACTCTCCCTGTGCTGAGTCGTGGAAGGCGGCCATGATGGAAGCAAGCATCCCCAGCCCTCCACTCTGACTCCAGCAGGTGCAGGGTCCCCGAGGCGCCTCTCCAGTATCAAGTGGGGAATCTATGGAGAACACAGAAGTTGAGATACTGCAGCTGATAATCAGCTAAGTGCCTGGAGCCACATTTTCAAAAAACAGAAGCTGTGTTCATCTCTCAAACTTTGAGCCTGGCTTTCCCCAAAACCTGCTCCTACCCAGTCCTGTCAGTTTCTTAGAAAGGAAGATGTGCTCTGGGTACACCCTGGCTGTGATTCCCAACGGCGGTAATGCTCTCTCTAAGGACAGTGGACTGTTTGTGTGAAGTGGAATTCTGCTTGGTACCCAGACCATGCATTCACGAGCAGGGTTCTAACCTGCCAACACTAGAGAACTTCTGAGATCAGCGGTTCAGAAGCTAATGGGGGAAAAATAGTCCCCTTAGGAAAAGGGAATGCAAATTCCTATGAAAGAGGTCATGGACATGAATAGATGTTAGATCTAATCCCGTTATTTTGGGTGGAGGCAGCTTGTTTTCTGTATTCCTGGAAATAGAATACCAGCATTTCAGAATTGCTGTGCAAAAATCAGGCAGTCTCTGGAAGTTGTTTTCCAGGCTTTCAGCTACAAAAGCTCACTGCAGTGTTTCTAAGCTATCATCACATTTGGTTGGAGTGTAGTGGTACCGAAGCCAGCAGACAGGGTTCCCTGGAGTCGTTCTGGGGCTCAGACCCACCCCTCTTCTAGGCCACCACCTTACTGGTCTTTGTCAGTCGGGAAGGACCAGGCCAGGGGCTGGAGGGGTCGCTGCAAGGCAGCACTTGTCCTGAGAACCACAGGCCCTTTGCAGGCCATGTCCATAGCGGCCTCTGGGCGTGCAGGGGACTCATGTAGACACAGCATCGTTGACGGCTTCCTCCACTCTTCCATGCAGGGCGCCTGAGATCATCCTCGGGTTACCGTTCTGTGAGGCGATCGACATGTGGTCGTTGGGCTGTGTCATTGCGGAACTCTTCCTGGGCTGGCCGTTGTACCCTGGAGCTTCAGAGTATGACCAGGTAGGTGGGTCCAGGTGGCACAGGGAGCCGCGGAAACACCTCATTCTTTGCCGGGCAAGCAGCCTGGGTTGGTATTTAATTTATAACGTGACACAGGCAGGGGCTGTGAGTGTGACATTGTCTCCCAAACCTTGCTTCCCTCACCCTCGCTGGGTTTTTCTTTATTCCTTTTTTCTTTACTCCTTTCTTTCTCTATGAGACTGTCATTTTGAATCTCCTCGAAGCCACCAGAGTCATTAGTATACCGTGTGTACAGTGACAGGAGAAGCCTGACCTCCTTCCCGTCTTGTCTTGCAGATTCGGTATATTTCACAAACGCAGGGTTTGCCAGCTGAATATTTATTAAGCGCAGGGACAAAGACAACCAGGTTCTTCAACCGTGACACGGATTCTCCGTATCCTTTGTGGAGGCTAAAGGTAGGCGTCCCCTCCGTTGGCCCAGCGGTGGGAGGGAGGGCGCCTCCTGGTGGTGGGGAGCTTTGGACCTTGGCAGGGGCCCTGGACCTCAGCTTGTTCACCCGGCACAGTGGCGGGGTGGGCAGGGGGCTGGGGACACACGTGTGCTGAGTCCGAGTGCGCAAACACCTCTTTCCCTTGGCTGTCGGCCCCTGTGGAGCTGGAGCTCCTGTGATGTCATCTTCTACGCCGGGTTAGCTGTCTGATGTTCGACAGGAACAGAAATGAAGCAGGAGCCCACGGTGCGGAAGGAGATGAGACCGTGGCCCACCCAAACAAGTATCCTCTTCCTCAAAGGAAGAGAACACGCAGCCTGAATTCTCCCAGATCAGGGGGCCGGGAGGGCACGTTTCAGCATGGCCCAGCTGAGAAGGGGGGAAGTTACCCAAGCATCTCAAGTAGTACAAGGCCCCGTGAGGGGTCTGATTGGTCCCAGGCCAGCAGGTGGCGCAGTGCACCACTGCTCTCCAGAACTCTGGGGATTTACGGTAACAAACATTCTACGTTGATCTGTGCCTGGTAACTACAATTAATACATTTTTCTGGGAAGGAAAAAAATTTTTTAATCTCTAAATATATTTTATATTCACTGTAGGTGTTTTGTTTTTAGAGGGAGGCTGGGTGGATGATTTTTTTTTTCTTTATTTCTGACAGAACCACAGCCAGTATAAACTGTCAACTTTAGGTAGTTTAAAGAGAGTATGTGGCCAGTAGTTGCAAAGACTGTGAAAGGAGAAACAAGCACACTCAGGCTGTTGTGGGAGGATGAAGGTCAAGGTCGTGTCCAGTGAAAAGTCCTTGAGTGGAATGGGCAGGGGGCATCCCTGCAAGTCCAGCTGTTCCCAGGGTGTAAGCTGGGCCAGGTGTGCTGTCCTTGAGTGACATTTGGAGGATTGATGACCCCTGACCCATGGATAACCCAAAAAAACCCACAACAATTGGAACAGCAGTTTCCCAAGCCAGCGAGGAAATGGTGTCTCTGAGCACTGACTCCAGACCCACCTGCCGCCTCGTGGCCATGGGACATGGGTGTGTCCCTGGGCTTTCTCTTCCTGTTTTTCCGTCGGAAAATGGGGATAGTAACCCTGTGTGACGTGCATGTGCAGACACTGAGGGAGTTCATGTGCTTTAGAGCAGCGTCTGGCACACAGTTAGGGCTGTGTGAATAAGGACTTAATAAATTAGATGATTTTTAAAATGTAGCAGCATGTGGGAAAAGGCTTCTGCTGTTCCACAACAGAGTGTCCACCTTGGGAAGGCTGAGGGTGACCAGGGCTGGGTCCCAGACTCGGAACAGGCCACGACAGGTGTCCCTGGGGAGCAGGAGGCAGGAGTTCGTGTGGATGACTAGGGAAAGACATGAGTGTGCAGGTCACTCCGAGAGCAACCGTTCTCCTCCTCAGAGTCGGGAGGGGGACCCCCTGTAAGAGGGCTGCTGACGCGGGCCATGGTCACTGGGGGTCAAGCCCGGGGCAGAGTGTGGGCCGAGCTGCAGTCACTGAGGATGAGCCCGGGGCCAAGTGTGGGCCACTGTCACTGAGGACGAGCCCGGGGCCGAGCGTGGGCCGAGCCACGGTCACTGAGGACGAGCCCGGGGCCGAGTGTGGGCCACTGTCACTGAGGACCAAGCCCGGGGCCGAGTGTGGGCCGAGCCACAGTCACTGAGGACCAAGCCCGGGGCCGAGTGTGGGCCGAGCCACGGTCACTGAGGGCGGAGCTGAGCCACGGTCACTGAGGACCAAGCCTGGGGCCGAGTGTGGGCCGAGCCACGGTCACTGAGGACGAGCCCGGGGCCGAGTGTGGGCCACTGTCACTGAGGGCCGAGCCTGGGGCCGAGTGTGGGCCGAGCTGTGGTCACTGAGGGCGGAGCTGAGCCGTGGTCACTGAGGACGAGCCCGGGGCCGAGTGCGGGCCACTGTCACTGAGGGCCGAGCCTGGGGCCGAGTGTGGGCCGAGCTGTGGTCACTGAGGGCGGAGCTGAGCCGTGGTCACTGAGGACGAGCCCGGGGCCGAGTGCGGGCCACTGTCACTGAGGACCAAGCCCGGGGCCGAGTGTGGGCCGAGCTGCAGTCACTGAGGGCGGAGCTGAGCCGCGGTCACTGAGGACGAGCCCGGGGCCGAGTGTGGGCCACTGTCACTGAGGACCAAGCCCGGGGCCAAGTGTGGGCCGAGCCACGGTCACTGAGGACGAGCCCGGGGCCGAGTGCGGGCCGAGCCACAGTCACTGAGGACGAGCCCGGGGCCGAGTGTGGGCCGAGCCACGGTCACTGAGGACAAGCCCGGGGCCGAGTGCGGGCCACTGTCACTGAGGACGAGCCTGGGGCCGAGCGTGGGCCAAGCTGTGGTCACTGAGGGCCGAGCTGAGCTGCGGTCACTGAGGGCAATCCCGGGGCTGACTGGCCTTTGCCTCTCTTGATAGACACCGGATGACCATGAAGCAGAGACGGGGATTAAGTCGAAAGAAGCCAGAAAGTACATTTTCAACTGTTTAGATGACATGGCCCAGGTGAGCTCTAAGCGTGAGTACACAAACAAAGCCCCTTCGCTCTCTCCGGTGCGGCAGGAGGCTGGGGGGTGGGCGGACATCTTCTCTCAGCTTACTCTCCTGAGCGACCCCAGGCAGCTTTGCCAGATGCCCATTTGCTCTGTGTACCCCAGCTCTTTAACAGCAGCTTCCCAGGGCAGGCGTCTGGCCGCACAGTCAAGCTTCGGGCTAGGGCCCCACCCTGGGGTGCCGGGTTCAGCACCTGACACCTGCTCCTGCTTCTGACCCCCAGCCAACGTGGACCCTGGGAGACAGCAGTGATGGCTGTGGTGGCTGGGTTCCTGCCACCCCGGGGGAGACTCGGGGTGAGTCCCCAGCTCCTGCTTCTGACCCCCAGCCAACATGGACCCTGGGAGACAGCAGTGATGGCTGTGGTGGTTGGGTTCCTGCCCCCCGGGGGAGACCTGGGGTGAGTCCCCAGCTCCTGCTTCTGACCCCCAGCCAACATGGACCCTGGGAGACAGCAGTGATGGCTGTGGTGGTTGGGTTCCTGCCCCCCGGGGGAGACCTGGGGTGAGTCCCCAGCTCCTGCTTCTGACCCCCAGCCAACATGGACCCTGGGAGACAGCAGTGATGGCTGTGGTGGCTGGGTTCCTGCCCCCCGTGGGAGACCCGGGGTGAGTCCCCAGCTCCCTTCTGACCCCCAGCTGTTGCAGGCACTCACTCACTCACTCTCTCACATAAAAATGTTTAAAATAGTTTCCGTCCATTGGTTCTCATTAGAAAAGCTAGCCAAATTAGTGATCCTTTTTTCCATGAGAGGAATTCCAGCCCATTAGCACCTTTGTATTTGGGCCCATGATGCAGCCTATTAGTTTCCCAGGATTGCTGTAAGCAGATACGGAGAACTGGGTGGCTTAAGACAAGAGGTGTGTGTCTTCTCGGAGTTCAGGAAGTCTGTAAAGACGCTACGTGCAGGGCCGTGCTTCCTCTGAAGGCCCCAGGGAAAAGCCGCCTGTGTCCCCGCACCAGAGCGTCCTGGCAGTCCTCGGCGTCCCTCGATGTGCAGCGCAGTGCGGTGCCGTCAGCCTGCTCTCCACAGAGCCCTCACCTCTGTCTCAGAGCCCGCCTCTGAGACTGTACGCCCGCCCTCATCCAGTATAGCCACACCTTCACTTGGCTACATCTGCAAAGACCTTCTTCCCAAGTAAGGTCATACCACAGTTACCAGGAATTAGCACTTGACCACGCAGTTTTGGAGACACAGCTCAAGCCTCCACACTTAGTCTCCCTCAGCTTACAGGTAGGGTTCCCAGACTCACTTTTGTGCCTTGGAGAAGATTCTAGAACTTCCGCTACTTTTACTGTGAAGACTAGTCTAAAACTCAGGGCAAGCAAAGTGAGTTTTTCTTTAAAGCATAAGAAATAAAAGCCACAGACCAGTAAACACTTAGCACATCTCTTTCGGCAGGTGAGTATAACCAAAAATCAGGATTCTGAGTGAAGCATCCTTGGCAGTTGATGAGCAGCTTAGATTGTCTGAGAAAACTGAAATTGGCTTCCAGAGCGTGTCTTAGAGAAAATAGAAAGGCTACCCCAGTGTAGATTTACCTTGGAAGAGCAGCACTGTGTTCAGATACCCTGCCCATCTCGGCCAGAGGAGACACAGTAAACACAGGGACTGAAGTGGTTCTGGCCTGAACTCGGGAAGCGTGAGAAGGGTATTGTGTTGTAGACGGGGGAAGCAGTCACTTCAGCCCTTCCACGTCCTTCCAGAGGTTAAACAAATAACCCTTTTTTGCATCTTATTTTTTACTGTTTGGTTGTAATTTTTTTTTCTTTTTTTTCTTTTTTTTCTTTTTTTTTTTTTTTTGACAGGCAGAGTGGATAGTGAGAGAGAGAGACAGAGAGAAAGGTCTTCCTTTTTG
The DNA here is from genome assembly GCF_033115175.1 of Lepus europaeus. Lineage (NCBI taxonomy): Eukaryota > Metazoa > Chordata > Mammalia > Lagomorpha > Leporidae > Lepus > Lepus europaeus. The sequence goes on along the minus strand of NC_084827.1, from coordinate 1,326,921 downwards.
CCATTGGTTCACCCTCCAATGGCCGCTGCGGCCGGCGCATCACGCTGATCCGAAGCCAGGAGCCAGGTGCTTCTCCTGGTCTCCCATGCGGGTGCAGGGCCCAAGGACTTGGGTTATCCTCCCCTGCCTTCCCGGGCCATAGCAGAGAGCTGGCCTGGAAGCCCTCTATCACCGGGATAGAATCTGGTGCCCCAACTGGGACTAGAACCCGGTGTGCCGGCGCCACGAGGCGGAGGATTAGCCTGTTAAGCCATGGCGCCAGCTTGGTTGTAATTTTTTTTTTTTAATTGCACTAAAACACATAGCATAAAATTTACCATCTTGCCATTTTTTAAGCATACGGTTCAGTGGCATTAAGTACATTCACAGTCATGCAACCAGTCTCCAGAACTCTGTTCGTCTTGTGGCTGTTTTTATTATTATTATTATTTATTATTATTATTATTATTATTATTTGACAGATAGAGTTAGACAGTGAGAGAGAGAGACAGAGAACAGTCTTCCTTCCGTTGGTTCACCCCCCTAATGGCCCCCACGGCCAGAGCTACACCGATCCGAAGCCAAGAGCCGGGTGCTTCCTCCTGGTTTCCCATGCGGGTGCAGGGCCCAAGCACCTGGGCCATCCTCCACTGCCTTCCCTGGCCACAGCAGAGAGCTAGACTGGAAGAGGAGCAACCAGGACTAGAACCCTGCGCCCATATGGGTTGCTGGCACGGCAAGCGGAGGATTAACCTAGTGAGCCACGGCGCCAGCCCCTCGTGGCTGTTTTTAATGAGGTCTGATAAGATCCGCATCTTAAGTGATAAAGCAGAGTGGTTTGTGTCCTGTCGATGAGGTGTATTTTAGCTCCTGCAAGCAGCCTGCTCCCCTCCCACTCTTCCCTTTCTCGTGCCTGGCTGTGTCCTTTGGCAATAACCGCATGTGGGCTGATGCCATCCCCAGCAGAACACAGCATCCTGGGGCTGGGAAAGCCGGCTTGAGGGATCTGGAGGCCACTGCAGGGAGAGAGGACGTTGCTTCAAGAGGGGGCAGCACCCGGGACTCTCGGTAACCTGCCCCTACGTGCTTGCAGGTGAACATGACGACAGATCTGGAAGGGAGCGACATGTTAGTGGAAAAGGCAGACCGGCGGGAGTTCATCGACCTGTTGAAGAAGATGCTGACCATAGATGCGGATAAGAGAATCACTCCGATCGAAACCCTGAACCACCCCTTTGTCACCATGACGCACCTACTCGATTTTCCCCATAGTACACAGTAGGTGTCTTGTTCCGTGTTTGTATCAGAGCTCACAGCACGTGCGTTTTCTTAAAGGCCCAGATAGGGCTTGCAGCCATCTGGTCTCTGTTGCAGCAGCTCAACTCTGGCGTTACTGATGAAAACAACCCTAGATGCCACGCGTGGACAGACGCGTAAGGCTGCATTCCAGTACGTTTGTAACAACAGGTAGTGGCCGGATCGGGACCCGGGGCTACACTGGAGAGTGGAGCACAGGAGAAGGCAAGGTTGGGTGAACAGGCTCAGGCGTCTGTGCATCAAGGGCAGTGCCCCCAGCGGCAGTATCCACCGAGCAAATCCAGTGTCAGCACCCAGAGGTGCTCCCACACCAGCCTGCAGTGACTCAGTCTAGTTTGCACTTGGATTTGCTCATTCCTTTGGATGCCGTGTGCTGTGTGCTTTGCTAGGTGCTGGGGTAGGTGCTAGGTGAGCATAGTGGATGAAGCCCCCGCCTCCTGGAGTTTCTGGTCTATAAGACAGAGAAAGGTGTAAGACCAGTGGCAGCCACATCACCAGGCTGTCATCGGGAAAGGGACAGGGTGCAATGAGAGCATATGAGGGAGCCTGGCCTGGGGCCGGCCACAGAAGACCCTGGGCACCTGACCTCTGAGGGTGAGGAGGGGCGTGGGCACTACACCTACCTGTGTCACTCCTGCATGGGCAGGGTCAAGCCCCAGACCTGGGGGCGGGGAGGGGCGTGGGCACTACACCTGCTTGTGTCACTCCTGCATGGGCAAGGTCAAGCCCAGACCTGGGGGTAAGGAGGGACCTGGGCACTACAGCTGCCTGTGTCACTCCTGCATGGGCAGGGTCAAGCCCCAGACCTGGGGGTCAGTGGGCGTGCTGAGGCCACCAGGATAAGCTGGGGGGCAGTCCCTACCTGGGAGGATCTCATCTTTATCCCAAGAGCCCTGGGAAGCCATTAAAAGATGAGTTTTTAGCAAGGGAATGTTGAAACAGATCTGTGTGCCACACATATAGAGCAAGTCTGGGGAAAATGTCCACTGGATTTAGCAGCCCAGGAGTCGTTGGCAGCTTCGTGACAGCAGAAAGCAGGGTAGCAGGCAGAAGGGCAGTGAGAGAGGGTAGCAGCCTTTGAAGAAGCGAGGCAGTGACCGGGAGGAGTTGAGGAGGGACTGTTTTGAAGGCAGAGGAGACGAGCAGTTTCAGGTGCTGGGAGGTGGGATCTGGTAGCGAGTGAGAGACTCAGGATAAAAGACGCTCAGGGTGAGTCTCCTCAGCGGTGTGGGGGCTGGCACTCAGGGCACAGGTGGCGAGGAGCCAAGAAGTGTGTGGGTGCTGGCAGGTGCACTGATTCAGTGGACCGGAGTTGAGGGAGCTCAGGTAGGGCCCGGGCAATGAGGGTATCTGCTGAAAACAAGGCAGTTGGTTTGGGAAGGGAAGGAAGGAGCAGAGCAAACTGACCAGAGTCACCAAGTGCTGGGGTTGGCTGTGCACAGCCTAGGGTAACGGCTCCCCCACGGGTGAAGGCCGAGAGGAAACAGAGAAGTTGGTACTCTGTGAGCTGGAATTTTGCCAGACTGACAAGGAAGTTGATACTGGCAACAGAGTAATTGTCATCCAAAATGGTGGCCATTGGAAGCTCAGCGGGAGGGAAGAGAAGTGAAGGTGGGAGGGGTCAAATGAAACAGGCTTGTTGGTCAGCTCGGGCAGTGCTTGGCACCGAGCCGTGAGTGAGCTCGGGCGTGGAGAATGTGGCCGGGAAACAGGACGATTGGTTTGTGGTTTCTGGAGCCAGGGCGTTCTCCGGGTTTGACAGTGCCTGGAATTGAGGACAAGGTCACTGAGATGAGGAAGAACCGAGAAGTTAGGGCATGTGGCTCCCAAAGTCCCCCCAGGCAGGCGGCAAATGGCTCCAGGAAAACGGAGCCCGTGGCAGAGGCCCCAGCGAAGGAGGGGAGAGCAGAGGTCGGTGGTGGGCGTGGAGCAGTGCAGGATGTTGTCCCTCGAGCTGCTGGAAACCAAGGGTAACTAATCACATCCCCACACGTCCTCAGGAGGAAGCGGGAAGCCCCAGGTCAGCAGGGAGAGGGAGCCGGCGGGGCGGGGAGGAGCCTGGAGAGGTGTGCTTCTCAGACCAGACCTGACCTTAGGAGACCCACAGGAAGTGGGTGGATAGCCCCCACCGCAGGGTGCTTCCTCAAATCGCACTGCGACAACCAAATAGTGCCTCTTTAAGGAGCAAGTTCGAAACAGCCAAACTCCAGCACACAGAAGGAGTTTGGACCCATCTTTTACAAACTTGTTGTGGGATTTATCCTGTTTCTGAATGTGGTTAGGAGTCAGCCAAGGAGGTAGCTCGAGAAGAAAAGCCAAACTCGGAGATAAGGCTCCCGCAAGAGCTGTCTTCACATGTAAGGGTAGGGTTGGAGCAGTGAGGAGCAGCCCTGGAGGGGAGATGGGAGATGCTCTCCAGAGCTCTCCTGTTAGCCGTCTGCACCAAAGTGGGCAGACAGTCACCCCCAGAAAGGCAGAGCTTGCTTGAATGATAGACACCGTCCATCTCCAGGTTCTAGAAGGAGGCCTCCATGGAATGCCTCACTGTGCTTGCTCGCGGGAGCTCACGTGACCACCCTGAGCTGCAGCAGCAAACTCAGAACTTGTCATGGGGCCCAGAAGGAGAAGTCAGACATGGCTTAAGAAGGAAAGGCAGGTCCCTGAGGACACGTAGGCTTGCCTGAGAGTCGACCTAATCCCTAAGGGCCAGAACTCCCTGGGGAGATCTCGGAGAACTGGGGCAGGGAGCGGGGGGAGTATGCCAGGCTCACCCTGCTGCAGACCCCTACCCTTGGGACTGAGCCGCAGCTCCTCTGACATCTGGGCTGCTCAGTGGAAGAGCCCCACTCCGTTCTGCATGCCAGGATTCCACTCTGCGGGTTCTTTACAAACCAGTCTTCCTGATTCAGAGAGAAAGTAGTTGCCTCTTCCTGAAACGCCACCCATGTCAGTTAAAGGATTCTGAAGGAGCCTGGAAACCACGTTGAACTGTCACAAAACCATCACGTGCTTTCCAAAAAGCGTACAGAATGCGTTGTTTCATGTCTTCAGCTTCCGTGTGAAAGCATGTGACTGCTTGGTACTTAGCAGAAACCCAAACGCGGACGTTAGCAGCACTGTCAGCAGTATCACCAGCAGTGTTTTCAGATGACTGCTGTGCAGTGTGTTTTCTCTTCAGGATCGTGAGGCAGTCAGTGTTTATCTAGTGTGCGTTTTACATGGCCAGTGTACATAGTCATTGACTGAGAAAGAAGTCAGGTTCTCTACATCATGTCTGGGTTGGTTGCTTGAAACTTAGAATGTGTTTCTCATAGCTCACAGACATCTAGCTTGGCCCAAAACAGAGCATACTGACAGCATCCAGAAATAGTAGACACTTGGGGCTGGCACTGTGGTACAGTAGGTTAAAGCCCCAGCCTGCAGCTCCAGCATTCCATATGGGCACTGGTTCAAGTCCCGGTTGCTCCATTTCCCATCCAGCTCCCCACTAATGCGCCTGGGAGAGCAGTGGAGGATGGGCCAAGTGCTTGGGCCTCAGCACCCACATGGGAAACCTGAAAGAAGCTCCTGGCTTCAGATCATCTCAGCTCCAACAGTTGTGGCCATTTGGGGAGTAGACCAGCAGATGGAAGACCTCTCTCTCTATGTGTCTTTACCTCTGTAACTCTGTCTTTCAAATGCATAAAATAAATATTTTTTAAAAGTATAAAAAAAGAAAGAATAGACACTTGTAATCTTAATAATAGTAGAAAACCATTATCTTATTACACTCAGTTATTATTACATTATTTGTAATTAAGATAGACATTCTGAACTGAATATCTTGAGTATTAGCATTGGAAAAAAAGTAAGTTTACTTAGAAGACACAGAAGTGAGGGCCGGCGCCGTGGCTTAACAGGCTAATCCTCTGCCTTGCGGCGCCGGCACATCGGGTTCTAGTCCCGGTTGGGGCGCCGGATTCTATCCCAGTTGCCCCTTTTCCAGGCCAGCTTTCTGTGGCCCGGGAGTGCAGTGGAGGATGGCCCAAGTCCTTGGGCCCTGCACCCGCATGGGAGACCAGGAGAAGCACCTGGCTCCTGGCTTCGGATCAGCGAGATGCGCTGGCTGCAGCGGCCATTGGAGGGTGAACCAGTGGCAAAAAGGAAGACCTTTCTCTCTGTCTCTCTCTCTCTCACTATCCACTCTGCCTGTCAAAAAAAAAAAAAAAAGTGAACGAGGAGCAGAATATACATCCCGAAGGACCCTTCACGGTGCATTCCAAGAACTTGAACGGTTGAGGTCGCTTGTGGTTTCCTTTTCTTTGCTGCTGGTATCAGCACTTGTAATTAGGGTGTTTTGTTTTGTTTAAGATTTATTAACTTATTTGAGAGGCAAAGTTACAGACAGAGGGAGGAAGAGACAGAGAGATGTCTTCCATCCACTGGTTCACTCCCCAAATGGCTGCATTAGCCAGAGCAGGGCTGATCCAAAGCCAGGAGCCAGGAGCTTCTTCCAGATCTCCCATGTGGGTACAGGGACCCAAGCACTTGGGCCATCTTCTGCTGCATTCCCAGGTGCATTAGCAGGGAGCTTGATCAGAAGTGGAGCAGCCGGGACTTGAACCAGCGCCCTTACAGGATGCCGGCTCTGCAGGCGGAGGTTTAACCTGCTACACCATAGCGCCAGCCCCAGGGTTTTGTTTTTGATCCACAAATGCTGTGAAGAAAACAGGGCACAAAATTCTATTTTAGGTAACTAAACAAGAATTAGAAAATAAAAATGAACGATCCAGGAACCAAAGAGGATATGTACCACTTGTGCATGTGCAGACCGCCAGCACGCCAAGTACCTGACCCCGTGTGTCAGCTGTGCTTGGGCAGTAGGGACAGCAATTCTCTTTCCCTGGAGGGTGTCAGAGGGAGGGGGAGAGGTTGCAAACCCCTCCTGCTCTGTTTTCATTCCAGAGGGGAGAAAGGGTGGTGGCAGCCATGACTCTTGACACTGGGTTGTAGAGTTCCCTGTCTGTCCCCTAGATGGTGCTGGTGACCAGGGGAGCAGGAAAAGATGAACCCAGGGCTTGTCTTAGGCGAGGCTGTCCCAATCAGAGATTACACACTAATGAACCGGAAACCGCAAGGAGAGTTGAGAGCGAAAGTGAAGTTGTAGGCTAATGAGCCGCGTGAGGGGAGTGCAGCGAGAACAGTGTGCTCTGGCGTGTGTGAGTAGGACGAGGAGAGAGCGTTAGTAGGACATGTGGGAAATTCAGCTAAATTACCCTAACATTGACTGTCACGCAGACACAGCCTGCGAAAAATCTAGGAGGCGTAGCCGAGTTTCCCTGGTCGTCTTGTTGCCTAGATTAACTGTTCTCTCTTTCTCCCAACTTTCTTCCCTGTCTCCCATGTGACCCTCTCCCCTTCCCCCTATGTCCCTCTCTGCCTCTGCTTTTACGTGGACAGTGTCAAGTCCTGTTTCCAGAACATGGAGATTTGCAAACGTCGGGTGAATATGTATGATACAGTGAACCAGAGCAAAACCCCTTTCATCACACATGTGGCCCCCAGCACATCCACCAACTTGACCATGACCTTTAACAACCAGCTGACCACTGTCCACAACCAGGTAAGCAGGGACCGGGGTGGGGATGGGCCGGCCACACAGCCTGGGTGTCAGCACTCCTATTTGCCCACCACGGCAGTAGAGACAGAAGTGCGCTATTGCCATGGTCCACTCTGAAAGGAAGGATTTGTGAGAGATCCGGGCCCTCTGTACTGAGCACTGGCCTCACTGAAAGCTTCCAGAAAGGACTCGTGTAGGGACCTCTCTCCGCGCTGGTGCCTCTTCCAGCTTCCCTCTGTGCAGATGCGGGAGCAGGGAACGCAATGAGCTGATCTGTCCAGGCCTAACAGACCTGGGACGGGAAGAGACTCAGGCAGCCTCCGCTTCAGCTCGTGCCCTCGCTAGGCCTGGGACCGGACCCCACAGGGGCTCCTTTCAGGACAGGTAAAACCCATCCTTTCTCCGAGCCATGGGGGCAATGTCGCCAGAATCCCAGCAGCTGCGAACAGAAGGCCCAGGCTGGCGCGAGAGCCTGGGCCTCTTCCCTGGATTCCCATCTGCGGTCTCACCAGCCCGCTCCAGGGGGCGGCCCCAGGTTTTGCAGTGGAGTGTCAGTCTGCTGTGTGTGCGCACACGTGTCCCTGCAGGGGAGAGGAGCTCGGATGTCCTGAGCCTCGAGGGTCTCCTGTTACCGACAGCTCCTCATCACTGAAGAGTCCCTGCCCCTGCCCGCCCTGCTCACCTGGGCTGTTCACATGAGATCCAGCTCACTCCCCCCGTCATCTCCCGCTCTGCCCGGCACCTGGCACTGCTCCCTGGGGGCCACGCTGTTCTCCAGGCTTTCCAGTGCTTGAGTCCACAGAACCCAACAGCAAGGCGAAGGCATCCCCAGCCAGGCCTGCGGGCTTCTTGACAGAGTGTCACCAGGTCCTCAACCCCCTGCCTTCTTGAAGAGCTTTGTTTTCCAGTCTTCATGAGATAGCTGATGTTAATTCTAGCCCAGCTCCCTATCGGTAACTGCCATCTGTCTGCCCCAGGCAGTCAGAGGTGGCAGAGGGACAAGTGTCCCTCCGACGTGCACCTGTGTCAAGCTGTCCTTTCCATGTGTGTCTTCCCTTCGATGAGAGGCCTGGGTCCCCGACCTTCCCAGCAAGGGCCACCTCCATCCTACCCACGGCGTGACAGCTGGCCATCTGTCCCTAAGGCTCCCTGTCAAGAAGGCAGTTACAGAATAACACCCTCTGCAGGCCCTGACCCGATCCCGGTGTGGCTCGGGACTGGGGTGACGTAGCCGCGGCTGCTGACTTCGTGCACTGCTTGGGCCAGAGCATTAGGTTAAGGGAAAGGGCGGCCTGCACCGGCCAGGCCTCTGAGAACAGGATTCTGTCCTCCTGCACTGAATTCTATGTTTTGAATATAAAAAAAAATTACTGGGAGACAGCTAGGCTGGTACTAAAGTATACTGTCCCTCCTCTGTTCGTGTTGTTATAGATAATAACACTACAGACGGCTACTGTTCATTGTGCGCCAGACTCTTCTAAGCATGCCATAACCCTTAGTCCTCCCAGCAACACTGAAGACGGATGTTGTTATTTTTGTTCCCTGGCCCTGGGACTTTGGGCAACCAAGCTTTAGAGTCTGGACACTTTTAACACCCACAGACACACACACAGTGCCAGCTGAATCTATGGAGGTCCATAAATGCCCACCCTAGGTGGCCTCTGCTCTCTAGCTCCAACAAGGCTTTCTGTGTTCGTTCATGCGTCTGGTACTTTGCTTTCCGCACGAGTTCTCTGGTGGTAGTTGCCTGATCAGACGTTTACCAGCAGTAAAATACACTAATAGTTATGTTTGAAATAAAGGATATTAAACTATCTCAACAAGTCCTCGCAGTCCTCAGCATGTATCCACATAGAGTAACTAAAGGACATTTTCCCAAATGTTTTAACCCTTTAAGTGTGAAGGAAGCTGACTCCGTGTACATTCGGAGACCAAAGGACTTGTGTGGCTGAAGGCCTGTGCTCACAGCACTGCATGGACTCGTCTCCCTAGTGCTGAGGGTGGAGAGCAGAGGGAAGGCTGGCCAGACCGTGGGCAACAGGAAGTGCAGCTGCACACCCCGTGTTCGTGAGGGAGCACCGGGAATTCTTGAGCAGTGTGCTGATAGGCACAGAGTAGTGTTGGGAAAGGACGATCTAGCCTCTGTGTGCAAGAAGCATTGGAAGAGCAAAAGTGGAAGGCAGGCCTTGCAGCTCCCAGGCACCAGGAAGCAACAACTAAAAAGAGTCAGTGTGTTCCAGGGACACTTGGAGGGCAGAAGTGGCGGGAGCAGGAACTGGCCAGAAGGTGGGGTAACTAAGGCCAAGCCTGGGAGCCTGGAGGACATTGGTGCCAGGAGCCCCCACAGAAAGCCCACAGGTGCCAAGGCTGAGGAATCTGGACGTTGGCACACGGAACCTGAGCAGACAGTGGGAAATTTCTACATGGGGAAGCCATGGTGGTATGGAGAAAGCAGGAAATGCAAGTCACGTCGTCAGGGACTGAGCAGGGACGGTGGCCCTCCATGTGCACACACAGAGCAGGTGATGCTACAGAATCACACACCTGTGTATATGTGTGTCTGAACACCCCAACATGGGTGCCACATATCTAGTGGTTCTTTTCAAGTTAGCTTGCTTTGCACTGAAATGCAGCACAAAACCTTTCTAGGGATTAGAAACATACATGAGACTTGGTCCTTTCTATCAGATGTGGCACACACATGGACCCTACTTGAAATCTGGTGTGTGTCCAAGATGTCCTTGTAGCTCTTCTCCCCCTTTTCCCTGATCCTGGCAACTTCTAGAGGCAGAGACTTGTAGACAATGAATAAGCCATGCATGACCTCCACATATCTTGTGATTATTATTATCTTGTTTATTTGAAAGGCAGAGTGGCAGAGAGAGGAAGGGAGAAAGAGATCTGCTATCCACTGGTTCATTCCCCGAAATGGCCACAATGGCTAGGGCTGGGCCAGACTGAACCCAGGTACCCTAAACTCCATCTGTGTCTCCCACATGCGCAGCTGGAGCCAAGCACTTGGGCCGTCTTCCATTGCTCTCCCAGGTGCATTCTCAGGGAGCTGGACTGGAAGCAGGGCAGCTGGGCCTCTGCTGTGGAATGCTGGAGTCATGGTGGCAGCTTAACCTGCTCACCTCAGCACTGGCCCCAGCTTGCCTTGGATGAGTGTGAAGGTTAGGATGGAGAGAAGCTGGAGAGTTCCCCAGTTAGCATTTGCACTCTGGCCTTGCTTCACCTCGCAGCTTCATCTCCAGTGATGTCTGTATTTCCAAAAGAGAGGAAAGGAAGGCGTCTTTTCAAGGACTTGTTGTTGGTCAATTTAAAATCCCTCGACTCGTTGACCGGGCATCTTTCCCTCTGCCTGCTAGCACTCGTGAGCGAACACTGGCACAGGTTCTTGGAACTCAGATGAGGAGCCCCAGCTCAATGTGTCCCTGTCCGCCTCTGGGTGTTTCTGTCACTGCCTCCCCTGCAGTGACTCCGCCCTGCAGCCACCTGAGTGTCTAAGAGCAGTACCGCCCTCCCCTCAGCGAGAGAGCTCCAGGCCCTGCTCTCGGCTCTCTCCTGGGGAAGGGTGCTTCTGTGCCAGGTTCTGGGTGCCTGGAAGCCAGGGTCTTTAAGGCCTGCAGGAACCTCTTCCTGGATTTGCCTCCCAGACGTGGGCTGCATCATCAGGCCTGAGGGGAGGGGAACATGAGCAAAGCCTGGACGTGCAGGCTGGTAGCACAGAATACCAGAGAACTCCAAAACGTTCACGGAAAACGCACGTCATGAAAAAAGTATGCTTTTTTTTGGGGGGGGGGGGCAGGCAGAGTGGACAGTGAGAGAGAGACAGAGAGAAAGGTCTTCCTTTGCAGCTGGTTCACCCTCCAGTGGCCACTGTGGCCGGCACGCTGCACCCGGTGCACCGCGCTGATGCAAAGCCAGGAGCCAGGTGCTTCTCCTGGTCTCCCATGGGGTGCAGGGCCCAAGGACTTGGGCCATCCTCCACTGCCTTCCCGGGCCACAGCAGAGAGCTGGCCTGGAAGAGGGGCAACCGGGACAGAATCCGGCGCCCCGATTGGGACTAGAACCCAGTGTGCCGGTGCCACAGGCGGAGGATTAGCCTAGTGAGCCGTGGTGCTGGCCTAGTATGCATGTTTTGTACTGAAATAAACTCATCTTTTGATTAGCAGTCCTGTAGACCTCTTGAAGTACCTTTGTGTGTGCACCAAAGCCCCTTCAGTTGTGGGACAGATCTAGGGGCGGGGGGGTGAAGGCAGGGTGCAGCTCCCTGGCACCATGCTCCTGCAGAGATGGAGGGCGAGGAGGAAGAGTGGGGCATTTTATCAAACAGTCTTCCAGCCCGCTGTCCCTGTGTTCTTGTCTAGGCCCCAGTCGTTAGGAGCGGGCTTGGCTAGCAACATCACAAAGGGACTCTGCTGTGGCTTCAGGTGCCTTCTCTTCCCTGGGCCTTTCGGCTGGGTGTCCTCTCCTCCCCGTCTTCGCTTTTTACTCCTGGTTTTTATTTGTTTGTTCATTCTTTTTTGAGTTCCTTTATTTGATTTAGATTCATGTCTCCCGACATACCACCTCCCTCATTTTTTATTTTTGTTTATTTTTGTTTAATCCCCATCATTCCTTTAGGCTCCCACCTCCACCAGTGCCACTATTTCCTTAGCCAATCCCGAAGTCTCCATACTAAACTACCAATCTACACTCTACCAGCCCTCAGCGGCATCCATGGCTGCCGTGGCCCAGCGGAGCATGCCCCTGCAGACGGGAACAGCCCAGATCTGCGCCCGGCCCGACCCCTTCCAGCAAGCCCTCATCGTGTGTCCCCCCGGCTTCCAAGGTAAGGAGGGACAGGCACAGCCTCCTGCCTGCTTCTCACGGGACAGCCTCTGGGGCTGTGGCACCTGCTACGTCCCGTGACGCTCACTCACGGTGCAAAACCCTGCCTGTTTCTTGCCCTGCTGGACTTGCAGGCTCCCAGCCTGCTGTAGCCAGCCTAGAAACAAAAGGATCTGTGCTTCAGCACCAAGTCAATTGTTGTTCTTCTCACCACCTGCCAGGGAGTGTGTCCCCTGCCAGCTGTCTGTTAATATGCACATTGTTTGTGCTCCTATTCTTATGCTGATGTCAGCTCTTGCTTTTCCTCTGTGGGTTATCTATAGAAAATTGCCCATCTCTGACAGCCAACACAGTCCCAGTTCACATGCACGTCCAGGGCCCCCACCCCAAACCAGGCTTTGGCCACGGCTCCACACTCCTCTCCTGCGGATGCTAGGAAGCTAGACTTGTCTGTGTTCCTGTTACCATTCACATAGACAAGCTTAAGGATTTATTTTTGCAAACCTCATGGTGTACACACGTGTGTAATTGCTCACTTTCAACCAATGCAGTTGCAGATGGGAGTCACATGTGCTCTCCCTGACAACCCTATCTTGGTACATTCTGATGGTCAGAAGCCCTGTTTACCAGCTCTAACTTTGCTGCCTAACTGTTCCACTTTTGGCCCTCCAGGTTCCTGAATTCCTACTTGTAGCCTTCATTTCAGGATGTTTCTGTTTTGTCGGGGGGTGGGAGGGGTTCTAATTTAAGTTAGAAACTAAAGGGGGACCTCTCCAGGACTAGAAAGTGCTCGGTTGGTGGGTGGAGACTGGGAGTTGAGAGACAGCTGGCTAGGCAGGGGCTCTGGGTGCAGCAGTGTGAATCACTCACCCACCTGTCTTTCCCTCACCCGTGCCTGGCTAGGCTTGCAGGCCTCTCCCTCCAAGCATGCCGGCTACTCAGTGCGAATGGAAAATGCAGTGCCCATCGTCACTCAAGCCCCAGGAGCTCAGCCACTCCAAATCCAACCAGGTCTGCTCGCCCAGGTAAAAGTCTGCGTCTGTGTTACTACTGCTATTGCCATCGTCCATATCAGTGTTCTCACAAGAAGGATGCTTCTCCACTAACTCCCTCCCTGGGAAGGAGTTAGGTTCTGCCAGCCATTGGACTATATCTGTAATACTCAAAATGATCCCCAAGTGAATTACCTACCTCAGTATCTGCTTATAGTTCCAGGGAGAGACTTAGATACACAGAGAGTCTAGAGAAATTATTAATGTATTTTTGGAAAGCAAATTAATCTGAGAGCACTGGGTTTTAATCCTAAGTATGCTAGTATCTCTCTTTGACCTAAGGCAAGACAGTTAACATCTCTTTGCCTTAAATTTCTTTCTTATAAAATAGAAAAGATTTTTTAAAGCCAAAAGGAGCCCTGGAGATTAACCCTTCATTTTACAGTTGGAACACCAGACTCATGGAAGCCAAGAGCTGGAACCTTCCGTATCCCTACAGGTCCCTCCATGTAGGTTCTCTAATGGTAGAATGAGATCACAGAGACAGGAAATGGTGAGCGTTTATAAAGTGTTACAGAAGTGTAAGGTAACCGTTGTGCTACAGTGATAACAGTTACCAATCCTTAATGATACTTGAACCCTAATAACAAATATTTCATTATTATGCCAGGCACTTTATGACTGTTAAGTGATTTAATCCCTTAACAACTGAGTAAGGTATTTGTCTCTGTTTGACAAACAGGGAACCTGAAGCACAGTGGCTTCCTCAGTGTCACACAGCAGTGAGGTGACAGAACCAGGGCAGAATTCCAAGAAACTTGGCACCAGCATCTGTATTTTAACCACCGTGTTAGTCAGCTTTAGGGACTGTAACCTGAGAGGAGCGATTTAGGAGGGAAGAAGCTCTGTATTCATTTACAGTTTTGGAGGTTTCCTGTCCAAGACTGGGGGGCCCTATTGGTTTAGGTATCTGGTGAGGCCAGAAGATGGGAAAGGGACAGTCACTTGGCAAGCCAGGAAGCAGCGGGACAGAAAGCACGCTTGGCTTGTATAGCCAACCCTCTCACGAGAATTGCCTTCCAAGAGCAAGTCCCCAGGGACCTGAGGACCAGCCCCTAGGCCAACTCCCAGATAAAGTCTCCACCCTTAATGTATTAGCATTAATACACCAACTGTTACTGTAACATTTGGGGGATTAAGACATCTGCCTGAGTTTAGGGCGACAAATTTTGTGCAAACCAAAACAAATATCATACTTTACTATTTCTATATAATCATTTTTATTACGGGGCATCAAGGACAATTCCACCCAAATGTTAGCTTAAAACACCTTGATTTTTAAATAACATAGGATCCCAAAGGCTTTTCCCAGAGTGTTCCCAAAGACACTTTTATGGTATTTTACTAAATGGAAGTTGTTGCTGCTGTTGTTTTAATTGGCTTTTGTAATATCCTATTGTCTTCACCATTATAACTTGAATATATGTTTTGGTATCTGTTAGGGAAAGCCCTGCTCCCAAATAGTCTTCAGAATTGCCTAGTCTGTTCTTATTCCTTCATTCACCCATATAGATTTTAACATCACTCTTCCATAAGAACTTTAGTTTCAAAAACAAAACAAAATCCGATTTATATTTACTTCAGGAACAAGTGACACCTATGTGATCCATGAACATGGTATAACTTTATATATTATTTCCTTTGTTGGAATAATTCCTAAGGTTTTTTGTAATTTTTGTTTTAATAATTTTATTATATATTCTAATTATCCTTGGTTTGCAAGAATGTAACTGATTCTAGTTTATTGAATTTGTTATCTAGCAGTCCTTCTGAACTTAGCTCTGATTCATTCTGTTTGTTTCTGTGAATCCTCTTGGATTTGCTGTGAAGACAATCTTCTCATTTGTGAATGATATGCTTTTGTTTCTTCCTTTATAATTCTAATACCTTTTTTTTAAAAGAGTTGCTTACTTATTTGAAAGGCAGAGTTACAATGAGAGGGGAAGAGAGAGAGCTTCCATCCATTCCTTCACTCCCCAAATGTCATTAGCAAGGAGCTGGATTGGAAGTGAACCAACCAGAATTCAGTCTGTTGCCCATATGGGATGCCAGTGTCACAGGTGGTGACCTGTGCCACAATGCCAGCCCCCTATACCTTTTATTTAATGTATTTTTAAGATTATTTATTTGAGAGGCAGAGTTATAGAGTGAGATGGCCGCAATGGCTAGGGCTGCACCAGGCTGAAGCCAGGAGCCTGGAAATCCATCCAGCTCTCCTATATAGGTAGTATCTGCTGCCCTCCCAGACACATTAGCAGGGGGCTAGATGGGAAGTGGAGCAGCTGGGACTCGAACCAGTGCCTATTTGGGATCCTGGCATCGTAGGTGGCACCTTAACCTGATGCCCCACAACACTGGCCCTTATTTAATATTCTGACATCAATGAGCTGAGTAGGAACTCCAAAACAATGTTTAATATTGGTCATCCTTAACTTGTACTTAACTTTAAAGGAAGTTCTTCTGTTTACCATCACATATTCTATTTACTATAAATATCTGATGGACATACTTTATGGTTGAGTTTTTTAAATGAACATTGAATTTTTTTCCTTAAAGTTTTATTTATTTGTTTATTTGAAAGTCAGAGTTATGGCGGGGGGCGGGAGGGGGCGTGGGAGAAAGAGAGAGAGACGCAGTTCCATCTGCTGGTTCACTCCCCAAATGGCTGCAACAGCCAGAGCTGGACCGATCAAGAGCCAGGAGCTTCTTTCAGTCTCCCTCGTGGGTGCAGGGGCTCAAGCACTTGGGCTATATTCTGCCACTTTCCCAGGCACATAAGAAGAGAACTGAATTGGAAGTGGAGCAGCCGGTCCTCAAACTGGTGCCCATATGGGATGCCAGTGCTGCAGGTGGTGACTTTACCCACTAAGCCACAGCACCAGCCCTTGAACATTGAATTTTATCAAATGTTCTTTCCACGTCTATTGGCATACTCATGTGGTTTCTTGTTGTTGTTGTTCCTTAATCTGTCAATGTGATAAGTTACATTCATAGAGTTTGTAGTGCTCACCTATCCTTGTATTTATGAGGTAAACTTTATTTGATCATGTCATGTATGATATGATAAGCTTTCTAATATTGTAATATTCTGATATCATGGTTTGTAAATACTGTAGTTCATATTTTTGTTTCTATGTTTTTGAGTGAGAATGGCATATAATTTCCATCTCAAGGTTATACCAGTCTCATACCATATCTTAGATTTTATTATCTTCTGTTTGTTGGGACACCTTGTTTCAGATTGCTGAAAAGCCATTCTTGCCTCTTCGTTCTCACATCCAGACCCACGCTGTGCAGGTGACCCTAACACCAGCGGCTGTTGGCACACACGGTTTTCTCTTGCTGAAAGTTTGTAAACAGAACCTTCTGTGTAAGGGACTTCAAAAAGTGGGAATTAAATAATAACATGCATTGTCCATGAATACTTTTGAGTTATTTAAAACAGTTCTATTCCTCCCTCTGTCACCAGTCCTGGTAGCTTCCTTTTATTTGTAGAGTTCAGTAGCAGAAAAGGCCCCGATAGATCAAGAGGGAACTACAGCTCAGTCCAGGGCAGCGAAGATGATTCCTACTTCATCTTAGTGGCAGAAGTCCTAGCCAGCCTCCTGTTCCTCCCCTGGGGCCTGAGGTCTATAGCATGCATTTGTGCCTTAAAAGGTGATTACGGGGGCTGATACTGTGGTGTGCAGTGCCGGCATCCCATATGGGTGCCAGTTCGTGTCCCAGCTGTTCCACTTCCTATTCCTCTCTCTCTATGGCCTGGGAAAGCAACAGAAGATGGCTCAAGTGCTCGGGGCCCTGCCTCCACGTGGGAGACCTGGAAGAAGCTCCTGGCTCCTGGCTCCTGGCTTCGGCCTGCCCAGCCCTGGTCATTGCGGCCATTTGGGGAGTGAACCAGTGGATGAAGACCTCTCTCTCTCTCCCTGTTTCTAGCTCCCTCTGTAACTCTGCCTTTCAAATAAATAAATCTTTTTTAAAAAAGGTAATTACAGATCCGTTTTAGTGTTTTCACGCTTAACCCTAGTAAGCCAGCAACCATCTCTGAAAGAAATAATTATTAGCACCTCTTATTCACTAAAATAGACATTATTCATTGTTCACTTTGGTGGACTCTGGGCCCAGCATTTCTGAATTTCTCCTTTAATCCTAGCAGGGGGGAGATTTACTTTTTATTTTTACTTACTTATGAAAGAGTCCATAGAGGGTTGTAAATCTCTAAGTGGATTTTAACCTGGAGCTGTAATTGAGAGAGTGAGCAAAAACCGTGTGTATAAAGATCTTCTTCTTTTTTTTTTTTTTTTTTTACAGGCAGAGTGGACAGTGAGAGAGAGACAGAGAGAAAGGTCTTCCTTTGCTGCTGGTTCACCCTCCAATGGCTGCTGCGGCCAGCGCACCGCGCTGATCCGAAGGCAGGAGCCAGGTGCTTATCCTGGTCTCCCATGGGGTGCAGGGCCCAAGGACTTGGGCCATCCTCCACTGCACTCCCTGGCCACAGTAGAGAGCTGGCCTGGAAGAGGGGCAACCTGGACAGAATCCGGCGCCCCGACCGGGATTAGAACCCGGTGTGCCGGCGCCACAGGCAGAGGATTAGCCTGTTGAGCCATGGCGCTGGCTCGTGTATAAAGATCGTAATTGCGTCAGTGTTTATAACAGGGAGCTGTTGGAGACGAGCTGAGTGTTCATCAGTAGGGAACGTGCTGAATAGATTAATGCACTCATACAAGGGGCACCACGCAGCCAGGAGAGGACAAGCAGGCTCTGTGTCCTCACACCCGTAGACTTCTGAGGCAGGCCCTGTCCAGCAGCATGTGGCCTCCTTGTTGTCTGGTCTGTCTTTCTGTCTTTGCTTGTCACAAAATCTAGGCCAATGTATTAGGCTTTTAAGATTCATTCTCGGCCGGCGCCGTGGCTCAATAGGCTAATCCTCCGCCTGCAGCGCCGGCACACCGGGTTCTAGTCCCGGTTGGGGCGCCGAATTCTATCCCGGTTGCCCCTTTTCCAGGCCAGCTCTCTGCTGTGGCCCGGGAAGGCAGTGGAGGATGGCCCAAGTGCTTGGGCCCTGCACCTGCATGGGAGACCAGGAGAAGCACCTGCCTCCTGCCTTCGGATCAGCGCGGTGCACCGGCCACAGCACACCAGCCACGGCAGCCATTAGAGGGTGAACCAACGGCAAAAGGAAGACCTTTCTCTCTGTCTCTCTCTCACTGTCCACTCTGCCTGTCAAAAAAAAAAAAAAAGATTCATTCTTTCCAGGATATTTTTAAATGGCCCTTTTAATTTAACTTATAAAACTGGCATGATAGCTGTTTTTTTAAAAAGTGATAATTAAACATTTAAATTAAAGTCTGCATTTAAAAAAATTATTTATTTGAAAGGCAGAGTTACTGAGAGAAAGAGATCTTCCATCCGCTGGTTCACTTCCTGAATAACCACAGTGGTCAGGACTAGGCCAAACCAAAGCCAGGAGCCAGGAGTTTCATCAGGTCTCCCATGTGGGTGCGGGGGCCTAACTACTTGGGCCATCCTCTGCCGCTTTCCCAGGCGCATTAGCCGGGAGCTGGATTGGAAGTGGAGCAGCCAGGACTCAAACTGGTGCCCATATGGGATACTAGCATCCCAGGCAGCGTCTTAACCCACTACGCCACAATGCTGGCCCCGTCCCCATGTTTCTATAGGTATCTCCTGGGTATTATACAGAGCATTGGAAAGACTATTCTTGCCTTTAAATGTGTGCAAAAGTTCTCACATCTTTTCAAGACTTTTACTTATAAAAAATTAGAAATGGAGTCTTTGAATTGTTTCATTGCATTTGCCCTTTCCTCTCCCTCTGCCAGAATTGCGTGTCTCCGAGTGGGACACTGGCCTGTGTGGGGAGTGCTGGGGACATGTGTGTGGTGGGGGTGGGGTGGCGGTCATCACACATGTCTCAGCTCAGTGACATGGGTGTGGTCTTTAAGGACTGCCTTGCAAAGAACATCTTGGTGCTGCCTACAGGGAGCTGCCACCTGCGTCCTCCCACATCCTAGCATCTTAGCCACCAACAGAAGTTGTGAAGGACTAGGTACAGGTGAAGAGACAGGAAGTAGAGTTCTTAACAGACCGTGTTGAGTTTATCTCACTTGCACTTTGACTAGCTGGGCTCCCTCAGAAAGTCAGAAATGGTGGATCCTTGTAGATGCCACCCTCCATGAGGATTATTTTTTTTTTTTTTGCATTCTTCTAGCCAATCAGATCATATCATCTGAACTCCTTTAAATGTTTCCCTGAGGACAAACTGTTGGCTTGATCGCCACAAAACGTCAATGCTTCCGCCTGCAAATCTCCTCTGATACCATTTTCAGCAGCCAGTCTCTCCAGCCCATTGTCTTGCCGTCAGCTTCTGCTTTGCATGCCCGTGATATTGTTAATGAGTAAGGGCGGGGGGGCTGGCTGTCCCCTCTTTATGCAGTGACCACCAAAGGGCCGTCACTCTTGTGTGCCATCGGCAGAGAGGTGATGCAACTGGGGCACGGGCACCAGGGTTCAGCTGCCAGTGCCCACGTGCCAGCCTCGCCACTTACTGGCCCTGTGACTCTGAGGCAGTTATTTTTAAAATTTAAATTTAATTCTTCTGCAAAGTATGATGTGCTCTTTTTTTTAAGTTAAAACACCACAACCTTATAAGAAAGTCAGTCTCCTGTTCTTTCCTGCCTTTAATTTCTACCACCCCAAAATAGCAGTGTTTAACCTCATTGCTAAATCTGTTATTTAACCTATATTTCTAAAATAACATGCGAGGCTGCTTTTTATTGATTTTTCCATTTTAGCCATTACCGACTGACTTCCTGTAGTGAAAGCTGAAGACTTGGCTCTGTAGCCACACACAGTCTCTCTCCCGCTCTTCTTTCCCACTCACCCTTCCTCCTGTATAATTTTCTTACTCAGCTACTTCATAAAATGCACATGATTATCACCAACATTAGATGGCATTGTTCTCAGCTGGGTCTCGGCGTGTGCTGTGAGTGTACTTCCTCTGTGGCACAACTCCTTGCTCTTCCCGGAGCTGATGACTGCCTTGTTTTTTCGCTGGGTTGGTTGTTTATGTACCTGTTCTCAGGGGCTCCAGACCCTCCCAGAGTTAGGAGCTGCGTGTGTGTTTGATGTGCTGACCTGTGTCAGCACAGCGGATTCAGCGTCTTATTTCCTTCTCTCTGGGAAAGCTTTTAGGACTTGCCCCTCCACTGTGCTCTCAGAGTTCCTGACTGCGTGCCCCCTGGGTGCCCTGTTTGCCCTTTCAATCTGGAAACTTGTATTTTGCCTATGATAATTTCTTCTCCTCTGTTTCCTGTTTCTTCTTTGTAGAATTCTGATTAATTAGGTATTGCTACTTCTAAATTGATCTTCCATTAAAAAAAAAAAATGGTGTTTTTTTTTTTTTTTTTTTTTTTTTTTTTTTTTTTTTTTTAGTTAAAAGAGTTACAGAGAGGCAGAGGCAGAGAGAGAGGGAGAGGTCTTCCATCCACTGATTCACTCCCCAAATGGCCACAACGGCCAGAGCTATACTGGTCCGAAGCCAGGAGCCAGGAGCTTCTTCCAGGTCTCCCACCCGGTGCAGGGACCCAAGCACTTGGGCCATCTTCTACTGCTTTCCCAGGCCATAGCAGAGAGCTGGATCAGAAGTGGAGCAGCCGGGACTAGAACCAGTGCCGCTACACCACAGCACTGGCCTCAAATTTTTTTCTTATTGCTACACCGGTTTTTTGTTTCCTCAGAGTTTCTTTTTTGTTTGTTTGTTTGAGTCCTTTTCCTGTCGGAGGCTTTCCTTCCTTTCTGGAGATCCTGTCTGTTCTTTCCTGTTGAAGCCTGAGAGCACTAAACAGTAACCGGAAAGCTGTGGTGGCCGGGGACCACTAGCGGTGGCTCTCTGCGGTCTGCTGAGAGGCGAGCCCCGCCCGTCATTGCCGCTCCCCGGTGCTCCAGCGGGTGCCCCGGCGTCCTGTCTGTGGACCCGTCAGTTTCCCTACAGCCTCAGGGGAGGTCTAGGCCTGCACACCAGGGACATGGGAAGTGAAGGGCTTCATATTCACAGGTGACCTTGGGATTCCCGCATTCGTGATTGGCCATCTGTTTTCTGCCTTTGAAAACTTTAGCTGTTACTGTCTCATGCTTTCTTTGCCTTTATGAATTCGTATTTTTTAAATTCCACTATCATTTCAGTTGGGTTTAGAGAGCAATAAATGTATATGTTTAATTTACCATATTTCTGGCCAAGTTATTTAATCTCTCTGTGCTGGGTTCATCCACCTGAGAACTGAGAGGGATTAATAGTCTCTGCCTCCTAGAATTGGCATTAAGAAGTCAGAAAATCCATTTATTACTTAACTCATTGCGTGGCACATCAAGAAATGTTGGCTCCACTCCCAGTACCAGTAACACATCACAGAAATGTCTGAGGAGTATCCTCTCCGCTGAGCTGTGTATATCAATCAGTAAAAAAGGTCAAAACAGCCTTTTATCCCATTTTTGAAGTAAAATGTTAATGTTCATTTAAGGGAAATAGAAAAAATGACGTTAGCTTGGTATCAGCACTTATTTTATAAATGACGTTGGTCAAAACCCACGCTTCTCATGACATCCAAAATGAGGTGTGGATGACTAAGTCAGTAGGAGTCTTACCACCGTGGAAATATTAATCATTTAATAGATTGAGTTTATAACTGTTTTAATCAATTAAATTAGTATTCTGCTTAATGTGAATTTAATAAATTTGAAATATAAGTCACTATAGTTAATAGCTCTGGTAGAGCTGCTTCTTCATTTTATCAACAGATATTCATTAAGCACTTAGAGTCTGAGCTGTGGTCTCTGAGCCCTCTGGCCATATCAAAGCAGATCAATAAGCAAGCATAGAGGAGCCAGTGCTGTGGTACAGTGGGTTAAAGCCCCAGCCTGGGGTGTCAGCATCCCATATGAGCACCGGTTCAAGTCCCGGCTGCTCCACTTCTGATCCAGCTCCTTGCTAATGCACCTGAGAAAACAACAGAAGATGGCCCAAGTGCTTGGGTCCCTGCACCAACAAGGGAGACCCGGAGGAAGCTCCTGGCTCCTGGCTTCGGATTGGCTCAGCTCTGGCCATTGCAGCCACTTTGGCAGTGAACCAGCAGGATGGAAGACTTTCTCTCTGTCTGTCTGTCTCTCTCTCTCTCTCTTTGTAATTCTGTCTTTCAAGTAAGTAAGATAAATCTTTAAAATCATGGGGTCTCATTTGCAACATGAGAATGGTGAACCAGGTGAACTGTACGTTCAGATCTAAAATGTGGTTATGTCATCTTTATGTACATCACTGTGCAATAAGCCTGGACTCAGATTTGTAACCTATTTCTAGAAGTGTATTTGTACATGGGGTCACACACATATTAACACGTGCATTGCTAGTGGGACACTGAACTAGGGGAATCGCCCCATGCTGGTCCTGCCCTGCCAGATGGAGAGAGACCAGAATACCAGGGTCTTAAATCCTGCACCTGCCCGAGAGGTGTTTTACCTTAGTGGTGGTCTCCCAGCGGTCTAGTTTAGGAGCGTTGTGTTCAGACTGACTCAGTTAATGGTCAAGGGCAAGCACAGGTGATTGAGGCTACAGGGAACTGAAAACAGCACCCCGACACACACACACACACTCAGCCAGTAAGTCAATTCAAGAAAGAGTCAGGAGGGGGCCGGCATTATGGCATAGCGGGTAAAGCTATGTGCTGTGGTACAGTGCAACAGTGCAACAGCAGCCCATATGGGCGCCGGTTCGAGTCCCGGCTGCTTCACTTCCAATCCAGCTCTCTGCTATGGCTTGGGAAAGCAGTAGAAGATGGCCGAAGTCCTTGAGCCCCTGCATCCATGGGAGACCTGGAAGAAGCTCCGGCTCCTGGCTTTGGATCAGCAGAGCTCTGGCCATTGTGGCCATCTGGGGAGTGAACCAGCGGTGGAGGACCTCACTCTCTGACTTGCATCTGTCTTTCAAATAAATAAATAAGTCTTTAAAAAAAAAAAAGAAAGAATCATGAAGGCTCATTTTAGATGTCTTAGAAAAATCTTAATTTTATGTAGATTCAAGCAATGACTCCCTAACTAACTCTCATTTTTGCTTTGAGAAGTTGCGGTAATTCTTTTTGGCTGAAACGTCTCAGCTATGAATATTACTTCAAATTTGTTTATTCTCAGAGGTAGGCTGGTACTGGATACTTGGTGATCTCAAACTGTGTAAACTTAAGTTCAGAAGGTAACACAGGTTGGAACTCTGGATTCTGATTGGTAGACAGAATGTAAAATATTAACTCAACGAAAGCTTGAGGGCAAGGCTTCGTCTGACTCAGCCGCCTCAGTGTCTGTACAAAATGAACCAATACAGGACTGTTAGAAACTGCTCACTAGAGCAGATTTGCAGTCATTCTGCAGTGGGAACGAACCCTTCCTTACAACACAGTTCCTGTACTCAGATATCTTCAGTTTGCTCGTGTCTGGTAGCTCTGGGGCCAGAGGCCATGTCTCTGCTCTCACACACAGCACAGAGCCTGGCACACCACAGGCACCGAGTGGTGCTGGATGCTTGCGGGCTGATAGCGATGTGTGGCTGACCAACGTGGTGACTGCGAGCATCCTCTGTCCTACAGCAGGCCTGGCCAAGCGGGACCCAGCAGATCCTGCTTCCCCCAGCGTGGCAGCAGCTGACCGGAGTGGCCACCCACACCTCCGTGCAGCACACGGCCGTGATTCCCGAGACCATGGCGGGCACCCAGCAGCTGGCCGACTGGAGGTAAGCGAGAAGCCTCTCTCTGCAAGGTGAGCAGGTGCTGGTGCCGGAGCAGCCAGGCTGGCCTCTAGCTGAACCCGCTGGTTTGTAGAGAGCTTTTTAATGTGAAATAGTGTGCAGACTGTGACTAAGGTATTTTGAGAGCTTCCTTTTAAATAATGGGCCAAAGGGAGTAGACATTTAACCTAGTGGTTAAGGTGCTCAGGTTCGCGCTGGAGTCCCTGGGTCAGATTCCTGGCTCCAGCCCCTGATGCCAGCTTCCCACCAATGCCTGGGAGGCAGTGGGGACAGCTCAGATAATTGGATTCCTGCTACTCACACGGGAGACCTGGGTTGAGTTTCCAACTTGCTGCTCCAGCCCTGCCGAGCCCCGGCCATTGCAGGCATTTGGGGGGGATGCACTGATGGGAGCTAAGGTTCTCTCACTCTCACTCTCTCTGCCTCCCAAATACATCACATAAGGAAGCTCCAGCGTATGAGAAAGTCAGCTTGGTTACTTTACACTCAGGTGTCCTTCTCCACTCAAAATCCAGTCACACTGCGCACTCACCGGTACAATTCACCGGACTTGAACCTAGTTGATTTTTAAATGTCTCTCAGATTTAAATTCCACTCTCAGGAAGCAAAGGTTTGTCACCAGCAACGGGATGCAGAAGAATGTCCCTGAAGCCCCAAAGCAATTCCAGGAAGTGAGACCTGGGCACGTGACATCTGTGTGGCCCCCCGGGGGAATGCTGGACAGGAGTGGGTGTTTTCACAGTGGTAATCTCGGGCGCGTTTTCTGAGCCCACCTCTTCAGACCGTAGTCATATCTTCGAGACCAGAGTCCACTGTCTACAGACGTCAGAGGTGTCCGGCTGGCTGCCCGCCTGCACATACCCCCCTGCATCTCTTCCCAGACCACCACTCCATCCGACTCACTGGCCTCCTGGGGTTTTCATGGCCACTTTCCATTCTGTCTTGCACCTCTCCCAACACCACCAGCAGGGCCCCCTTTGCCAGTGCAGAAACAGCAACTCCGCCCTCAGTTATCCCCAGCTCCTGATGGCCTCCTGAGCTGTATCAGATTCAGCACAAACGTCGGAGCAGGCCACCCCGGTCTCCTGACAGTCTCCATACCGCCGGAAGCCCTCCCACAGCTCCTTCTCTGCCTACAAGGCCGTGCTGAGTGAAGGACCAGCCCCCTGCGGAGCCTTTGCTGTGGCTTCTGCCTCCTGCACTGAATTTCCTAAGGAAAGAAGGCAGAACCTGGGCAGCACTGCACAGCCCATGCACTTCCCACTGGCAGCACCCGACACCGCAGCGCTGCCTTCATCTCTGGCCCGCGCGGCCTGGGACGGTTACTGAAGCTTCGCAAGCCTCAGTTTCTCCTTCAGTGCAGTCTCCCACATGACACGGTCGGGAAGGTTAAATTAAGAAGAAACACAAACACTCGGCCTGTATGTAGCACGCACTGTAGCACTGCCTGGCACAGGGTGGGCAGAAGGCAGCCTGTGGCCGTCCCTTCCCCACTCACTCTGCCTCACGCTCAGCAAGATTGCCTTTCCCCCCTAGCTCATTAGGAGCAGCAGTCAAGTGGAAATTGCTGGCCAATTGTTCTGGGTTTTCTTCTCACCTCTTCTTCTCCTAAAAGACCACACTCGCCATACGCCTCCTTTTGGCTTTCAGCCTTTGCAGCTCACACACTCACACATGTGTGTGCGTCACTCTTCCTCCCTCCTCTTCTGCCTCTCTGACCAGGAGACCACAGAAAACGTCTAAAGCCAGCACACTCTCCTTCCAGAGTCTCCCCGTTTCGTGGGTAGACCAGTGAACATCCACAATCAGAGCTGACAAAAGACAAGCACAGCACGAGGCCTGTTTTGAAGGGAATGAATGCCATATGTCTGTCTGCAGGAGAAATGGCAACAGCAACATACAGAAGTGTGGCATCGACTTCTGAAGCCCACATGAACGTCTCAAAGGCTATCGGAGTCCCCACAGAAGTGTTCCTCTGCTTTTTATCCTCCTAGTCACCCTTCTGCCAACTCACACGATAGAATTTTACAATGCCCCTCCTTTATATATCTACCGATATACATGTATATAGACATATATATAGACATACGTACATACATACATTTGACAGAGAAACATGGGCACACAGAGAGGTCTCCCATCTACTGGTTCACTCCCCCAAATGTCCACAACTGCTGGGGCTGGGCCAGGCCAAAGCCAGGAAGAGGTCTCATGTGTATGGCAAGAACTGAAGCCGTCACCGCTGCCTGCCAGGTGCGTGTTAGCAGAACCTGGAGTCAGAAGCAGAGCAGGGTTGAACCCGCAGGCTGCAGAATGGGATGCTGGCCTCTCAAGTGGTGTCGCAACCCCTGTGCCAAACACCTGTCCACAGATTTGATAACTTAAATATTGAAATGAATTTTCCTTTTACTTTTAATGTGTGTTAAACGGTCTTTTATGGGCAAATCTGTGAATCAGTCACCACTTTTAACATTTCTGTGGAAAAAAGACTTTGCAGTCCGTACATCACAGGTTATGAGAACTTGGAAATGTAACATACATCACAGGTTATAAGAACTTGGAAATGTAACCATTTTCAGGATAGACTGCCAGTATTTCTTAAAGATTTACTTATTTATTTGAAAAACAGAGTTACAGAGAGGCAGAGGCAGAGAGGTCTTCCATCCACTGGTTTACCTCCCAAATGGCCGCAACAGCTGGAGCTAGGCCAATCCCCAGCAAGGAGTCAGGAGCTTCTTCCTGAGTCTCCCATGTGGTGTCAGGTGCCCAGGCACTTGGGCCATCTTCCACTGCTTTCCCAGGCCATAGCAGAGAGCTGGATTGGAAGTGGAACAGCCGGGACTTGAACTGTTGTCCATATGGGATGCCGGCACTGCAGGTGGCGGCCTTACCCACTATGCCACAGCACCACCCTCAGCTAATTTTGCTTTTAATAGCAAACTCGATGCGTGTCTAGTCAGTCTTCAGTTAATCTGGCTGCTCATTCAAGCACGTGAGTTCCTGATCAGCTACTACGTGTCTGAGCCTCGTGCCAGCCACGGAGGGTGTTCAAAGAACTAACACTTCCGATTGCTGCAATTTATGGCTCCTGGCCTCCAAAGTTTGTTTTTCACATAAACTACAATTTCCTCATTAATAAAATGGCTTCGCTGGGATTTCCTGCCTATGCCACAGAGTGAAATGACGTAACCTATTGAAGACACTATAAATTCTAAAATAAAATACAAATATGGAGCAGCATAATCACCTGCTCGGAGCCTTTACAGCGGGGAGAACATTTATCTCCTGTCCCCTCAGCATAAAAGCCCTGAGCCTCTGCACTCAGCATTCTCCCCACTCGCTGGTCATCTTTCTCACCAACAAGCTGGGCTCCTCCTGTCCCCTAGAACAGCATTTCAACGTGCCGGTGCCCAGGAAACCTGAGAGCTCACCTGGCAACGTCACAGCTTGGCGACCTGACCGAGGCAATCCCTGCTGCCTGCTAACGTGTACCCAGGGGCACGTGATGGCTTGCATGGCTGGGTTCCATGGGAGACCGGGATGGCGCTCCAGGCTCCTGGCTTCGTCCTGGCTTAGCCTTGGGTGTTACAGGCACTTGTGGAGTGAAGAGGCTGATGGGAGTGCTGCTTCTCTCTCTCTCTCTCTCTCTCTCTGCCTCTCAAATTAAGTAAATAAAAAAAATTTTAAAGCCCCACCTGGTCAGTTTTTCATTGGAGAGGAAGCTTTGTGTTGTCAAGAAGCCCTGCCTTCCTGAAGTCTCTAAGGAGCCCATGTTCCCTTCTGCCTTTCAGGAACACGCACGCTCACGGCAGCCATTACAATCCCATCATGCAGCAGCCTGCGCTCTTGACGGGTCATGTGACCCTTCCAGCAGCCCAGCCCTTAAATGTGGGTGTGGCCCATGTCATGAGGCAGCAGCCCACCAGCACCACGTCCTCCCGGAAGAGTAAGCAGCACCAGTCATCTGTGAGGTGAGTGGTGGCAGGGCTCCTTGGGGGAGACAGACCCCAGGAGAAGGGAGAATCCCCGAGCTGGCGTGGGCTGGGGAGTGCTCCGACGGCACACAGCCAGCCCACAGGTGTGTAGGAAGCACTCTGTGTGGGCAGGAGCAGCGTGTGTTACACCTTGAGAGCTTCTGTCCCTGTAGATGCATGCTATGCATAGTAAAGAAGACTTTGTTCAGCACTACTGAGGTGGTATAAGGACCGCCATAGGGGGATTTTGTAGTGGGAAGCACCACTTGGACAACAGGGTGGGGGTCAGTGGGCAGAGGTTACTAAGACAAGACATCGGGGGTAAGAGTCCTCACTGGAGCGTCCCTGACAGCTCAAGGAAGCTCTAGCCTGGCAGCTCTGTGATGACACGCTCACACTTGGCAACAAAGGCCACTGCCTCAGTCGCCCTGCACTTCCATGCAGCTAAGAGGTCAGTCCTGCAGGACACTGGTCAGGACTCACCTTGGCCTAGCATAGCTGTCCAGACACCCAGCCTTCCCAGCCCAGCTGGGTGTCTGCTCACCACCTAACTGGCCTTCATAAGATTTATTGCCAGTACAGGTCAAGGTCAACACTAACTATACTGCAAATTATATAGGAAAGTACTTCAGAAAGTTCATGGAAAGTGCAATTAAAAGGTGAATTTATTTTGATGCAAAGAAAACTTTGAAATCCATGCCTAGTTTTTTTATGGCATGCGTTTTCAAGACCCCTCATCATTGCCTGTTTTTAAGACCAATGCTCCACGCAAAGCAAAGAAGCCAGAAGGCTCTCCCTCGTCAGACAGTGTGGGCAGGCATGTTTTCCTTTATTTTTTGTTTTAACAGTGCCAAGCTGAGATAGTATAACTGCTAGAATTGTGAAAACATAATCTAAAAATTATAGTGAATACAGAGGTACATACATAGGTTTATGGTGAGTGTGAATAATGAACCATTTTATCAGTAAAGCTTATTACCAGGAACAAGAAACATCTTGACATCAGCTAGATAGAAAATTAAATAAATCTACCTTTACGGAATTATTTTCATGACACTGCCATCGCTTTAGCTAATGGAATCTCTGAGTGTCATGTGGCTGACATCATGGTTAGGACAGTCTGCCCTTACCAGATCTGCCTGCCAGGTGCAGGCCCATGGAGCCAAACCAGAGCCCGGAGAAGGCCAGACTGCTGTCCCTGTGTGCCTAGCAACTAACGAGGGACCCCTGGAGGTGACCACTCACTCCCCAGTCGCAGCACAGCTGGAAAGCTGATGTTCCCAGACAGCTGGGCTCCTTGGAAGACGTGCTGGGATGGCCTTCCTCTGTCAGTGTGTATGGCTTTGTCGTTACAGAAATGTCTCTACCTGTGAAGTGTCCTCCTCCCAGGCCATCAGCTCCCCCCAGCGATCCAAGCGTGTCAAGGAGAACACCCCTCCCCGCTGTGCCATGGTGCACAGCAGCCCAGCCTGCAGCACCTCGGTCACCTGTGGGTGGGGCGACGCCGCTTCCAGCACCACCCGGGAGCGGCAGCGGCAGACAATTGTCATTCCCGATACCCCCAGTCCCACAGTCAGCGTCATCACCATCAGCAGTGACACGGACGAGGAGGAGGAGCAGAAACACGCCCCCACCAGGTGAGGAAGGCCCTTCCCGGGGGGGGGGGGGGTGGCCGTGTGCTTCCAGCTCACACACAGACCGGTGTCCACGAACCTGGGCCGTTCCCCATCGCAGACATAGTAGTCCCTCTCTCCAGACCCCTAGGGTCCCAGCGTTATTTCAAGAGAATGTCCAACACATTTTCCATGATTTTGAATCATTTTGGTCTTAGAAACAGTTATAGGCTCCATACATTAGGGAAACTGAAGGCTAAATCAGACTCGCCATCAGGCCTGAGCATTTCAGCCCCTGTGAGCCTGTGATTCTCTGCCTCCGGCTGTTGAGTTTTTCCCAGTTGGTCAGGATATTTCCCCAACACTGCCTTGGCTCACTCAGAATTCGAAGCAATTGTCCAATTAATCAGAAATTTCTCTGTGTCTGATTAACCCAATCTTTCCAATTGCCAGTTGGCTCTTCACCCAGAGAGCATTAGTGTTTGTTGCAGAGTAGTAATAATTCATTTTACTTTCTGTGCGCTTCCTGGGGAGAAGGAAGAAATGTTTATTCCATTTGCAAGACTATTAACCCTGGTGCCAGAGCCACTTTGTGCGCTGCAGCCAGGCTTCCGCCCCCTGCAGTGCTTGCCTGGGCTGCTCCACGGGCCCCTCCAGGAACAGCTGGTGCTCTGGCCTTCTCTACCCTGGGGGCCTCCAGGCCCTGGAGAGCCCAGAGTCTCCCGACCCCAGCCTGCTGGCTCCTCAGCATTGGAAGCAAGGGCCTTGGACGGAGGCCTGCCACTCCCCAGCCCAGCGCTGCCTGGCAGCCTGCATCCCTCGACTGGGTACCAAGCCTACTACTCACAATTAGGCCTGAATTAGTAATTCTCGATTGGAGACAGTGTAGCTAATTAGCAACCACAAAGCCCCTTTTGATTAGATAATAAATTCTCATACTTGAAATCGTTACAGAATGCACAGACTGATTAAAACACTCCTCATAGCTAGTCCTGGAGGGGCATTGCCTTGCAGTCTCTATAATGAAATGCAGTGGGTTCGGTTTGTTTCCTGGCTGGGGCTGTGTGTCTCACTCAAGCATCCTCTTACCCTGTTGAATGATTCAGCTTAAGCTCCAGTGTGTTCCAGAGAAGGAAACAGCAGAGCGCCCCCGGTGCGAGCCCTGCTGCATGTGTTTGCCAGCCAGTCTTGCCTTACCCTCATCCACCTGTTCCAGGACAGGCCTCCATTGCCTTTTTATCCCAGCCACAAGTTGAATCAGCGTTCAATCCTTGGGGCCATGGCTGTGACAAAGTGGGCTAGGCCGCCACCTACAGTGCTGGCACACTACATCAGAGCACCAGTTCATGTGCTGGCTGCTCCACTTCTGACCCAGTTCCCCACTGATACACCTGGGAAAGCAGCAGAAGATGGCCCAAATGCTTAGGACTCTGCCACCCACGTGGGAAACCTGGATGAAGCTCCTGGTTCCTGGCTTCACTCTGGCCCAGCCCTGGCCATTGCAGCCATTTGGGGAGTGATGAAAGATAGAAGATCTCTCTCTTCTCTCTCTTCTCTCTCTCTCTCTCTCTCATTCTGCCTTTCAAATAGATAAATCTTAAAAAAAAAAGTTCCATCTTCCCCAGTGCGCCTCCCTTGTCCCTACCCAGGAACACCGTGGGCCCAGTCTTCCCATGGGCTCAGCAGTGAGTTCCCAGATTGAGAGCACTGATACCAAGAAGGTAAACAACCTGGCACAGTCCTTTGCCACAAGTGCAAAAAAGCAAAAGCAGTCGACGAGATTGGGATGTCGCTTTTGAAGTCTGAGATTTGAGTTGGCATCGCCTCCCTGTACGCACTCAGGAGAGAACTGAGGTGTGTCTGCGGAGGGGAGGATGAAAGAGCTGTCTCTCCACCAGTCAGGCAGCTGGCAGGGCTCAGCGCAGAAAGCAAAGCCAAAGCACGCACCTGCTTCCAGAGCTGCCCCACAGGCCCCTGGGAAGAAGCAGAATGGAACTCCCGGCAGATTGTGATGGAAATGACTTGAAGGACCCCCCCCCCGGGGGGGAGGGCAGGTGCCATGTGAGAGCCACCCACAGAGTGGCCATGGGCTGCTCTGCTCTACACCGCGGTGTCACGAAGTGGCAAGCAGAGGGGACTGGCTGGGACAGGGAGACCATGCCCGGGACCCTCTGTGGAGCAGGGAGCTGCACATTGAGACTGGAGAGTGATCACAAAGGGTTCCAGGCGCCCAGGGTCATGACAGGGGCTCACAGAATAGACACAGGAGAGGGCAAACAGCAGTATCCTAGGAAATTGAGGGCAGAGAAACTAGGAAAGAGTACTTGCGTCTGAGTAGGGTAAGACAGAAGCCAGTAGCTGTGTGTGATCCCGTTATTGTGAGAGGCCCCTGTGTGTGATCCCATTATTGTGACAGCAGTTTGCAATGAGAAATGACAGCTTGGGGGTGGAGGTGGGTGGGACAAGGCGATGACTTGTTCTTAGAAATCAGCCTAACGTAGCGAACATGCGCTGGCCCCACTAAGCCTAAGACATTCTGCTGGGAAATGCGGGCCTTCCGTGGATAAGGTAGATGTGCTCGGCCCTCCTGAGGTTTGCAGTGCGATGAGCAAGACAAGATACATGCAGAGCCTTGCACACCGACGAGAATGGCCGTAAAAACAGTGGAATTCTGCAGGGCCTCCCAGAGCAGAGCTTGAGGCAACAGTGTGGGCGGGGGAGCTTTCTAGGCCAGAAGTCTGGCAGGGTGATGGCCAGGCGGAGCCTCAGCAGTGGGCGAGTGAGAGCAGAAGGCGAGAGGAGAGGGACTTCAGAGTGCAAGGAGGGTTCCAGGGGTCCCCCCTTAGGTGGGGGCGATCCGCTTTGTGGGGAGATGCTGATACCTCTAGAGCAGCCATGAGGCCTGGAACAACCGGGCTGCGTCCCCAGGCGCTGCTCGGCTGCTCCCCAGCTGCATTCCGGTTTGGACAGTGGAGTCTTGCTTCCTTGGCCAGATCACCCTTGTTCCCCGCCCCTGTTTGCTCCGTACCCCATTCCGGCATTTCTGGTTTCTAGCTGGCGCTGTAACTGCCTGAAATGCTGGCCAGCTCAATCACTGGCGAAAACAACTGATTAGCTCCTTGCTGATGCACCTGGGGAGACGGTGGACGACGGCCCAAGTTCTTGGGTTCTTGCTACCCACATGGCAGACCTGAATGGAGTCCCAGCCCTGACTCGTGCAGGCATTTTGGGAAGTGAACCAGCAGATGGAAGTTCTCTCCCTGCCCTCCCCTCCCCACCCTGTCCTGTCACAATGCCTTTCAAATAAATGAATGAATAATTTTTTTTTACAAGAATGCAGGTGCTGAGTTCAGCCCTGACTCTGCCCCAACTGCTCTGTGACCTCAGGCAAGGAAGTGACCCCAGCCCCCCACGTCTGAAGTTAGAGGTCTTTAAAATGAAAGCAGTCACGGTGTTTACCACGTCAGCCTGCCGTGAGGATTAGAGACAGTACACACAAGGCACGCTGTGTTTACCACGTCAGCCTGCCGTGAGGATTAGAGACAATACACACAAGGCACGCTGTGTTTACCACGTCAGCCTGCCGTGAGGATTAGAGACAACACACACAAGGCACTCTGAGTACGAGCTGGTGTGCATCCAGTAACTGTTACTGATATTTAGTAATAAGTGTCATAATACTAGAGAATATTGTTCACATAGGCATGGACTGTGAAATCCAGGCAGTGGAAGGAGTCATGGGAGGTTTTTGGAGGAGATGAGTTTGGATCCTGGTCTTGAGGGATGAAATTGGCTGAGATTAGCAGATAGCAACCAGAAGCACATTCCAGATAGGACCCTGCAGGAGAGGGTCACAGGCTTGTGTCTGCGCCTCCGGGAGTGTTTGCTCCGCGGGGACATATTTCCTTACCTCTTAGCTCCTACTTCTCTGCATCATTTTCAAATGATGAAAATCATCTATTGCCATGACAACACAGTGCAATCGCGAACTCTTGCCGCTTTGTTC